>NW_023416290.1:35247012-36563679 GCF_014176215.1 Rousettus aegyptiacus
AAGCTGATCCTAGCTCTGGCTTATTTGGCTTTTGTGGGGATCTTGTTTGTTTTTACTAACATGAGTCAGACTTCTTCCTCGAATTATCCTACCCCCTTTCAGTGCCTCCTTAACCATTTTAAGGATTTCAGGAGATGAGCCCATACCTAGGGAGCTAGTATCACTCCCTTTGACCTTCAGAGGTTCTGCCAGTTAGAATGGCCCACATTTGGAACGGGGTGGCCATCAGAGGGGTCACTCGACCTGCAAACAGCCTTTCAGGTGCGGAATATTATCTACAGAAATCCTGGCCACCCTAACCAGGCTCCATATATCGATGTGTGGATCGATATTGTTTCTGATGCCCCCAAGTACTTAAAGGACTGCCGCTGCGGAAAAAAATCAGAGGCAACTCCCAAGTCTGTCCTTCTCTCCACACCAAAGGAGCAAAAAGAGAAACCGTCTGGACAGACACCTGACCCTCTTTACCCTGTCTTACAGGCACCCCCTGAAGACCCCGAGATCACTAATCCTCCCCCTTATGCCCCTTGTGACCTGGTCCTGTCTCCCCCTAATAGGGAGGCAGAACCCCTCCTGAGTCCTCCCCACACCCACGCTGGGGTTGTGTACCGGCCCCACAAGACCCTGATCCTGTCCCTGACTTGTCGAACCGGACAGCAGTCCTGGCACCACTCTGGCGATTGGCTCCCCTAGTTGGGGAAGAAACCCAGAGGCCATTCATGGTCTATGTCCCTTTCTCCACCAGCGATCTGTACAAATGGAAACACGAGAATCCCTCATTCTCAGAGAAACCCCAGGGATTAACTTCTTCCTAGAGACTATTTTCTTTACCCACAAGCTGACCTGGGATGACTGTCAGCAACTCCTCCAGGTCCTGTTTACCTCAGAGGAGCGGGAACGGATCCTGACGGAGGCTGCAAAAGTGGTATTAGAGCTCAACAGGCAGCCTTCCACCAATCCGGCCCACGTCCAACATGTTCTCCCAAATACCCATCCACCTTGGAACCCCAACCCCAACCAAGGTAAGGAGGCCCTCCAACGGTATTGCCATCTTCTGCTCCAGGGCCTCTGGTCTGCCTCCAGGTGACCCACTAAGTTATCTAAGGTAAGTGAGGTCATCCAAACTAAAGATGAGTCACCGGAGGCGTTCCTGGAACAACTCTTAGAGTTGTACTGGTTATATACCCCTATTGACCCGGAAGACCCTAATAATAGGAAGGCTGTGAATTTAGCCTTTGTCAGTCAGTCGGCCCCAGATACTAGACAAAAACTACGGAGGATGGAAGGGTTTGAAGGAAAGAAGCTGTCTGAGCTGGCGGAGATAGCCCAATGAGTACTCAACAATAGAGATGAGGTAGATATAGCACAGACTAAGAAGATGACCAAGGTCCTGCTTGCAGCAATGCAAGAAGCCCAGCCAAGGGGACCGCCAGGAAAAGGCAGAGGCTGAGAACAGGCACCCAGGGCAAACAATTGACCCAGGAGAGTCAGGTTAGAGAAGGACCAATGCACATATTGCAAGAAAATAGGGACATTGGAAAAATGAATGCCCTAAAAAAAGGACAAGCCCCCCAAAAGAAGGCCCCTCTCATCCTTTTCGAGGATGCAGAATGAGGCAGTCAGGACTCTTACATTATGAGCCCCTGGGAGCCCAGGGTAACTTTACAAGTCAGGGGCAAGCCTGTGAACTTCTTGGTGGACATAGGAGCTTTGCAGTCCACCAGAGCAGTGGATTTGCAATGCTCAAATCACCCAGTATCAGGTCCTGCTTCTCAACCCACCTCACATACAGTTCCTGAAAACTGCCACACTCAACCCAGCTGCCCTACTGCCTGATGATGACCCTTGCCAAACCCAGCAAGACTGCCTTGAGGTCCTAGAGAACGTCACCTGCACCAGACCAGACCTGACATACAGCCCTTGGCCGAATCCGGTAGCTTCATCTCAGGAGTCAGGTATGCCGGTGTTGCAGTGGTTACCACTGAAACTGGCATCTGGACACAAGCCCTAAGTCATAGAGCTTCAGCTCAGCGGGCTGAACTAGTAGCAGTGACTCAAGTTCTGCAGTGGGGTGAAAACAAGACTGTGAACACTTATACAGACAGCAAAGGAGGCTGCCGGAAAACCAGTGGGGAATGTTAAGGGTGGAAAATTTTCAAATGGCCAACTTATGCTTCTATAATCTGCTTGCTTGTTTAATGTTAAATAGGGTGTAGTTCTAGGAGATGTTCTGTGTAAAGATGTGCTAATGGCCAACTTCTGCTAATGTAAACCAGGGTATAGCTCTAGGAGATACCCTGTAGAAAGATATGCTATGGCCAACTTCTGCTTCAGTAAACCTGCTTGCTTGTTTGATGTGGTTTTAGGCTTTATAAGCTACCTCCTGTGGAAGCTCGGGACTGACCTCCTCTAACCCTGCGTGGTAGAGAGTCAGTCACAGGCTGGCTAATAAAAGCTCACAATTCATCTCAACTGGCTCTGTAGGTCTTAGATTTGATCGCACAGAGTAAAATGCATCAGTTAAAATTTGTGAACCTAGAAAAAGACTGAATTGTTATATTTTTATCTGTACAAAAAGAAAAAATCATTCTCCAGCCTTCCATTTTCACCTATATTTTCTTTAACAGTTAATTCAGCCCAATATTTGAAGGCTTACATCCTTTCTTCCTAAAGACTCGGGAATATCAGATTTTCCTTCAAACCTGTAGCTCTGTAAAAAGGAGCAAATTATTTAAAACAAAGATATACAGATTTCACTTCTATGCCGCTCTTGCGCATTCTGCCAGGAATGGGGAGGGAGGGGGGTGCGGAGTTCCTGAGCTGGCTACCCAGTCACTCAACTTAGTTCAAAAAGCAATTCCTGACTAGAGGACTCCACAGGCTCTCATGCTGCCCATCAGCAGTTTTCTTCCTCATTGAAAATCAGTTGGTGACATTTAGCCCTCAGCTTAATCTGCACAAATGCAGTTTGCAAATTATATGACAGTGATGTTAGCATATTTAAATGTAAAATGCAAGAGTCTGAAAATTAAATAGTTTATTTTTTAAATATGTAAGCTGCTGTGTTTCTCAAGAATCACTTTTCTTTAATAAACAAATGGAAAACAAACTGGAAAGCAGCAGAAAAATTTGGATATCCCAAAATAAGATGACTGTAAAAGTTTCATATGTAAAGATGGGACTGGGGTAAGCTTATATGGAAATAATAATTGTATATTATTGTACATAATTGGACAGCAAAACAGCCCTGCCTGAAAACACTGGATCGAAATGTCTTCCCAAATCCTTCTAAGAAATGATTCTACATAACGCAATGAAACATTCTTAATAAATGCAATATATCATAGAACAACCAGTTTTTATATTCCTAAATAAATTCAAACTACTATAGAAATGATTTAAATACATGTGTTAAAAAATTATAAACATATTCTGAATTTTTTTCTTTACTTGCAAGATAATATTAAAAAGAGATGCTACAACTTCTTCATTCCTTAAGAGCTAAGGACAAAATACTAAACATAATAAATAAATATGCAACCTAGAGGACTGGAAAGGGGTATAGAATACTGAATACAATACACTACGGTATTAAAAGTTCAGTATTTTGGTATTAAAACTTCTTCGCCTCAAGACAGTTAGGTTTATTGTTACTATAAATAAACTTCATATTAAGGCATCTGTCATTACCAATGAGAAAGATTTGAATGTGAAACAATGGAAATATGAACTGTAAAATATGGACTGTTTTTCTTTCATTTTGATGTCATTACAGATATCAAATTTTAACTTTAAGTTTTTGTATGGCAGTAGATAAATATCTTTAAACACATTACCTGAATATAGTTTATATGTTTATGATACTTTAATTGATGTATATGATACCTAAATTAAAGTATATGCTACTTTAATGGGGAAATAGGCAAAATTGAATCAAGATGGGTGGCAAAGGACTAAATATAAGAAATATGATAAGATGTAAGAAAAATACTACATCGTAGAAACAGTGATTATGAGCAGATCTTGGCCAAGTCATTTAACTTCTCTGAGCCTTACTCTTTCCATCAGGAAAAATCCATACTACCTGCTCTATCAAGCTCAAGGCCACTGTGAGATCAAATTGAGGTGATGTAAAAACACCTGACAAGCTATGAAGCACTGAACGAATAAATGGTATTATCAGAGGCCAAATATCTCAAGTTTCTGATGTTCTAGCAAATAAGGTTATGGCCAGCTCCTTTTGCATCCACTTAAGAACTCCCAGTTTTAATCATTTAGATAGTTGTGGCATGAATGGGGCAAAAATTTCTGCAAAGAGAAAATCTCTAAGTTTTAGCTTTCAGAATTTTATAAAGTAGGATGCCGTGAGCGGGGAAACACACTGCTTGCTGGGGCTCAGGCCACCGCTTGACACCTTCTAATGATAAGAGGGGACAGACCTCTCAGAGACCTGGGCTCCTGTCCTTCCCTCAGTCCCCTCTGCAGAGAGCTCCATCTCCCTCACCATCTGCTATCGTGCAGCATGCATAGTTCCATTAAAAGAACTATACTTCATAACAGCATAAGAGTTATAAAAGTTTTCAAGAAACAGCTGAGGCCAATCATAGGTACATTTCTGAGCTTGGCACAAATTTGAAATGGTTCCATAGTCTCCACCAGGTTCTCCCTGGCTTAGTTCACAAGCCTTCTTCTATGCATAAAATGGTTCTAGGCCAGCTTTTGCCAAACTATGTTCTGAAGAACACTAGTTAGTTGAGATCTTAACAAATGAAAAACAGATCTGTGTTAAGATGCCAGGGGAAGTAACTGCAGCATTTCCCAGTCTCCGATGCACTGACTGCACCCTGCACAGAGAAAGGGAGCAAACAGCGTTTCCCAAACTCGTTTGACCACAGAATCCCTTTCTTCCCACAAGATATCTTAGGATACTGTTTGGGAAACGCTATTCTCGCTAATTCACTCTGGTTTTAACATTCAAGGGCTACATTTGGCAGCACTCTTTTCATTTCTGAAGCAAAATCATTGTGCTCACAAGGCCGGCCACCATGATAACCTCCTGATTCCACTCCATAGGCATCCTTCCCAAAGCAGCTAAGAACTAAATTTCTTACTACATACGGAGGAATTCCAAGACATTATTCTCAAGTTAATGGGAATTATTAGCTTTTTAAAGGAAATCTTATATCTTCCCTCAAACATTAAAAATACTAAGATCTAACTCTAAATCTTAGGATCTATAATCACAATTACTTTGAGGAGATGGGAGCATTTTATCACAAAACCACTGCAATTAACACTATTAATAATAATAATAATAATAATAATAATAATAATAATAATAATTAGCAAGAGTGGTGGTGGTGGTGGTGGTATTAGTAGCAGTATTGGCTAAGCCCTATTTTGTGCCTTAATCCTTATATCCACTCTATAAATTCAGGACCTACTATTATACTCATTTTAAAGATAAGCACACTGAGGTTGAGACAGATTAACCGACTTGCCAAGGGTCACACAAAGTAATAAGGACAGAATATTAAACTCACACCTGACCCCTTCCCACATGCTCTTTGTCACTACATAATGTCATCTTATGTTTTAGCAACAAAACGAAAGCATTTAGGTCACACTCTGGTTATTCAACAGAAAAGTTAGAGTGTATTTATACAAATCCAACTTGATTGATATTTGGTTTTGGATCTCTTTTTGAGCAAAAGAGATACCTTTTAAGTGTCTGTTTATTTGTTTGTTTGTCTTTAAGCAGAGAAAGACTGCTAATTACCAATGATAGGTTTGGACTTGGGAGAGTTTTAAAAATCTGCATCCAAGGTGAAGACATTATCTGTGGTTTCCGCCATCACTGCAAAACGCTGATACTCTGAAACTCGTTTCTCAAAGAAATTTGTCTTTCCTTCTAAAGAAATATTTTCCATAAAATCAAAGGGATTTTCTGCGTGAAAAATCTGAAATGAAAATAAACATTACCAAACATTCTGAAGAAGCCAAATTATATCCCACAAGAGCTAGAGATACTAAAACAGAGCTCAGCTCAAGTCTTCCAACACCTGTCTAGCTACCTATAGGATCACACTGTTCCCTACAGTTCTAGAGGCTCTCGAGGGCAATAAGCTTGAAGATGACTAAGGTCTTACTTAGCGAGGAAATGGAGGAACCAGGATTCCCTCTGCCTGCAGCCTCTACCTGTTAAATCATGTGAAGAGCACACCTCTTTACGAAAAACAGAAATAACATAAAGACAACTGAGTTCAAAGGGTCAAATCGTAAGAGTTGATGTCTTCATAAAAATTATTTCCTCTTTAAAAGTATTAACCAAAAATTACAACATAGACACATGGAGATTTATATAGGGTCAAACTCATAGGTACATATTAAATGCAATTACTTAAAAAGAATCCTATTTTTAAATAGATATCTGCAATTATTACAAAGTAATTTATTAACTTATTAGTTCTAAGATATATCAGCTTCCTACTTGTTATGAATTTCATTTTAAGTTTCAAAGGATTTTGCAAAACTAATGTGTGCACCCAAAACAAGGCTTTGCCATGACATTTTAAAAGTATATATAAAAAAAAAAAAAAAGTAGACTCGTATGTTATAAATGCTTTCAGTGAAATAGATTTTAGTGCCCTTCCTTGACTGTAACATTTTAGCTAGTCATAATACATTTTTAAATACCTTACCTTTGAGAATCCAAGTTCCACAAGTAATCTGTCAGCTACAAACTCAATATACTGTTTCATCAAAACACAATTCATTCCAATGAGGCCAACTGGCAAGGCTTCTGTTAAAAACTCCTAAGATAAAAACAAGAACAGAATAAAGTACAAAGACAGAACAATAAATAAGTATGTATTTTCCAAATAAAAAGAGGGTTTTAGTTTTATTAATCTGCTAAGTCACTACTCTTGTCTGAGAAAAGTACACTAAATTCTTTCAACACGGCAAATAATGCCCATTTGTTTAAAAATGTTTGGAGTATTACTATTCACATTTTTTCACATTCTCAAATAGCCAAAATAAATTGAAACTAATTATCAAATTACTGGTATTTTTAAAATTATCACATGTAGGACATGAATTCATATGCTTTCTAAATAGAAAGATACTTTGTTCTGAAATATCTAGAAAAACATTCACCAAAGATGATTATTGTGGAGAACATGATTATGAAAGGGAGTTGTAAAAGAGAAAAAACACAATTAACAAAGAAAATGAGAGAAACAGAAATGGATCTGAGGGTTGGGAGATAAACTGAACTACAACTCCACTGAAAGACAGAAGAAAAATAAAAACATTAAACATAGGGATTCAGTTTTCAAAATGAATTAAAGATACCAAAATGCATTTTATGCCTTCCCCCAACCCCCACTATGAAAACTATGGCTGTTAAACTATTCGGTATTAAAAAAAGTTTTAAAATTTTATTTTACTTTTACACTAGTTCTTTCTAATGATAAAAACACATCCTAAAACACATAGGGCTTCCACTTCTTTCTAGTCAGAGACATTTACATGCCGTCAATTAGGTTTATTATTCACTAATTTATTTATTTATTCATTCTATAAACATCTGGTGCATGCTTCAAGCTAGATATCTTGCTGGATTTGTGAGAATATAAAACAAACAAGAAACCATCACTGCCCTCTAGTAGCTAAAAATCTAAAACTATAAAGCAAAAATAATTAAAATAGTTTGTTACAGCATAAAATTTGACAGGTCAATGAGACAGAAAATAGAGTCCTGCAATAGATTTTTGTACACATAAAATATTAATATATAATACCTACCTATAAACCAAATTATAAACTGATGTAATTGAAACACATCATCTATTGGTATTGTCAGGTTGACCATAAAAAGTTGCTGATATTTATTCTGACCTAAAAACTGGCAGTTTCATATGAGCCAAGCTAATAAAATAATGGTAGGAACATGAGAGCATGGCATGCTAATCACACAGGCTCCACGCCTACCTGCTCTATCTCAACAGCGTTAACAATGACCTCCCGGACCCTCTCTTCTGAGGGCTTGTTTACTAAGTACTGAAACATCAGGCAAGCAAAGTCACAGTGAAGCCCCTGAAACAGAAGAAAAATACAAGTGTCAAAAAAAACGTTTAATCAACTATGTTCACATAGTAATGTGTCAGGCATCAGATGGAGTAGGTGCTAGGAATGCAATGTTTAACTCCTGTGAGAGAGAAGAGGGATTAAGAGGGTCAGGGACTTCTTTCCTTCAAATCTCATTAAAATGCCAATTATACTAACTCATAATGAAAAATTTTCAATGCCAGCAAATCTTAGTTTATCGATATGAAATAAGACTTAATTAACAACAAAAATCTATAACCATAAGCATTTTGGGGGAAAAAAAAAAAACAAAGCAAGAAACGCCAAAATAAAAGTTCATTCATTTTTAATGTCTAAAATAATTAAGAAATGATTGAAAAATAACAAGTATTTTAAGAACAAGTGAAACTCAAATTTCAAAAAGATATTTATATTAAATAAGAATGGCTCAAGATAAGAATTCAGTGCAATGAAAATGGAAACTGAAGAATTAAGAATACCATTTGAAACTGTATAAAGCAGAAATGACATTGCAGCTAACTCAAGCAAAAAAAAAAAAAAAACCCATGAAGTGCCTTGAGAACAGAATGGTTATGCAAATACAAGAAATGGTACAGAATCTTAAATAGTTGAAGAACAGAGCAAAGAGAGTCAACTTACAATAATCAGATTCCAAACCACAGAACAGATGGTATGAAGCTAGAAACAACAGATGAAAAATTCAAAAAGTCAAAACAAAAAAAAAAAGAGAGAGAGAGAGAGCGAGAAAGAGGCCAGACATATAGAAAGACGACAAGAGTTCTAAACAAAATTAAAGGAGACTGGCACTAAGGCAGAGTCAATTAACATTTCTAAACTACAAAGAAAAAGAAATAATTCTGTCAGCCACCAAGGGGAGAGGAGGAGGAGGAAGACATGGCACTTTGAAGGATTACAAATCAGTTTGCTTAGGTTTTTCTAAAAAAAATTAATAAATACCTGAAGACAACTGAAAGATAAGACTCAAATCAAAAGGCTGTATTCCAAGGATTATTTTCAAGTTAAAGTTGTCATATCCAGAAGAAACCATCAGGAAAAAATCTCTTTAAATAGCTAATCTTAGAAGATTTTCTAGTGAAACATTTTTCCCAGACTTGGCTCAAGAGGCTACTTCAAATTACCAAAGGCTGAATTTCAAATAAACTGCTGAGAGGTGTTGATTTGAAATGACAGCTAGCTACCTATTACAGAGATGAGTAAATCAAATACAGGCACTTGTACTGCTAAAATTAATTTTGAGGTTTAAAGCAATTCCAATCAAAATCCTAATGAGATTGTTTTTAGTTTAAAAAAAATTAATGTGAGACTAGAACTTACTTATTCCAGCTGCTGAAAAGAAAGAATGTAACATGATAAGGGTGCTAATTATCGCTACAATGGCAATCCTATCACAATATATAAATGTATCAAATTAACATGTTGTACATCTTAAATTTATAAATATCATGTCAAATATATTTCATTTTAAAAAACAATCTGGAAGAATAAATGGACAGAATCTTGTAAGAACACTTACTAGGAAAGTTATGAAATTTATCCTACTAATTATCAAAACATAAAACACTACAATAATTAAGAGTTTGCTATGACATAAAATTTGACAGGTTAATGAAAAAGAAAAAAAAAGCCCTGAAACAGATTTCAGAATACTTAAAATCTTAACATATAATAAAGAAGACATCAAAAATCAATGGAAAGAATCAACAAAGAGAGTTGAAAAAACTTCCCAAGAGTGTGTGAAATAAAATTTAGTTAAAATCTAACTATCCTATACTATACTGTGTTTATACTAAATTCTATTGTTATACTAAACAAATCCCAATTGTATCAGAGAGTTACATGTTGAAAATCAAAGAAAAATATGTGTGATTAACTCATGTTTGAAAGCTGATTACATAAATTTCAGGTTATTAGATGTTAAAGAACAAACAAAATTAAAAATCAAAGGACAAACTGGGAAAATGTTTGCAAAAATTATAACAAAATCCATATTTCATATTACATTCATACAATAAATTTTTAAAAATATTTATTGAAAGAGCCCAGCCACTGTACACTGGGAATGTATACCAACAGAAATAAAGTCAAAAGACAAGAATAGGTAAATATAGAAAAAATACAAGTGACTAATATTATTATGAAAAAAATGTTTAATCTATATAGCAATCAAACAAATGCAAATGCAAATAACCCTATAATGAAATACCATTATCCCTATCAAATTTGTCAAATATTTAACACATAAATCCAAATTCTGATAAGGTATAGTAAGAAAAAACATGTTCATACATTGCCAGGTAGGGGAGAAAGTTGCTATAAAATTTCTAGGAAGAAATCTGTGAGCAAGTATGAATAACCTTTAAAATGTTCATACTTTACAATCTAGTAATTCTATTTCTAGGGAATCTAGCTTAGGAAAATAATATGGATTTGGGACCAAGCTTAAATACAAAGATATTCATTTCGCTTTATAGCAAAACAAACAAAAAATCTGAAAACAATCTAAATTTCTAATTATAGAATAGTCAAATAGTGATATTCATTCATTAGAATATTATATATCTAACGAACTGTGTCCAAAAAATGCTTAATGTCATGGGAAAAATGCTCACAATATTCTGCTAAATAAAAAAAAATCTCAGCTTGTAAAAATACAAAAAAAGCAGAATATCTCAAATTGTTAAAATATGATGTTTATATATCTCAATTTAAATATAGAAAGCTATCTATAAAAAAATATAATGTAAACCTATTTGCTTTTATTAACCAGTGTAATCCCAATAATTTTAATAATTTATTAATTTATTTAATAATTTATTTGAAAAAAAATACAATGAAATATTAAAAGTGGTTATCTCAGATGGGGAACACAGCATAGGGAATACAGTTAGTATTACTGTAATGGCTAGGAGGAGAGCCAGAGGAGAGAAAGAGCAATTAGGGGGATTTTTTTATAAACTATATAAATGTCTAACCAATGTATTATGTACTTGAAACTAATAAAATAAAATTAAAAATAAAAAGTGGTTATCTTTGTGTGTTGAGATTGAGTGATTTTATTCTCTTAATCTCTATAATAATTATGTGACATTTATAATGAAAAGTATTAGAAATTTAAAGATATGAAACAACAAAAAGGAATTATACAAAACATTTTATGGCACTTACAAATTACTGTCACACATACTGTTTCATTGTATTTTAACGAAATCCTGTTAAGGTTCATATCTGAAGAAACAGAGGCCAAGAGAAGTTAAGTAACTTGACAAAGTCACTTAGAAATACACTGAGGAGCCAGGATCAGTATAGCCAATAAATGTGAACTGAATTGCTGTGATGGGTCAAATACTGAGAACAGAAAGATAAATGACAAGGTTTCTGCAGTCAAGGAGCTTAGAGTCTCGCAGAAAAGACAAGAAGTGTAATACACGTAACAGGCTAATAAGATGAGGGATGAGTTCAGGTTTCAAAGAGATATACATAGGAAAGAGTGGCCAATTTTACCTAATTGGGACAGGAAAGCATTGAGTTGCAACTTATAAGAAGGTAAACAAAAAATGAAAAAACTAGTAGGAAACATGAAAAGGGTATCACAGGCAGAGGTAGACGAGATTTAGTTATTGTTTGAGTGTAGATGAAAGAGAAAAGAAACAACCAACCTAAGGACTCCCAGAATTCAAACTTAAATGATTCGATGGAAGGTAAGGACACTCAGTGAAATAGGGAAAACAGAAGAAAGAACAAATCTTGGGAGAAAGATGGTAAGTTTTTCTGAAATATTAGGTTTGCGAAATCTGTGGAAACTTCCAGGAGAAAACGTCTCACATGTTCTTGAATATACAAGTTTGGAGCTCAGGAAAGAGTATCTAGGCTAAAGATAAAGTTTTGGTTGTTATGAATATCAGGATGGTAGCTGATTCCATAGGAATAAATAAGATCAGCCAGGGTGTCAGGTACAGTGAGAGAGGCCAAGGTGGGAACCCAGGAGTATAATACTTAAGGGCGAGCAGAGACGACTGAGAAGGAAGTGTAAGAGGTAGGAAGAAAACACAAGTTTCTTAAAAGCCAAGGAAAAAATGACTTCTTATTTTCTTTTAATTACCAGGATCCTTGTGTCACCATAAGCATTTTCCATGGAAAGAAAAAGAAATGCACACCAAATCTGAATACGAATATAACTAGAAGAATATTTCATTTCTTACTTCATCTCTGCTGATGAGTTCATTGGAAAAAGTGAGTCCAGGCATAAGACCTCTTTTCTTTAACCAGAATATAGCAGCAAAGGATCCCGAGAAGAAAATTCCTTCCACAGCAGCAAAGGCCACCACCCTTTCCCCTGGGAGACATAAAATAGTTTCACTTAATGAAATATCATATACTTCAGATATTTATATATTTATATATTATATATTATGTATATTACATATTTTTATATAAATTTATAACAATACCACAAATCTTTTACTAAGAAACAAAATCAACAAATTAGTGCCATGGCCAACGGTCTTCAGAGGAGGAAATTTGCCACCTCTACCTACGAGTGCAGAAAGCTATGTCTAACTTCAAATCCCGTGTCAGACACTGGACTCCTACAGGTCTTGGTATCTGGACAAAAGAGAGCCTTCCATACTCCAAAAAAGTGGTGATTTATCTGCGAGTGCAGTGTGTGTGTGTCTGTGTATAGAAAGTAGAAGAAAGATTTTACTGCAAATGTCTCCCTCTCTGTGGTTGGAGGAGGGGAAGTGGCTGAGGTTTGTTTAAGAAACCTAAGATATCTTACAGATTAGTTGTAAACATTTCAGAAAACATTACCATGCATTTGCAATTAAAAAAAAAACATAAATCCAGCTGAAGATAATAAATATATCTATTGGATAAAATGTCCCATCACATAAGCAAAAATACTGTCTTATGCTAAATCTGTAAGGCCCAATTTCAAAGGTTACTCACTGTTAGGTAACGGTTTTACAGAAGGCCATCTCCTAAAATGTCTATAGTGGCATTATATCTGTAACAACATCTCTAGAGGATGATTACAGGTCTAACCCAAAAGAAGAGCACTGCATGCTCAGAAAAAATATTTATCTATGCATCTGTCTAGGGAGAAAGGTTTGGTATATAAAACTGTGAGGCAGCTGAGGGCTTGAAACAACTACAGACATGTTCCATAGACGATGTAACTGCTTATATCCAACTACTTGTTGCAGGACCAAAAACACAATAGCAGGCACTTAATAAGAGTCCTGAAATGAATCAATGGAAACTACATAAGCACTAGATGATAAAAGACATTATAATCCGTTTGACAGAAATTGCTAACATTTGATGCAGAAACTGAATAAATTATAACTTCTAGAACAAAAGTAATTATAATATTTAAATTTCAAAAAGAAAGATGGCTAAGTTTAAATATTTCTGGCTGTCTCTAAATAGTGCTCTGGTTTGTCCTTGTTCATTTCCCTGATTATCTTAAACCAAATCAGACAGATCTATCATATCAAACAGTTGTCTATTATTAGCCCAAAACATCAAAAAACTTTTATAGTATTTTATTTTTATAGACATAAGTTAAAAAATCGCTTTAAAAAAATAAGAGACTATAAATTAAATAAGTACTTATAGGTACATGCTGTGTGGAATTATCAACAGAAAGCTCTTTAGTGTCGTATATGCTAAATATTAAAATATAATAATAACTATAATCACTATGCTCTGCTGACTCTTTTGAAAACAAAAATGGCTCTTTAGACTAGTTATATTTTTTAAGATGAAGATTTATCATTAGCATAACCTATAGAGTACTATATTTTCATTTTACTATTAAAGATAATGGGTAGCTATAATTGATACATTTTTAATTGGCATAAAGGTGATGTCATGTGGACATTTATCTGTAAGAGAACTAGACTATAATATAAACATTGTGAATAAAAGGAAAATTATTTTAACTATTTATACAATAAATGAATGGTAAAGAATAAGAATCATAACAGAAATAGTTATAGAAGGCTATTCTTTTGGGGAGGACTAAAGAATTATAAGGGGTAAATTTTACAAATTTCCAATAGAGATGAACTAAGAAGAGATTTCCAAAACATTTATTCTAAAAGCTATAATAAATATGAAGGCCTCATGATTTGTTTTAGAGATGGGAAAGTAGGATATATTTTTAAGATATAGCTGACCTCTATAATGAAATGCATTATGATTGTATAACTATACCTTTCTGATATTTGAAATGTAATTTCATTACATATATTAAGGTTCAGTCTACATATTTAACATTTTAAAGTTCTCTAAAGATATTTTTTAAATTAAGCTGTATCTCTCAATTTTTAAAAATTAAAGATAGATAATTAAGAATTTTTAGCTCTACAGGAATTGAATCTCCTTATAACATATCAACTTTCAAAAAAACTAATGATCTTTTAACGTCTTCTTAGGTTTTCTTTAGCTAAGAGTAAAGTATTAGAAGAATCTGGATGCGACGAAAGAACAGTTGCTACTCTGGGTCCTATTAGGTGCAGAAGTCATCGAAGTCACCAAAACTGCTAACAAAGCCCGAAGCCAGATGAAAGAGCTGCCTTCATCCACCTTAAGGTGCAGATGACACAGTTAGTTCACAAAACCGCACTTCCCCAGCAGGTTAAAGGAAGAACAGGTGTTCAGTGAGCAAGACAAGGTTTTCATGTTATTGTCTTTTAGCTGCTCTCCCAAAGAGGAGAGTCACCAATGTGTTCTTCACTGTTACCTCTTCCCACCACCCTGCACCATTTTAGACCATGTTCTTTCTTCTGAGACCCTGAGTCAGAACCCTAATGGGGTGTGCCTTGAGAATAAGCACTATGAAGATTTAACTGGAGTCCCAGATGTCACATGGTGGCTGCTACCCTCCTCTGTTTTCTAGGTTGCTTTCTTTGGTAGTGTCATTTGCTTTTTGTGAGCCTGTTCTTCATTTTCCATCGGTACCCATCCACACTAATATTTTCAGTGCATATTGAACACCTCGATACTTCCCTTCTTTTTGCTTTAAAGCCAATTTTTCTCAAAGTGTGCATTTCAAACCACTGGGAGAGAACCAGCTGAGTATAAAATGCAGATTCCTCAGTCCCCCCCGCCCCACCCCCACTCTGGGCCTCCTAAATCACTCAGGAAAAACCCAGGATTCTGCAGGGGTTTCCTACCAATTCTCGGATGATTTCACACACACTGAGAACCATTGCTTGTCTCATTCTCAGAATGAACTGAAGGCAATGCAAACATATCTGTTTCCTCCCTATTATATTATATGCTTGCCCACACCCAAACTGCATCACTGGGTCTCAACATGTGGTCCAGGGGTCCCTGGAAATCCATAGACCAAGGAGGTCTGTGGGGTCAAACCTATTTTCATTATAATACTAAGGCACCATTTATTATTATTTTTTTTTACTACCACTCTCATGAGTGTAGAGTGGTGTTTTCCAGAGGCTACCTCACGTGTCCATAATAATGTGAAAAGCCTAACTACATATCTGAATGAGGGTGGATTTTCTTCATGTACTTCAACTAAAACAATATTCTGTCACAAATTGAATGCAAAAGTAGATATAATTCAGCTGTCTTCTATTAAGTCAAATGTCAAAAAGATTTGCAAAAATATAAAACTATGCCATTCTCCCACTATTTTTTTGAAAAGTGGTTTTAAAAATATATATGTTACAATACATGTTAGAATAGGTTACCCTTATTATTTTAAAATGCATTAATAAATATGTTTAAAGTTTCTTGGTTTTAATTTCTACTATGGAAATGTCAACAACCCACAAAAATAAAAGCACTTTGGAATCTTCGATAATTTTTTAGAGTACAAAGGAGTCCTGAGGCCAAAACTTCTGAGAACTTCTTCCCCATATTATGAATAAAACCAGAAAATAAAGACCACCAATTATAAAATAGATAAGAATGAGACAGATACTTTAATCTATTCGAATGAAGCATCTGAATATTTGCATTAAATTTAATAAATATTTACTAAACAACTACTATGTATAAGATACAATGTTAATAATTTCCTTAAAAAAAGATACTTAATCTCAACTAATCCAGAAAGGTGAAAGATAATCCTGTTATTACAAACTGTTTCTTGCCCTAGTTGGGTGCACTAATCTTTAGTTTTTTAGAAACTACATATTTGCTCCCTTAAAAATATAAAGATTTTGTCTAAGTTTAAATCCCTAAAATAAGCATTCCTGAAAGCAGATATAATACTCTTGTCAGATTCTATGTGACTGACTTATTTAACTATAATTATATACTGACATCTTAACCTTTCAACTTCATAAACAGAATACATGCAGTTTTAGATTAATTAATTATTAGAAATAATGATTCTACTAAAGGTGTATACGGAGATTTTGAGATAATCACACCAAGTAAAATAGTGTTGTATCACCCAAGGCGAATTTGACATATACAAATGAAAGCAACATACCAAAAGTAGATTTTCTATCTGCTATCCATCGCAAGGCCCAATCTGCTTTTTTCTTAACGTATGGCATTGTTTCAATTGCATTAAATAAAAATTCCCTGTAAAATCAAAAGAATTAATGGCAAAGTTATTCAATTGTTTTTCTTAATCAGAATAAATTTTCATAGGTTAATCAGAGATAATAATTATAACGCAATGGTATACACCAGATCTGTAAACTTTTCCATATTTTGCATGTCCATAAAATAGAGAAAGTAAAACTTAAATTAGTGGTTTGGATCTGGTCTGATACAAAATTTACTAAATTCAAATATTCAATTGCTAAACAGAATGTGCAAGCTCTTTTTTAAATTCAATATTAAGCAGTAGAAAACATTATATTCCTAAACGTCCATATTTGAATAATATTTCCCAAGCATTAGTTCTGAAGTAAATTTTGCTTTTAAAATGAGCAATAGGATAAACTTTTGTAAATAAAATCCCAGTGGTGATACCTTTTCTTGGGATCTCTGATGTAAGTGTGTATTAGCAAACTGTACATCTCTGAGTGAACATTCTCGATGAGAATCTGAAAACCATAGAAACAGCGTGCCTCTGGAACCTGTACCTCCTGACTAAATCGCTCCACCTACAAAAATAAAGGAAAAAAATAGATCCAATTCTGTGTGCTCTCATTAAACACTGTAAATCAGAATCTGGACATCAGAATTATCACTTAAAAAATGACTGTCATGCTACAAACAGGTCAGAAAGATCTTATGGGTTATTTTAAGCAGTACTGTTTATCTATCAACCCTTCATGATAAATTATTTACATAATGTATTCTTAAGTAATAAAATGAATTGACTTGGTAGGTGGAGATATTGCCTATAAAACCAAATAAATTATATAACATCCACCAAAAAAAATTATTTCACTGTAGAATTGACCTTAAGTCATTTTTTTTTCCTGACAGTAGATTTCTTGAAGCTCCTTCTAATTCTAGATGAAAGCTCACATCTTTTGATTCTCTTTAACAAGAAAGCATGCCTCCTGGCCAACCATAATATAAGTTTAAAAATGAGGAGCCAGAATCCAGCATTCTCTTACAGAGCTCCAGAAGGGTTACTAAGGTGTAGGATCTCTATTACGATTAATATTCTAAGGGTAAAAATAAACTCATGTTTATTGATTTTAAGTAGTTTTGATTGGTATAATATGCTTGATTTAATGATCTTTTGCTAGTCAAATAACAGAAATGTATCCTTTCCTTGGAAACATCATCAGAAAAAACATAGTCAAGAGAAAAGTTTCATCTCGTTCATTTCCTAGACATCATTTTTTAGGCTCAGTCTAATTATTTTATTGCTATTACCATCAGTTAACTGCTGAATTGGGACAAAAGTAAAATAAAACAAAAATCTTACCAAATTTTCATTCACAATTCCATCACTGGCTGCAAAAAAGGCTAAGATATGAGAGATAAAATACTTCTCTTCTGATTTAAGCTTGTACCAGTGAGGGAGATCCTTTGATAAGTCAACCTGAAATAAAGAAATTTTCAAAATTTTAACTTGAAGTTAAATTCTTCTCAAAATGTTTGGAAAACTGACTTTCATATCAGAGTTAAAGAGGTGACATCCTCTCAGCAGTAAAATGTGAAAAAGGAAAAATTGTTGACTTACTGCTATAAACTGAATGTTTGTGTCCTCCCAAAATTCCTAATTCCCAATGTGACAGTGTTTGGAGGTGGAGCCTTTGGGAAGTGATTGGGTCATGAGAGTGGAGTCCTTGTTAATGGGATTAGTGCCCTTATGAAAAAGACCTGAGAGCTCTGCCACCTTTCTGCCATGTGAGGGCACAAAAAGAAGACAGTTGTCTATAAACCCGGAAGAGGGTCCTCACCAGACAGCAAATCTGCCAGTGCCTTGATCTTAGAATTCTCGGCCTCCAAAACTATAAAAAAAATTTCTGTTGGTGGTAAGCCATCCAGTCTGGGTATCATTATAGCAGCCTGAACTAAAACAATTGCAGAGGAACAACATCATCATCATCATCATCATCATCATCATCATCATCATCATCATCATAAAACATTATAAAGGAATCTATCTTCTGGCTAATTGAGAAGCTGGCAGAATGTACTTTCAAAATACTAAAATTAACACCATCTAGTCTCACCGCAAGAAAGAAATGGTAATTATATGTCTAATTACAGGTATTAGCTAACATTATGGTGGCAGTCATTTTTTATAAAATACGTATATATTTTTTGTGAAATATGTATATACACACACACACACATATGTATATATGTGTATATACATATCAAATCATTGTTGTACACCTTAAACTTACACAATGTTCTGTGTCAAGTATATCAATAAAGCAGGGGGAAAAACATAATCTAGTGGCACTGGAACAAATGAAGGAAGGGGCAAAAGGCTGGAGAGAGACTAGAAATTGGTCAGGAAGGAGCTGAGATGAATAAACTAATGACTTTCAGTGGCTACTGCCTTACCATTTTATATAACACATAACAAATTATATAATAACATTCTAATGTTAAGACATAGTTAGGCACCTGTTAAGCAATTACGGCTGCTATTTTACTGCAGGATAATCTACTTTCCTACCCAGAAGTAATGTCATGCAGGTAACAAACCAGTCTTTAAAGTAACTTATAGGTATTACTTCCTCTGAGAACATTAATATTTTTGAAAATGTTTATTAGGACTAGTCCTTGGAATTAATAGAGATACATTCTAGATTTGGAAAAATCTACAATTCAAAACTAATCTTTAAATGTACTTTTGTAGATATCATTTTATCTCAGGAAGATCTCCTAAGTATGCTTCACAGAAACCTCATAAACATATTTCAAACGTAATTGTCCTTTGTCCTTTCAGTTATTCCACAAAGCCCTTATCTCTTTGACCATTCCCAAAAGGACTGTTTCATGTTTTTAATCATTTGTGTTCTTTTCTAAAGTTCTTTCCCCATTACTTTATTCTTTAAATGTTTACTGAGCGCCTACTACATGTCATAGTATGCTAAATGTTGGGGATACAATGGGCCAGGAAGGGGGACATATTTGTACACATCTTTTAAAATAGGCAAGTGACAAACCAGGTCCTACTTTATTTTGAGCTCAACTCAGGTTTAACTAAAGGACATCATTTTGGTTTTTATGTATTATACTCCTGATAATAAATTTTAACTTTATAATATTCTCAATCTTATATATTAAACTTATCTCCTCAAACGCTGAGCTTCGAAAAGGTCTTATAAATTTTATTTATACTACATTGGTCATTTTCCATCCCCAAAATGTAAACCTTTCTGTCCAGCTTTATCTTATTTGAGTAAATTCTCAAATTCATCATCTAAATATTGTTTCCAAACTACTGGTTATTGGAATTTCTAGGTAGCTTTAAAAAAATAAATAAATAAATCCCAAACCTTTGTCTTCTGAATCAAGGTTTATGATGATCAGTGATATTTAGAAATAAAGCTAAACCACTGATAAAACAATGATGGCTAAATCTGATTAAATTATAACTTACATAATTTGTTTAAATGAAAAATATGTGGAACTAAATGTTTTTGACTTCCTTTCAAAATATTTATTGAATCTTTCTATAAGCTGCCTACAAAATATATATCAACCTACATATTTTAACTTTCAAAAAGTTTCTTAGTCATAATATATACTACATTTGCTAAAAGATGCATATAATTTTCAAATGAATTGCAAGAAACCCAAGTACTTTTTTAACATGATGAATGAAAATGCCACCTGTATATTCCATTTGTTCTTTTAACTATATCTAAAACATTTTTTTCTAAAAACCACAGACATTTAGGGACAGTCAGGTGTGCCAAACATTATGACCCAATTCGAAAGTGCCGGGGTTTTGCTTTGTTTTGTTTTGTTCTACATGTTAAATATAATAAAGATGTTAATGATATATAACAATACAATATAACAAAGTTGGGTAAGTGGGTAAAATTAGTAACAGAAGCTTTAAAAATTGGTGCTTTAAATTTCTAATGCAAATGTCCCCCAATCTTTGTAAAATAATAGCTTACATTTATTTGGTGCTTACTAAATTCAAAGTAACATACTAAACATCTCATTAATCCTCATAACAACCCAATGAACCAGGTACTATGAGCTCGACATACCAATGAGGACACACAGAAAGGGTAAGCAACTCTTCCACTTCCATAGTTGCTAAGTGGCAGAGCCTGAATTTATGCCTAGGCAATCTGGCTTCAGAGCCTACATTCTTAACAGCATGTGTTTACATATATAGAATCAATCTCAAAAAATATAGATAGACATGTAGATAGACCCAAATATATCTATCCAAATATATCTATGTATATAGATAAATATAAACACACACTCACATAGCAAGAGTGCTATGCAGGTATCTTCCATTATATTCAAAGATGAAGGCAATGGGAAGTTCCAGTCAAGACAGCAGAGTAGATAAATGCTGTGCCTGCCTCCTTCCATGACCACTTCAAAATTATAACTAAATTATAGAACGATCAACCCGGAGAACCATCTGAAAACTAGCAAAACGAAAGTCCTATAACTAAGGATATAAAGAAGCAATAACAAGATTGGTAGAAGGGGCAGAAACACAAAATGGTCTGGTCCCATCCCCACATGTGGCAATTGAGAATTGAGAAGGTTATCTCAGCTACAGAAGTACCCCTCTGAGGAGCAAGGAGTCCCAGCCCCATACCAGGTTCCCCAGCTGGAGCACAGTGCCAAGACGAAGAGCCTCCACAACATTTGACTGCTAAAATCAGCAGGGATTCCGCCCATCTGAGTGAAACAGAAAACCCAGACGTCCTGTTCAAGGGCCTAAGCACAGATTCACTGACTCACAGGCACTCACCTGGGCTCAGGAGGAGGGAACAATGGCTGGGGAGGCACTAGAGACATCCAGGGAGAAATTGAGTTGAGTGGCTTCAGGGCAAGGCCTGGAGGAACAGGCCTCTGTGCTGAGCTCTCCACCAACAAGGCCGAACTCACACACAGCCAGAGGCTTTTCAGTGGCAAGCAACCCACCACAGTCCACACACCACTGCAGGAGGCTCTCAAAAATCTGCAGGCCCCAGGCAGGCAGTGGCTGGCCACAGTGAGCCCTGTGCTTTTTCCTGAGTGGCCCCATGCTTGGAGCCACATACAATGCAAATCTGAATCTGCATTAACCTAGGGAACACCACTTGCTCCTCCCTAGTGACTCCTTGAGACCCCACCGCACCCAACTTACACACCACCCAAGGCTCTTTCAGTGGCTGAGCCTTATGGAAAGCTGGGAAGTGGCAGCAGGCCTCAGGTGCACTGTGCCTTTCCCTGAGCAGTCCCATGCCCAGCACTGATGGCAGCCAGTTTCAGCTCACCACATAGCCTTTCCCATACACCTCTACCAATCGCAGATAGTTTTGTAGCTCCTACCAGGTCACCCTGGGCCAATCACAGGAAGCAGCTGACCTTGGCCTCCAGCAGAGACCCTCCCAAGAGTCCCCAGAATGAACACATCCAGTAGCCAGTTTCAGACCACAAGAGAGCACCACCTGATTCACTCCACAAGTGGCAGACCCAAAGGGTGGTCTGAGTAGGCACCAGAGCCCACTGAGGCGAATACCACTCTGTGGGGTCAGCCCCCACACAGCAGCTTGTACACTGTCATTGTGGCCAACCTTCACATCCAGTCAACCTGAGGGTCAACACCACCCACTAACATGCCAACAGCAACCAAAACTCAACTAGAACAGCAGGGTACACAGGAGACACTCCCGGAGCACCTGGCTCAGGTGATCAGGCATTCACTGTGCCACTGGGCCACCTACTATATATAAGGCCACCCTGCCAAGACTGAGAGATATTGTAGATCTATCTAATATGTAGGAAAAGAAAAAACACAGAGAGGCAGCCAAAATGAGGAAACAAAAAAACATGAAAGAAGAAGAGAAAACTCTAGAAAAAAACTAAATGAAATGGAGGCAAGCAATCTGTAAGAGACAGAGTTTGAAACACTGGTCATAAGGATGTTTAAGGAACTAAGGGGAAGAATAGATAAACTCATCAATAGATGATTGGATAAAGAAGATATGGTACATACATACAATTACACTTCCATAAAAGAGAATAAAATCTTACCATTTGCAATAACACGAATGAAACTAAAGGGTATTATACTAAGTGAAATGTCAGACAAGGAAAGACAAATACCATATGATTTCTCTTATATGTGGACTCTAAAGAACAAAATAAACATACAAACAAAACAGAAACAGACTCATACATAGAACAAACTGATGGTCACCAGATGGGAGGGGAGTTAGGAGGCTGGGTGAAAAAGGTAAAGGAATTAAGTACAAATTGGTAGTTACAAAACAGTCACAGGGATGTCAAGTACAGCATAGGGAACTTAGTTAATGATGTTGTAATAACTGTGAATAGTGCCAGGTGGGTACCAGACTTAAAAGGGGGATCACTTTGTAAATTATATGTCTAACCACTATGCTGTATACCTGAAAGTATATAAATAATATTTAATGTCAACTGTAATTAAAAAAATAAAAAATAACAAAAAGAAAAAAAGAACTATATCACTACCAACAAAATAAAAAGGCTAAAAAAAAAGTACAGCTTCCACAGGTTTACACTGAGTTGTAGTCATTTCTATGCCTAATTTAGATACATCCCACATTTTTTACTCATTTTCACAACCTCCCAGTCATTTTAGTTTTTCAACAGCCGATGCTGAGTTAAAGCTAAAAGTACATAAATATATACAGATATAGATATATAATTATTTTCCTTACAAATTTACTTGTCTTTTAAGAACTGTTAGCATATTTTCTGTTCAAATTAACCTGTCAGTCTGTAATTTTTAGAGTATTCAAAATTGCAGGAACCTACATTTTATAATTCAGCTTCCAAATTGATACAAACATTTTCAAGTTTTCTTTTTTTTTTTAACTTTAAAATGTTGTTGTTGTTTGTGGTGTTTATATTTTATTTAATGCACTGTTCATATTTCTAAAATGTAATGCATATTAAAGCAAGAAATTTGCAGGTTTTCTATTCTATCTTGAGTACCTGAAATAGTGCCTGGCCACAAAAATGCTCTTGAAAGCTAGAATTGGAAAAGGTAATAAGCACAATTACTCTATCCAAAATTGAAAAAAGAGATTTTTTTAAAGATGAAGATAATGGCTATTTGTATGTTCTGTTAAGACTACAGAGCAACCAACTGCTGACCAGCAAATATCTTCTAATTTGTGTTCAACTCATTTCCCAGGTGGAAAATGCCACTCTAAAAGAAAGCTTTCTACAGCTGTCCTGTCTATTGGGGCAGCTATGCCAGGTTTGACAGGGCTGAGGGCAGGGCCAAAGCAGGAGGAGCACCATGAATTCTAGCTGGCAGCTCAGAAGTGAGTGCAATGCCTGGACAGTCAAACTCTTTGAGTGACAGCTCCTTCTGTATAATCAAATAAGTTTCACAATTGTAATCAGGGCGCTAAGGCTTTTGCTTTCATTTCTTTTGTTTGCTATAGCTGCAATTCTACTGCTGACCAAAAGTAAAGACTAGTTTCATTTGGCCATAGCAAGCCAAAAGTCTGTTTAAAAATAGAAAATGTCCTAAAATATACTGGAAGTAAAAATCTGGCAGACTGAGATGTCATTTTTGCAGCAGGAAACATGTTTATAAACAGTAATCTAAACACCAAACACTGGCTAACACTGTATTTAATCTCAGTAATTTCAAACATTTTATAGAACCATATATCTTACAATATATGTTAAACTGTTTTAATATCCTGTAACAGAAGATGTGAACACTGCACTATGGAACATGATTGCTGATAAAAGTGATGCCACTTACCTCTTCTGCTGTCCAGAAGGATGCCTGTGCCTGTTTATACATTTTCCAAATATCAGGGTACTGGATTGGAAAGATGACAAATCGGCGAGAACTCTTTCTTAGGAGTGGCTCTTCATTTTCATTAGTATCTGACGATAACCTCTTTGAAAAATAAAGCACAAGCACCCATTTGTAGAGGTTAAAATCACTATATGTAATGATATCATGAAGTATGTTGTTGATGAGCATGTGTTCCACAGGTAGAATGATGAGACAATAAAAAAGATTGAAAATCAGCATTTTGAAATTGCCATCTCTATGGCAGAACTTGAGGTGAACCAAATGGTTATGTTTTATTCCAAACTGTTCATTACAGTACAAAATTATGTCTGTGTACAATAAGTATACAGTATGTTCCTGTTTTCAGGTAATTTAATCTAAGCATCATCATCTGTAAATTAAAAATACTATTTGTCATACTTATTTCAAGGAATGTTAGAAAGATCAGAGGAGCTAATATAAGTACTTTGCACACTCTCAAGTGCTGTACACTTTTAAATTATTGTGTTATTATTGACTGCTGAAATGTTTCTGGTTGGTCTTTTAAAGGTTTTCCTTATATTCAAAGAACTGATAAAAGAACTATTATAGTGGTTAATTATTTGACCAATCAATACCTTCTATGACTGCTCTCAGAAAATTTTTATTCATGAAATAATTAGGGAACTCCTGAAAAGGCTTAAAAAGTGAAATATTCCAATTTAAAGCCCAGTTGAAATGGTGAGGTTTGCAGTCAATAGATATCATATTGTTCTTCAGTTCTTCTAGATTATGTATTTATCATCATATGTAGCATTTTGATACAATTCTGCATTTTTCTTTTTTTTAAGCTATACTTTGTCACCAGGGTACAGGTACATATTCAGAGTTTGAATTTTCTATCTTCACTATATTTGCCATGTGGGGCATACTAAAATTTGAGCAGGACATCATAAGCAGTAACCCTTGGCACCAAGAACCCTGGCCCTGAATGCAGTTTTTAAATGCTAACAAATAATTGATCAATGTCAGATCTGTGAAAACTGCTCAAGACTTATGCCTTTAAATTAGAATGACAATCACATTTGTACATATATTCTTCCTGTTCCATCCTGACAATATGTAAATTGTTAAGAGAAGAAGCTGGATTAGTAGGATAGTATGAAAGATTTTGCAATGTGAAGAGAAGAGGCTTCACCAACATAAACCTTTGAACTGAGCTGATATGACATACTGCTTACTTTCATGATGCTTAGAAAAATCTACACATATTTTAAAGCAATGTCAGAAGGGTTTTCAATCTCAAAGCACTAGACTGTCCAGGGTATCCTCTGTGGACATGGACTAGGGACCCATATTTTAGGAGAGAAAACAATGTTAAAAAAGGCATAATGGAATGTGACATTTTTAAAGAACTGGAGAAACCTTCTAAGTCTGGAGTTCATGGTACACGGGGGGACAATGGAAAGATGGACTCAGAAAGAAGGCAGAGAACACCTCTCAATGATTTTTCCAAATGTGTCTGAAGAACTCGGTGGTCCCTCTAATGTCACAAATATTAGATTAAAACTTTAGTTTTAAATGTTTTTAACCTTTTAAAATAGTAATAAAAATATCAAATGTTTATACTATACAGAAAGGAAACCACCAATTCATGAACTTGTGTGTTTCCAGGTTGTTTTCTTTTTTTTAGATGGCCTCAGATGAAAGTGTCACTAGCGATCTCTGCTTAACGTAAAAATACCATGAGACTTAAAGACAGGCAGTTAAAAAAAAAACTATAATCATTTGTACCTATTTTTCAAAAGTAAACCAAGATTAAAAAACAACAACAACAACAACAAACAAAAAGGAAAAGGCAATAATACTAATAGTAACAATAATACTGTAGAAGCACTCCTATTTGAAGTGATCCAAACTGGTAAAGTAAGAAATCATAAGAAAATCATAAACTAAGAGATTTAACTTAAAACATATAATTTACATTTACTTACTAATCTTCTGCCATAAAGCCAAAGCTTTGTTATTGTTGTTGATTTTGCTCATTTATTGGAGTCCCAAATCTCTATAATATAAACATGCTATAATGCATCACCTATGCTTTCTAGTTTTAACAGACTTAACGCAGAGCAATCTGAGTGCAGAATCCTTATCTGTTTTATGATTGTCTCCAATCTTTCTTTGCTTACACCTAATTCTAGTTTGTTTTTAATGACTCATCTTAATTGAGTTTTCAATTTAAGTTTTCATTGAAATAACTTTCTTTTCATACTTATGTATTACTAGTTTACATGATTAATTAAGTTAAAATAATTACAGGTATAGTTGATATAAACAGGACTGGAAATAAAGACAACTGATCCTGGTAAGGTATAACTCAACCAGTGGGAACAGAATTATGTGAGTGCATCAGAGAGCAGCCTAAATGCATTCTACAGCCTATGGGTTGATAAATCCACAGAACTGGCTAGTTGTAAATTGATTAAGAGATCCTCTGAAAAATATGAAAGAAATTGTTTGCTAAGTTTGATATAAATCCTCGTCTATTACCTACACTCCAACTCAAAACAATGGGTTCATTAAAATAGCCTCATTATTCCATTAATTGATTTTCTAAATAATGCTATATATACTTTAAAAACTTATACTAATAAAATAGACAAAAGTGGATTTTATCAGTGTTGCACTTATGATTTTGTCTGGAAAACAGGCCCAGATGTTAAAGCCATGAGAGGCCCTTGAATTAAAATATTTATGAGTTTTTCCATAGCTAATTTCCTACAGCCATTTTGATACAGCTGTTTTGACACTTTCTCCTTTACCTGTGTCATAATTTTGATAAAATGAAACAAAACAAACATAAAAAATTAACTTTCAGCTTTTAAAATTTGTACTCCATCTCTAAGCTTTATTTGAGGTTTAGTTGCCTATTTTGCATATTAAATGGATAACAATATGTTGATTTTTAAAAAAGTTTGGAGCATCTTGCCTCTATCATGTAGTCTATTAGAAGCCATTGAAAGTTTTTAAACAGGTAAAAAACATAATCAGATCTGTGTTTTGAGATCACTTTTGTAGCAATGTGGTTAGATTAGGAGAGAAATTGGAGGTGCAGAGAACAGTTATTGCCCTACCCATTTCTTGCCTGAAATGAGATATCAGCAGTAGAAACACAAAACTTTTTAAAGATGCATAGAAAGTGCTCGGCACCTGAGAATAGATGAATAAATCAGACAAAAACTCTTGCTTCTCTCATTAGATGTTTAACAAAAGCACAATATGATAATGGGTTCAATTTCAAGATATCCAGTATATAGCTGAAAATATAACACTATGGCAGAAGAATGATCTCTACTCCCTCACTAATGGAGTAAAGATCCCATTAGCAGTCACCAAAGGGGTGGATGTGATATTCTAGGAAAAATATATAGATCAGCAGCATACCTAAGGAGAAAGCCTTGACAAAGGGCAGACGGAAGAAGAGGAGCCAGCTGGGATTAAAAATGACTGAAATGAGTGTCAAGTAAAGGCAGAAGTGATCTGATTTGGCTAAACCAAAGGGTCCACAGATGAGATAGAGAGGAATTCCTTAATTGAACCACACTCAATGTCAATCAGGCTGAAAGGTTAGAATTTTGTTGGCCAAAGATTTTCAAACATCTGGGGGGCTTGGAGCCTCACACTCTAATTCTCCCCACTGCTCTCCAACCCCTAGGTGCTGGCATTTAATGTGGGGTACAGTTTGAAAGTCATTCCTATGGTTAGTCATGGAGAGTTTCTTAACAGGAATTGACATCAAATTAGGAAGATTAATTAGATGTCTGTGTGTAGGATGAATCAGAAAAGGAAAAAACCCTAGATTTTGGTAGCAACTACGTGTCAATTTCAGAGGTTGAAATGACAACCTGAACTAAGATGTGGTGGTTAGCATGAAAAAGATGTTTAAATGGGTTTTTGCCAGTCTGAGGAGCTAGGCAATTTTAGGTGGGAACCGCGTGACCCTTTGAGGAGTTTTTATTTCAAGGGAGTAGTAGTAACATGGAGACTTGTTTAATGATGGATTAATCTGTCAATGGTAAACAGGACTGGACAGCAGGTAAAACTGGAGGTAGGGAAACTATTAATTTGGTGTAGCTGCAAAGGTGTAAAGTAACGAAAATCTGAAATAAAGTTTCCCATAGGCAACATTGCCAACATTCCACTGTCTCTTCCAATATGGTGCCTCTAGTTTCTGCCTGCCTCAGTTTCTGGTCGCCTGGTCCCAAGAGGCGCCTGGACATGCTAGGGCAGCCATCTAAGTCAAGATTCCCCAGCTAGCATTCACCATGCCCTGATGTTTTGCTGGCCTTCTAAAAGGCTTCTCCTTCCTATGCTAGTATAAAATACCTAAAAGAAGGAACTCCATCTCATCTAAAACCAGGACTTCATTTTTAACGTGGTCTGACCCCCTTCTCTCCTTGCTGACATTCCAGTTAAGGTATAACTCAGCGCCCACAGCCTCTGAGGAAGAAATCGATAATATCTTAAGTCTGCATTTTAGGACGGGTCATTTAAATTACAAAGGTTAACTGACATGTTTGCATAAGCCTTTGTTTTGCAGGACTTATGCAGGGCCTTTAAATAATGGAAAAAAACATCTTCTGGCCACCTTGAAACCTTTGACTACGTGTCAGACATCATAGGACCAAGAATCACATCTTTATATTTGAACCCCTTCCCACTTTTTGATGGCTTATATAATCTTATCAGAAAAAGCCTTCGGGGAGCATTTCTTTTGCCATCATGCTCCCTTGTGCACAAGTCTCAGTCTCTGTCTCTCTCTCTCCCCTTCACTGCCACCCTCACCACATGCACAAATTTATTCTGAGTTCAGTGTTCATTTCTGTAACACTGAGACTCAAGAATCTGTTTTTTCAAATTTGGTAATGCTTCCATCCACCCCAAGTTCTACCATATCCATTTGCCTTACCTATCTTCCAGTCCTCAGGTGAAGAACATTTGGATGCTGTCACAGTCATATACTATTTGTAGGTGTGGTATAATTTTTCATTTTTCTATTCCTATCAAATCTGCAAAACAGATGGAATACTGGACCACGACCAAGAACTTAATTTTAAATCTCATTCTGTCTATGGCCATGTTATCCTGAACAAGCCTGATCCTGTCTGATCTCAGAAGCTAAGCAGGGTTGGAAGCTAAGCAGGGTTGGGCTTGGTTAGTACTTCGTTGGGAGACCACCCAGTAATACCAGGTGATACAGGTGTAAAGAATAAAAAAATAAGGGACTGTAAGCTAACAAGGTCCTTGCAATCTGTGAGGTCAACGAAGGGTTGCCTTGCCTAAAAAATTAAATAAATAAACAAACAAACCTCACTGTGCTACCGAGATGTGTGGTCCTGGTGTGGTCCTGGGCAAGTCGTTTAATCTTTTCAGGCCTGAACTTTCTTACCTTTAAAATAGGGACTATTAATTAGATTAATGATAGTTAACTTTGAGAAAATAACACTATGGGCCCTTTCTCAGGAGATTCACATTTACACATACAAAATATACAAACTTCAGGAGACTCATCAACTCCCTTCAAGCCCATCTATAAACACTTTAAGGCAGTGTTCTTAAAAGATGTGTACAGGATGACCATGAAGTGCTTGTTGAAAATTCAGTCCCCATCTCAAAACATTTTGACTATGTCTGGAGCACAGGCCCAGTAATTTATATTTTTTTACAAAGTACTCCTGGTGATTCTGATGCAGGTGGCCCATGATGTACCATTATATTTAGAGAAACAAGGTAATTAAGGTATCCTTGCACCTCAGGTTCGAAACTTGGAACAGATCCTCACTAAAATTCATTCTGGATCTAAAGTTCTGCCTCTGTCTTTGTGAGTCTCTATCATTGAGACAGAGATAAATAAAAATGAACTTCCAGTCCTTAAGTCTGAATAACTGCTGGTACCATTAGCACAAAAAAATAAATCTGAGTTGTCCCATTCTAGTAGAGAAATTGGTACTAAATGTATTTGTTAAAACGGGAGGAGTTTGAGGGATATTTACAATTTGTTGGTTACTCAATGTTTACAAATCAAAATAAAATAAAATCCCAAATCTGGAATCTACAACTTTGTAAAGAAATGCAGGGCTAAGCATAAGTCTCTGAGTCGAAACTCTTAAATCAGATACCACACAGCGCAACCAGTTCGAGAAAAACACAATGGTTTAGAAGCATTTACAAAATAACAAGGTATGAAAATTATAGAACAATGTGAGCTACCCTACAACACTACAGTTTAGTAAACCCCGGTTCATTTACTGTTAATATGTTTTTTTATTAATATAGAAGCAGAGATGATAAACATGCTAACTTAGGTTTTATTAAGCACCCACAACTTCCGTAGTACTTTACATAAAGCATTTTACTTAATCCTCTGAGGGGAGTATCACTTCCACTGTATAAATGAAGAAAGTGACACCACAAAGATTCAAAACTAGTTAAGTAGCCTGGTCTGAGCAAAACTGGCCCCTTGAACTGATTATTTTCATTGTTATGATGATTTTCGGTCTTCTTTCTGCCTATCGCCACCTCATCCTCCTGTGTCAAGTTCCACGGGCGTCCTCAAATTCCTTTAAATATCCCAGGGACGGCATGCATTTCTCCAGCAGATCCACCAATCCTCTTTCCTTGCCTCAGTTTCCCCGCCCTGAACTCCAGCACAGGAAAGAATGGGAGGAGAGTAGAAGAGGAGGTGCGCCTCGCTCCGGCCTGAAGCCTCAGGCTGGCCTCGGGGCAAAGCAGTAGAGTGTAATCCCGGCTCCTTCCTCATCTCTCCCCAGGGACAGCGCCCCAGCGCTTGCAAAGACCTAACCAGGCTGCGGTGAGGGGCTCAAGGCCGGGCCTGCACCAGGTTTCCGACGGCAATGGGTAGGATTTCTATAGCGGTCCTGCACCTTGCAGGTCCCCGACGCAACCTACAATGCAGAGGTCAGGCATGACTGTGGGACCGGAGAGAAAGCGGTAGCAACGTTTACCTCATCCTGCTCCGGCCAGGCCGCTTCCGGCCTTTCCAGGTCGCCCATCGCTCAGACTCCGCCAGAGCTACGCGAGCAGAGGGAACCGAGGGCCGCAGGCCAGATCCAACTAGAACAGGACTCAGGTGGCCCGCAGAGCTGCTGGGTCCGCCCCGCCCCCGGCTGCAGAGACCTCTCCCCCTCCTGCCGGCCCCGCCCTGCTTCACTGCCCCGGCGCCGAGCCCGCCTGCGGAGGGTCTCGCCTCGCGCCGCAGGCCCCGCCCCCTCGCCCTCGGGGCCCCGCCCCCTCCGCCCCGCCCCTCAGGGGCGCGCCCGCAGCCCGCCGGGCCTCGCCTGCGGCGCGAGACGCGCCGCCTGCGGTTTTCCGCCCCGCCCGCGTCGCGGCTCGGGCTCGCTCCCTCCGTGCGGGGTGTGCCCGCCAGGCCAGGTCACCTCTCCAGGTCGCGATTCCGCAGCCACTCTCGCCGTGCCTCAGGAACACGGTATGTTGCGCTAGCGCGGCCTGTCCCGGGACACTGCCAGGTGGCGCTAGGACTACCACAGAAGGAGATAAAGGAGGAAGCTCTATTGGGCGAAGTGGTGGTAGGGAAAAGCCACGCTCTCGTTGACAGAGGAAAGCCGCACCATTAACAAATTACTAAGGAGGAAAAGCTGCCATGTTTTGAATTTAAGCGCCGGAAAAGAAGTGGTTAAGGGAAAAGGATGCGGGTGCATGGGGTGGGTGAGACTTCGAAGTGAGGACAAGGTGGGGAAATAACTCAATTCTGGAAAATACTTTGAAACCTCTGTGAAATTGTTTCAACAAACTAAGCTTTTTAGGCATATTTATTGAGCTCTTACAAAGTGTCAGGCCCCATCCTACGCACTTCATGTGAACTGTCATTTAAAGATTATCAGGACATCTCTGTGACAGCAATGACCCTGTTGTTACAAATGAAGAAGCCCACGAAGGTTATCCAGCTAGAAAGTAGTCGACTGCACAGTCTCCCGGCTAAATGCTCTTTTCAAGGCCAAAAGTTAACGTCGTGGAGAAGAAATCCTCCCCTGTAATGGCAGTAGGCGGTGGATACTGATGATCACAATAATTTGATTGAATTACTAATACCTATCTCTCAGGGGAACTACCTAAAAATAACTACAACAGAAAGTAAAAAAAAAATAGTTTAGCCTAACAAAAATGAGGTGAAAGATTTGTTTAAGAAGCTTAAAACTGAAATACTGAACCTTGAACAACATGCACCTGTTTTGTGGATGGCTCTGTAAAGTGTGGTAAATAAAATGGAAAATTCAGCTTTAAAAATGACTGAAAGCTCTTTCTAAAACCTTCCCTTGAGTGGGGGGTGAGTTATTCTTTCTTAGGCAACTCCTAGGGGTCAAGCATGGAGTAATTTTTTAATAATAAGTTAAATTCTGTGAGGAAGCTGTCTTAAAGAAGTTAGATACTTTTCCCTAGGCTACATGGCAAACTAAGAACCAAGATTCATCATTTAATTAAAGTAATTGAACAACATGTCCACTATTTGTCAGGTGTCCTATTCAGCAAAGATATAAAAATGAATGAACTTAGTGAAAAAGGACGTGGAGCCATGTCATCATGAGCATGAATTCTAGCTCCCCTCTTTATTAGATGTGCTATCTTGGATGAGTTACTTAGCTTCTCTGAGACTACGTTTCTTCATCTGTAGGCTAAAAATAATTACTTCCTCATAAGATTGTTATGTAGACTTGATAACATATTACTTGTAAAGCACTTATTGGGGTGGGAAATTACAACAGCAGCTTGCAAGTACAGTACTATTCAGGCTACCCTAGAGGTCATGGAACAGAAAGGCTCAGATAAAACTGAGCCGCTCGAATTTCATGGTTTATTAAATTAATTTAAAACATCCATCAAGGAGAAAGAGATGGGGCAGCTAACACATTTAAGATAGAGCGTGGGGAGGGGAGGGAGCAGAAGGACCTTATTATCCAAATCTTAATGTTACTCAATGTTCATATATCCCGTCTTTGCTGCATCAGCCTTCCTGACTGGTGGTGTAGTTATGAAGACTAGAGTTGAGGATGAACAAGTGGTGGAGCCAACATATATTTCTTCTTTTGGCGAGATACAGGCCCGGTCATAGCTGTCCCTTGTCATAAATTAGCCTGCTGAGCAACCGTGAGTTGAACATGTTTCCTTGGGAAGAGTACATGTGGGACCAGAATGGATGTCACCAATTGGTGGCTTATTTAGGAATAATATACTTGTCAGTCTGGAAGTGACGTGATCCTTACCTTATGAATATTTAAGGTTTACTTGGTCCTTCCAGCCTTTTCTATCTGTGATACTTTCTTTTGTTCCATTATTTTTATCTGTTCAACATAGGTATTTTCCATTCTATCTTTGACATGCCCCACAGGTAGTAACTTATTATTTATACTCAACCCATCTTATGACTCTCCTTATGTCTTATAAGCTGTTTGCCCCCATACTTAGTTTAGTGTCTTCCATTTTTATAGCAGAATTGAATAATCTTGAGTAATATAAGAAATACACACTACCGTGCTTATAACAGTGCCTTGTGCATAGCAGGAAGTACGTATTGGTTTCCACAAGATGTTAAAAGCTAGTAGAGAGATCAAATGTAAAAAGTTAAATGTGTAACTGAAAGATCTCTGGGAGTAAGAGGCTTCTACATTTTCACATAGCCTTTGAGACATTATATTTTGCAAAAGTAGCCACAGTAATATTTCTAGTCTCACATGCTGTTCCAGAACCTTGATACTCCTCCCATCAAAAGGTGGAGTCTAATTCCCCTTCTGCTATAGTTTGAATGTTTGAGTCCTTCAAAATTCATGTGTCGAAAATGTAATACCCAAGGTGATATTAGGAGGTAGGGCCTTTGAGACGTGATTAGCTCATAAGGGTGGAGCATTCAGAATGGTATTAATGCCCTTACATTGAATTGTTTGTTTGTAATTGAATTGTATGAGTTCTCTATATATTTCGGACACTGACCCCTTGTCAGGTATATGATTTGCAATTCTCCCATTCAGTAGGTTGCCTTTTCATTTTGTTGATGGGTTCCTCTGAGATCTTTAAATGGTCTTAAGACATAAGATGAATAAAGTGGACATTGATGGTGTTAAAACAAAGATTTTAATACAGGACTACCTAAGGTTGGGCAGGCCAAAGAGGCCCCTATTAGTCCCCCTACAATAAAGGACCCCCAAAAGTCCACTCTTCCCCCCTTCAGAGAAATTTAAAAAGCCGGAATATAGAGATGACTATGAGAAACGTGGCCATCAATTGCCGGATGCAGTGGTTAGGCATATTAATGAAGTTAAAGACTGAAAAAGGAGCCACAGGCCTTTGGCTCAACCCCTCACTGGGTATCCACAGCCTTTTGTGTAAGAGTGGGTAAAATGGTCAAGCAGCAAGGAGAAGTTTACAGGGCTCCTTGATATAGGGGATCCCTTGAACTGTGGTACCAAAACCCACTGGTGAAACCCTGGTCTTTCTTACAATTAGATTGAAAGAACATAAAAATATAATATTTGATAGGATTATGAGAGTTGGAATATTTAAGCAGGTATTATGTAAAGAAGTTGTATCTCCTTTTACTTTGATGTATTATGAGAATGGATATTATGTTTGGCTGGGGAACACTTCCTATTCCTACATGCAGACCCAAGGAAAAGCCCCCAGACTGAAACTCTAACTCTAGCACATAGCAGAGGGAAGGGAAAGACTGAAGAAATAGGCTGGGCACTTCAGTCTGCTAATTAATAGAGTTTATTAAGGGAAAATTACATTCGGCATATCTTCTTGGGTGGCTGCAAGACGAAATGGATCTCTGTACCCACTTGGCAAATGCCAAAGAATTATATAGGGTAAAAACTGTGTGTGTGGCGGGGTGGGGGTAGGGGTGGGGATAGTCACAGGTAGTCATACATAAATGCTACCAGGTAAAGGAAATCTCATGCTTTACCAGGTCAGGGCAGCATCCTGTTCTAAGAACTAGCACACAGTGGGAGGCAGGGTAGGTAAGCTGTCGCTCTCTTCTGGCTCAGGTCCATCCTCCGGGTCTGGCAGCAGTCACGTCATGGAATAGTCTCTCCTGCACACTTCCCCTACCTAGTGTTGTAAAACCAACACCTGTTGCTGAAGTCCTCATGGAGGCTACAGTTACGTAAGAGTTGTTGGAATTACAGTAAAAGTTGGTATGAGAATTGATGTGCTTGAACAGGCTTTATATGAAAAGGTTGCATCTCTATTACCCGATTGTATTTTGAGGAGGAACGTTTTCCCCTACCTAGTACTGTAAAACAGAAGGCATGTAAATCCACCCTTCAAGCAACGTTCATCATGCTAAATGGGAATCAATAAGATTGTCTTAGCCCACATGGAATGGAAGCTGGAGTGCCGGTACAAATTTGGGACAGATTTTCTGTGTGGTAGCCCTGTGTGGAGAATAGAGCGGGGATTATGGCAAGAGCCTCTGTTCACCTCTGACTGACAACTACTGGGACTGTGGACGAGAGAACTTCCATTTGAGGGGCAGTTACTACCTGCTATCTGTTGTTTATTGAAGCTACTCCTATGACTAAAGAGTGTAACATGATCTTGAAACTTAAAATATTCATGTCTTCGATGATATCCAAGAAACACTCTAATGGGGATGGCAGTGTCCAGAAACATTCCATAATAATAAAATGGAAGTGGTTTATACAGGATTGTGCTTACTGAGGAATGCAAAGAGAAAATCATGTGCAGGGAGCCTCATTTCCTCTAGGACTGACTCTGGAACTGTATGAGGAGCTGCTCAGACAGTTCCTATAAACAGATCTCAACTGACTTGGTTTGTAGACAGCAATTCCATAACAAATGGACAACATATTGTTTGGAAAGCCACCACTTGATTGAAGATGATAAAAACAGATCAATCAGCCTGGTGTGGTGAACTGCATGCTCTTTCCCTAGCAGTGTTGAAAGAATTGAATTGTGGTAAAAGCCCCTATGTTTGGGTTTTTAATGACTCATGGGCAGTGCCCAATGGCCTGGTCATGTGGTCAGGCAGGAGGGCAGTGAACCTGAGCTTATTAAAGGGATGCCTATATGGAGCATGGCTCTGTGGAAATTTGAGGGGTGCCTCAAAGTAGGACATCTCAATGCCCATTAGAAGAACTCCCTGCCAGGTTTGGAAGGTAACCGGAATCAACAAGCAGATATCCCTACACGCTCCCTTGAGATGGCCTCCTGGGTCCATGAAACGAATGGATATGTGGGTACTGCTGCAGAACAGATATGGGCTAAATCTAAACATATCCCTCTTGCAACCTCTGAAACACAAAAAAACAATAAGATTTTTCTCTCTGACAACAAGACAGGCAGAGACTGCTTGTAGGAAGGCCCTGAACATAGCTGGCAAGTCAAACTCATGCTGGGAGCCCTAGGGGCCTACAAATTGGTTTTAACAGGTATAGACACTGACTCTCTACTGGGCTTTGCTTACCCAATGGTAGACGCAAATGCTTAGAGAATTATGGAAAAAAATAAAAACACAACAGAAGCTATTGTACCAATTTGGATGGTCAACTTTCATTTCTTCAGCTGAAGGAGCAAACATACTTTATAGCCTATAATGCCCAACAGTTGGGCAGAGATATCTCTTTGTCAGTAAGTTTGATAGAGAATTGGAATGGCTGATTAAAAACAGCGGTTGTCTAAAACAGGGAAATAAAGGCATGAAGTACTGGCTTACACATCTTCATGAATGTGCTTACACGCAGCCCAAATATAAGTGGGGCTAACGGAGTCTCTCTATTGGATAGGTTGTTCTTTTGGATCTAGGGAAGAGGAAGGTGCTGGTATTTTTAATTCATCACTTCAACTTTTTTTTCTCTTCTACTCGATGCAGTGGTCATAGGACCTGGCTGTTGCAAATACAAGGGCTGGAAGCAAAGGATGATTGCTAAGCAAGAAACTGCTTTTAAACTTTCCGTCACAATTCCGAAGGGTCTGATGGGGCAAGGTGTGCCTTCATCCCATCTGCCAGATTTGGGCCAACAGTGAATTCAGCTATATTGCAAGGTGGTAAAAATAGCCCCCTAAGTTCTGCACCTGTGTAACCTTACCTTATCTAAATAGAAGTGGGAGGGACTTGCTAGGCTAGTATTGCTGTCTGCAATCTAGACAGGCACAGTGGCCAAACCTAATGTCCTTTCCAGAGGTGGAAGAGTTTGGGTATAAATGGAGAGAAAGAAAAATAGTAGCTGTGGGTAAAAGAATGAATAAATGGGTTATGTTATTAGGGAAATCCAGTATTACATTAACACTTTGCGACTCAGAGCAAGAGATAGTATAGTAGTTCCTTGGCTGTATTATACCAGATACCTAGTGAAGCCATATATCACTGATCCCCTTCCTGTTTTGGGAACCTGACATGATCCAATGGAGCCTGGAAACCTGTGTGGCCTCACCGTGGAAGACATTTTCTTACGAAATGATGATAGATTCTAGTAATGTGCCATTTTTTCGACCTTTGATTCCTTTGCTGTAACAGATCTGTGTTCAAAGACCAGGAGACTGCGATATGATTTATAATATATATATATTTGGTCTTTCTTGTTTCTGACACAGACCTTCTAAAACCCTTGAAATTTCCTAAGTGATTAAAGTGATTAAGGTGTTTTTTGTTGTTGAGGTGACTTTTGGAGTGCACCAGAGAGGGCTAATTGTCAAGGGACTCCGCTGACAAGAGGGTTGGAACTTAAAGCCCATTCAGGTGCTGCCACTGCCCCATCTCCAGGGAGGGGAGAGGGCCTGGAGGTACAATCAGTCAACAATAGCCAATGATTTAATCAAGCCCATGTAATGAAGCCTCTATAAAATCCCAAGGACAGGATTTGGAGAAGCTTCCAGGTCAGTGAACATGTGGAGTTGTGGGGGAGAGTGGCATGCTTGGAGGGGGCACGAAGATTCCTGTGCTCTCCGCATGCGTCACTCTGTGCACATATCTTGTCTGGCTACTCCTGTTACGTCCTTTTATAAACTGGTGATCTAGTGTTTCTCCGAGTTCTGTGAGCCACTCTAGTAAATTAATCGAACTCGAGGAGGGAGTCATGGAGGTCTGATGTATAACTGGTCAGTCAGATATATAGGTAAAAACCTGGGTTTGCAACTGGCCTCTGAAGTGGAAGGTGGTCTTGTGGGATTGAGTCTTTACTTGTGGAAGCTGGTATTATTTCCAGATAGTGTCAGAATTGAGTTGAATTGCAGGACACCCAGCTGATGACAGAGCATTGCTTGGTTCTGTGGGGTAAAAACACAGCCTACCCCACCCAGATATGAGAATTAGGTGAGCAGAACCAACTCACTTATAATCATACCACACACACACACACACACACACACACAAATACCATAGCCTTATATTTAGGAATGCAAGCTCCAGAATGCCTGGAGATGTACCTCAATTCACTTATTAGTTGTGTAACCTTGAGCATGTTGTTTAACTTGTATCTAGTTCCCAGAGAGGATGGTAATAGCCCCTACCTCATAGGATAAAATGAGATATAACACAAGTAAAGCACTCTACAAAGTGTGTGGCACATAAGTACTAACAAAAGTTGGTAATTAAGAAACTTCATGTTGCAGTCCTAACAATCCAGTAGTATTTTTAATTTTGAGAGGTAACATAACTGTCCTTCTACTTAATGTATCTTGAAATGAATAAAGTCACCTTTTAAATACATTTCTACATTAACCAAATGATGTAGTGATTTAATCTGCCCATGCCTAAGTTAGTGTAAACATTAAAATAATTTTTAGTCACCATTCAGGCAGTTTATGGAAGGCACTTCCAACCAGCCTTTTATCAGGAGGGAGAACATAATTCAGGACTAGGTGATTATTGTAAGTACTTTTGCATAGGTCATAAGTAGGGAAGGTTTGGTTCTAGGGAGTTTACCAACAGGGTAGTTTATATTTGTAAATAAAAAGTAATACTCTTAGGGTGGTGTTTCAGATCACCTGGAATGCTGTTTAAGAGTAAAGATTTCTGTCCTCAAGATTTACTGGATCGGATTGTGATTGATGTTTGCATTAACAAGCTCCACAAGAGCATCATGCATACAGTTGCGAGAACGGCTGCCTCAAGGCAAGATAGCTGACTTTAGACTTACAAACTGCTGACTACCTTTAAACACAGTATCTTAGGAGAAATATTTATGGGCAAGTACCAAATAGTGAAATCATACTCTTCAAAAGCCCTCTCGAGCCTGCCTCATAAGCCATTGATTACACTGGAGTCTTGACACTCAGATGATTTAGGAAAAGAGTAAAAGCAGCAAAACTTTGAAAACCTCAGTAAAGTTCATTCTTGGTCTTCTCTTACTAAATTTTCAATTCTATTGGACTTAATCACTAAACAAGACCAAAAGAGAACTTTATTTTACATGACTTTATTTTACATTTAGAACCATTTTATGCTTTACTTTAAAAAAAAAAAAAAAAAAAAAAAACACCTTGCTCTGCTTTTAATATTCCCTAAAAGCATTTTAACCAAAATCTTGATTTAGGAAGACTTAAGATGTTTTGCATTATTTTAAATATTTTCATTCTCTCAGTAACTATTAAAAATAAGTTCACAATTAGGGTTTCAAATGTCCTAATCATTTGTTCTCTTTACATTTTATCAATCCCATAATCTGCATACAGGTGATATATAAATTTTATCTTTCAGACACATCAATGATAATCAGCTCTTAATCTAATTACTATTTCATTTATTTAGAAATAGCATTTAGACATAATAAAAACCAATGTCTCACATTGTAAAATAACCTTTGGTTAATTTACACAAATCTAATACAGCATGTTGTGTAAGTTTTAAGTAATACAATGAGTTTCACTATCTTCATTTGTTTTTAATATTGATTATGTCAGCAGGGCTGAGATCATGTGATTCAGTCTTCTGAAGGAAGTTATATAATAAAAGTGTAGTGCCTTTGAACATGAAAAACATCCCGAAGGCCAGGAATCTTATGAAGAACTGAAAGGCAGGAGAGATTCCAGAAAATTTCCTATTTTCAGTATGTAAAGTGACTAGTTTAAGTCACTTTATTCAAGATTTTGTGAAGAAAACAGTATTCCTTATTATGCAATTGAATAAAGCCGCTAAAACCACAGGAATTTAGATATTGGTCCTAGGCTACATAATTAATGGGCCATCAAAAAAGAACCAGACACTTAGTTAACTTCCTATGCCAAGTAAGGATCTCACCACTCCACTTCCTCCATTGGTAAAAAGAAAAGGTGGCCTGGCTAGTGCCATTCAGGATTCTCTGCTAACTGTAAAATGTGGACTGATTTCCTTTTGTTTCTTATAGTCCATATATATATAAACTTTCAGTTCTTTAAATAAAAAAATTTTTATGCACATAACCATGTGGTGTATTGCCCTTAGTTTAAAATGTACAACTACATAAATAAAAACTATTGTTTCTTCAATATTACTTGACATTTCTTCTGTAATTTCTTTATTTAAAAAAGTAAATGTAACAAGGTACTTAAAAAAGGCTAGATACAAAAGTAGTTAAGCTGCTCACGAACATTAAAATTTTCCAAAATGTATCTTCAATAATCATGATCTTATAAAACATTTTACAGTTATCAGAAAGTGCCCAGGCTGAGTTTACATAACTGAAATACCTTAGTACAAATGTCTAGGTTAGAACTGAAGTGCAGTAACCTCCTGACTGACTGCTCATTGAAATAGGGATACAAAGAAAAAAAAGTTGATTGTGATAAACTATTGTGCATTGGCCCCATCATATGTACAAAAGTGCCCTCACTCAAATGAACAATCACATGCAGAATATTAGTGATATCATTTAATATCCTAGAGCTCAATGCAGCCAAAATGAACCGCAATAAAAGTGGTTTTTGTAGGTGATTTCATCTCTAAGATCTGAATGTCCAGAACTTTTTACAAGTTCCATATACATGATACACAATTGCAGCCAACCACAAATTAAACACCATAAAAAAGTTAAAATGAAAACACAGAACATACTTAATTTTTTATTTTGAAATTCCCTATTCCCTCTATACAAGAACCTTTGCTGAAACACTTTCCACAAAGGCAGCAGTGAATTTTCAGAACATTTTACATTTTTTCCCCCTCAGCAAAAAGATAAATCACAGTGTAAATTATGTTGTTCTGCTGTCATCTTTGGCTGGGGTTAGACCCAGAAGTTGTTGACTAGCAAACCATTATAGTCAAATGTTGCTAGTGCTCCTCAGGCCTTTATGCTACAAACTCAGCAAGGAATGTTTGCATTTAATCTCTTTAAGGTACCTCCAGGGGGTGTGACAGCATTAACTTCCATAAACTTTTATAGACAAATGGAAAAAATCTACAAAATTAGCTAGTAATATTACACAGCAATAAACACTTTTTATATTCTACACAAAACCAAAATTCTTGGTCTTAATGGCGAGTAACAATTTCTGTTTGAGAATCTGTTTAGAGGAATAGAGTGGGACATAAAGTCGAGAAATGCAAGTGTTTGCAGTGGGAAGATGTTGGTCATCTGGTGGTCTTATTGTGATTGAGGGCATGGGCTGAAATCCTTCTTCGCTGGCTGGTAATGATGGGCTTGAGGTCCAAAAGTAAACCTAAACAGGAAAATAAGAATTACAATTTGGGCTTTTAACAGATTAACATTCAACCATCAATCCTGGTGATATACCCACAGAGCCCCATTCTTGTATTAAATCCTACAAAAGAGTATTATTGTGAACTGGATTTAAATTTATTCCTTGTGAAAAGGAAAGGTGCAGGGTCAGAAAACAGTATCAGATATATAGAAAAGTAACTGTTTCACAGCCTCAATTTCTCATCTGTAACATGAGACTGTCGAACCAATTTCTCTAAGGCCTTTCCAGTGGCTAAAATCCATGGATTATCTATTAGGGGAAATAATGTACACTAACTCCAAAAAAAGGTTCCAAATCAACACAGGTTATCAAAAAAATTATTTTGCATTTTATCTACTAGTAAAATAACCCACTATTTTCAGTGCTACATTTGATACAGAATAATTTTATAACAGTAATTAAGTGTTGGGGAACATCAACTATACATTAAAATCCATGCAATAAATTATGAACATTTTTATTATGCATCTATTTTGTGTACATAAATAATGTAAATATTAACTTACACTTTTTACTTAAATATAATAACCAAAGATATGCTTTCCCATAATGTTTTTTATTAATACATGCCATTGCTCATTAACCCATACATATAGTAATACCACTCTTTAGTGATAGTAAGACAGTGCCTACCTCTTAAGGTAAAGCTTTTTAAGTCTAATGCATTTATAGTACACCACTAAACAGAAAAATATACCCTAACAAACTAATTTTCTATCTCCTAAAAGTATAGTTTTATGAGAAATCCAATTAACTCTAGAAACTCTATAATTTGCTGGACTAATAATTCAAGAACGGTTTGGGAAACCCTGTTATATCCTTAAGCCCTTCCTCTCATATCAGACATATCAGAATAAAACCAACAATATTTGAAGGATGACCTTCCCACAAGAGGGAAAGGGAAGAAGAGAAGGAAAAGACACCTTGATGTATACTGCTTAAGCCCTAAGCATAGATTTTATACAGGAGTTTAAAGAGTGAAGCTCACAAATTAAAGCTGTTAATAGGAAATTTTGAGGGAGAGTCTCTCTCTAAAGACTGAAAAGTTAGCATATTTCTCTTCTAGTGAAAGCAGAAACTGCAGTTAAGATTTAACTCTACACAGAGGATATACTGGTTTAAAAACGGTAGGAAATTAAAACTAGAGAGTAGATAAAAATAGATACTTAGAATTCATCCCAGATAGCCAATCATTTCTATTTCTGTTTTTGGTAGGTATTATAAACAGATATGGTGCTTGTCTTAGTAGGGAAACAAGGTACCCAAATCCAAAGATTGACTACAGGTGATATAACCCTAACAAACTATTCAGGTGCCCATGAAAGCAATAGATACAGATAAGGTATTAGCAATGGTAGGGACTTAGGATCCACAAGATTGGGAAAATCAAATTATATGGAATTATAAGGAACCAATTATATGGAATCTACCTAGGAAACAACCTAATTACCAGGATGGCAAAGTCAAGAACAGAACCAGATGACAGGTAGGGCTGCTGAACAACCTGAAATATTAGTGGAGAAATACTGGAAGACTTTTTGGAGGGGGCAGTATGCCCATGTAAAGGTTAAGGAGTACTAAACACACTATAGGACCCTCCCCAAAATAAGTTACTGCCTGAATTAAAGGTAAATAGGAAACTGTGTTTTGTGCTTTCTGCACAAGTAATCATTTTCTCCTCTCAAATAAAATCAGGGGATATATCTAGAAATGGGATCATTTTTCTACATTCCATGAGTAGTATAGTTTAGCTTACTAAGAACAAAGTCTGGTTCGATGGGGGAAATGTCCCTCAAATTTCTACAAGAAAGTCTAGTGGATTAATGAACAGGCTGATTTGGTTACAGATATACTTGAGGTTGGACAGAGACTTGACTGACTTTGTGGGAGACTTCACTGTGATCAAGGTTTCTATTATTTGTGTTTCTAAGTTAATATATAATATTAAAATCATAGGTTTAATAATGCATATCACAATTAAACTACTTGAATCCTAGAATAGATAGCAATCTACAAATTCTGTGGAACTTACAAGATCTTGTCGTTCTGTCATGCTCATTTTCTCTACTATTGACCAGAACCAACGCTTGAACTGTAAGAGCTTCTCAGCATTTTCTCCTAAGAATAAAGAATATAGATTCAATATACTGTATCAGTTGTTATATTTTTAGAATATTGATTATAAATATATGTGTGTGTGTGCGCGTGTGTGTGCGTGCGTGCGTGTGTATGTGTGTGTGTATAATTAAAATGTTATTTAGGATGGGGATGGTCTAATTCCTAACACAGGAAATTAGGACCATTTGCATAATGTAAAACCTCTATAGTTTGTTAGTTAATCCTGACTCAAGATGACCAAGAAAAATGAACCACCAGTCTCAAATTAATAATCACATGACCTTAATCCCATCTCTAAATCACGACTCTTTTCTCATGATCTTAAGCAAGTGCTTCTCAAATTTTAATGAGTTTATAAATCACTTGGGGATCTTTTTAAGATGCAGGTTTTCATTCACTAGGTCTGAGGGAAGAGAGGGGAAAGGAACCAGAAATTCTGCATTTCTAAAAAGCTCCAAATGATGCTGCTGATCTAAGAATCATATTCGTAGTATCTTTAGGTATATTCTTTCCTCTCCTAGGTGTTTGATTTGTAAATGAGACAAATTCTTAGAAGTACTAAAAACTACATTAAAATATAGCACAAAAGCTATTATATATATGTTGCCAAGCATGAAGGAGAAACAAAATTTATCCAAATTTAACTACTATAATTTGGCTGAATATATAATTTGCAAAATATTAAAATTAAGGGGAAAAAAGTGGTACTTTTAATGTATGCAATAATCTTGGACTACAGGTATAAACCTCTCATAATGAATTTCTTGGAGTTTCCAGTGTTTTATTGTATAGTCACAGCCAGAAAGTCTAGTTCCACACTATAAGACTTTGAAAAGAAAGAGTTGCAGCAAATCAAACACTGAAGATCAATGTTATTCTGAGAGGATTATCACTACCTCTCTTTATCCTTTCTAGATTCTCTGTGTGTTTGTGCTGTTATGTCTTTGTAAGTGTGCTTTGGGTCCAGCTCTACAAAAATAACATCATATAGTCAAATTCTTTAATTAGAGAATTTCAGAGACATGAATCAGGAAAGTTCAATGGAATTATCACATGGATTATTTTTTCTTAATAAGTATATAAAAATTCTTTCACCTAGTTTCTCACCACAAAGAATTTTACTTATATGCATACCATACCATATTTCTTTGAAATCTGGAAATATTAAGCAATAATAATAATAAAAAGCAATGCTAAGCCATCACCATTCAATATCTTTAATAAAAAATGATGTAAAAAAAAGATCTGAGTAATATAGTATTTCCCAAGCCCTGTAAATATATCAAAAACTAGAAACTCAGAAAATTTTGGCTGACCAATTACACAGCTTATTCCTTAAATAAACACTTCAAAAATTTCATACCTGATTCATCATTGAAAGAGGTGAAACTGATCAGCATTTGCACATTAACTTCACCACAGCCATTTACCAAAAGCCTAAAATCTTCTGCTGTTAAATCTTCTAATGAATTTTTTGGAAGCACATCCAGTAGACCCTTCCTCATTGCCTAGAGAATTTCAAAAATTACCCTTTATTACTATCAGTTCTTTAATTTCCATGTTATGTTTATTGTTGTTAAAGCCCGATATTTAATTTTAGCAACCTCTGAAAATACCACGTCTCATTTTAAAACAGAGAGAAAAACATTAAGTTCTATATTTTAAATTTATTTGTAGATTCAAAAGAGAGGCAAAGGGAGGAAAAAAGGCAACTTCGACAGGCTACACTTCAAAAGTGAAGTAGTATTATTACAAACTAGTCATTAACTGAAATAATTTTTAAAATTGTGTTAATAACAGGCTAGTCATTAAATAAGTAAGAACAGCTTTAATTTTTCAAACATGCTATCCTGTCAACATCCTAGGAAAGGTATAATGACAAAAAGAAACCTCCGACAAACCCCAAATCTAGAAGCTTACTGAGAAATTACCACACAGCTAGATGTGGTGCAGCCATGATTTGAATCGTGACAGTATGACTCAAGAGCCTGCACAATTATTTCCAGCACAAGGATTAGGAACACTTGACACTACCAGTCCTAAATCTATAATAAACAAACATTTTACCCTAGAAGGGGAAAGAGTTAAGGTGGCAATACTGATGTTGTGCTTTAGAGGAGCTTAATTGGCCCTTGGCTAGTGTCTAGGAAGTTAGTTTTTGGAATGTTCCCTACATTACTGACTGATAATGGTGTTTTGAAGGTCCAGGGCAATAAACTCTGCTGTACCAGCTTGCCAAGACCATTTTTGTAAACAATGTGATTTAGAATAAATGCGTTTTCCTCTGCGAGTCTGATTTTCATTAATAATGGCTGGTTGTACAGGCAGAAAATGCTTATGAGACTGGCCTCCAATTAAAAACTTTTGCCTACCAAATTAACTTCTGATTACATGGGTGAATAATATATATGGATTCAAGTATAATTTACATTATAAATAAATTCACTTGGTTTTAAAATTTTTGACTTTTTATAGGCATACTGAATATACTGTGAGCTAGTTTACCACACAGGAATACAGACAGCCTCATCGGATCAAGTAACACTTTCTAGAAAACACTTACGTGTAATGGCTGTTCTGCAACTACCAACATTCTGTGTTCTGCATATTTCCGCACATACTCATACACATTCTGGGGAGTCACTGGTATATTTACACCATTAGGGATAAGTTCAACCTGTGAAAAAGTTAGCGGTGTCATTTAAAAGCAATTTTGTCAAGTAGTAAAAGTTAACAGTCCTAATATTTTAAAATATAAAGATAATTCTATATCTGACCAGTATCTCATCTGTTAATCTCCTACTGTGTCTTTTTTATCCTATTTCTGGTCTCTCTGTTTATTTTGGTCTCTATCTAAATTGTTTCCATAGTAAGATAAAACTACGTAATTCTTTTACCTGTCCTCCACCTTCTTCTTTACACAGGTCAATTGCAAATGCCAAGTCCATTGCTGAGAAAACAGCATCAGCATCTGAACTCTGAGAAGCAAGGATAAGTTGCCGCAAACTCTCATACATCACAGGGTCAAAAAAAGCAAAATCATGCCAATTGACCTAAGAAAGTAATCAAATGAAAATTATAAAAGAAACATCTTTACTGAATTCACTAAATTAAAATCTAGGATAAGAATAAAGATATAAAGAAAAATTTTACACTAAATATATAACTGATTTAAAGAGGTAAAACTTAATAAATCATTGGTTCTGGTAATACATTTAATTTTTAAAGTGTAAAAAAAAAAAGTATACTTTAAAAAAAATGTAAAGCCAATAGTGTTCTTTTTAAAAGTTCCAGTATAATTTATTTCAAAATCCAGCACTAATTATTAAATAATGATTCTGCTGAGCAACTGGCCTTAAACATCCAATAATCATAAAATATAGATTAATTCCAGATGACAAATCTGATGCTCAGAGGAATTCAATAACTTGCGGAAGATCATGTCATTGGGTTAAACCTGAGTCTATTTGATTCCACGATCTTTTCCATAAACCTTTTTAAAAGCTCGACATATCAACATTTCTCTGTTGCTGAGCTTTAATTCCAGTTCTTTGCATAAGAATATTTTAGTAGGAACACTTTTAAGAATTTAATTTAATAGGGTCAGAGGTTTTTGAAAAAATGATATTGCTGTATTAACAGAAAGCAATAATCAGTAGGTTTGATTAAAGAAAATGCTTGAAAATGATTTACAATGGCTATGATGCTTTAAAACTTAATATTTAAGTTAATGCCATAAACAATATGCTAATATATAATTATTTTATAAAAGAAAAACTTTGCAATTGTAAAAGCAGTTAGGTTCATTAAAATCACTTACTTTTCTACCGAGCAACACTTTAATCACATGTCTATTCAATGTGATAGGACATAGTTCATTCTGTAACAGACACAGTCCAAGAATCCTAAAAAAAACCCCACAGAATAATATTTAAATTCAAAAATAATTCTAGAACATGTATAACCCTTCATATAAAAACACAATATACATATAGTATATTTTGAAAATTTTTCTATAGCTTCATTTCTAGTCAGTATTAATTAGTATATACACATTTTAAAAACTGTTATTTTACAAAGTCTCATAAATGCAAATTTAAAAAGTTAAATACGAGATTAGAGTTATTTTACCTGCCAATGTTTCTGAAACAATTCAACCTTGCTTCTGTGTTTTTGCCAGGCCTTGGAGTATAAAATCCTCTTTTTCCAGGTTGGTAAAACAAAGGGGCATTGTCATCACCATCATCTGTATCATCTAGATCCATATCTACTACACTCCGACTAGAGCCATGACGCTTTCGGTTTTCCTTAATGAACAGTGTCAGATTAATTTTCAAAACAAAACATTTGAACTAAAATCACTCAAAGTCAGGTAACATTCATATTTAAATAAATGTGTATAGAGTAATAAACTTTTAAATTCATTTTTTCAGAACTGATATTTAAAAGCTTGTGCATATTTTAAGTATAACTTCTCTGTTCATTTAAATAAAATTACTTAATGAAACTGGTAGCTTCTTTCACTTTAATTCTTTAAAGATATTTTCACTTGATATAGATAGAATTCTGGATTGATAATTCTTAAAGCACTTTAAGGATGATGTTCCACTGTCTTCTGGCTTTCACAGTTTTTGGTGAGAAATCCAATCTTGTCTTTCAAATCACTGTTTCTATGTAAGGCACTATTCTTCTTTGGCTGCTTCATTTTATAGCAGTTTGATTATAATGTGTTTGGACATAGTTTTCTTTCCTGTTAAGGATTCACTGACATTAATCTATAAGTCTATATCTTGCATCAAATTTAGGAGGTTTCAGCAATTATTTCTTCAAATAGTTTTCTTATAGCAAGCTGTTTCTCCTCTTCTTCTGGGTATTCCAATGACATGAATATGTGTGATCTTTTGAGACAGTCCCAGCAAGTTCCTGAAACTGTTCTTTTGTTTGAAAGCTCTCTCTGTACTTCAGAATGGATAATTTCTAGCTCCCTTTAAATTGACTCTTTCATGTCACCTTGATTCTTCTAGTGACCTATCCAGTGATTCTTTTTTCTTTCAGACATTATACTTTTAATTCTAAAACTTCTCTTTCATTCTATTATAAACTTTCCATTTTTCTACTTAGAACCTCTATCTTGCCATTCCTTAGTGTTTACTTTTACCTCTTAGAACATGATACAAAGTCTTTGATAAATCCTACAAGTGGGTTATCTCGAAGTTAGTTAGCATCTATTGGTTCTTCGTATGTTGAGTAATTTTGGAATGTATCCTGAATCTCTGAATATTAAGTGGTAAAATCTGAGTCTTGTTAAAATAAGATGGAGAACACTGATACGCTCTGGCTTTAGAAGGCAATCACCCTGGCTAGGTTCAGGCTGGAAGTGTCACCTTCCATGTAGGGGTTCCCATACCAATTAAGTTGTCAAAGCCTTTTATTATACTGCTTGGGGTCTGCCCTGCATATTCACCATTTGGGGTAGTCTGGGACTTGGACAGTGGTCTCTGCTACAGTTCTCAAAGCCTCTGCTCTGTCTTCCAGCTAAAATGGAGTAACAGTGATCAGTTTTCCTCTCCTCCTGACTTCCCTCTCCAATCTGTATACTACTGTTTATCTTTTGGGATCCCCAGCAGTTCCATTTTGCATTTTGTCCACAGTTTTTAGTTATAAGCAGTGAAAGGGGTAAAATAATGTTGGATTTGCTCCAATTTGGCTGATACTGAAGTTTTCAAGTAGCTTAAGAATGAAATACATCACATAATAAAGCCTTCCTTACTGCTATACCATATATCACATTTTTTTCTGCATCTTTGGCACTTACCGCCTCTTTGAGGAATAAGCTCTAGGATTCCATACTCCTCTTTCCTTCTCTGGTATGAATTCATGACACCTCTAAATTAAAGTGTGATTCGGGCTGTGCTCAAATGGAGGTACCCAGTGAGTAGGGCTATAATGAGCCTTAACTAAACCAATTTTATTACTTGATTCTGTACACAACAACTTTATACCTATCTCTGCTTTTTTTCTACTGTAATCAAGCATTTTACTCATAAAGACAGTTTTTTTTTTCAGAAATATGGCTTTCCTCTTCTTCTATAAAGTCCAAGTGCTTATTATCACCACATGTACAAAATATCCCTTACCTGTACCTTTTCTGAGGAGTCTAATAATCCAAGATCTAGGATACTATCAGCTCCATTTTCCCTAAAAACAAACAAAAAGCCTTTCACATTCCCAGCAACTGAAATTTATAAAATTCAGTATAGAGAAACCATATGAATTTAAATTTATAAGAATTTATAAACGCATTTAAGTTTTGAAATAAATATCCAGGACACTTACTAGTCTTAATGCAGTTCTAGGAGCAGAAAAGTTAATAATACACAAGAAAAGCACCAGATGCTTCATGTATGATTAAAGATAATGAGCTAAAGGCTAAGACAAAATAAATGCAATCTTCATAGGGATGCTGAAACTTAAGCTCAGGGGGGAAGCACTGTAAGGAACAAGAAAATGTTCAGAAAGCAATCACAATACAAATTAAATTCTTTAGTGTATTATTCTAGAATCCTAGAATCCTACCAAATTCATTGTTCACTCCATAAGCCAAGTGAAAACACTCAATATAGTATATGCATTCCATAGAAAACAGTACTAAATTAGCAAATCTTACATATATTTACAAAAACCTTTTTATCAAAAATGTACATTCCTCTCTATAATGGGCTGAACTGTGTGCTCATCCCTCCAGAGACAGAGAAAAGGAATAAAGAAACAGTATGTAAAGTCGAGAAGATAAACAGTAGTAATAAAGAAAATAACTTCTACCAGTAGTCTTTGGCTTGAAGCATTCAAAGGCTCTGAAATGGTGAAGTAGCTGTTTAGTTTCAGTGCGTAGACTATATCTAATAAGGTCCTTATTCAAAGTCATGAGTAGGAAGAAAAAAAATTTTTCATCTAAAATAATTAATACTTCAGAGCCTCAAACTAGGTATTAAGATAGCCCCAGGATAGAAGACATAGAATAAGTATGACACATGTCTTCCTAATGTTACTTTGTCACCTTAGAAAAAGGATAATTTAACTGTTCAAAGTTACAATTTTTATATTAAAACAAATATATTACACAATGGAAAGCAAAAACGTGCATGGATTAAGATACATCAGGAGGTCTAAAATAAATTTCATGCTTATGGCAAGAACTCAGGGACTACCCCAATTCACTGACATATTTGGTTTCTGCCATGAGGGACATCCTGATGGAGAATTTGAGATGTACTTCTTATAAGTAATTTCTAAATATCAGATACATAAAAGATCTTCAGAACCCAAGGGGTTGTTAAATCTCTGACCTTTCTAATGTGTGTGAAACTCGGCTATCTCACTCATGGATTTTAAGCCATCTCTTTAAAAACCATTTGAAATCTTGTGCTATTTTATAGCATACATTCGAAGATACGGTGGCACCCACATCCTAATAAGAAAGCAGCTGCAGTTTAAACTCAAATGCCTTCCCAGTGCACACATTACCGTCCATGTGCGATAATGAGTTCCATGGCTTCATCCACTCTTGCTCTCAGAGAATCTTCACTTGCTAGAAGGAGAAGCAACTGAGCTGGAGATAATTCCAACAACATGCCAGTGATTTTACTTGCAAATGCCTGTAAATGATGAATAAATGTTATTTGCCCCTACTTGAAACCTCGTCGGAATCAGCAATCATTTATGTCACCCCCCCCCAAAAAAAAACAAAGTGTAAGAAATTTAGAGAACAATTCAAAAATTTCTGAACCAGTATTTTATTAAATTAAAAGCTTAATTATGGAGAATTTTGGTAGGGAATAAAGAGTCCATGCACTAGCATAGTCGTGTTAAAGCTAGTTTAATGTGTAACAAGCCTTTTTGTAAGGTTTTCAATTTTCATGAGTAAACATATAAATATTTAATTTCCATGTTTTTATTTTTTATCAGAGAGCCAGAAATATTTCTTTCACTTAAAGTAGAAAGAAAGAGAAAGGGAGGAGAAAAGTGAAGGGGGAAAAGAGAGAAAAAGATACCTATTTTTAAGGCTAAAGATTTACTTTGAGAAATATAACTGGGTTATTGTTTTATTCTTTTGCTATAAAATGTGCATAGAGTTATATATAAAGAAAGAAAACACTAGTTTGTTCCATATTACATGAAAGAAACCTGACAGAACATTCAAAATAAAAATTTTCTTGCAATATTTATCAGCAGTAAAGTACAGTATTTGCAGTGTGTTCTAGCTACAGGTTGATAACAGATAAAAAGTCTGCTTTAAAATTTAACAATAGCATGTGCAAATAGGGGTATAAATAAATACGATGCAAATAATTCTTTATGTACACAAGAAGCCTATTAGGTAGAATGCTAACCAAGCATAGGTCGGAAAATCAAATAAACATCAAGTATATTCACAGTTACCCTCCTAAGCTTCCTTCTTACTACAGTTCTTAACCACATGGCTTGCAAATAACTGCAATTTTTTTTAAATACCCACTTTAATTCAAAAACAAAAATGGCACATAGCCAATTAAGTAGCAGCTAAGTGCATTGTACATACTGGTTGCATTGCTTGTACACGGGGATAAAGTCTCTCCCCAAGTGCCTGACGATGTGCTGGCAGAGGATCAGGATCATCACTAGGATTCCCTTCAGATGCTGGTCTGAAGGGCCTAGTGTCAATAGAAAGCTGTCTTCTAAAGTCTCTGAAAGAAGAATGAATCCATTATGACTTCATTTCCTGTCTGAAAATGAAAATAATCAGCACAAGTAGTAATGAAGTTAGAAAACCGGAGCGCAGAGGTTGCTCCTGTTACAGCACCAAGGTAGGGGGCTGCCTCAACAGACAGCAGTTAAAGATTATCTAGATCTTGTCACCTGAAAATCTGTAAATTCACAATGCATAGTTCAATTTGAATCTAAAGCAGAGGACCTTAAAGTACCAGAAATCAAGAGGCCACTCATAATAATTCCTGAAAATTTTAGTCAAAAGTTAAAGGCAACCATTCTAACAAGAGAAAAATTAAAAGGTTTAAATAACATAACTGCCACAATTATAAAACAAATTTATAAGAATGATATAAAGTTAACGAAAATTTCGAAAACTTAACTTGAGTGGGATAAATAAAAAGCCAATATAACTGCAACTGCCCCTCGGTTTTTAAAGCGCAACATTTTGAGAACAGTTGGTTAAACTATTTCAGTTGCTATGTATTTATATCCAAATACTAAACTTTCATTTTCTAATAAACAATCCACAGTTGAGAATATTTCTTTACAGGCATCTGTCAAATTCATCCGAAAAGGTGGAATTCAACAAAAGAAAGAAAATTATCTCACCTATCCCGATCTCTCCGAGAACCTGCTCGCAAGCCACTACTCCTCCTCATTTCCCTTTCTCTCTCCCTTTCCCGATCCCGCTCTCCTCTGTTCCTTAATCTCTGCATTAAACCTGGAAGAAAATATAGAATATAGTTTGTTTAGATGAATGTAAATGCAACTACTTTAAAGTCAATGTGAAGACATTACGAAACATTATGACGGCTGAAGATCATCTTTCTTACTATCTATGTTAGTACCTTTTTCTCACTCTCCCTATAGTTTTGCGGGTTGGGGGCAATTGTGCAGAATGTACCTAGCATGTAACAGATGTATCTGTGTATAGGCCACCCAGAACATTAGCTATTATTATTTTTAAAACCTTAAACATAAGCCAGATTATGGTTTCCTAAAGAATATGCAGAAATGTTATGACTCTCCAGGATTCCTCATTCACATTTGCCAATTGCTTATTACAGTACTGTAAGAAACTCAAAAGGTGAAAAGGTGAAACTAATACACTCCCCATCTTTTTATCCTCAATCCTTTCAAAGCTCATTCAGCCTCTATGGTGGTAATTTATAGAACCCAAATAAAATATATCTACGCCCTGGTTTGCAGATGAGATTTTCTTAGTAACTTCCTCTCCATCAATAACTATCTGTCCCTCTACAAGACTGACACTATTCTGTGCTCCTACTTTACATGAACCACCAATTAGCACCTACTTAAGGTTTTTGTAATTTTCACAGAGTTTTTAATTTGCTAACTATAATCTTGAAAATTAGGCAAGAGTCCTAATCCCAAAGTGCTGGTCCTGGAGGAGGTAAAGAGTATGCACCAGGGAGTAAACAGAAATCTTACTACCAAAATGGTCAGGCTAAAGTAAACAGTGAGGTTAGTGACTTAGCCAATTTACATCTTGTTGCAAGCTCCATATCAAAATTAGGAATCAGCAGCAACTTTACAAATCATACTTTGAATAACACTGCTCTAGAGAACAGTATTTTCTTCTCAATTATCTACACCAATTAAATACAGGGGTGAGGCAAATACTGCAATCTGCTTGTTGAACTTTTCTATATTATAGATCTTACAACTTCTCACTCTCAAACCTATAACAATTGAGATGAGAAACTCACTAGTACAATCACAAACACTAATGAAAAGAAAGGTAGCATTAAGAGTAAACTGCTAAATTTAAACAAAATTAAATCATTAATCTAAAATTCACATAAAAAATGTAAATGCACATTAAAGTTCTCCCACTATACATATAACCATGATTATTACTGTTTCAGTCAAACAAGGAAAGAATCTGGAAAGAATCTGTATGAAGCTTGTTATCTGTAGAGTACTTACTTGTGTGAGTGCCTTTGTTAGCATTTTGGATACAATCTAGATTTGGCAATTTTTCATTTGACAAAAATGCTTGTGCAATGGCTGTATAAAAACTTCGTGCTACACCACTGCCCTCTCCTGGCTCATCCTTAAATGTGACTTTTACTCTGTGTACAGCCATTGGTGTAGTAGCACATCTTCGACCAAAGTGATTGTTAAGCTGCCTCATAGTCTGCTGAATAAGAAGATCTCGATCCCGATCAACCTATTAAATCAAAAAGTAGTAAATTCAGTGCTGGAAACCACCTTAAAATTTTTCTGTGTAAAATCGGAAAATCTAATTTTAGCTTTTCCTGGACAATTTAAATGGCTACAAAGCAATCTGGGTTCTCAGAAGCTTTACATTCCAAATAAACAGCATTCTAAAGCATGCAAGAATGTCTTGCATTAAATCAGAATAATGGAATTTAACTCAATTCTAACACTTTCTTAAAAGGTCTACTAGAAAACAGCAATTCATTTAATTTTTGAATACAACAGAATAAATTCAGGTAGACCAGAAGTCTAAATAATTTTTTTTAAAATAGCAAAGCAAATACTAGAAGAAAATGTGGGCATTCTTTGGATGATAGAATACCACAAGCAAAGTAAGGAAAAATAACAAACTGGGAAAAATATCTGCACCTTCTATTACAAAGATACATATACATGAGTAATATGCATATCATCTAAAGATAAAGTGCTTCTAAAAAAACTGAAGAAAACAAACAGAAAAAATGGGCATGAGAAATCAACAAAGAGTTCACAGAAAAAAGTATCTTTAAACATATGAAATAATGTTTAACTCTGCTCATAATAAGAGAAATGCAAATTAAAACTACAATGAAATGTTATTTCTTAACCTATCAGATTGACAAAAATCTAAAAATTTGACAATTGCTGGCAAGACTGTGAGGAATCAGGCATTCTTGTATGGATGTTAAAAGTGTAAAAATATGGAACCTTATGCAGAGGTGCTTGCCATCATTTGGTAAAATTATATATGTGCATACCCTTTGACTCATATCTAGGTTCCCTGTCTAGGAATCTGTCTCAAAGACTCACTAACCCAAAAGAGAAACATACATGAGGCTATTCATCACACCACTATTTGTAAAAGCAAAAGACTGAAAACAAACTCAGATGTCTATCAATAGGAGACTGGCTGAAAAAAACTGATATAACCATAAAATGCAGTGTACTAAGACTAACAGCTATAAAAGGAATGCAGAATATCTCTAGATATAGCTACAGCTTTATCCTGAGATATACTCTTAACTGGGAAAAGCAAGATGAAATAAATGTATAGCATGCATTTATTATGGGAGAGAAAGATGGGTAATGAATACACATGTATACCATAAAAAATTATATTTTTTAAAAGAGGGGAAGGAAATACACTTTAATAAAAAATTTGAGTGAGGGACATGGTAAAAGAGACAGGATTGGAAACTAGATTTCTCAGAATACATACATCTTCTCTGTAGAGCTGACCTTGCAACATTGTAGCTATTTTACATTAATTATGAAACAAAAGAAAAAAAGGTGGGGAGGGAGAGAGAAGGCAATCCCTAAAAACTAAAAGCAAAATGAAACAAAAGGACCTAATTATACACAAGAGATGGTAGCAAAAAGAAAGAGGAATTCTTTCAAGTGATTTTAAAACAAAGTAATTTAACTGTACATCTCCAACTGGATGTTCTAAGGACAAAAGACTCAAATAAATCTTAAGCTATTTTTTTTCCTCTCAAATGGCTGTTGATTAAGCCATTTTCAATCACCATTCTGTTGGTGGTAGTACTGACACTGTGATTCTAAGATTGCTGTGTGTATGCTGTCAGATAAAAGTAAATGAGTGATTTCTCATCACTGTTGTTGGCCAGTTGGATACTCAGTTTGGAAGAAAGGAAGATAAAAACTAAGAGGTGAAAATAAACAAAACCTTGTGGTCCTTAATCTTGAATTTGAACTGGGAGTACCAGTATGAACTCATGATGTAGTTTTTTAAAAAAGCATTTCCTAGCTCTATCCAATGGTGAGAGAGCAACCCTAGAGCCCAGATTATAATCTCAAAATAGAATTTCTTAATAAAAGGAAAGGGCTTCTTGAAGAAATGGCTGATTTAAGGTCTATGACAGAAAATACACAGATGAGAAATATCAAAAAGTAAGGAAGTTATCAAAGATTACTGAAGTCATATAAATAGGACTCAGGAACCAAAAAGGACCTAGGACTCCCACCAGCCAAAGAAAAGATAATTTGCCTATCAATTGAAATAATATCCTCAATGGAATGAAGAACATCAAAAACATTTAAATCCATGTGTTCAGAATGATACTTAAAAGAAATAAACTAAAACAAAAAACACGCTGATCATCCTTAGAAGATGGTTAGAAGCCAACTGCCAGAGATAACCACTATAAATTTGATGATTACCATTTATTTAATTTTGAATCACACATGTCCCCTAAGAAAGGTTAATTTTTGTCTTTAAACTTTGTATGAATGGCATGCTATATGTATAATATAAGAAAATCTAAATACCTTTACCTCTAGTGATAAATCTCTTGACTGCTGATTTCTCAGTTTTTCCATTTCTCTACGGAATTTTGATTCTTTCACCTCAAAACCACCCAATTCGGTTAGGATCTTAAAAAAAAAAATGACAGAATTATTCTCTGAAATATGTACTTAACAGGCAAAACGGAATTTTAAAGTGCTCAAAATACATACTGATCCAGGTTCTGCTCCAACATCTTCCATGAACACTCTGCCGAACAGTTCTAATGAAAGGCGCCAACGTCCTAGCAGCATATCATGGGAAATAACCATTCCCATGAAGCTACACTGTGGCCTGTAAGAAGATTAGGGAGAGGGATGGAAGTAATTTGGCCAGCTCTAAAAATTCCTTACTTTTGGTCACTGACGGTAATTTACTTGGTCTTTTAATAATTCTGAGGTTTGAAGTATTTCAAATCACATCTTCTCTAATGAAGAACATTTTCTAACTATTGATTCCTCACAAAACTTCTCATTTTTATTCCATTTTCCTTCTGTTCTTTATGTAAGGATATTATCCCCAGGCTGCTTCCTATCTTCACCTTTCATTTTACTTCCTCTCCTTCAAGTACGAGGTTCATCTCCATGTAAACGATTCCCAGACCCCTCTCTAGTTCATACTTTCACGATGGACCAGAATTTCCACTGTGTTACATATTTCCACTTCAGTGAATACTCAACTCAGATCAACATGGTAAACCTGACGTGTTCACTACAACCACACTGCCTCCCGACTTCTTTCAGCAGTAACATCTACTTCCCTACGGCACCAATGTGAAACGAAGTCTAATTTTTCTCCCCCATTTCTTCAGATAGATCAAATCCTTCATGAGCTTCTTTCTCTTCTTTTCCATGATTTCCTTTCCATCCCCAAAGACAATACTCTACTTTGGCCCCCCTTTTTACCACTAGCCAGAACTAATAACAGCTTTCTAACTTTTCTCCCTACCTCTAATTTTTCTATCAGACTATCACTTCTACACCTCCCAACCATCTCAGTTCAAGCATATTGTCTCTAAGAAATTTGAGCCACCGAGTCCACAATTTTTTCTTGCTATTTATGGTTGTTAGACCGTGTACATAAAGTGTATACAGTTTCCTAAACTAGCTTAATTCCCTCTAAGCAAAAAAATTATTGGACATCACATAACCAAAAAACATAGAGCATAAAGGAGATACTCTATAATCATTTGATGATTAGCCATACTGAACCACAGTATATATATACTGGCAAATTTTTATTGGGAAAGCAAAGAACCTATCACCTCTTGCAAGAGAATTATCACCTGTGAACCTGGCAAAGGAGCCCAAGCGAATTTGAGAGCCAAAAATCTAGAAACCTCTTTTTAGTTACTCACGTACTCCCTTTAGCTGAGCTGATGGTAACAAGTCCATAACTGGCAATTTGGCATGAATATATACTTTTAGCACTAAACATTAAAAACATAGTCTTTAGAATCTCAATAAATCAAGGAGAAAATCAGAATGCCAATCAATGACAAAATAGTCACAAAAATACAAAATCCAGAAAACTCAAATTTAGCATTTAAATATCTGGTTATAACCTAGGAAAGCACAGAAATTATACAGTAAATTTAATCCTTTTATACATAAATGAAATAAACAGAAAATTCTAAAATTCCTAATTAAAAATTCTTACAAGAATTATATAAAGGCCATAAAGTTTGCAACAGAAAAACTATCTTCACTTAGCAAATACCTGAAAGACGTGAGAGGTGGCCCTTCACTTTCAGTCAGTCCTATTTCTGCTAGTAAACTGCTTTTCAGTTGTGCAGCAAGATCATGAGCAGATGGCCCTGGCTTTGAACTCTCAGCTTCTTCAGGCACCATGTTCTGTTCTTCCCCTTCCTTTTTTTGCCGATTTTGCATGTTCATTACATTTTTCAAATTGGCAGCATAAGACATTTTAGTTGGAAGAACCTATAAATTTTTACATTTAAAAGTTACAGATTAAAATAAAACTGACTAGATTTCCTTTTTGACTTACTAACACTCCACAGAAATCTCACAGAAGTGAAGTTAGTCCTTTCTGGTGCTTCAACTCCAAAGATGCAGCCTGTTTCTTATCTGATTCCCCTCAATGACCACCAAATTCCAACACATTTCCAGAGCAGCCTCTGAGAACTTTTAAAAGAATCTTTATAATTTCTGTGATTACTTAAGTCTCTTATGCATTTTCAATCTTTTCAGTATTGTGTTCTCCTTTATCATTTAGATAATAAAAAATTCTATCCAACTAAATTTCTTTCATGCCTGCTCTTAAGCACGTTACTTTTTCATCAGAGAAACAATATGGTATAAATTTTAGCCTCTCACATCAGATTTTTATTGAAAAACTAGACCTTCTACTTAACTAGTTGTATAACAAAAAAACATTCCCACATAAAATTTATGTAATTTCTCCAAGCCTCAATTTCTTACCCAAAACCAAGATAACATTCTTTAGCCAATAGTTATAAAGATTAATTGAGACAGTGCCCAGGATATAGAATGTTATTATTACTTTTCATATTCTAGATTGAAAAAGTTTCAAGCTAATATTACATATGCTCATATATAAAATATACCTATATATAATTTTATAAATTTTCAGCATTACGATTATCAACTCTGTGCAAGGGGCGGATACACTCATTTATAAAATATGTTTTTATGTATATATTTATATGTGTGTGTATAAATACATATAATTTTAAATTTGCAGCAGCATTACAACAACCAACTCTGTGAAAGAGGCAGAGCACACAGTGAAACTGCTGTTTTATAGATGAAGTAACCTGACATACAAGTTAGTTTCAAAGCAGGCTAATTAACAGGTGGAATTCTTTTTATTGTCATAAAACAGGAATTTCTGACGCTTCAATTATTTGGGGATATAGAATATTCTGAATTAATAAATTTCCCAAAACCTGAATGCTGGGACAGTGCTCATTCACAAATACATTGAGAATATTTTTACTATCTTACCTCAAGGCAGTTTCTGTCCACTGTAACCTCCATTAAGCACTTCCCACTACTAGCAGATGAAGAATAAAGACCCTGACTTGGACGGCCAAAAAGGTCCTCCTTTCTAGCATTTGGCTGGAATTTTAACAGAAATATTCTGGTTAATATTCAGCACTTATGAAAATAATAAAGCCAATTAAAAAGAATCCATAAGACCAGTTTATTTAACCTGCAACAGATGTGGTTGATCAGCCAAGGGGATGGCTTCAGCCAGAGGCACTTCAAATGGATTTGGGGGTATACACCCAAGGAACGTCATGGAATCTGAACGCCGGAAAAATGGATGGTTTTGGCCAGTTTCTGCAGGAAGAGCGTCATCATCCTTATCATTCAAAGTAGCACCTAAACATCAAAAGATAAAATGTGTGTGTTTTAGAAAAATTAATTATTAAGGAAGGGTAAAAGAACCTTAACCTGCTCAATCCAAAATTCCTATTATCTCTATAAATATTAATGCCACTCAAAAACAAGTTAATAATCCAAAATTCTGATATTTTTAAGTGATGATAGTTTAAAATATTAGCAGTTTAAAAGGGTTACAATGGCCTGAAACTAATATAAAATAATGTCCAAAAAAAGAAGGGGGGTTACAATGGTAAATTTCATGTTATGTGTATTTTAAATAACAATAAAAACTTGCCAAAAATTTTTTTAGCTGTAATAAATGTTCTTTCATTGTGTATTGGATGGAATGTCTTCCTCTTTATCTTTCTAGAGATTCAGACCTGAATACGGCTGAATTCCTGAGCATAGTTAGCACCCAGCTCACACATGGCTCCCCAAAGAAGAGATGGTAAGGAGCTGAAATCTGAGTATTTGCTTACTTGTAAGTTCTGCTTCCTAGAAGATGATAAACAGAGAAATCTCTGGGCACTCATGCATCCCCAATAGGAAGTCAGCACACCAACTACCCCTATTGAAATTAAACTTTGAGCCACACATACAATGTGCTGCGAAAGTAGCAGTAAGTGATGGCTGGAGTCTCAAAAACTAGCTAGCTAGGTAAGTTGTCTTTCCTTGGACTGAGTAAAAAGTACTGGCTGATAATTAAGAGTCAAGTGGACTACCTGATCCCCTCCCCCCTTTAAAAACCTTTTCATTCCACTTGAAATAATAGCTGAAAACTACAAATAGACTGCAGAAAACTAGAAATAGACTCCAAAATTTCATGAGTTTGAAATACTGTCTCTCTTTTTATTGCATTGTTAAAGAATTTTGATATTTAGGAGTTATAATTGGTATTTCTCATTTTCTTGACTAAATTTATTTTGCATCAATATTCATAAAGGTTCTGCTAAGACTTTAATGTAGTGCCTACATACTTAAAAGTGAAGGTAAACAAAACTAAAAGAAATGCAAAGGAGTGATACAAAGGTAAAATTTTTAAAAAGTGATCGTTGAAAATTTTTTAACATTAATCATCCTTATTTATGAAGCAAATTATGCAAGGATAAATAAAGAAAAATGGACAGAAAAAGCAAGAAATGGGACATAGAGAAGAAAAGAGAAATTCCCACCCAGACATAAAATAATGAAGTTAAAAAGCTTGAAGGGAAACTACTGAGGCAGCCATTTCTTGAAGTAGATTAGCAGATTTTCTGTACACTAACTTTGATTGGTGTCATCATCATTTTCATGTTCTGAATCTTCATTATCAATACCCAGTTCCAAAAGTTCTCGTGTCCTTTAAAAAGACAAATGAGTCATTTTACATGAAATATTTGAGCAATATGAACAGGAGCAAAGATGACTGAAACTACATAAGCAAAAGACACTGCAAAGGTCTGTTAATAATTTCAAACACTGTGATAAAGTTTCAGACTCTGGGAATGGTAGACTACCCAACCAAATGTACTACAAATATAAAGTAGGCTCAAACAGAAGCATAAAGCTAATCACACCAAGAAAAAGTGATGATACGAACTGTAATAGAAAACATGATAAACAACCAGGTCGAACTATCTCAAGCAAAAAGTTCAACTTGGATTCTTAAGTTTCCTGTTTAAGTGAAGAGTAGCTACGGTGAAAGATTGGATAGGTTCAAGCCCGCTTTCCTCCATAAAATTTCCTGTACTATTTTTCTTTTGTAATGTTGTTCTCCTTACTCAAAATATCAGACAATGTACTAATGAAGACCACACTTAGCAAGTAAGTATTTCTTAAACCAACCTCATGGCAAGTATGGATACCTTTTGCGTTCCAGTTGAGGTGTATCCAATGTTGTCTGCTGATTCATTGCTTTAATCCAATATATAAGGGCTTGAAAAACATATGCCACATGCTTCAAGGAACAAACATCCAAAACTGGAAGAACATCAGAATGCTCATCATTATGAGACCGCATTAGAGACAGAGCATAATTTAGGAAGTCCCCTCGAGCAGACATCATTCCTTGGCGGGCGCTAAGCAATGTGGCACGTCTACGGGAATAAAAAGAAATGAAAGTGTTTACAAAAAGAACACAAATGTGAAGTTTGCCACTATCATATATATGCAAAATTAGGAACCGAGAGACTACCCATAAATAAAAACTCTATTAAGCCTGTGGCTCTACTTTAGAAACGGAACCATTGTGATATAATGTACAATCTTGTACTTTAGTACACAAAAGGAATTCCAGTCTCCTATGGAATGGCAGAAGGAATGCCTTCCCTGAAGACAGTGGTTCTCAAACTTCGGCATCCATCAAAATCACTCAGAGGGCTTGTTAAAACAGATAGTTGGCCCCACCCCCATAGTTTCAGTAGGTCTTGGGTAGGGCCCCAAAACTTTCATTTCTAAAAGTTCTTGGGTGATATACTAATACTGCTGTCCGGGGGACCACACTTTTGAGAACCATTGCCTAAAATGACACCAAAAGTAAAAGCAACAAAAGAAAACAGAGATAGCACCAGACTTTATCAAAATTAAAAATTTTTGTCCTTCAAAGACCACCCAAGAAAGTGAAATGATAACACATTGAATGAGACATGATTTCTGCAAATTATATATCTGATAAGGAACTTGTATCCAGAATATATAAAGAACTCATACAACTCAATAATAAAGAGGCAAGCCAATTTTTAAAAGGGCAAAGGATCTAAATAGACATTTTTCCAAAGAAGAAATACAAATGGCCAATCAACACATAAAAAGATGCTCGACATCGCACTAGCTACTAGGGAAATGCAAATCAAAACCACAATGATATACCACTTCACACCCACCAGGATGATTATAAACCAAAAAGACAACAAGTGTTGACCAAAATATGGAGAAATTATTTTGTGATGGTTGCAAACAGCACTGAATATACTCAAAACTATGGAATGTACGCTTTAAATGGGTAAATTGTATGGTATATGAATTATATCTCAACAAAGCTGTTCTGTTAGAGTAAGAGTGAGAGCAAAGGTGAAAGGGAGAAGCCTGTCACCAAGGAAGATCTATTTTGAGAACTCTGTCTTCAGGGTAGACTAGCCTAATGAAGACAAGGTTGTGTCTGTGGAGTAGAAGGAAATCCCAGGCTTCCAAAACCTTTATCTTTGGTCCGGACCTCTGCTAAGCATTCAATTTTGCATACTAGCCATTTTCAGCAGGTTCTCTCCCAGTTCTTGACAAGTTCAAAAGCAAGTATATCCATTTCAAACTCCTCTAGATTTTTCTCTTTATTTTTTTATTAGTTATTCACAATCAAAGTCAAAACATAAATTCTGCCTCCTTTTGTTCTGTCCTTCAGAAAGGCCCTAAATTCTTTATATAATTTCACAGCTCCTCTTTCCTCCTCCCTGGCTTTTACTGTCCTGCTTTAGTAACATTACTTCTCTTGTAGACTCCAACCAATCTTGCTGCATTTGCTAAGCAGTCTCCTAGACCCTGTCTTTCCCCACTCTTTATAATTCACCCAAAGAAGAAAGGTTGTTTAGCCTGAGCCGAAGCTAGAACCAAATCCTAGGACTCTACCTTTAAATACAGGCACTTCCACCATATGACACTGCCACTGCTCTAGTAATCAATGTTTGGGCTCATTCCTAGTCCTGAAAAGTTTACTTTATAATAGAAAGAATACAACGAATCCACAAAGAAAAATTCTTTAATTATGATTTAGCAGGCTGGGGAAGGTAGAAAATGAAAACTGAGAAACCAAAGAGCAGCTCTGACACAGACTCCCCCCCCCCCTTTCCAAGTACAAAGTACATCATATTTACATAATCATGGTCAAAATAAGTCTTTCCATGAATATATGCCTTTCAAGGGAGAGGGAAGGAGGCTTTGAGGATAAGAGAAAGACAGAGACGAACTACTTCAAAAATAAAAAAAAATTTAGTATCACATTCCTACAATACAAATTAATTTTTTAAAACACAGCTTGTATCATAACTCATTTGTTTTGCTTCATCTTCACAATTTAAAAATAAGTAATGCAAGGCAATTCCTCCTTCACAACACAGTGAAGTCTTATGTAAAAAAGGTCTAACTTTCTACAATATAAGTTCTGTCTAAATATACAAGCGTAAATGAAGACTTTCATACCGTCTGCCTTCAAGCGTTCGTAAACTAGCCTCTTCTCGCGCAGTCATCCTTTCTCTTCGTGCTGAATTCTGAGAAGCGTGAAGAGGATGATTTGGATGTCCTGGGTCACCAGCAGATGCTAATGCAGAACCATAACGTAATTGAGCTTCAGTAGAATCCATAATACTGACCATCCAGTTCCAAGTGGGAATAAGCTTTTCTTCTACATAGTTCTATGAAGACCAAACTAAAATAGTTAAAACTGTGAAAACCAAACTAAAATAGTTAAAACTACCCAAATAAAGTTAATTCTGATACATAGCACATCCTCAAATAACATCATTTTGCTGAAGAGATGCTGTAAGAACTTAATTCTTGTCTATTATTAATTAGGTGAGAACCTACTGTAGAAGTATTATGTACACAATTAATATTGTTAACATTAATTCCCATTATAATTGCCAGCCAAAAAATATATCTGAGTAACTTTTCACCGGTTTCATACCTGTAAGTTTACTGCATCTTGGTAAGTCAATTTCACAGCTGCTGGAATCTGCGAGTATACCAGGTGATTATACTTAGGAATAAGGCCCATCAAGTCTGAGATTTGTCTGATGACAATGCTGTAGGCCCTGGCTAAACTGCTTGCAGATGTTAAGTAGCTGCTGGCATTGCTAGCTTCCAACGCAGCTGCTGCAGCTGCAGCGCTCGTGCTGATGGTACCACTCCGGCGTAAGTTTGAAGGGTCGATATAAATCAAACCCGCTGAACTTGCTACGAGGAAAAAAGGACAAGCACAATAAGCTCATGTCAGGTGCTAATTGAGTTTTTCTAGCACTGTATATATTTAAGTAAGCCAAAAGATCAATCGCATTAGCAAATCTGCTAACTGAGCAAAAAACTTCTTAAGCCACACTAAGTTAGGGAAGGGGATGATGATGGGAACAAGAACTGCTATCATGACCACAGCCAGAGGCACTTTTGCTACTGTCCCTGCAAAGGGGGGATATTTGACAACGTCTGCAAACATTTTTGCTGGCATCTATCTAGAGGGCAGAGGTCATGAAGATGTAATGCACAAATAAAGAATGATTTAGCCCAAAGTAGCAATGGTGCACAGACTGAGATGCCCTGCTATAAGCATATGTAAATAATTTTTGTATTTGAACTCAGCAAAAACATAAAGAACTATTATGGAACTATTTAATTTGTTCTCTAGAAGAAAATGTATAACTTAAAAAAAAAAAAAAAACCCTATTTAATAAGCATTCGTAAGAATAGCAAGGTTCAGACTTGCCTGCTGGCGTGGATGTGCTGGAAGGGGCTGTGCTGGCTGCCCGCTGATGCTGGGTGTTGCGCACAGCCCACTGCATGGAACGGGGAGCTTGGGCAGCACCATTGGCATGGGAGCTATTCGTGGTTCTCTCTAAAGGCTCATCAAGCATAAAGGTCTCCTGTTCTATGTCGTCGCTCTGACTACTGCTGCTATCAGAATCACTTGAATCATTTGATTGTGAATCATCTTCCGAAAAGAAGGCAGGAACACTGCTTGCACCTAAATTTTTTGTTTTTAAAACCAAAATCATTGTGAGTTTGTTGGCATTTAAAACTACAGTGTACATATTAAATAAAATGTAGGCTGCATTTAACAGTCCACAAAACTCATCATTAAAATGATTTAATTAGAAAATAACCCTTTAAAAATGAACCCTAAAACTAATCCATTATTTTAAAAACAAAAGTAAAAAGTCGTTAAAATATCTTCTTTACTGACATCTATAGGGAATAAGGATGAAATTATAAAAGGCTTAGTCACCCTTGTGCATATCATACTGAGTACAGTTTAACACATTTATGTTAAATACACATATAGCCTTAGTATAAGCAAGAAAGTTACTAGAATGAGGTAATATACCTGCTTCTGAGCCAGCAGTTGCTGCTGTGACAACACTTCTGCGCCCACTAGCATTATCTTGGTTGCTATGGTTACTTTCACTGTCACTTTCGGTTTCAGCAGCTGCTAACAAGTCCAGTTCCATGTCACTACCTAGCAAATATATTTGAAGAAGAGAAGTACAAACTCACTGTGGGTCAAGACAGGGTCTGATAAGCCAGAAAATCGTAAGGGTGGGAACTAAGAAGTGGGGGCGGGGCAGGGGAAGGGCAGAGAAGTGATAACTACTATCATAAGCACAACTGCCTGCTTAGGAGGAAAAGAATAACTAGGTAAATTATGGTACTCAGAAGATTATTACACATCAATTCAAATCAACCCTGCAGAGCCTTATGTAAAAAGCATTGAGCAGGAAGACTTCAGCCAGTGGGCAGAGCTCGGGGCTAGGTCCACTACAGCACGTGCACCTGTTTCACATGCTGGGCTTCCAAAAAGGGAAGGAAGTTAAAAAAATCTGTCCTTTATATTTCACAGTATACATACATGTGAAAACATACAAAATTATAAATGTTAAATATGTGCAATTTATTCTGTCACTTGTACTGCAAAAGCTGATTCTCAAAAATGTCTATCTATGGCTACTGATGAGAATGGTTAAGATGATTGTGTAGCAAAAAGGCTAAAATAATTATTATAAGTGAACAAAAGAAAGTTACAAAAATCACATATTTAATATCTAAAAGACATGCATGGGAATGAAGCAGTACAGGGGAGGAATTAAATAAAATACAAAATGTTAGTGTCTGGGTGGGATTATGCATCACTTGGTTTTCCTTTTCTCTAACTTTCAAAGGTTTCATGATATGGTTACAATTATTCTAATTTTTAAAAAGTCTTTTTTTTTTTTAAAAAGAAAGTTACTTAAATCAAAAGGTAAAGGGAGAAGAGGATAAATTATATAAGCATATTTATATGCATATACTACCTCTTAAAATTCTGAAACACATGCTACAGAATCCCTTTGCAGATTATGTGAACATGTCACTCTACATCGAATGGGGCTTTCCTCTGTATAAAGATCTCATTTAAAGTACTTGATTTACTCAGACGGAATAATTTCTCAAATAACCTGCATACCGTCTTCATCATGCTCATCGTGTTGTCCCTCGGCCTCTGCATTTTCTTCCCCGTGTTCTTCCTGCTCATCATGATGATCCTCTTCTCCAGCCACACCCTCCACCACCTCAACCTAAACCCAGAATCTTATTTGTAGACAAAATACACAATAAACCCACATCTCTACCAATGTTTCCCCACACCAATTAGTAACAAGGACTCCTAAACAAGTAATTGAACACTAAGCAGTTTTGAAAATTTTCATTTGTGACAATTTGCTATCAAAAATTATGTTGCCATATCCCAAAGTTTGTGATTATTGTCTATATACCAAACCTTACAATTATAACAACTGTGGAGTTTCTTTAAACTTCTGCAATTATAAAATTTACCTAATAAATATGCAGTATTCTCTCTACCTTCAAATACAATGTACAAAACTACTAAAACTGTTTTTAACATTGAGAATATCTTTTCTATTAAATTAACGCTTAAGTAAAAAGTTGTTTGTTTCCAATTTCCTATTACCCAGTAAATCAAGGATTACTAAAATATTTTTAAGATGAATAACCACAAAAGAGAACATAAAACGAAAATCTAAGAGCTGGAAACAAATGTATGTAATAGTCGTCAGCTACTATTAATAAAACTTCTAGTGACTACTTCCTCCCACTTCCTGCCCAAATAAAAGCCTCTCATCTATCCCAATTCAAACAGTTAAAACCACCTCTTCCACATCTGCTGAAACAATGTCATCCTGTTCTTCATCTCTGCCTCGCACAGGCTGCGACTGGCTGATGCGCCTCTGCTGTGGGTTCCGGATGATGTAGGACGACTGGGCCTGGCTGGGGCTGTAAGGAGTCCGGAGGTTAAGCGTGCACTGCTGTCACACCTGGCACACAGCACCAGCTTCTGTGCTTCTCAGTGTTATTCCATGTGACTCACTTGCTAGGATGCTATGTTAAATATGACCTAAAAGTTCTTGGAAACTAATAATAACTCATTTATAGTCTCTCAGAAAATATGAACCTCAGAGATATTACTTTACCATAAAGATTTAACTTACAAATCTCAGAACTGCTTTTACTTTTTAGTAGGTCATTTCAAATCTCTCCTAATGCACATACATACTTTTATGAGTCCTTCCCACTGAAATGTTTACAGGGAAGGTTTTCTCTTTCCCACGGCTTTTAGCACCAGCAGTCCTTAACTTCCAAAGGCTCTGATAGCAGCATTCATCCATTAACAAAAGTGTGCTCACCACAGTGATCTACTCATGCAGAGACCTGACATACCCTACCTTGCATCAGCTTATTAAACACTGACTTGCTGATGTGTGTGGGGGAAAAAATATGAGTTCAAAACTGTGATTTTAAAATAGAATTGTAACGAAAGGTGGGGTGGCAAAGTAGTTTCAATACCCTAAAAATCAGACTTGCAAAGAACCAAGAAAGGACAGATGCCCCATTATAAAAGAAAGGGAGAACCAGAGTGCAGCTGAAAATGCAGGTGGCTGCTAAATAACACTGTGACCTAACTATTATCCTTTATTTAGATTTTAAAACTGCAGTCTAAAAGAAGTTCAAGTTAAAGTGTTTACACTGTTAGTGTTCTTTCCTCACCTCAGCTTCTCTGAAAAACAAGAAATCAAACCAGTTACACATGAAGAGTCATCAACTGAGACACTCTGCCTTCAAATAAATGTGTCTCTTGGGCTAGAAGGGATTCAAGGAGCCATAGATTTCACAGGAGACAATCTGGGGTCTAAGCAAGATAGAAATCCTCTCTTCTGTCCCTTTCAAATACATGAAGCCAAACATAAATTATGAAAGGGCAACAGTTTTCAAAAGACTTCCTATTAGCCATGACTGAGAGGAGAGATAAAAAAAAAATCATCTTTTCAGATAGCTTCTAACTACAAGCCTGCACTCATGAGAGTTTAGGACCGCAACTTGCTCTATGAAGTAGACTGGGCGTCTGTGTTGGTTAATCCAATGCCACGACACTGCCAATAAGAGCCAAACAGTAATTTTTATCCGTACTCTGCTATTTAATTCTATGCCTAATATAACAGGAACAAGGAAAATATCTGTCTAGAATTATGTTAACTATCTCTAAACTTTAAGAGCTGTGTGACCTAAGACAAGCTACCTAACTTCTCTGAGCCTCGGTTTCCTCACTTTTAAAATTAGATAGTGGTATCTATGAGTTATTGCGAAGATTAAACACATAATGCATCTAGAATGCTTAGGATAGTTCCAAGTTTATACTAAAATTTCAGTAACAGTTATATGAGGCATGGAGCTAGACCAGGCACAGATTTATTAACAAGGACATAGGAGTTTTAAAGAGGTGGAGGGAAGGCACCAGAAAAAGCAAAACTACTAAACTTAAGACTATATACTACTCAATGGAGTGATAAATACCATCTACTATCTAACACAAGAGAAATCTCAGGAACTGGTCAAGTGTATACTTTTTACTTAAACACTTTTTACTTGGAACATTGGTCAAAATATACCCGACAGAAAGAGTAGTTGTCCTGGAGTATAAACAAAGACTTCTACATTATACCAAAGTTGTAGAGAACATTGGCACTGCTATCTGTTTATTCAAATGAGATCTCCTGGGAAGACATGAGAGATTAGCCCAAGAATACACCAAGGGGAAGGGAGTAAAAAGGAGAGCTTAAGAGTGCACAATATTAATACAGAGACTAAGAAGCTGGGCAAGGTGACGAAATCTTGAAATTCTGTAGGGAGCAGGCTCATGGACACTCTTTAGAAATGAGATGACCCCAAACTCTGAATGCATAAACAATTTTTATGTTCTCGAATTAAGCCAAGTATACAAAGAATTCACAAGTTAATACCACTTTAACAATTGGGGTAGGTTCCTCAGAATCAGAAGCAGCACAGGGAGTCCAAGAAGACTTTACTAGCAAAACCTTTGAATAGGGTATATTTAGCAAGTCTAAAAATATATAGCTTGATCTAAACCTGGAAGTCTATCAGTGACAAGGCTACCATCAGAGAGCTTTGATAGACAAACCTGGATTTAGATTCTAGGGTATCCTATGAGACTTGACAATAAAGGAAAAGTTGAGACACACGTACTGGCACATGGAGTCATAAGAATGAGAGAGCAGATACTCGAAGTCAACCTAGATGAAACCCAGGGATGAAGTCTTTGGAACTGTCCAAATACTAAAGCAGGCCAGCCTTATTAACACACAGATGTTCAGAAATGAGGAAGAAGGGTCTTTAGGTACTAAAGATCCTTATTAAACCATTATATGTAGTAACAAAATCAGACTTGAGAAAACCAAATAAAATAAATATGTTAAAGATCCCTAGAGCCTTGCAACTCAAAAGTGTGGCCCCTAAACCAAGAACATTGGCATTATCTGGAAGTTTATAAGAAATAGAGAATCTCAGCCCCAACCCAGACCTCAAGAATCAGCCTCTGCATTTTAGTAAGATCCCTAAGTGATATGCATGTGTATTAAAGTTTGAGAAGCACTGTGCTAAATAAAAGACATCAGAACATTCGTTTAGTTTATCTGAATCAATAAGCTTATGGTCTAGTTAGAGCAATTATCAAACAAATGGAAAAGATGAATGAGATTTAAGAATAAACAATCTTTTAACTAGAAACTTTTTGAGTTGTTTTAGCCCTATCCTAGACAATATGGCTGTTGTAGAGAATATTTTAAAATGGCAGAATCCTGATTATACAATAAGCTGTCCCCCTACCCCCGCAGCCCAAGCCTTTGGAGAGGAAGTTACATCTTTTCATTCCTCAACTTGATCTTCCAACAGGCTATATTTAAAGTAAAACAAAATAGAAAGTAATGACGTCTACAGTAGTCTAAAGTAAGCTTTTTGTTATCAGATTACTTTATTGGCATAATAAAAACAGTGCCTTTCCAAAACAAAAACAAAACTCACTATATGTCTATTAGCTTAGATGTATAGACACATGTATAATTTTAAAGTTCTTTCACAAGTTCTAAACAAAGTAAAATCGTTACCATTTGTGTAGCAAATGATCAAGTATACCACTAGAGTGCTTATGTAAAGGTTTTAGTAAGCCAGACATGACACTGTCAGAGAAAGAGTCAGTACCTATTACTAGGGAGAAGTTTACCTGCTAGACTGATCAGATGATGGTCGTGGTGGCAGTGGTTCCACTGAAAACAATTCTTCACTGCCTTGCATGGCATCTATGCTGGTACTGGCCAGAGTAAAAGGTGCAGTTGGGCGAGCAATCCCCATCCTAACAGGAACAATCAGCGACTCTGCGACATTGCACAATTCTTCCACAGCATAAGGTAGCAGTGCCTGGAATACACGCTTGCATTTTCCAATTGGCTGTGGAATAAAGTTGCTAGAGCAAAAAAGGAAAATATAGGAATATTTTCATATACATGTTATCATTTTCATTGAGGAAAAAAATCTGCAAAATAATATAAAGTCAAAAACCAAAAAGGATGCCTTACTTTTTCTTTTTGGATGAGGCCATTTCCACACTAAGAATGACAAACACTCTTGCCACTGAACGCAAAAACCTCATTGTCACAGCAATAGCTTCTTCCCTACGTCCAGGTGTATATTTGTTTTGGAGTTCTTTCACTAGTGTGCCTAGCAGAGTATCTAGAAGCTTTAAAAAATTGCAATTACTCTATTAATGTTGAGACATTTCATAAAATGTTTAGACAGTCATAAAAAAGTTCTAACGCTTTTTGAACATTAACATTTCACAACAGAAATCTCAAAATAAATTTAACCAAAACATTTTACAAAGTCGGTGATTAATTATTGCCACATGCCTACCACTGTGCTTGATCTATACTGGGTCTCGAATATCTGATTTCTTTTTAGTCTCATAGTCCTATGTATATCAATTAATATTTATAAAGCAATACCAAATATATCAAATCAAAGGAAAAAAATGTTTCACTCACAATAAGGGACTTACTGAATCAGCAAAATAGATTCAACTATTTACATTAATAAACTCATAATCCCATCCCTGTCACTTAACCATTATGATTACTGCTTTCATTTCTATGCATGGTCTATCATACAGATATTAATTACAGAGACCAGAACACCCAATTTCCTTTATTTCCTTTTTTTTTTTAGTTATTTAAAATAACTTTTATTTTTAAATTATTGCAGTATGCTTTAGTAAGTGGTTGAGCTTTGACTCCACAGTCCACAATTATTGGATCCATAGAGTATTTCCATTTTTTAATTTTCCATTATTCGATGACGTGATTTTTTTCTCACATCATAAGTTATTTCTTATGACAAGTTCTGAGGGCAATGATATTTTTATGGCTCTTGACAGTGCCAAGTTGTTTTCACAACAGTAGCAAATGCAGTGCCACCTGATCAGTGTCTAAGTGTGTTCTTTTTACCATAACCTCACTAGCACTGGGTTTTATGGTTTACATTCTTTTCTGACTTCACAGCAAAGAGGAGCACCTAAAAGTTTGCATTCAGTTACCATTAATTTTGAACACTGCTCCATACATTTTTATACAGTTGTATTTTTAACATATTTTAGGAATTTATTTAGAATGAAAGATGGACCTTCTGCTGTTAACTGAAACATCTGAATCACACTCAAAATTCCATTCCCCTTCATGTACTATTTAATTAGAGCTTGAGTACTTAGGAGTTTGGATTAGTAAAATTAAGGGAAGTTAGGTAAGAAAAACATCCTTTTCATATGCTTGTAAACAGACATTCAAAGAACTTACCAAGATATCTGCTGTACACTTGACTATAAGGCAATGAGTGAAACAGTCCAGCCGAATTGTACCACTTTGCTGATTGAGGTATACTTGCTCTTCTGGCAAAAGATGGCCTATCCTACTGCTGGCACTGAGACTTTATGGGGAAGGAAACATAGAATGCACTGTAATTGCCAACACTAACATGAAAAATTCATAAACATAAAACAATTTTAATGAATACGTACGGGTCTTTATTCTCCTGTGACCCAAACATAATCATAGATTTCAAAGCATTCCAGTCCTGCAGAACACGCTCCAGTGCAAGCTGCGCAAACCTTGGGGGCTCTAAATCATGATCGGGCATATCTGAATCTAAAAAGAAAAGAAACAGTGGGTAAGACAAAAAAAATCTTCTTTTTGTATGTGTCATAATTGTGAAATTTACTCACCCTCAGGGTTGGCTGTTTTTCGGTTACGATCCTCCCGGATTCGAGGAGGCCTGTACTGGCAATGCTCTACTGTCTGCCTGGCAACCGTCTGCACTAAAAACAGTAAGAGGTGTTCCCCTCTGCAAAACAGAACATTGTTGGGGGAGGTAATTAAGATGTGCTGTGCTTTTTCAACCTAATTTATGTCCTAAAAACCCCACTTGCCTGCTATTTGGCAGAGTGACCAGATTAGTAGCAGTGAGCAGGCGATAAAGTAGATCAAGACGAGCAGATTTCTGTCCAGCAATTAGAGTTTTACATTTACATTTCTCCCAACAATCACAATAGGCTGTCGGTGACGTACGTTTGAGTCTAGAAAGAATTCATATGCAAGTACAAAAATTGAAATTTTTAAAAAAGACAAAGGTTATATTGAAATTATGAAGGCATAACTCATTGAAACCAAACAAACCCTTGTTCATTTTTAAGTACAAAGTATAATTGTTAAAGCACACATAACCAGAGGATTACTTAATGCTATGGAGGTTATAAAAACAACAAAAAATTCTCAGAAGAGGCATCTTATAAATTACTTGGGTATTATAATCACTTCCTCTAGAATGCCTTCCCTAATTGCCCATAGCCTCAGTTCAGTTTAAGTCATCTTCCTATGTGCATCTAATGAACCCCAAAACCCTTGTGGGTGGATGTTTTTGCATGTATCTTCTGACGAGACTGTCAACTCTGTCAGGACAGGGACTATCCTGTCCATCACCCAGGCTTCTAGTGCAATCAGTGCACTTAGTCAGCAATCAGTGGACAGATTATCATCTTAGATGTTTAAAATAGTAAGACAAACATAGCTAAAATTCTTTTAATAAAAATCATAAATAAGTATCAATAAAACATCTACAAAAATTTCTCACTTGACCTACAGAATTACTTATGTAAAGCACAATAGATGGTTTCTACAAACCAAGTCTCTATTAACTATAATATTACACACTGTACCAGTTACAGCTGATGTCCCTGCTGAGACTCTGAGGCACTGCGAATGTTAGTGCTGGGTGTTTTATTGCTTCTTAGGTCTGCGAAAACAAACTAGCCATGGCGACTCTACTGGTGGACCGAAAAGTTATTACATTTAGTTTAAGACATATATGAGGCATAGGCCAAACATGCACTATGATTTTCTTAATGCCTATAGCGATTTCCCACTAGTAAACTCTATTACAGGGGGCCTAAGACTTTGGCTGGAGAATACAAAAAATAATAATAAAATAAAAAAGAAAGAAAATCTGTGTGTGTGTGTGTGTGTGTATATATCTCAAAAATTTAATCTGATCCTAATCATAACGTATAATCACACATGTCTAATCATCCCTTTGCATATGAACCTACTTTTATTTAAAGAACTAACAAACACCTCAAGTACACTTAAATCAATAACCATATTTTATATAACATAAACTGGCTTTTTAAAGAGAGCAACCTCATACTTTCAGAACTATGAAACAATTAAAACATGACCTGGTATAGAATATTTTAATGCAGCAATATGAATCTAAAGGTTATAATATTAAAGTAAACTAAATTGTACTCACTTGCAATCATGACCTTTATGACAAACCCTTGCACATTCCGTACAACAACAGAGTGACTCAAGCAAGCCACAAGTTCTACACTCAAAAATATCCTAAAATTAAAAGGGTATACTTTAAAAAAGAATGACATGTACATCTCACCATAATTATTATTTCTGGTAGTTTCTATAACAATTCAATCACAATAATAGCAGAGCAAAATTAATGTGCTCTGGAAAGAGAGTCATAAACGGGTACAGCGAATATACATTTTACAACATTAGACAAATGGAAATCAAACACTACCAGTAGGGTAAAAGTAATTTACCTCATTCAAAAATGTATTATAGTTATAAGATCTATATTAAGAGTTGTGGATCAGATTTATAATACCCAGTGAAGATTTCTCATTTTCGTGATTGCCGATAACTAATCTAACAATCAACTCCTTTGCCTCATTTATTTAGGAATTAAATAAAATTAATTTTCTCTGGAGAGTTTTATAACTCAGAGTAAAAGAAAGCTAAGAATTATAACTCTAGTGATGGTGATAGGAAAATTTGGAGATAGCATAAATATAGGGAAATGTAAAATAACTCACCTGGTTAATATGCTCTGCTCCCGTCCATGTAAAACTGCAGGTATCATTACAACATAAGACATATAAAGGGGAGTCATCAGGGTTGGTACCTGATGGGCAAACCATTCCCATAAATACATCTTCTTCTTTTTCACTCGAGGATACTTCGGCTAAAAAGATTAAGAGCACAGCAATTCATGTATCAAGAAAGGACTTTCCTCAAATGGAAAAGCTCTAACGTTTACACAATGTAAATCAGAAACTACTATATATTAATAAGAAAATTGATATACAAAGTCAACATGCAAAGAAATCCAGTCAATTCTGGCACAAAGTAAAGCAAAGTGTAATTATATCCTAACCACAAATGAGGACAATACAAATGCATCACACATCAGTCACACGAGTCCTTAGCGCTGCATTACACAGTTAAGATTCAAGTTCTAGTTCTATTTAACAAAGTTTAGATAATCACATCAATTATTTATAGCCATTATTTTTAAAAGGATAACTACGTTAATCTTTTAAAGGATGAATGACAGGAATGATATCCCTTAATGCTTTCTATTAAGCAGAAATTCCAAGTCAGAAGGAAGAAAAGTAAGACATGTGGCCTATAATTTCTATAAAATTTTATTGCCACCATCATTTTTAACCACTGACAGGTTCTATTAGTAATCTATTTTTTATTTTCAAAGGATAAATCATCATACTGTCCATTATGGAAAATTTTTAATTTTAAAAATTTATACCAGGTGCTTTCTGTGGAAGGTTAGAAGATATAATACACTTGAAAAAGTATAAACACATGAATTTTACACACACACATACACACACACACACACACACACACATATACACAAAAGAATTATCTCAATAGTTTCTAATTAATCACTTCTATATACAAAAATTAGGTTTGAATAATTATGGTATTATGTGTAGAGAAGAGAATCTATTCAAATTAAAAAATAAGTGAGTCATTAAAGACTTGAAAATAAATTACCTTTTGCAATTTTCTGGGCTGTTTCTAAGATGGTAATTGCAGCAGGATAAGCTCGGCCACTTACAGCTGACATAAATGGGGTCATCCCTCTTGCATCCCTAAAATGAGAGAAATTTACATAAAAAAATTATCAATTACTTTTCCTTACTAAGAAATACATGCTCATGATGAAACAAAAACTAGTTATATTTTATTAAAAAATGCACCACCACTCAAAGAAAATCACTGCTGGTATTTTCTAGTCTCATATCATCTCATTTAAGAAAGCAAGCCGCCTCTGAAGAACCCTTCTCTCTCTAAACCATGTGCTCCCTTTCTTAGCCTTTAGTGACACTACAGACTAGCAAAGGCTCTGCAGTCAAACAAATACTTTCTAAACGTGGGGACTGGTACAGGCTCTGTCTCATACGATTGTGATGAGAATTCAAGAAATTATTACTTAAAAAGCTTTTAGTACAATGCCTGCTAAATAGCACGTACTCAATAAATGTTAGCTCTTATTATAATGCATTTGCTTTTAAATGCATGCCTTCAATATTCTTCACTGAATTTTTATTCCCTCCTGGGTTTTCTAAAATTCCATCCTCAGCCATTTGTGCCTCCCTCTCCCATCTACCACAGCAACTAAGACTTCTATGGATGAAGGCACATTTCCAACAGCTACATTTGCTTACTTGATGACTCTCCTTGGGATTTCCCAGTGATCCCTGACATTCGACATATCTAACCACTAAAATCATCTCTCTCCCCAAACCTGCTCTCTTCTACCTGACTTCTCTATGTCAGCCAACAGTATCACTGTCCCTAACGACTATGACAAAACATTGAATTCTTCATCAAGTCTTTCTTCTAAATCAATTTTTTACTTTTGCATCTGATCTTTCTTTTCCATTTTCAACAACTCATTAGTTCAGTTTATTGCAACATACATATTACGGGCTATACAGAGGCATACAAAACAGCCCAAATTCTAATCTCTACTCTTGCCTATTTTAATCCTTTTTTATACTACCATCACATTATTTATCTTATAACTCCCACTCTGATACTATTATAGTCTAAACAAAACCATTATTCAAAGGATTCAAGCCCAAAGAATAGAGAGACCAGAGTGGTGGCTTTAACCTAACTTTTCAAATTCACAGGCTACTGTTCTTTTAACCATCCGCTTCCAACTGGATGAGTCACTGTCTCTTGAAATATTTATACTTCTCCATTTCTATGTTGTCACTCACTCTCCTCCCAAACTATTTCTCATGGTTCTAATCAAACTGCATCTTCATTGAGCTGCTACTACAGAATCGACACATTTTTCTCTCTGTTTACTCCAATACATATGTCCCACCTACCTCATATTATACGAGCCTAATATTCCAATTTATTTCTAGGCTACTAGGAGGCAGACATAAAGTTTAATTCTAGACTGTAATGTTTTTCAGCTTTTTAAAAACATGTCTGCACTTTTAATTAAAAACAATCAACCAAAACAACCCCATATACTACTTCTCTCCCAGGTAAGAACTAGTTGAAAATAAAAAAAATCCTCTGCATCTTTACTAGCCAGGAGGATTTTATCTAAAATTACTTTCTTTAGCTTATAAAAGCAAAATCCAACCACCCACTCCTGAGATTGGAGGAAGGTTGGGATGGTAGTGGTGACAGAATCACTAATTTGAAAATAATGAATACACTTTTTAAGATAGCCTACACACACACACACAGACACACACACACCATCACCACCGTGCCCAAAATGAGACAACACTGCTCTCATATTTTCTCTTAGCACTTTACACATTGCCAAATACAATTAAGAAAAAAACTTCTTAACTGAGTCATTTTATGGTTAACTAATTTCAAAATATACCACTTAGGGAATTTAATGAGCATCTAGGAAATTTTCTGTATTATAGTATCAAGAGGAAAAAGGACCAATCTGAGAATTTCAATGTTATCACCTAAAAGTCAGACAAAAAACTTTATCCCTCCTCTAATTTGTTTCAAAGATGCTATCACTAATATCAGCTTATTAAAACAATGAATATTGAGTGTTTTCCAGATATTTTATATATTTTCTCAGATGGGGAGATCAACCATTGTGAGAAAACTAAAATAAAGAACTAATGTAATAGAAATTAACTATAGAAATGCAAGATGGATTAAAAATGAATAGAAGGAAGAGGAACATACAATAAATTGTTAGACAATACCAAATGATGTTAAGGAAATTATACAAAGATAATATGCCTAAAAACACATAAATGAAAATTAAAAATAACAATTGAGAAAATAATAATACAAAGGTATGTATATATTTCTATATACACAATTTTTATCTATGCTTCAAACCACTAATTAGTAAGCTGCTTCTGTAATAATAGGTTTATTTACAATCCAATGTCTCATATTACTAGTAAAGCAGCTTTCATTAAAGTAATCATAAATTCATAAATTGGGTCATTTTCACCCTAAGGCCAATAAGGCTTACACATAAAAGCTCCCTTGCTCTCAAAATTAAAAACTCGAAACAACTTCCTGTACTTAAATATAGGGAGGTGACATAAGGGTGATGACTGAGCATCTCAGATCTGGAAGCAAGAGACAGACTAAGACTGGAATTCCAACTGTGCCACTCACTAGTTTTATGACCCTGGGCATGTTAATTAACCTTTAAGCCCATTTCTTCAAATGTAAAATGGGGACAATTTCATCTACTCCAGATGGTTATTGCTAGAATTAAAAGTTAATGCAAGTAGAGTTTGGCATAGACAGTGGCTAACTTTTATAAAAAGCTTATTGCTATGAGGCTATAAAGAAAGATAAACAAAACCTATTAATGGTTAATGAGCATTTACCACAGAATACTTCTCAGAAACTCTGCATAATCTCATGATGATGCATTCTGCAAGCCAAAAAGATTTCCCAAGAAACCATCAGAATCACAGTCTTAAAATACAGATTACAGGCCACATGCCAGACCTACTGAGTCATACTTCTGTGTAGATGTTGAGGAAGAATCTATATAATTTTTAAATTTCGTCAGGTGACAGTGATAGAACTAATTTATGGATCCACATTTGAGAACAATACTATAATCCTTCTAACATATAAATACATGCTCAGATCATGCTAACGTAAAATCATTTTGTATTCATTTTATCATGAAGATCTCTTTCACTGAAGAGAGCTTAGTAACAGGCAATACAGTGCTAGATTCTGGTTATTTTAAATTTACTTAAGGTAAGTGTTGTCCACAGACTGCAAGATCAACTTAAAAGGAATTAAGCTGAATCTTCTTATCAAAAGTATATTAAACTTCTTACTTGGCGGAGAGGAGTTCCCGTAGATAGGGCTGCAGAACAACACTGTCACATAGCAATTTTAATATAAAATGAGCATTGGCCTTTCGATCCTTGGATTCTACTACAGAGGGCTCTGTGGAAGGACCTGTAATGAAGCGGATACACTTGGTAACAAAATAAGAATAAATAAGACAGAGTGAAAGAATACTCTGGAATAATATACCAAGTATCTATTAAATAAAACACCAGGAAAATATTCTATGTTAATAATAACTGCATTACAGAGAATTTAAACACATTAACACATTTTACAAATCTCGATGAAATGTACATACATACACACTGCAATTTCACTGACATGTGGAAGATAATTTAGAGAATCAGATGCTTTCAAGCCAAGGGAAGTCTCCTTGCGATAAAGTGTGGATCTGTAAAACCTATATCCAAAATGTGTTTTTTTATCTTCCAAATGCCTAAACAGATAAAGTAGTACAGATTCTCTCACCTGGAATGGTGGAGGTGCTTGGTCCTTGACCGGTGCCAGTCGCTGCTGTGGTAAGAGATCCCACAGCAGGGGCCAGGATAAAATCAATGTCACCATCTTTCAGTAAACAGAACAGCGGGATGTATATCATTATAGGCAACATATCCCTAACATGTTCTCTTAGCTGGCCAAACGTCAAATCGGACAGAAGTTTAAGTGTAGACTTAACTATAAAAGAAGGAATCTACTAGGCAATTTACTGACATTTTGATGTATTACTAGGTAGCTTCTTACTAGTATGGAAATATATACTTCAATATAGGAGGGTTACCTATCGAGAGTTCCTAGAATTTCAATTTTTAAATTATTAACCCCTTAAACCAAATCTTTATAATTAAATTAGTTATAATACTCATTATGCTTTTAAATATTTCAGATTTCTCAATATCCCATTAAAATGCTCAATTCCTTTTCTTTCATGACCTTGTCTTTTTGTTAAAAACTAAATAAAATAACAGATCTTACCAGGATCCATCGCAGGAGGGTCAGGAACCCAACTAGGTGGAGCTATGGGAGGTGAAACTGGATCCTGATGGTCACTGGATGAAGCTCCAGCCTCATGTCTACCCAAACCAGCTGCTCTCAACGAACGCCTCATCATTTCCCGTAATCTCAAACTAGAAGAACATGGACAAAATCAGAACTCACTACCATGTCTAAATGTAATAACAAGGTGTAAAGAACTTCTCATCTGAGATCAAAGTTTGTTCTATAAGCAAGTACTCCAGGCAAGAGCAGTGAAGTACAAATGCCAATTCTGGAATCACAGAGTAAGTCAGTGAGGGATAGAAACGAAGCTGGGGGCTCCTAGTACCCAGTTCAGCATTAAAAACACTATATTTAAGCTCCCACACAAACTTAAGCACAGGGAACAAAAGTTGCAGTGAAATAAGAGTAGAAAATAATCTTTCATACAGTTAAGATAAACAAACAGCTGAACATTTAAAAAATTTTGTTCTATCCCATCTATAATCAGGAAGAATTATTAAGTTGAATGATAGACATCAGTGAACATACTGATTAGCACAAAACCAATACTGTTAGCCTGCTAAATACCTTTCCTATGACCTCGAAAGCAATTGAACTAATATCCACACAGTAAGTAGTTTTAAAACAAAGACCAATTTAGATTTATTTTTTATACAAAAAAAAGGTTTGTTTGTTTGTTTTTAACAGTACAACTTGCATCCCAAGGAAATTAATGAATGAAACTGGAGTTTGCAAAATGTGTTGTTAGATTAATGTCTGGGCATGATTTTTTTTCTCCTGTTATATCAAAAAATTTTTTTAAATATACTGCACAAATGTGCACATCACTAAAAAGAAAAAGAAATAATCACAAACACAGACTTTGTTAGGGGAACTGGTAACTGCCTATACAAAAATCTATACCTCTGAATAAAAGCTTACAAAGGCTACAAAACTAACACATTAAGAACTAACAGCAATTAAGAGAGAGCAAGCAAGGCAAATCCCTTCAACTCAGCCACAATTTTAGAGCTTCTAAATGAATAAATAAAGAGTAAAAATTCAATTTTAAGGGCCAGGCAACACATAAGGGACTTTATTTTCCCATGCAGATTTAATCCCAAAGATAATGACATTTCTGATGTGAAAGACCTAACACCTTACCAGGTAGCATTCTATGTCTACAAATAAGTGTTTTAGAAAAAAATTTATTAATGCCTGAATCTCAATTATAATGATTATTTACTCTGAGAGTAAATGTGTTTTTCCATAGCAATACACTTTCGATTTTATAAGGAAATTTTTATTTAAAGCATTTACAAAAATTTCTTTTAGAGGCTACTTCCAGGAACACATTTAATAAGACTTTAACATGCTGTACCCTTGAGAATAGAAACATTCTTTGGAAGACTCTGCAAAGTAAATTTTAATGTCTCAGATAATGTATTAGCCATTATAGTATTCACCATTAAGAAACGCCTATGGTTAATTCTTTTATGGTATCAATGTTTTCTCTCTCCAAATTAGAAATCTTGAGTTTAAGAGTTTCTGTAATATGGAAGGAAGCAGGGCACAGAGGTTATTTCAGTCAAGGTCACGGCCCTGTCCAAAGACATCGCCCACAGAGAAGGTAGGCTCCTTACCAGTAATAGCACACACCAGGGTGACTGCTCATGCTGTGATGCTCCTATATAATTTTAATTAAGCTCAACTTAGATATTAGGTATCCTAATGTGTCTTACTCAAAACACAGAGAGAGAGAGAGAAATCAACAATAATTAGGAGACACTGCAAATAACGTTAAAATAAAGACATGTTTTGGGCTTATCAAGAAGAATGCTTCTATCAGGGTCACAAATTCAATCCCTACTGGGACCGGAAGATAAAATAAACTGAGAAAAGGACAGTCAGGTGTAAAAAGTAGGGAGTAATAGCAAACTAGAGGCATACATACTCATCTAAAGGCATTCAAATTTTAAAGAAAAAAAAATTAACATTTTACAGGCCAAACAAAACGTAAGTGGGCTATTCTCCAACCTCTAGCTTAGAGTAGATTAAGAATAAATGAAGATAAATGGAGACCATAGTCTCATCTTGAACTTGCAAACTCCCAACTTTGTTGTTCTGATGTAGTCAATTCAATATTAAATGAGGGAGTCATTCCTTGTCATTAAAAAAAATTGTCCTTAACCTCTTTTCTTCATTAGGTCTTGGGAACATTTTTAAGTACAATGCCCAGCTCCTCATACAGATTCTTTAAAAACAAAAACAAAAACAAAAAAAGAAAATTATTCTTCAAGATGTTGTACACAATTCATGAAGATTCACCTGTATCCTCAGTGGCTGAGGACAATACTGAGGAGATACCACCTTGGCGGCTAAGATTCAGAGTTTTGACATTTCTTCGTAAAGGCTTGCCTGGAGTCATCGTATTTTCTGACAATATGGAAGAATTCAAGGATGATGTAATTTCCTCTTTGTAAGCACGTTATATCCATGCTACAGAAGCCTTAGAATCCAGTCATGTTCAAACATACCACTGTGACAAAAAAGCGAAGGTCATGTGTCTTCCAGATTAACAATCTCTAGAGTACATACACCTGCAATCAGATGCATCAATCAAGCTTTCCACTAAATCTGCCCTTGTACTCAGGAACTATTGAGTCACATAACAAAACTTCTGAGTCAAATCATCATCTGAAGGCATTTAACAGTACTCCAGTCAACATTGAAATTGCATCAGTTTTGAGCTTACAGCTCATGAATCCCAGCCTGCATACTCATCAAGGGGCATCGCCTAGAAAATCCATTGTAGGCTAGAGGAGGGTTTCACTTCAATGAAGCAGAGTCTGTGGACTTCCTACTGCCCGGCGTGGATAATAAGACTCCTGTGCTTTCATCTGTTCAACCGGCAGCCCTGAGTTTGAACTGGTTAAGAGCACTGCAGTGAAATCTTCGGCAAATGCCTCAAAGGAGCTTACTCTGCAAATTATTTCTGTGAGCAACACATCGCCCACTCTTGAAGCTCCTTTTAGTCTTTGCCTTCAAAATAATCCTTATAAGAAAAAAAAAAAGATGGCAGCACTGGCATTGGACCAACCATATCAGAGTCCAACTTGGAATTGCACCTGTATTTTCCCTGAGGAAATGAAATACCTGACATAGTTCAGACACTAATTTCTCCATGAAGAATTTAAGTTGCTCTCCATTAACAAATACTTTGATTACAGACAAACACTTTGTCTGCTTAGAGTGATCCTAAACAAATAGGCTGGTGATCATTTTCATTTTGTGTAGTCTACATAATGTTTTTGTACTCTTTTAAATTATAATTTGGCCACCCAAAAATAGTTTTTGATAAATCTCACTTCAGGATGTTTCTGAACCTAGGAAGCTATTGAGTTGGTATCAATTTCAGAAGAGTCATTTTAAAGGGAAAGTTCAATATGAAACAGAAAATAGGCAAAGAAGAGTCTTCATTTTGAGTAGACTTTACAACCTAACACATTAGCACAGTGAGCAGTGCTTCCATTAATGATCTGTCAAGTATCCAAGTATTTTGGCTGTCGTGTCTAATATAAATGTGCTTTTTCTTCAGAAAAGCAACTATATTCTGAATTCTTTTTTTCTTCATATTTTCTAACGCCTAGTAATTTTCAGTGTGTTAAAGGTTTGTCCATCCCACAACTCAGAAAGCCTGAAAATTTATAATATCAAACGTTCATAATACACACCAGCCTTTCACTTCTTCCCAGATCATTAAGATATCTGAGAAAATGACCTAAGCAAGCAATCTGAAAATAAAAGATTAAAGTTTTTTCAATTATTGTTATTAGGTGTTCTCCAACTAAAGACAATAACTTCCTAGGAAACAAGAATGATAAATTTAAAACACATTCAAAGAATCAGTTTGAACTGCTTGTCTAAATTATCTCCAATTTTTGAAGCATCCTAGGTCCTATTGTTCTGCACCTAAACTCTAAGTAGATATTATCAGACATTTTTCCCAGGGTGCTACTGGGAAGAACAAAAGCAAAAGGACCCACCAAAGTCATGCATATGACAGGTAGGAGATACATTTCTTTAAATACTTGGAATATGTTTCCGCCAATTAAACTTTCCTGGTAAAAATCACATTACCTTCGGCTACTTGATGATCCAGCCCGATTACCTGGGCCATTACTTGAAACAACTGATATTGCATTTGCAATGGCCTCAACAGCAGAAAGCCTTTCGGCAAACGTATTTCTTTCGGAGCGCTCTGCTTCTGAAACAGAAGAGAAAAAATTAGGATCGATTTAAACTTTAAAAATAATTAAAGAGATTAAATACGTACAGGCTAGCAAACGTTAACTGCTATGTTCTTTAGTGCTCTTCTCGCATACTAGAGATAATAGCTTAATTTTACCTTAGAGCAATGAACACTTTAGATTGAGCTATGACCTTTAATATGTGAATTATCTCTTTATTCTATCTTACTTTCCAGTCCCCCAAAGGTCAAAAATATGGTTATTCATAGTAGAATGAAATATAGCTTTTACTACCAAGAAAGAAAAAGACCCACATACCAGTAACTCAGTCTTGGTTTATATACTACTTACACTCTTTTAATAATAATGATTAAGCTCCGAAACCTGCAAATCACTATTCAAAAATGTGGCTACCAGAATATCAATGGCAGAATTTAAAATAAGGAAAAACATTATGAATTACACAGCTGTACTTTACGTTTTCAATTTCCCCTTCATTCAGCTAATTAAAAACTTTACGGCAAACAAAGTTTATTTAATTTTCCAAAAATATCTAACAACTCATTGGGTTATTTTTCTCTCTACATTCTGAAAATTAGGATAAAGGTTGCATCAATAACTTGCCTTCATCTGCTAAATAATTCTCATGGGTAATAAAGTCATCTGCAATTATAAAATCAGTAAAGCTCGTTAAGTATTATACATATGGTTTATATATATCATAGAGAACAGAACTCAAGACAACAAAAACACATTGATAAAAATATCTGCTTATGTTACATATTTATCCTAAGAGTACAGGAATTTTTACTTCTGAGCATGTCAAAATTCCTAGATTCTACAAAACAAAGTAAAAGCACACATAAATTCTTTAGTGATTTTTCTTTCCTTTAATAGTTGTTATATTTTCAAAATTGCCTAAAATTCCTTTTAAAAATTTTGGTATAGTTCTTAATCTCACCCTCTTCTTCTTTAGTTTCCTTATTGCTGGTTGGAAAGCAAACTGATACACAAGCATGCAAAATATTTCGATTTCCATCACATCTGTGGCTGATAAATGTCTGTAGCATCTGTAGATTCTGCTCTAAAACAACTGCTTGCTCAAGATTCATAAGATATTGTCGACAGGCCTCATAGTCACAGCGTAGGATGTGCTGCATTAAGGTTTGTTTCTGTGCTCAGACAAATTAGGGGAAAAACTTCAATGAATTTGAACAGCACATTATACATGTCAAAAATTTCTCATGACCAACATTATAATATAATTAGCTCTGCAAATAAGAAGAGACAATTTCAGGTAGCCTGGCGGAAAGAGATTAACTGAAGAGTATCCTTTAAACACAACACATATTAGGAACGCAAAGGGTGGGTACATTTTTTCTAAGGGACCAGTAAATATTTTCAGCTTTTGCAACTAACTCAACTCTGTGGCTGTAGTGAGAAAGCAGCCACATACAATGCACAACTGAACAGGAGTGGCTGGGTTTGGCCTGCAGGTCATATTTTATCAAACTCTGGTTTATGTTATATATATATATATATATAAAACTATCAAATTAGAACACTATTAGTATTGTTAACCAATTAAGAAAAGGGTATACATTTTATTTCAGGCTTGCTCAACCCCATAAATCATGATACATGCCATACAATACCCCAAAGGTGACAACGGATGTACTTCACCGTCAAAGTCATCACGGTACTCATAAAGTGTAGACTATATCATTAACTGAAGAAACAGTATGCTATAGACTGAATATTTGTGTCTTCCCCAAAATCATATGTTGAAACCTAATCCCCAATATGATAATGTTTGGAGGTGGGACCATTGGAAGGTGATTAGGTCATCAGGGTGGAGCCCTCATAAATGAGACTGGTGTACTTGAAAGGGGCTGAAGAGACCAGAGTTGTTGCCACATAAGGACACAAGGCTGTCTATGAACCAGTAAGTGGGCCCTCACCAGACATCAAATCTGCCCATGTCTTGATCTTGGGACTCCAGCTTCCAGATATATATGAGAAATAAATTTCTGTTGTTTTAAGTCACTCAGTCTATAGCAACCTGAATAGACTAAGAAACGGCATGAATATACCAAGGAGTTCAAATGTACTTCTTTCAGAATATAAAACTATAGTTGTGGAATATTTAATGGAATGAATATAAAGAACGTTTTGAAAAACAAGTAATACTGTTCATTTTAACTAGAAACAGAAACTGGAAAAAAGCAGGTGGGAAAAGTGTGCAAGTACAAAGGGAAGAAAGAAAAAAGATGCATTTGAACAACTTCCCACCTCCCCCTAAACTGCCTAAATAACCTATCCCTTCTCCCGATTTCATGAAGAGGAGGTGAGTAGGGGAGCACAAGAAAATGTAGCTAAACACTATGTTCAGTACCTGCCACATATGAGATGCCATTTTGATCTTGGAACTAAAACTGCGGCTCTCTGAGGTGACCCCATAAATTGCAAGCTCCAGTTCAAGAGTATGAGGTGGACCATATAAGACTAACCTTGGCAAAGTCTGGTGATATATATATGCATTCATCGGCATGCTGAGAGAATATGTCCAAGTCTCTCCAAAGAATAAAAAGCACGGTACTTTTAAAAGTAACAAAAATCAAGACATTCTGCTGTGATCCAGAATGTTTTTAAGCTATCAGCCAATCATCTGGTTGGAAGCAACTACTCTACAGGGAACGCTCAACTCCAACCTACTGGACTGGACACGGGCTCTCACACAGAGTACTGATACCACACTCACTGTGTTAGACTCCAAAAAGTTTATTCTGCATCACTGCATACTGTATCTGTCATTTATTCTTACATCAAAAGGCAGGGAGAGCTCAGTAAAAATAATCCTTGTAGGTCTACTGTGCAGCAAACCCTAATCACTGATAAATAATGACAAACTTTATCCCTCCCTACCCATGGGATGATGTCACATTTTATCTTTACCCTTGAGGTGCTGACAAAGTGCAGGGGCCATAGAATCAAATGCCTACAGAAGTGTCTAAAGTAATATAAGTGAGTGGAGGAGGCTAAGTGTAAAAAAAAAAAAACCCATAAAATAAGTGGCAGCATTTGGACTCACAGCAATAAATGTTAAGTCACGGGAACTGCCATGAATTGGAAAGACCCCATATAACCTCTTAAAGAAACAGACTAATGTTTTTATGATGGCCCAATGTTACCAGATCTTTAATTTTTTTAAGAGCAACTGAAAATATGGATTTTAAATATAAATCCTATGATTTTTATCAAGAATTTTTAAGCAATGTGAAAGCTATTTCTAGGAGCCAAGTTCAAAAGCCACCTCCTTAACCGCACACCCCTACCAGTTTGGGACCACTAGTCTGGTAGATTACAATCATAGCTAAACTAAGAATGTGAGCACTGCAGAAACCATGACGACTACTAAGTATTTTTCTCCAGCTGTCCTCTCTCTCCTGTTCTTCAGACTTACACATCTAACTCTCTATTCACATCTCTTCTTGCATATCTAAGAGGCATCTTAAATCCAACATGTCTAAAACCAAACTCCTGCTATCACCCCCTCACATCACACTTTATCCCATTTATTGAGTCTTCGTCTCAATAAATGGAACTTCATTCTTCCAAAACCTTTCACCCTCTTGCCTTCTCTATTTGACATCTTATGTTTAGTGGTAAATGAATCCTGTTGGTTCTACCTTAGAACATATCTAGTATATCCAGAATCTAATCACCTCTTGCTCTTCACTGTACCTCCTAAGCCAAGCCACCTTATCACCTCCCTCCTGGATTATTCTAACAGCCTCCTCTCACTGGTCTCCCTACTTCCTCTACCCTGTTGCCCTAGCATTCTCAGCATGTCAGCAGTGATCCTTTTTAAGTCAAATAAGGTCAATTTCTGCTCAAACTGCTCCAATAACTTCCAATGGCACTGCCTCCACATCTAACAAATACCTCGACCACACATGTTCAAACTAAACTCAACCTAGTAGGCCATTTGTGCCTCCTCCTATTTTTCCTCTCCATAATCAAATCGGAAGCTTTACAATTCCTTTTCACTTACTACTGATGCCTAGTCATCAAACTTTATAGTTTCTACTTCCTTAGCAATCTCTCAAATCGACTCCATCTTTCTCATTTCCAAGAGTTCAAGCTTACTTTGTTTCTTGCCTGGATAACTAACTGTTATTAGCCTTTTTATCTGGCCTCCGAAACTATTCTCTGTATACTGCTGTTCTTCTTTGTGTAAACCAGCTCAAATCCTTCTCCTAGTTCTCACGGGGAACTCTCACACCCCTTAGGTTAGCACACATGGCATCCATGTGCCTTTCTTCAGACTTATCAGTGCCACTCACCTATCTTTACAAGCCTACCTTTTGGTTATATCAAAATAGCAAAAGAAGGTATACACTCTCCTGTGCCTGGGACAACACGTTCTGCCTTTGTGTCATGTCTACCCTTATCTAATTATTCAAAGCTGCGTCCAGGCACCACCACCTCCTCGGGGATGTCTGACTTATAGCCCTCTCTTTGTGCTCCCATGACACTCTGCATGCCTTTCTCAAACACTTAAATTACACGTAATCACTCATTTACTCATCTCCCTCATCCCAACAGACTATTAGCTCCTGTAGGGCAGAGGCAATGAATAATCTATTCAAGATCGTCTTCCTAGACTCTAGCAGTGTCTTCCAAACTCAAATATCAAGTGGTTTACCTCTACAGCCATGATGATGATAGCAGCTTTCTTTTTGATTGTTGAATTGGCGGGGAGATTTATTAAAGAGTGTACACCCATTCCAAGACTACTAATAGGTGGAAGATCGAGCCAATCAGGATCCCTTATTCCTCCCATGCAATCTTTGGCCATTGGGTAGATAGTACCATTTCCATCTCGAAGAATAATGGGAGACTCCTATAACAGAGAAAAAATAAAAAAGTTTGGTTCACAATCAAAAATGTATCCCTTATTTTTACAATATGTATATTTATTTTCAAATTAATTACTTATATATAATAATGACCAAATAAGAAACCTAGTATTAAAATGTGCTAAAAATTTTAAATTCTTCAATAATTTAATAACAAACCAGAGTCAGACCCTAAGCATCGCAAAAATGCCAATGTTGTCATATCATCTTTCAAAAGCAAAAATAAGCCTCTGTACCTGTCCAGCAGTGAAAATGGCTACATTCCTCTCATTCTGACCAAGGAAAGCAATGCTGCTTGTAGGGAAATTATTTTCCTGTTCTGCTTTTCCTGTAGCAAGATCAAAGATACAGTACCGTACCCAATTTCCAGTCTTCAAAACAGCATGCACACCTTCAGAAACATACAAATGTAAAAAAATATATATATATAAGAATTTATTAATCTTTAATAATTACCTACCAAATGTTGACCTCTCTGGTCATATCTGTAAATCAATCTCAACAGATGCATTTTATTCCATTATGTTACACACAGAGGAGAAAAACTGCCAAATGCCCCCAAACTACTTTATTCCATTCACTAACTGCATAGTATTAAGTGTATATAGAGTATGCCACTTGAAATATTCATGAAATATTTACCTTTGGAATCTACATTCACTGCTAATATTTCTGTTTTTTCAGGTATGCAAAGCTTTTTAGGAGTCCTCTGGAAACAGTCGGGAACTTTGGGTGTTCCACCAGTTTTGACAACCTGCATGAAACAAAAGGAATTTTGCTCTAGAATTCTACAACATCTTAAGGATTCAGTCCCAAAATCTGCCCACTGAGTCCTCTATACTTACCTGCAGTTCATCAATCCTAAGTAACCTACAATCCTGCAAGAGAGAAGAAGGGTCCGCATCTGAACCAGAGCTGCTCTGACAGTTTGTGTTACTGGATGTTCCGGGAAATTTTACAGCAACATAGGCACCATCCACTTTTAGCACCTAGACATACAGGTAAATACGCTAAATATTAATAATTTATATGAAATCGATATGCAAACGATATTCAATGAATTAATTTAAAACTGAAGGCATTTAATTCCTTATGAGTATATTTCTTCGATGATCACCAAGTTATAAAATTAACACAAACAGATTCACCAAAGCTTTGTTGTTGACATCTTTACTCAAGTCTTATTTTCTAGAAAAGAAAATGACACACATAGTCAGGGACTACAGTCTGTGGATGTTTGGTAATCAACTAAATCCACAAAATCCTCCCATCATTCTTATTTATTAGTTTAAAGACTTGCTGTGCAAAAGAACTTTCACAACAATGGTAGTAACAATCTATACCTGCAATCTATACCATAAATGGCTACTGAGCACTTGAAATGGAGCTAATGTGACTGAGAAGCTGGCTTTAATGTTATTTAATTTTAATAAATTTACTTAGCCACATATATAGCTAAAGGCTACCATATTAGACAAGAGAGGTATACAGTTAGCAATGCACAGTAAGACAAGCACAAGACTTGAAACCAGAATACTTGAGTCTCTGGTCATATCTGGTCAAAGACTCTGGTCAGAGTCTCACCTCTGCTACTCACTACTTTTGATTTTGAGCTAGTGTGATCTTCTCAGAAGAAAATACCCACGCATAAACTAGTTGTATTTTGAGAATCAAACGGAATAGTGTATCGAAAAGGCCCTTGTGAACTGCAGAGCATGGTGTATCTACTCTTTCCTTTAAGTGCAAAGGAAAGACTAGCACATTTCAAAAACTAATGGGCAATAAGGAAAACCTCTACTTTGCGGATATTCTACAACTATAGATCCATTTTCTCTTCAAGTATATGTGGAGAGAAAGGTTAAATTTATGACATTCCAGCTGATGGTCTCTACAAACTTGGTTTCTTCTCCAGAAAGAAGGGAAGAAAAAGTAAAAGGTGGCTTATGAAGAGTAGTGAGATTTTTAAATGTTATGGAAGATGATCTCCATTACATCTGTCTAAAGTTCCAAAGAATGGACTGTACCTAAAAGCAATGTATCCCATTGTAACTTTTCCATAAATCTAAAATTATTCCAAAACAACATTTTCTTTAAAAGGAGCATATCAGCATAAATGCTCAAGGAGAGGCATAATAATCACGTGTCCATCAGTGAGGGACAGAGGACATCTGCATCAGATCAAGGGTTGGGCTAAAGCAATCACTGAAGGTGAGAAATAAGCAGCTCTGAAGGACAAGCCCATGACCACTCACCAACCACAAGTTCTTGGATAACCAACACCATTACAGTTCTAATTAATTACGAATTCTTAGCTATTTTGAACAAACCTTGCCAACAGGAACATTCTTAACATCTTCCACAAAAACGACTTCCCGAAGAGACCACTGCTCTTCGTTCACCTTTTCCTCCTCCTTCGGGGCAGGGGTGGACCGTCGTCGTTCTTAGACAACAACAAAATGGTAAGTACCAAAAAGAAAATGTGAAAGAGACTTTATAGATTTCATCTAAATATATGAAAAAAAAAAAAAAGATCATTTGTAAAGAGATACAGAATTAAGATATCTCAATAAAAATTTCGTGAACTGCTGCTTTATGAACTCAGGTCTTATGACCAACTTCTACTTCTAATGAATGCACAGTGAAAAATAGCCTCCACTGATAAATGTCTAACAATATTAACACTGCTACCACCAACTACGAGGAAGAAATACAAAACGTATTTTGGACCCTAAAAGTAGGGCTAAGTAAACAAAGCTTTTTAAAAAGGATGATCTGTTGGTCTGTTCTTAAAACTATCATGTAATTATTAAGTATAACTTTCAATTTCCTCAACTGCAAAGCAAATACACTGTAAAACAAATTTATTTTGAGATACTTTAAAAAAATTTTAAATCTAAGGTGCAGTAGGTTTATAAATGCTACAAATTCTGAGCAAAAGCTGTGACAGAGTCCTAACCAATTTACAGTAAGTAATGTTCTCAACAAAGGTGGGCAGATACCTAGCTAGTGACAGTTATTTCTTTCTATTACTGCAACGGGTTTTACATATTGTAAAAACGAGGAATAGTCAACATGATAAACACTACTTTTTAATTTAAATAAACAGAAAAAACCAAACCAGTAGAAACACAAATATAAAAAAGATATTAAAAACGGTATGAGTTGCCTCAAATCAGGAACAAATTGAACACAACCACCTGCGTGGCACCTTATTTTGACCACTACATCCTACACATAAAACTTACTATATGGCATTGACGCACTGCTGGCAATTGAGGATGCATCACTGCACGTGGATGCCGGAGACGGTGGAGGACCCATTTCTGTTTTCACTGGTTCCTGCTTGTTTTCAGGCCTGAGATTAGAAATAAGAGTCTCTTTATAATTAGGAAAATTAAGTGTTAGGAACTTACATAAGACTCAAGTTTATTCTTATGTAAGGGAATTAAATATTAAAAACTTGTACAAAATGGTGTATTTTTAAAGGTACTAAAAAGGGTGCTAAAAAAGTACATACTTCAAATGTTTAATGTTTTAAAATAAGGAAGAAAAATATACCATATAAAGCTATCAACAACTTGGAACAATGATTCAGATAAGCCTTATTTAGGAATAACAACAAAAGCTACTCCAGATTTACCTACATCTCTTTATCATAAGCTTCTTGAATAAACAAGTTTCACATTTCAGTGAACCCTGACTTGGACATAGCAATTTAACTGTAAGAAAATGGTAAAGGCAAATAAATAAAAAGCCCACTAGATCATTAATTTGTTAGAGGTCAAAGGCAGAACTCTACTTGCTATAATTTATAAAAATTTATTGCTGAACCATCTGGCAATAAACCATCATCTGCTACAACTAAAATAAGAAATTATAAGATTAGTAAACTATCCCTCTTGAGTTATTTCATTAATTATACTTAATAATTATACTTAGTTAAGAATATAATTATAGCAATTATAGAATATTCCATACATGGTAAAAGCATTTTTAGTTATTAAAGGGCAGAAATCAATTGTTAGTCAGAAAAGTCATGTATTACTCAGAAATCTGTTATACATAGATCATCCTGGTATACAATATAATCAGAGCCATCATTTTAACCTCCTCATCTCCTGCTGCCCCTACCAGGAACTTCCCCTGACTGTAGAAACAGTCCACAGAAAACGGGTATTGTTTTCACCAGCATCTTAGCAAAGTGCTCTGCGCAAGCACACATGAACACTCCCAGCTGCTCTGCAATCTTGTGATGGTGGAATCAAGCTGATTCTGACTAATCTCTAGCATGCCTTTAAAGTGAAAGCATTTCAATGATTTGCAAAGAAGAGTCGATTGACATGAAAATGGTTACCCTCTAACATTTAATTTCACTTAGCTCTTTTACTAAATTTGTGAACAGAGATGGCAAATTTCAAGGAAGATCTTGAAAAACTTCACATATACAGGATTGAAATAGCATATTCTAATCTCATTTATACTATTTAATGCACATCAAAAATATTTCAAATGTTCTTTACAAAGTTTCATTAAAAAATGAAAATTTGTTTCATTACTTTATTTTTAGAATGAAAAATATCAATGTAATCAGGAAGAAAGTCTGTAAGCCTATTTTTAAAAACAAGACAGCACTAAAACAAAGCAAAAAAAATCTAATTAGACATAAATTACAAGTTTGGTTTAGTAAAGATCCTTTTTAAATTATTTAACAGTAATCCCTGTGTTTCGAAATTTAAATTCATATTTTTAACATTAAGAGGAACAGCAGCTATAAAGGTTGTGCATTTATGATTACATTCATTTGAGCAAATTAAAAAATTTCAAAACTTTAAAAACCTTTATGTATTATATATAATATAATCCCAATTATTTCTTTTCAATGCCTGTATACATTTAGGGAAAAAAAAAAACACAGCAAAATATTTAAAATGTTATTTCTGGAATGAAATATTAAAACTCTTCCATGTTTCTAAAATGGTCACATTTTTATATCAGATTTTTAAAAAATTTATGTAAAAACTTTTATTAAAGTCTTTAAGTTCATGTACCTCACAATCAAATTATAATATACTTAAATATTTTTAAAGAGGAGTAGACGCATCTAAAAGTCCAGGTGTATCTGTGTATCTGGTTCCCAAACCATAAGCCAGAATGTGGGCTTATCCACAATTCCGTGGTATTTCTGTTCACATATCACTTCAACCCTAAAGTTTACAAATCCTTTACAGAATTTCCCTCCCCAGCACACTGACCTTTAAAACCCTTCCAATGATCAAGATGTGCAGCCAAGACATTAGTAGTTAGAGAGTAAAATGATATAGCAAGGAAGGAGAAAGTGGACCTAACATAGTAGGGCTGAACACATTGTTACTGGTACACAACACCTACAACGGACACACTCTAACAACAAAATGAAGACATCAAAAGAGGGATCCACATCACCATTCTGGTCACTGAATGGGAAGAACACCTATAATAGACAAATACTAAACAAGTTGCAATCAACAAATTTTACCAATTCCTTTCAAAACTCCTGGGTATGTTAAGAAGACCCCACCGTGCTAGCACTTTTCTGTGTCACTGTACACCTACCTCTAAGTCTCCCTTGATCAACCTCCTTCATATACAGCGCAAACTAAAAACTGGTGTAAAATCAAGACTGGTTAGGTACAGTACTTACTTAGCTTCAGTAGTTTTGCTAGCTTTGTCCATGCTTTTCAAGCTCTCAGGAGATCGAAGTTGAAATCTACAGCTATCATTCATATTCCAAACCGACTCCATTAAGACACCAACTTTAGGAATCCCAGCACTAATTGAAAATGCAACTGCTCCAGCATGATAAAGAGGATTATTTCTTAAGCACACCTATCAAGCAAAAGAAATCACCATCAACATGACGTAATTTTAAAACAACCTAAAAAAGTTTTTCAAATGTATGAAAACTATATATTAAAGAATATTGCTTCCTTGGTTTTCCAAATATGATCTTATATAATCAAGAAGGCTGATTAAAACATGGACTTAAAGGTCTCAATTAAGAAATTTTACTCCCAAAATTAAGGAGTAGGAACAATTTTAGTAACATTTGAAAATTAAAATTTCATGAAGCAAATGTTCTGACATTCTGTTGTAAGGAAACAGAATAGCAACAGCAGGGAAGAAACTAAAAGGGTCATTAAAAATGAAATGTGAACAGTTATACTTTTTATGCTTATCATTTGAATTATTTTCTTCCTTAATTCATGACACTCTATAGGCTCTATCACTTCATATCTACTGACGACTGCTTCCCCCAGAAGACTGTTGTCTTCTGTAAGTCAGAAGCGTCAATGGATAATATAAGCCTTCTCTTAAATTAAAAGAGATAACATGCAGAAGTTAGTGTTATAAGTTAACTGAGTTCAGGAATGAACACTCGATAAATTCTCACTGCTAGGGAACATGCTGAAACCAACAAACTGAATGGTGGCACTAATAAACACACTAAGAACAGTTCCAAAAAAGATATGAACATTATTTCTGGAAATCTCTTTTGATTTCTCTAGTCTTACTAACATTCTGTTCAGTCATCCAATAACTAATGATCATGCTGAACTTGACCGTGGCATACGTGAAGATCATGACTTTTGGTGATTTGTAATTAAAGTGACACAGAAGAAGGTGGTACAGCTGAGAAGCATGGGAACTGGAAACAATGGAGAAGAGTCGGAGTTCCATCAAAGAACAGCTGTGTGCCACTAAACACAGTTCTACAACCTAGAAGAATAGTTCATAAAAGCTGACTTTTTGAAAAAGGTATGCCCTGCTTAGCTGTGACTTAAAAGGAAGTTTCATCCATACATTTTCAGAGAAGACTGGTGGAAGCTTAAAAGGTGAAAGAGGACTAATAAGGAAGAAGGCCACGATTGAAAAAGAAATGTGGCGAGACATATTAAAAGCTATCTATTAATATCTTCTTATAAAAATAAATGCACCTTAAAGACAAGGAGGTGTGTGTATCCAGGGTCCAGTATATAACAAGACATGCAATGAAAATACAGGCATATCTCAGAAATATTGTGGGTTCCATTCCAGACCACCGCAATAAAGTGAATATTGCAAAAAGCAAATCACAAATTTTTTGGTTTCCCATCATATATAAAAGTTATCTTTACCCTATATTGTAGTCTATTAAGTGATAGCATTGTTTTAAAAAAAAAAGGTATATACCTTAATTGAAAAATGCTTTATTGCTAAACTGCTACCCATCATTTGAGCCTGTTGGAAAATGGTCCTGATAGACTTACTTGATGCAGAGTTGCCACAAACCTTCAATTTGTAAAAAATGCAGCACCTGCAAAGTGCAGTTAAGGCATGGTATGCCTGTACAGTTCTCTCAACAATTATCATCTGTGAGTGCAGCTGTAGCTAAAACCTCTAATGATTCTTTCCAATGTTATTGCATGTGAATGCCCTCCTTGTCCTATGGCTGCTGTCTTAAACCTCCGGTTTTCTACAACTTTAAAACAAAATCTCAATCCTACACCAAATATTTTATCATTTTTTTCTGTGTTCAATCTTTAAAAAGAAAAAGAAATAAGCAGCACCTGAGTGCAGCACATGACACACGAAATATTTTAAAATACTCCTATCTTTCGGCAATTTAGTGCCAAGCTGTTTTGTTTAGCTTTCCTTCAGTATATCTTTGAAGTATTTTTCTGCTCTGTTTATAGTAATGCCATCCTAATATGCCAATAAGGCAAATGCTAGGATATCCTGCTATTTATGTGAGTCCAATGAACATGGAACTTTCAGAACATCAGAAATCAGCATTTGAATTAAATAAGAAAAGGGGAGCTCCGAGGAGAGAGATCTGCTCCATGCAACTGGCATAAATAATGAAGGCTGAACAATAACATTCAAAATCATGAAAAATTGCTAAAAACTTCCTAATTGGTAGGCCGACAAAGGAGTCAGAAGAAGACAACCATGAATGGGACAAAAAACTAGAGCCGCAAACAAAAAGAACAGCTCCATTTAAGTTGAGTTTTAGAGAAAAGTAACAACAGCAAAAATGGTTACTACTTTTTAAGACATAGAAAATATAAAACCACCTTGCAGTGATGACAAAAAAAACAAACAATTGAAAGAAAGTGCTGGATGAGGAAAGCAGCACCACATTATGTAAAACCACCATTTGCCTAAGCGTTAGGGATTAAAAATTACTTCAATATTCACTGCAGCACTTGCTATGATGAATATAAGCGTAAAGTTTTATCCTAAAGATAAACTTCAATGAGAGTCTAATGAATTAGAAGTGTAACAACAGTTCTCCAACTCTCTTGGTCTCAGAACCCTTTTCCCTATTACATTTTACCACGAACCCAAAAATCTTTTATGTGGGTCTCATCTAGTTGGCATTTAATATACTAGTAATTAAAACTGAGAAATTTAAAAATATTTATTTAACAGTAATAAACTCCATGTTAATATTAACAATTTATTTAATGAAAAACAACTACATTTTCAAAACCAGTGAGAAAGGTAACATTGGTTACATTTTTGCAAATCTCTTAATGTTTGATTTAATAGAAGACAGCTGGGTTCCTATGTCTGCTTCTGCATAAAATCTGTTGTGATGTTACTTTGAGTAGAGTATATGAAGACAATTCACCCTCACAGAGATATGTAATTGGAGAAAAATGGACTCTGCAGACTCCTGGAAAGGGTTAAGAAGCCAGCTGCAGTATTAGAAAAATTATTTTCTATAAGATACCTACAGGAGTCTAAACTATCTCAGAGTCAAAAAGAGCAAATGGTGGAATCAAATAATTTGATGAAGCCTCCATCCTCATTCTGTCAGTAGCCCCAGAGAACGGTGTCTTTCAAATAGCCTGGTTGTAAGACTCATGTGTCATGTGTGTTAAACACAGTGATGCTTGGGCCCCATCACCAGACAAACTGCAGGAGCATGTCAGGTATGGGGCTCTGCATTTAAGTACCAAATGATTCTTAAACCAGATAAATCTGGGAACCCTGCCATAGAGAAACCTCCTGACATCAGGGCAGAATCTGTTACTTAATTACTGAATAAAGAATGATGTACCACATACATGCCACTGGAACCTGGTCCTTCAAATAACATTCATTTGTAAAACTGCTTATAGCGAAAGGAGAACGAAAGTGATTCCGAAGAGAAACAATGACCCTTAGGACAGGCTTAATTCTAATCATACCTGGGTACCAACAGTGATGTTCGGCATCGAAGAAATACCAGCACTAGATTTGGGCTTTTTATTTTTTGCTCTAGCTTTCTCTAACATTTTTTTCCTTTGACTAAAAGGAACTACACCCCTGAAAAGGAAAAGCATAAATTGGTCAAAGAAACAGCAAAAAAGCCCATTAAACAAATCTGAAATTACACATATGATTTAAGTATTTCTGGTATATTCAAACTTCCCTAGTATTTTTGCTTCGGAATCACAGTAATATGTTCAATTTATTCTTAATTATAACATTATAAGTTTAATATATAACTCGGTCATATTTTATTAAACCTTTAAGATTAAAATTTACAGGAAACTCATCATGTGATATGTTCTTCCAAATAATTATATTTCATTGGTAGGTTTTTCTACATATTATTAAGTCTGCCAACCCAATTTACTGATAACTCCTTAAAACACAACAGAGAATTCTTTTTTAAAAAGTAAATATTTAAGTAAGGCATAGAACAATCATACAATGAAATACTTTAATAACCCTCAAAATTATATTTTAAGTAATAGTAAATGATAAAAGCATGAAAAAAAATACTGTATTACCTATCCTTTCAACTATGTAAACGCAAAGTACTCATTTATATACATGCAATAAGATTAAAATATCCCCAAATGTCACAGTAGTTATTTTGGAGTTGTAGGAGGATAGGTGATTTTTATTTCTTTGTTAGATTTTTATAAAATTTCACAATATTAGTCACTAGGTGAGCATTTTTTATAAGCTTTTCTTTCTTTAAGGGTTCTTTTTTCTAACATTACTTTGCTCCAAAGTGAACTTTCCCTCTCTATAAAGCATTATCTTCACTGACCTTCTCATGGTGGCGTTCACTACCCAAAGCACCTATTTACGCACATGACACATTCACTGAGTGGTGTCCAACCTGTGATACTCACCACCAATATAAATTGTTCTCTAGCTGGGCACAGGTGTAAAGGGCACAGCAATGCAAAGACACAATCCGTTCGCCTTGAAGTTCTGAGTATGTCTGTGCAGTGTGCTCTAATTTAGAAGCCACAGAACTTAAAGTTTCATCGACCCATGTAGCAACCTAAAGAATAAAATATTAGAGCTTTATATATTTTTTTAAAGTAATCTTTTCAAAAGAAATGGTCAAAAAACTACATACTCTATGGACTGGAATTCTAAAAGGTTTTGAACTAACAGCTAAAAAATAAGCCATTCAGAAAAGGTATTTAATAAGACTAGAAATTAAAATACTTTCTTCACACAAATAAATCAAGAGCAGTTATTAAAATAACTGTCTAAAGCCATCTAAGGCATTCATCAAAAGTAAACATTTGTTGAGACAATTTCTTAAAAGAAGACAGTGACTCTAAAGCCAAACTGATTATCTAAGGTATGATATTTATACTTTTTCAATCCATAATGCAATCTCAAGCTACAATGCATTTCAATATCTTTTTTGTCAGTATTTATTTATCTGAGTATTTTTTCCTTCCCTTAAAGCAGAAAGCTACTTCTAATGCTGGATTATAATAGAGATAAACCAGTAACAAAAAGATTATACACTGAATTTCTCTACTAAGGCTAAGACACTTTGTATTTGTGGAACTAGTTAGGAAGACAAAAAATGAAAAGATAGAAATGGGGCAGGGAAAGGAAGAAAACCAAGGATTTAAGCATGAAATGTTTATCAATCAATGCAAAGTGTTTCATACCTTGTTATTTTCTGTAGCTACAGTTGCTCTTATGCTATTTGCAGACAGGAGGACTATCTTTTCATTGGTTAGTCCCAAAAACGTCGCTCGTGGATGATGTAATGAAGGATTCTTTGAAAGTATAAGAAAAATTAGTACCATTTTGTATGTTGATATGTAGAGCTATCTGATACGAGAATTAATAAAATACCTGTGCATTTCTGTAAGGCTCAGATTCACTCCACTTCCACTGATAAAGTTCTCCTTTACTGCTAACAGCCAAAAGCTCAGAATATAGAGCCCCAATACAGATGAATTTTGTTCCATCCTATAATGTAAAATAATACAATTGTGCATATATATAAAACAATTGCCCACGTTGGATTTGATCACTACATAAAAGCTGGATTAATTATGTGAACACATAAACCACAGTTATGAAGAAGTCTTTAGCACAGTCTGCACGGCGCCCCATAATATGGCCCCAATTCTCTCCTTCCTGTCATATTGGCCACCTTCCTGCTCCTGGACCACATCCACCAGGATCCCACCATATCCTTGTTATTCTCTTGTGTTGCTGTTTCTCAGGTGACTCACTCCCTCACCTCAATTAAGTCTGCTCAAATGAGACTTTCTCTGACCACACCAACCTATGAAACCGCCACTCTCACATTCTGCCTCCTTACTCTTTCTTTTTAGTTCATAGCATTTCACAGTTTGACATATATTAACTTGTTTATAGTCTATCTCATCTGAATGTAAGCTTTGTCTTGTTCACCACTATAACAGAAGATTCCCTCTCTGTAAGCTCTACCAAGCTGCTGAAATAAATGTCTGTGTTGGATTTTAAGGGGAAAGTTCACTTAGTTTTAAGGCAAAGCACACGGAATAAGTCAGAATGCAATTAAATTATACAAAGCTTAGAAAATAAATACAAATAAATATCAATTATTATTTTTTTTAATATAAGACCAGTATGACCAGCCATGAAGCTATCTAGAAATCTCACACCAAAACTTGCCAATAACAGATTTTAGGTTGTACCTTTTGCTAGTGGTCTATACACGACTTCTGTTCTCTTTGGAATTCTGGTTCCAGAGTATGCTAAACTAATAGTATCTTTTTGGTTTTCTGTTAAATTCCAATCTTATTTGGTGTAGATGGGTTACAGCACTCAGCTGAAGCTGGTGAAGTCTGCCAAGATTTTAAATACTGTGACAACAGGTTACGCCTCAGAGTCATCCAGAGAATGCTCATTTTAATCTTCTATCTTACCAGTACCAGTCAGCCTTATTTTCAAGTCATGATGGGAGAGAGACCAACTTTGAAATCCTCCAAGCTAGCAGTCCCTCCGCACCCCTGCCCACGGGAATCTGAAAGCACGGCCTACTTTCTCCACGGCTGCTGCATCGCACACGTTCCCTCACACTTCCTTCTCGACCCCTTGGTTGGAAAGATGATGAAATCAGAAAAAGCGAGTCCAAAACCTGGATCCAACACTTATTAAATATGTGACTTCAAGTAATTCAGTAACTTAATAATTTTTCTGAACCAATTTCTTCAACTCTAAAAATACATATTTTATAGAGGGTACAATACAGAGGGGGCCAAGGGTAAAAACCAAATAAAGTAACATATATAAAGTGCACCATACAAAGTCCAGCGTAACCGAGTCAATTGGATTCAACCATCACATTACTCTGCTCCCCTGACTTCATCGCCTCCTCGCCCAGAAAGCACAAGTATCCTATTTCCATTCTCCCCTACTCCGCTCTCCCATCTCAGAAAAAGCATCCTTCTCTATTTAAAGGTAACACCCACACGCACTGGATGTAACAGTCTCTTGTAACCCCAACAACCATCCAAGCTAATCTCTCCTCAATCCCACTCACAGTAAAGTGAATTATCACTTGGCATGTTTCACCGTACCAGCTTTTCTTAACAGATATAACTGTACTTCCAACTGCCACATCAATACCCCATGTATTCAATCAATCCATCTTCTCTTTAAACTCTCCATTCGAATCATTTGACCCTGGTTCATCATCTCTTCTGGAGCCTCTTCTTTCCTTTGTTCACAGGTCACTACTCTCTGCCGGTCTTCTTCTAATTCTCATGACTATTCTCCAACTCCCGCACACCACCATGCACTCCTTGCTCCAGATTCTGTCACTTTGTTCAAATTATGCTCCAATCCTTAGCTTAAGTGACTGCATCCACCAGAGAGCACCATGCTTTTAATCATGTATATCTCCTGACTCCAGGCTAACCTGTAAGAAAGAGCTCTCTACCTGGATGTCTAAAAGCACTGCAACATGGCCAAAACCTGCATGTTCCCTGTAATCCCCATCTCCAAGGATGGCATCCACCACCCACTCCGTACAGGAGGGAAACATGGGATGGGGGCTCTCAACTCCTCCGCCTTTTCTCTTTACAATCTAATGACTAGTAAACTAGCGCTGCACTTGTCCTCGCAGATTCTTCTCTCTCTGTCCCCACTGTCACTGCTTTGGTTTTCACATTTGAAAGGATTCTTTAACAGTTCTACCAATCTCTTAGCCGACTCCACAGTCTTCTTATTTCTATCTTTCTCCCTCAATGCCAATAGTTTGTCTCCTTGAAAACAAACAAAACAAAATCCCACCAATCTCATCACTCCTGCTAACTCCAGAACAACACTATAACTCTTTGGCAAGTTGTCCGGAGCCCTTTGCAGTCTTGCTCCATCTTGCTCTTCTCCTATTCCCTACCACATAGCACCAATTCTAAATTTCTCCTTGTCCCCAAATATACCATGACTTTCATGACTCTAGGCCAGTGCCTGATACATTTGGAAAGCCTGTGCACCTTGGTCAACACCTACTTAACCTTCACAACGCTGCTATGTCACCTCCTCTTTGAAGTCTTGGCCAACCCTCTCATGCATGTGGTATTAGTCATTCTCCACTCTGAGCCCCGAAGCATTGCATTTTCACCTTCAGTCTACCACTGATCACACTGTAAACACATTATACTGTACTGAGTGTTTATCTCCCCTCTCAATTTCCTATGCAAGGGTCCATACTATAATCACCTCTACATTCCCTAAAGACAGTCTGGCACACGGCACATAGTAGGAGCACACTGATAAGTGAATGAACAAATAAATCTTAATTCCAATTGCTCTGAGTAAATGATTGCCAGAGCAGTGCAATCCTGAAGGAAGCCATTCCGAAGGCAAAGCCTGGTACACAAGGCCCTCTCAAAACGAACTTGCCTATATCCTTCAAGGGTGGGCCAACATTCCCCAAGATAAGTCCTGAATGAGCCAACTAAACCCTGAAAATTCCGAGAACTCACAAATGTGGACAGCCGGTACGACTAGCGACCAAAGAAAGATGATGGAAAAATCACCTATTGCCTCTTGCCTGGTTTAGCTTTGTGCGTAGAGAAATACAAAACCATCAAATACACACAAAGGTACAATATTTTCAGCTTACTCATTTAATAATGTCAACAAAAACAATACTTTTATTGTTTTAATGAAATACTTAACAGCTGCTTCTGAACAAGTTGGGGGCCTGCTTCAACCCAACTGGAAAAGCAGATATGCACTGTTTCCCATAGGATCAGTAGTTTAGCTCTATTTAACAAAAATCAAATCATCAGAGGTTAAATCTAATTAGTAAACTTGCAACTGTATGAATATGAATATACAGGTCATCAATCAAATTAGAAATTCTTCCCCAAAGAGAGAGAGAAACTGTTAAAAATATGATGGAAATTAGGTCATGGCCAAAGCTTAAGGAAAAAAAAAAAAATCATTCAACCCAGCAACATGAACTCCTTACTGCCCACATCTGCATTTAATGATTTATATTTTTAAAAAGTTGGTCTCTTTCTATTCCTAGATTTCTCCCACAAAACTTTACTTTCACTTTTTAGCTTTTAAAATTTTCCTACTATCAGCAAACACTAGTTTTCCCATTAAGTATCAGATCCAATAGCAATGTACTATGTATTGTGGTTGAAATGATGGAATACAACTAACTACAGGTTACACTATGCCATCTGGTCAACTGTACTTATTCACACTTCATTTCTCCTTGCCTATCTACTTTTCCATATTCTTATGCCTGACTTTTTTTCCTTTTTACGTCCATTTCTCTCTGCATTTACTTCATTGCTAAATTACATCTATGACACACCTAGCTAACTCTTAACAAATACTTTCTGGAAACTTTCAAGTGTCAATAACAATGACGACAACAACAAAAACCCCCCACCCACCTTTCATATCCAGAACCCTGCAGGGGAAGCAATGTGACCACTGAGTTTGATAACTGGTTCCAATATAGAAGCTGCTCCACATAGTAAGTAAGGAACTAAATGTCCTCGGCTATTTCCTCTCAACACCATTCAAAGAAACAGAATAACACACAACTCTACTATTCAAAAGGCTGATAGGAATAAATCTTCTTATTTCTCCTGGACTATATAAAAAGATCCAGAACAGTAAGGGATTGACTATAAAGTAACAGTATCGAATTGCTCAATTAGTTTTGTTTCTTCATCACCCACCATACAACTCTCACCAAGCTCTTCTTGGAGAGTTTACTGAAAGGAAAGGACACGTGTTTCAAACAGAAACAGCTTGTTTTGTGATACGGCACAAAATAATGTTTTTATGTTTAGCTTCAGTAGATTTACTTAGCATTATTTCCATGTAATTTTTCTCCCTCCTTTCCCTTTAACATTCTACTTTTACAAGTCTCTGTTACTACTATAACAGCATTTTTTTCTCTTATAAGTCACTTAAGATTCTTGTTGGAAGTGGGTTGGTATAAATACATATATAGTTACAATTTACATGTACACATTCAGCAACACAGAACTAAATTTGTAGTCTGAGAAAACTGCAAAAATAACTGAGAAGCGAAAATGGAGCCATACTAAATAATCACCTAATTGAAAGATTTCATCTTCTCATCAAAATAACTTTATTATTGAAGCTACTTCCAGATATATAAAGTACAATAACCAAAGAGAGGGAGGGATGGGAATGGGGGAGAGAGAAGTGCTGGGGGAGGGTTGATTAGGGGAAGGCAGGAGACAGCATTATAAAAAAAGTTGATATTTTTGGTTAAACGATTCAGAAGCCAGGATAAACTTGGCTAGTTTATACACGAGGAACTAGAACTTAAAGGTACAGACTGATGCACTCCCTCCACTTCTTACTGTGGTCCATATAGACTGCCCTTTTATTTTCTAATATGCTAAATTATCACTGTAATTAGATGTTTTCATTACCTGTATTCTAGTCCAGTCAGCCTATGCCCAATTCTAGCAGAGAAACTGGCACACAAAACACCATTGTCACATAGACCTATCAAGAATACCCCAACCCATTGGGCTCTCTCGCCCTTCCTTCCATGATATGCAAAAACTGTCTGTTGTCTTTGTAGAACAGGACCCTGCAGGTGTCTTACTCTTTACACTTTACTTTTACTAACTTATTTAATTTTCACTATGATCCCATAAGGTATAAACCATTATTATCCTCATCTTATAGAGAAGAGGACAAAGGCCCAGGGAAGTTACCAAATATAAGGCCACACAGCTAGTAAGTGGCAGAACCAGGATGTGAACTCCAGCAGTCTGGCTCCAGAGTCTACACTCTCAGTAATCACTCCGCGTGGCCTCCGGCAACTCCCCAAAGCCCCTTGTACCTAATTCTAGCATGGTACTTACTTGAAAGTATTTAATATCATTTCTCTGCCTTCCTACAAAATTCTCACCCTAACGCCTAAGCAAAAGACTTATTAACACATGGTAATACATTTAATCAAGGCCACTAAATTAACACTGAATTACCCTCACCTCTGTCTTCATGGAGCTTTCAACATCCCTACAGTAAATTTTAATTATGCTTTTATACTAGTTTTGACATTTAACTCAAAGAATAATTCATGGAAATATTTAAAGTTTAAGGTTACTTCAAATATTTTCACTTCAAGATTATACTGTAAAGTCTTAAAGAAAAGAGAACATTCCACCATTAAAGGAGGTTTATTTTATTAGCCTACAAACTGGTAAAATTTTGAAGAAGTGACTGTTCCTCTATATGGGTGATGGGAAAGTCAGTACTAATCCAGGTCCCATACCAATTCAAGTTCTCATGCAACCTAGTAAAAGGAAGAATAAAAAACACTATGAATGCTAACCAAACTTACAATAAAACATTAAAAATATTGATTAAGTCATTTCTGAAATTTAGTTGGGATACATATAATGCATGTTTTTACCAAAGAGAGAGAGAAAGAGACACACACTTCTTCCAAGTAAAGCATGCTGACACATCTATCTTCCTGCATTCTCCACCTGCCTCTCCACCCTCTATTAGCCTTCCCCCTAAATCTTCTACTCTTCAGGGATCACTGCCCCCAATTCTGGAGGCCTAACATGGTGCTGCATATTACCTGTTTCCTCATGTGGTATTTATTCTATGCCCCGTAGGACAGTTTTGCATGTCGCTCTAAAGTTACCTGAAGGCAAGGTCCTTTTACCCTTTAGTAACTCCGCATTCTCTTCCTGAATGTAGTATTCAGCCCTGCAAACAAGTATCCCGCTAGTATTTATTGATAACTGATGTTTAATGGTTTAATTAGGCTTACACTGATTTCTGTCCCTGAATTAAAATTTTTGATGTCTAAATTTCAATCATGAGCTAATAAAAAGAGGTTCTTTTTCAATGACATTTTAAGTTAGGTTTAATAGGGGAAAAAAAAGTATAGTTAGGATGTACTTTGTTTCACATTCTGCTGTTCCTCCTTCAAAGTCTAAACAAACCAAGGAAAAAACACACTAAGTAAGGTACTGTACAGTGTTCAGATTTCATGATGTACTTAGTAACTGTCTCTGAAAATAAGCTGCACCTAAAAACATGCCTATCAGTAAAGGAAAAAATACTGGCTAAATCTAACAGAGGTATACTGGCCAAGGAAAATCTTGCTAAACTTGTACTGTTTGAAACACTGCCATTAATCAAAAATCACACATGATAAAGAAGCCTAGACTAACACAGATGCAATGTCACTATTAAAACAAGATTCATAAGTCCTCTGCAACTTCCTGACAATATGAAGTAGACATATTGAACCAGGCAAGAGAAACAGAAAACACAGAACAATGCACTAAACAAAAGGCCCAATGTTAAATTTAAATGGCCTTCTACCACATGAAGTGAAAGTAAAACTTGAGAAGTTTCTAGTTTTATGGAAATAAGAGAATTCAGTTCAGGGAAAGTATGTCAGTTGCCAAAGAAAACAGAATAACCTTTTGCTTACAAAGAGACTGATTAAAATTCATTTTCTCTCCTGCATTCAAGTTTTCTACATGAGCTGAATCCACAGGAAAATAAATGAACTACATCAAGATTCACAATAACTATAAACAAATTCAGAAAGTTAGATAATATTTTCCTTTAATATCCCAAATTCAAATTCAAAGAAAGAAAAGAAATCCCTATCAAAATTTCCTTATTTGCTAGATATTAACCTCAAAGCTCTTATGTTCTTTTACTTTACTTGTACTTAGGAAAATTTCCTACCCAACTAGCTTTGGAAATAAGAAAACAGCACTCCAAAAAAAAGAGGTGAGAAACATGCCGTCTTGTATAGGCCCCTCTGAAGATGAATTTCCCATCACTTAAGGACAATGAAATCTATACACCATCAAGAGGATGCACCAACTCTGTTTCACTTCTGTCGGTGATGGATTTTTAAAGATTCGAATCATCTTAAATCCTGAATGCTTTCTAGAACCCAGTCATCATACTCATCAAGATGTAGAGCAGAACTGCCTCAGTCCATTCCCGTTCAGCTTTTAGAGCATTTAGAGCAAAAGGGCCTATGGGAATTCACTGCTATCAGAAAGGAAAGCTAATTAATCAAAGAAACACAGATCCCTAACCTCTGATCTGCCTGCTTGCCCTGCAAAAACTGGGTCCACGTGACATTACAAAACAAATCCTACCAGAGCTATACCATCAGTTACTGACATAATTATCACTAGAAAAAAAATGCTAAAACAGAATGCTAATGTATTATCTGGAACTACCATTCTAATTTCTGACGTAACTAATATGACTCATGTAATGTCAAATAAAGATGCTCTACTTATATTTTAAACAAAACAAAAATGTCACTTTATGTCGGTGTGGTTTTTCTTTTTTTATAATGGTAGTACAAAAATCTGAAATAAAACAAGCTTTTTTTTTTGGCGGGGGGGGGAGGGAGGGTATTGGCAGGAATCTATTTAAATGGAAAGGGTGGAGATTTTTTCCAAATACCTTATCAGGCCACCACTGCAAATCTTCTCCTAGAGATACTGGACTTTGAACAGGTGTATTCTTCTTATCCAAGTTTGGCTCTCCTTCCTTGCTGGTAGAGCCCCTTTCATTATCAAATGAGGCTCCATCAAGCCACCTTCGTTCACGTAAACGTAAAACGGATTCACGTTCACGCAACAGTTCAGAGTCTCTCTCTAAGGGAAGAAGGAGAACTGGTATGCAATTGGGTCACACCAGTGGGATAAAAGTAAGCCACTCTCTAGTAAAGACCCTTCAGGATGCAACTAACAGCAGTTTATCTACTCACAAAAACTTAATGTAAATGTATGTATAATAAGCCTGACATGCAACATTCAAAACATTAACTCTTTCAAGTGAATGTATGAAAGTTATAAACTAGTATTTTTAAGAACTATGTAGAGGCAAACTTTTCTGAATTCCAACTACATGATTTTAGAGCAGAATTACTTTATCTTAAACTAGACTCTGGATTTTTTTCAGTGGAGTTTAAAATTTTTGGCTTTCACTAAAAATGTTTACCATAACTTTTTAATTTATTTCTTAGAAAATGTGCATAAATGAGAATCTCAACACATTAAGACACATATGTAAACCAAAAAAGTATTTGTTAAACCATCTTCAGTTATTTAAAAAAAAAAAAAATCTTGGACACACAAAAAGAAAATCTGAAACAGTTAAAATACAAATCCATTAACTATAAAACTTTCAATAATCCAAGCCCTTGTTTAGAAGTAATTCTACAGACTAGATTTTTATGTGTAAATTTTATTTAAAAATTTTTGAGACACTAGACAGGCTTTTAAATTTTTTTTAAGAATCTTTATAGAAAGACTTCTTACAAAAATTCTTCCCCTGCAATTGGCTACGAAGTCTCTAAAGCCATTTTCCCCAGTTTGTGCATACACTATTTTTTAAAACAGATAATCAAAATAAACTTTCCAAGATTTGGATAAGAAGGATTAAAAACAGTATTAAGTTGAACCATATGAAATTGCCATCGATACAGGTCAAAAATAGTATCAGCAATTCCATATAGTTCAAATTAAGAGTAATGCCTACATAGAATATAGAATGACCTAGGGAAAAGCAAAATGGAGAAATTACCTGTTAGGTACTAAATATCTGAAAATGGAAACACTTGATACATTTAAGGCAGTAAAGTATGCATTTATTTTTTAAAAATTTAAAGTTATCGCATTTGTAAGTTTTGTACGTTAAAAAAACCATAGATTGTTTTAAAACTGCTTATAAGTACTCTAGGTATCTCACAGAAAGATCTTAATATAATATGGCATCTTTTCCAGTTTACTAATGATCAGTATATAACACAGCTGATTCTCATCTGTTATCTGAATCAAGCAGTTTTACATTCTGTAAGTAAAGCATTGACTTAAAATTAAAATGCAAGCTAAATCTATACCAACATATACTCAGAAAGTCTTATATTTATATGATTACAAAATCTTGTTTCTTACCTCTACTCTGTACTATATCTTTTAAGAATGTCAAACTTTTGAAAATAGCATTTTAATAAGCTAAGCATTTCCATATATAATTGGCCACTCCCACTCTAAGAAGTTTTTTCATATTTCACTTTTCCATTTAATCAGAATTTAAAATGAACATAATAATCAACTTATTTTAATCAACTAAACTAGAGACTTGTTTTCTGAATGCTGCATGTCACTGTAAAGTAGAATTCTGCTTTTAGTTCAGAATCCATTATCCTAATTAAAAATATAATTAGGTAAGTCATAACCCTCGATGAGTATTCCATAATGTAGATAAGATCATCTCTAAAGTATTGTGGCTCTTCAAAATCAAAAATAATGAGTTTTAATGCCAAAGCATCCAAAAACAGTAATAAGTAATGACTTCATCGACTGTAATTTTTAAAGTTCAAATATGGTGAATTTTACCACTATCTCTCCATACGGCCAATAATCACAAGAAATAAATACAAAATTACCTCGAGATGAGCCTAGCCTGGAAAGTGATGAACGACGAAATGAAGGGTAACCAAAGTAGCTAATATCTTCAGAAAACATGGCATCTGCATCAATAATGACACTTGGGTGGGCAGAATGAATATCAGCATCAAGAAGAGACATAAGATCTTCTATAAACAGAAACAAATATAAATGAAGCAGATATAGAGAAAACATCTACAGACCACTGAAGTATCTCTGAAAATTAAAACATTAAAATCAGGGACTGACATAACCTGAGGAAAAAGGCAGTAACTACCTAGGAAATGAAGTTAGTGATCTTTACAAAGATTTTAAGGAACATCAAATGCATGACTGCTGCTTGGGCTACCTACTAAATAATCACAAGAAAATAAGATCTCTATTTAAGATATCTGTGACATCGTACACCTAACACAGTCAAATCTAAATGCAGTTCAGTTATTACATATTCGGTAATAAAGGCATCAAAAAGCTACATTCGAGTCATCTGTCAGCCAGTGATAAAGCCATGCCTACACATCCATGTCTTTATTGAGACCAAACACAGTGCACTGAGCAAAAAAAAAACATGACTTCATTTTCACTTAAAAAAAAAAAAATATATATATATATATAATTAAATCAAACACTACAGTGAGAAATATCTACCACCTTGGAAAGAACAGTCAGAAAATCCATTATGCTTTAATATTCCATTTCCCAGTCAAAAAAAAAAAATCTCTCCTTCCAGAGAAGAGAAAATCATAATGGTAATCCACCAACCTCCAGGCAAGTAAGATTCACTGGCTGTATCATCCCCATCATCTCCGTCTTCATCATCTCGGCTAAGTAAATTATTTACAGCAAGGTTTACGTCAAGATTTGTTCGCTGAAGTTCCCGAATAATGACACTTCTGGATTTGCCTTGTAAAACGACTTGGGCCTGAAATTAAAAATTCAAAAGAATACACTGCTAATTCTCGTTTGATTAAATTCTTTATCAAAGTCAGCTTTCTATGATCAATATAGAAAAACGGTATTTCACAATTCATGAGTCACAACTAAGCCCACTCTATTCAGTGAAGCCTCATCTTGTCCTGTCTTACGTTAAATGTTCTACGAGATCCATACCTGTGAAATCAGCTCCTCGGGAATGACAGATGCTGGAATAACGGGTTGGGGCTGACTGCCCAAAAGCCCAGACCCTCGATCCCGTCCTGTCCGAATCACTCGCGTCTGCCGACGGGAATCTCGAGCTCCAGCTGACGACCTACCAGAGGAGCCTCCTCCACTTCCGCCTACCCCGGAACTCCAGCGACTTCTAAATATTGAAGAATTTATAGAATTAGCATTTCATACCACCATTCTGAAAAAAAACCCTTGGGATATATTTCCATTTTCTAAAGCTAAAATAAAGCTATTTGTCAAACTGACATAATATATAGTATTTTGAGGTAATAGGTATAAGGTAATAGAACTAAACTTTAAAAATAACACTTCCAATTTTTTAAAAATGCTTATATATAAATTTGCTTTTTAGAAAGATAAACACACTTTTGCATCTTTTAAAATAATTTTTTAAAGATCCACATACGAGCATTTCTAGTCCAACTCTAAAATGAGTTTTAAAACACAGCTCGCCTTTGACAGCCCCAGAAGATGATGTGATTACTAATATTCTGTTATTGCACAAAAAGTAAAATTCAGAATTTAGGACTCAAGGTGCTTTGCACGGAATAAAAAATTCATTTTCAAAGACAAGAGTTCATTAATATTTAACATTTTTAACCACCCTGACCAAAGGGAAGCTTCTATTTAAAACATTTATTGATTTTTTCTTAAGTTTGAGAAAACTTAAGAAAAAGTATGACATCCACATCTTCACTTATTGCTCCAAATGTGAGAACTGAGAATCTTCAAATTAAACTAGATAACTGTAAAGCAACTGCTTTTCTGTATTCAATCAGATCTTAGAAAAATGGTCACACAAATCACATTAGCCTTTTACATTATGACAGTGATGGCTCTTTTTAAAATGAATTTAATACTTAATTCTAGAGAGGTACTTTACTCCCACCTCCTCTTCACTGCATTCACCTAAGACTGAAACTTTTCACCACCCACTGCAAACAGATTAAATTTAAATTTGATTTCCCAAGACTTTTTTTCTCTTAAAAATGTTTGAATATATTAACAAGTAACAATTCTCAAGTAAATATACTACACTACAAACTTCTTAGTCTCTCTTCTCACTTGATTGGAAAGCCCAATCATTTCTAAACAAACAAAAACTTTTTAAAAAGTTTCTTCAATAAAATGAAATAAAATTTTTTTTCCAGAAAATCTGGTGTCATCCTTTTTGAAGGCTTCTACACCAGTTATTACACTCTATGAATTTATGTTTACCCACTGTCTATATCTATGGTCTAACAACTGCCCAAGATAATTTTAGAGAAAAACAATTATTGTGCATTCTTAGGGCCGCAGTATGAAACATCACTTAATTTTAGCTATGTAGTGGTAAAGAACCATTCAAAGACCAAAAGAAAAACAAAGGGGCATTAAAAGTATATTACATAACAAAAAGGAAATTTAGAAAACAATTCCAACTACCATAACATCAATAAGAATAAATACCTAGGAGTAAATATCACCTAGGAGGTGAATGACCTATACAATGAAAACTACCAAACACAGCTGAAAGAAATTAATGAATACACAAATAAATGAAAACACATCATCTGTTTGTGGATCGGAAGACTCAATACTGCTAAGCTGTCCATACTACTCAAAGCAATCTCCAAGTTCATCGCAATCCCTATCAAAATCCTAATGGCATTTTTTACAAATACACAAAAATTCATCCTAAAATTCATATGGAATCTCAAGACACCCAGAATTACCAATACGATCTGAAAAAGGTCAAAAAAGAAAACTGGAGGACTCACACACACTTTGTGAGTTCAAAATATTATTGTAAAGCTACTGTAATTAAAATGCATGGTACTGACATAAAGACAAATGCACCAACGGAATGGAACAGACAGCCCAGAAATAAACCCTCGTGTATATATATGGTCAAATGATCTTTGACAAGGATACCAAAACCACTCAATGGGGAAAGGACAGTGCCGGGGGAAACTGGATGGCCATATGTAAAAGAATGGCAGTGGACCCTTACCTGAGACCATATACAAAAATAAATTCGAAATGAAATAAAGACATAAGCATAAGACCTAGCACTATAAAATTCCTAGAAGAAAAAACACAGAGAAAAAGCTTCATGACAGCAGACTTGGCAATGATCTCTTGGATATGACACCAAAAGCACAGACAATAAAAGCAAAAATAGACAAACAGAACTACATCAAACCTGAAAACTTTTATGCCTCAAAGGACATAAGAGACTGAAAAGGCAACCTACGGAATGTGAAAAAAATATATGCAAATCAGACATCTGATAAGTGGTTAATATCCAGAATATTTAAAGAGCTCCTACAGCAGACAACAAAAAGTCCAATAACCTGAACTAAAAGGACATGAACGGACATTTTTCCAAAGGTGATATACAAATGGCCAAGCATATGAAGATACCTAATGCCATTAATTATCAGAGAAATGCAAGTCGAAACCCCAGTAAGATATCACTTGACACACGTTAGAATGGCTACTATAAAAAAATAATAAATTACAAGTATTGGCGAAGACATGTACAAATTAGAACCCTCATGCACTGTTGGTCAGATAGTAAAATGGTGCAATGCCATGAACACAATGTAGAGATTCCTCAAAAATAAAAAATAAAAAATAGAACTATCATATGACCCAGCAATCCCACTTCTGGACATACATCCCAAAGAACTAAAAGCAAAGTCCTAAGGAGATATTTGCACACCTATGTTCATAACAGCACTATTCACAACAGCCAAGAGGTGGAAGCAACCTAAATGTCCATCAAAGGATGAATGGATAAACAAAATGTGGTACATACGAACATTAGAATACTAGCATTAAAAAGGAAGGAAATCCTGTCACGTGCTACAACATGGATGAACCCTGAAGACGTTACGCTAGGTAAAATCAGCAAGTCGCAAAAATACAAATACTGTATTACTCCTGGTATATAAAGTATCTAAAGTAGTCAAATTCAAAGAAACAGAAAGTAGAATGGTGGTTGCCAAAGGCTAGGGAAAGGCAGTAAATGGGAGCTGTTTAAGAGACAAAGTTTCAGTTTTGCATGAAAAAGTTCCGTAGATCTGTTAATACTACTGAACTGTACACTTACTGAACTGTACACTTATGTTACATGTGCTTTACCATGATTTTAAAATAGTCATGTTATCAAAGAGGGATATTCTAGAAAGTGGAATGTTTTCAAGTTATATGCACTGCGACAATCATGCAACTGAAAAAATACAGGATCAATGAAACAAACAGACATTCAAATCCAATATTAAATCAGTATTTCTACTTCATGGTTTTTCTAGAAGTTGTTAAAACTAAGTCAGGCAGAACTACTCTTGGAATTTTTAAACATTCAAGAGCTATATTTATTATTTCATCTTGAAAACAGGAAGAACCACACTAAAGTGTCTTAAAAAGATATAATTACAGTGACTGTATGTCCCAGTTTGCCTGAGATAGTGCTAGTTTAAATCTACTATCTGATCCTAGTTACTGATTTCATTCCAAAATTTCCCAGTTTGGACAACAAATTCTTTGGCCAACACAGACATAAGGGATGACATATTTTCGCCAAGGAATGCATACCATTTCCCCCCATCCAAGTACGCATCCACCCCCGGGCAGGCCTCACAGGTATCACAAACTCAAATCTCCATGAGGGATACACAGATTACATAAATGAGAGAAGTCAAGATAACAGGGAAGAGTGAAGACTATTGGCCTATCTAAAACATTCAAATTCACTGCTAGTTCACTCCATCAAAACACAAACAGCTGCCAATTAGCAATCTCTGCTACAACAAACCTTCAACTAAGGTTAGGTGAAAGACAAACGTCAAAATATCTCTGGCTTGTTCATTAATTAACCTGACAGCTACCATGGAGGATACCATGTTTCCCCACTTACACTCATTGTGCCAGGTTTCTTCTATCAGAATCCAAACAACCTACCAGCCTCCCTACTTCATTTCCTCCTGAACAGTCCTCTAACCAGCTTGCTTTCTAAAGAAAGAGTAATGCGTCGAGCTAATACACACTAACAGAGGTTTATCAGCGGTCACAAAAGACAGTACTGAAATCAGTAATTTTCTAAATTTATAATTAGTCATATGATTTTTAATATTAAACTCAAAAATACTGGGAAAACCAGTTTCTACTATCTGTACTTTGCTTATCAAATTAATCCTACAATTTTGAACCCATTATATATAGTACTCAAGGTAGAATGACTTTAAATCAAGTGAGGAAATCACACCTAGCATGAAATTAGTCCAGTTTGCAAACTTAAAACCCGTGAGCCAAGTCTTGTCCATATACCTAGTTGGTTGATCACTTCATTTAAAAAGTACGTACATCGTCAAAAGAAAGGAAAGTCTGAGAAACTGTCACAATCAAGAGGAACCTAAGTTTGAACACAAACTTTCTCTTTATGAATGATGATTAAGTATAATGGGGTATACTGGATGGGATCCTGGAACACAAAAAGGACATCAGAAAAAAACTGCAGTTAACGACAATGTATTAGTACATATTAATTGCGAAAAAAAAAAATGTACCATGCTAATGTTAGATGTTAATAACAGTAAAAACCAGGTGTGGGGAATATAGGAACTCTCGGTACTAGCTTTGTAATTTTTCTGTCAATCTAAAACTGTTCTAAAATGAAAAGTTTATTTCAAATAATAGATACATTCACAGATACGTGCACATACACTATGTATATGTACAATTGGCATCTGTGGTCCTGTATATATATGTTTATTTATTTCTATGAAAATATTAATTAGTCCCAACATTTAAATCAGGGATTTCACATAAAAATGCAGGTTTGAAGCTCTTCTTAGGATAAAACAAGGGAGGAGGGAGGGCACGGAGGTATGCATTTGGCATCAGTGACCCTTGTATTCTCCTATGGTAATAATCAGCTGATCAGATGACTCCTTTAAAAATGGGGTAGCCCTACTACCTACTATCTTACCCACCAAGGCAGCTTCGACTATTTACAATTCCAACGATCTGCTCGTCTTTACATTACAAATCCTATACTAATTACCTAAGATTAAATTTCAAAAGAAATATGGTAGCTCAAACCAATGAAAGCAACTTATACCTATCATCTATTAAGTCCAGTGACAACAAATAACAAAGAAACTTTAGATACTAAGATCTTCAGTTCAAACTTTCTCTTTATGCAATACATCTGAAGTTCTTATCCTTAACCTGGTTTGAAATGAATTTAACAAAAATACCTAGGAGATTTCTGAACTAACTCCCAGGACAAATTTGAGTAACTATGAAAGGGATAAAAGAGCAGCAGTTAGAAATCTTTAGCATACAAACCTGTCAATTAGTAAAAACACCACAGGGAAAAATGTTAAAAGTCCCATACATTTTGACTGCTACACATTCCTACGAATGATCAGTCAAAATAAATGATCAATTCCCAATTATCCATGCTGATAGGGAAAAAAAGTATCGATTACCCAAAATCTTTCCAATGCAGTTCTCAAATACAGAGACCACTCAAAAAACACTCTGATTCACAACACCTCTCTGAACTCAATGGGAGTAAGCTAGGAATCTGAAGAAGAGGGTAGAAAACAGTCTGTGAGGATGACCTCTGTCCTATCTGACTGCATCTGGTAAATTTGTCGGTCAGAATCCCTTTTAAAGACTTGAAATCTGCCTGTCCCAGATTCTCTATTACGTGTAATAAATTGCAAACTTCTTTTAAGTTTATTGTAATCAGAACAAAACGGAAAAGAAACACTATACGACTCAAGGGAAAATTATTATGAAAAAAACATTTTTGACTCTATACATATTTCTTGATTTACGAAATGACTTGATCACAATTTTACCACCAACAAACGGAGAATTTTCATAGAGGTCAAACGAAACAATTAGCCTGTATGTGTTTATACTTTCTGGGCATCTACAAGGCCAAAGAGAGCTAAACAATAAGCAGCAATGACTTGTCAGTGGGCACTGTGACATTTTTCAATACTGCAATAATGAACTCAATGCAAAAGTTTACAGAGTTTGTGTGTGAGAGAGAGAGAGTGAACAAGGGAGGAAAGAAGGGAGAGAAACGTAGATATAAGAAGACATGTGGGCAAAGGTGGATAAGGTAGACTCAAAAATTATTGATGCTCTATGTATCTCAAAGTCTTAAAATTAGCTCTAATCTTCTTTGGAGTAGGTCTACAGAGATTTTATTCAAGCTCAAATGCACTATATTATCATATTTGTTGCACATTTTATTAGGCAAGTCATGCAACTCCACAGCTCCATTTGAGTCATTCTGTCATACAGTCTATTATAACTGCTTCTATCCAAGCTTTATTTATGATAAGAGGATTCTAATCTAGGACCATTTGAGCAACATAATAAATAATAGTAATGGATTATAAACTATAAAATAAAATATCCATGAGACCATAACTATATAAATAACAAAACAAAAACAGAATACAATAGAATAGGATAGAATAGAATAAAACAGAACAGAATAGACTAGAATAAAAAAGAAATGAGTAAGGGGAAGTTCTTTCACAGTTGAATTCCAATTAATAAGTATAAAAGAAATAGTGCATATTTTTTAAAATCATTATTTGTCCAACATCACAGAAATAATTAAGGCAAAAAAATCATCAGTGGATGCTAAATTCAAGCATAAAAAATAAGATATTTACATAGTCACAAACTATCTCCCCACAAAATGCTTATTAATTACAAAGGGGCAAACAGTAACTTTATAGTTGAGAAAACTGGCAAACACTACCTTAACTAAGTGATTGGGGGGAAAATAAACCTCGTCACCAGTAATGAGACATGTGAACACCACGTGCCTCCTGATAAGATGCAGTGAGAAGGGCGCACCATCACTTCTGTGGTATTCTTGCCCAAAGCGCATCACCTGCAATCCCAAATTACCAGCAAGTAATTTTGTGGATATCAATAATCTGATTCTAAAGCTTATGAGGAGAGGAAAAAAGACCCAGAAGAGCCGACACAACATTAAAGAAAAACAAAGTTGAGGACTAATGCTACCCGACTTCAAGACTTACTGTAAAGGTACAGTAATCAAGTTAGTGCGCTCCTGGAGAAAAAATAGACAAAAAGACCAATGAACAAAACAAAAGCCCATTTAAAAATAAACTCCATAAATATAGTCAACTAATCTTTAGCAAAGGCGATATAGTGGAGCAAAGATAGCTTCTTAACAAATAATGCTGGAATAACTGAACATTCAAATGCAAAAAAAAAAAAAGGAAAGAAAAAGAAAAAAAAAGAATATAGAAACAGACTTAACACTTCTCACAAAAATTAACTCGAAATGGATAACAGACCCAAATGTAAACTGCGAAACTATAAAACTCCCAGAAGATTACACAGAAGAAAATCTAGACATCCATGGGCGTGGCAACGACTTTTTATTAGATATGACACCAAAGGCAGAATGAAATAAATAACTGATAAATGGACTTTATTAACATTAAAAACTTCTGTTCTTTAAAGAACACTGTCAAGAGAATGAAAATCCAAGTCATAAACTAGGAGAAAATATCTGCAAAAGACATATCTGATAAAAAATTTTATCCAAATTATACAAAGAACTCTTAAAACTCAACCGTAAGAAAACAACTCAATTAAAAAATGGGCCAAAGACTTCAACAGACACCTTACCAGAAAAGATATACAGATGGCAAAAGTAAGCATATGAAAATATGCTCTACATCACATCATCAGAAAAACGCAATTTAAAATAATGAGACATCACTACAGACCTATTAGAATGACCAAAATGCAGAACACTGACACCACCAAATGATGATGAGGTGGAATAGTAAGAACTCTCACTCGCTACTGGTGGAAATACGAAATGATATGGCTACTTTGAAAAACAGTTTGCCAGTTTCTTACAAAATTAAATATACTCAACATATGATCCAGAAATTGTGCTCCTTGATATTTATTCAAAGGAGTTGAAAACTTATATCTACACAAAACCTTGCACATGATGTGAATAATTGCCAAAACTTGGAAGCAACCAAGATGACCTCCAGCAAGTGAATGAATAAATAGTTGTACATCCAGAAAACAGACCATTATTTAGCACTAAAAAGAAATGAACTATCAAGCCATGAAAAGACATGAAAGAACCTTAAATGCACATTAAATGCACAGTGAAAGAAGCCAATCTGGAAAGACTACATACTGTATGATTCCAACCACATGACATTCTGGAAAAGATAAAACTATGGAGACAATAAAAATATCAGTGGTTGCCAGGGATTAGAGAGGAGAGTGGGATAAATAGGCAGAGCACAGAGAATTTTTAGGATAAACTACCCTATATGATACTCTAATGAAGGATTTATGTCATTTTAAATGTGTCCAAAGCGCAGAATATACAATACCTAGAGTGAATCCTAACATAAACTATGGACTCTTAAGTGATAATGATGTATCCATACAGGTTCATCAATTATAACAAATGGACCACTGGTGGGGGATATTGCAAAGAAACTATATACATGTGTGGGGACAGGGAGTATATGGGAAAACTCTATCTTCCTCTTATTTTCGTTGTGAACCTGAAAACTGCTCTAAAAAAAATACTTTAAAAAATGCACCATTAAGAGCAGAATAGTAAAGAGTTTATTAGGCTTTGTGGGCTAACCAATCTTTATAGTGACTACTCATCTCTGCCACCTTAGCACAAAAGCAGCCGCAGAGAGTAAGTAAAATATCAAGTGTGACTGTGTTTCAGTAAAAACAGGAGGGGCCAAACAAGCCTGGAGACTGTAGTTTGCTGACCCTTCAACCAAGAAATTTTTATCTTCAAAGAAGGTATAGCTTGACAAAGTATGATTCAAAAAAGTTATTCTTTCTTAAATAAATATAATCAAACATTTTCCAGGTTTATCAAATTAAATGGAAATTTCATTTATTATGTATTATTTTTAGAATTACTATAAACTCTTCTTATGTTAGTGTTATGCATAAGACTACTAAAAGGAGATTCATAATATTTCAATAAAGACCAGAGCTATGTTTCCTATTAATAGTTCTAGCACAGAATGAGCTAAAGGATGCATTCAACTAAATGGCGTTCCTCTGACCTCAAAATAAACTGGTCTGCTAAAAACCAAAAAGGAAAGAAAGTAACCATTTGGGAATCTTAATTTTCAAATCTAATGTCACTTAAAAATTTAGTGTCAAAGAAAAAAAATTTTTGTAAACCTTTCTTTTTTTCTCTTTATTATTTCCAACAATTTAAATTGCTTCTAGTTATATTTCTCTGATCAGCTCTTGAACACACATGCTGACCTAACTGATTTGGCATTATCAAATTATTAATTCAGTAGCTTCAAGAAAATCGGGCCATTCAAGAATCAATATATAAAATGAATAAAATCATCTGGGTTGAAATTTGTATATTATATCTTTAGTTTGATAGCATATCAACTTTAGATAAAGTGGAGGAGTTGAATATCTAGTTTGATATACATTTTATAAATAATTTAAAAAGTAAAAATAAGGTACAAACTTCCAGTTAAAATAAACAACTAATGGGGATGTAATATACAGCATGGTGCCTATAATTAATATTACTATACTAAATATTTGAAAGTTGCTAAGATAGCATATCTTAAAAGTTCTCGTCACAAGAATTTTTTTTCCTACATATGCTAACAGATGTTAACTAGATGTACTGTGATCATTTCACAATATATACAGGAATATCTCAGTTTATTGTGCTTTGCTTTGAGCTTCACAGATATTTCATATTTTACAAACTGAAGGATTTGTGGTAACCCTGTGCTGAAAAGTCTATTGGCATCATGTTTCCAACAGTATTTGTTCATTTCATATCTGTTACATTTTGGTAATTCTCACAATATTTCAAACTTTTTCAATATGATTACATTTGTTATGGTGATCTGTGATCAGTGACCCTTGATACTACTATTGTAATCGTTTTGGGGCACCATGTACTGCGCCCAAATCCACACTCATGTAAGACAGCATACTTAACTTAAGCATATTGTGTATGTTCTGCCTGCTCCACCAACCAGACGTTCCCCCACACCCTACCCTCTCCTAGGGCCTCCCTGTTCCCTGAGATGCAATAATAATGAAATCAGGCCAATTAAGTGAAAGGAAGAGTTGCATGTCTCTCACTTTAAATCAAAAGCTAGAAATGATTAAGCTGAGTGAAGCAGGCATGTTGAAAGCCAAGACAGGCAGAAAGCTAGGCCTCGGAAAGGTTCCTGAAGGAAATTAAAAGTGCTACTACAGTAACCACACTAATGATAAGAAAGCAAATAGCCTTATTGCTGATATGGAGAAAGTTTTAGTGGTCTGGATAGAAGATCCAACTATCCACAACATTCCCTTAAGCCAAAGCCTAATCCAGAGCAAAGCTAACTCTTCAATTCTATGAAGGCTGAGAAAGGTAAGGAAACTGCAGAAGCAAAGTGTGAAGCTAACAGATGCTGGCTCATGAGATTTAAGGAAAGGAATTGCCTCCATAACAGAAAAGTGAAAGGTACAGCAGCAACTGCTGATGTAGAAGCTGCAGCAAGTTATCCAGAAGTCCTAGCTAAGATAATGAAGGTGAATATACTAAACAACAGGTTTTCAATGTAGACAGACAAAAGAACCTTCCTTATATTGGAAGAAGATGCCATCTAGGATTTTCAAAACTAGAGAGAAGTCAGTGACTGGCTTCAAAGCTTCAAAGGACAAGCTAATTCTCTTGTTAGAGGCTAATGCAGCTGGTGACTTTAAGTTGAAGCCAGTACTCATTTACCATTCCGAAAAGCTAGGACCACTGAGAATTAGGCTAAATCTACTCTACCTGTACTCTACAAATGAACAACAAAACCTGGACATTTGTTTACAATATGGTTTACTGAATATCATAAGTCTATTGTTGAGACCTACTATTCAGAAAAAAAGATAATATTCAAAATATTACTGCTCACTGACAATGGACCTGGTCACCCAAGAACTCTGATGAAGATGTATAACGAAATTCATGTTGTTTTCATGCCTGCTAACATAACATTTATTCTGTAGCCAATGGATCAATGAGCAACTTTGATTGTCAGCTCTTATTATCTAAGAAAGACATTTTATAAGGCAACAGTAGCTATAGACAGTGATTCCTCTGATGGATCTGGGAGAAGTAAATTAAAAACCTTCTGGAAAGAATTCACCATTCTAGATGCTATTAAGAATAACTGTGATTCATGAGAAGAGGGTGAAATATCAACATTAACAAGAGTCTGGAATTAGTTGATTCCAACCCTCATAGATGACACTGAAAAGGAGTTCAAGACTTCATTGGAGGAAGTGAAATACAGATATGGTGGAAACAGCAAAAGAACTAGAAATAGAAGAGGAGCCTAAAGGTATTGTGAAGATAACTGAAATGACAACAAAGGATTGAGAATTTTACATAAACTTAGTTGATAAAGCAGTGGAAGGGGTTTGAGAGGACTGACTCCAATTTTGAAAAAAGTTCTACTGTAGACAAATGCTATCAAACACCACTGCATGCTGCAGAAAAATCACTGGTGAAAGGGAAAAGTCAATCAACATGTCAAACTTCATTACCCTGATCAATCAGCAGCCATTAACAAAAAAGCAAGACCCTCCACCAACAAAAGATTATGACTCACTGAAGGTTCAGATTATGGTTAACATCTTTCGGCATTAAAGTATTTTTAATTAAGGTACATACATTGTTTTTTGTTTGTTGGTTTGTTTTAGATATAATGCTATTGCACATTTAACAAACTACACTACAGTCTAAACATAACTTTTACATGTACTGGGAAACCAAAAATTTCATGTGACTTTCTTTTTTGCGATAGTCGCTTTATTGTGGTGTGGAATGAACTCCCAATATCTCCAAAGTATGTCTGTACAAATATCAAATCGTTATGTCACACACCTGAAGCTACCTGTCAACTATACCTCAATTCTTAAAAAGACAAAAATAATTTTATTAAAGGCTGTTAAGGTTTAGTTTACATGAAATTCAAACCTCATTAATTCAGAAAGAACTATCAGATTTGGATAACCAAAAAAAAGGTTAGCTTTTTTATTTACCCAAGAATGAGTCACAAAACCAAAGACTGAAATTTTTAAATGACATAAATGACATGATAAATAACACTATAAACTCATGTGAACATTACACACTTTTAAAAGGTCAGGGACCTGGGTTAATTGTAATTAGCCTGTGTGGATCATTTTTATCATGGTGGTTCACCATGAACAGCAACATGAGTTTCTGCCCAGAGCTCAGGACTTTCCTCATTCCATCACTAGACAACACTGAAGATGAGCACTCACAGTGAGAGCACTCCCAGAGCAATGGCCCAGGCCAACGGATGCTATCATCCGGTCACAACTCACCCCAGGGTGTTGCCTGCCAGCCTGCCCAGAGTCTCAGAACCTGAGAGAAACCAGGGGGAGTCGCTTGTCCTACCAGGCCTTGACGTCCTCCCTGCCCCCGAGTTGCTGTTCAACTTTGACCTGGGAAAAAACAAGAGGCAGAATAATACAGAACAGTCCCAAACTGCCTAGGAAGGAGCCTGGATTTCCAGGCCTCACAACTTTGGTAAAATACCACCCTAAGTTTTCTCTGATTAATTCTACTAAAATGTATATTTCACATCAAATTGCAAATCTAACAACTTGTTGCCTCCTAACAACCTGAGGGCCTTTGCTGGTTCAAACTATTTTGAAGGTTTAACTACAGATGAATTGTTCTTCAGATATTTTTTTAAATCATGCTTTCCTTAGAAACTGTCAATTGAAACTCATCACACGTAATCTAGCAATCTTTTTTCATATGTCATCATTTATAAAGACCAAAATTTTAAAAACAGCTTGTCATTTTCAAATTTGAGTTACTTTGGAAATATTAAAAAGGGGGGAAAAAGGGATCCAAACAAGTCATTTCAATCAAAGAGCATATCTGAATTGAGACCTACCAAATATGTACCATTCTTCTGGTAACCTATTTCTGTTAAGTAATTATCAACTCCTCTGCTACTTTTAACACTAATACTTTTAGCTATAAATAACTGTGCTGACATAAAAATTAAAATTAAACTACAAAGTAACTATTTCACTCTATTTTAACTGTCTCATTTCCTGCAATGCTTTTTTTTTTTTTTTTAAACTTGAGGGTTACCAAAATCAAAACACAGGTTTAAAATAGTATCTATGAAGAGCTAAATATTAAATAGAAAGAAGGACATAATGTCTTACCCATCATTATTATCAGGTTTACCCAATTCCAATCTGTCTGGCTGTACTGAAAAACCAATCCTGCAAACTCTACCATCCTAAAAGCAAAGAAAATAAAAGAAATTTCCAAAGTAAAAATATGTATTAAAATTTGAATTCATTCAATGAATAAATAATTAAATACATAAAAGCTCCTTTCCAAAAGAGGCTCATGCCTGAGTTGGGGAAATATGTTTTACATACATTATCAAGAAGCCAATAAAAATAATTTAAAATATTTCACTCTAACAGAATTCAAAATAAAAAAATGACTGAATATCAAAAATTTCTCTATTCTGTTACTAATTAGTTTCAAGCTCTAGCAAATTATTTAAGCTTTTTCTCTGAGCCAGAGAAATTTACACAATAAGGAAATGAAACTGAGTGATCTCTGAAATAACTCTTGCAAGAAATTACTATTTTCCATGGATAAAAAGTAACCTGATGATGCATAATTGTATTTTAACTATTTATACTCATTTCTCTACCTTATAGTAAACGATTTACCTCAAGAAGAAAGGCAGCATGATTTGGTCCCACCACACACTGTTTAATAGTGGCCTGTTCCAATACATTCAAAGGGGGGTGGCTGGTGAATAAAAAAAAGGTAAGTAAAATTACTTTTTAAATGGTAACTATATCATCTGATTAACAGCAACAACAAAAAAGATAGCTGGCAAACCCTGTTTTAAAACACTAATATTTACATATTATATAGCAATAATTGAAAAACAGTAATTATGATATCCCCATTAGAGCTCCATGGTAGGCCACATTTTTAAAAGACCAGTATGAACAGAAGCTATAATTCAAATGAATCCAACTCATAAAAAGTTGATAATGAAGTATTCCTAACAGCTGTTTCCTAAATATGAGAGGTTTTTCCCTAATAAAGAAAAATCATGCTTTTCAGAAAATTTTAAATCTTACAACTCTTACCTGTTTAAATTATATTTGTTCAATTTCTCTGAAACTTCCCGTAACCTTTAAACACAAAAGAAAACATGACTAAACAACATGTACAGATCCTTTGTAAACAAAATAGTTCTGATAGGTACTTGTACCATTATTTTAGTAAATCTGCTATGGCAAAAACGTTTTTTATATTGTCTTTGATTTTTGTCCCTCCAAAAATCACAAGTCAACTCTACAATTCCCTTTTCTCACCACTCCATTAGCAAAGTCAATGATAACAACATTAATTCCATTTTACAGATGAGGAAACTGATTTTGCTGTTTTTCTCAAAGAAACAGCTTTGAATTAATATAAAATATTGCTGATACCTTTTAAACACCTGTCAACCTAAAGAAGTAAACTTATAATGTAAGGATATAATCAAATGTAGAGATGTTAAGAGTTTGATTCTATGAAGTTACCAAAACAGCTGCCTGGTCTTTCCAAACATTTTCAGAAACAATTCTCTTAAAAGTAAACTGAGAATTTTAGAATGCACTGGGGGTGGGGAGGAACAGTAAATAGGAAATTCCATGAGTTTTGCTCTCTAAAACATGGCAAAAATACATAAATCAAATTTTAATCATTTGTACTAAGATGAAAAGTAGAATACATCCTCAATTAGAAATTACACCTTAAAAGCCAGTTTAAGATTAAAGAGCTGCCACAAATCATATAATGGGCAAATAATCTAATTATTTCAATAAGCAATTCTAACAGGAGCCAGTTGTCCCTCAATTTTACTTTATCCTGGTAGTTCTATCCTCTGTCCAATGCTGAAGAACATCTTTCAAACATAAAATACATATACTAACTGTCCAACACCAAATCGTATTCCTAAGGATAATTTTTAAATGCCATAATTTCTTTCCCAAAAAGTAGATATGGTGACTTCATTCTCACTCCCAAAGAATAGTATCTAATCATGTCTGACATGGCTTCCAAGAAAACATGTTTCCTTTTTGTAGTGTAGTGCTACAACTATTTTCTTTAACAAAAATGTGTTTTCATAGGTACTAGAACATCAAGCTTTTCACCAAACCCTAGTTCCCTCATTTACAAGGCACACTTTTATATCCCAAGACAAAACACGATAAGAGTAATACACTGGAACTCATGAGCTCTGAGGAAGGCTGACTAAAACGCGGGGAGAAAATAAACAAGAAGGGTCCATTCTGGGCAACAACAGTCTCCACGAGACCCAGAGTGGAGGCAGGGGCTCTCAACCACCTCCGCCCACATTTACTGTAAGCAATTTACAAAACTTTTCAGCTAACTAGAGCCAGAATATGAAAAACAGCTAAGAAAGGTTTTACTTCTCAAAAACCATAGTAGTGACACTTTTCAAAGGTATTTATTACTAGCTTAAACTAAACCCACTCCTTTTTTCTTAGCTCACCACTGTCTCTAGAGTCTTCACAAAGCATACAATATGTGGGAGGGGAGAAAAAATTTGCCAGAGTCTTTTCAAAGCTGGACAACAACTGAGATTAAGAATTAAATGCTCCTTTTATGGTTTCAAATGTCATTCTAGGTAGACAACATTTATAAAACTAAAATGGGCATTGGAGACATGAAAACAATAGAAAATATTTAATAACGGGAGCTCAGAATTTCAGGATATTACGGAGATAGAGGAAACATTACTGCCATCAATGAAATTTTCCAACCTTAAAAATCATGGTGGACTCCTAACCATATCTGAAAAGTACACAAAACTGTTTTGGAAACAATACCCACATGATAGCAAGTAATCTGGGACTATTTCTAGCTCACCTACTACCAACTGGGCTCATCTAAACCCATTAGATCTCAAGTTCTCACCTATGTGAAGACGAATAGTCATCTCCGGTTCCTTCAGTCCTAAAATTCTTATGAATGCACGAAAAGCAAATGTCTCAGTAGAGGAAATATACATATGCACAATGTTTTTTCTGATAATAGCACTTCCTGTCATACTCAATTTCATCTTACTCATCTGATACTTTCACATACAAATTGATTTTACATGGACACTTTCCCCAAATATCAAATTTTCTTTTTCTTAAATTCAATCCCAAGTTTATATAAAGTGTGTCATTGTACCAAATCTGAAGGCAGTTATCACGACTAAATTGGCCACCTATACGTTCATTTACATAGATCCCAGATAATAATATGACAAAGCAAAAAAAAAAAAAAGAAAGAAACTATAAAATAAGCATTTAGTTTTCCTTTTGCATTTCCTTAGCAGACATGCAAATCACAGAATCACTGCAGGTCAACAATCACATTCATTTAAATTTGATAAATTACTAAATGTTTCCACATAATTAGGAGGCCTGTCTACTTTAGAGTCTTTCTCTAAAAGTTTATAATGCTTACAGTTATTAACTGTACTTCCTCTGACAGTAACATTAACAAGTTTTCCCTATTTTTAACATAAAAGGAAAACCACCCTATGGCTCACCAAATTCCATTTCAGAATAATTTTTTACATGTGGTTGTGATGAAAAACAATTTTAAGAGCAGAATATAACTACAAAATAACCTCATAACTCAGTATTTAATCTCATCTAAGGGGGAAAAAAGCCTTTTGTGAAGTGGCTGTAACAATGGATAGGTTAGCCATAAGCTTCTGACAATCCTTAGTACTCCTATACCAAAGATTTATTCTATGTTCCAATTCAAGAACCTACTTTATTTCTTTAAATTTATAGACATTTTACAGATCCAGAGGCTGGAATTTTTTTAAAAAACACCAAGGTAAGGTAACAGCAAACTGCTGTCAGTAGAGACAAGAAATCAAAGTATAACAGTACTTTCTAGAAACTAACATATTTCATTGCTGCCCTTAAAATCTCCTATAACTTCGGTCTCATTTTCTTCATATTTAACATTATAATTTTAAAGATAATTCATCTCACTGCCACTACTCACCTGGCAACAGCACTTAGTGCAGTTTCTTCAATTTTATAATTCTCTGCCTATTCCCTCCCTGCCATCTCACACACCTGCATGCTGACACACACACGCCCCTGAACTGAATGAAACCTGATGCATTTCTAGCTGGACTTCTAAAACTAAAAACTGTCGGTATATTTAGATCCCTAAAAGGCTTCAATTCTCCAGGAAAGAAAAATATTCCTAACATTCCACGTTCTACAAGATGATGGCTTTCACATGTCTGGAATTGTAAGACAAAGTACACCACCCATATTTCATGTGTATCAGCAATCACCTTAATGGTGGCAAGCAGCATAATCTGCCACCAGTATACTTCCTCGTCTTCACCACTAGTTATTTCTGGCCCAGCTCAAGTACAACCTCTGCCATGAACCCTCCCGGAAGCCTCACTTCCTCCCTACAGAAGCCTACAGCTTCTGCCTCATACAGGACCTTCACTGTATGCTTTTACATTCTAGTCATCTGTGTTTCTGTCTGAACTGGCTTCATGGACTCCAAGCAAAGACAGGCTAAAACTTCTGAAATTTTTCCTTTCTCTCTCATATCTTAGATACAGTTCCGACAGTAAAATGTGTACAATGATAATACTATGAGACACAATCCACTTAAAGGTAGAAAAGGTTCCTGATCTTATTCTCAACAAAACTAACTCCCAAGGTCTTCCATCTCATATTAAAGTTTAGAATAAGCAAGAAAAGTGTAAATATTTAAATTTAAAAGAAATAGTTGCCCACAGAACTCTTAAAAAGTAGACCAGATGACATACAGAAAACATTTAGTAACTCAGTGTTTACTCAATAATCATATAAGCAAACTGCATTTAACATGACCTCATTCCAACCTCCAGATATCTATCCAGAGTAAAACTTTTACATATCTATATAATTCTAATTTGGAGTAAAGAGCTTAGTAATTCATACAAAAAAAAAAAAAAAAAAAAAACAGCCAACAGTCAGTAAAGGTTACCTACACTAAATCAGACTCCCAGAGAAAATGTCTTAAAGCTCACCTCTTTCCATGTCAGAAAGGCAGGCATTGTCAAAATGCAAATGAAGTACATTAAAACCTATATCCAGATATCTTATTGCAGAAAAATACTCAAGGAATATTTATTAAATTCCTCCCAAAGCAAACCCTCTAAATCTTAAAGCCTAAAACTCAAGAAGAAATAAAGTTGTACTTTTTGGGGGGTTGGGGAGTATGTTGCTAGACAGATGGTTGGACAGGAGACAGACCCATCTGCAACCACAGAACCTGTCTTTCCACTGCCTCATCACGCACCCTCCTGAGTGCAGGCCGTCAGTCCTCGACTTTCACATGTCCTTTTACACAATTCTTACACCATACTAAACACTGCTACCTCTGTACTACTTCTCTGCATGCCAACTGTGTACATTATCACTGATTTCAGTAAGTCAGAACTATCACATGGTGGTCCCACCTATCAGCCACTGTAACTGGGGGTGGAGAAGGCAGGGCTGTAACTGTGCTTCAGGCAGAGTTGCAGCAGCATTCTGAGATAGTCATTTACTTGTGCCAGCATCAGCTAGCTTATTCAATCCAGTCCTAAGGACATCAATCCCCAAACCCCTTTTCACACAGCCCTGAGCAAGCCAATGGCAAACCATCAAGAGTGCTCATAGGGGAGCTCTTTTAAGGCATTTGGGTACAAGATGGAGGGGCTCAACTGAGTCTTCATGCTGCCCTGTGAATTTGTTTTGTGTGAAGGGGATAAAGCTTTCCCCCTCATCCACCCACCCACTGAAAGTACACCTGAACACTCCCAACCGAGAGAGGATATTTCTCTTTACTGCCATTGCACATTAGTTCCAAATAAATATTATTCTGCTCATTATCTTGATGTCTGGGAACCTGTATTATAGAAAAATACTTCATCGACCTTAATTATAGCATTCTTTTCTTTATAGCTATATAGTTTGTTTTGAGGTAGCAAGCTACAAATTTTTGTACAATGCTGATGTGTGAATGAAAAAATTTATAGATATGTGAATGAAAAAATTATTGTAATGCTGCAAACTTATCTTAGGCATAAAATGTCTGCAGTTCTTTATTCAAATAGCCAGGGAGCCAACCACATCCCCCTAGGGCACCAAATTTGGTGTCTCAGGTGTTACTTCCAGATCTTTACTTTCAGCATGCACTCAGGATAACACTGATGTTGATCATTTCTGAACAGTTTCCAAAAGCCAGTGTGTTATCACTTTATGCATTACTCTTATTATAAATGGATGTTATTTTTTATGTACTGCAATTAGTTTCAAGTATACAGTAATTGGTTAGACATCTATGTAAATCATAAAATGATCCCAATTGTTCCCTCCACCTAGCCAATGTATTAATAATGCTAATGGCATTCTCTGTGCTGTATTCCCCTTCGCCGTGACCATTCATCAGCTACTCATTTGTATTTCTTTAACCTCTCACCCCATTCTCCCAGCTCCCCACCCCCTCCCCATCCCGTCACCAAATTGTCCACTATATTTGTGAGTCTGTTTTTGATTAGTTTGTTCTTTTTATTCCTCAGATTCCGCATATAAGTGAAATCATATAGTGTTTATCTTTCTCTGTCTGACTTAAATACCTTCTAGGTCCATCAAAGCAATATCTTTTTCCATCTTCTTCCTTTAGTCTGTGTCTTTTAATCTGAAGTGAGGCTCTTGTAGGCAGCACATAGAATGGCTGAAAGGATAAGAAAACAAGACCCCTATCTTTTGATTGAAGAACTTAATTCTTTTCCACTTGTGGTGCTTACTGATAGGAATGCAGTTGTTACCATTCTTTATTCTTGTTTTTGATAAATGCTTTTTCTTCTTAAAAAAGTCCCTCGGACATTTCCTGGAATACTGGCTTGGCGGTGATAAATTCCTTTAGTTTATTTTTGTCTGGGAAGCTCTTTATCTGTCCTTCAACTCCAAATGATAGCTTTGCTGGATAAAGTATTCTTGGTTGTGGATCTTGGGTCTTCATCCTGTGAATATTTTTTGCCAAGCCCTTCTGTTCTGCATAGTTTCTTCTGAGAAATCAACTGCCAGTCAGTTGTATGGGTGTTCCCTTATAAGTAACCTTTTCTCTTGCTGCTTTTAATAGTCTTTGTATTTAACCTTTGGCATTTTAATTATGTCTTGGTGTGGGCCTCTTTGGATCCCTGATTTTTGGAATTCTCCATTTCCTTTACCAGGTTAGTAAAGTTTCCCGTCATCGTTTCTTCAAACATCTGTTCAACATCTTGTTTTCCTTCAATTAAGCCAGACAGAGTTGAACCCTTAATAGTATCCCATATGCTTCTTAAATTATTTTTATAGTCTTGCCATCTTTTATCTTGCTATTCTGATTGAGTGTCCTAGGCTTTCCCGTCCTCTAGATAGGGCATTTGATCCTTTTCTTTATTCACTCTTTCCTTTGTTTATTTCATTTAATATACTTATCATCTCAGATAAGGTGTTCTTCATTTCAGACTGGTTCCCTTTTATAATTTCCATTGTCACTTTTATTTATTTATTTTTTATCTATTTGTTGAAGTTCTCACTGAATTTAACCAATAGTTCATTGAGCATCTTTATAACCAGTGTTTTGAACTCTGCATCTGTTAGATTATTTGACTCCATTATATCTGGATCTCTGTTCTCTTCTCTCCTATGGTTTCTGCTTGTCTTCCCAGTTTGGCTGTCTTCCTGTGTCTGTTTCTATGTACTAAGCAAAGCTCCTAAATCTCCCAGTCTTATTAGCGTGGTTTTGTGAAGTAGGATGTCCAGTGGCACAATCCTGAGGCGTTCAGCTGCAGGCCAAATTTAGCCAAGCTTCTGCCCCTCTGGGGCCACCTGTTAAGATTCAGCAAGCAATCTACAGGTGCTGTACTTATAGTTGCCTCAAAAGGACATACCAGAAACCAAGGCCAGCTGCCTCCAACAGTGTGAGTCTCAGCAAGAAGCACCTGACTCACTGAGGATACACCTGGATGTGGCTTGGGTGGGGCCTCAAGTTGGGGGGGGGCGTGGTTTCAGGGAATCCTCTGGGCAGAGCAACTTGTTATCCAGTTTGATGACATTACGGCTATAGGGAAGGGGAGAACTCGACAGAGCACAATGGACACCACCACAAGCACTTCTGTGCAGAGCAAGTCTCGCCTCGACCCTCACTCAGACAACGTCTCCCTGTAAGTCAGTCCCCGATGCCCCCTGTGTACAGCCGAATCAGCACTGGTGCTCAGAGCAAGCAGGTCCATCACAACAAAATTCCACTTGCACACGTGGCCCCTTTAAGAGGCGTCTGCCCCTGCCACAGCCTCAGTCCTACCTGCTCCAGACCAGACAGCCCTGCGTCCTCACCCCGTCCTACCTTCTGCAGTTGCAGGGTGCTTTCTTGGATTTCTCCCTAGTTGTATGGCTTGTTCATCAGGATCCCAGGCGACCTTTCCTTGCTGCCGCTCCTTGTTTCCATCACAACTTTGATCTGGTCGCCAGAGGGAGGAACAGAGCCCCTGTCATCTACGCTGTTCTGGTTGCCCCTCTCTGGGTGCCTGTTTTTGACCTCCCTAAAAATTCTTTCAATCTTTTCAATAGTTTCCCTTCCTAATCCCTCATAATGTACTTTAATGATTCTCAGGACCTTTGATCTTAGCACCATTTTACACTTAAAAATTATTGAGGAAAAGCTTTTGTTACTGTGGGTTACATCCACTGACATTTATAATATTAAAGCAAAACCCAAGATAATGTTTGAATATTTATTTTAAAAATAATAAACTCATTGCATATCGACATAAATTACTTTATGAAAAATAACTCCTTCCCAGCAATACTTGTGATGGGGGACTGTTTATATTTTGGTGGACCTCTTTATTATCAGGCTTAATATAAGACGGATTCTCAGATCTGCTTTTGGAGTCACTATGTCACCTTATATTGTTTTGGTTAAAATATGTGAAGAAAAGCTGGACTTATGTAGGTAAGTTATTGGGAAAAAAGGAATATTTTAATACGTTTTTCAGACTGTTGTAGGTATTCTTCTTTGATATCGCACCAAAACTCAACAAGTGATAGTTTCTTAAAGGTTGGGAACAATGTGGAATCTAAAATATATCAATAAACTGAAAAAATCTTTTGCCCATTCATGAATCTGTAACATCATACACTGGTCATGTGGAAAATATTGGTTTATTGGCCAATTGGACCTTCAAAAACATATCTGTTCAAATTGCTATCAATTTAAAGCGTCAAACAAATTGATATAGATACAAATTTCCCAAAATTCTAATTTTTACTTGAAAGCTCAATTTTACCACTGGCAGCAAATAGCTTCAGTTGTCTTCCTTAAAGTAACAGGCTTACTTTGTTCATTTCCGGGCAAACATCAAATACCCATGATCTGAATAACCATAGTTTATTACTCTTTCAAATAAAAAATGATGTTCCAAGAGGAAAATAGCTAGTTCAACTTGCAACTAAAACAACTGCAAGTGTTTTTACTTAACACAATCAATGTTGTTCTCATTTTATTACACTGAATATTAAGATTTAATAAGATGAATAATTTTTACTTCATCGAGGACACCGTTAGGTGAAACTGGCTCCCCCCACCACATGAGTGCAGAAAAAAAGTGGAGAATACAATCATTTTCAGTAGATTTGTGCCAATACGCTGATTCGTGCTAAGAAACTGGTGTTTTATTGCTTTTGAACAATAGCACAAACTGTTCAAAATAGTGAAAAAGACAAATGAGTCTCAATATTGTTGTGAAGACAGTTTTGACCTCAGAGCCCCCTAAAAGGGTCCTGGGGATCCCCCAAAGTCCATAGATCATACTCTGAAAAATGCTGTGGTCTATTTTAAAATCTCAGTGCCATTAAAGTAAGCAATTACTAAATCGATGTTAGAAAAAACTAATTGCTCATTCTTACTAAAACAGCCACAAATGTCGATCAAAATAACCCAATTATGTAACTTTAATAATACTTTTTAAATAACAGTCTGTGACACTACAACAAAACCCAACAAGCGATAGTTTCTTAACAGTTGGTCACCATGTAGAATCTGAAACCCTATCAATGAACTTTTCACAGTTATACAAAATCTACAGTCTATCCCACACTCTGAATAAATCATTTACCCATGCATGATTCTATTTAGATACAAAATAGCACAGCCAAATACTTAAAGCATATTAAAATTTTTAGTACTGCCTCCCTGATAGTATTAAACTCCCATGAGGCACTAAATGTCTATCATTCACTTGCCAGTGATTTTCAATAGCGGAGGAGACAGTAGGGGCAAGGATTCACAACAACCTCTTTAAAGACTTATATGCAAAAGCTACAGTCAATTATTAAAAGCAGCAGCTGCCCAGCCTACATACATATGGACACATAATATTAAATCAAATGGTTTTTAATTTTTGAAAAGATTTTTAAAGATTCTTGGCTAACTTTTAAAATCAAAATATCACATAGAATTTCAGATTTCCAGCTTGTCTTGTAAAATGAGATCTAGTGACACAGCTTATATTCCCTAATGGTGACTAGAGGTGCCCTTACCTACCTAGCACCTGTCGGCATCTGGGTTTGAGACAAGGGATACAGAGGATTCCTCCTTACTTTCTCTGAAAAAGGATACTTTCTGAGTGAAGAGTAATCTGATCATAGTTTTATGGTTCAAATCTCAGCTTGTACAGCAATCCATAATATATCTTTGCTCAGCCATAAGTTTGAACTCCATTTTATTTCTTTAAATTTGACTTGACAATTTCTCAAATAGCAGCCTGACTTTACTCACTTTTTGCCTAGCCAAAGAAAACTATGCCAAGTAGCAAACATCTGACTTTATTCTTAAAAAGACCCCAAATCACATAGATGACAGCTTTTCTAGAGGAAAAATTTTGTCAGCTTCCTGAATGACAGTTATAGGCAGGACTTACACATACTTTACGCTTATGGAGATGACAAATATCCCTTCATATAATGTATTCGCTTTAAATGATAAGACATTCATCTTCAAGGTGCATTCAAGACTAAAAAGAAAAGCTTCTAAATAATTATAAATTCATAAAGTAATATAAAATTCTGTAAATGGGAAATTCTTTTAACTATTCCCCCTAAAATGGCGTTCAGTTGAAATTGTTAAAAGATTTCTATAAAACTAAGAAAATTCATTTTACAGAAACACTCTGTAAATTAGCACAGAAAAAAATGACATTTATAATTTCTTCCCCTAACCTGAAAAATTACTCTGGTTTGACATTGCTATATAGTGTCATAAATAACATTTTGCTAATAAAATGGAAACCAAAATCCCAAACTACTGTGCCTTTGAAAGATAAACACATCTCTGAGAAACTAAATGCTAAACACAACAATATGAGTCATTTTCCTTTCAAACAAACCAACCATGTTATTTTCAGCTCTATTCAAAATAGGAAGAGGGAAATTCACATGCCAAATAAACAAGAAATCTGGTAGGAAAAGACAATGATATGGCCTTCATACATTAATTTTTTTTGAGAATTTCCTAAGTCCTTCTGTCTCACCGAATTTCATTTTCTTAACGTGAGATTATACATACATATAAGAATCAAACTGCTGACAGAGGATGAGATGACTTCTTTACCACTCCTGTCCAAAAAGTACAGCATCAGCCAAAATTTCAAGAGAAAATTCTTGGTTTTCTTCACTCTCAGGCCATATCCACTTTCTGAATATCTGCAACATCATTCATACAATATCTGCCAAATGCAGATAATGTATTCAAATAATTATAAACCCAATTTTAACTCTACATACAAATCAAATGTCTCAAGAGATAACTGATGTACTTCACAATATAAATACTGCCATTTGGCAAATTATTTGGTCCTTGAGATAGAACTACAAACTGAAATATAATACCTGTAACGAAATCTGATTTTTCCAAAGAAAGAAAACAATTAGGAGCTTATATTCCTGACCAAAGACTTTGATGCCATTAGATTCAGGAGACCTTCTCTAAACTAGACCTACTGGGATTCCTTCCTGTTGCCCTTTCAACACCAAAGATGAAATAGCAGTTTTACTGCCTTCAAAATGGTCATTTTACATTCCTGAGCTCCCACTCCATCTGCCCCAGGAACCACACCTGCAGTCTTGTGAAGGGCAGCATAGTGGAGCAGGGAAAGAGTGAGCTCTGGTGTCAGGCAAACAAACCTGGGTTGGATTCCATCCCTACCATTAACTGGCTCTGTAAACTTACTTTAACCTCCCAGAGCCTGGAAGGTTTTCTTGGTCTGTTAAATGGAGACAAAACCATTTATCTGGTAGTGCTGCTATAAGGGTTAAAGACAATTTTGTAATATACCTGGGTAAGAGTCAAGCATTTGTGTGTGTGTGTTTATTGCTGCTTCAAATCTACCATACTCTGGCTTGAACTGGCTGCCAAACTAAACACAGCCCAATGTGAATCTTGAGATCTGGTAGGAACCTGCGGATCCAGGGAATGACTGCCAAGTCGGGGAATTCTTGGAACCAGAAATCTGTAGACACACTACAACTCTCTTCCTTGTACCTGGGATTTTATTCCACAAAGAGTGAAAAATTCCTTCTCTTCTGGCTCCTACTACTCTCTCTAATCTCATCTCACTCCTCTAGAGCACTCGCATAACTCCCTACCTAAATTATACTCACAAATTACTCTTTTTTTGGTACATGTCTATTCCCTCGGCATGGAGTAACTATACACACACACACACACACACACACACACACACACACACACACACACACACACTGCCTTCTACACATCTAGCTACTAGTCCCTCAAGGCTAGGCTCAAAAAAACTGTGGGAAACCTTAATTTACCTTTCACTCCAAGCTCAACTAGGTATAGTTTACTGAGTCCCAACCACACTCGGGGCAAGCTTCCTCCATAGCACTTCTTGTGCTTTGACTACTGCTTGACGAAACATCTGTGTCTTTCACCACCAAATTCTATGAAGGCAAGAACCATGTTTTACTAATTTCTCAGTCCCCAGCACCTGACCTATAGTAAATCCTTAGTAAATGCCAATAGTGGGTGGCTAAGCAAGTGAATGGACATCATACACTGCCTCAAAATGATGGCTTTACAACTTTTAATTCTTTTCAAAGCCATTTTTAAACATTTCCAGATATTCTGCTATGTGACCAATATTATAAGACTGGGTTTTTAAAAACACACCAAAGGAATGCTGTCCTACAAAAGATGCCTGGGGGCCATAGCCTAGTTCAAAGGGTCCTATGGTGCTACCACTTCTGAAATGCTTTCTTTGAAAATTATTCCAAGAAAGAGTTTATCAGACAGACAGGAAAATCTCACAGTCCTGGGACACTCTCCCACACAGTATCCTCCACTGAGAGGACAGTCTTCTTTCTCTCTCTCTCCTACCCTCCCTCCTGATTTAATTTGGGTTGGTGTTAAGGAAATGTGCTGAAAGGGGCCAAAAGAAGCTGGAAGCAAAGGGATAGGAAGGAATGCTCATTAGGAAGTAAAATTACAGATAAAAGTCTGGGTGCAGCCTGCCTTTTTAAGTGCTTGAAATTGATAAGACAAGTCTATCTGGCTAAATGACTTAGAATGCAAACTAAGAGAAAGTCTAATTACTTGGTAAGTAATGCAATAAATAGTCTAACATTTAATGCTGTACCAAAATAGGAAGAATTGGATATAAATACCCACATTAATTTTTTATTTGTTTGGGTTTTTGTTGTTTGTTTTTGTGGCCAATCAGCAGCAGCGTAACCATGAAAAGGCAGTCCCACCTAGTCCCACACCTTGATAACCAAAAAAAAGCCCAAGTTTTTAAGTCCTGGCTCCACCATTAAAAGATGGAGCATGACCTCAAGGAGGTCATTTAACAGCTCCTGCTCTTATGTTTCTACCTCTTGACCAAAATGGTGGTTACTGTATCTGTTTCACAGAGTTGTTTTAAGAAGTGGATAACATGCCACATACAAAAGTAATATGTACCATCTAAAATAACAGTGCCTAAATCTGGCTACTTATCATAATCTCCAGGCAACCTTTTAAAAGACATATTCCCAGGCCCCACCCAAACCTACTAAATCATAAATCTCCAAATACAAAGCTCAGTAATTTATGTTTTAGCTAAAAAAGTAACAGCGCGTGCATGAAACATCTCTGGAAAGAACAACGCTAAGAAGAAAGCAAGTAGGGGAAAGAGGCAGGTGGGGAACAGAGTGGGGTGGGAAATTTTTCCTGTGTGGCAATGTGCACTTTTTGAATTTTAAAACTTGTAAATGTATTCTTAACTCAAATTTAAAAAAAAAAATTCTAAACACTTAAAATGACTGATGATCAACAAGGTTTGGAAATCACTTCTCTAAAATACCACAGTACGCATAAGGAAGGACAGCTTAAAATAACCACAAGATTAGTAATCCATTCAGGGAGATATTAATAATAATCTTACTATCTCAAATTTTGTTACTGTTGCTTAGGACAGAGAGAACCCTCCCCTCTTAGAAATTCACAAATCACATAATTCCATTAAAGACCGATAAATCCTACAGTAAAAAGACCTGTTTAACTATGCTTAATCTTTTTTTCCCACCCTGAAGTTGAATGTGGAACATAGTCCACTCAGGTCCTTCTTTCTAGTAAGATCTTAGGAACGAACCGGTGGACACTGATTTAAGATCCTAGCTCTCTGCAGTAGAGACCAAGTCTTATTTCTCTCTCCACCCCACAACCCTGGAGACTGCCAAGCAGAGTGAAAGCCTCTCTAAAAGCTAGAGCTCAACAGGGACAAACTGTCTTTCTTGTCTTTTCTCTTTATCTAAATAAAAATAACTTCCCAATTTTCTTATTGTTTAAATAACTTAAAGGATAAAACAATAAAGCATAAACAATCCCAACTCTGTCTAAAATTATATTGTTAAAAATTGCAATACCTTCAGCAGATAATTTTTTAAATCCAAATAATATGGCAGCAGGCGTTTTTATTCCTTTAAGTGGGAAAATAAAAGATCTTTAACTATGGTTCAAAATCATCTACTTTTAGGAGACGGCAATAAATTACAGTACCATTTTCCTTCTACATATAAGCAGACCTTGCTGATCATCTTTACTATAATAAAGCCATGCTAATTAAGTGTGCTTCACAATCAAACTGCCCAACAAACCTTGCTTTTAACTGAAAGCATGCTCACTGGTATACCCGGCGGCTTTTGAAAACTGCATCAAATGCCTTCCTTGAAAATCTGCACCTCCTAGGCTTCCCAACACTCTCAACTAGGGTTTCTATCCCAGAAAGCCTCCCAGAAGGTATAAACCAAGGAAGCCAAACAAATGTCATTAAAACAATAAACCACCATAGTCAAATTCAAGGGTGCGCCCAGATCCCTGCGGTTTTTATCACTACAGAGCACAAATAAACACAAATCTCTCCTCTCTGGCAACACAGCTTCTTCATAGCAAAGGCCTGGTTCCCACATTTGGCTTCAGAGATCGACCATTAATGCTTCCAATTCTTTGTCTTACAATAAATACATTGACTCAACAGGCAGGCTCCAATTTACATACCGACATTACTGAGAGGCTCTCATGCCATCTCAGTCCCCACTCTCTTTGTCTCCCAACCACTTAAAAACAAAAAAACAAAAACAGAGAGAAACAAAAAACCTTAATGCTTTTAGATAGAGTATGGCTATGATAGAGTGCTAACTTAGAGAAAGATTATGAAGAAGATAGATTATGACTATCTGCCAATCCCTAATTATCATCCCCAAAGTGCTGGCTTTCTCCACACTTTTTTTCCAATGCCTAGAAATCACTTACTAGTCAGAAATTATGCTCTGAATCTTGCAGCACCCGGAACTAAGTTTATTATAACTTCCACTTCTTGAAAGGGGGAGATGGTGAGTGAGGTAGATCCAAAGAGTACACTGATGTAGCCTGGTGCTCTTCATAATGGCCTCCATCTCAAACCTTTCCTAGTAATAATCGTTAGGTTAAGACAGGAAAGCTTGTAAAACTCAGTCACCATCGTCACAGCTACATACAGGATAGCCCTCCTGTCCCCGCCCCCAAAAAAGTGCCATCTGTATAATGCTTTATTATTTACAGAGCAAAACAGTTAACAAACCTAACAAAAATGAAGCCAGCCTACAGTAAGAACATTTATTAGTAAATCTTGTCAATTCACACTAGGACTCTACTGTTGTTCTAAACCAGACTAAATGCTCTATACCTCTTTTCTTCTCATAATACTGAGCACCCCACCACACTCAAAGTGCATAGTCAGTGAAAAAGCCACTGCATAGGTCTGGGTGGTCCTGTTCCGTGCACTTTCTCTCTTCTTTGTCTAGTTGAAAAAAGTAGGTAAAAGTAAAACAAACAGAGGAAACAAAATGTATAAGATTCTTATTAATTAACAAGTATTTACTGACTATTATGTATAGGCCTGTAAACCAGCAGGGTAGAACAGTGACAGATATAAGTGTGTTAAATTCTACTTAATATTAGTAAAGACAAAATATTAATGAAGACACTTTGAAAAGGAACATTAACAAGCTTGATCTAACAAATATGTAGAAATCTGTCCTCAAACTGTGGTGTCATTGATTTTTTTAAGACTATGTAAAGCAGGTTATCGTTGACTTCCGGATTTAATGGCTTAAATAAAATTTCCTTCAAATTATAAAGACAAACATAAGGTTGCCAACTTTTCATTTTGCCAAGTAAGATTTAGAAAAACAACTAAATACTATTACCAAAATTTCACAGAAAGATGGATTTAAACTTTAAAAAGCAGGAAAGACAATCTAAAATAAAAAAATTTTCTCGGTAACCATGGACTGTGAAAAAACTCTTAGAAACTGGTACCAGCACAAAAGTGTATTTTATTTGATACTTAAAGGTTTTTTTGATTGCAGGAAAACAAACTTTTTTTTTTTCCATTTACTAAGGAGTCCTTGATATAAAAGTCCCCTTGTTTTCCATTTGAGAAAACAGAGGACTACAGAGGTTAAGTGATCTACCTGTAATTAGTCAATTAAGAGGTGGGAGAGTGTGAGACAAAATCTCTCTAAGCCTCTATTCTTGCCATCACAGCACACCTGCTAAGAGCCCAATTCAATCAACAAATACTTTCTGAAGCCTGAGTATAAGGCAGGGTGCTAAATATTAGAGAAAATAAACTGTATCATAAAATACACACTGGGGAGAGTGGGAGGCTAACAGAACCACCTAAAAGAGTTTCTACACAGTGGAAACCACCTCGAATTCAGGAGCAGCTACAGGAGACAGTATAATCTACCACTTGGGAAGCTGGAAGGAAAAAAAGGAAAACGGAGAACCACCAACACAATCCACGCATCTTAAGTGGTTTACCACCTACTTGTACAAACAAAATATATACTTAGAAAGATAAATTAAAAATAAAACAGAAAACCAGGTGCCAAGATGAGTGCTAGAAGCAAAAATTACCAGAAGGCAGAACTCATTTTGGGTTAGAAGATTCAAAGGGGGCTACAGCTACAGGGGCACCAGAATTTGGAAAAGAATCTTGTTGGGATTCATCATCTCTGAAAAAGGGGCATAGTTAAGTGATGATTTACCTATTAAACAAAACAAAAGTTTGGCTCTTATACAACTAAACAAGTTAAAGTTCTCCAGAAACATTTCAGGAAACCCAAGACAATTCTAAGACTTGAAATTATTTCTTCTTACAAGTCATTTAAACAGTGGACAGTGCTAGAGCAAGCAGTCTGTTAAATCAAAAGGCAATGCAATAAATAACAGAGACAAACTATACACCACACCGTCTCGTGATCAAATAATTATTCACTTTGGAATCAAAGTCTCCTTTCGAGTAAGGCTGAATAAATGTTACAATTGACTATTTAAAAGCAGCTGATATGACAAAAACAGTAAAAAGGAAAGACCAATGTACTTCATAGATGCAAATCTCATTAACAGGACAGTGGATGTAAGGGACACATATCTGACAGCACTGCTTTGCTCCCTGCTGTGGACATGAAACCATACAAAATGAAGGCTGTACAGAAGAACTTCAACATTGAAAAGTCTTAATAACAGGAAAATAAAATAACGCTTTTCTCCCTGCCCCTCACCAGGGTAGCAGAAAATCAAGAAGAAAACACTTCCAAAAGGTAATAAAACACAAACCCTGATTCCTGTAAGTTTTGAAAAAAGTTTTTCATGCCTCAAGACCAAAGGAACAGAGGCCTCCCAAAATTAAAATGAGTCAATCTTGAGTACGTTTTGAAAAGGTATTAAACCTGCACACTATGGGATGCTCATTTCCAGAAGGAAAATGTAGGGTTACTGAGAAACCCATGGCAAGCTTCAAGCCTCTTCTGAGAGCAAACTGGGCCATGGCCAAAAACCACAGATACAGGAACAGAGTTTACAGGAAAAGTATACAAGCTAAAGACAGAATCACATAAAAATCAAGCTGTTATGGACTGAATGCTTGTGTCCTCCCCAGAATTATGCTGAAACCCTAGTCCCCAGTGTGATGGTGTTTGAAGATGGGAGCTGATTAGGTCATAAGGGCAGAGCCCTTGTGATGGGATTGGAGACCTTGTAAGAAGAGACAGGAGAGGGCCTGCTTCCTCTCTCTGCTCTCAGCCACAAAAGGAAAAGCAGAGATAGTCTTCTACAAGCTGAAAAGCAGGATGTCACCAGAGCCTGACTATTATGGTGGGTTTGGTCCCTGATCAGGGACTTCCAGCCTCCAGAACTGTGAGAAATACATCTGTTGTTTAAACTAGCTAATTTATGGTATTTTGTTACAGCAGCCCAAGCCGACTGAGACACTGGGTATGAACTAGTGTATTTAGAATAAACAAGAAATCTTTTTTTTATAGAGGACTTCTCATTAAACATGTGTTTATCCCCATTACCTCCTACAACCCCACTAAAATGACAACAAATGAATTTTTAAAAGTTATAAGAACAATAAGAAAGAAGGCTAGAGCATTCAAGAGATGCCAATACAATTTTGGAAGCTGGAAAGCAGTTAGAGAAATGCAGACAACAGAAAAGTGAAACCTAAAATCTTCAAGGAGAAAGCCAAAAATGAATAGACCCATTCGTAGGAACTGAAGGCACCAAGTACCTCTGAAATCTGAGGGTAACCCCAAACAGGAACACTGCTAGAAGCTTGCACAAGGAGCAATTAAAACCCTCACCCTATAGGCAGAGTCTACCCCTCCCAGACTGACAGATGTGTTCCCTACTTACAGAAATTCCACCAGAATAATGGCCTGGGGATACCTTGCTAGGCAGGTATGAGTTCACTAGAAAAAGTGAAAGCTGTCTATTGAAATGAGGAATCGGTTAGTCAGCCCCCATCCCAAAATGCTTACAGCCACACTTAGGTTCCTGGATTTCTCTCTCTGGGGAAACTGACCCAACAAGAGGGGGAAAAAAAATGCAAATGCTCAACATACTGTAAACAAAAAGTCGAAGCAATCGAAAATAGGAGAGAAAAGACAAGTAAATGAGAGTAGTAATGGAGGTGTCAAGCATTCAAACACCAAGAATTCCAAAACAAGAAAAATAAGGAAATAGCTGGGAGAAAAAAAGCACTAAAGAAATAAAACAAAATGTCCTGGAACTGAATGATATGAGCTTACAGAACAGAGACCTACCAAGTGTTTGGGCCCAAAATACAATGAATGAGAAAAGGACCTACCATGCATATCAAAGCACATCAACATAAAATTTCACAGCACCAGAGACCAAAGGAAGACCCTTAAAGCTTTTTATTTTTATTTTGGGGAGTGGGGGGGGGGATCAAGCAGAAAGGATCACGAGTCAAAAAAGGCACTGAATGCCTCAAAAGAAATACTGAAAGCTATCATTTTGAAGAAAAATTATTCCCAACCAGAAATTGTATACCTAAGCCAATAACAATGCATAGATAAAAAATAAATTTCGTTCATCTAAATACAGCAACAAAAATGGTACACCAATAACAAAGTAGGAACACGCTTAAAAAAAAACTTTGAAAACAAACTATCAAAACCAGATCCAGAATTCCTTAAAATGTCACCAAAGCAGTTAACTAAGTTAAGAAACAAAAACAAAAAAACTTCTACTCTCCTACCTTTTTGGACACAGAAAGTGCACGGATTCACTTGTCCAACCAACCTCACAGCAGTGACTGTGGTCTCTACAAAATGATAGAAAAGTAAAAGTACTATATGCGTTTAAAATGTTTACATGGACCTTTAAACGCCTTTAGCACATCCACAAAGCCAAGAGCTTGGGGTAAAAGAGCAAAGAACAGAGCAAAGACCAAAATCAAACAAACCAAATCAAAAACCCCTAGAGACAACAGTCTCCTTTAAAAACTTAAAGGAGTTCTTTGCAATCTCTTCCTGAAACCAGCAAGCCTAAAGCGCCTTGACCCGAATTCTTTAAAACCTTACCAGGTTCTAGAGTTATTGCCTTGACAGCGGTCTATAAAGTACACAAGCCAGAAAAACTCTAACCACAACAGTCAGATTTAAAAACCTGGCCTTTAAACTAAATCAAGAGTTTTGATCTGAAATACTCAGAAAGAGCTGTTCCCTCAATATATCTAAGAAACAATTCAGACCATAAATTCACTTCTTCTGGGGCAAAGTTTACTTACACATTTGAACCAACAAGGTACTGTAGCACATAATATGCTTAATACAAAGCCTGCTACCAAATGTGAGCTGTTCCTGCTATTACTGTCACTACCACTTTGAACCGAATGAAAGAAAAAGAATTGCTAAATGGGAACTGGTAAAAAAAGGAATTTGGGGATGCAGAACTACTATTGATGGATCCACTTTGCATGAAGACCGCAAAGAGTGATTCCAAATATCTATCATCATACCCCATTAAAAAGCACCGAAAGATATCTGAAATAATCTCATAACTAACACGTAACAATACCAACTAGACATAGCTGAAGTCCATAGATAAAACTGTACTTCTTAGTCATACGTACTATAAAAACAGTGGGAAGCCCTAGCACTTATTAAAATTCTGTCTATCTCAACTTCTCCAAATTACATTTAGAATTACTTCCATCTACCCAAGGTACATATCAACTATCTACAGAAACCATAACTAAGATACTACATATGGTCAGGTGGCACGTCTTCTGTTGTCATCTAAAACTTCTCATCAATTGTATTTCATCTGAAATTAATCATTTACCACTTTGAGCTACTGTCTCTGATACTGCTCTTCTACTTTTTACATCTCTATTTTATTTTCCAACTACATAGTGTGTTGCACAGGTACTGCATAGATTTACCAAACATATTAGACTATAACACAACACCAGAGACCAACTATTCACAACTTTTCTCATCCAAACAACAGATAGAAACAATTGTGTAACATCCAGCCTACCAACACCCTACCATGTCAGGATGGAGAGCAAAGCAAGAGCTTAATAAATAGGAGCTGGCTTCTGAAATGAACAATGGTCCTAGTTTCAACACTCAACTCAGTGAGGAGACTACCCATCACTGTAATGGATACATGGTCCCCTCTCCTCCCTCAAACCCCTGGGAAGAGGGAAGATACACAATGATGACCTGTCCTCTGCAAACCGATCAATATTTTAAGCAATAAAAAAAAAAAAGGTGTTCATGTAGGCACAAGACAGTTAATGTACTGCTTTTAAAGGCTACAGTGCTATCCTTTTCTATGACATTTTGTTTTTATCTACAAATGTTTAAAACTTCAGTTCACGAAAAACATACCCATGAGCCTCAGCAGCAGAGCCTGTTGATATGACTTAATAACTATGGGCCTGCGTTGGGAGAACCTGCCACTCTGCAGCCGGGCAACCTGGGAACCACACTTAATCTCCTTTAACTCAAATTCTCTCCACAACAGTGCTGCCAGGATGTTAAATGCGATGTTCGAAAAGCATAATGCTTCATACATAGTAAGGAGGTAACAATTTTAAAAATGTTTTAAAAAAGCAAATCTCAGAATTTACAGGATCAGCCTTCTAAACATTATATAATTCTAACCCAGAGAATAACACTCGTCAATCTTCACAGAGGGGTCTCCATAAAACAAGGATTTCTTATGATATCTTCAGTTTGTTTTTTCATATAGTCACATAAATAAAACTTTGTGGTCAATTATCAAACTCGCTGTCCCTGGGCTTCTTAATAACTCTAAATGTAAGTAAGACTCACTAAAAATTTATCTCAGAGCATGATTAATATAATAGGCAGTGTCATTTCTTGGCCATTGCTCTATGTTTCGGCTTTCAGAAAGTCCAAAAGATGATTCGACTTAAATTGATACTTCACTAACACCTCCTACCATCTTTACTAAACATCCAGAATCTACCCACTCTCTTCCCCATTGAGTGTTAGACCTGGGAAGGCTCTTAAAACTGTCCAGTCCCAAATCTTCATTTCATAATGACAACAGGCCTCTTTTATTAGAAACAGAAAAAACAACAAAGTCCTGTATGTACAAAATAAATACAGGGTCTTTTTCACATTTACACAAAAGATGTTGTAACTTCATCACATACTCCAATAAGTAAAAACTGCAAAATGCCAAGAAAAATGAAACATGACTAATATCTCTTTAAAAACTGACCACAAACAATATCAAAATACCACCTTAGAAAAAGGTACGAGATAATAAGGCCTATTTCTAACAAATTTTACATCCAAATAGATGTCTTCATATTAATCATACTGATAACCTGCACATTTACTTCCACAACAACCATGCCCAAAAGATTTTTGGAACTCTCCTTTTGGAATTGGCTGTAGGTTTCTTTTGAATGCTGCTACACAGCTGGTAGTGAGTACAATGCCTGGCACATAGTAGGCATACAAATTATTAAAAAATAAACAGACTCAGCAGTAAAACCTAATCACTTCAGGGCACATGTATCTACAGCCGACTAATCAAATGGATGAGGCTGAGTAGTAGTACTTGTCCGAAGAAAATTGTCTGACAGCAACTTACACCCTGCGTCTGCGCACAACCAAAGTAAAAACCCAGCCCATACTTCAATCTTTTAAGTCTCAGCACATATCAAATGCTTCACATTTCCTAAATAATGTGCCCAATCAACCAACTGACTGTAATACCAGTGATACTAAAGAAATACATTTGTATTGACTTCCCTGCGATTCTGACCTGGATGCTTCTGGGACCTCTGCGATGTTAAGTTGTTGAACTGTCAAATTCAATACTTCTGCCTGGAAATATGTTCATTAACAGTTACTACATCCACAAAATATATTATGTCCGGTTCCATAACTGTCAAATCTTATTTTTAATTTTCAAATTCATGATGATAATCATTTCTACTACTTGTGATACCCAAAGCTCCTTCTGAATAAACTTTACTACTAGTTTACCATCTTTTTAATGCTTGTGGTGGTTATCTATAAATTCTTTGACACTCCTCCCATCAAGAGGTGGAATCTAACTATGCTCTCCCTCCCCTCCCAAATATGGGCCTATGGACTTCCTTCTTGAGAAAAGAATGAGGCAAAGTGACTCTGCATGATTTCTAAGACTATGTCATTAAAAGGCATTCCAGCCTGACTCTTTCTTGGGACACATGCCTTTAAACTCTGAGCTGCTACGTAAGAAGTCTGGCTACCTAGAAACCTCCATTCTGTAGAGACCACACACAGAGGTAGAGATGCCTGAGAAACCAGCTGTTTGAGCTTTCTAGGTGACTCAAGCCACCATCAGACTGTAACTACAGAAGAAACCTAAAATAAGAACTACCTAGTTGATTATTGTTGATTCCCAGAAATAATAGTAAATGACTTGTTTTATGCCACTAGATTAGAATGGTTTATTACACAGCAATAAAAAACACAATTTGATTAAAGAAAACCTCGACATTTCCTTTGGTCCTCATTCCAGTGGTGTATGAATAAGGCCTCATTTATGCTTCATTTTTAATATATTCCTTACCAGTTTCCTTTAACTATGTCAAGTTTAAAAATCAAAGCTTTATGTTATCTAACCTGTGAACTTCCTTAAACATTTGTTTCAAGTTTCTTATTTACAAATCTATTTAAATAAACTTTAGACTCATCAGAATAGTAAATTTTTATTTAATTTAAAAGCCACTCTTTATATAAGCATAAAATGCCCACAGTTTTATATACAACACTATAGAGTAATACAACACTGACAGGCCAAACTCCTGTCAATCACCCAGGTAACAAATGAGAACATTCTATCATCCCTGCAGTCAAGAGATTGCATAAGAAAACAAAAGCTGACAAGGCCAAAACCTTCCCTAGCAGCTGATCTCTTATTAAAATGGTCTCAAAACATCTCTGCAAGTTTAGCAAGTGGACCACCTGGCCTATCATTTCCACATTTGAAGTCAAGCTGCTGATCATAGGCTGTTTTCTGACAATAAAATGTAATCCAGTGCAAAATGTGCAAAGTAAAACTGCAAATCTTGCAAAAGATGCAAGATTTCATGAGGTCTGAGAAAAGTAATCTTGGAAAATTCATCGAAACACACACCAATGACAAAAAAAAAAAAAAACCTGTATACAAAACCAATTAAAAGTTCACAAAAATTGAAATCAATGACATAATTATGCTTCAAAATAAAATGACATTAACATTTCATTAATTAAGTGTGGCCCTTGGAAAAACTGCAAATACTTTTGTAAAAATGAAACCATGACAAATTCAAATGAAGCAAAATATGCAATGTGCGAACCTTGATTGAATTCTGGTTTGAAAAACCCAGCTATTATATACAGACATTTGAGGACGAATGGAGAAAAGTGAGTATCACTGGCCACTGTATGGTATTAAGGATTTCTGTTAATTTTCTAAGGTGTGATAACAGTATGATAATTATACAGAAGATCCAGTCTTAGGAGATACCACGACACTTTAAAGTTAAATATTAAAAAATAAAGCATCATAATGGCTGTGACTTCCAAATAGTTCAACAAAGTTATATTCATATATACATATATATTTTGCAAATTTGACAAAATGTTAAGAATTGCTGAATCTAAATAATTCATTGTTATTTTTACTTTTCTGCATATCTGAAAATATTTACAATAGAATGTTGGAGGAATAAAGCAATCTCACACCACACACACACAGTCAAGGATCACCATTTAAGGAAGGCCACCTACATGAAACATGGGGGTGGGAGAATGTCAAGTGAAGTTATACTGTAGTATCTTTCAATGTGATTGGAATAGTGCATGCCCAGAGAAACCCATACACTTAATTCATTCTTTATTCTAAAGATTATAGCTGTAAAAATGAATTTTTGTGGAAGCATTTTATTTTGCTCACTTTTAAAGTTCAAATTAATTCAATAAAAAATATATGCTAACATCAGGTATGCAAAGACCACAGCAAGTCTGTCCTCAAAAAGGTCACCCTCTCAGCAATTCCAGTGGCACTCACAGGCTCCAACTGAAGAAACGGCAAGCTTAAAGAGCAGCCCAGCAGGATGATGAGGATACTTAGGACAACAGTTAACTCAGTGTGCTTTCCCATCCTTTCTGATTCCATATTTAATACAGTTTATTCAGTGTGCTTTCCCATCCTTTGATTCCATATGTAATAAGAATACATTTCACACAGATGTAACACATGAACGTTAAACACCACACATTTTCAAAGGAAGTGTTTCTTAATTAGCAACATACAAAAAAAGCATGTCACTAGAACGTAAGCTCCACATGGGTAAAATTTTTGCCTCTTTTGTTCACTGATGTAGACCAACTGGCCCAAAACATGCCAGGAAGAAAAAAAAAAAGAGAAAGAGAAAAACTTTAAGTCAAATTTTTAAAAATGCTTTCTGCGAGTATTCATTTAAATTTGTTGTAAAAATTCTGGTCAATTTACTGAAGGGAAAAAAGTGCTTAAATTTTACCATGTCTTTTTACAAGCTATCTTCTCCCTTGGCGAACTCTGAATATAAAATGGAAATGATAAATTCTTGTCCAAAATCCAAAGGCTTTCAGCACACACCATTCCTTTGGGGTAGGGCTATGAACAAATATTCTGTAAACTCAAGTCAGAAATTATGCTCGTATATATGATCCTAATAGGCTCTGTTCAATGTCAAAACTCAAAATAAAAATGTTAAATTAATAAATCTATTTATAGACTCATTCCTCAGCTTTACACAAAGAACTATTTCTTGTAAGAAGTTTCTAGAAAAAGAAACAATTTAATGAAATTAAATATTCTTTATTCAATGCTTTTCACGTTCTTTCTTGTTTTAGATAGATAGCTAACTAAACTAAAACACTCTCTAGGGATTTATTCCTTTTCTATTATTAAAATAATATGTATTCATATGAAAGTATGTGCTAAAACATACTGAGACAGTAAAAGTAATCGCCCATAAGCCAGATACAAGTACTCTGTCATTTTTATTTAGCACTTCTTATGAAACTTCTGTCTTTAACTTGGTTAAGACCACAGACTGTTTTATCTCAGTGATATCAGTGGCCCATTGGCAGGACTTGCAATGTTTTCCAAACAGCAATGAGGCATGTGAACTGAACCATCCATCAAACCTTGTTTTTCCTCATTAACAATAGCAAACATGCACAACCTGGCTGGACAGAAGTGAAGAATTCTATTTGTAGCCATGAAATCAGGCAAATGGCCTAATCTGGGATGGAATTCACACCCTTTAACTGTATTAGTTTAGTTACTCTAAGTCTAACCTACTAACAAGTCACAGCCAATATGTGACCTAGCATATCAGATTTATTGTATAATAATACTAAGTTCGTTTACACTATCATGATAATTACCAAGATAGTTAACAGGGTATCCTTTTCTACAAGAAAAGGATTCCGCTTATTTGAAAGCTTATGTACTCGTTACTTCTCTAAACACTCTGGGCTTCTTTTAGTTCCTCAAATGCGCTCTCTTACCTTAGGGTCTTCACACCCCGTTCCTGCACAGAAAGCTCTTCCAGTCCTCAACACCCTGCCCTCCCACCAGCTCCCCAGTCTACTCCCTATTCAGAATTCAGATCCCTCTTTTAAAACATTTCTTCTTCCAGTAAGCTTCCTTTCTTCACAAGACTGGGTTGTGCCTCTGGTAAGGAATTCAGAATTTTCTTTCACTGCAGTCATCATACAGCCCTGTACAACTGGCTAGTCTTTCCGACAAACTAAGCCCCACCACCACACACCCAACCAGAACTGACATGCAGCAGAAACCTCCCAAAATTTGCTGAATTAAATGGTAAGAAACCAAGGCACATATGTACATACACAAACATACACTGTGTTAGCCATATTAATATTTAATGCATTTAGATATTAATACATGTGTATAACTTTCTATGCCTATTCCAAAAAGGACGGTAAAAGCAATACAGCTGAGTTAATACAGTCTGGTCTAGTTAAGGAGTCTAGTCTTTGCCACTTAACTAATTATCTGGGCATTCTAGCACTCAATCTTCTCAGCTGTAAAATCCTAAAATCCTCCTTGGTGTAAAATTTTGAACATCTCAAAAATTACTTCCTACTGAGCAATCAAAGCCAAGCAAACTTGCAGTCTACTCAAGTCAGACGTGATATCAATTATTACAGCCTAACATACAGAATGATAACAGGTATCCTGGAAAAAGAGAAAATCAATTCCTGTTGAGCATTTGACAGTACTAGGACCTCCTAAACAGCCTTCAGAAAAAGAACTGTCTCAACCCACCAAAAATCAAAGGTGAGCGAACACTCCCACCCGTAGGAAGTGATATGCGATCACTGTACTTTTGGCTTTATCACACATTATTTCAAATAAGCTTTCACTATACAAAAACTTTCCCCATTAAATTTATATGGAAAGTATAATTAAAAGATAATATAACTGTACTATAAGTTACTTATGTCAAATTAAATACATCAGCCCTAGCAGTTATAAATTAGAACAAAAATACAGAAGAATCGACTGGTTTTTAAGAGCTTCCCTCCAGTTAAACCAACAAGGCAGGAAGAGTTTATAATGACTACAGATTCTAAATATTCATTAGAACGAACACAAAAGGACAGAAAAGCAGGTCTGAGGCAGGAAACAAAAATTCAATCTTAACATGGCAAAGCTGACTAACATATATCAAACAGTATCTGGAGGCCTACAGTCACACAAATTCAAAGCTGAAATGGGCTTCAGACATCAGATATACCCCCTCATCTTACAAATGACTAAACTAAGACTCACTGCAGGCGACTTGCCCCAAATCCCACAACTGGTTAATAGAAGGACCAAGCCTCTAACTCCAAATTCGGTCTTTCCAGTTCTCAGAGCTTCCCCCACCCGCCCCCCACCCCACATCAGGACCTGTCTCTGGTACACAAAACCTTCCAGATACACACAGTATAACACTCCCAAATTCTGTAAGAATTCTAATACTTGTTAATGAATGTGAACATCATAAAACAACCTTCCAAAGATAGGTAAAAATGTATTACAAAACTTAAAACATTAAGCAGGTACATCTAAATTCAGAAATGTATTTTTCACCACTTCATCTTACCTTCAGGTTTTCAATCTGGTATGAAATGCTAAATAAATCCATTAAAACAGTTCTATCACATGGATATCTATAAGCATAAATAATCTTGAAATATTAGCAGTACACTATATGAATTTAAGTATTTTAAACAAAGATAACAACAACAAAAGCATCAGAGAACACTTGGTCTCATTTTTGTGTCTCTATGATACTACACTGCTCTCCTGGTGGCATTCAAGGAGCCCACAGGGTCACAGGCCCAGTCAGTGTACAAGTGAACAGAAAGGAGCTGACTCCTCACAATCGCTTCAAGTGACCCTAATCCCTCTCCCCTCCTTGCCAACTCCAAGTATAGTCTCTTCTAGCACAAAGTCAAAGCATAAGAATGAAGCAACCAGTTTTCACACCCTGATGGACCATTATCTTCTAGTCTTATCCCTAGACAGTACCTTTTGCAAACAAAATGTAAAAGTACAAAAAAACACTATCATATGTAAATTGTTCTCACACAGCAGAAGACCTCTGGCCTCTCAGAATCATTATCAAATATAAGCACCTATGATTAACCCCTGGTGCTAACAGTATCTTCGATGCCTATGAACGAAAATTCATTAGGCTCAAGAGACATGGAAGAGGAGGAACCAGTCCTCACACCTTGAAACTCTGTTTTTAAGGCCCTTCATAAGCACCAGGTTTACTCATGAGAGGCTTCTTCTCTGTTGCTCATATTCTCTATTAGCACTTAATTATTTATGTCTGTCTCCCACTAAACTGAAAACTCCATGAGGCAGGGGCCATCATCTTTGTATCCCAATGTATATAATTTAGTTGGCAAAATACTCATTGAATCGAGTAAAAGAATAAAATTTATTTTCCCACTTCCCTTATTCATTTTTTCCATTCATCAACAAAATTTAAGTAAAAGAAATCATGGACAACCACAGATTCAGTTCTTTTTCCCCCTGAGCCATTTCACAATACAAAAACCCTTTCCTTACTACAATCCTAAGAGCAGAGAAATTAAAGCTTGAAGACCTAAATGATCTGGCCCAATTCTCTCATTTTAGAAATGAATTACATCATTTATTCATGGTCACATGGCCAGTTAGTGTCAGATACAAACAGAACAAATCCCAACCACTGTTTGCCTCCAATTTGTAGTCCACTCACCATCATAGCATAGACTACAAAATTAATCACTGCCTAGGTTTGAAATATTTCATCAATTTAAAATCATCTAGGAATACAAAGTTCTTTTTAAATCTGTGTCTTCCATGTTAGCAGGGAAATAATTTTCAAAAATGCATATGAAGAAAATACTCCTTTCTCTCTATATATTTTGACATGGATGTACAAAGTATTTGACACAATCAAGATGTTAACCAGAGAAGGAAGCTGGGTTATAAATACAGGGAACTCTCCTCTGCATTATTTTTTAACTTCTTATGAGTCTATAATTGTTTTGAAAAAGTAAAACAAAAACAAAAACAAAAAAAAAACAGGGTACACACGCCTGATTCCACACCCTATGTCCACTAATCTTATCACCTTGCTCTTCACCCAACTTTCCCAATGAGCCAGAAAAAGTTCCAACTACTTCTCAACCCAAAGTTCCAGGAACGGTTGGTGTGACAAGTAAAACAAAGCAACCGCCCCCCCACCCCCAGCCTAGCACAGTGTTTGAGAAGCACACAAACATTTACCGATCAAGGAAAACTAATCTAACATGGTTCTCAAACTGTGTGCAGGCAACACAGGGCAAATATTTACACGACTCAAACTCTTCAACCAGTCTTACACAGCTTGCTACCGGTCAGTGGATCAGCTTTACTCCTTCACCAACTAGATTGTAACCCTATGAGCACTGTTAGAGAGGACCTAATATTTATGTAATTCAACTCAAATATTTAAAATTTCATGTATAAAAACAAAAAAGCAAACAAAAACAAATTACTCTAGCCTCGAAGGTCAGGAAAATGCTCTTTTCTCAGATAGCTATAGGACCTGTCATCTAAGGGGGAAAAGAGAGCTGTGGTCAGCGAGGAACTGGCAAGCTTGGTCCTGTTTGCTGTCATCTATTCATTTTAGGACAAATGTGGGTAAGAGCCTTTTATATTGTACAACGGTCAAGTCTGTGTGCTCCTGATGAAGGTGGACCATTTGGTCACCATGAAAAACGCTGCTTTAAATCAAAGAACCTCTTGATCAGAAAAACCCACCACAATAAATGTTCTTACTACAAATGGGTTAGATTATGTTATTTATAAAATTTCAACACTATTGCCAGAAAAACTTTCCATTCAAAAAAAATAATTTAAATATATCATACCCAAAAACAAATGCTATCACCCCTCGAGAATATCCTAGAATTAACCAAAGAAAGACTGAATCTTCATGTCAATTGCAAAGGTTTTTTACATTTCCAAAGTCTTCTAAGGAGTCAAGAGACCCCAGAGAAGAAAAGCAAAAGACCAAACCTCCCTAGAGTCCTCGCCACTCAACGGTTTTGTGAAACCAGAAATTTTCTGGGATGGCATGGGCTGGCTGCTAACCGCATACTGATTCTGTCTCTGGATATGGGTGTCGGTATGTATTTTTCAGTAGCTCTCTGATCTCAGAAGTAGCAAAAAGATGAGCAGCTGCCAACAGAATCAGCCCACATATCATCTCTGACATGCAGACCATGGGCTGCCAATCTCCCCTACAGAAGGCACCCATTCCTGGTTCTGTACTCCCAGGGCAGTGACCTAACCAGGAATCAGTAGGAACCTGTAGCAGCAATTTGTATTCATCCCTGCTGGCAACTGCAGGAGACAAAGAAAAAGTATCCTATCACACTAGAGGTTGAGAAGTAACAGCACAAAGCTGTAAGGAACCTTATGATTTTCAGCACGATCTGCCCCTCCTTCTAAATCTACAGTCCAAATTTTCTCTTATTCTTAAGAATGTCAAATTTTGTAACATATTAGAGCCTAATTAGTTTTATCAGGTAAAATTATCAAAATTGCCAATCAAAACTAAGCATTTGTGTGACAACAGGATAATCTAAACAGATTGAATTTTGATATTAAAGTAAGTACTTCTTCAGTTTTCATCTTTGAGATACATCTTGAAGGTATACCAATTAAATGATCTGATGGAAGGGAATAAATGGGGAAAAAGCTTGAAACCAGACTGGCCATGAGTTATAACTATTGAGATGGGGTGAGAACTGTTGCACACAGTCGTTCATTATATCATTCTCTATACTTTTGAATGTGCTTAAAACTTTCCATAACAAAAAGCTTAAAAATATTTTTCAGAGGAAAACTTAAAAATCAATTACAAAAACAAGTCAACAAATTCATAATTACAGTGAGCCAGGAGAGAAGGCTGTTTTCATTTGTTCAGAATGCCAAGGTATCAAAATGACAAGAACAGACTGTAATTGGAGTTTAGAAGTAGGCATGATAAAAACCAGGGAAAGAAGACTTAAGTACATCCTCCTGCAACATAAAATTGCTCCCTTCAATATACCCTGTAAGGTTTACTGACGTGTAATTTGACCCAGTCTCTAGTGATTATACTTTCCTTTAGAGACTATTTCCTAAACAACCTAATTGTTAGGGAAAACTTCAGACCTTTCTTAAGTTCGTCCCATTATTCCTAGTTGTACACCTGTGTACAATAATTTCCTTCACAAGTGTCTGTTTACTCCAAAGCTTGTAATTTAGTCACTGATCTTGATTTATAAAATTGATCTGCCCTTCAGATTTTCAATATTTTGTTTGGCTATTTCATATCTTGTCTTTATTCTCACGTTCCTTCATCAACTTCATTTAATCATTTTAATTAAGCTCACCTGTCCTTTCCCAGCACAGTTGCTCTGTGCTATTATTTCTAGGTACCAATCTCAATAATCAAATAGTGAGATTTCCCACTGGTTTGGCAATGTAATTGATGCCCTATCCCACACAGACTAATCCTTGTATTTTTTGGTGTAGCACACTGACATTTTAGGCTGCTCTCGACTACCCACCACGACCTTTGTTCAGCTAGCTCCATGAAATCTATGGCTCCTACTGAGAGGGTACGCCTGAGTCTTTACAACCCAACAGTTCCAAATAAAAATAAGGACCACTTACTAAATGCCATGCCCTGTGCAAACACACACACACACACGATGTCAATGCTGTCCAACAGGACTTTCAGTGATGAAGGCACTGTTCTGTATCTGCACTGTCCAAGATGGTGGCTACAGAGCACTTGAAATGTGGCTAGTAGTACTGAGGAACTTTCCACTTTTAGTTCATTTAAATTAATTTCCCTTTAAATAGTCATGTTTGAGATTTAATATTGCTTGGATTTTTCTTCATAAAAATCATTTCCATTTAGTTGTACATCTATACACACTTAAGACCATTTTAAACAGTTTCTCACCCAGAGCACAACTGACATTTTGGATAAGACATTCTTTGTGGCAGAGCGGCTGTCCTCTGCACTTGTAGATGTTTAGTGGCATCTCTGGCCTCTACCCAAAACAGGCAAGTAGCAAAGCCCCAGCTGTGACAATCAAAAATGTCCCCCCAAACACGGCCAAATATCCCCTGGAGGAACAAAAATCACACCCAGTTGAAAACCACTGATCTAAGACTAAGAGTCTGGATTCTGTACTCAGTACTAATGATATTCTAGGGCAAGTTCTTGAGAGATCCTTTTTTATTGGGAGACCAGACTACAACTAAAAGCAGTTAAAAGTAACCATCTCTTCATAATATTTTCCACAGAACTTACATTATAATATTTGTGTTTTTATATTCACTATCTTAGCAGTTCCTCATGGACCTTGAGGTGAGTATTCTGCCTGATTCAGAGACTAAGGTGTGTGTGAGGGGGTGGGGGGTTGGAGGAGATAAAGTTAGGGTCTGTCTAAGTGGTTAAAAGACTTGCTATTACATAGTTAATAAATAGCAGGGCTGAGACAAACCCAGATTTAGGAATTCCAAACTTCAAACTCCTGTCTATACTATCTTGCCTTGTAGCCCTATATCACCTTATGCGGAATCTCCTTAGAGAAAAGCCCTTTTGCTATGACAATCTCAACTAAGGCTATTTATAATTGCACAACACATGACAATGCCAGAAAACAAAGCTCACAGGAAAATTCCACATATAGACAGAACAATGAGAACTGGTTTCTACTGTTACCAACCTGCATCCTAAGGAGTAATTCAGCACAGTGACAAGTCATGCCAAACCCACGTCTCTTTAAAAGATCTCTCCTAACCTAATACTAAAGGGTTAAGAGAGTGAGCAAGCTGACAAAGGGCAAAAGTCAGTTTGGATCCCTGGAGGGAGGAGTTGAGGGGGAGGGGAAACCAAACTAAGAAAAGTGGCTGCCCTAAAACTGGGATGCCTCAGAAAGCAAAATATCCCAGAATATGGACCACATGGAACAGTGGGAGGAGCCCTGGATTTTAAAATAAAAAGAAGACCCATCACAGAGACCTCATCTGTCAGTAGCTCACTGTGTACCCCTGGAAAAATGCCATAAATCTCTAGGCCTGTTTCCTCAACTCATCAGTAAAAAGACTGGTCTGCATGACTTGTTGGGCACTTTCCAGGTCTCAGTGAGCAGGCACTTCCAGCTCTCCCCTCAAACTCAACATGCACGACCATGTTCTTGGCACTGGTTTCCTATTTTTCTGACAATATTTTAAGTAGGAACATAGCACTAACTCAAGAAATTTACTAGAAAGAAAATCAAAATGTCACAAAGGTATCTGAGTATGGAATAGTTTCAATTCAACACAATGAATGTTTGTAGAGGGCCAGCCGCTCACTACTGCCAGGGGCCTTGTAATTTCTGGGAAACCACAACCAAGGTTCTAGGCTCTCTGAATTCCTCTTCCCTGCCCTAGCAGTCCCCACCTACATTCAACAACTGCACTCATTATTTGGTCTCTCAGAGCCAATAATTACTTTAACATACAAAAATATACAAAGACTACCACAGAATTAGCAAGTTTGAAAACACAAAGTAAAAAAATTCAGATACAACTTTTTTTAATGCTGAGTACACTTGAGATGTGAGACAAGTCACAAGATTACACTGAACGAAATATTTGATTTTTAACAGGATGTACTGAAAGAACACATATTTGAAGAAAATATTCATGTTCTGAGTAGCCGAAGTTTTCTTTAACTGAGCAATTTATTTGCTGTACCACACTCACACTGCCTGTCTGATCTTACTGTTTTGGGTAAGGAATAAAGTTTACTTATTTATACCTTTTTTCACTCAAAAGTATCATTTATCATTTCATTTGTGACTGTCATAGGCACAGTTCTCATACATAAATCAAACTATAGTAGCACATTTTTATCAGAACTTACTAAACCTTGGTAAAGTTTTCATGTGAAGATGAAAATATTCTGGGTTTCTTGTTCTAGTTAAGATTCCAGAAAACCAGTATCTTTTGGAAACAAATTTTTCTCAAGCAATGCAGCAACGAGCTGATCCTATTACTCTGCAATTAGGTTTGCAAAGAGGCTCCTTCCTTTTGAAGGGGAGTCACAAACAGAACAGCTCCACCACAAGTCAACTACTGTACTTCAAAAATTAGAGTGCAGGACTGTCTCAAATCTCAACAGACCATTTTTACTGCTCCTAGATATAAGTCCCTAAAATTTTACCTACAGCACTTTCCTACTGTTTCAAAAAATCTATCCCCTTTAAGTACATTATTTCATCTGAATCAAATTCACTTATCTTTTATTTCATGAAACTAAAAGATTACCTAGTCTCAATATTGTATACTGACACAGGAATCAAAAACAAAACTGATTACTTATTTATACCAGGAATGAAAAAGAAAAGGTAGCTTTAAAAAGATACATTACTTGTAAATTTCTCAGACTAGGTGAAGCAAAAGCATGCTCAAAGATAAATCAAAGTGCCCACCCACCACTGTAACAAAAGGTTTTGGAATGCATGGTCACTGATATAAAGAAAAAACACCCTACTTCTCTCCTCCCCCGTGCAACTTTCTAAGTTACAAGTTAAGTTACACTACAGGCACTACCAACTTGGTTCTATGAATGACAGCAGAGCTATCCCCACTACTAGCCTGAGTCTAAAACTTACCAAAAAAAAATGTTGTTAAAATCTTAAAAATGATCTCTATCGCTAACGAAAGAAAATTAGAGTAAGGATAATTTAACAAAATGTTAAAATAAGTGACTTAAAACTTCTTTCAGTATTGAAAAATACTATGTGGCAACTCCATGTAGTTAATGTTTTCAGAAGGTATTCCAAAAGTTTTATAAGCATGTTAAATACAACATGGCTACAGCAAAGATCAGAGAAATTCCAAGCCAGCGCCAGAAACTAAGCCGGCAGCTTTAGGATTGAAAAGCTGTCCGCTCCACCTGAGGCAGACAGAGACCAAGGCCAATATCTTAGCGGCAAGTTAGGCCTCTTTCTCCGGGAAGCGCAAGACAAACAGGGCGTCATGCAACCTGTCACCGGTCACTTGGCAAAAATTATATCTAACTTCAAAACGTGGGTCTAGATGGCCTCCTATATAGTCGAATGAAAGAGAAGAGCGAAAGCATCAGGGGAGAAGGAGACTTTAAATGTCCCACTTTCTGACCCCGTAAATATTTATCCCATTATTAGATCCGAGACCTGGATTCTAAGACTTGCTTTTTAATAAAGGCCTCTCAACCTCCTCGGAGTCTGTTTTGCAACAGTGAAGGAACTTTTCCGGCTTAATCTCAGTTCCCTGAGAGCATGCGGCCCTGCAATTCAATATCCTAAACTGGCAGGGAACCGTGGAAGAGGAAGGGAAGGAATCCACGACCAAAACAGCCTTCTTATAAAAAAAAAAAAAAAAACAAACGAAAAAAAAATCATCATTCTTCCTCCGCCCATAGTAAACCCATCCCAAAAATTTACAGCGTGTAAAGAAAAGCAGCATTGCGAACTGCTAACGTAAGTTTTCCTTGGACTCTACGCACGGTTTTCAGCTGTCAAATTACAACTCAGGAAAACACTATCATTAGAATAAAAAAGGAAACAAAAAAGCTCGCACTGTAGGGGCCGGGAGCTGATCAGCCAGCACCGTTTGGAGAGGAGAGCAAAGGGAATCCAATCCATACCCCACCCCCGCCTCAATTCATCCCCGCCCCGAGCAGGCAAACCTCACTGCAGGGGCTCAAATTTAATAATAATAACAATAATCATGGCGCTTCCTCCCCCACCCCCCACCGTGATCTGCCGGGAATCAGCCTCTCCCCCTCATCCCGTCCCCCGGGATCTCCAGGCTTGGCAGGTCCAAACCACCCCACCGGACACAACTCCCAGGAGCCCGGCCGAGCCCAGCCTACCCCGGGGCCTCTCGCCCCGCTTCTCTTCTTCCCTCCCTTTTTACCTCCACCATCCCCCATCCGCATTGTCTGTCTCAATTCAACTTTGAGTAATATGGATTCCTCGGGCCTAGGCCGGGCGGTAATTACAGCCTGCCCCCCCCCCCCCGGTAGCCGGAACCCCACCATCTCCGTTGAGTTCAGCGCGTCTCCTCCGGGTGGGGGGGGGGGGGTGCAGCGCGCTTTCCCGTCTACACCGTGCTCCCCCCACGGCCCCCGAGACCAGAAGTTTGCCCCGGAAAGAGCCTAGTTGGGGGCAGTGAGGACCCCCCCGCCGCCGGCCGGCGCGTAAATACTGGAGCCCGCCCCGGCGCGGCCCCGTGGGGGAGGGAAGGGCGGGGAGGCGCCCCTCCCCCCGTCCGCCGGCCCTATTACCTGTCATTGAGCTGGTCCTCGGTGCCCGGCAGCGGGTGAACCACGAAATGGATGGACGTCATGGTGCTTCCTTCTCGTCCTCCTCCCGAGGACGGCCCCCTCCCGCTCTCGCCCGCCCCCCCCCGAACCCACTTCCCCTCCCCAAAGCCCACTGCCGCCGCCTCCCAGTCCCCAAATGGAGGGAAGCAAATGCGCAGGGGCCGCCGCCGCCGCCTCCCTGCCGGGCGTGTGTCCACGGCCCGGCCGCCCGGCGGGGCAGGAAGGAGAGCGGATCAACACGCCACCCGCTCCCCCGGCGACAGCGCGCAGGTCTGCGAGGCCAACGGCCGGGACCTGGGGCGCGCCGCCGCCGCCGCCGGCAGCGCCAAGCGTCGGGAGAGGGGGCGACTGGCGAGGGTGGAGAGGGGCGGACTATGGGGACGGTGTGGTCCCGGCGGCAGACGGGGTCCGGACTAGGGAGGTGGGGAGGGAGATGAGCCCGCACCGCGCGTCACTGGCGAGAAGCTGCCGCCGCCGCCAGCGCCGCCGCCGCCATCTTCACTTCTGCCCCAGTTTCTCCGTCTCGCAGGCTCCGCTCCCGAGCGGCGGGGGAGGGGCGAACGGGGGGAGGAGGGCGGAGACCGGCGGGCGGGGGCACGGCTGCGAGGGGGCGGGGCTCCGGGAAACGGGCGGCGAGGCCCTTTCAATTGGGCGGCTCAACGTTGTCGGGCCACGGCGCTGTAAGGCGCGTGCCGATTGGTCCGTTCGGGCCCCCGGGAGGGTGGGATAGCTCCCGAGTGAGTGTTCGTAGAGCACGTGTTAGGGAAGCGGGAGGTGGAGGGGCGCGTCCGCCCGCGCGGGAGGGAGTCCGCCAGGAGCCTGAGTGTGTGTCTCGGGGGAGGTGGGAGGGAAGCGGGGCTCCTGCGTTGTCTCGCTTTGATTTCCCTGGGGCAGCCCTAATTATTTTGCAAAGCCTCGGGGGTTTTTTGTTGTTTTTCGTCCTTCCTCCGCAGTTATATTTAAAGTGGAAGTGCAAAATCAGTTAAGGGACAAGAAATGCACACCCTTTTATTGGAGAAGATAGTTATGTAAGAACCTTTCCACAAGGTCCTATCGTAGGATCTTAGAGCTGACTTTGCAGCAACTTCTTTTATCACCTTAGTCTCCCCAGTTTCCTCAGTACCACCACCCCGTAGCCGCACAAAGACAAAATGTGGAAATTTCCACTAATTTCCATATGTAAATGATTCACGATTTTTTACGACTTTTAAATGGAAGGTGATCCATCTCTTCTATGAAGGCGTTCTTCGACTTACGATCAATGGGATTATAACGGCAAATTCTTGAATGGGTTTAGCTGCGTGTTTTCTAGAGAGCCAGTTCATAGCTTTCTTCTCAAAGGCTTCTGTGCCCCCTTCAAAACATCAGGTACCTCTTTCAAGGCAAAAAGTGAAAACATGAAGCCTCTTTTCCAATCTGTGTGGATGTTCGTTAAATCAAGGATTTTGTGAAACGTTCTTCATGTTAATGCATTACATACACACTTTTGCTTAGAAAGTTCTTTTGAGCAAAATATATGAAAACATTTATAAATCAGGATATTAGAGTAAGCACCGCTCGAGACAGGTAATGGAACACTTTTTTAGGTCACTAGCTCCAAAACTGGCCCAGGTTAGTTTAGACTAAAAAGGGATTTCAAGTCCGCTGTTCATAAGAAGTCTATGTGAGTCATAGGGAAGCAGGGTAGACCAATGAACACGGGTAATTTTAGATCCGGATAGACCTGGATTTGTGTCCTGTTTCTGCTACTTAACTGTGCTATATTGATTAATTATTTAACCTATTAGAGTGTCATTTTTTCTAATTTGTATTCCAAATATATCTACATAGGGTTGTGAGATCTAAGTAAGATAATGTATGTCAAGCACCTACGGCACTTCATAACAGTAGGCTCTGCAAGTAGAAGCTTTTACTTCTCACACATTCATATGTACCACTTTATTTGCTAATATCTTTTAACACTCAGATCACACAGTGGGTTAAATAATATTATCTCAGTTATATAGATGAAGACACTGAGGCTCAAACACCTTAGATAAGTGCTGAAGCTGAGACTTAAACTCAGGGTCATTTAACTTTGATTCCATTGCTCTTTCCACTATACCACAGCTGCCATCTAGTTAATAATTTAGAAGGAACAGACTATTTTCAAAGCCAATAGGAAAAATGTGATATGATAAATGCAAGAAGAGTGCTATGGAAAAAGGAGGAAGTGACTGCAGCCAAGAGAATTAAGAAGTCTCATTTAAGCCAAGCTTTCAAGAATATTCTGGCCAAATAGAATATCCAGCTTAAACCTAGTAATTTTAGACTAGCCCCTGAACAAACTCCACACCATATGCGTACTTTGCTTCATTACTCTTTCTTCCAAATCTGTCTGTCTTCATCTCTTCGTTGTGCTTCCACTCTGCTTCCAACTTGATTTACCCACTCCCAGTTTCCTAGAACAGAGATGTTCTCTCCTGGTTGAAAGTCTCTCTTCTCACTCTAGGCAGCCCATTCAAACTGCCCACTTGGTCTTTGACAACCATCTTGACATAGCTACTTTTTTATTGTCCCAGGCTGGAATGTTAGGGAGAATGTTCCTCTCCCAGGCCCCCACACGTTGGTGGGTCACACTTTGAACTGGGGAAAACAAGAATAAGGGCATGGAATTATGCAAGCCTGTTGCATGGATCAGGGAGGGAATACAAATAGGGAGGGAATAGAGATGAGCAGAGTTCAAGCAGAAGCTTTTTGAAGAGTCAAAGTGCAATACAAGCCTAGAAAAGGAGGTGGGAAACATTTTTCTAATAATTTGGACTAATTCTGTCTTTGAGGACAACTAGAAAAGTTGGCCAAAATATTTCTTTAAATCTGTATAAAGGCACAAGAGAGTTAACAAAATGAAGAACTACCAAACTAGATCCAAGGGATGTGAGTCCTGTGTTTGGAACCATTTTTTCCTCTGGGATGAATGCCAATTCCAGAAAGACAGAGTGAGAAGCCAAGAGACTGAGCAGTTCTCTGACAAGCACTCCAGGCTAAAACAATAAGGATTGATGTCCAAGGTCCCCCAATGCAGTGGTGAATGCTAATGACAGTTTAATGGTTTCTTACAAAACTAAAGGTACTCGTAACCTATGATCCAGCAATCACACACTTTGGTATGTAACCAAAGAATTTGAAACCTTATGTCTAGACAAAAACTTGCACACAGATTTTTATAGCAGCTTTATTCATAATTGCCAAAACTTGGAAGCAAACAAGATGTCCTATAGTAGGTGAGAGTATAAATAAACCGTGGTATATCCAGATAATGGAATATTATTCAGTGCTTAAAAAAATGAGTTATGAAGCACAAAAAGATATGGAGGAACTTTAAGGGCATATTACAAATGAAAGAAGCAAATCTAAAAAGTTATTTACTCTAATTCCAACTATATGACATTCTGGAAAAGGCAAACCCATGGAGACACTAAAAAGTTCACTATTTGCCAGGTCATTGAAGAGAGAAAGCGATGACTAGGCAGAGTAGAGGATTATTAGGGCAGTAAACTACTCCGTATGATACTGTAATGGTGGATACATGTCATTATACATTTGTCCAAATCCACAGAATGTACAACACCAAGAGTGAACCCCAATATAAAGTATGGACTCTGGATGTTAATGATGTTTCAGTGTAGCTCCATCAGTTGTAACAAGTGGACCACTCTGATGAGGATATTGATAACGGACGAGACTATGCATGTGTGAAGGCAGGAGTACACCGGAAATTGCTGTACCTTCTCGATTTTTCTGTGAACCTAAAACTATTCTAAAACATAAAGTCTATTTTTAAAAATCTTAAATATTGGCAAAATAAATTCAAAAGGGTAGCGGATTATGAACAAGTGCAATGATTTGACATGAAAATTAGCAAATGTAATTCATTGTATTAACAGAATAAAGAAGGAGACTAAATAAATCACTTCAGCAGAGTAAGAAAAGGATGTTGTAAATTTCTATAACCATTCATGAAGAAAGTTTCTTAGCAAACTGTAAATAGAAGACTTCTTTAATTTGAAAAGGATACTTATAAAAAAACTTACAGGAAACATCTTTTATAATGGCAAAACGTTAAAAGCTTTGCCCCTAAGATTGGAAACGAGGATGTCTATGCTCACCACTACCTTTCAACATTGTAGTAGAGGCCCCGCTTGTATGATAGGAAAAGACAAAGAATTGTAACTTTCCCGAGATGTTTGACAAGAAAAAGCATATGATCATTTCTGCTCAAATTTCTGTGTCTGAAGCACACACATAAGTTTGACTACCTGAGGCTCCTGACTTAATGAGGTTGGCTGGAAGTACCAAGTGGTGACAGCCACACTGGAGAAGAGGTAGGATGAGGCCAAGATTCACTACAGGAAGAAGCTCAAGCCAAAAAGAACATAGGGAAGAAAACCAACAAATAAACATGTGTCCTCAAGACTCATAGACTCCTAATCGAAGCACAACAAAAACTGTTTATACCTCGAAAAATGTGTATGTTTTGGAAAGGAAGATATAAAAACATTATTTCCATAGGACATATTTTAATATATATAAATTAGAATTAATAAGCAGCTTTAGCAAAATAGTAGAAATAAGTATAATGTCTAACAAAATCAATTGTTTTATATACAAGAAAAGGAATTAGAAAATAAAGTTGTTAAAATCCTATTTAAATAATATTAAAACTATTAAATATCTAATATCTAAGAACAAATTCAATAAAAGATGTGTAAAACCTCTACAGAGAGAACTCTAAAACATTTTTGAGAGAAATTAAAGATGGTCTAAATAAGTGGAAGACTAGACCGTGTTCATGAGCTAATGCACTTAATATTGTGAAGTTGTCAAGCCTCCCTAGTGTAATCTCAGTCAAAATTCCAACACTTCTCCTCCCCCGTGAAACTTCACAGATTGTTTTTCAACCTTATATAGAAATGAGAGACAAAGAGATCGATGAAATAGAATAAAGGCCTCAGACATAGACCAAAGTTTCATAAACATACAACCATGATAACAGAGGCACTTTAGGGAAGTTTGGGAAAGAAGGTGTTTGCAATAAGTGCTAGGACAATTGGATATCGTTATTTTAAAAAATTAAACGTAACCCCTACCCACATCATACACAAAGATCCAGGTGGATTTTAGATCCAAATGTAAAAGGCAAATGATAAAAATCTCTAAGAAGCTATTATAGGAGGATATCTGTGTGGCATTAGAATTGAGGAAGACTCCCTAAACTGATTGTAAAAGCTCTAATCATAAAATGTGTCATTATGTTAGACTATATTATAAATAAGAATTTCTATTCATCAAAAAGAAATTAATAAGAGTTTGAAAAAAATGAGCTATGGAATGGAAGAAGATATTTGTAATGCATGTAACTGATGAAGGACTCACATCCAGAATTTATTTTTAAATTCTTTGAAATTTTATATTAAAAAAAAATGAAAACCAAAAATTTTTAAATGGAAAACAGAATAAGCACTCCACCAAAGAAATACACAATACACAAATGACTCATAAACATATAAAAGGTGCTCTACCTCATTCTCACCAGAAAAACAAATTAAAGCCACGTTGAGATACCACTACACATCCCACAGAATGGCTGTGATCAAACAGACTGACAATTAAAAGCATTGATGAGGGTGTGAAACAATAACTCTTATTTATAACTGGTGAGAGCTTAAACTGATACGACCACTTTGGAAAGATGAGCAAAGGATTTGAAAGTCATTTCTCCTTCAAATGACCAATAAGCACATAAAAAGATGCTCAACATCATTAAACATTAGAGAAATACAATCATACCCACAATGAGATATTACTTCTCATCTACTAGGATGGTGAAAATAAAAAAGACAGATAATAACAAATGTTGGAGAGGATGTGGAAATTGAAACCCTCATACATTGTTGATGGAATTGTAAACTGAAGCAGTCATTTTGAAAAAGTTTAACAGTTTCGACAATTTCTTAAAAAGTCAAACACAGAGTTACCATAAGACCACTCCTAAGTCATACTCAAGAGCATTGAAAACTTATGTCCACACAAAAACTTATACACAAATGTTTGTAGTACCATTATTCATAAAAGAGAAAAAGTGGAAACAACCCAAATGTCTATCAACCAATGAATGGATAAATTACAAGTGGTATATCCATGCAATGGAATGTCGTTTACCATAAAGAAGAATGAAGTACTGATACACTGCAGCATGAATAAACCTTAAAATGTTATGATAAGTGAAAGATGCAGACACAAGAAATCAAATGTTATATGTTTTCATCTGTACAATGTGTCCCGAAAAGGCAAATTCATAAAGACAGAAAGTGTATTCATTAGTTGCAAGGGGCTGGGAGGAAAAGGAAATGGGAAGAGACTGCTAACAGGCATGGGGTTTTGCGGGGATGAAGAAAATGTTCTGAAATTAGACAGTAGTGATGGTTGCACAACTTGGTGACTATATAAATAACACTGAATTAATTATACAGTTTAATAGGGTTAATTATATCTTAATAAATTTATTATCCAAAAAAAAAAAGGAAAGAAAAGTAGTTGTATGACTTTATACTCCCACTAGCAGTGCAGTGAGTTCAGTGAGTTCGTAATATTTAATTAACTAGCTAGCTTCTACCTTCTCAACACATTTTTTTAAATATCTCTGTCACTTATCTAAAGAATGATTTTAGTGAGTACCGTATGCCAACCACCAAGTATTGCAGATAGATGTCACGGGATAGGCAAGGTCTCTGCCCTCATGGGACTTACAATCTAGTGGCAAGGGGTGAGAATGGGGTTATAGATACTTTAACAGGATGTAAGTCACTTGCCCAAAATCACACAGTAAGTAGAGGACTCATTATGGAAAGCAACATCAATTCTGATAAGACCCTAGAGGTCATTTAATCCAATGACTTCATTTCACAGAAGAATCTGAGGCTCTAGGAGGCTAAACTGCCCAGTGACACATTACTTGTTACACCCTATCACAAATATACATCTTGGGTTGGGGAGTCCAAAGGGACCCTAGAAAACTCTCAAGGTCAATCCGCGTAATATTTCTTTCATCTTAAGATGCCTCTCGGAAATAGACAAGCCCTCCAACATACATCCAACAACTGTTCACTGCCGTTCGCCACGTGCCAGGCAGCGTGCCATGTATTGGGAACCTGGCAGAGAGCGAGAAAGATGTAGCCCTGTCCCTGTGACTTCATGGAGTCTGGAGGGTCCCAACTGCAGGTTGATGGCTACCTGAGTCATCTTGGGAGATGAAGATACCTATAGATTCTAGGCTCTCCCTGCACTGTGATATCATTGATCTGGAGTGGGCCTTGGAATCTGTATCTTAAATGCTCCCCTAAGGTGACTCTGGTGAGCAGCCAGGTATGGGAATCACTGACCAAGTAACCCCCAACTTGGCTTTTAGAGCTGAGATGAGCAAGACCTGGAAAGACTCACACAATCTCACAACTAGATAAAAATCAGTTAATGCCCAAACTTGGGGCATACTTTTTATTTATTTATTTTTAATTAATTAATTAATTTGTTTGGTGTTCGAACCCTAGATAGAACCAGAGAGGCAAAGCATTTATGCATTCATGAAACAAATACTGGGCACCTACCAAGGGCAGTATGCTGGGAGCAAGGGACACAGCGAAGATATGACAGAAGCTTTCTTACTCTCATAGGGCTTACATGGGGTGGGAATTGGGGTGGGACAGGGAGAAAGCCAAGAAAGAAAAAACGGGATAATTTAAACTCTAATAATGGGAAATATTACAAAGACAGACCAAGTGTATGCCAAGTCAGTGGAAGAGAATCCATTAGGTTGAACCATGTAAAAGTCAATATTGACCAATTTGGTTCAACAGAAGCAACACTTTTATGTGGTTTAGCTTTATAAATAGATGTTAGGGAGAGGGAGAGGTTGAATCCTTTCTCCCCAGGAGAAAAAGAGAAGGTGGTTTCACAAGCTGGGGATGATTTGAACATGAGAATGACAGATAAAAGCCTAGAGAAAAAGTCTTGTTAGAGCAAAGTCTCTGAGGAGAAATGGCAGAAGAGAAGCTGGGAACCAGGGCCCTTCACTCCAGACAGGCAGGGAGCACCGCGTAGAAGCCGCACAGTCATAAAAGTGTAATGCACAGTCACTATTCTTAACAAGGTTATTTACACTTTGATTAAAGACACAGTCAATAAAAACCGTGGATAATAAAAAATCAAATACTCACTTCCACACAGTGATTCGTGCAATACCCACTGCTGCAAACATCCTGCCAAAAGCTGCCGTTCTCAGTCCCTGACCCAAACGCCACTTTCTCTGTGATGTCATCTGTCATCTCCGCAGTCAGGTGAAACTGCTTTCTCCCTTGACTCTACAATTCACTACCTGCCTCACACTGCAGTTATTTATGGGCTTAATGTCCTCCTTCTCTTGGTGCACTTCTCTATGGAAAGGACCATGTCATGTGGCCCTGGGTTTTTCCGCCAGTGCATGACTGTCACCAGTACAGGATTGATAGATAAAAAGTGAATGATGAATGATGGCTATCTCCGAATTTGTTTTGTATTTAAGGTAATGTAATGCTGTAGTGAATTGTCCCGAGTGACCAATTTAGGGATTAAAGTGTGGTTTCGTTCTGGAGCGACCCACCCGCCAAAGTAAGATCCCTGTCTCATGGGTACGTTTAAGCTCCGTCTCACAAAGATAAGTGTTTCAGTGTTAATATGGGTCAACTCATGTTTGCTCAATATGATTAAACTCCATGACAATGTCTGCCATCCAGGCTAAGTCTGGAAGGGGCATTCTGGCTGAGTACATAATCAGGTCACAGCAACTCTGGTACTGGCTCTGGCCCACCCCTATGCCCCTTCATACAAAAACCTCCCAACCTACTCGTTTCAATAGATCCTTACCTGGCCATCTGCAAGTCCCATTTTCTGTGGAAATGGTACAGTCACTTGCCACATCTCCCACAGTTGCCCTGTGTATACTTGGAAATCATTAGGTTTCTTCCCACTTATCTCTTCTGGAGAGGAAATAACGCCTTTGGCTTTTCCGCATAGGCTCAAATTACCCCCCTCCATCAAAGTTGCCACCAGCGCCCTATATTGGACCAGCCTAGCCAAGTCTACATGATTCAAGAGCTGTTTATTCCAGTTTGTGAATTGTCTAAGCCTTTTGCTTGTTTTCTTCCCGGCTTCTGCTATTTATGTGTAAGGACATCTTACTATATCTCCCTCAGTGTCTGGGAAGAATACTAATACTTACATTTGTTTAGTGCTGTGCAGTCTACAAAATGACATTACATATACAAACTTATTTTGGCTTCCTACCAGTTCTGTGGAATAGATTTCATTATTCTCTTATTCTAGCTAAGCAATGATAAATGACTCATCTGTGATCATATTGCTAGGAAGTACAATTGGGTCTTGAACCCAGCTTCTGCTTCTCTGTCCAGTGTTGTTACTGTTAAACCCATCAGAGAATGCAAATTTCCCACTTTGCTATTTATTAGAAGGCAGGGAAAGAGCTGGATGGGAGAGTGCTTTCCTGATACTACGATTAGAAGTTATCTACAGATTTACTATCAGCTCCACTGCTTGAGCATTCCACTTTGGCAGCTAGGCTGTGATGTTCACCTGCCAGTGGTCCACAGCTTCAACAACCATATGGCCTTGGCCCCAAACGGATACACTTTCTAAGAAGTGTATATTTTCAAATTTATTGTCACTCCTGAAGGTAATAGGGTGTATCCCACTGACATTCTGTCTACTGGATCATAGTGTACTAACCACTCACACAAAGAAACAAAAATCAACATCTCCTCATGCTCTACAACTTTAAAAGCCTTTCCAACTCCTCTGAGCTGTATGTGGGAAAAAAATAACAATATTAAAACCCCTACTTTACAGATGAGAGGAATAAGGCTCAAAGTGCAACTCTGGGCAACTTTTTAAGGTCACACTACTGGGAGCTGTGAAAGGGAACACATCTTCTGACTCTAAATCTTATTCTCTTCCCAGAAAGACTTATCGACAATGTCTATCTATCATAATAATAATTGACATGTTTGTAGGGCTCTGAAGTTTTATCAAGCATTTTCGCATGTGTTAGTTCATTTAATCTTCAACAACCCTATAGGTGGATACTGTTATTAATTATCCCAATATTATTTTTTAAATTCTCAGCCATATTATCATTATACCCTTTCACCTCTGAGTAGTAAATGCATCTCCGAGGAACATTTATTTATTCGATCATCAGATATTGTTGAGCACCTAATGTAAGACCTTGCACGGGTTACTATGGTTAGAGCCTACGATTCTACACTCCTGCTCTCCTGGTACACTGTTACCAGAATTGGAACCTGATATTAGCTGAGAAATGACAGGGGCAGAATAGACCAACCTGGTATTTTGTAATCAGAAGTGGGATGACTAGTTTTTCAAAAGTGACCAACCAGAGGGCAAAAAAGGCAAGCTCACAAGTGGCACCAGATACTTCAATTAGTACCTGTCTCCACAGACTAGAAAATAGATTTTATATGTACGACCTAAAAGGGAACATTAGCTTAGCCTTGGTCTATGAGCCCTGTCCACACACAGAGATACCAATCATTATGAATAGTGTCCTCGTCAAATGCTGAGAATACTATTCCAGGCTATGGTTATTGAATTGACAAGTGATTAAGAGTTGGCTCTGGCGCCTCCCTTGACTGGATTCAAGTGCTCCTGGTCCCCTGCAGAGGTAAATCAGTAGTACATGATTATTTCAATGATTAGGAGAGGAAGAGAAAAGCCACACAAGATCTTTTCTTCATTTCTTCCTTCTCTTTTTTCCTCTATCGCTACCCAATTAAAAAAGGTCAATGATTAAATGGAGACATAAGAGACTAAACTGCAAAGAATGTACTAGGCCTAGGTTGCCTGGGAGACTGGACTCCAACAGGGAAATGACAGGTTGATGGAGTTCTAGATTTGCCCTGATATTTTCATCTGTATGAGAGCAACTCATCATGGCTCCTATTGCTCAGTGCCATTCTGATTGCCATTCTGACTGCCACCAAGACGTTGGACAATGTGCCAGGGGATAGGGCTTGATTTTTGTCACCTTTCCAAGAGAAATATGGGAGGGGCAAATGGTTTCTCTTAATAGTTCATTCATTAAATTGTATTCACTTGCCTCTTTTGATAGTGCCATTGAATTTCAGGCAGGCCCTTAACCTTAGTCATCCCAAAGCTTGCTACTTCTGAGGTTGCATGTCTACAGCCATGCTACCCTGAACAAGCCTGATTTTGTCTGATCTCAGAAGCTAAGCAGGGTAGAGCGTGGTTAGTACTTGGATGGGAGACTACCTAGCAAGACTGGGTGCTGTAGGTGTAAAAAAATTAAAAAATAAGGGATCGTAAGCTGAAGGTCCTTGTAATCTGTGAGGTCAACCAAGAGTTGCCTTGCTTAAAAAAAAAAAAAAAAAAGGTGCCTATCTGTGTCTACTTTCCATCTCTTTCACCGAGACCCTCCCTCAGCCCCTCCTTCTTTCCTCTGTTACTCATGATACAAACTCAAAGTTCTTAACCTTTTTCCTTGCCAGCTCCTTCGTGCTCATCTGTGCCATTTCAATTACATTACAGGAAAGTAATAAACCCTAAGGCTCGTTTCTTGACCTTAACCAAAAAAAAGAAAAAAAAAAAAAAGAGGAAAAACAATTCTAACAAACAGGATTATCAGGCTTTCTTTTACAATAAATTTCATCCAAAATAGATGTAAAGCAAATCAAAGCAGTGTGCCAGAGGGCAGTTTTGTGAACCAGGTCCTCCCGCTCATTTAAATGTGCCGAATAAAAGAGGTTTTCTCTCCAAATTTGGGTATCTTTAAAATGTGGGTGAGACTTAAACTTAATAGGAGCCATTTCCATAATTTTCTTAAATCTAAATTAACTTGCAAAAATTAAAATAAAAGAAGACTCGGGGTCTTGTCCCTAGAATCTGCTCCCTGGGGTGGCTTCTTGTGCCAGTTCTATAATTACCCGTAGCCAAAATAAAATATTTAATCCAGATTTGCAGTGGGATTTATTGTTTAAGAAGGATGACAATCCAAGTTTGGAACTGCTGTCTGTACTCTCAGTGGAGGAGTTTTTGGTCTGAAAAGATCCAATGAAGGGAGAGAAAACAGAAGGAAGAGAGTAGACGAACTACATAGGTTTCCATTTCCAGAACTGCTCGGGGGTGGGGAAGGGGGGGATCAGAGAATATAAAAACCTTCCCTACATAAACTCCTTTAAATGTGGGATGGAACACAAAAAACATCCTTTTAAATGTGTAGCTGAGCCCTAAAAAAGCAAGAGACATCCAAAGGCCGAAATGAAAGATGAAACTGAAACGGAGAGAGGAGCCAAGGTGGCTGCTGCAGCAGCTTGGGTGGGGGTGTTTGCCCCATCGGGCTGATCTGGGCACGTGGGATTTCATGGCCACAAGGGGACAGTAGAGGAGGCAGAAAATTGGAACTGAGAGCCCTGCATATAGCTACAACCCTTGAAGCGTTATATCCTTGGGGGAGGTAAGACCTAGAAAATATCCACCCACCAGCCTGGGGAGATGACAAGGAAGCATGTCTGTTTCCACCCAGGCTCTGGTTAGGGGTTGAAAAGACTCAGAGCTGATCATTTCTCATCATGGCTTACCTTCCCATGAGTTTGGGGCTCCAGTGTGTTGCACGCTGATCTGCAAATCTTGAAGCTAAGACATTAATAAGACATTGTTCTAGACCAATGATACACCTAGGACTCTAGCAGAAGCAAACACACACACACATTTACTCACTCCCACACACATCTGTAAAACGCACCTTCAGTTGCACAGGGGTTCTCCTAGTAAAAGGCTGGTAAAGGTGAGATTACAATAGAAGATTCCGTATTCCCAACAAGTCTCAAGCAGAATAAATAAAATTAAATCCACACCCTGACATGTAGGAAATTTCAAAACACCCAAGAGAGTGAGAGAGAGAATAGTTTACCTACAAAAAAACAATGCTTAGACTGACAGCAAAAGCAATAGAAAATAGAAACTAATGGAACGGTATATTTAAAGTGCTGGGAGGAAATCACTGCCAACACTGTTTACCTCTCATGGTAGAGAAACAGTGAAACGTAGACATTTTCAGGCCCAGGAGAAAGTTCCTCACCAAGAGAGCTTTACTGAAGGGACTACTAAGAATGTATGTTTAGAAGGACAGTGAACTCAGAAGGAGGGCGTAGTACCCAAAAAGCAGTGGTGAACACAGAAATCAGTAAACATGTGGGAAAACTTGAATACAAAATACTTACAAAATGAGAATAATAGTAACAACTACTTGAGGAGGATAAAAATGTGAGACTAAACTATCGGACAGTATGTAAGCGGGGGGGGGGGGGGAGGCAGAAAGATCATAGTAAAGTCACTCCCCAGTCCTCTTCTCATTTGAGAGAGGCGTGAAGATGTGGCAATACTGATTAACTTAAACGTTGCTTAATCCAAAATTTAAGGAGAACCAGGAAAATAGTAGAAACTGAACAAATGACGTCTGAACCGGAATAGAAGAAAACGGATGGCGGTGCAGGTGAGGAGAAAGGCAATTCTACCAGGGCAGATCCTGAAGGAACTTCACCCCCACACTGCCCGGTCTCTGGGGAAAGTTCAGATCCGAGGAGGGATGACAATGCATCTGAGTGAGTCTTCAGCGAGGCCAAGGTCAGTGGAAATCCAGGAAAGCTGAGAAGCATGAATAGAGACACAAACGATTGTGTTCAGGGGTTAAGGGTGGGGTGAATGAACATTTAATGGCAAGGTTGTCTAGGAAAGATGTTTTTTCAAGCTGTTGGCAACCTTACTGCTTGAATATTATGTGCTATATACATCGTTTTCTGTCAAACTTCAAAAAATAGTGTTTATTTTGGATTTAAACATAACATATGTTTAAAATTCAGAAAATACAAAGAATTCAACTTTCTACTGCAAATATGGCTAGAGTGTGTCTACTGTATTTCAGGTGTTACATCATTTCAGCCATAGGTCCTGAAAGCCTTTCCCACCGGCACTTTGTATTCAAACGCACCAGAAGAGGAGATTCCTGCTATAACTTTACATTATCTCTGGAGGTCCTTCCCTTCCATTCCACCAAGAGCAGAAATGCAGAAAAATAGGGTCACAACTCAGAGAAAACATGGAGCCATCTCAATAAAACCCAAGTATTTTGAAGTAGAAATCAAGTCAAAAAATGCAGAGCCCTTCCCATGTCCAAACTGTCCAAGGAAAGCTAAATAAAAACATTACTTTAGTCAAGTATTCTCCTATAAGTATGCATTTTGTTAAATAGACCAGTTTCATCCTTGGGTTTTCCCCCTATTATTGTTAAAACATGTTAGGTCATTTGTAGTCATTTATCACTTGATTTGTTTATTTTTCTTATTAGACATTTTGTTACCCGTGAAAGTCGATCAACAACATCCTAACCTCTGTAAGTCTTGATTTCCTCATCGCGTTATGGGGATGATTGTATCTACTGCATTGAGTTACTTGCGATTTAAATTTATTTTATGTATATTCATTGGCACTTATTAGATGTTCACTCAACATTAATACAAGCTGAATCCTAACACTATGAGTTTTATTTGACTCACAGTTTTTTTTAATTGAATTATTTGCTGAATTAAATATCAAGAGATGTCACATAAAATGCAAATATCTACAGTCGCTTAAAATTTGAAGATTTCATTACCCACATGCCCATACGTCAACAGCTGCCCCTTCGGATGGAACGCATACTCAGTCAGTAGGTCCCCGTCTCCACTATTGTCCTTGTTGTCACACCAGGCCACCCTCATTTACTATGTCCTCTGCCTGGCCCCTAGAGGCATTTGACTTGAAGACTGCTCTAACTCTTTTATTTCCTTTCCTGGCTGACGGCCTAAAATAATTCCTCAGTAACTCAATATTTATGGTAAAAGTCTTAATAAAGTGCACAAAAGTCACAAAATGTTAAAAACTAAAATCCCCTATGATGGGTAACATTTAATTTTCAACTAGTTATCTATGTTACACTATCAAATATTTTTACCTTCAATATTAATAATTAATCCAGAAATTATGCAAGCTGTCCATTTGCAGTTATTCTAAATTTTCTTTCTCGCTATTCCTCCTTCTGTTTCCTATTACTGAAAAATTACCCCCTAATCACATCCTGCTGCAAACTACATAACATCACAAAACAGCCCCTGAAATTATAATTATTTCAATATCCTTAATCTTTAGCAACTTCAATAACTCTCCAAAATGTAATGTAATAAGGGAATTAACTTTTATATCTTTTGATTATCGTTTGCTTGAACTACGAAGCAGAGTTCTTTCTGGGCTTTTGGTTCTGATGCCTTTCAGAAAGTTAATTGTTGGTTAGTTTTTAATTTTTTTATCACCACTATAACTGTAATTTTTTCATGCAATTATCTCCTTGCAATGAGTTTCATAAAAAAAAAAAAAAAACATAAATTGGTGTCTGTTTTTATACTGCTAGCCTATTTGCTTTGTTTTAGCCAGGGTTTGGCAGACTTTATAGAACAAAACAAATCCTTGCCCTAAAACTTTTAATACTTAAATAGTCAAAATACGCTAGTTTTTTGCTGTGCCGAAAATCTCCACACTAATGCTCTAATGAAACTTAGCTGTGGGAAAAAAAATATACAGAGCTTTTTTCTCTCTCTCTCAAAGGGATTCAGGAGTTATTTAAAATTAATTTCTCACCAATGATTAGAGAAGAATCTCTCAAGAAGATTTCCTCAAAAGCACATGGAACATTTTCATGACCCTCTGCAGGGTATAAAACAGTATTTAAAAAGTTACTAAATGTAATTCGAACTTACTTTTGAGTAGGCAGTATACCTACAATCCAGAAAACTATATTTTCTGAGGTAGTGATTAAAATTTTCGGGCCTTTTCTTACTGCCTCTCAAAATTCTTGTTTTGCTCTTTCATAATTTTTCATTTCTATCTTCTTCAATTTACCCTTATCTTTTTTCAACTTTCTCCCCACAAAAAATATACTGGCCCTTCCAGATCTTCTGGATCCTTCTTATTGTATGGTAGTAAAATACAATGACAAAATAGTGTATTGGTTACTCACTAAAATGGGGCGGGGGGAATGTTTTGGTTATTACAAAATAATGGCTACCAAGAAATGGAAATAGAAGAGATCTAAAATGTAGCTGGTAGTTAAACAAGAAAACTTGCTTGGAATGAAATTGGTATCAGCTGTCACTAGTGGACACTATTCTTTTTTTCGGCAGGCACTCTGGTTTGTCACTGGACTCACCACTTCTTGTTTCTTTCGCCGCTCTCTTTACTCCCTTTCTCATTCAGGTTACCTGCCTCGCCCCTAAAACGTTTCAGTTTGCAGCCCCTGAGACAGTAAAAACCTAAAATGCTGAAGCCTCAGCAGTTCAAGGACTTCTGTGCAGTGGGGAGATGACCGCAGGTCCTACTCAACTTGGAAACTGAAGATTCCTATGAGAATTCAAGGCATGCAACGAGAAACCTCACATTTACAACATGGGCAGCGGCAGAGAGAGAAACACAGGTCAGCCCCCACCTCAAGACAACAGGCACCGTTCTGCAGAGAGCTCCTGGTGAAGGACAGCATTGCACAAACCTAGTATGCCAGAAACGACAGAAGCATAGATTTTCAGAAAGCAGCGGGTGATACACTACTTTACAGGAGCTCTCTTATCAGAGGCGATCAGGACTGATAGTTTGTCTGTTAAACAAGAAAACTTGCTTAGAGCATGGGATATTTTTTAAATGACACATAGATACTTTATACATTTTATTTTAACTTAAAACATATGAACAACAGTCTTTAAATTTAGGGCTAAGTTATTTTCTTTTAATATGGATCAATGGAATCCTGAGTTGTCTTTCCTGCATAAACCATATTCATGCTGATATTGCCCTCAATTTCCAGTTTGGGTACTATTAAAGTAGAATAAAAACTTAAGGGCACTTGTGGAGCAAGTGGAATGTATTTTTCTGCAAGATTTTCATAATCTACTTTCCAGTCTTTTACAATTTTTGAGTTCATGTCAAATGCAAAAGCAGCAACTCACAATATCAAATCTTTTCAAAGTAATAAACTTAGGCTTTGCCATTGTATTAATTTCTTATTGTTGATGTAACAAATTACCCAAATCATAGCTGCTTCAAACAATACACATTTACAATCTCAGGTCCATAGGTCAGACGTTCCTCGGGCTCTGCTGAGGGTCACAGAAGGCTGTAATAGAGGTGTTGGCTGAGCAACATTCCTTACCGGAGTCTTTGGGGGAGAATCACTTCCAGAATCATTTGGGTTCTTGACAGACTTTAGTTCTGTGGGGTTGTAGGACTGAGGTCTGTTTCCCGGAGGGCTGTTGGCCATGGTCATTCGCATCTCCCAGAGGCTGCCCATGCTCCCTGGCTCTTGGCATCCTTTCTCAATCTTCAAAGCCAGCAATAGTGGCAGGAGTTCTTCTTGCACTCCTCATCTTTCCGATCTCCCCTTATGCCTCATCTCTTTCGCCTTTCTCTTCTGTTTCTAGAGGCTTGTGTGATTACTTTGGACTTATCCAAAAAATCCAGGATAATCTCCCTATTTTAAGGTATGATGATTAATAATCTTAATTCCATCTGCAAGGTCTCTATAAGACAGTACTATCTTAGTGTTTGAATAACCAAGAGATGAGAATCTTGGGGGAATTTTTTAGAAGTCTCTCTCTACTCAAAATAGTATTAACAACTCTTTCACTTCATACTCATATTTTGCCAAATTATAAAACATTCGATTAAATTAAATATTTAAAATAACAAATGCAAGTGGCAAAAAGCAATTTAGGGACAAACAACAACTGAACACCTTAATCCGTGGGAACAGAAGAGTAGTCTCTTAGCTGTGAGTGTGCAATGTGCAGTTGTTCCAGAACAACACAGGTTTGAACTACACGGGTTCACTTCCATGAAAACAGTCCATATTTTCGATGCACAGTTGCAGACGGCCAACTGTATACATTGATTTACACACGATTTTATACAGGGGACTTGAGCATCCACAGATTTGGGTATCTGCAAGAGGTCCTGGAACCAATCCCCAGCGGATACTGAGGAACAACCATAGATTTTAGGGAGTTAAAAGTTATATGTGCCCAAACTCTCACATTATTCAAAGGTCAACTGTACCATAAACATTTGTCAGCGTGTTTTTCCAAGGGGTAGTGAATATTGATCAGTTAAATGTAAGTTGGTTAAGACAGTCCTACTGTAACAAATGAAAGGAGGAAACACGTATGATCATTTTTGATAGATGCTGACTGGAAGCTCTGAGTGGTTGGGGATTGTTCGGGTGGCATTTTATGAAGAGTAATTGAATGGGGTCCCGGACTCTTTTTGGCATTAAAATCCTCTCAGATTAAAGTGTCTGAAATTTCTTCTTTGTGGATGATCACTTTCTCTGGAGGGTAATCCCCGAGCACTGTCTGAGGCGGTGCTGGTGATACGAATAAGCCCAACCTTCAGCGTTATGAGAGCCGAGCTTGGGAATGGGGCCAGTGGTTCACAGCGTACACTTTTACACTTTTTCTGCCATTGTTTTCAACTGTACTTGACCCCTATGTTCAGAATGACCTGATGCTGCCAATTTCTTGGGTTCTGCTAGTTAAGTTGTGTTTTCTGCCTGAAATTACCTAGGTTTCAGCTCTTTTCTCTCTGGTAAATTGCCCCACTAAGCCATATGCTTTACAGTTTTGAAATTTTGTTTCCTCTTGCCTCTGTTTCTGAAACCTCTGAAACACATATCCCTTTAGTTGGCATTTAGTGCAATTTTAAAAATGTCTACACATAATTTGGACATTTTACCAATTTTATTGGGAATGTAACTTGAGACTTCCTTCACATTGCATTGTTAAAAATATTGTACTGAGTTTGGGGAATGTAAATATAATTTTTCTCCTATGTAAATATTAGCCAAAAGGGTCTCATATTATTATATACTTATGTCCTATGATATTTGGATATTAAAAATTTAGAGCAATTTAGTGATAAAACATTGACGAGAGAAGCATTCTCTAGGATATGCTTGCTTTCTTCATGAGAAGAAAATTTGTACTACCCAAAGGAAAACAGGGAAGAAGAAAAAATAAAACATAACAATAGAAATGTCAAATAAGAAATAAATCCTAATATAGTATTAATTAAAATAAATATAAATGTTACTATATTAGTCAGAGTCCTCCAAATAAACACAACAAACAGAAATTGGCTCTTGTGATTATGGAGGCTGACAAGTTCACAGATCTTTAGTCAGCAACCTGGAGACCCAGGAGAGCCCGTGACATAGCTCTAGTCCACACTCTAGTAGGTAGGAGACCCAGAAAGAACCATTGTTTCAGATTAGGTCCAAAGCAGGAAAAAAACCCATGTCACAGCTCAAGACAGTCAGGCAGAAGCAAAGTCCTTCTCACTTGTTGGAGAGTCAGTCATTTTGTTCTATCTGGACCTTCATCTGATTGGATGAGGCCCACTCACAGAGGGCAATCTGCTTTACCGAGTCTACTGAGTCAAAAATTAATCTTATCTAACAGAGTTCTCACAAATGCACCCAGAATAATGTTTGATCAAATACCTGGGCGCCCTGCGGCCTAGTCGAATTGACACATAAAATTAACCATCACAGTTACTAATAATAAAAAAAAAAACACCTTTGTGTCCATGTTGGATTAAAAGAAGGATGTCATATATAAAAAACACATTTAAAACAGAAAGACACAGGAAAGTTAAAAATAGAATAGGAAAAGATATAAAAGGCAAAAGAAAAATTAAAAAGAAAGTTGAGGTAGAAATCTTAATATCTGACATAATAAAACTCAAGTAAAATTAGCATAAAAGTGGGTAAGGAATAGTATTTGCTAATAAATACAAGATAATATAACCATGCACACATATTCACTTAACAAAACACTCTCAAATATGTATTAAACAAAATTTGACAGAAATAGATAAATCAACAATTATAGTTGGAGATTTTAACTGATAGATCAAGCAGATAAAAATAATAGAGCTATGGGAATTTCTGCAAATGTAATTAATAAGTTAGGACTGACTGAAAAAGTAAAAAAGAGAATGAGATCTTTAGCATAACATTATTTGTGTAGACTAAAAATAAGATCACAAAAGGTAATGATACCTATTTCACAGAGATATATACAAATAGAAGGATATGCATCACCCACAGTAAAATCCTAGAGGAAGGGGGTAATGACAACAATATCCCCATACCCATAACTATTTTTATCCCCTCCTGAAGGAAATACCCTGTGTCTGAAGCCTAAGTCTCAAATAGCATTAAAAAAGAGTTGACCCTTCTGTTTCAAGATGGTGAACTGACGAAGGAGGCCATCAACTGCTGAGAATTTCCACACACTTCTGGAGACAGAAAGCAGAACATGGAGTGATAACTGATGAAGCCGAGTATAGGAAGCTGTTTCTTGGCATGTAGGGAGGTAGCCTGAAATCAAGGAGCGGGTAGACCTGCCTGTAGAAACTCGGAGACATTCAGAACTCAAAGACTCAAACATGGCAGGTCTAACAGAGGGTAGAAAAGAAGTGGGCAGAAAATAAGAGTCTGCATATTTCACCCTTGGTCACAGAATATCAGGCTGTCTAGTGTTTACCCCCAAGGTTAAAATAAATGAAAAGTACTTCTCTAAGCAAATGACCACCCTGCCAGAAAATAACTAGATAACAGCACAGGGCCTTTGCATTTTGGCATTTTGGAATCCGCAGGCAAATTGGCTGATCCCTAATTGCTCACCTGAAAACAAAGCCTGTCATTCAACAAGCCCATCCACACAGCCAAGCTCCCAATGAATGAACTTTTCAATTACCTCTTTTTAAAATATATGTGAGCAACTAAAGATCACTAGACATCCAAGAAAAGGCTCCAGCAAGGAAAAGAATGACCAAATTAAATAGAGAAGTAGATTCTTCAAGAGACAAATAATTCAAAGAACAGTGGGTAACTTTAAAAAATCCTTTTGTATATTCAGACATGATAGAGAAATAAAAATTGCACCTTTAGGATAAGAAAAAGGACATTTGTAAAAAAAGGTAGGCTTGGAGAACAAGAAAGAAATTTTGGAAATTTAAAATGATTATCAAATTTTAAAAATTGACTAGAAGCCTTGGAAGATAAAATTGAAAAAAAATCTCTCAGAAAATAGAAAAAATAAACAGAGAGAAGGAAAATGTGAGAGTAATAAGGTCAATATTTCATTAATTAGAATCACAGAAAAAGAGAACAGAAATGTAGGAGCAGAAATAAATCATGGAAAAAAGAATTGATTTTTGATGGATTCTTGTGTCTGTAGACAATCTAAAGCTGCAACTGACTAATGAATGTAACTTCACATGAATGTTGGTTAATATTTTTCTACACATCACTGAAGAAGACAAAAATGAAATAATGAAGATGTATGTCTGAACTTCACTCATTTGTCAACCATATAAGCAATTTCTTTGCTGAATTGGATAACAATTTTCAAATACTGGAAGAATATTTTCTCATTTTTTTTCTGTGCTGTTTACAATGTAACGGCTACAGATGTGACATACTCTTAACCTTAATCCGCTTTATTAACATTTCCTCCATTACTTCCTAATTCTAGAAAATCAACAAAACTCCAGCCCTGATTTCTAACATTTGTCGATTTCTATGATGCAAATGAAATGGGCCACCATGGCCCATTTGAAACTACCAGTACACCAGCACTGAATGCGGAGTTGGGAAGAGACGTGCAGTAACATATAGATCTATATTATGTTACAGAGTTCCGCCATATATTTATAATGCACATAAATAACCTCAAGAACATGGATCACTGTAGTAAAATATTTCAGAAGTTTGAATACCCTTTTTAGTATGATTTATTTAATTGTACATTTATATAATTAAAATGTTAGTGATGGCTATGTTTAACAACTGGCTCACAAATTGTTGAAAATTAAATCCGCTCTCAGAGCTGGTCTGCGTGGACTCCAGCTCATCACCAGGGCACGGCCATGCAACCAGTGCAGCAGACCCCCCCACACACACACCGACACCCCAGCGGGGCCCTTCTGCCCCTCCCAGCACTGCGACCCGGAAGGATAACCTCTATTTTGGTTTCATAGTGTGCACTTCTGAGGGAGAGAATTTTATCAGGGGAAGTTCTAAATTTTGTTTGGGAAAGTTCATACAATTGGAATGTTTGTGATGTTCCTAAATGCCACAGCAACAAACAAAAAACCGCCTTATTAATGAACATTTAAATTTATTTAAAATCATATTTTAATTGTTTTTGATGACTTTTAATTATATTTCACAGAATGCCTTGCTCCTTTTACAATTTACTTATGTTTTAATTTTTCATCTTTTTTGAAAGTTTCTTTTATTCATTTTCCCTTTCCAACATGAATCCCCAATAAGCTGGCACTGAATGCAGAGTTGAGATAGTGGAGATATTTGCTTTTCATTTCGGTTGCTATGCACATTGATTACTGGTTAGACTCACAGCACAACCTTTGTGCAAGAAATGCGTGCCTGGGGCCGAAGGGCTACCTAGACTTCATGAAGCACAGAATACCACCTGGCAAGGAGCCTTTCTTCCGAATGTGGGGACATATGTGCTTGCGGACGTGGCTGTGTTCTCAGTCCTCACGCGCATGGCATTTTAGAAAGAGGTGTTATCAGCAGACACCAGGGGCCATTTAAGCTGGTCACATTGTCATCATTTCTCAGTTTTTCTATAAGCTATAACATATTATCAATTTCGTTGGCTCTTGGAGCCCTCGATTTGCATGGGAAATGGTTCATGCTGTTTCAGGCTTTTCTTGGAAAGTTCTTAACTCTGCAAGGATTTCTTCAATTGCTTGTGAAACCATTCTCTGTACACCTGTGATATCCCCGCCACTTAGTTGCAGATCTGTGGCAAATGAGGACATTGGGTATTTTGCTACTAAGCTTTGATTCCTTTCTTTCTAGTTCTTTTTGTAATTCTGTTATTTCTTCTCTGAAATCACTGTCAAATGCACTTTGAAAACACTTTAAAATCTCAACTGATTAATGACCTCAAAGGAGAACCCCACAGCTTCCTTTTTTCAATTACGGAATAATAAAGTACTTAAGCTTATATATATACATATATATAAATCATACTAAAATCCAGGCTTATGGCTAAGTCAGTGTTGCAGCAGGGACTTATTTGATGTGGTTTTATTCAATATCATTTTATTATAATGAAGATGAGATGTTGGAGGAACTTAACTCTTGCTTATATCAATTAGCTTATGGTAAAATTAATTTTGTTATCTGTCATTTCACTTAAAGTTACAGAACATATTGATGTTAAGTGAGGACTTACTGTATTTGGTTTCTGGAAGAGCTGTATAAATATAATGTCAAGATAGGGCAAGGATGGGGTAATAGTGAAGAGGGTGCGGTGGGCATGGATCTCCCCCACATTTCAGAGGGAATAATAATTATACCTCTCAAATGAGCTATGTAAATTATAAAATATAAGTCATGGTTCTGTTTGTCTTGTGAAAATGTGAAAATATCCAATTTTTTATATAGTTAAAAAATAAAAACTAAGGACATGTATGGACTGAATGTCTGTATTCTCCAGAATTCACATGTTGAAACTCTGCCTCCCAATGTGATGGTATTGGGAGGCAGAGGCTTTGGGATATAATTAGAATTAGATGAGGTCATGAGGATGGAGACCTTGCGAATGGGGTCAGTTCCCTTAAAGAGTCAGGAGAGCGCTTGCTCCCCATCTCTGCTCTTTGCCACGTGAGGATACAAGGAGAAGCTGGTCATCTACAAAGCAGGAAGTGTGTTCTCACCAGATACTGAATCTAACCGTGCTTTGATCTTGGACTTTCCAGGCTTCAGAACTGGGAAGTAAATTACTGTTGTTTATAAACTATCGATTCTATGGTGTTTTTGTTATAGCGGCGCAAATGGACTGAGACAGGACACTACTGAGTCTCTCACTTAAAATGATGGTGAGTGTGGCATTGTTCTGCAGTTGGCGTTTTGCTTGTCTCCTCATGTAGACTTATTTGTTCCTGACAACATTGCAGGGCTTACTACACAGATTTCGTAGTTGCTGTTTAGAAGTGTGAGATTTCAATCATGGTCAGTCGTGTATATCTCAGAGAATTTTGTTTGTTTTGGAACTGTGTTTATTCTAAACCATTGTCAAAACAGAAGTCTGTTATTATCTTTTACAAAATGTGCTAATATTTCATCGTAAGTTGAGGAAAGATGTCAATGTTGGTAACATGCGGTGGAGGACTTATCATCATCGATAACTAATCAGAATTCATCTATCAGCCAGAGGATGAGTCACCTTCCACTTGGTACCCTGCATGTAGTTTGAAGTTCATGAAATTACATGATAAACAGTATCCACACGAATTTACTTGAAGATTACAAGACATTGCAGGTAAATTCTAAAGCTTTAAGAAAATCATTTCAATGGTTGGCCTACGGTATTGCCAAAGAATGCAATATTTTATTACTTTTGCTTATTGGTCTCCTCCACTTAAAAAAAAATCAGTCATGACAACTTTCTCGTAGAAAATAGCTTTGAAAACTTTTAGTAATCATTGAAAATTTTCAGAAAGCATGAAAAAGTTGAAATTCATTTGAAAACATCACAACTTGAGAGTGAATATTGATTTTTCCGGTAGAATCATTGATAATAGATTACCTTCATTCATTTAAGACAGGTTGAATAGAGTATAATATACCTGACATTCTTAGGTGAAAATATTTTTTTTGGGGGGGGTGGAATAACATTTCCTTTTAGGAGTTAATTTCATCAGTATATAAAATCAATCTTTTATTTTAGCATTTGTGAGTTGCTTTCTATAAATATACAAATTCACAATCATCAGAATGATAAAGACAGGATGGTTGCAGCATGTAATAAGATCATTTTCCTCAGCTCATTCAATACTATTTTACAGGAAGATTGATAGTGTAAAGTAAAAAACAGCTATTGATTTATGCATGATAATCACAGAAATCATCAAAGACTGCACTTAAAGACAGTTTCATTGATGATGAAGACATGGCCAAGACTCACTCTTCATGGTATGAAATTATTTGCAGCAAATCAGAATCAATATGAGTAAAACACAAGAATATGTCTATGACATTGCTGCTGACACAAGCTGATCCTCAGTAAGAAAAAGCCAAGACATTTCCCCATGTGCTCGTGTCTTGCTCATCTGCTAGATTAGTTACATAAGGTGTGGAGGGAAATGGAAGAACATCGCAGTTCTTTCAATACTGTCAATTCTTTGTTTTCTACTAATTATACATCTGTGAAAATATAGGCAATAGAAACAACATTTACAAATGCAGTATAATGCTCTGGAATCCAGATGATTCTTTTTAAACCTATAGAACCGGATATCACAGTTTATTATCAGCTCTAAGCTTTTGCAACTGACTCTTAAATTACACAGATAACTAGCGAATAGAGCAGTTTGCTGTATAAATTTCCAAATTTGACTTTCTGCTTCTTTAAATTGTCTTTATCACATGTTAAGTAAGTATGTGGTTGGGTAATATACAATTGTCACTGTTGCCATGTTAAGATTTCCAAAATAGTTTACCATTGGTGCCGATTAAATAAAATATACTCTATCATTTTGAATACAAACATCTGCCTTTGCTTCTGTTAGGTATAGCTTAAATTAGAAAATGTTGAAGGAAAGAAAGAATGGTCTGACCAAATTTTTGTGCTTTTTGATCTACTTTCATTATCGAATGCAACCTGATGCCAAGGCCTGGTGCTCTGGATGAGGCAGGATTCTGCCAATACAAACATTTCTACATCCTAAAATACAACTCAGACACTGTGGATCCATGAGAAGAACACTGTTTTGGAAATACCAGAATCTTATCAAACGGAGTCATCTCAAATCAAGAGCCTTATCTTCAAGCGTCCTGCAAAACTGCTCATCCTGTGGCCAAGCCAAAGAATCCTCGTGTGACTGGAGAGATCTTGGCCAAGCCACACACCCTGAAATTGGTCTATTGGGCACTTGGAACTGAGGTGAAATATTCCAGTTGATATCACCCACCCCAAAATGTATTCTAGTCCTTTCTTGTATTTTGAAGTAAATCTTCAAATAATTGAAAGTGATAACATTTCTCTTTGTAGTGGAATAGAGCAAAACTACAAACATTTCTCTGTGATCTTCTGGGTTTACTGAACAATGCTATCAGGAAATAAACATGTTTTCTGGGCCCCTTTTTGAAAATATAGGTACTGCTAACTTTTTAAAAACTGTGAAAAGTCTTTGCTGAACAGACTTAGATGGGGAAAAAACTCTCAGCTCAGTTTCTAGGAGGTGCCCCTGGAAACTCAGCCACCCGCCTGGTCACTCCGCCTTTTAGAATAAAGCAGTTCTACATGTTGGCCTGCAGGCAGCGGTGCCGAAGGCCCTGTGGACGGCCTGGCCAGAGCTGTGGATATCTTCATCTTCCTCCAAGCCAGAGCCTTGAATTACCACCTTTTCATGAGATTTTGTCAAGTAAGAGTAGCAGAATATTGTCAACAAGACAGAATAAGACAGGTCATGAAGTGCTTATTGAACTTGAAACAGAAGTTTATGTGTGATTCTGAGAAGAAAAATAAAAAAGGTATGCTCGTTCTCCTGGCAGTTCTACTGGGAGAAGTTTGCTCACAGCCTGGTGTATTAGGCAGATAATTTTGGTCAGACTGAATGAGGTAAACCTTTCAGCTCGAGGTCCTGGAATTGCCAGTCTAGTTCTGCTGAAAAAACAAACAGAACAATGTGACAAACTCTTTTGGTCAAGCCTACCTACTTGTAAGAGTAATTTGGAAGGAGGAAACTTCGACTTCTCATCACTGAAGCAAATGCTTCTACAAGCTGGAATTGAGAGTGACAAAGAAGCTTTCTCTGTTTCTCTGCAGCCAGAAAACCGTAGTGACCCAAAAGCCCTCAGGATACTTCTGAGTGTTACTTCTGCTCAAACAATCTTCAAGTGGAAAGCGAATCTGTAATCCGTTCCTTTTTGACACAGACGGCGGTAGGGAAAGCCAACCTTGCCAAAGATGACTTCATTGACTTGAGAACAAAGGAAATGAAGTAACACGAATGCAACCTGACGAGCTGTAGAGAATCCTGGTGTTCCAGATCCACGCCTAACTTGACTGGCCACCATCCCGATCGCCACGACAGACTTCAGCGAGTCAGAGTTTCGACCCTCATTTCCATCAAAGCAAAAGTTAAAATCAAATGTATAATAATGTTTTATTTTTTCAAAAACCACCCAACTTCTCATTAAACCAAAAGAGCCTGCCTGGAGGCCGTTGTGGGAAAGTAGCTGTGGCCGGCAAAATTCTAAGATGACCCGGGCCATCTTAGGATCCCAGCCCCTGGCGAACACAGCTTGTATAATCTTCTCTCCTGGAGTGCAGGTAGAACCTGTAAAGATGATGGGATGGCACTCTTGTGATTACGTTTCTAATCAGTTGTTAGCCCAAAGGGAGTTGTTGATCCAGGTAGGCCGGACCTATCAGGTGAGTCCTTAAAAAGGACTGAGCCCTCGGGAAGTCAGAGAGACACAGTCCTGCTGGCCTGGAGGTAAGCAAATATCTATGTTAAGAACTGCCTAGGGAGCCTACTTAGTAAGGAACTTAGGACCACATCCAGGATCTCAGAGAGGTCCCAGCCTATATAGCTAGCAAGAAAATGGAGACCTCAATTCAGATTATTGGAATTCTGCCAATTATCTGAATGAGCCTTGAAGGGCACCGCAAGCCTGAAACGACAAATGCAGGGTTCTCAGCTTTCCTACGCCCAGACTTCTGACTGACAGAAACCTTGAAATAATAAATGGGTGCTATTGCGAGGTGGGGAGACCAAAATAAACAAAAGAAACAAAAGAAGCAACATTAAAATTACTTTTGAGCAGAATTAACTTATTTCTTGTTCAGTGAGCACTTTTATTTATAGTAATTTTTTCCAGCAGTGGTCATTAGTTTTTGCTTGAAAAACCAAATTAGAAAAGTATAACTATTTTGTAATTCTCTAAGAAAAGGAGAAACATTTTCCAAGGCGATATAATTAATTACATGCCAAGCCTCATGTGTTTGTTTATGTGCATTTTTCTGGGAGTGAAGTTTATTGTGCTCATTAGATTCTCAGAGTGGTCCATGATTCAAAAAATGTTTTGAACCACAGACATAACTAGAAATCACACCCCAGTTCTCAGAATCCATGTAAGAATCAAAATCAATTTATTTGCTCGTTAAGTGCGGACCCATATGCAGCCATACAGATTTGTTCTCCCCAACACTAAACCTTACATTTCCCCTCCTGGCAACTGGATTTTAACGTTTGGTTTCGATTTTCATAACAGGTTAGGGAACTTAAGATGGTTTTGTTTCAATGATTTTAGGTTTCTTTCACCTTTTTTATTTAAAGGGATGAGTTGCATTAAGCATAACTTTTAAATGAAATCAAAAGACATGTAAAATGTCCAGCTCTTTTTGTTTTCTGACACATTTTTAATGAGAAGTGATGGACAGAGATAAAAACTTTCAATATGTATATGTAAGCTTTATTATACAGACAACAACCGAACACTTCACACTTAGATATTATTGAGGTAAATTCAGGAAAAAAATTACTACTTGAATCATCTACTGCTCGTTTTTTTAAAAACTTTATTATACCCAACAGTCTTTCATACATGAAGGCACCACTCCCCACGTACCAACAACAGTATATGTGCTTTGAGGTCTTATTTTAGTGGTGGGAGAGACCATTTAGTGTTGTTTTAGCAACAGCCATCATCAGTCCATGATCTGCAAAGGCGGATTTGTCCATGGCGTGGAACAGGAAAACCAGTGGTCTGCATGAGATTTCTTTCATGGCCACAGCATCGTTAGCGTAAACCTGCCCAACTGAAAGAACAATTTAGAAACTACTACTTGTGACAATAATAAGATTTTTATTTTTCTCAGTCCTCCAATTTCCTTAGCTGTCTAAACCCCAGCAGCCCATCAAGATGCTCCTTTTAACAACGTTACCTTTCACAAATGTATCACTGCCAAAAATAAGTGTGTAGTTTTTTTAAAGACTTCATTTTTAAAAGAGTAGCTTATGATTTAAACAAAATTGAGAGAAAAGTACAGAGATTTCCCATGTGGCCTCTTCACACACAGGCACAGCTTGTCCCATTGTTAATATCACTCACTAGAGCAATGAATTTCTTACCAAGGATGAACCTACATTGATACATCACAAAGCCTATAGTTTACATTAGGGTTTTCTCTTGATGTTGAACAGTCTATGAGTTAGACAAAGTATAATGACGTGTATCCATCATTGTAATATCATGTAGAGTATTTTCACTGCCCTAAACATCCTCTGTGCTCTGCCTATTCATCCTTCCCTCAACTGTATCCCTGGCAACCACTGATTTATTTATTTATTTTTTACTGTCTCCATAGTTTTTTATTTTTCCAGAATGTCATGTAGTTGGAATCACACAGTGTGTAGCCTTTCCAGATGGGCGACTTTTACTTACTAATGTGCATTTAATTTTCTTCCTTGTCATATGATGGCTTGATAGCTCATTTCTTTTTAGAGGTGAATAGTGATCCATTGCCTGGATGTACCACACTTTATGCATTCACCTACTTAGGACATCTTGATTGTTGCAATGCTTTGGCAATTATGAATAAAACTGCTATAAACATCAATGTATAGGTTTTTGTGTATATATGTTTTCAACTCCCTTGAGTAAATACAAAGCAGTGTGATTGCTGGTTGCTGGGTTGTATGGTAAAAGTATGTTTAGATTTCTTTTTAAAAAACAAAACCAAACAAACAAAAACCCACCCAATGGTTTTTCAAAATGGCCATACCATTTGTATCCCCAACAGCAATGAAGGGGAGTTCTTGTTGCTCCACGGCCTCTCCAAAATTTGGTGTCAGTGTTCTGGATTTTGGCTATTCGACTAGATGGTTTAGTGGTATCTGATGGTGTTTTAATTTGCATTTTCTTGATGACATATGATCTTGATGACATATGATGTGGAGCATCTTTTCACATGCTTATTTGTCATCTGTGTATTTTCTTTGGTGAGGCGACTGTTCAAATCTTTGGCTCATCGTTTAATCAGATTTTCTTGTTGAGTTTTAAGAGTTCTTTGGACAATTTATATAACAGCCCTTTATCACATATATCTTTTGCAAATATTTTCTCCAAATCTTTGGCTTAGCTTTTCATTCTCTTAATAGTATCTTTTGCAGAGCAGAAAATTTTAATTTTAATGTAGTCTAGTTTATCGTTTCTTTTATGGATGGTGCATTTAGTGTTGTATCTAAAAAGTCATCACCATATCAAGGTCATCTAAGCTTTTCCTTATGTTATCTTCTAAAAATTTTATAGTTTTGCATTTTACATTTAGATCCATAATATATTTTGTGTTAATTTTTGTGAAGGGTGTAAGGTCTGTGTCTAGCTTAATTTTTTTGCATGTGGATTTCCAGTTGCTCCAGCATTATTTGTTGAAGAGATTAACTTTTCTCCATTGTAGTACCTACGCAACTTTGTCAAAGACCAGTTGACTACTTTCATGGGGGGTGGGGTCTATTTCTGGGCTCTCTACTCTGTTATATTAATCTCTTTGTCTATTCTGCTTTTGAATTTGATTTTCTTGATTGATCACCTGTTTCCAATTGTATTGATTTCTGCTCTAATTCTTACTTTTCTTTCATTTACTTTAAATTTAATTTGCTCTTCTTTTTCAAGTTTTATAGGATGAAAATTTATTGATTTTAGACCTTTCTTCTTTTCTAAATAAATGTCTTCAATGCCATACATTTCCCTCAAAGGCCTGCTTTCACAACATCCCACAAATTTTTATTAGTTGTGTTTTTATTTTCATTTAGTCCAAGTAATTTTTAACTTCTCTTAAGATTTCTTCTTTAATTCATGTATTACTTAGAAGTGTGTTGTTTAATCTTCATTTATTTTGGGATTTTTCCAATTATCTTTCTGTTATTGGGTTTTAGTTTAATTCCATTGTGGTCTGAGAACAGACATTGCATGCTATTTATGCTTTTAAAGTTGTTAAGGCGTGTTTTATGGCTCAGAATGTGGTCTATCTTGGTGAATGTTCCGTGTGAGCTTGAGAAAAATGTGCATTTTGTTGACAAAGTAGATTTTATATTTCCTACCTTGTGGTTTTTCCATCTTCTAGAGCCTGCAATATTTGCATCTGGTGGCAGGTGGCAATTGCACCAGAGGTTTTAGGAATCAGACCTAAAGTTGTATACAGTTGGGCAGAACAGTCCCATGGCCCCACCTGGATGCAAAGGGATAAGAAAATGTGTCCTACCGGTGTGCCAAGGAAGAGAGAGCACAGGTTCTGGGGAATGCCTTGCTGGTCTCTACCAATGCTTCTGGTGACCAAATGTCTGTCTCCTTCTTCCTTCTACATATAGAACACTGACCCTTCACCCTGCAAAGAGGAGCAACTCAAAGTCTCAGTCGGTTACTATATTTGGCTCAAAAAGCAGGATATTCAGATAACGCATTGACGTGCAGTTCTCACGGTCAGGTCTGGATCTGGCTCTCCTGTGCAATGTCCACACCCGCGCCCCCTGAGAGGAATTTTGCACCTTTGGCATTTCACTTGCCTCAACCTAGTTATGGCACCACATTCTGAACATACAAATAGATAATAGTGGGACACATAATTGCTGCATTAATCACTCACATTTGGAAAAGAAAATGGAAAACACACAGCAGGTGCTGGTCAAGAGAAATTTGAAATCCTTTAGGCGTTCATGCTCTTAATTAAACTTAACTCTGTTCTCTGGGAGGAACTTTCCATTGTGTTCTGTGTCTCCGGGGTCTACCCTCTGGCACAATCTTTACCGGGCATCATTTTCTTTGGCCACAACTGAAGTGTGCATTTGGTAGGATGCCCACCTTGGAAGTAAGATTAAGGGCTCAAAGCTTAAATAGTCAAAAGGTTTTTAGTCTGTGCTCCTGCACCAAAAGCCTTGTAGGCCTCTCCTCTCTTCACTTCCAGACAGTTTTGTGTGCCAGTAACCTTACCCAAAATTCCTTCCTAAACTTAGTTTTCAAGCCTGCCTTACTTTTTTGTTCCCAGCCCCACCCTCTTTCCCCATGCCTCATTCAACTTAATGGTAGCTGCCTTCAAACTGTCAGACCTGTGTTGGAAGGCCACACCCTCAATCTTATCTTTAATGCAAGGCTGAGCCACTTTGCTCAACTGAGAAATGTTCTTGGGACTTGTTGCTTTATGCCATATTTGTTCTTTTATCTTTCAGTTCAGTGCCTTAAAAATGTTGAGTTTTCCAGCTGTGTGAGACCCTGAATTTCTAGACTTTCTCTATTCTCTTTTGCTTGCATAATGGACAATTTTTTCCTATAGTCATCTCTTTCTTTCAAATGCAGACAATAACAACCAACACACACTACAAATATGTTACTTTCTAATTTCTTCCCACAGACCTACACATTTAACAGGCATATGGTCTGCCTTCAAGATATCACAGGTAACAATTTTATCAAATTTTTGCCACTATATTACATGGGTTTCTAGCCATCTGTTTTCTTGATGCTTAGCACATGATGCCACAAGTTTTTTGTTTTTTGACAGCATTTTCAGTCCTAATTTCTGTATTAACTGGGATAATAAATTCTTGTTACCATAACGAACCACCCCTAAAACCCAGTGGCTTGACCCAACAAACTATTTCTAGCTGAGATCACAGTCTGGTGTGGGTCAGCAGAGGTGTTCTGCACCGTGCAGTCATTCAGGAACCAGGTTACTTCCACCTGGGGCTCCAACGGCTTCTAGGTCTCGGACTCCATCCCTGAATCCTTCGCATTTTGATACATATAAGATAAAGAGAGTTTGAAGTATTTTACAAGAAATCTTAAGGACGCTATCTGAATGCAGGACATTGCACTTTGGTCCACATTCCATTGGCCAGAAGTCATTCCCGTGTCCTAATGCAAGGCTAACAGAGTGAGTGTTCCGTAAACATTTTTTGAGTGAAGTCATGGTACTTTAACCAGTGCTTGCTAAGGTACATGGCTCTTTTCCCTCCCATAAATGACTGTGGAAACCAGATTTATTGGAGTTCCTGTCTATCTTTTGTAGATTTCTTTCTCGTCTCTCCTTGGCGGGGTGGCACTTCCTGTTGTCATTCACCTGCCAGTCTGCACGGCCCTCTTCCTGTTTCTATAGTTCCAATATGCTTGGGAGTTGGAAGCTAGGTAACATGCTTATTAGAACTGTGTGTAGTGCAAGGCTACAGGGGCTATGAGTCAGGACTCAACGGATAGTTTTGACTTCCTTAGGGGAAAAAGTACATCAGTTCTTATACCATCTATTTTATTTTCTCAGAGACTTGGGTTTCTTACGTGTGTTCCCAAGAGGCTGCAGATTGCTGAGCTCTAGAGAAGTGAGAGGTTGTAAACAGGTAAAATTTTTATTTTAAAGTAGAGCAGTGTCCACAGATGCTTTTAGTAAATTTCAGACACAGTTACTTAACTCTGAGACCCAGGGTGCCCTGGCAAGTGGGTACCCTAAAATTATAAATCTTTAACATTGGCTTTGGAAATGGATTTTCTCATTATATGCTTACAGTCGAACCAGACTTTAGAAAGAATCTCTTCATATTTGTGTATTCACCTCTCCATACTTTGGGGGGAACTTAAGAGAAGGTTAGATTGGTCACTATCATCTCTGCCAGCTTCAGAGAGATTAAAGTTTCCTACAGTTTTGATCTGGTTCTCTGGCAAACTGGATGTGATTTGTTTTTAACATTTATATTTCCCCTGCCAAGGGCACGCTATTTGCTTGGTCTTGTGATCTCTTTGCCATAATATTTATTCTGTATTATTCCACAGGCTCCATAGCAGAATTAATCATTTTTGGAGCCTGAACTTTAAGCTGCTGGTGAGTCAGAGCACACTCATTTGGAGCCGCTGGAGAACGGGAGGGCTGCGTCCTTGTGAACCCTGCTCGTGAGGACGGATGTAGTCATTACATGGAAAAACCCCCAAATGCTTGGGAACGACAGCATGTGTAGGTGAATTAGGAGTCGGGGTGGGCACCCATACTTAGCGTCATAGATTTTTATCATCGTTAGTCTCAATGACAGAAATCGCCCCCAATAGTGACTCTCCCTTTGTTTCTCAGTAATAGAATTAATGGTTATGTGGGCACTTGGCCAGTCAGAATAAGCGCTACCTTACCTAGCTTTCCTCCCAACTAACTGTACCCAGCGATCAGGCCAGTGGGAAGGGGTCACCATGATTTCTAGGAAGTCTCACCATAGGGAAAGGGTGTGACCTTCTTCTCTCTGAACTACAGTATGAAAGTCACATGTTGAGAATAGAAAAGCAAGAAGAATAAAGGAGCATGGTCCCTGCTCAGGGCACAGCCACCATACCAGCTCTGGCTGCCCTTCTGGGCTTTTAGGTAAGAGCGAAATAAATTACTATCTTGTATAAACCATTGTATTGTGATTTTTCTGTCACTTGCAACTGAATCTAATCCTGACAAAGTCCCCATCTTTTGAATGAATATTCTGTATCAGACAGGAAATGATTTTTTTCTCTTTTTTTTTCCTAATGCAGAATCTGGGTGTACATGAGATCGAAACGGAAAGGTTAGACCCACGACCTTTTAATGCAACTGGTGACCTATTACTGGCTGAGACCTATCTAAAACTCTGCCTTTAAGGTGTAATTTCTTCTCTTATCACTTGTCAATGAGTCATTGATAAGTAAAAATTGATTCTACTTGCAGAATGTCTGGCAAACCTGGTCAATACTTCCAACTGCCTGTGTCAACAAAGATTGAGGATAGACATGTGAATAAAATGTCATCAGATTTGAGACTTGTTATAAATTTCTCATCACCAGTGGAGGATGTGAGTCTGGCTGTCAGAGACAGTGATGAGGGTAGATTCTGGGGACAGATAACAAAAACATAAACTTAGTGAGCAACCTCTTGGAGACTCCTGCTTGGGGCATGGATCTGCTGATTCACAAAACAAAGACAACTGCTCAGATCTTTCTCTGACTGGAACTCGGTCATTATGCCTCATTTTACATAGTTGATTAAAAACTTCAGGCTGAATAAATGCCTGGAGGAGAGTCCCAGCCCCCAGAGCTGCTTGGGAGGATAACTCAGAACAGGCGTCTCATGGGATTATCCAGCCACACTAGCACCCTCATGAATCTCATGGGTACATTGCTCTCTGGTTTGACCCAGAATGTGGGGTTTGTGCAATTTTCAAAATGACCAGCTAGAAACTTCTACCCCTGGGAAGATAGAGTAGGGATACTTTTCCCTATTCTTCCCACTAACTATAACACAAAACCCTCAACATTATATAGAAAATGAAAATAAGGAGACTCTGAGGGGTGAAAGAAGAAGGCAGGCCAGCGAGGGACATTGGGATCTGAGGAATAGCACAATGGCAAGTTCCCTGGGCTTTCCGTTTGCCTCATCTATCTGAGACTTGGACATAATGAAGCCAATGACCTGGAAATGCCAATGAACTTTAAAAAAAAAAATGCCCCAACAAATCCTGTTCTCTCCAGCCAAAGAATGAGAAAAGGGGCAGCCTGGCAAGAATAGAAAACTTGTAGTTGAAAACTGCTCTACTATGACCAAACCACTGTGGCTCCACCCCAACTAATGCCAGAGTGGGGAGCCTAGGTGTCCACTCTCACAAGGCTGTCATGTAAATCGTGAATGTAAAATGTAAACTGTCAAACCCACTGCCAGGGCGGTGTGAGAGAGGGCAGAATAGCAAGCTGAGAATTTTATCCCCAATAGGAGGTAACAAGATCTCCTTCATGGACTCAGTGCAGAAAGGCCACATGGAAAGGCTGAACTTAGCCCCCACCCCCACCCCATCTACAGTAATGAGGCACCCCTGTGCTTCCCACTGAGTGATGTCAGGAGAGGCTTCAGGGACAGGACTTCCACCACCGACCCACAGTGACAAGGCCACTTCCCACTCTTTGGTGTCAGTGGCGGCCAAAGTGGAAAGCTGGAACTTCCCCCTGCTTTCATCGGTATTAACAGAGCTGAGTTGGAAATGTGGACTTCTACCCTTGCCTCAGCAGTAATGAGGCAGAACCTTCCCGTACTTTTGCCCGTACAATGTCAGAGAAAGCTAGCTAAAACAAAAAATTTTAATAAGATTTGAAGTCCCATTATACCCCTAAATTCTAGATTTAAATAAAAAATTGCTTATCATACCAAAACTCATGAAGATCACAAACTGAATGAAAAAAGACAATCGATAGATGCTAAGATCAAGATGACAGAAATGTTAGATTCATGTGACAAGGGTTTTAAAGCAGCCATCATGCAAAGGCTTCAATGAGCAATTAAGAGCAGGCTTGAAATAAAACAAACAAAATTAGACTTCGCAAAGAAATGAAAAATCTCAGCAAAGAAATAGATGAGATAAAGAACCAAAGAGAAACTTCAGAATTGAAAAATACAATAACGGAAATTGAAACCTCAGTGGGTGAGCTCAACAGCAGAGTAGAGGGGACGGAAAAACAAATCAAGCTAGAAAAATAGAAATTATCCAATCTAAACAACAGAAAGAAAATAGACAGGGGAAAAAAATGAGCAGCGCCTCAGGGACCTTTCAGACTATAACAAACGATCCATCGTTTGTATCATTGGATTCCTGAGAGGAGTAGAGGAAAAGGATGACAAGGAAAAAAGATTTTTTGAAACACAAAAACAACCTCACCACACCCAGTATGAAGCAGATCTTTGAATAGCTTTATAACTATTAAGGAAATTAAAATTTTAAGTAAAATATCCCGAAAAGAAATTTCCAGGCTCAGATGGAGTTTCACTGGAGAGTTCTACCAAATACTTAAGAAAAGAATTAACATTAATTCTGCTCTAGCTCTTCCAGAAAATAGAATCTTTCTCAATTCATTTTATGAAACTAGTTTTACCTTGGAATCTGTAGAAGATTCAAGTGATTGGGGAGAAGGGTGCTCAAGGAAAAAGATAAATCTCTAAAGGAGGTAATACATAAGCTTAAGTGGGCCGTGCTTGGACATGGTTGCATGTGAGGGGAAGTCCCTCACAGTGTGAGACCTCCAGAGGCTTCTGGACAGAGGGCCACTGTCCAGAAGGGGAGGAGGACAAGGGAACTCTCAGAGAGGGGGCAATATGTCTCTAGGTGATGTCACTCACAAGCATGGTGTGGCATCTCTGGGTCAAAGAACTCTTAAGAGCAACAATATTTTGGTGTCTTCTAAAAACATGGCTCTATTTTATCAATGGCCAGCACATGCTAGATGAGCTTTCATAGGACAATGCAAAGCACGCATGCCTTAAATAGCGCTCTCTCTCTCTCTCTCTCTCTCTCTCTCTCTATATATATATATATATTTATTTATTTATTTATTTACTTACTTACTTACACACACACACACACACGTGTGTGTGTGTGTGTATAATTATACACCAAGATCATATAAAGTTATACTAGGAATACAAAGGTGGTTCAATATTCAAAAGTCAATCCAGGTCATCCACCATTTTAATGGGCTAAAGAAGAAAAATTACATGACCATATCAGTCCATGCAGAAAAAGCATTTGACAGAGCTCAACATCCATTCATGGTAAAAGCTCTCAGAAAGAAACTAGAATAGAGGGGGACTTTCTCAAACTGATAAAGAACATTAACAAAATGTCTACAGCTAACATTAGACTTAACTGTGAAAGACTGAATGTTTTCCCCCTAAAGTAGTAAACAAGGCAAGGAAGTCTGCTTTTACTACTCTTATTCAACATAATGCTAGAAGTTATAGCCAGTACAATAAGGCATGAAAGAAAATGAAAGGTATACATATTGAAAACGAAGAAATAAAATCATCCTTATTGCAGATGACATGATTGTCTACATAAAAAATGCCAAGGAATCTACTCCCCAAAACCCTTCAAAACTCCTAGAAATAATAAGTTCATCAAAGTTGCCAGATGCAAAATAAACGTATAAAAATCAGTTATATTTCTATATATCAGCAATGAACTTATAAACACCAAACTTTAAAGATGCAATACCATTGAGAAAAGGGTTGAGAAACACAAACTTCCACTTATAAAATAAGTCACGGGGATGTAATGTACGGCACAGGGAATAGAATCAATAATCAATTGCATGTGGTGACAGATGCTTACTAGACTTATTGTGCTGATTGCTTTGGAAAGTATATAAATGCTGAGTCACTATGTTGTACACCTGAAACTAATAAAATAGTGTATGTTGTCAACTATCATTAAAAATAAAAATTTTTAGGGGAAAATAAATACATAAAAATTTAAAACATTAGTTGGAAAAAAAATTAGGTAAATACAATATCATTTAAAATCACTCAGAAACAGAATTCTTAAGTGTAACTCAAACAAAATAGATACAGAACTTGAATGCTAAAAACTACAAAATGCAAACGAGCGAAATAAAGGATATCTAGTAAAAAGAGACATAGAGTGTTCATGGATTGGAAGACTCCACTTAGAAAAGATGTCAATTTCTCAGTGAATTGATGTATAGTTTGAACAGAATTCTTATTAAAAGCCCAGAAAGATTTTGTAGATATTACTTGATTATTCTTAAATTTATATGTAAAAATGGAGGAGCTAAAATAGCTAAGCAATCATTGAAAAAGAAGAATAAAGTGGAAAAAAATTAGTCTACCCAATTTCAAGTCTTACTATATATCAATAGTATCAAAAACTGTGTGGCATTGTGGAGAAATAGACTTAAATCAATATAACAGACTAGAGAACTGACAAATAGAAACACAGAAATATGCCCAACTGATTTTGGCAAAGATGAAAAAAGATTTCAGTGGAAGAAAGATAAATTTTTACGAAATGGTGTTAGAATGACGGGACATCACAGGCAAAACAAAACAAAACAAAAGCCTCTGCCTAAGTATCACCACACTTTATACAAAAAAAAAAAAAAATTATTCAAAATGGATCACAGATTTAAATGTAAAATGTAAAACTATAAAACTTTAGGATAAAAACAGAAGAAACTCCTCAGAATCTAAAACTAGTTAAGAGTATGTAGTTTTCTCACCAAAAGCATGATGCATAAAAGGAGAAATTAATAAATTAGATTTCATCAAAATTAAACATTTTAACATTAAGCATTAAACAAAATTAAACATCAAAATTAAACATTAAACATCAAAATTAAAAATGATTTTATCCTTTTAAGAGGATGAAAAGACAAGCTACAGGCTAGGAGAAAATATTGTAAAGCACATATGTGATAAAAACACCTATCTAGAATATATAAAGAACTCTCAAAACTCAACAGTAAGGAAAACAAAATAGGCTAAAGATATAAAGAGACAGTTCACCAAAGAGGATATATAAACGGCAGATAATTACCTGAAAAGATGTTTAACATCATTATCCACTATGGAAATGCAAATTAAAACTGATACAATGAGATATCGCTAATATATACCAAAATGTCTAATAAAAAATAGTGACCATACCAAATGCTGGCAAGGATGTGGAGAAACTGGCTCACTCCTATACTACTGGTGGGAATGCAAAGTGGTACAGCCACTCTAGAAAATAGTTTGGCAGCTTCTTAAGAAACTAAACATGCAAGTACCATATGATCCAGCATTTATACTCCCAGGCATGTACTCCCAGAGAAATGAAAACTTATATTTACACAAAAACCTGCACACAAATATTTATAGCACCTTTATTCATAACAGCCAAATCTGGAAACAACCTATTTATCCTTCAACAGACTGGTAAAACAAACTGCGGTATATTCATACCATGGAATACTACTTAGCAATAAAAAGGAACCAACTATCGATAGATTCAACAACGTAGATGACTCTCCAGAGGATTATGTTGGGTGGAAAAGCCAGTCTCCTAGAAGTATAGAAATGGAGAATAGATTAGTGGTCGCCAGGGGTTAAGGAACAACGAGAGTGGGAAGGAAGTGAATGTGGCTATAAAAGGGCTATATGATAACCTTGTGGTCCTGGAAATGTTTACTATCTTGACTGTATCAATGTCAATATCTAGACTATGGTCTTGTACTATGTAGTTTTCCAACATGCTACCTTTGGGGACAGCTAGGTAAAGGGACACAGGATCTTTTCATATTATTGATTTTAATTGCATAGTCTCAATCTACAGCTGTCTTAGAACAAGAAGTTTGATTTAAAAACATGGAAAACTCTTGTCTTTGCCTAATTACAGATCTACTAATTTATTAGATGTTTCATAAAAAAAAAAAAAAAAAGAAAAGTGGCTAGTTTTTGCTTTATAATGTAAGTCTTGTTTTTTCAGGCCAGTACTTAAAATGAGGAGCCGGGGTTCTTAGGTGTGACGGTTCCACTATAAGCCACGCTTAGATTCTTTGCTACTTTGAAGGGAAATCTGTCCATAGCAACAAAAATGGTGGTTCTTATCAGCTTTTCCTGGGTGTGTGATTTTATTAACCTCAACTGGGTTCAGGTCAAGTTGCATGACCCCTGGCCGGTGATGCTCATGGGGCCTACATCATAAACAAGCTTGAGTGTCAGAGTTGGAAGGGTCTTTTGACAGATCAGTTAATAATCTCTAATGGGATACAACTATAATTTTTTTAGCTTCTCCTTTATTTTTTTAATTTTTTTTAATCCTAGATCACATAAATTATTTTTTTAATTGAAGAAATGATTTAAATTTTTCCCCCTGTCTACTTCCCCCCTTTTCTACCCCCATATTTGACTCCCTTTACCTCGTCTACCTCTCCCCCCACCCCCACACCCACTCCTTACTCTCTGGTAACCACTAGTCCATTGTCCATGTTCATGAGTCTCTGTTTGTCCTGCTCATTTGCTGCTTTTAGCTTTATGTCCCACATATAAGTGATATCATATGATTTTCAATCTTTTCTGTCTGGCTTATTTCACTTAGTATGATTATTTCAAGGTCCATCGATGTTGTCGCTAATGGCAATATTTCATCTCTTCTTATGACTGAGTAACATTTCATTGTATATATGTATCACGGCTTCTTTTTGGCCTCTCCTTTGGATTTAGACTTAGGTTGTAATAGTATTTTTACTACTTTTGGGTCAGCTGGATGCACAATTTTTTGCTATGGAGAATAGAAGGAGAAGCATTCCCTTCTATGCAGATTATGCATGTGGATTTATTATCATGGTTTAAGAGTGAACATAACAGGCATTGGTCCTAATGGCTAATTATTGCCAGAAAAAAAAACAGCTTCAGGTCAATTACTCAAGAGTCAGAGTCACTGTTTCGAGTAGATATCCTTCACTTTTTTGCTACTTCTCAAACAATCCTATAAAACCAGTAAACTCATTTATGGTCTGAGATTTATGTAAAAAAAGAAGAGGGGGGTGTTCTGCCCACCTAGAGACAATGAGATGTGCAGGGAAGGCAATCTGACTGTTTTTCAGGTGACACCTGCCACCTTTGATAATTTTTCATGGTCTTCTGAACTTATGGACTTAAAAACCTGTTTTTGTCAATTATACTCACATTAGCCAAGCATATAAGATTAGATATAAAACCAAAATACCAATGAATTAATTTACTGAGAGGTGTGTTCCATACGTGCTTTCATCAATGCTTGGAGGCTACGAAGAAGGTATTCTTTACAAACCAGGAAATGAGGGTGCCCACTGTGACCAAAGCTACAAAATGGAAATGTAATGGAGGTTGTTGACTGAAATACATAGCGAGCATGGGGAGCTCATTTTCTCCCTGTAGTCAAGGTGTATGGAAGCCAAATCATAAACTGAATAACAATTAATTTAAAACATCAAAGATAGTTGTTACGGTGGGAATACATGATGTCCACATTCTCCATAAGAAATTTCTCTGTGGGGACACCGACGTGAGAAGCCAGAGCCATCGAGAGCTTGCTCGTAAACGGAACGAGAACAGGAGTGGGATTCGCTGAATGTTGAATGGTTTCACGTACATGTAGGGTGTTACCTCCAGCTCACTCTGGGGAGGTTCTTGTGTAGGAATCTGAGCATTTCTGGCCACTCAGTAATAATCTCCTGCTTCTACCCCAACATAGAAAATGGCCTTTCCAGGCAAAAAATAGCCAAGGTTCAAAAGCTGTCACGGAGATTTCTGCTCCCCCAGGCAGTGTTCCTTGGCTGCCCGCAGCCCCTATTTCCCTTCATGCTTTTTCTAGGGTGGTCGAGCCCTGCCTGGATAGCGCTCTCTTTCTTTAAGGGGATTTTGACAATTTCTGCTGCAATCTATTATGTTTTTTTCCTTTTATTTTCAAACCTTATCTAAGTAGGCCTTAAAATACTGCCACAAATTTCAATTTTATAAGATTTTAATGATGTGGCATGTGGTATGTGATATATAGTATGTGATATATAGTATGTGCTAAGCAGTCCCCTCCCCCCATTTAAAACTAAAAAATAAAACTTTAACCAACCTTTGTAGAAAAAAAAATACCCCATTGTTTTGATTTTATAGTTTAGCTCTCAGAGGGCCATCTTATTTCAAGCTCTTGAGGTTCAGCTCAGTAGGCTTCAAATACTGACAAGAAAATATTTTCAACTTGTTTATCTTGGAAACCACCCCAAAAAGCTGTGTGGCTCAAATCAATAAAGATTTTTATTTTATCGACCAAGGTGGTCATTGGTATAACTACTCTAACACCCTTCAAGGTCAAAATAATTTCTGTTTTGAGGCTTGGGTTTATTTTCCATGGCCTATATTAGACCAGGTACCAAATCATTTTCTAAATAATTGTTTCTACCTTCTACCTTTAGTATGGTGTAAATAAACAAAATAACATAACCTTGAGCCTACATGTGCAGGTCACTAAGCTAGATGTTATTTCAAAATATTTGTATTTAGTCTTTATTTTATTTGACTTGATATATGTACATAAAAATAGATTTTTACTCCCCCTTTTGAAGGATCTGTATTTGTCTCTTTTCTACCACTGGTTCTGATGCTTACTTTGTCACAGTAGGTGACAAGGCAATTCATCTGCCAGAAAGAAGTACAAATGCCCTTCTTGTGGCTGTGTTCATAAACATTGTCTATCTATTTATGCTGCTGACAATAACTCCTCTTTTCAGCCATGAAATTGCTAGTGAAAAGTGTTTACTTTTACTGTGGAATTTTAAGCCCAGAATCCCTCTAACTGGAATGGATCTTTGTTGTTGTACATCCTTAATGGGTAGGGGGCTTTGTTCAGGAATTTATCACTGGTGATGATAAGGACACACACTGGTTTCTTCATTCAAATCAGCTTGGATAATGACATATCTTTGTTTCCACATCCTCTATCAGTTGTTATCAGATGAAAAAACCTGGACTAGGAATTCATCTCAGGTATCCTCATCATCAGAAGGCAGGAGCCACAGGCATCTGAGCTAGGACGTGAATTAGAGGAAGTGTCAGGGCAAGTATTTCTGGGTTAGGCTTCACGGGCTCACCCATGTGGAGAGCCTGGTGCCCTGAATTCCGCACATTTACAAACTCTTAGCTTTCTAGGCCTTTCCCCAGATGTGCGTGCCAGGTAGAGAGCCCCACGCAAACAGAAACCCAGAGGGTCAATATACACAACACTGCCCCTTACCCCTCCCAGACTCTTACTTTAAGGCTCTGTGCTGATAAAACAGATTGAGTTGTTGCAGGTGGCCTGTGTTGTAAAGGTATTTCATATAGAAGTTCTTGTCTCATTTTGATCTTCAAACATTTCTTTGAAGTTCATTAATCTAAAAATCATCACATTTTTTTCCTTGAAAGGTATCTCCTAGAAAATTACCTCACCGAAGCATTTTGCCCTCTGATATTTTGTATGTCAACACAGTTATATCTTTCCTTTTAGCTATCACTGTCTTTGGATTTGCAAAAATAATTTAGCTTTTTATTGTTCTGAGTAATTCCTGTCCTGCCAACGTCATTGTGTAACATGCGGTTATAGAAAAACTAACACCAACCTCCACCACCACCAAAATAATAACTGTGTTGAGCATTTTGGTGTTTTGAGCATTGTTCTAAGTACTTTACATATATTAACACATTCCATCTTCCCAGTCTCATGAAGTAGGAACTATTACTATTTCGATTTTATAATAGAAGAAACTGAAGCACAGAGAGGTTAGCTAACTTGCCTAAGGTTACATACATATCAAAGGGAACATGTAATTGCTCTTGGGAAAATAATATTTTTGTCTTAAGTCAATAAAAATAATGCATGCTTATGGTTTAAAAAAAAGTTCCCATAAGACAGAGAATTACAATAAATAGTAAAAAAAAATGCACCAAGTTTTACCACCCAGAGATAACCACTAATAATAGTTAAGTGAACTTCTGCCAAACATCTCTTTATATATTTATGATCATATTGATGTGTGATTATCATAACATAAATGGGATCAAGCACACAACGATTTTTCATAATTTACTTTTTCTCATCTATTATGTGACCCAGATGTCAGCAACCCTTTGTAGGCTTCAAAGGGTTATGTAAATCTGGTTAAGACCATGATTAGGGCTGAGGGGTGCCTCCCAGCCCCTCAGAAGGGAGGACTTGAGATCAGAGCATTTCCAGAAGGACTCTAGCCTTACTTCATAGCAGGTTTTATTTTAGTCTGATGTTTAATGTCACCATCCTTGAGAATGCCACAAAAATCCTTTCTAGAATGCAAGCCAAGAAGTGCTGCTAGCCAGGGACTTGGACCTGAGGGCCTGACCCCCAGCTCTCTGGAGAATTAGCCAGACTCTGGGCTGAGTACCGTTTAATGATGTCTGAGTCATGTGCCAGCTGGCACTGCAGAAGCCCACCATGCAGACGCATACCCTAAGTAGTAGAGCTGAGCCGAGAGCTGTCGCTGGTTATGTTATTCTAGCAGGACAATGACATATGATGGGCTAGTGAGAGAAGAAGTCCAAACCTCTCCAGGAAACCAGATAGGTTTTATGATGAGGGCAGCCCCCATGGGCCTCACTAAGAGATGCTACTCACGTCAGTCTATGTGAATGACACTCCTGAGCTGTGCGGTGCGCAGCGTGAGGAGTCATAAGTGAGGAGCCTATCGCCGGTCAGCTGATGCTGGGCCTGCAGGACAGTTATATCTGGGGCCAGCTGAAAGAGAATAATCCAAATAGAGTTCCAAATATAACAGCTGATACCTTGCAGAACACCCTTATGCCCCTGGTTCTCTTTTTAAAAATCCTCATTGAAGAATCAAGTTAGGAAGGTGGTAGCTTAAGAGTAGAAGAGCCTGCACAGGAAAAGGGGTTTCTAGACTGTTTTGAAGGAAACATACACTCATCTTGTCATTGTATCTCTTTGGGGCAGTCAGCGTCGGTCGATGTGGAAATGGCTTCAACTCACCAGAAACACTTCAAGCATTTTAAGAAACATTTTAAATTCTATCTTCAGAATTAAATGAAACACGAAAAAGTACAAAGAAGAAAATAAACATCATCCATAATTCTTCTACCCTCACCCAAAATAATCATGGTTAAACTTAGGTCTATTTCCTTCTAGCTTTTTCTAATCACATTGTTTTTAAAGATAATTGAATATCCATACAAGTTCACTTAATATTTTGTAAGCATATTTACCAATATCATTAAAAATCCTGCATAAATGTAAGGTTTAATGGCTGCATAATATTCCACTATCTAAGATTCTATAGTCACCAAAACAGTTTTTTAAAGCAATTGTCTTTCTTCCAGAGGTTGTCTGGGGACCAACAATTAGGTCATTTCCTGCAAATACATTTCTTACACACTTTCATAAAATATAGTCTAAGTCACCTCTGTTGTCTTGGGGATGGCATTAGTAAAAGAACATTTCTCTAGTTTTTATCTTTAATTTAAATATTTAAATTAATTCCTGCACATAATAAAATAAATTACCCGCCCCCCCAAATTTCAAAGTGTTAAAAAAAATATATGGAAAAGAACAGGCTCACTTCTCTGCCCACAAATTCTCCTCCCCACGGATGACACTGCTGTCAGTTTCTTGGGCATTCTTCCAAAGATGTACTGTGGACTACTTAAGTATGCATACAATAGTGGTCCTCAATTTTTTTTCACACAAATGACAGCTTACTCTACACACTACTCTCATCTTGCTTTGTGCACTTAATGTAGTGAGAGTCTAGTGGAAAAAACACAGAATATGGGAGCCAGACTTCCTGGGTTTAAAATTCTAGTATTGCTGTTAGACATGTATTCTTGAGCAAATTACCTAAACACTCTGTGCTCCAGTTTCCTCATCTGTAATATGGCAATAATAATGGTTCCTACCTCACTGGGTCCTCACATGGTGTTATGGGTTGAATTGTGTCATCCCACCTCTCAAAAGATGTGTTGAAGTCCTAACCACTCGCACCTCAGAATGTGACCTTATTTGGAAATAGGGTATTTACAGAGGTCATCAAGTTAAAATGAGGTCATTATAGTGGGCCCTATTCCAAAAGGACTGGTGTTCTTTAAAAAAGAAGAAATTTGGACACAGACACAGACATGCACACAGTACAAAGATGGGAGATATGCTCCTATAAGCCGAGGAATGTCTGGGGCTACCAGAGCCAGAAGAGGCAAGGAAGATCCTCCCCTGCAGGTTGCAGGGGGAGCATGGCCTCATTGACCCCTTCGTTTCTGACTTCTAGCCTGTAGAACTGTGAGACAAGAAGCTTCTGTTGTTCTCAGCCACCTATTTTGTTGTACTTTGTTAGGGCAGCCCTAGCAAACTAATATAGCCAACTAATGCACATGAATTAAACAAGTTAATATATGCCCAGAATTTAGACTACGACTCACACTTGTTAAATACTAAATAAGTGTTAGCTGTCATTATCACATGGATCTGCCTCATTCTTTCCCACATTCCTCCCCCCTCTGGCAACCATCCGTTTGTTGTCAGTATCTATGGGTCTATTTCTGCTTTGTTTATTCATTTGTTTTGTTTTGTTTGTTTATTTATTTATTTTTCTTTCTTTCTTTATTTTAGGTGAGGCAACCCTTGGTTGACCTCACAGACTGCAAGGAACTTGTCAGCTTACAATCCCTTATTTATTTATTTTTTTAATTTTATTTTTTATGCCTACAGCACCTGGTCTTCCTAGGTTGTCTCCCATCCTTTTTTTTTTTCTTCAGATTCTACATATAAATGAACTCATGTGGTATTTGTTCTTCTCTGTCTGCCTTATTTCACTTAGCATAATGCCGTCTAGTTCCATCCATGTGGTCACAAATGGCAAGATGCCATTCCTTTTTATGGACAAGTAATATTCCATTATATATGTACTACATCTTTATTCAATTGTCTATTGCTGGGCATTTAGGTTGCTTTCATTTCTCAGCTATCATAAATAATGTTGCAATGAACGCAGGGCTGTGTATATAATTCTGAATTAGTGGTTTTGTTTTATTTGGATAGATACCCAGGAGTGAAATTGCTGGGTCATATAGCAGTTTTATTTCCAATTTTTGAGGAAACTTCAGGATGTTTTCCATAGTGGTTGCACCAATTTACAATCCCATCAACAACGCACAGAGTTCCCTTTTCTCCACATCCTCACTAACACTTGTTTTTTGTTGATTTGTTGATGATAGCCATTCTAGCAGGCATGAGGTGATATCTCATTTTGGTTTTGATTTGTAATTCCCTGATGATTAATGATGTTGAGCATCTTTTCATATGTCTGTTGGCCATCTGTATGTCTTCTTTGGATAAATGTTCAGGTCCTCTACCCATTTTTTTAATTGAATTTTTTGTTGAGTTGTATGAGTTCCTTATGTATTTTGGATCTTAACCCCTTATCAGAAATGTTATTTGAAAATATCTTCTCCCATTCAGTAGGTTGTCTTTTCATTTTGTTAACAGTTTCCTTCGCTGTGCAGAAACTTTTTAGTTTGATGTAGACGCCTCTTTCTTTTTAATGACTGCATATATTTTGGTAGTTTTAGCAAAATTTATAAATTAAATATTTATTATAAAAGCAATGCATCACTTTAAAAATTAGTACTAAAAGGCTTATAATGAAAAAGAGCAGTACTTTTCTCTACTTATCTTCAAACACCCAGTCTCACTCCCCAAGGGCAAGCATTTTCAATACTTGGGTCTTCTTTTTTTCCCATAGTTCTAAGTGATGTGCTCATACTGTTATGTCTTCATTTATCAGTTTTAGATACTCTCTTCTGCCTTCATGGTATGATAAATGAGGATTTTGATTTATGACAAACCCTACTTCACACACACACACACACACACACACACACACACTTCCCCTCTCATCGTCTTCACTATGTGATTATATAATCCTTTTTAGTTATGTAATGGATAATTAAAATAGATTTTTTTTAAGTCTCTGAGATTGAACTGAGACTCCAAAGCTGAGAGCAATAGGTTTAAGAGCCCCCACATTCTAAATAGAGATTTTAGATAATCTACGTAGAGCTTTCTAACTGGTGACCCCAAAGTGACCCTTTCAGCCTTAATCACTGACTACCTGTGGTCTCGGGACTACCTAGTGTGTTGGAGCAGGCTGTGCTGGGGTTGCTTTGGGAGAGTGAGCAATGTTGTGTTTTCCACCCCACTCCCAGTGTAGAACATGGGAAGGACTCACCCCACTCATTCCCTGAGGAGGGGTTTCAAGAGGATCCTCAGATTGAATGATAAATATTCTCTGAAGTTTGGGGATTGGGCGGTCACATGACTTGGTGAATGACTTACACCTGAAAAAAAAAGTCTGAAGGGCAGAGCTTGCTGGAGCAGTCTGCCTGGAAGTAGGACAAAGGGTCAAGGTCGGTCAGCACTTCCAGGGACTGGTGGGGCAAGGATGTAGCTTTCTGTGGGCCAAATTGGAGTCTATGAAAGAGAATTGCCAGCAGGTGGCTTTCAAAACTCCCCCGCCCAGCAGGACTATCTGGAAGGGTGAAAAAGTGCTTCCAACAAAGAGTAGATAACCAGAAGCCATGTGCTGAGGGTGCAATTATCAGTAGTCAGCCAACTGAGTCATCTTCCGGGTCAAGGAAAGCACAGCTAAAATATCCCCATTGACAGAGCTGCTCCCATGAGTCAGCCTTGGACGAGTGACTGGAAGAGGACACCTGTAGCAGACAACTCTGCAGACCAAGAGCTTTTCTTCCCTTTATTTTTATCCTTTTGACGTCTGTCTAACCCTAGAGGAGCCAGAGGCAGCACGACAAGCAAGATGGAATAAAGCGAGGGTGACCCTCTGCTCAGGGCTGCCAGATTTAGCAAATGAAAGTACAGGATGACTAGTTAAATATGAATTTTAGAAAAACAATGAGTGCTTTTTTAAGCATAAGTACATCCTATGCAATATCTGGGACATAATTCTACGGAAAGTATTTGTTACTTTCTGGAATTCACATTTAGCTGGGCGTCCCGTATTTTACTTGGCAACCTTATTCATACTTCCTGCCTACTGCAAACTTCAAGCCTGGGTCAGGCCCAAGTTCTGGGAGAGAAGTATAAATTGGATAAGAGCTTGGTATTCTGAAATCAGACTACTCCGGACTTTGGGTGGCCTGAAAAAAAAAAAAAAAAAAGAAGAGACAATTCATTAATAACCTAAAAAAAGCACTTAGAAAAGTTATAGAAACTGACTGATAGTTCATCCATGGGGTTGAAAAAATGAGATGAAGAGACATTGGCAGTAGGAACTTTCCAAGTCAAACTTGTTCAATAAGTTACTTACAGGTGTATTAGGTTCAGCATTTAGGTTATTATTTCTACATAAATATTATCAGTTGCTGAGCCTAGGTCTGAAGTAAGATTTCATTTCTCATATGACTTCCTATTTTTTCTTTGAGATAATAATTGACTAAAGCATTTATCATGTTTAAAAGCTGTTTGTGTTCTTTCTCTGTGAACTGTCTGTTCGCGTCTTCTGTTGGGTCATTGAGATTTCTCTTGCTAATTTATACAAGTTTATTTATATATTAAGAAACTTAACCTAAAAGAACGCTTTTCTCCAGGGGAATTGGAAATGGCGAGTAACAGAATGAGTAGACCTTTTCTGATATTTCCATTGGGAAGCTTAGATTTTCTCTGTGCCCTGTTGTTAATATTTAGTCTTGCTCTTCCAAAACAAATTTTCTCAAATCGGCAGTTTCCTTAAATATTCCTCTAATGCTTACGTGCTCAATCCTTGGTTAAAATTCTTCCAAGGAGGTGTGTGTATGAGTAAGACACAGTCTATTGGCATTTTTCTCCTTGAGACATGCTCATTCATCCTTGGTATGCATTTCTACGAGATTAACCCACACCGGGAAAATAGCTGCAAATACCACCTCACAGAAATTGAGAGAAATGTCTTCCGTGATACTATTACTATATGGTAGGGACATGAAACACAAAGATTAAAATCTCACATTTATTCCTTCCTCTATTTATGATTTTATGATTCTAATCTGATAACAGATCTCATTATTATTTTCAGTTCCTTATTATAAAACATCTCGTTTCTGTGGTATCTCTGAAGTAATGGGAATTGTATGATAAGGTAAATGTTACATTTTAGACTACTGCCACTGTATGTAAATTTCCAATGTAAATGGTTACAAACCACTCAGCTAATTTCCATACATAATTCTTTTCAAAGATCAGTTTGTTCTTGAGGGAAATAAAACATTCCAAAAACAAATATGTTAAAATATGAATTCAAAAATAATTTTAAAGAAAAATAGACAGAAAAATTGCATACCAGATTAGCTGTCAGTGGAGTCCTGCATTTGTCAATAATTCCTCAGACGAGCCCAGGTCGTGCTCCATTTTCTTAATTTTATATATAAATTCAATTTTAAGATTGCAAAGAGGCATGCTGATTCCCCTGTTTCACTGTCTAATTTATTTATTTCTCTAGAATAAATGACATGTAGGAAGGGCTGAATTCCAAAATCCCCTGGCCCTGAATAATAAAATCTTCGCATGTCTTGCAGGTGCCAGCTCTGTTTAGTCTCAGTGATACCATCCTCAGCATATGTAGCATCTCACATTCCTGTTCTGCTTTTATCTTTCTATTCGATGAGAAACTAGCTTTGTGGGAACTCCTGTCTTACAAATCGAAAAATTCCCTTTTCTGTTCCTGGGCTTCATAAAAATTCTTATGTCAGGTTTTGTGCTGATTTGACAGAGTGACAAGACAAAAATCTAATCAGTGCACAGATAAATCAATCAAACAAATGCAATGCAAGATGTCCAAAGTTTGCTGGGGGATGGTCATGCTCCTGGTACAAAGTTAGGTGTTTTCATTTGTGCAGTTTGTATTGAAATCTTGCAACAGCTTCCTCAAGGTAGATGAGAAATCTGAAGGTTAAAAAGTAGGGAGATTTTCCCACTGCTCCCTGCCTCACACCCAATACCCTAGCCATATAAAACTGGGTAGTTTTTCATAAGCTGTTCATCATTATCCAAAAGTCTCTGGTTAGTTTGGGACACAAAAATAACTATAATATGAATTACCCTGATATAGAGTTTTATGAAATTATTGGAAGTGATGTTGGAGAAATGCTAGAATCACAGGCAAACACTGATAAATAAAAGTCCTGTAGAGTTAGACCAGCTAACAATTTAGAGGGGAAAATGAACATTACGGGATCTTCAAAAGAGAAACATTTGAAAACATAGATTAAGAGGGACGTTTGAAAAAAATGAAGCACTCCAACATACTCACCAAAGGTACTACTAGATATGTTTTTTTTTTAAAGTGGACTCCCATTTGGGCCCGGAGAAGGCTACCCCAAAATACATCACTTTGGTATATGGATTATTTCGAATTAAAGTTACTTAAAGAGTAGCTGGTGCAAGAAAGACACCTTAACCCTCTTTTCTTTGTCTCCATAAATGCAGGGAGAAAATATCCCCTGTGAAAGATGCCCTCCCTGCACCGGGAGACTAAGAGGCAACCTTATCACTAGAATTAGAGAATCCAGGGCAGAGAAGCCTATATAAACAAGTCTTATTACTTTTTTACTAATTTACTACCCAAGCCCAAACTTTGCTTGGATTCCTCACTAATGACCTCCCAAGCCTAATGTTCTTGTCCTGTCAAATTTTCACAAATTTATTGTTTTTTTTGTTTGTTTTTTTGTTTGTTTGTTTGTTTTTGTAAAAAGTTATAAAAGCTACCTACTTTTTGGTCACTCTCTGAGCATCAACTTTTTAATTTTGTGCGCACATAAATTAAGTCGGTTTTTCTCCTGTTAATCTGTCAATTTTATTGTTAGTCCAGTCATAAAAACACAAGACAGGTAAGGGGGGAAATCTCTACTCAACACTCCTAAACCCTAAATCAACACTAACTTTTCTATTCTAAAAATTAGAGCAGACTTAACAATTATTACCTAACTTTTGCTAAATATGCACACATATACATTATTTTTATAATTTTTCTTTTTACTTTCCAACATCAAATTCTAATAAATTTTCCCATATCTTACATCAGATGTTTGTGTTGGGTTTCCTTGATGTCTTTCTTAGGCGTTAACTGACTTTGTGAGCCTTCTGTCCTTTGTCTTGCTATTTCAGGCTTCTGAACCTTTCTGTACGGCCCCGCCTGCCTGAGAAGCTTTCTCTGCTGTTCTGCAGGGAAACAGCTCTTCGCTGCTCTCAACTGTCTCCAATGTCACCAGTTCTGTAAAGTTTCCACTGACTTTTCTTGCCCCCTCAGCCAACATGGATGAATATAGGAAGAAATACACAACCTAACAGAAAACTTAAGTTACAAAGGAAGAGATGAAATGTTTGGTGTCGGGAGGCAGTTTGCCGTGGTTGTTTACAGCACAGGCTCGGGCAATAGATTTCCTGAATGGAAATCTGAGCTCAGATAAAGAACATTTCCACTATCAGAAAGTTCTAATGGACAGTACTGGAACTTAATTATGAAAGCACAAGCAACGGATTAAAAAATAATGATAACAAAACACGAAGAAAGGAATTCTGGGTCTGTTCTCTTTTTAAGTAATGGTGGTATTTCTGGAATGACTCTGTCTGGGAGTGTACTGGAGGGGTCCTCACCAGTGGGGGAGGCTGAACGAGGAAATGATCTTTAAGCTAAGACTTAAGTTGGAATTAACTAGAAATGTGTGTTTGGGGGCGGGGTTGCTATGGACCAGTTTGGAAAGACAATCTCTGGGAGAGGGAACTGTGGGCAGGGGGAAGCTGAAGAAAAAGGGGAAAAGTGCAACATACCTATCAGGCTCTAATTCTGCAAACAAATTCATGGTTAACATTGTTCCTGGGCTGAAAAATAAAAGAATATGACCTAAATGTGAATTAAGTGCCATTAAGTGTCAGGAAATCAATTTTTCTGGTTAGACTAGGTTGGGAAGATCAGAAGGGATGATGTGTCAAGAGATTTCCTATGAATTCCTTATTTTCAGTATTTGTTCATTTTACACTTCTCACATGTCGAATGGTGGTAAGAATTCTATTAAGAAACTCATTGAGTGCCCCAAATAGACTGGAATGTTGCATAATGAATAGAAGTTCAGAATCTTTTTATCTTCAGAAAATTTGTGTTCCAAATGAACTCACATTTTACTGATGGACATGGTCGTTAGGAGTAGGATACCAGATTTTGGTTTCCAGTGCAGTGTGTCCAAAATGTGGCATTTCGGAAGCCCTAAAAATGCACATTCCCTCTTTCCCTGCCACCAACAAGCTGGGTGGAGCAGAGGCTGAGGTGCATTCAAGTTTCATTCCACCAGTAACCCACTGCCATGCGTGGCTGCCAGAAGAGTAATGGACGTTAATTCTGCTTTCCATGAGGTGCCGAAGGCTTCCCTCTGTCCCCATGGTCAAGTAGGCAGAATGTGCAAAGCTTTCAAATATCTTGGCTCCAAGCCCACCTTTGTGTGTTTGCATCCAACTGTCATGAGTCTATGTATATCAAGTTGGGGGAGGCCTTTCGTGCTGAACAACAAATCAACCTAATTCGGGTTCATGACAATAAGGAACTAAGTGGAAGGGCAGGCAGGCCTCTGTAAACTGGACAGAGAGGGGGAACCCTGTGGCACGGTCACTGGTCACTGCGCTGTGTGGTGGTAAAGGACAAAAGAAGTGAAGAATCTCAAGAATGTCATCAAAGAACATTTCAAATGCAAAAAAAAAAAAAAAAAAAAAGAATGAAAAACTTAGCTCCTGTGTAAAAAAAAAAAAAATGCATATCCCCAAATCCTAAGAATCTATTGAATCAAAATTTTATATGGTGGGCTCTACCGGGCTAACAGACCCCCTGGGTGATTGTACTGCACACCCAAGTTTGAGAACCTCACTCTGTCTAATGTGCTTAATGTAAGCCTGGAGCCACCTGGCTAACCAAGAACTGCCTGGAGTTCGGTTTTTGTTTTAATTACTGATTTAACTCTATGCTTTATTCGGATTTTACTAGTTTTTCCACCAATATCTTTTTCCTGCTCCAGGAGCCTAAGATACCACATTACATTTAGTCATCGTGTGCTAGTCACCTCTGGCCTGTGATAGTTTCTTGGAGTTTCCTTGTTTTTCCTTATCCTCGATAGCTTTGAAGAGTCTTGGTGAGGTATTTTGTAGAATGTCCCTCAATTTGGATTTGTCTGGTGTTTTTCTCATGGCTATATTGGGGTTATGGGTTTTGGGGAAAAATTCTACAGAAGTAAAGTACAGGTATTCCTCGGTATCCTCGGGAGGGTGATTCCAGGACTCCTGAGGATATCAAAATCTAAGGATACTTCAGGCCTTTATGTAAAATGGCGTATAGTATTTGCACATAACCTATGCACTTCCTCCCATATACTTTAAACGATCTCTAGATGATTTATAATACCTAATACAATGTAAATGCCATGTAAATTGTCATGATACTACATTGTTTAGGAAATAATGAAATGAAAAAAATAGCCTGTACTCATTCAGTACAGAGACAACCATTGTAGGCCTAACTACTTAGCACATGTCAACAACAATGTAACACTTAAAAACCAGTATTTTTGATCCGTAGTTGGTTGAATCCGCAGATTCAGAACCCGCAGATATTGAGGGCCAACTATAACCTTCTAATCACATCATATCAAAGACAAATACTCACTTTTGAAACTAAGCTTGGTCATCTGGCTAAGGTGGTGTTTGCCGGGTTCCCCACTGTAAGTCACTCCCCCACCCACACTGTCCTCCTGGGAGCTGGGAAGCACAAGCCACAGTCAAGGAGAAGGTGAGAATTAAGCTTCACTTCCTGGGGTGGGGAGTATCTACATAAATTTGGAATTCTTGGAATTCTTTTGTAAAGGAGGTGTGTCTCTTTTCCCCCATTTATTTATTTCATCATTTATAAATATCAGTATGGGCTTATGGGTATTTATTTTATACACTGGGTTATAATCCAATGCAACGTTATTTAATTTATTGCTTCAATTTTCTAGCTTTGGCCATTAAAACTTTTCAGATTGGCTCCTGTGTCCCTCTGACATGTCCCCATCCTTCTGTTTTTTGAGCGCTTCATTACTTTTGGCACTTCGAGATGCTCTGGATACTCCAAGCTCATCTTGTGTAACCACTATCCCGGTCCTAGAGTCAGCCATTTCTCTCACTAGAGTTCTTTTTTAAAACATAAATTCTTGCCTCCTAACCTCAGAGACTCAAATCCAGTTGATCCAGGGAGAGAGCCCAAGAATGTTTTTTTTTTTTTTTTAATTAAATGAAATAGAACGTGCTCGTAGTAAAAATAAATTCAACCAATGCAGAGGGAATATATATATTAAATGTGAGAGTCTATCCATCTTCCTGCCTAAAGGCAACTTGTTGTCAGTTTCTCATGAATCCTTTCAGAAATAATCTACACAAATTTTTGAATATGCAGCAATGTACATATGTTTATATTACCCACGTTTCTACAGAAATGATAGTACACTACAACACTCTACCGCTCATGCTGTTTTCACTTAGCAACATATGTCCTGGAGATTGTTGCCTGATCACAGATTGGCATAATCCTTTTCGATAGTGGCAGAGAGCTTTAGTGGATGGCCATGGAATACTTTATCTAACCCACTGTTCATAGATAAACATTTATGATCTCCGGGTTTTGCCATTACAGCAATGCTGCTACAAACTCCCTGCATATACATTTTCACACATGTTTTAAGACATCGCTTTGCTGAACTAACAGCATTGACATCACTGGGCCAAAGGGTGCATGCATGTCTGTGGTATTTTGATAGTGACATCCAAAAGGGTTACAATAGTCTATGGCCATACCAACCTGAACATGCTCGATCTTGTCTCTTCTCTGAAGCTAAGCAGGGTTGGGCCTGGTTAGTACTTGGATGGGAGACCACCTAGGAATACCAGGTGCTGATGGTATTAATAAAAATAAATAAATAGTAAGTAAATAAATAATAAATAAAAATAAAATTTAAAATAAATAAAAATTAGAAAAAGAGTTGTGACAGCATATATACCCAGTAACAATGTATGAGACTATATTTTCTTCACATTCATGACAATGAAGTGTATTGTCAAACTTCTTTATTTTTGCCAGGATGATAGGTGAGAAATGTTTAAATGTTCAAATGTTCACAACTTTGAGTGACATCAATTGTATTTTCATATGCTAACAAATATCTGGAATTCTCATGGGTGTATGAACTCCCTATTCATGCTTTTTGTCCTTTTTTTTCTATTGGATTCTCAATATTTTTCTTATTGATTTGTAAGAGCTCTTCATATACTAAGAAAACAAGTATATCCTTGCTTTCTGTGTTATACATATTTTTTCGGAATACATATTTTTTAAAGTTTCCCAGTGATTTTGATGACAGCCAGGTGGAACCACCGCGAGGGGATTCTATATTAGTCAGGTTTAATGTGAACCATGTGTGGGCTTCCCCTTGCCCACGTGTGGGTAAAATTAATGGCTTTTACCTACCAGGTGGGGTCTGTACAAAATCATCTCAGCTACTGAGAGCAGAGATTTCCAGCATTGAACCTACCTTTTGAGGGGTGAGGCAGCGGTTACCAGGGTGATCAGCAGTACACTAACCCATTGCTGTGCAATGCGAGGCCCCATGTTTCTGGGATTGGATATCATTCAGATTAGGATAACAGGGAGACTGCTTTAGCACCATACCGGACCTTGCCATAGCATTGTTAACCAGGCGACATGAAAGTTCTGATTATCTTGCACACAACACTTCCTGTGTGCAGACCCAGTGGAAGACCTCTTCTCCCCTTTTCCATCTCCTGCTCCCCAGGTCTTAAAGCCTTGTTATATCTAGATGGAAACAATGCACAACCCAACAGAAAACAAACAAACAAACAAACAAAAAACAAAACAAAAAAAACAAACCAGGGGCTGTGTGGGGAAGGGGGACAGCACAGGATGTCCAGGAGAAAAGGTTCTTTCTCCAAAGAGAGGCATCTGCCACTTGGGTGTCCAAGGGTCATAATGAGGGCCCTCTGTTGAGAGAATCCAAAAGGGCAAGCTGGTGGAAGGGGCAGAGGAGCCACCTCAGACTCCCTGGTCTCTATGTGGTCCCTAGAATGCACTGGAATGTTCTGCTGAATATAAAGTGAAAGGGCCCTTTATACATGTCTGTGGATTCTGTGTCTGGTTAACTGTATCTGCACCACTCCCTCCTTTCAAGATGCTTGTGGAGAGGAAGGCTGTGGGTTGAGGGCTGCATTCTGGGATTGGACCCAAGCTGAGGAATTAGGGGCACCTTAGATGAAAAGCACAGACGGGTGATTCTCAAAGCATGATCCCAGGACCAGCAGCATCAGCGTCCCCTAGGAGCTCATTAGAAATGCAAATTGTGGGACTCCACCCTAGAACTACTGACCCAGAAACTGAGATGGCACTTAACAGTCTCTGTTTTAATAAGCCCTTTAGGTCATTCTGAAACTGAACTTTGAGATAGGAGCTTTCGATAGGAGCCACTAACATCTGCCTTAGCATTTAACTTAGCAAAATGGAGCCTGTAAGCAAAAAGAAGGCGCCACAGGCAGTAGGGGCACTCAGGACATCTTCTCCGGGGGAGAGGCACACAGTGCACAGTTGCCATGTGGACCCTACAGCTGCCTAGTGAGTGTTGGTAATACATGTTTTCCCCAGAGATCTGGCCTCAGAGCATAGTGTCCCAGCTGGGCCTCTTAATCAGAACCTGCAGGAGGTTCCAGGGGGACCACAGCTTGTCTACAGGCAAGGACTTCTTAAAGGTCCGCCCCCATCTGCACAGGTGGGATGTTTAAGGAGTGATGTATTGAAGTAGGGATGGGGGTGGAGTTAATTCTTGTTCGCCATAAGCAGAGTGAGCGGGCTCTCTGCATGAGCTTCCCGGTGCCAGTTCTCCTAGGTTTCAGAGGTTAGCTTACTGGGCCTAATTCACCCAATCCAAAAACAGTTCACCTTGACCAAGTTAAAAGAACCAGATATAAATATATACATATATATCTTGGTAGACTTTTCATGACTCCAAAATAATTCTGGGCCTGGATCGTATGTCAGCTGTCTCCATCAGCAAGTAACCTTGATGAATACTATCGTGTGATTCATCGCCAAGTCATATATTTTTTGCAAATATTTTCCTATGAAATATTGAAGACTACATCTGACTTTGGGTCTTTGGAAGAGATTAAGTTTCCTGTAAACGTCTAATGCCTTCTCTAGGGTTCCGGCCGCGGTGCTGCCGGCAGGAACGCTGGGACCGGAAGCTCTGAGCTCGGGGTGCTGGCGGCTCGTCGCCTCCACTCAGCAGAGCTTTGCGTAGACTGGAAAGGATTCGGCGGACGTAAAATTTTTCAGAATTACTTTTTAATTATATTCCCTCTATTTTTCTTCCTTTTCTAGAGGTCAAATTCAACAACTCCAAACACCAAAATGATTGTTTAAAAAGATGTTTAGTTTAAAAAGCCATCTTAGTTTCAGCCTGAGGTTGGGGACAAAAAAGGGCTGTGTGGGCCCTGAATGCATAGGCTCTGTCCCCTCGGGGGTATTGGGTAAAACTTCTGGGCCTTCCGGCAAGGCCTTCCAGAGGCTGGTCGTGCAGCAAGCTGGACACCATGTGATCCCTGCGGCAAGAACGGACATCCCAGTCCTTCTGCGAGACCCAATGGGTTTTTCTAAATTTCCTGCTCCAGGCTGAGGAAAGCACGTCCCGAGGACTGGCTCGCTGGCATTTGCACTGGCAGAAACTGGGCTTCCCATGTCTCAAATTTCCCAGAATGATCTGACTTACTGACATAACAGTGGATGCAAACTGAAAGCTCTTGAAAAGCTGTACTTAGATGCCTCGTAAAAGGTTTTAGCAGCTTTACATCACACACACACACAGACACACACAGACACACACGCGCGCGCGCGCGCACACACACACTCAGTCCAAACAGTCTTTCTGCAAAGAGAAGGTTGTATTTATACAGCACGTTTTATAGTACATTTTAACAAGTCTCTCTGGTCTCTTTGCTGCACATTTCTAACAGCTGTTTTGGAGGTCAAAGGAAGCCAACCTCTGGATATCCTGCAGTAGTGCAGACTCTTAACCTGAGGGTTACCACCCCCCTGAAATAACACGCCAAATTGTGTGTTTGAGCATTCTTCCCTGCTGGAGTCAAGAGGACATAGTTTTTATAGGAAGGTCAAAAAGCTCCATTGGTGTTGAAGAACCTCAGTATGTTGTTCAAATTTAAATGCCATGGCAATGATTAATTTCTGTTGCCTGCGAGTGGATATTCCTGAAGGATCGTGGTCAAGGTTATTCACCAATGTCTCTGCCCAACACAATACAATGCAATACACATATATACTCGAAATCAGACTCATACCCATATTTTTGTTTTGAGAACAATTTTTTCAATATAGAATAGTGTTCTTATACCCCATCATAATTCTAAATTCAGTTGTTAATATTTATCTTTTAAGCATTAAGTATTTTTTTTTTCATTAAAAGAGATAAAATGTTACAGACAAAATTAAAGTCCTCATGGTTCCCGGTCTAACTTCTCTTTCCAAAAGTAATTACAATGATGAATTTAGTACGTATCTCTTCAGCCCATTGTTAAAAGCTTGTACATATATGTAGTCTTGAATAAGATACAGTTTAATTTCTTTAAATGGTATCATTCTGAATGCATCATTCTGCAACTTATTTTCTTTACTCAAAATTATACTTTTGAAGTCTATTCATATTGATCTACAAAAGTCTAGTTCGTGCCTTTGCATTTGCTTGTTTGTATTTGAACATTTACATATACATTTTATTTATTCATCATAGATGGAGACTCAGGTTGTTTTAAATGACTCGATCTTACAAACAATGCAGCGGTATCTCCTTGAGCGGGTCTCCTTGTGAGAGCATCTTCCTAGGGCGGAGACCTAGAAGTGGCACTGCTGGGCAGGAGTGCGAGCATCTTCATATTTAATAACTACCACCGAATGGATCTCCAAAGTGCAGTATATTAGTTTTTGCTCCTCCAACAGCATTTGGGATGTCACAAATATTTTCCACTGGGGCTAGGATGGGAATGTACCTGACCTGAAACCTCCTGCCTCCTTTCTCCTTTGTGTGTTCACTTAGCTATTTCACCAAGCAGAGGTGAGAGCCCTCCAAATAAAGGCTTTTGCGGGAAAGCTTTCCCAAACTTTTTTTGATCTGTGAGGCACTGGTAACTTGCTGTGGCCTACGCCATGGGGTTGTGACCCAGCCTAACTGTTAAGACTCTTAGCTTTTATTTCTCCTGACCTGGTAAAACAAGTGGGAACTCTTCAGCTGTTTATACCAATATCCTAAACTGAAATTACCCAGGGCCCTGGGACTGATCACCTTGTTACCTGAGGTCAGTATTGCGGCTTGGTTTGGCTTGTTTATTCATTATATGAGTCTTTATTAAGCACCTGGATGAGGGAACATGAAGATAACCAGACAGTACCCTACAGTAATTGCCACCAATAGAGGACGCGCACTAGCAGCTTAGGTTCTTATCTCCACCAGTCCTTTCAACATGCCTAGAAGTGAGACTTTGAGTTCAGGATGATCTCAGTTGCTCTGGCAAAGCTAGGATTGATTCCAACCCACATTTCTTCAGTCTCCAGACGCTATGTCTAAATAGAGTAGGAGGAGCGTTCTGTGGCGCTGGAGTGAGAGGTCACTTTGGTTAAGGGGATCAGAGGAGAATGTAGAAAAGAAGTTACATTTGGAATGGAGGGGCCTAGAAGGCTGTTATGTATCTTCGTGGGGAATAATGGTGGGAAAGAAAGCAGATGCACAAAGGCATGAGACGGGAAAGAGCAGAACATGAGAGGAAACTGTAGGAGTGGAGTGGGACATAAACCAGGAAAATAAGTTAGGCCTTGAATGACAGGTGGGGGCATTTTAGCCTAATTCAGTGGAGAGACTGAGTCATCAGAGGCTTTTTAGCTGCTGATTGATGTGAACAGAGCTGGAAGCAATAAAAAGAATGGAATTATGGGGAATAGCAGGGAAGCTGAGGGACTAGCTGGGAGGTGAGGGAACATTGGGACTGGCAGGCTCAGCATTCGTTCTAACCTGTACCGTTAGGTTTGGAGAGCTGGAGACTACAGCTTCCACACTTCTCTGTAGCTAGACTTCTGGACAAGGATCCGTTTTGCTGCCATGGATGACACAGAGGCAACATGGTGCCAAGGTCACTTGCTTTCTGATCTGAGAATTTCTGTAGTGACAAGAGTCACTTTTTATTTTTGACTGTGATAGTAGGATTCTAAAAATTGGGTATTATTCCTGAAAGTTCTGTTTCAAATGTCTTCTTCAGATTTTTCCACAATATGTTAGTCATCTAAACCCGAGTCTTGCTCAAACTAGCTTGAGTGGCTTCTGTTTCTGCAAATGAACCCTAAATGAGGAGTAAAGACTTCAACTTGGAGTGGAAGCAACAGAGCTGAGAGAAGGAGTGTGGGGGGGGGGGCGTAGAAACAGGCAGGGTAAGGTAGATCTTGGGATATGAGATGAAGGAACTTGTCAAAGGTGATGCTGAGGCCTCACACAGTGATGATGTGGGAAATAATGGGTCATTAATGGGCACACATTTTGAGAAGCTGGCTTTAATCTAGAACTTTGGGGAAGACTTGACTTTGGGAGATGGAAAGGAGAGTCATTTGAGATGCAGTTATGTTTAGAAGCCTCTTTCCACCGGAAGCTGGAGCACCCTGAGGTCATGTTCCTTGCTAGCTTGTTAAACCATCATACACTCTAGGCATATTGTGGATACTCAAGAAGTATTTGTTGAGTAATGACGTTAGGGGTCCAAGGTGCAAGAAAAATTATGAAAGGAAGACTTTTTTTTTTTAGACCAAGAAGATAGGAAATACTATAGAAGGGATAAAAAATATTGAGTAAGAAAAAGACTACTAAATATGACATTTGGTGGTGGGTAAAACAGGACATTTTAAAAGCTTCTCTAAAAATAAGCTTTAAAAAAAAATTGAAGTAAAACATACACGCAGAAAGCAAATCTCATACCTGTATAGCTTAATGAATTATCACAGATTGTACCACCTCCCATTTCAAACATGAGGATATTCTCGGCATACCCAAAGTTTCCCTCGTAACCCTTCTTGGTCATCAACCCCCACTACCAAAAGGAAACCACTATCCTGACTTCTAATATCATAGATTAGTTTTTCCCATTTTGAACTTTTTGAACCATACACTATAGATTTAGTTGTGTCTGGCTCCTTTTACTCAAAATTATGTTTTTGAAATTTATCTTTGTTATTGCATGTAACAGTAGTTTGTTCATTTTCATTGCTGTATAGTATTCCATAGTATGAATCTATCAAAATTTCTCTGCTCAACTGTTAATGGACATTTAGTTTGCTTTCTTTTTTTGACTATTAATAAAGCAGTTACAAACATTCTCATATAAATCTTTTGGTATACCTATATACACATTTATATTGAGTACATTTCCAAAAGTAAAATTGCTGGAATATAGGGTACGAATATATTTGACTTTAGTAAACACCATTGTGTGGAGAAAAAATAATTTTTTTTCTACCTTTTTAAGTTCTTTTGGCTGGCTTAATAATCAAATTAACATGAGACAGATAAACTGGAGAAAATGACCACGTTTATGTACATATGGGGATTTTGTAAGAATTTGAGACACGGGACAAATCAGGCAGTTAGGTTTATATATCACCATGAGCTAGGAGAAAGTGGGGGGAGTGTTTTGGGACTTCAAAGGGCCTTGCCAGGTCCCTCCCTGTCTACAATACAGCAGTTCATATTAAACTATCATTATCTGTGATGAAATCTCCTTTCCTGGAGCAGGTCCTCTACGTAAATTTTTTTAGACGGTTAGGGAGAAGGTCAAAGATTTTTCCTGCATCTTTCATTTCTTATAAATAACCATCTTAAAATAACCAATATTCCAGAAGGTATATTTGGGAGTTGCAAACTCTGCTTCCCCTCATCATCGGTTTTCCAAAGTGGCTGAACTAATTTATACTGCATCAGACAACTGTACTTTAGAATCATTCTGCATTTTCTTCAAAAAAAGATTAGTGCTTTTTTGTTCCATTTTTTAAATCTTGCCCAACTTCAAAGTCATGGAGATGGTCTCCTATTTAATATTTTAGCAGGTTTATTGTTTTATCTTTCACATTTAGTTGTATAATGTGCTTGGAGTTGATGTTTACATGTGTTGTGATGTAGGGGGTTTAGATTAATGTTTTTGTTTTTTTCATTTGGACATCCAATTGGCCCAGTGCCATTTATTTTAAAAGACTGTCCTTTCCCCATTGTTTTGTAGAACCACCTCTATCATATATCATGTGTCTGTGTATGTGGGAGTCTGATTATAGACTGTCTGTTCTAAAATTTTAACCCCATCATTTACCCAGATCCCAGAGCTCTTCCCTCTTAACATTCTGTATGTGTTATTCCAAGAAGTAAATATTAGTGATCAGTCGTTTATTCAATTTGCAGTGAATACTGAGATTTATAATGAATGTCATGCTGGATTATCCTACTGGGAACTCCATGTCCTAGAATGCCTTTACCTGTATGATTCTGGGTTGAGTTGGCCAAAAATGAACTTGTGGGAGATTCGGGAAGCAGAAATGAAGCAGACACCATTACAGTCTAAAGGTCATCATTGGTAAGAGGTGACAAAAGACAGACAGAGACTTGCCAGCAGGTTCCTGTTGGCCCTCATTCTTCTCCACTCTGTGTCCAGCTCTCCTGTCTGCCTGCTCTTCAACAATGGCACCCCCAAGGCTGCGAGCAGACCCTGTGCTGTGAGCGCACAGAGGCATCGTCATGAAGAGCCAACGATTCTCCCAAGACTTCCATCCCAGCTCCCTCCGAACCCTACTCCTGCAGCTGGACATGTCTAGTTCCAGATTTTCCTGCAAGCCAGAGCTGATTAGTAACTTTTCTCTGATTTTCCAACTCCCCTTTCCAGACCTTTATTTCCCCGGGTCTTCCCCAAATCACTTAAGGTCCATTTCCTATAATGAATTCCTTATCCCATAACTCATAGTGGTTCTGCTTCCCTGAAACAGTGGCAAATCTTTAGCTCATAGTAAAATTTTCAATAGATGAAAAACTGAAGACTAACTCATAATGGTATTCTGGGCTGACGACATTGGCAACATGACCACATTGCCGACTTTGAATTTAAGACTTTGAAGACAGCTAATTTACCTCTTGGATCATTCTTCCCCAGCCCCATTCCTAGCTTCCTTGAATCATTCCCTTTCTATACGCCCATGTCTATCTTTCCCTCCAGATTGCAAACTCGTTTTAGGGCTCGTCTTAAGCATCTTTGCATTTCTCTTTGGCCGAAGGGAAGGGTAAGCCCAGGGCCACCAAAAGATACAAGGAGGGAGAGATCGAAAGGCGTGATTAGGTCTGGCTGGGAGCTGGTTTTTTTTTTTTTTTTCCAAAATAATGAAGAAAAAGAGTGTCCATGGGTGTGCTGGCACTTGACTTAGACCAAAACATCTGAACTAGACCCCAAAGGGGAGGAAGATGGGGAACAGGTAAGGGTAGGTAACAATTTTCAGTGTGTGTTTAGAATTACTACAGATACTAATACAAATATTGATAGCATTAGACCTTCTAAGCATGGTAATGATTATGTGCCAAACACTCATTCCCACATAACGTTTATGAAGAAAGTGCTATTATGTCCTCATTTTATAGATGGCAAAGCTGGGAATCGGAGTAACTAGAAAACTAAACCATCATTACATTCCTCAACTAATTAATGTCCAGACAAAAACTGGAGATGGGAGTTGATTTGTCCTAGAATTTAAAATTTCAGAAGAGCCTTTTCTTAGGAGTCGTAATTTAAAAACTTTGGTGTTTTAAAATTAAATTTGACCATGTAAGGGAGGCTTGAGAATTTGTGTGCATGTGGGCTGTGGAGGGTGATTTTTGTGTTGTTTTGTTTTCTTCTAAGCAAAAAAAAAAAAAAAAAAGGAGAAAGAAGAGAGAAGGAAAGATGATCCCTTTCGAAGTCTACTCAGTGCTTAGATTTAGTTGTTTTGAGTGACCTTGGGTAGTGAAGCTTTTGAAAATAGGCAAAAGGATGTTTAAAAGCACGAGCCATCTGCCATCTTCCCCACATTCTCTCCAAAGCCCACCCTGGGAACTGCCCCCTCTGCCTTCTGGAATCTTTATCAAAATTAGTAAGGGACAAGAAAATTCAGGACCTTTTGATCAGGGACTTCGTTATTCCAAAATATTTTTACCTTTGTGAATTTTCTAGAACTGGATCCTAATCTCTCAGAGTTAATGGTCTCTTCTGAATGTCCAAGTCAACAAATGTTTATAGCACATAAGCCATGTCAGGCCCTGGGGTTCCAGGGAGAGCCAAGACCCAGACCCACCCTTGATGGGCATGGCTACGAACGAGAACCCAGGCAAGACTTTTAAATATGTAATGACTTGGCCAACTAGAGTCTTTGAGAAGCAGTCAGCATTTGAACTTCATAGTGTTCTCTCCTTTCTTTTCAGTGCCTTTTCTTGTCAAAGGGGTTTTCGTTAAGTATTAAAATATGCAGGATGTTCTTTCTTTTAAGAGATTCTTGAAAGAAAAAAAAGATACACAAATCCAGTAACTACATGGACCGAACGTTGGGCACTATAATGCTGACCGCATGCCTAAAGTCAGGTGACATTAAATTGAGTTTTCAGGCTAATTAAGTCTGAAGCCCACGAATACCCCCATCCCCAAACCACTATTTAGTGTAGAAAAGCAAATGACAAAATAATGAAGAAAAACTGCAAAATGGCAGCTTAAGATTTTGTCAGAAACATTGAGTCCTCCAAGACAGTTAATAGCAAAATTAATCTCAAAGAGCTAATTCCCACCCCTCTGCAGCGGCAGAGAGGCTGGCGAACAAGAATTCTCTCTGGCCCAAAGGCTGCTTTTGGCTGTTAGGGCGGGGTCCCCTCACGGGGACGTGCTCCCCTGTGCACCGTGCTTAGTAATAACCCACCCTGCTCAAGATTGCCTCAGTTTCCATCCAGGCTCTCTGAAATGTCCTTGCCTTTCCCAAGATTTCTGAGAATTCCCAGGGTTCTCCTGTCTTGAGGATCTGCCTCTGTTAACATTCAGTAAGTTTGTGGGTTGGCTTGCTGCCCTCAAGTGTGGTTGCTGCTTTGACTTGATCAACACAGACGTGAAACTATGCTCCTTTCCTTAATCGCACAGGGTGTGTGTGTGTGGGGGGGGGGAGGGCAAAGTTTATTGGTGGTTTGGTAAAAGAGGGGTCTGACGCTTTAGCTTACAACAGTAAACATAATATTAGCAAGACCTGTTCTTACAAGTCATTCAGGCACCTGCGCGTTGCCAGGCTCAGGCTCCCTCTCCTCTTTCCTCGCTTCCTTTCTTTCCTTCCTTCCTTTTTTGACTTAAAGTCCAAATTCTTTCTGTTTGTCTATGTGGAACAATTTAGGTCTCCTTAGTTCTTTCCCTAAACTCAGCTCTAGGCTTTGTTCTGCATAGCTAAGGACTTGGTTAAAACACTCAGACTAAGTTCTTAGACAAAGGCCATCCTTCCAGGGACTACATAGTGTGGTCATTCTTGAATATGTCCCCAGGTTCTCTGATACTCTCCTTTCAAAGGGTGGTACAAAATGGCTCCCCTTTAGCATGGGCTGAACTTAGTGACTCACTTCCAAGGAATAAATTCACTTCGTGGCAGAAGCAAAAGCAATATGAGACTTCCCAGGCGAGCACATAAAAAGCACAATGCCTTCCCCCTCTCAGATCACTCACCCTGGGGCAAGCCACTCGCTGTGTCACAAGGACACTCGGGCAGGTTTGGGAACCCACAGAAACTTCTCTCTTCTTTTTCACCATTGCTAATTTTCCCCACCACACGCAGTTCTGGGTCAGAGTGCAAAGTGTGGTCGGCGGGGGGCGGGGGGGGGGGTGCTGGATCACAGTGGAGAAGCAGAAAGACAAGCAACCCCGTGGTAACCAAGAGCAGAGGGGAGAAGGGACACAGGCGCTGGTCACAAAACCCTGGGGCCAAGGCTCAGCTCTACTTCCTAACAGCCCCGCTAAGCTCCCGAAGCTTCACTTTGCTCATCTATAAAACTGGACTTATGGCCCTCAGAGAAGTGCTGCGAGGAGTAAGTGGGTCGAGGCACGGATAGGCTTGGTGTCAGGCCTGGACCAATCAATGTAAGCACTCACTTGGTGGTAATAATGAGGATTATTACTGGCTGAGCAGCTGCTGACTGTCAGGCTCTGCGGTGGCTGCATTGCATACATCGTCATATCATTTCTCATACTCACAGAGCGACTCGACTCGGCAAGGTTGATACATTGTAGTGGTTGATGGTGTCCCCTTAAAAGATATGTTTCAATCAGAATCCCAGGGATCTGTGGTTGTGACCTTATCTAAAAATAGAGTCTTGCAGATGTGATTAAGTTAAGGATCCAGGGATGAGATCACCCTGGATTTAGAGTAGGCCCTAAAGTCGACAACTGGTGTCCTTAGAAGAAAAAGGAGATTGAAACACAGAGGAGAGACCCAGTGAAGAAGCCTATGTGAAGATAGAGGCAGAGACTGGAGTGACATTACCACAAATCGAGGGAGACCAGAGCTAAAAGGGTGCTCCCCTAGCACCCTTGGAGGAAGCCTGGCCTTGCTGGCACCTCAGTTATGTCCTTTTGGCCTCTAGAAGTACAGAGAGGATAAATTTCTATTGTTTTAAGCCAAAATGTGTGGTCATTTATTACAGCAGCCCTAAGAAATGAATATATATATATATATATATATATATATATATATAGTCTTAATTTACAGATAAGGAAATGAATATGAACTTGCTTGGGGTCTGTTTTTATGCCAAAAAAAAAAAAATACCCCCAGAACAAGAAGATTTGTTCTTGATAAACATAAAGCCACTGAGTGCTCATAAGAGAAAGGAACCCCAACAGGAAAATTAGGACAAATGTATATAGCTCCAGGTCTCTGCTGGAGAAAAAGGAAACCAGTCTACACCCTGTCACTTAACATGCAACTTCGTGTAAATACCAGAGCTCTTTTAATTAGGTCAGGAGAAACCCTCTTGGAAGGAAAAAACTAGCAAAACAGAACCAAGGGTAACATGTTAAGCAGCTCGGCGCAACCCTGTGGAAGAGACCAGGCCAGCCAGAACCAGCCAGAACCAGCCAGAATCAGCCAGCACCAGCCCTGAATACCCACAAGTTAGACCCTTGGGAGACTTGGAGCAGATTAAATTAACAGAGCCATCAGGGGCAGGAAGTGGCTAAACTTCTTAAAACCTAGGAATTGAAGGGGATATTTGCAGAACAATTTGGTCTGCAGGAAGAAATCGAGTTGTGCACTTAACTTCTCTTTGGTTTCTTTTTAAAATGCTGAAATGGCAAGTCTGAAGAGCAATAAATAATCACAGATGTCTTCCGAGATGTAAACAGCAGGGAATCATTAATTTTTCAGGTCCACCCATTTCCCAAGGAGCCAAGGAGCCTGGACTTGAGGGTTTAATCCACTCATACACAGGGGAAAGGTTTTTCCTAACCTCCACCATTATCATTCTATGAGGCCTTTGTCTTTCTTTGGAAAAAATTAGCGTTTTCCATAGTTGCAAAAATAACAAATGCTCAATGTACAAAACTTGGGAAACTTAAAAAAGCACAAAGAAAATAAAAGAAAAAAATAAACACCATAATCCTACCTCCAACATACTGAAATACTTTCTTCTGGTTCTTTAGATATAGCTATAGATATAAATATATAATTCAGAGCCAAACTGACTGTAGCTGCTCCTGTATGCTCATGGGAGGGGTGGGGTAAGGGTATAATTTATAATCGTGCAGAAAAAGATAAACTAGCTAACATTTAACAGTATTTACTTTGTGACAAACATTATTCCAAGTGCTTCGTCCGTATTAATTCTAAGAATTTTTATCAATTACCAAGTCCGCAGATGCTCTTTTGTATTTAACTCACTTAATTCCCAGCAACCCTATTAAATTTAGCGCCATTCCCATTTTGTAGATAAGGAAATTGAGGCACGTGAAAAAACGTGCCTAGACCACACAGCCGGTGAGTGGCAGAGCTGAGATTTGCTAGTTTACTCGGGAAGCAAGTGTTGGGCTGTGCCTGCGTGGTCCACCTAGGCGCAGGTGGAAGGGATTCACGGTTCAGTTCCCCGTCGTTGGTCTCTTCTGTCCCTGGCTGACGCCTGTCAGAGTCATCAGGGAGCCTTGGTTTGTGGTCTTGGGGTGGTGAGCACGAGATGGAGAGGGGGTGGGGAGAACTGAAGCGAGGAGAACCTGGTGAGCGAGCCGGGCCTGCCTTGGAGCCACCCTACTGCCTGGCTCTGGGCCACTGCCGCGCCTGCGCTGAGGGCGGAGCCAGGGCCGCTGAGATGCTACGGCAGGAAGGAGCTGCGCAAAGCTCTGAGCGCTCAGAAGTCCGCCACGCACATTTGCCTCGCGCAGGTGATTTTGGAAAAAGTCAGGGCAGTGGGTGAATCCCATAGCTGAGCTGAGGCAGTGAAGGGGAAAAAGAACCCTGGGTGGGCTGAAAGTGGGAGTCCCAGGCAGCAGTGAGCCCCTGGGAATCTAGATAAATCTTGAGCAGGACAAGTGTACATTGACTTTCCACAGACATGGAACAGAGTATACAACCAATTTTATTTCAAGTCCAAAGAACTGAATGTTCTGGAAGAGAGGTATACATGCATACACATATAAGCATACATGTTCTCTATAACACGTATAATATGTTATATATTATATATAAAATGTATGATATAAACATGTACAATATATTAATCATTTTTTAGAAAAAGTAGTATTATCATATACAATATAATAAATCCATATACTATACAGTATTTATTATATAAATGTGTCATGTGATGATAACATTATACACAATATATAACATACATAACATACAATGAAATACAGTTTATATGATATATAAGCACATTGATATAATTTTATTAAGATGTAATATTACATAAGGCTTAATCTTTCCCACTACTTTTGTTTTTTTACAAAAATAGAATATGATTTATATACAATTTGTGGAGTTTTTACTTAGGAATATACTATAATTGTTATATCATTTTGTAATATTCTTTTATAATATTATTGTTAATATAACTTTACATTCTATATGAAGATGTTATAATTTGCTTAACCACTCTACTATTTTGGTTCTTTGGGCCGTTTTGAATTTTTATTATTATAAAAAATGCTGTTAATGAACTTTCTTATAAATAGATCTCTGATTTGACATGTTGGGCCTGACAGGAAACAGGTTGCACACTAAACCTGGGAAGCTAAGGGGCATCTAATAAAAGGACAATATAAAAAGATATGAAACCAACCAAGGGGAGCACAGTGCTGGGGGTGGTGTATGGAGAGGGTCACCTGATGGGAACTGTGGCCTTTGGAGATGTAGTGAACCAGGCAGCAGAGAAAGCCAGGGAAACAGTGCCCTCCCCGTCTTCCCGTCTTCCCGTCTTCCCGTCTTCCTGGCTCCTCCCATGACTCTGATTAGCAGGGCCCGGCCAGAAGCTAGAGGCCAGTCCACACAGGTGAGCCTCCAGAACACAGGAGGATGGAGAGGAGTAGACAGTGGACCTGAAGAGGAAATGAGGTTATTGCGCCATAAAGAAATATGCTGACGTTTTCACACTCTGTAGCAGTGTAAAAGAGCATCTGCTTCTCTACAATACGCTCATAGATACTGGGCATTACAACAAGTAGGAGGCTAAATAATGGCTCTGAACAATATCAGATTTTAATCGCTGGAAGCTCTAAGTGTTACCTTATATTGAAGAAAAGTCTTTGCAGATGTGATTAAGTATCTTGCAATGGGGAGATTATTCTGGGTTACCGAGCGGGCCCTATGAGCAATCACAAAGTGTCCTCATAGGAGAGAAGTAGAGGGAGATATGACTCAGAAAAAGAGAAAGCAATGTGACACAAAACAGATTGGCGTCACATGGCCACAAGTCAAGGAATGCCAACAGCCTTTAGAAGTCGGTCTTTGAACCTAACTTTAACACTTATAAACTGTGTGACCTTGGACAAGCTCCTTCGCCTCTCTAAGCTTTAGGTATCTATTTATAAAGTCATAATAATATCTCCTACCTAATTGTGTTAATAGAATTAGATGAAATCTTCCTCTTCACTGATCTAGCAAGGGTCAGCAAATTTTTCTACAAAGGGCCACATTGTAAATATTTTAGGCTTTGTAGGCCATATAGTCTCTGTTGCAACCACTCAGCTCTGTTGTTGCAGCCCCAAAGCAGTCATGGACAAGACATAAATGACTAAGCATGGCTGTGTCAATAAAACTTTATTTATAAAAACAGGCAGTGTGCAGGATTTGGCTCACAGGCTGCAGTTTGCCCATCCTTGATCTAGATGAGAGAGGAGTCAGCAAACTATAACCCATGAGCCAAATCTGGCCCGCTGCTTTTTTTAGAGCTTTTGAGCTAAGGATGATTTTTACGTTTTTGAAAATGGTTGGAAAAAAAGATTTATGACATGATAATTGCATGAAATGAAAATTTCGGTGTCTGTTAATAAAGTTTTATTGGAACACACTCATTTGTTTATGTACAGGTTATGGCTGGTCTCATGTAGCAGCAGAGTTGAATAGTGGCAACAGAGACTGTATGTGGCACCTTCATTGCTCTGCACTGCTCCCCAGGGGCTGTTGTATAATAAAGAATTTGACTAGCCTTTGTTCCTAGTTCCTGGCAGGTATCTTCTAAATTCTTGGAGTTTCTCAAGTGATTGAAGTGTCTTTATTATTCATTGTGGGTCCTGATGGTTTATGCTAATGAGGTGACTCATGGTGAGTCCCTGGGTAGTTCATGCTAATGAGATGATACAGAATGGGGAAGGCCACACCAGGAAGACTAACCGCATGATTAGAACCATTTGAGCCTTGTGATATCAACCTGACCTCTGGGGAAGGGTCAGGGGCTGGAAGGGAGACTTACTTTACCTTTTTGGCCATTGATTCAATCAATCGTTTCTGTGTAATGAAACTCCAACAAAAGCTTTAAACATGAAACTTGGGTAGTTGAACCATCAGAGTGCCGAGAGAGTAACACATCCTGAGAACTTGGAAAACTTCATATTTGGGACTCCAAATTTTCCCTTATGTATCTCTTTATTTGGCTAATCATGATTTGTATCCTTTATAATAAAACTGTAATTATAAGTATAGCACTTTCCTGAGTTCTGTGAGTTGTTCTAGTGAATTACTGAACCTGAGGAGGTAGTGGGAACCCTTAATTTGTAGCCAATTGGTCAGTGTGGATAGCCTGGAAACCTCAGAGCTTGATACTGGTGTCTGAGTGAGAGGAGTCTTGTGGAGAATTGTGCTCGTAACCTGCAAAATGTGACCGAACTCCAGGTAGCTAATGTCAGGACTGCATTGCAGTGGTGCACTACAAATTGCAGTGGCACAGTTATAACTCAACAGTATTTTGAGAGTCAATCATATCACTATGTGGTGGCATTATATGTATTTTATTATTTTATATGTATGTAATATGTGTATGCCTATCATGTAAAAAAAAGAAGAGAAAAATGAACTTGGAATGTCATATTTTTTTGGCACAATGGAGTGTGGATTATTTTGTTCCTGAATCCAATGATCCAATGACGAAGCATGCAGTGGCACTATAGCTATGCAAAAAAAAAAAAAAAAAAAAAAAAAATACAGTATACATCGACATCACTAGATTAAGCACTCATCACAATATTCCCAACTCATGGGAAAGCAACAATCAGAAAAATTGGAAAATTTAAAATGACATATCTCATGATAGCAGAATTTCTTCACAAAAATAAAAAATAAAAATGAGGCTACAAAATGGCTCATTTTTGAGTGGCATATTGTTGGTCAAGCACAAAATGCCATTTATCAATAGCTAAGAAGATATGTCCAGAAAAGCTAAACGTGTTTGAGACTATCAGAGTTTCTTCAGTGCCTTGAAGAATTGAGGACGTTGGAAGTGACATTAGTAGCCAATTAAAAAACAAATCGCATGATTTTGAGTGCTCATCTTTGGCCCTTGATCAGTTGATAGATGTTACTGATAGTACTCCACTGTTGTTGATTTGAGAAGTCAGTGTCAAGTTGGAAGTGGCTGAAGAGTTAGTCTCTACAAATAGTCTGCATGAAACAACTAGAGGAGACAATATTTTCAAAGAAGTTGAGAGAATTAATTTAGCACAAACTGCAGTGGAATCTCCTAACAGAGGTTACAACTGACAGTGGCAAAAAATACCTGTAGAGCATCAAAAGAATTAGTGCATAAAGCTTATGAAAATGTAGGGCATTAAAACTTATGGTTATGCATTGCATTGTTCATAGATAGGCAAGTGGAGGAATAAAGGAATCTGTCACGTGTTATGGAACCAGGAATGTCATTCGTTGTGGACTTAACCATTGCAGTTCTGTGACTTTTTGTCACAAATGAAAGCTAAGTATCCTGATTTTCACTACTACACTATAGTCTGTGGCTTAGTTGTGGTAAAGTTTTATTGCAATTTTTGAACTTGGGCCTGAGATTGAAATTTTTCCGAATGAGAACTTTATTATTTGTATTTATTTATTAAGCAATCATTATTATTGAATACTGAGTGACTTTGAAAATTAACTTCTTCAGACGATAATGTTCTAAATGAAGTTAATCTAAAATTAAAAGACAAAAAAATGTTTATATGCAAATTCGTATACTGCAATAAAGTAATTTTGATAACTAAAGTTGCTCGCATCACAAGTAATGTCAAGCTGCTTATTACACTTTCTATGCTTTTAAAAGTTAAAATGAGAAGTGAGATCTCAATTCCCAGATGAATTTTTAATGGATATATTTTCAGAGCTCAAAATATAGTTCAAGTAGTATCTTTTGAGCCTCTATGCAAGTATAAGGGGCATTTCCATATTTCAAAATTCATTTAACTGTAATCAAGAAGCTTCCACATAATCTGTAATTGGAAGTGATTAATCTGCATCGTAATGGCATGTTAAAAGGCAAATAAGAAGAAAACATAATAGAATTCTAAAAATGCCTTCCAAAAAATGAATATGCTTGTAGATCAATATCAGTATTTCATAGTACCGAGCTGTGTAAAAAAGATGTTTTCAAAGATGAAATATATAACATTTCATTGCAGACCAGTATTAACAGACAAACATTTGCAGTAAGATTTTGGTGAAGACTAGTGGGAACACCAACTTTGAACTCCAAGTAAGGAAAATATTATCGTCTCTCAAAAAAGAATTTCATTCTTACTATTTATTAGTAGACCTATGGCTACAAAAAAATTGTACTCATAAAAAAATTTGTAAAAGAAAAAAATTGTACTCAGGTGTTATTATTGTTTTGTCGTTATTATATTTTGAATTTCGTCAGTAAGAATTATAGTAATTCTCTTGTACCTCAACATATACTATCTAGTCCTTAACAAAAAAAAAGTTTGCTGACCTTGAATCTAGAGGATATACACCCAAATGTTAACAGTGGTTTTTCCTCAAGTATTTAGATTATGAATATTTTAATTTACTTTTTATTCCTGCTATTTGCATTTTCCGATTTAACAGCAATGAACATAGATTAACTATGCACTAAAGAAAAGAAGCTATTTATAAAATCAGTTCTATAAAGAGAAACTATTCCCCCAATCAAGTTGATAAATGCGTCACCAGCAAAAATCTCCTGTTCTGTTCTTGCTGGCTGAGTAAGCTCACTTCTTTGGTATTTATTGTCTGTCTCATCACAAGTAGAAAATTGCATCAAAACTGAGGACTTCCTATGAAGAGAAGCCCTTGTGTTTTGCTCAGAACCACACCAGAGCAGAGAATTTCCAGGAGGACATTTTCATCTGCCACAAAGTTGAATCAGACTTTTCAGAAGCCCGGCTCAGCCTTATGGGGAGCAGGCAGAATGGTAAACCTATGGGGTGACCTCAGGTCACAGCATCTAACATCCTGCCACTTGAAAGTGCTCTTCGCAGACTGCATATTTGGTTGGAAGTAACTTTTTCAAGACAGATCCACAATCACGGGTTAGAAGAGACTAGGGCAGCTGAAAGTGAATGAAAAAAGCTCTCTCCACTCTGTCCAGTAAACAATCAGCGCCATGCTGGTCTGGTATGATGGTTTGCAAACTTTGTATCTGTTTTCAAAAGGAACTTTACTCTGAATTCCACTATATAGAAATTCATTTTTTAATTAGTATGGCAATAGTTACCACTTATAATAATCAGACAACAAGGGAAATGAGGCTTTTCAGATAAAAATTAAATATTTAAATTAGATTAAAATAGGTCTCAGAATCAAATCTCCTGCATTATGTTCTATTCCATAAAATCAGTAAAATCCTGATTCTCATATATGTGTAATTGCAAAAAATAACTTTTTAACTACTTTTAATTGCTTTTAACTACTCGTTTTGCAACCTTGGGACACCCTTCAATTCAACTAATCTAAAAGCTTGAAAGAAGAGTAATAGAACATTTTTACTTCAAAAATGGAATCACTTGTATTCCCTTCCAACTGCTGATATTTTTATCATGAATATAAAAGTCAATTAAATACTATTCAAAACTGTAATAAACATTAAAACGGTTAATATGATATGTTTACCATCTGATGTGAAAATCATCATACAACTCACTACTATGTTGGGTTTGGCTTAGGTAAATGGATATGCACAGATCCACGAATATTTTTTTAAAATGAGGGTAGAGCTTTGATCTTCCTAATCAATACAGTAAAGAGGTCAGATGCCTATAGTATACTCAATAAACATTTGAGTATACTATAGGCAACTGTATAGTATACTCAATAAACATTTGCCAATTGAATGAATAAATAATGAATGAATGAGGTTTTCTCTACAAAAGGTTTCGTCTGGCAGCACAAGTTTGTGCTGTGGTGGTCTCCGCCATGTTGAAATACAGTACGAGACATCTGAGTGTATGCATCTGTGTTTGTGCATGATCGTTATAGTTTTTACAGAACTTATAGTGATCCCAGGACATCCGAAGAAACCAAAATCTGAAAATGCTCAAGTCCCTTACATAAAATGGCATAAAATTTGCATATAACCTACGCACACTCTCCTGTATACTTTAAATCATCCTCGATTACTTAATACCTAATACGATGTAAATACTATGTAAATAGTTGTATACTGTATTGTTTAGGGAGGAACAACAAGGGAAGAAAAGACGAACATGTTCAGCACCGGCACAACCATCTCAGGCCTAACTACACGGTACATGTCAGCAACGCTGTAATGTAGTTTTCACATTTTTTTGCTCTGTGGTTGGTTGAACCTGTGGAAACAGAGGATCCCAACTGTACAGTGGACCCCTGAACAATTCAGGGCTTCAAGGTGCCAACTAAGCATGAACTCGAAGATCCGAGTGTAATTGCTACCAGCCCTTCTCATGTGCGACTCCCAGTTGTGGGGCTGACCCTTGAACAGCAGTGTGAGTTTGAACTGCACAGGTCAATCAAACTTCAGTCAATTGAAAAAAGTCCATGTATAAGTGGACCCTCGCAGCTCAAACCCGTGCTGCTCAGGGTCAGCTGTGGTTACAAATGAAGAGTTAGGAATCAGATTCCCTGCGTTCGAATCCAAACTCTACCACCTCGTGGCTGCGCGGCCTTGGGAAAACTGCTCATCTGTAAAGTGAGGATAATAATAGCACCCGCTCCATAAGATGAGGGTTAAAATCATGTAAACGACTTGATAAACTGTTGTTATTTAAAGCCATGATACACCTGAAATATACTACATAAAAGTAAATTGAGAGCAAATGGTTACAGAATTCTATGAATAACTCCAAGTTTTCAGGGAACATACAGTGGACGCTTGGCCAATGCCTTAGGGCGCCACGCACAGTCAAAAATCAGAATATAACTTCTGACTCCCCTGAAACTTAACTACTTAAACACCTACTGTTGTATAGAAGCCTTACTGGGGACATAAACAGTTGGTTAACAGATATCCGGTATATATATTAGAAACTGTATTCTTACAATAAAGTAATCTAGAGAAGAGAAAAATGTTATTAGGAACACCACAAGGAAGAAGAATTACATTTATAGTATTTTCTAAAATAAATGTGTGTGTAAGTAGACATGTGAAGTCCACTATTATTTGAAAAACAGTGATTTGAGGGAAAATCACTGGGTGTGTGTTTGTGCATCCCACAGCAAGTCGACCTCCTCTCTTGGTTGGTTGCTCACTTTGTCCCAGAGGAACCCTCTGGTGGGTTTCCACAGTCTTGCTTTGACCTAATTCCCAAACCTTCATTTCTCTTCTGTGCATAATCAAGTCTTTCCTGTTAGAAGGATGGTGTAATAGTTTCCCAAGGCGGCCCCAACAGATTAGCACAAACAGCACGGTTTATAACCACAGAAATTTATTCTCTCACAGTTCTGGAAGCTAGAAGCCTGAAATCGGGCCTTGGGCAGAGCCAGGCTCCCTCTGAAGCCCGTCAGGCGATCCATCCTTGCCTCTGCCTCGCCTCTCTTGTTTCGCCAGCAATCTCTCGCCTTCCGGTGTCTTCCGGTTTTGTCGATGTGTCACTCCGATCCTCCATCTTCACACGGCACGCCCCTGTGTGTCTTCCCATCATCTTGTGTGCCCAAATTTCCCCTTTTTATAACGATACCAGGTCGGATTAAAGCGGACCCTAATGACTTCATTTTTACTTATTTACTTCTGTAAAGACCCGATCTTTAAATAGGGTTAAATTCTGAAGCACTGGCGGTGAGACTTCAACCTACCTTTTTAGGGAGACTGCAATTTAACCCATAACAGATGGCAATGAAGAATGTCTGAGCTGCGAGGGTTTGAATGACTGCTAAGCAATGTAGGTGGCCCAGAGGGAGGGACAGGCCTCAGGGCTGCGGAAGGGTTTGAGTCCTTGCACCTGGCTGGAGAAGGGAACTGGCACCCATCGAGTGCTGTTACGTGCGCGGTGCTGTATTAACCATGTCGCAAACGCCACCTGTTAAATCTACATTATCCCCTTGTGCTGCAGATATCATTGTGATCATTTTACAGATGAGAAACCCGAGGCTGGGTGAAGTCAATAGACTAGGAATTGCTCAATTTAGGGGTCTAGCTGTGGTCCTTTAGGGGAAGTGGGATTTGCTGTTTGTGCTGGTGACTATGTCACTTCTAGTCTGCCTTTATTCCTGGACTGTTGGTGGGTTTAGAATTTAGTCAATGACGAGGGTAACAGTCAGCCCCCTCTCCTAGTTTTAGACGTGGCTTGCTGCTTCACATCCTTTATCCAGATTTAATCATAGCATAAAATGGAAGCAGAAGTTAAATATTCTGCCCTTCTTCCCAAAGGAGTTATAACTGTCAGAGTTTTATGAGTAGGCACTGAATTGAAATGCTGATTTCTGAGTGGACAACATGTGCTGAAAGATGTTTTTAATTAAAGAATAACCTGAAACTCTATGCCACAGAGACATACGTCAGAGATTGTACCAAGAGTCCTCGCCCTGTGCCAGGCCCTGAGTCTAAGCGTGTACATATATTTTCTCATTTAATGATCAGAAAATGCTCAATGAGATTGGTGTTTTAGTCCCATTTCCAGATGAATAAAATGGAGGCCCATGGTCTAGTCGAATCTCTTGTAAGTGGAAGAGGCAGATTTTGAATCGAGAGTCCACGCTCTGAATCTCGACTGCCCATCAGTTACAAGCACGCACACACACACGAGCACACCCGCACGCACGCACGCACACACACAACACCACCAACGCCGACACCGTCCACGACGCCAAACACTCAGCAGCGTTCAGGTTTAGGGGAGTGCAAAGACTTTCAACTTGAGCGTGCCGACAGCCAGCTCTCCAGAACCGGAAGGGGCCCTGCCCCCACCCACCGATGGCTCATGGCTCGTCAGCCCAGGGGCCCTCTCCCATTGCCCGACCAGGTGGCTATTTCAAGTTGAATATCAAAATACTCAGACTGAGGTTTCTCTTTGTGCTGCATTTCCTTTGTCTCTCCCACCCACAGCCACCCTCTTGCCTTGTACTTATTAACACTGCAGGCTTACCCAGCACTTTTTATTTTTAGGACCTCAAAAGGTTGGAACAAGACATTTTTATTATTTTCATGTGCTCATGACTGGAAAAATCAGAATCACAAAGACTCTTATGATCATAATGACTTGAATGGTTATGCAACAAACAATTCAAAATAACAGCCTTGGGTTTGGGGGGCGGAAGTGCCTGATGCTGGGGCGGTGGGAATGGATCCGCCTCAGAACAAGAAGCAGAGCGGCCACACCTCTGCCGCTAAACCCGCTGGACTCAGGGTTTGCTGATCTGAGTGAAAACAGTTCCTTCCTTCCAGGGCCCTGCCTGCCTCTGCTGCAAAGGGCATTCTTGACGGGCAGGGAGGCCGACAGCTGGGCCGCCTTGAAGCGATGCTTACCAGCGTTAGCCATTTCAACAGTAATTTAAAATTCATTTCAAATACTAGGGATAGCGGTTTGTCACATTCTCTGTTGTTGTTTTTTTTCCACAGACATATTAATATGGATGTGGCTAGCAGGTTCCAAGCTTTGAATTGTGCTCATTAAGTCACAGCTGGCTGGGAATACATGTCAATCTATGCCCTTATTCCTCAGCCGGTTTTATAATGAAATTAAAATGGACTCCTCCAGACACCCTTTTCCCTGCAAGCAAAGCAGCTTTATCCTCCGGGGAGTGGATACTGTGTTCCGATGATGCTCTATTCTCAGAAGAAATGCATATAATTTTGGTAATTAAAACATTTAATTTGGTGATTACCTTCACAAAAAGAAATCACTTGAATTAACTGTGGTGGAGGAACATTCCATCCAGCTGTTACAGCCAGGGTTTCTGCCCCCACCCCCACCCTCCCCACTGCCTTTGAGGGAACAGCCCACCTGCTTGGGGATGTTCCCTTGTCACTCACCACATACCAGTTTCTGAGTGGAAGTGTGGCCCGCCTGATGGCCCCCATCATTGCAAGCTTTCCTCTGCTGAAATGCACGGTTGGATTTCTGAAATTCAGTACAGTATTTATTTTTAAAAGAGCTAAGGAAAAAAAAAAGCTGATTCACTGTTACTCCAGAGGAATTCCTTAAGGAAAGATAATACTCTTAAAAGACCAGACATTTCATGAAAAACTTTCCGGCTTGAGTAAAACTTGCTCCATCAAATAAATTCACGGGGAAAGCTTGTTAACGAAGGGGATTCCCAGACCCACCCTGGACCTACAGAAACAGAAGCCCACAATCAGGTTTTTTCACAAGCACCCCAAGTGATTCATTTGCATCCTCAAGGTTGGGAGTCACTGAGAAAGGGGACACCCACTCACCGTCAGTGTGGGGTTGAGGTGTAACCATGAGTCACCCAGGGAATGAAGTGTCTTACCTTTGATTGGATGCAGCTGAGCTCACCTGGCAGCCTCTGTGCTTCATTTAGAAATGACAAATTAGAAGATGATGTGCAATTAAGCTTTTCACGAGGCAGTTAACCAGTTCACCCCCTCTTGTGCCTCAGAACCAGTCTTTGTGTCCCTGGGGAATCAAGACTATCACTAAGACTCCTCCTGTGTGTGGGCCGAAGGATGACAGAGCAGCAGCCGTCAGAGATGTTGCCTATCAACCAGGAAAACACAACCGGCTCAGTGAGTCCTGCAGCCTCATCCTGGCAGGGTTCCAGCCCTCAGAAGCTGCTACAGAGAAGCCCAGCGCAGCCACAGATGTTTCTGTAGTGGTTTCTGAAAGTTAGCCCAACTCAGAGTCTGGATCTGGGCTGGCTATACGAGAGCCACCTGGGTGCGTATTGCAAATACAGATTGCTGGGCCCCAGCCCAAAGTCGCGGATGGAGTGTCTTGGTGGCTGGGCCCTGAAATAGGTATTCATAGCATCCTCCCTGGCGTTTAGAAGTCACTAGGAACAGATAGCGCAACTTGTCAGATCATGAGGTGATTAGAAATAAACCTATGGAGAAGTCGATGTAAGAAGAGAAAGGAGCCATCAAAGGACAAGGGAACTGTGACTGGGCCTGCAGCCCTGGAGTCTACCAGATGTCCTAATAAGAGGAAGGCAATTGAAGAGACTGAAAAAGAAAGATGTCTCTTCAAAGGAGGTTGCGTGGTTCACGTTAATTTGTTCCCGTTTAGCACCAGGAGCTTCTGGAATGATGGGGAGGGTGGGATGGAGAGGATTCAAATTACATAGGCTGCTGGCTCCTGTGAAGGTTTGTTTGTTTGTTTAAAAAAAAAGGAATATTTCCAGTGGCATGCTATAAGTGGATGCTTAAAGGGGAAAAAAGAAAGAAAAATTCCTGATTTGTAATGTTTACTGATTTCTCTGGAGTAAACACTCACTCCGTGGTTAATTTCAAGTGACCAATGTGATATCACAGAGCACGGAGTTGGGAAGAGAGGCACACAGTTGGCTCTTTCTGCTGGCATAAGCCTGCTCCAGCCCACCTTAGACTATTTCCCTAACTCAAAGGAGATCTTTCTGAAAAACTCCAGCAGTATCTGCAGCCACATCAAAATGTGGCTGTACTGGAATCCCCATGGGACAGGGAAGGCAGAGTAGCTGGGCCAGAGAGCACACCGACTGTGCGGAGAGCAGCTGGGGCCATGCCAGGAGCAGATGCTCAATGCCCAACTGCACACTCCCTGAACTAAAAGCCAGCACCCTGCCTGAGGAAGAGCCCGGTTTCCTAAGGAAGTGGGGACATACAGAGGAAACAGGAACTGAGAGTTTCAGATAGGGGTAGTGGAGTTCTTTTGAATTCTGCTAAAAATCACTCAATAAAGACAGAGTTCACAGTAAAAGAAATGGAGATGTTGCTTGAAGCCCTGGTGTATGGAAAAGCAGATTTTTCAACATTGGATACAGCCAAAGGCAGAGGGGAGGGCTTAGTGTAACACATTCCGCGCAACCTGAATTGGAGTGGAGTGGAAAATATTCAATTAATCATTCAAATTTGTACCTAAGGAACTGTGATGCTCAGTTACAAATTTTAAGTACTTTTAAAAACTGTTCTGGGGAGAGATATGAAGACGACGATGGATATAAAATTAGCACATATTTTCCTGTGTAGGTTAAAACGTGTTGGGTAAACAATGGGAAAGCAAGCAGAGGTTTCTGGGAATGACCTCATTTGCATGAAGAAATGAAAATGCAGATCTCAGGTTGGATGGGAAATACTTTTCCCACAGTTGGCCCTCAAGGAGAACTGGTTGGCTCTGAAAAAAAGCTAGCCAATTGAGTACAACTCTATTCTGTTCCTATCTTCCATTAGTGTGTCAAAAACCTTTGGAATGAAAAGTAAGCGGCGAAGAGACAGTAGAATACATAGATCATTTTTCAAGTCACCTTCTGTTCTGAGGGCCCTAGCCCAGAGTGTGTGTGTGTGTGTGTGTGTGTGTGTGTGTGTGTGGTAGGAGTAAAGGAAAGCTAGTAAAATATCATTTTATTAAAAAACGAGCAAATGAGATCCTGCCATACAATGAGCTACTATAAATATTTGTTCCTGGGATTGGCTGATAAACAGTCGTGTGATGGAGCCAGCTGGCCCTGGCTGGCGAAAGCCAAACGTGCACATCTCTTCCCAACTGGATACTTAGTGATATCACAGTAATAGCTCGAAATCAGCCCCTAGTAGAATATTTACACCATGATAATTGGCAAATCTTCAAATCAGGCTGTTTGTCCCTGGAAAGCTGGTTGTCACAGATCTATCACCCCACCTCTGCTGGCAAGTTATCCTCCTGAGAGTCTGGACTATAACCACATGTCTTGGTCAGCTAGGGCTGCCATAACAAAATACCGCAGACTGGATGGCTGAAACGACAGAAATTAATTTTCTCGCAATTCTGGAGAATGGAAGTCCAAGATCAAAGTGACATCAGTGTGGTTTCTCCTGAGGCCTCTGTCCTTGGAGTCCTCACATGGCCTTCACTCTGTGTGTGCACATCCCTGGTGCCTCTTCCTCTTCTTATGAGGACGTCAGTCATATTGAATTAGGGCCCATCATTACGACCTCATTTGATGTTAATTACTTCTTTAAAGACCCAGTGTCCAAATTCAGTCACGTTGGGGGTTAGGGCTTCAACGTATGACTTTTGAAGTGGACACAATTTGGCCCATAGCACCATGGGACAGGCACATGGGGGATTATGCTTTTGCTTTTCAGGGCAGTGTGGGTGTAGGAATTTCAGCACCACTAACACGGTGGAACATGGGGAAGGGGTGATGATTCTGCGGAGTAAAGGAGTCTTTATCTGGCAACTGTGAGAAACATAGCTGTTAGGAAACAGTCGCCTTCTGCCAGGGAGCCCCGGGATGCCTCGGTGCCAGAGCCTGCATCGTTCACAGCTTTGTGGGCTGGAATGGAGGGAAAAGGGCAGCAGCCTTGTTTTCAAAGACGGAATCCTAGTGAAACACAAACTTTGCATTTTCCAGTTCAAGTATTTACACAGAGCCTGATGAACACCGTAATCCTAGTCGGGATCTTCGGAAGCTGTGAGGAGGGGACATGGACATCGGTGGTGCAGAATGAAGCCCCGGACTCTTGTCGATAGTTGCAGCGTAGACAGTGTCTCTCACCCAGGTGTAACCCAGGAAACATGTGACCTTGGTTTTGCTATTAGCTATCTTGTGAGCGTGAGAACGAACCCGATTATGGATCCAACACTCTGAAGAGGACACTAAGGGAAGGAGCTCAGAGAAATGGAGCTAGAATCTTGATCAAGCCTTGCCTGGTGCCCTGAGGTACACACGCACAGATGATGTGTGTTAATTGCGTAAGTCAATAAATTCCTTTTATTGTCTTGTCCAGTTTTCACTGGGTTTTCTGTTACAATAAAAATAATCTTCCTAGAGGTGGTTACACAGAGTGTTCTGTGTGAGGGGTAGGAGGTGGGGATAGTACATTAACCTCTAGACACTGGTTCAGTTACGTTATCAGACATTTAAATATCTTGCTGTCTCTGTCTTAACCAACTAACAGCTCCCATGTCCACATGAAGAGAAAAGTGAGAATTGAGTGTAAGGAAGAGGGAAAATCCTACAGGACAGAGTCTGCGGTGATGGAACCAGAGGAAGGCCTCTTCGGCTATCACCTTGAAGGTGCTAGCTAACCATGTGAGAACCCCTAGAAACCTCTGATAAGACGCGGCCTCGCTCAGAGTCAGGAGGAGTGTGGGAGAAGCTGATCTCATTCTGTGGCAGAGCTTTACCGGCTCCAGGTCACAGGCAGCACTCAATGGCAAAATGGGAGACAGGCCAGAGGATGGGGAGGTGCTTCTCTACCCGAGGGGACCACTTGAAGTTCCTCTGGCCAGAGTACCCAGGAGCATGAGTCTTCCTTTCTGACCCTAACAGATACCCTGTCATTGCAACCATGATGTATGCTTGAGACAGCGCATGTCATGGGAAGACAAAGGCCACCAACCCCAGGGAAGTGGTGTTTCATCTGAGATCTGAACCATGAATAGTGTTATCCAGGTCAAGAGGGGGTTAAGCATGGGGGTGGGGGGACAAAGAGCAAGCAGCTTTCAAAGACACGGAGATAGAGCAAGGTGTGTTCTCCCCTCTGCGATCAATGCCCCCCTTATCTTTGGGAACATCTCTTGCCATCCCCACCCCAACTCAGATGAGCCCGAGTCCTCTTAGGCAGGGAGGTGGCAAGAGGCGAGGAAGAGTCACGAACTAGAAGGTGGAGTCGGGGTAGGAGACTGGGGGGTAGGAGACTAAAGTCCTCCATATGTTTTTTTTTTTTTTTCTAATCATCAGTGTATTGTCAAGAGAAGGAGAAAGTTGGAGAGTATGAGACTGTGATCAGAGAGTAAAACTTCCAGAATGAAGATGTGAGAGGCGAAGCATTTCCAGGAGGGACCTGCGCCGTGTGTGCTAAGGGGAAGAAAACCGAAGGCAAACAATTCGAGAGACTAGGAACCTAACGAGGTGCCAGCCTGGGGTTGGCAGGAGTTAGTGGGGAGAGACAGAGAATGGCCGGAGCTGGATGAGAAGACCATGTCCAAGACCACAGACCCTCCTGCCGTCACCCCCCGAGAGCACGGTAAGGTTCTAAAGGAGCTTTCATGACCTCCAGGCCATTCTCCTTCCCTGTTTCCCTGACTCCCATGAGGAACCGCCCGGCCGTGGGGGGGGGGGGGCGGGAGGTGCGAGGAGGTGAGGGGTGCTGGTCTTCTTGTCTGGAAATCACCCGAGGGGTTCTCTTCGCCTTCCCTGCGGCAGTTCCAGCTGGAGGATTCTGCTGTCCTTGCCAAGGGTGCCAGCTCCCGGGATTTCCGGCACGGATGCTGCCTCTGGCAGCTTACCCTGAGCAGCGCAGTTCCCGGGTGCCTCCGTCAGTGTGCCCGGGACCTCCTCCAGGTCGGCTCTGGGCACTGCTAACGTGCTGAAGGGCTGAAAGTGGCAGAGCTTTGCTCTGTTCTCTGGGGCCTTTGATGTACCAAAGTCATCCTATGTTCCCCACCGGGGTGGAGTAACGGTTTTCTCCCTCTTTTGTGTGTGATTCAAAAGTCAGCTGGGGTCCCTCTGGCCCTCGTGGCTTAGAGGCTGGACCCCTGCATGCATTCCCCAAGGCACTCTCTGAGATTCCTATAGGAGGCCGGCTTTCTCGTCGTCACCTGAGGCCCAAGCTCCTGGCGTCGCAGTTAGTTCAGCTTGTGAGTCTACCACATCTACCACATGCTATTTCGTTTCACACAAACTCGGCCCTGTCATGAAGCTCAGCTCATTCTTTGATTTTTGTCAAAAACAAAACAAAACAAAAAAACTCTACTCAATAAGCGATCTGTAAGATGTGCTAGATGATACTGAACATTTAAGAGGGGATGGAAGTTTACATCATAGTGGCACAAATTCAAAAAGAGATTGGATGTTCCTTAGCCTTAAAACAACCCACCGCCGATCGTATGTGGTTACACACATTTTGCAAAATTCTTCGACAGCAGCTAGTAGAATTGAACACACGTATACCATATGACCCAGGAATTCCATTCCACAAAGTGCTGTGAATGTTCACCAGACATGTATGAGAATGATCATACGGGCCTAGTCTCAACCACAGCCCCAAATGAAAATGTTCATCTGTCCACCCTCACAGAAAGCAGAAATAGACTGTAGTATATGTAGAACAGGATATTACACGGCAAGGAAAAGGAGTGAAATACAACACAGGCAACAACATAGAAAAGACTCACAACCGTAATGTTGACTGAGAGAAGCAAGACATGAAAGAGCAGAGTTTTGTATATTCCCTTTCCCATGAAGTTCTACACTAGGCAAAATGAGCTTTTGGCGCTAGAAAGCCTGAGGGAGGCCATGCTGGGAAAGAGGCATGAGTGTGGGCTGCTGGCGCACTCAGAGCCTTCTGGTTTCCGGTGCAGGTGCTGGTCACAGGGGTATGTTCACTTTGTGCAAAGTCATCAGGCCTCACACTCATGATCCGTCACTTTTCTATATGCATGTTATTCTTCAATAAAGTTTACGTTAAACAGAAGAAAGCCCTCCGGCCGCTGCGATTTTCCTCCAGCCATGTCGGCTTGCATCACGCCTTCCTTCTCCTTCCACTGCCCACTCACCTCCTGGAGCCCCAGGGCACCCTTTACTGGTTTCTAAGGCACAGGAAGTGAGCCATCTGGCTGCCCCGGCTCCTGTCCCCTCAGGGTTCACTCCTTAATTGTGCCAGCTTCTAAGAATACAATTTTCCCCCCACCGGAAGTGATAGCAGGGCTTACCGAGGAGCGGGCAGCCTTGCCGAGCCGTGTGCAGGTTACTCCTGGTGCTGCAGGGACGTCGCCAGTCACCTTCTGTACCTGGGACTTGCCAGCCGGACAGCCGTGGAAAAGTGATTTTGCTGCTCTGTGTTGCAGATTCCTCACCTGTGAAAAAGCGACAATGTTAGCACCTACCTCAGAGGGTTGGCCGGGAGGGTCCAATGTACGAACACATGACCAACACCTGGAATGCTGTCTGGGATGTGTAGCTATCATCACTGCTATAGGGGAGGAAAAATGTTACTTCTTCCCTTCTGGGTTCTTGTGCTGATCTAATAATCAAATTAGCATAAGACAGATTAACAGGAGAAAGACAAATTTAACAACATATCTATGGGGCCCCATAGACATGAGATTCAAGAACAAGTTGGGCAATTGAGGCTTATATGACATCCTGAGTTAGGAGTGGGATAGGGCCTGGGGCTTCCAAGGGGAGAAGGGTAATTCACAGGGTGATAAGAAGAGCGGATGTCTGTTAATTCGATATTTGTCCTGTCATACAGATAGGTCATTCAAGTAAAAGTTATCCCTGGTAATAGGTCTCTTTCTGGGCCCGGCCCCCTATCTAAATTCTTTCAGGTAGTTAAGGGAGAGGTACAAGTTTTCTGCTGGGTCTTGATCGCCTATGGCTCATAATGATCCACTTGCCAGCAGCACATTTTAAGGGTGTGTATCCTGCTCCCCCTTACTGCTTTGAACTCCTCGTCATATAGAGTGTGTAATGAAAAGAGTCCCGGTTTTGTTCTGTGTTTTGCTGTCATACACCCTGGCCGTCTTCCTGTGTTTAAAACTACAACACGAATCTAGGAGGAAAGGGGTGTGTGTGGCAGAGGGCCGAGAGGACAATCAGGCCCTGGACGCCATGTCGCGCTGAGTCCAGCTTTCCTGCAATCTCAGGTTATGCTCCCTGCCCCTTTTGGTGAGTTCTTTCGCAAGACGCAAGTGGACCCTGGCTGGACCCACTACTACAGTCCACAAGATGGACCAAACCCAGCTAGATCCATAAAGGGCTCACAACTTAGCCAAAGCCAGGCCCACGATACTGAGGTTTTTAAAAATTTCACTTATCATTACTAAACCCCTCTCCTTTCTTTTACACAGCTGCATGTGCACACACGCACAATTCACAACCAGATTTTGAATTTTTAACTCTTTCTACAGTTGCTCTGGATACTTGCTAGAAGTGCGAATAAATGAGCTAATCAGTTAGTAACATGTTAAAACAGAAGCCTTCTCATTTGAGAGATTCGGAGCAGGACTACAAGCCTTGACGAATCAAGGGCTCCTCACAATGGCAGCCTCTCTTTCTGAGTTCAAACTCCCTTCATCCATGCCTCCCAATTTCAAAGTTCCAAAAGAGGGAACCTGGGTGACCAACTGTTGCTGGGGTCCTCTCTTGGTGCAGAAACTTGTGTGCAGGGTGGGAGGCAGGTCTTGTCTTAGGAGATTCCTGCGAGAGTCCCCTCAACCTTCTTCCGCACAGGTAGGGGTGGAGTTCCGTTCTTAGAGAAGGGGATCGCTGGGTGGACACACTCCCCAAAGCTCTCTAAGAGTTTTACAGTGTGAGGCTGAATTAAATGTTTTAGAAAAGCTTAGTATTGTGCCTTTGACACACAGTACTGTGTAACTTCCAGAATATGAACTAAAGTGGCAATTCTCAACGTGTGATCCCTACAACCCTCTCAGGGGGCCTGAGACATCCTTCTTTTTCCAACTACATGTCTGCGTAAGGCTGGATTCCCTTTTATACTTAAAGCAAACATCACAATGGAAGATGTGTCACAACAGACTGAAGGCAGGAGAGATTTCAGCTGTCCTCTATGAAGCCAAAAGTCAGAAAGACTTGCAAAAATGTAAAATAATGCCACTGTTCTCCTTTTTTTTTTTTTTTTTTTTGGAAAACATAGTTCCCATAAAAAAATGTTACTTATGTTTGCTATTTGCTATTATTACTTTTAAATGATTACATATTCCGTAAATTTCTCAGTTTGAATTTCTAATGTGATATTGATAGATAAAACCCACATAACCAAAAGCTCTTTGAGTTCCATAGTAATGATGAGTGTAAGGTGGTTCTGAGACCCCGAAATCTGAGAACAGCTGAACGAGCCCCAGGGAAGGGTGCCACGCTCTCTCTCTCTTTTCTCTGCTCCTTTCCTCCTCCTTGGGCCTCCTGTCCCTCAGCCCAGAGGGGCCCTGGGCTTGGGGTCAGGGGGAGTCCCACCTTGTCGTCTCTGGGCTGGGCTTTTCAGGGAGAGGAGAAAGAGTCAGAATCCACGCGCACCTCAGCTCCTGGGGGCTTTCCTCGGAAAGTTGTGCCTTGGGCATAAAGGCACATTGGGCATAAAGAGGGTTTGCTTTGCTTTCTCCCTTTCAGGGCGACCCCAGATGGAAGTAGAAAATCCACTTCCTGGGCACAAAGACTTGAATGTCCCCTGTGGGAACATTTTGTTCTGAATGCGTCTTCCTTGGTATGAATTGACAAAGGAGTTTCGTGCTTCTCTACAAAATAGCCAATCTGTGCCATTCGAGGGAAAGAATTCTTGGTAAGAAATATTCCTTTGGGAGAAAGGAAAAGTGTTATTGAGAGCAGAAAGAGAGTTTCAGTCACTGAAGAGGTGCTTAGGGAGCAGAACCCTGCCCCCCCAATTACAAGATGACAGTAGCGGGGAGCGGGCCTCGGGGTGCCTGGGAGCAGAAAAGTACGTTACTTTTTTAACAAGAAAACATGAAGTGAATCAAGCGCTGGGTGTGTGCATGGTGACGGAGGCGGGAAACCTGGAAGTCCTAATATTCAAATTTAATTCCTCTTTCACTTTGAAGGTGAGACTAAAGAGAAATCTTCCTTTCAAGGGTCACTGGTCTTCAAAGACAAGAGAGACTCGGGGCTGACTGCTTGGGGTGGGGGCGGGGGGGGGGGACCCTAGCTCTGCTGCTTTTGTGAACCATCTGTGCCTCAGCCTCACTATCTGTAAATGGGAACAAAGAATTCCTACTTCAGAGAGTCATTGTGAGGATTTATTTGCCTGGCACAGACTTGAGCGCTTATTAAACGTGAACTTTCATTGGAAATATAGTCAATAATAATAATAATAATAATAATAATAATAATAACTATGTAAGGTGTCAGGTGGATACTCGACTTACCAGAAGAATCACTGCGTAAGTTGTATAAATGTCTAAATAGTATGTTGTCCACCTAAAACTACTGTAATATTGAATGTCAACTGTAATTGAAAAATGTTTTAAAAAGATTAAAAAGTGAAATGTCCTATTAATCACGTGAGCATCTGCTAAGAATTAGGCATCTGTGTTGGTGGCGGCCCCCCAGGCTAACCCGGCCGCGCACTGTCTGTGGCAAAAGCCAAGTCTTTCTCTTTCTGGGATGGCATGGAATTGTGCACTTAGTGCCTGAATGATTCCAGTGTGAAGTTCGAAGAAGTTAAGAAAACTTTTTGGTCTCTGTCCACATCAAGAACAGTCAGATTGCAGCTAACAGTTTTCCATGGAAAAGTCATGAGGCTGGTGGGGGTGGGGGAGAGGGAGAAGGGGCAAGTGTAGAAATGAGAAAGTGGGAGAAAGAGGCTATAGTTGTCACAAAGGATCCAGACATCATAAACTCCTTAGAGACCATAGTTGTCACAAAGGATCCAGAGTGCATCATAAACTCCTTACTACCTTGAAAGCCAGAGGGCAAAATGCAGGTTTGCACCTCGCTGAGGCCAGCTGCACCTTTTAAGCTGGGCACACTGTGGATGGACCACCACAGACACTTTGTATTCCTACCTTCGTTCCCAGCCTGTATCTTTTGGTTCAGCAGAATATGATCAAACATGAACCAGTGTGGTTGGCTATAAGAGTACTGGTCCTCCTAAACCAATAAGAGGGGCCCTGTCCCATATGCCAGCCCCAGTTCTTCCACGCTTATCCGCCCACAGTGCTAGAGCAGAGAATCTCCGTTGAGTAGAAGCTGATCTAGGTGACTTGGGTTTTCCAAAGCTGAAGTTCTGAGGTTCTGACCCCAGTAAAGACTCTCTTGCCCCAGGGACAGTGCCCACAGGTGGACCTTCCTGGGTGTTCCCAGACGTTTTCCTTAGTTCGAGTCCCCACCATTGTCCCGAACCCATGCGGTCTTTAGGAATGGCGGCCCTGATGCAGCTGGTTCTGAGTTCAGAGGGAGGAGCTGGACTAGCTTGGGACAACGTCCATTGGAGCAATAGCCAACCTACAAGCTCAGCCCTGAGTGGTCCTCCCTGGACAGGTCCAGAAGGACAGGCTGTCATATTAATTGTGTTGTCTAGTTATAGATAACTGAAGCTGACAAGGTAACTTGAGAGTTGATAGGAAGGGTATGAATTGCTCACAGACTCCAAGGAAAGCTGAAGAACCAATTTGAAAATGACGAGTAGGGCAGAAACCAAGGGTATAGTCTCTTCAGAGTCCATCAGTGTGGATCAACTCCAATTATCTTCAGTCTCTCTGCGAATGATCATATTCCTGGAAAAGAGGCGGGTTGGTTAGTGCCTGCCCCTGACTGGGCAACTTTATTGGTGGTACCTAATGGCAGAGGGCAGGGTAGGAAGGGAGATAGTTATTTTACCCAAAGAAGGTGCTGTAGATGATGGGCTAGACAAACCTGAGATGTTCATTACATGCAGGGTCCCCCAGTAGCAAACCTTGGAGCCCACAGGATTTTAGAGGCAGAAGCCAGAGGTGGGCTTAGCAAATCAGCACAAAGCTGAGCATGTGACAGAGCGCACACTATCAAAAGGTGTTTCATTATAAATTGGTGGTATCCTCATTGAAGAAACTTAAAAACCACAGAAAAGACTAGAAAAGAGAATTTTGAAAGTCATCTATAACTCCACTACTTAGAGATAACCACAGTTTTTGAGAGAGTTTCTCTCCTTCTATGAATTGTTAACGTAGTTGAGGACACACTGTGTGCATTATTTTGTATTCGATGTTTGAGTACCACATATCAATCCAGCAACTGCTAGAGGAGTATCTTTGTAACACTGGCCCGGCAAACGGATGTGAGCTGCGGCTGTCCCACCTGGTGCAAGAGGCAGAGGACATACCCTTTGGCCCATAGTTCCACCAACGGCGGGGACCAAGTATTCACTTTGCCCAGCCTGGGAAGTTGCCAAGGCCTGCTCTCCGCCCCAGAGAAGGTTCACTCTGGACACCAGCCAAGGTGGATGGAAGCTGTGACAGACACAGACCTGTGTAAGGAAGGGCCCCCGACCTCCATGTTGCAGCCCACAGAAGCTCCTTGTGTTTATGCTTCAAGGGACAATGACTCTAGATCATTCCTGTGATTTCTCCAGGTTCTGAAGAATTTCTACATTGTCTTTCTGATATTTAACAGATCAGATCACATGTTCATCTGATCTTTGAAGGAGTCACTACCTTTGTTAAGTCACTTGAAATGATGTCAAGAATAAGCATCATGATAAAGAGTAAAGTCACTAGGAGAGTGAGATTGTGGGAGAATCCTAGTTAAAATAAAGCTGTTGCCATCTTCATAACATGCTATGTATATACAGATGTGTGTACTTAAATTCCTGAAACTGTGTATTTAAGATCTAAAACAGAACTTGTTTGTTTTAACCTTTGCTGACATTTGCTAAGGGATGAAATTCATGGTGATATCAGAGTTCAGAAGTCTATCACTTAGAGCTAGAGAAATCTGCACAACTCCTGCGATGAACTTTCAGCAAAAAGCAGGCCATATTCCAATTAACAGAGCCCACTCTCAGGATCAGGGGGATCACTTTTGAAAGATTTCAGCATTTGTCCATAGAGGAGTGTAATTCATCTTTACTCATCATCTCATGTGACTCGGGGGCCAGTCTCCCATTCTGTCACCTCCATGGAAACTTGTTTTCTTTACTAAGACACTTCCTCTGCACAGAAAGGGGCCCCAAGGTGGAGGCCAGGGAACCCCTGGGAATGCAAGGCTTGGTCTAGTGACACACAAGGGACTTCAGCCTAGGGGCTCTTCCCTCTCTGATTACTCCTTGAGTCTTTCACGAGCTCCTTTACTTCCCACATTCCTTACTGCTCCTCAGGAGTCTGTCTCAGTACTCTTCTTTTTTCAGTCTATTCCATCTCCTGAATGCTCTTACCAACTTCAGGGTTCCTACTATCTATGGAATTGCGGCTCTTAAATTCATATTTCTAGCCCAACTTTCTCTCAGGTTCCAAACCCACTTATCCACAGGCTACTTCACATTTCTACCTTAAAGTTGTCACTAGCACCTCAAGTTCAGCACGTCCCCCAAACTTAGTCTTCTTCCTGAGTTTCTTACCTCGATCAATGGCACCACGATTCTGCCAACCTAGAAACCTAGGAATCATTACCGATTTCTCCCTTACTCCATCTTCATTTTGCTCACTAAATTCTGTTTAATTCACTCATTTGGTCATTCATCAAATAAATCTGAAGCTCCTACTATGTGCCTAGCATTGTGTTAGGTATCTAATGGTGAACCAAAAAGACAGGTTAGTTGGGGAAACAGACAAATAATGGTATGAAAGGAATATGCAGAGTTATGACTGTTTACTCTGGGGGACATGAAAGGTGTTCTTGAGAAAGGGACATTTAAGGGGAGATCTAAAGAATATCTTATAGTTAATTAGATCAAAGGTATGGGGTGGGGAGTTCAATTTCTAAGCACACAGATCAGAGTGCCCACAAGTCCTGAATGAGGTGGCCCAAATGAGACTTCAAGAAAGGCCTTTGTGCCTAAAGCATAATGAATTACAGGAATAATGTTGGGAGAAGAAGGCAGAAGTCTTATCATTCAGCACCTTGTAAGGACTGGCCCTTCTTCTAAGAGGACAAAGAAGACTTTGAGGACTTTTGGGGAGTGGGTTGAGGAATGACAGATTTACATATGAAAATCACTCTGGCTGCAGTGGGGGGTGATCCCATTGGCTTCCATCTTGCCATCCCAGTAGCCAGAATCCCAGTCTAGACTTTTGCTGTCTCTTCCCTTCCTGCAGAAGACAACTCTACTGTTGTCCCCTTACAATCACCTTCAGTATAACTGTCAGACTTACCTTTTAACTTCTCTTCATGGAAAAGAAAGTCGGTGATTCTTCATTGTGCTCAAAATAAAGTTCAAATTCCTTAGCTGGCCCACAAGTCCCTTTAAACCTGGCCCTCGCTTCCCTCTCCAGTATCATATCCAACCACTTGTCCTCAAATACCCTATGTCTTAGTCCACAAAAGGAGGATTCAAGAGCTGGATAGCAGCTTGAGGGGACAGGCCCAGAGGAGTAGAAGTGCTGAAGCCGAGGCTGAGGCTGAGCCTGAGGTCCAGTGTGTTGATCCAGTTGGGAGCAGGGGAAACCCACTCAAGTGTGGTTTTAGGCAGTTGGCTACAAGAGTACCAAGGACCAACACTTGGGAAGCACTCAGGTACAAGGTGTCTAGAGGCTTGGACACAAGACCAGAGGTGTGATTGCTGGGCGGTGTGACCAAGGACAGGATCCTTAGCACTGAGAGATGAGTACTTAAGAGCAAGACCTTGGCCGCTGGAAAACTAATCTCCCAGGGCAGCCAAGACTCCAGTTAGTAAAGAAAGGGCAGGACTCAGAGACTTGGGCCTCATATGGTCAAGAAGAAAGGCTCACTTAAAGATGACTTTGTAAGGAGAGCAGGGGAAAGTTCTTTATATCCTACTTATAAAGAGACTAGAGGCCAAAATGAATCCTATAGTATAAGGGACAATGTTCCGTGTCAAGTCAAGTCTAGAGCAGCTAGAAGGGTGCAGAGAAAGGAGCCAGGCAGCGCCTTCAGATCTTCACAGCCATGGCTAGTCCTCAGGGCATATACACACAGAAATCAGGGACATTAAAACTTGAACCCCGTGAACCCTAAAGAGCTGTGATTGCTTGGGGGACCCGTCTAACTTCAAGGTGAGTGAAATCTCAATATTAATGTAGTTCTGGAGTAGCTTTGTAACTGTAAGGAGGGTCTCTAGAGGCCATGACTTTGCACAGTTCACATGGCAACCAAAAGACTATGACATACTTAGAGGGTGGTGAGGTCATAGAACACAAGCTTTAAAGTGACTGAATCATGTGTGCCTCATTTATTTTTAAAAGAAACTTCTGAGAAGAGCTTAGAACAATTTTTTCCCCTCGAGTGCCATTTTCGAAAGGTACTCACAGAACAATAAGGTGTGACTGTAATGGCTGCACTGAGTTGTCTTTTGGACAGTGTTAGAAGGGACATAAAGAAGGTGGACAGAGAACTGAGACAATTGAGATGCATCGACGAACTCAGCACACGATGCCTGTGCGACTTGTACATGCACCCGTACTGCTGCTGCGACTTGCACCCGTACCCATACTGCCTCTGCTATTCAAAGCGATCACGCTCCTGTGGCCTCTGCGATCTCTACCCATGTTGCCTGTGTGACGTCAAGCTTTACTGTCTTCGACCATCTCTCAGAAGTTTGGAGAGGAAAGCCATTAGAGCCATAGAGGATGAAAAGAGAGAACTTGCCAAGTAAAAGAACTTTTTAAGATTTTTATAGTTGTAATGTTAGCCTTATAAGTTGGAATAAGGGAGGAAATGTGACAATCAATACTTGTACAGAGATGGGAAGGGCTCCAGGTAATGACTCTAGTGACTTAGCAAAGATTTAAGAAGAGTAAATGGGTCCATGATGAGAATTACAAGATTCTCAAAAGACAATGACATGATGTCGATTGGCAGGGTGGTTGTTGGTTTATAGCAGGAATGCCAGTGTGATAAATAATGTGGCTTTAATGAAGGAAGGAAATGGGGGATGCCATTAAAAAGCTATTGGAAGCAGCAAACTATTTTTTCTGGTTATGAGTAAAGTGATTTGAGTATATTTGAACTTACAGAAATGACTACAGGAGAAGTAATAATAATTGATCAAATCCTTAATGTTTGCCAGAGGCATTAAGAGCAGGGGAGTAAATTGAACAATAGAGGTATTTTCTGGGTTTTGTAGGAAAACCTTTCTGCCATTCCCCAACTCAAGAGAAAGACTTAAAATTCATCTGGAGTTGGGTCTATTATGTCAGCCTCTCCTTCTGACTCTAGTTGTACAAATAAACTACAGAACTGACAGAGTCTCAGCTTTCAGAACAGAGATGAAAAGATAATTGAATTGAGCAATTTTAAAAGCCACTTTAAAATTTTTTGTTTGATTATATTTTCTTTTTTGGCCCGGAGAAAGCTTTCCTTTTCTTATTTTCTAAAGATGTCATTTAGTCTATTACTATTGTTGAAAAAAAATGGTTGAAAGCACAGACTCCTGGTTAAATTCTGGTCCATCCATACATTGGGATGATATGTAGATATAAAAAGGATCGATGAAGCACTTTATTTATTAATGTATTACATGAGAAAAACAAGGTACAGAAAGCTATTTAATACACTGTTATTTTTTTAAAGATGGGCACACATAGATGATAGATTTTTATTGAAATATAATTGATATATAACATTTAAGGTTGCAACATGTTAATTTGATACATTTATATATTGTAATATGATTGCCATTGTAGCAATAATTAACACCTCTATTATATTACATAATTATAATTTCTTTTTAGTGGTTGGAATAATTAAGTTCTAGTCTCTTAGCAAGTTTGATGATTCTGATACAATATTGTTGTCTACATTCCTTGTACTGTGCATTAGATCTCTAGGACTCATTTACTACTCATTGCAAGTTCGTACCCTTAAATATCATTGTCTTATCCTGTTGATACAGCTAGATGATAGATAGATAGATAGATAGATAGATAGATAGATAGATAGATAGATAGATAGATAGATAGATGCAGAGAGACAGAGAGAGACAGAGTAAGACCCTTGACAGCAGTGACAGTGATGCTGCTTTGGAAAAGGCAATAAGGCAATTATTGTCTAGGTCATCATCAGTCATCAAAGGTCAGCAACAAACCTCCCTCAATAATCTGGGATGGGATATTGCCTATAAACTCATCTATACTCAGTTTGAACCAATTCTTGTTTTTACTCTTTAGAGTATCAAGTTACAAATATTGTGCACACTGTGAGTCAGGGATGCTTTTGTACTATTTGGTCTAAATGCAGAGTTACTTGTGAGCAGATCTGTGTTCACTCTCCCTATACTTTTGAATACTTGATTACCTTTGACCCAAGTCCTTTTGGTATGTATATCCTAGCTGTTCCTACTCTCCAGACTCTCCAGGGGAGAGTGTCCCTCTGTTCTTTATAATCTGGGTGCCCTCCGTCTCCTTCAAGAGCCTGATTTCTTGGCATGCAATAGATACAACTTTAAGCTTACTTCTCGGCAGTGTAGTTTATACATGAGGTAATGCTTTCTACGGTTTGTGATACTTTTCCTGACAATGTCTGGATTTTTGCTGATTTTTTTTCTGGGCCTGTGTCAGTATATGAAACTGGGATGTCTTCACATTAATTCCCAGATCTCTGAACTGATATAGCCAAATCCATTTTAGAAATGACCTCAGATTTGCCCTCTTGAACCTCCTCCCAGCCTCGTTTCTTCCAGCACATTCCTACCGCCTTGTGGAACGCTCTATGCTTTATTTCTGACAGCTTGAAGTTTCACTGTCCAGAAGGACTTAATTCTACTTGCAAACTTAAATATTTAATTTTCCTGAATATGGATGAATATGTTAAACCCGATCTAGCCCTAATCTCAGAGGACCCTCATTCTTAATATTTCTTCTTCCAGTGTAATGCCTCTTTACCTTATCTCTCAGCTAACTCCCAATCCATGACTAAATAAATCCAGAAATATCATGTTGATTTAATTTTTTTAAGTGCTTTTTGGTGCAAAACCTTGCCCGAGGCTATTTGAGTTTAGAAATAATATTCACATAACCTTTTATCCTTTTAAAGAATGCTAGCAGTTTGGTTAGGTATGAAATGTTCTTTCAGATTCCAGGCTGGGTCATCTAGAAATTTCTTTGCCAAACAGGAAAGGAAGATTCCTGGTCTGTAGATGCCACGGCCCTATTGGAATTGTTTTCTGTGTGGGAGCAATCTGCTCTGCCTCTGGGTGCTCCTCTAGTAACTGATAAGAAAGAAGGCTTGGTCAACCATTTTAATTCTCCCCAAAAGTTTCTTGAGTACTCCTGAGTGTATGTCGTTTGATTGATGTGTGTGCCTGTGTGTGTGTGTGTGCGCGCGCGCGCGTGCGCCTGTGTGTGTGTGCATGCCTGTTTGTGTGTGTGTAGGGGGGGTGCTATATATTTCAGACTGAGTACAGAAGGTCCAATCTATTTCCATTGTTCACTGAGCAGCTGCTTCAAGAGGCATCTTCCTTCGTAGAGACCAGAGTAAGTACTTTTGTTTCTTTAGCTTCTTTCTCTTTTCCTCCCCAAATTACCTTTTGCATCGCAAGCACGCACTAGCTGTTCCCCCAACTCTTCCTTCCTCTTCCGAATTCATTGGGTCTGAGGTAACTGAATTTAGTTTCCTCTGTGAGAAGCCCTGCCACCGGCCTGACTTGATTTGCACCTGACCCACCGCCACACTTCATGGGCTCCCCACCTCTGTCCTAAAGTGGGAGAAAAAGGCAATAGTCAGCCCTTCCTCAATCCTGCCCTTAGGAGTTTGTTATCTAATTAATGATGCCTGGTTGCCATTCTGACACCTGGCAGCAGTCCTTGTGAAACTTGATTTGCAGCCTTACCACAGGTGCAGCGGCCTCAACCCTGCACCCTTTACTGACACCTGGAAACTGACAGAGTGTGCTTCTCTCCACTCCCCCGAGTATCTGTGCTTGGCCTGAGTCTCAACAAAATATTCCCTTGAAAATCCCCAACGAAGGGCACTTCTGCCTTCTCATTTCTTTTCTCATTCACCCATTCACACTCTGAGAATGAGGTTTGAATTGAATCACTTATTCTTGAGGCTGATGATAGCCCTCATGGTGACCTCTTTGCAGGCTTTAGAAGTGCCTTAGGGAAAGCTTCTCACCCCCATTCTCTGACTCAGAGGTCAGGGCCTTGTTAAGCCCTAAGGCTTTATTGCTGGGGAAAGGCTGGTCTTCCCACTGAGAAGAGAGCTCGCTATTCCCCCAGTCTGGCCCCTTGGTCCCCTCTCATCACAACCTCTTCATATACATGGGACTTGGAGCCCAGTGACCCCAGGACAGCAGGGGTAGGAGCTGCTGCCCATCTAGGCCAAATACATGTCTACTATTTGGTTTGACCTTATTACTTAATGATACAAGACTTGAGGCTGGGTCACTTAACACCTCAGATTATACAGACTGATAGAGAGACTTAGCTTTTACTGAGTGAAAACTAAGTCCTGTGCACTTCCACTTCATTAATCCTCGTACCATCTTGACCATCTTATAGGTAAAGAAACAGGCTTAGCAGCCATGTCCTTGATCACTAGGAGGTGGGAGACCCAGGTTGAAGCCAGGTTTGCCTTTTCTCTAAGAGTGGTCTCTGGACCAGCAGTGGCAACACCATCCGGAACTTGTGGCGGTGTGACCCAGCACCTGCATTTTAGTAAGTCCTGTTGGGGACTCAGATGCACCTGTTTGTGCTATTCTCTGTCCCTGCTGAGTGACATTGTTCTTCAGGACCATCCAAAAGTCTGGAGGAGAAAGACAAAGGAGGACAAGAAGGGGAGCAGGGAGAAGAAAGAAGAGAAAGGGAAAGACCAGTTGGAAAGGAGGAATAGAATTTAAGGGGTCTTTGAAAGGAGTCTAAATTAGAAAAAAAAGTACAGTACTCCAAGGACAGCTAGAGGAAGGCCCACCTCTGTTTGCTTTTGGGTAGACATAGACCTTTTGACATCTTCATTACTTCATTCATCACCAGGCTGAACCTGATTTATAGCTTTGTGAAGGTGGCTGTCTGTACTCATTATTGCTGTGGGCATTATGTATCACTTTCAGGAGTTTGGTTGTACATTCAGGTGAAATTCAGCTTCAGCAGGGAGAAGAGGTGGCAGATAGACACTGGCTGTCCACTCAAAACCCAGCATGCAGGCTGGTTTCCCTATGTTTACTGTGGCTAAGCTCCACTCTCGCGATCACAAACATAGGAGGCAATCCCCACAGAGCCATGGAAAATCTCATGTGGGGTGATGGATACATCGCTAGGCAAGAGTTAACTTGCAAGTTCATAGTTGAGTCTGAGTAAAATGTGGCTCCTGCAATTTCTCCCAAACCCATCTATCCCCACCGATAACCCCTGACATATAAGCAAAAAGAAGAAGAAGCCTGACCTGGCTAAGCATTTTGGGCAATTTCACGAAGACCCACATTGGAGAGACTCCTGTGTAGCTACTGCAGGGCCAAAGGGGATAGAGTGATGGGAATAGAGGAGGAGGGGGAATCTAAACAACAAAATCCATGAAATTTTACCCTAAGACTCAGGTCGCTAAGAGGGGGAGATAGATCTGGGAGGGGGCTTTGGCTTGTAGACCTGGCTCCTAGATCCATCTCCTGCAGCAGGCGGGTCTCTTTGGTGGATTTAACCGGGCAGGTAGCTGGGCATCTAGCCTCTGCTTGGGATCCTTGGTCCTTCTTTTTGAGGCCCAGCCCTGTCTTCGTGGCAAGATTTGATGTTTCTCCTCTCACACTAGAAGGTCTGAGCTGAACAGGGAGCTTTGACAACTAGTCCACACACACACACTAAGAGATGTGGGGGTGCCTGTTCACCTCTATGCTTCACTTGTGGCTTTGGCTTTTGGGGCTTCAGGCCTGTGGTCCATCCAGAGAAACCACAATGCATCTTTGTGTGCTGTTCTCTGCTCATTCAGGGAGATACAGTGCTCTTTCTCCTGTTTTTCTCACAGAGATAAAGATTTTAAAGGAAGTCTAGTTCTTTTCCTTCTTTTTAGTATGCGTTATAGGGACCCTGGCATACCTGGGGCATGAAAGATGTCTGAGTCCCATACTACCCCAGAGTCGTTGGGGCCGAGCTGAAATGGATCTGAATGACTGCCACAGTCCTCTGGGTGCCTCGTATGAATTTTCTGTCAGCCTCAGCATCTTCTAGGACAGCATTCTATTTGACCATTTTGGAATTAGCCACTAAGATTCTTGGTTCATAACCTTCAGTACATGGGCTTACACTGTTTTAAAGCAATCGCAATGCATCAGGATTTATCAAGTAAAAAATACGTATTTAGAGCAGTATGTATAACATGATTTCATAAGAATACGCACAAAACGATGTATGTGGAAACACATACACATGCACACACAGAAGAAAATCAAACACCAAAATGTTAAATGTTATATGGGAGTATGAGTACTTTAAAAAATGTTCCCCATTTTGCTTGTCTGTATTTTCTCAGTTATCTGCAATAAACTTGTATAACTTATGTCACCAAAAAAGTAAGTGTATAAACAAAATTTAGCAAAAAAATATGAATTAAAAATGAACCTTAAACTAATTATTCAATCAATGAGTCCAGACTCCTCAAACTGAGAGACGTTCAAGAAATTACACACTCCAAGACCTTCCTTTGGAGGCCAACTAATGCAAGATTTGCTAGGAGTGTCTCTTAGAACACAGATTTTTTATATTTTTTTTAATGTTAAAGGATAAAAAGAAGAGCATTTCAGAGCATTGGGTCGTCTTTGGAAGGATCAGGCAATTAGAAAGAAAATGGACCTGGAGTTGGACCAGAGCATGCAAGGCTCACGCCAGGCTGCAGTGACCTGTAGAGCTCAGTGTAATTGGTGGTTAAAATCATAACCTTGGCATTAACAGGCCTGGACTGGAATCTAGACTCTGCGATTCACCATCTTTACCTTCTCCTCATCTGTCTATAAAATGATAATTATATTTGCATTACAGGGTTATCGTGAAGATTAAATGAAACGGTGCCTTTAACACCTTAGCATTTATCATGGTGGAGGAAAAAAAGACAAAAGCCCAATGTCCTAATCATGAGTCAAGCACTGTTATAGATACTTTTCATTCGTTAACTAATTTAAACTTCATAACGACCTTAGAAGTAGGTCCCAAGTTTACAGATGAGGAAACCGAGACACAGAAATTCACTAACTTATTGACATAGCAGAGCCAAGATTTGAACCTAAATACTCCGGTTCCAGAATCTGTGTTCTTAAGCACTTCACTTTACTACCTCTTTATGTATCATAGGTGATCGATTTGTGCGAGCTACTGTTATTGTTGGTTTATTATTAAGGATTCGAACACAGGAATTCTGAGCAGCAACAAAGCAGCTCTACAGGGACTTTGGAGATCTATTTGCTGCTCCAGGGGCCACAAACAATGGTATTCAACAACCAGCCCTGTGGGGGTGGGGTGGAGGAAGGAGAAAAACCTTGATTTGCAGAGTTTACCTATTCCTATGGTGTAAATATTCCCACCATGATAGATTTCAAGCCATCAGTATGAAGTCCCTGGATGAGGAGACAGGAATCAGCACTTGCAATCTGGTAGGACCCGCATCCGGCACACAGTCTCTCCAAGCTGACTGTCCCTGCTGGGGCCAGCTGTCGGAGTCTGGAGCAGCCTCAGACAAGAGGAGGCAGGTGCCCGTGGGCAGAGCCTGGTCTGGGCATCCTGCCTTGTCGTTTGCTGATGGAGCATGCAGGCTGACTCTGTGCGATGGCCCAGTGGCGGCACCAGTCCTGTGGATCCACAGGGCTGGTTTATGAGGATGACAGTCATCTTTAAAATGCAAATTTTAAATGCTATCTTATTAGTTGGATCTAAGAGTCTACATATAATGGTAACAATAACGATCATGGTAATAATTAAGCAGGATTTATAAGGGACCAAGCACAATGTTAAGCAAAGTACATTCACCTAACCCTCAAGACAATACTATGATGTAGGTACTGCTGTTATTTCCATTTTACAGAAGAGGAAACTGAGGCACACAAAGGCTAAGGAACCTGCTCAAAGTTCCTTAACTAATAAGAGGAGGAGCTGGGATTTCAATAAGAGAGAAAGCTCTGGAAAGCCAAGCACTCATCTGTTGTTAACAGAGGTTTACCTGTGGGAGAATGTGATTTACATGGAGGCCTTTTATTTTTCACTTTATACACTTCTGTAGATTTGACTTTTCGCGATGACTAACGTTTACTTTGTGATTGAAACAAAGCAGAGATCAAAACATTGCTTCTCAAGCTGTGTCTGAATTCTGAGGTCTAAGCTTCTTCCTCCCACCCTTTCCTTTTTCCAAATTTCAGACTGAGAAGAACCACGAACAGAATTCTGGCCTCGTCATGCTGCAGCAGTAACATCTTAGGATCGGTGAACGTGTGCGGCTTTGAACCTGATCAAGTCAAAGTTCGAGTGAAGGACGGAAAGGTGTGTGTGTCTGCCGAGCGGGAGAACAGGTACGACTGCCTTGGATCCAAAAAGTACAGCTACATGAACATCTGCAAAGAGTTCAGCTTGCCGCCATGTGTGGATGAGAAAGACGTAACGTACTCCTACGGGCTTGGCAGTTGCGTCAAGATCGAGTCTCCGTGCTACCCTTGCGCTTCTCCCTGCAACCCCTGCAACCCCTGCAACCCCTGCAGCCCCTGCAGCCCCTGCAGCCCCTGCAACCCCTGCAACCCCTGCGACCCTTGCAACCCGTGCTACCCCTGTGGAAGCCGATTTTCCTGTAGGAAGATGATTTTGTAAAGCGTAGGAAGCCATGACTTAGTAGAAGTCAGTTAATCCAGCCAGGCAGCTCTTCCAGTGTTTCTTCCCCTTCTTGGGCCGTGTTACTCAAGTACAGTAGGAAACTGAATACATAACTGCAACCCACTGGTGTCGTGTGCAAGTCTTTTGATTCGACTCACTACAGGCATCCCTCCCAGTTAGTGGGCGTGGGAAGAGTTAATGGATGGGAACGGAAGATGAGATGGTGAGATCTGTCCTCCTGTGTCCTCCTACCCAGCTACTGTCAAGTTCCAGAAAAAGATGCTTGCTTGGTAGACATCTCCAGACACTGTTTTTCCAAATAACTTAGCTCAGAAATCAAACTGTCAACGCAAAAACAAAGACTAGGGCTGAATCAGGCAAGCACTTTTTTAAAGCTGCTGCAGTAGAGCGCGCTGGAGAGAAAGTGACGCCCTGAGCAAGTCGTAGTTGGAGTTTGTACTGAAAACCATGAGAGTACAAAAGTTGGGGGAGGGAAGCATTTTCACTGGCCGAGGGTGGGGATGGCCGTACGGCTTGTGATTTCTCAACTTTTCTGTGATTTGGGGAAATAGCCAACTCTGGCTCAGGGTAGTTTGCAACCCCCTCAGAATTTGTTTCAACTATCTGATTTTCTCAATTCCCGAAACTCCTTTTAAGCATAAAAGGTCAATTCGAAGTTCGCGAGTGGAAAAGCGCAGCCTTCACAAAATGAGAGCGTAGTTCACCTGAACTTGAAGACAGAACTAAGTGTAAAGGAAGAAGGAGATGATGGGGAGGGATCGGAGTGAGGACGCAGGCTGGTTTCAGATCTGCCTTACAGGCAACATAAACCTTATGTCCGTAGAGTAAGTCTTTTCATCAGTCTCAGCTGCATGTGGGTTAGAGCAGTGGTTCAGTCTTAGCCGCACATGGGAACCACTTGGGGAGCTTTAAAAATATGGATGCCAAAGTATAAAAGAAAAAAAAAATGTTCAAAAAAAAAAGAAAAATGAAAAAAATCCCAATGCCTGGGTCCCATCTCCAGAGATTCTGATGTAATAGGTTTGAAGTGCACCCTGGGCATCGAGACTTAAAAACCTCCCAGGTAATTCAAACATGCAGCTCAAATTGAGAAACTCTGGTCGGGATCTTAGAGCTCTCCCAGTCTTTTTGCTTTAAAAGCTTCCTTCAAGTTCAAGGTTAAAGAATATTGATGGTGATTGCAGACTAGTTTGCTTTCATTTGAGGGAAGTAATGGCCCGCTAACATAGGTGGTGAATAAAAAACATTGAACACTTCAAAAATGTATTACCCAGCAACTAAGTATAAATAAGTATGTTTGTGTATATCGAATTCTAGAGTAACCCTTATAAGTCTTACCATATTTTGATTACATGTTCATAAATATTCTAGTTTCTAAATTGCAGATTTTTGAAAATGATTTTGAAAAAATTTCTCCCTGTGGAGTCAATAGAAACCCACTGAAATTCTGAACAAGTAGGAATCTCTGTTCTCTGGAGGGCGCCATTCCAGGGCACACCTGGCTTATTCTTTTATTCACCCACCTACCCACTCACCCTCCTGTCCCTTAGCCCAGCAATTCATTCATCCAGCCTCCCAGCCAGACTATCATTTTAAATGCCAGATACAGTGTTCTGCAGCAGGTATGGAACTTTTCACAAATGCCTGAAATTAAATGCAAGGAGGGCTACTGTGCAGGGGTTGGGGGAGGAGGGAATTCCAAAGACACTGAATTTGCAGGGGCTGGGAGAGGCCAGAGGGGCCTTCCAGACAGGCCTGGGGCATTTCCATGGAATGCAGTGTTGACATCACCACCTCGCAGGTTACCCCAGGGAAGCCAGAGGCCACTCCTCAGCTCAGAGCCTGGCCTGTGGCAGGCTGCCTGAGTCTGCTCACCACCCTCACAGGGAAAGACATGACGTGAAGGCAAGTGTTTATCTATTGAGCACCTGCTGAGGGTGAAGCACAATACCAGAAGCTGTTGTCAATAATTACTTTACCAGGAGCTTCTCATAGCGAAGGCAAAGCCAATACCTGTGATATAATTGTCAAGAAGCTTAGCAACAAGTAATCGAAAACTAAATTGTATGGTGTGGGTGGTAAGTGGCCCCCAACATTGGAGAATGGGAGGTGCAGCAAGCCAGAGTGCGTGGCAGAGCTTGGGTGTGGGCCTTGTCTGAATCCTTGAGGAAAGGTACAAAGTGGGGCTCATTCCATGAACTAACTGGGTCCTGAGAAGGAAGACAGTATGGGTACAAGACAGGAGGAAGGAGAAATGTTTTATTCCCAGAAGTGTCTTTCGCCGCATTGGATGGAGCCCTGGGCGTGGACAGCTCTCAGATAAAACACCCTACTCTGTCTACCAGGGCGGGAGAAGGAACGGGGCTGACCCTGGAGCGGCACAGGCAAGAGAGTGGAACGGAGGGAAACTGGAAGATAAGGCAGGCTCTGAGCTGCTTCATTGTCCAGCATGTTACAATAATCGAACACATACGTTAGGTAAATACACCGCCTTCTAATAAAAGTGCTTGGTAAATATTGTGGGATTAAAGTTGTAGATGAAGATAATTGTACTTCTCAGTGAACATGGAATACACTCTGTAGCCAAGGAGCTATTTAATAGTATCATAACTAAAAGGTTTCTTAGGTACAGGATTGAGGGGAATACATACCCAGTGGCTGTCATGTATTGTTTGAGGGATTTCTTTCTTTATAAAATGACATAAAAGATCCTCAGTTAACTATTCTTGAGTCCTTGTAATTTTCACTGAATTGTTTGTCTCTGGAACTAATGAAATAAGTAGTTTTAAATTATCTCAATTTCTCCCTACACAGAAATTCATTCTCTCTGACTCTCTGTCTGTCTGTCTCTGCTTCTGTCTTCCCCCTCCACCACCAACCATATAAAACCTCACCAGTATCACAGACTGAAAAAGTTTGGAACCCTGCAATTTAGCCTTTCAGCTGAAAACATTATGCTGAATGTTGAGGTCAAATTGATACTGCAACCAGAAGACTATGGGTTTGTAAAACAGAAGTAAGGGGGGAAGGGTATTTCTGGGTGACTCAAATGGAATCAAGTAAAATTTGTAGTGTTTGGGTCATTTATCACAGCAGAGTTCTCAATAGACTCCTGGATGAGTCATATGTTTTGGGATTGTGGGTGGGAGATCGACTCAGAATTTACCCTAAGGGAGCAACTGCTTTTGATGCCGACCCAGAAGTACATCTTTTCAGTCTGCAGATGTACAATAAGTATTGGTTCCTATCCCTAAAGTTATGAAGCAAAAACAAAATACATCCACTGCTTAGGCCTCCGGATCCTGATGAACGTCAAAAACTTGGCAATCAGACTTAAGTGCTCTTCTTTCCAACCAGTCCCAAGCCCTGGTCCCTGTATTAGTCACACAAAGGTCAGCAAACATGGTGGATGTAGCGTCACACCTTGATGGCTCATAAGCCCATCCTTTGACAAATGATGAAGCTGCGATTCTGGGGCCTTGGGTGTGCTTCAGAGAAGATGACAATCACAGGACAAGCCCTGGAACCAGGATGCCAGCAAAGGTGTTTGGAATCCAACATTCAGAGTCCCTGAGGCAACTGGTCACCACTGAGTATCTCTTCCAGTTGGTCACCTTTCTCTTTGCACAGTAGTGAGTTCCCCAATCGGTAGGGGCATGACCCCATGTGGTTGGAAGAACAACTGTCCTTAGTGGAATGGGGACCAGCAAGCATCAGGATATCTGAAATTTTTAGTCTGGAAGGTCTGGGGGAAGATATCTCTTTAACTAAAACTTCAGCAATATTTGTATCTTCATACACTAAGAACAATGGTCTGAGAAGAGTCTTACTCTGGCGATTTTTTTTTTTTTGACGTAAAATCATTTTTTTACATTCATGAGTTTGCAGATAAGAAATGTAAGCAGGGCATGGGCAGGGGGAGTACTTTGTCTTTGCTCCATTTGGGAAGACCCAAATGGCTGGAATCTTCCCGACGTGGCTTTACTCACTATCTGGCATCTGGGCTGGGACAACTCCAGGGCTGTGGTTAGCAACATGGTCATTGGTCTGTGATTTTAGAGAAAAAGTCTTACAGTGGTGTAAAAAACCTCGTGCTTTATTATACACGAAAAGAACTACTTTGATTGAAAACAATAGAACATAAAAAGCATTACAATATTCAGCATTAAAAATGTTTCCACTAATGGAACACTTAAAATTAATACTGCATCAGAAAATTACAGGAATACAGTTACTGTGCCAGTAAAATCAACTACTGTCAGACACACTTGAGCAAGCTCTGTTTACTGTTTTTTCCCCATATGTTTGTGGTTATTTCCATATGTTTGTGGTAACCATTTAAATAGAAAAACGAATCAAGGTTTAGTGCTGGTTCTGTAATAAAGAGTATATATCCCAGATTTTCTGGGACAGCCCACATTTCAAATGACTGTATCCTGCTTTGGGGATGAGAGCATGTGGTCCACAGGTGTGGCCTGTGTGTGGTCAGTGTCTCCTAGTTGAGGTGATAAGGAGTTAGTAAAGATCATTAGGATAACACCTGAAACTGTAATAGAACAAAAGGGTACAAGAACAAAAAAGGTATTTGAGCCAAACTGGCAATTTTTAAAAGAACATGCAAAGATGGCAGGAAAGCATGAGGCCAGAATTTGCCTGGGCAAAACGACTTGATAATAGTTTAGACAATTATCTCGGAAGAGGAAGTTGGTTCTCATGAGTCAGCAGCTTAGTCACCTTCCGGTATCATCAGTGTTAAATATTTTTAGCCTTCAGAGCGTGGCCAGAAGCTTCTGAGGTGATTCTACCCCTTAGAAAGGGAGTGGATTCTAGAAAAGTGGGCCTGTAGGACTCGGTGGGAGAAGCCTTCATTCCCTCTTCACATGAGCCTATGCTCGGTGTCTGGCAGCCTGAGAGAAGCAGAGCACAATGCAGAAACGACCCAAACCACACTCTTTCCTTTGAGGAGTTTTCTATCCAGTGTGGGAGACAGACATATAAACTGATAAGTTATTATTTCATCTTATCAAGAATTCCTATCAAGATAGAACCAAGCACTGAGGGTCACACAGAGGACCGAGTCACTGACCCTGAGGATAGCTTGGGGTGACTCAAGCAGGCCACCATGTGGCAGTCTCACACAGTCTTTTCTGAGTCCTCTGGCGCCTCAGTGGATGAACGAGGTAGTGATGGGAATTGCTTCTTCCGGGTTTATATCAGCTCTTCTGAGAAGCCTCCCTTTGTTTCTTTCCCTTTTTGCCCCCTTTAAGGACCTGTCAGGATGTAGGCAGCAAACAGAGCATGCACTCAGCTGGGATTTTTGAAAGGCTTTTTAATAAAGTGATTATTTACAGAGGTGTGGGTAGTTTCTGGTAAATAGTAAGGGTTGTCGATGGCTGCAGCAACTACCAATAGAAGGAAGCTGCTCTGAAATTTGACCTGCAGAGGCAGAGGAGGAAACGGTGTTACCCGTGCCCAGGGGAAAGCTGGAGCCTGGACAAGGGGCTGCTGGACAGGAGCTGTGGATATAGCCGCTGCTGGAAGAACTGCTCAGGAGGTGGAGGGTAGGAGGAATAATAAATATTTCCACCTCTCTTTCCTCTCAACCTCAATTCCCTGACAGTATTCCATCGGCCAGCCTCGAGACCAGAAGGCAACAGGTAATGTGGTTCAACAAGGTTAGCTACCTAGGGCCTACAGCAGAACAGAACTTGATAGAACTTGATAGTTCTTAACGCAGAACTTGATAATCAGCACTCCTTCCTGCCTTCCTCCCTCCCTCCCTCTTTACCTGCTTTCCTGCTTGCCCACAAGGCATCAATGCCAGGCACTGAGGAATACCAGGGATCAACAAGTCACACCTGGTCCTCAACTTAATGGAGTTTACAGCCTGGAACGAGATAAACATGGAGCGTACGATAGAGGGGCTACAGGGATGGAATGGACGAGCTCAGGAAACAACCCTGGGGTCTGGTTTTTCTTCTCCAAAGCCAGGCCACATAGCTCCTTGCTTCTAAAACTGCAGTATCTGCAGGGACCCCATGATGACTCTTACTCACAGCTGATCCTAGAAAACCCAGGTGATGGACCACTCAGGATTCAGAGGCAAAATGCTTCTCAGCCCCAAGTCACTATCCCCCATGCCCTCTGTCATTCTCCAGCATTTCTAGCCCTTTTGCTTAAATGTAACAAAGGAGAAATTCAGAAGAACATATTTTAACCTTGGGATGGAGAAAAACAATCTGAGCAAGACAGGGAACTCAGAAGCCATAACAGAAAATACAGATATATTCAATTTTTTAAATATTATAAGGCACAAATCAGTCAATTAAGAAATAATTTAGAAATAATGACAGACTAGGAAAAATAGTTGAAATCTGACAAAGTTAATATCTTTAAAACACAGATTGAAAAGCAAAAGACAATTTTAAAATGGGTAAGAGGAACGTTTATAGCAGCTTTCTTCATAATCTCCAAAAACTGGAAGCAGCTAAGATGTCCTTCAAGAGGACATTGACTAGATAAAGTATGGTACATTTACTCAATGGAATATTTATTCTGTTATTTTAAAAAATAATAAACTATCAAGTCACAAAAAGACTTGGATGAACCTTAAATACATATTGATAAATGAAAGATGCCAATCTGAAAAGGCCACATACTGTATGATTTTGATGATATGAGATTCTGGAAAAGGCAAAACTGTAGAGACAGTAAAAAGATCACTGATTGGCAGAGATTTAGTAGGAAGGGATTGGAGCATGAAATGCATGAAATTAAATTTTATTTTTTGGGGAGTGGTGAAACTATTCTGTATGATACTGTGATCATAGATACAGGATACTATGCATTTGTCAAAACCCATAGCACTTTACAGCACAAAGAGTGAACCAATGTACATATATTTTAAAAATAATTTAACAAATAATTGAAGGATCTCAGGATAGACTGCAGACTGTGACGAAATAATTCGTATTACAAATGTATTAAAACACCCCCTGGAAGAGGATGAAGGGAAAAGATGCTGACCTAGGTGACTTTGGAAATGAGTGGAGCTGTAAGGCAAAAAGAACGCCGGTAAAACTGTATTCCACTTGGTAAAGCCGTTTTTCATCAAGGTACTGGTTAATGATTCTGATGCCGCTATGTACATACACTGGAAATGTACAACTGAGTAAATATCAGCGAAGAGCGGGAGCCAGACTTCTCACCGTGGGGGCGGGCATTTACAAATAAGTCTGAGGAGAAAGCTAGAATGATCCATGTGGTAACAGATTAGAGTTGCAGACATAGGCATGAACTCATGTTCATACAGAATATTTGGAGATATCTGTACAAACACTGGTTAGGAGGCACACATATTTCCTTGCTTTGTCAGCTGAGAAGACCTAGAAGCATCAATATCCCAGTAGCAATGAACATATCTTGTGCCCAGACCTTGGTTTCTGATTCCATCTCTAACAAAAGACACAAAGCGTTCCTGGGGGAAAAAAGCTGATTCTAGGATAGGGCAGGAAATATGCAAAAAGAACCTGGAGCATCTCATAGAGCCAGAAAGTAACAAGGAACCCATGTTGTTCCCAGTTCCTTGTTCTATGTTGTTCCTTGTTCCTAAAAGGCAAAGAATTGGATTCTCCCCTGGAGTCTGCAAAAGGAAATGCAGTCCTGCTGGCACCCTAATTTTACAACTCTGACCTCCAGAACTGTAATAAAATTAATTTGTGTCGTTTTAAGTCATTGGGGTTGTGATACCTTGTTACAGCAACAATAAGAAAAAAATACAGGGTCATATTTAAGAAGAGATCCATCATTTCTCTAGTATTTCTTGAGTTGCTGAAGGGAAAATTTTATGGGGTAAGATAGTAGCCTGAACATCTCATATTTCAGCTGGGGAAGAGTCAGTCCCATGAGAGAGAAGTGTGAAGAAAATCTTAAGGGATCATAAGACTTGTTGAGGGATTGGCAGTGGTCCTCAACACTGTCTATGTATCTGAATCAGCTGAGGATGCTAGAACACTCTTCCCAGAGGAATTCTCACACAGGCCCACACAGGAGCATGCATGGGGATGCTCACCGCAGAACTGCAGAGCCGGAAGGCAGCTGAAAGCAATTAGGTGTCCATCCCTAGGAAAATGGAAAGTGAGGTATGGGAGATACTGGCAGAAATGAGAAGCCATGAACAAGATATTCATACATGAATAAAGACAGATCCTTGAAACAGAGTATTGAGGGTGGAAAGGTAAGAAACAATGAAATTTACAAATGTTCAATAAAACACACACCCAAACAACACTACATATTTATAAAAATGTATGCACATTTAAGAACATATAAAACCCACGGGGTACCATTAGCAGGAGGGGATGAGGGTAGAAATCAGAGATTAAGAGGTCAAATATAATAAATAAAAGGAGAGAACTATGAATGCACTGGTAAAGTGGTATACATTGAGGAGTGTAGGCAATTCGATTCTAGCATCTCAGCTCCAAAAAGGAAGAACATGCAGATTAATTAAATCCAGTTCATGGCTGGGCCTCGGTCAGTTTTAAAACCTCCAGAGATGGTTCTGATGTGCCTCTAGGGCTGAAAACTTAGGGCCCATGCCAAACAAAAGCAGTTCTATAAATAACCCTCTAGAGAAAAGGGGGCTCAGGGAGAGAACTGGAGACAGTGGGGGAGATGGGGCCCTCTAAAATGTCAGCTATTGTGTTAGGATGATGGCATTCTGGGTAATTCTCTCCCTGTATCTTCTAAATTACTTTGAAAGAGGTTACATTGTTTATATATTTTTTTTTCATGCCACTGGCTTTTTGTTTTTAAGTAGTTCAGAGTTTCCAGGGAGAGTTAAGGGCCATGAGGGAACTCAACAGTCACTTGAGATTTTAAAGCTCAGGTTGAATAGTAGCAGGTGCCAAATTCAGCAAAAATAAATGTTAAACTGCAGTTGAGACAACAGTTAACTCCTTATGGTAGGAAGTGGTCTTAACAGTTATACTTAAAACGTTTGTCCTTATATGTTCCATTTCACAGTTTAAGCACAGGAAGTGCATTTAACTAATTTTTGCTATGTAAATAAATAACATACTTCTGCAAAGTAAAGGCTGTGTACTGAATGGGGAGAACATGTTAGGCTGGGCCCTCCAAGAAGCAGGTGCAAGACCAGACGAAATGTGCAAGAAATTTATTAGGAGAAACATCAGTGAGAGAAAACTGGAAGGCAGCCAGAAGAGGCTGAGCAAGCCTGGCTTCCGACCATAATGCAGGTCAGATGCTGAGAGAAGGGGATAAAGGGAAAAGAGGCAGTCTGGGTGGAATCATCTAAGATTTCCCTGCAGTCTGAGGAGACATTGACATGACTGTCAGTGAGTTCTCCAGGCAGCCACCTGTCAGAGGAGGCCACGCCCTCCCTTGCAATGTACCCACCTCACTATGCCTGTCCCGCTCCCTCATTGGCTACAACAGCCTTGGGAGGCGTGGCCTCGGTGCGAATGGGTGAAGGATTTTAGAGCTGGGCAGCTGGGGCTGTTAATCAATTACACTCTCTGTAGTTGGAAGTGAGTGGTGTATTCTTGGGGTCACCACAGAGATACTCAGTTTTGGCAATCAAGGTTTGTGAACCTAAGCCTAATGGCTATGCCTGAACCACAGTAATGACCATTCATTGAGTGAATGGTGGCACCTCTTATTTGGTGAGCACACTAACTAGAAAGAATTTAAGTTTTTCTACGACTTGCCTGAAACTTTCACTTAGCTTGTTTCTTGTGATGACAAGATTAAGGAACATGGGAAGTGGAGGACAAAGATATGTGATAATAACAAAAACTTGGTTGATGCCAGGCCTTATGCTGGCTATTTTATGTGCTTCCTTTTTTCTCATCCTCACAAAAGCCCTAGGAGATCGATGCTGGAACCAGGTCATTGATAAATTTATTTGCGTTTCGTTCTTCCAGAATTTCAGACCCCTCACCTTTTGCCCCCAGGGAGGTTCATGTTGCTGGATGAGAAAGGAGAAGTCATTTATATCTAACCTCCTTTTCTGGCTGTTGTTTTTCAGAAGTATGAGTTGCTCAAGGGGAAACGTGGCAGGGGAACGTGGGTCCTGGGCAGTAGAAAGAGGTAGGAGAGATTCTTGAGGTTGGCGGCTTCCTAAGTAGTTAATAGACCTGGCCCTATACTTAGCATTGCCCAGAGAATGTAGCACTGCTGCAGAGGACCCCAAGGGCTCCACTTAAGCTGTGCCTGAGGCGCCCAGGCAAACTGTGCCTGATCATCCTGAATCAAAGATGATAGGCCTTCTCTTATTTGAGAGCACCACGTCGGCTCTGGGTACTATACAACATTAGGGAGAAGGACAGCACACCAATTATGCCTGGAACTTACCCTCAACCAACTTGGAAGGGTGGAGGCTTAGAAACTAAAGAAAGTAAAAATGAGTGATGTTTCTTACACACACATATATTAGGGAATATGAATCATAGCCATCTCATACCCATTTTGCATATGGGTAGTGGGAAGTCCAATTTTAGTCATTTTCAGGGTACACTTTTCTTAGGGCCGTTCAAGGGTCCTGAGGCATACAGGGTTAAGAAGTTTTTTGGCTCACAGCCTCTGTTATGCAGCTCGGCTTCTCCTTGGCCCATTTCTGATGATGGAGACGTATGAGTGGGTCACCCTTGTCCAATGTCCTGCCCAAACCAGCAAGGCTCTTCAGGTGGTGGGCTGCCTCACTGCCAGTATCTACTCCCTCTACGGCCACTTTCTGAGACACGTATTTCACACTGCTTCTCAATTCTCAAACCTACTACACCTGGGTGAGTTAGGGCAGTGATGCTTAACTATTTTTGGCCAGGGACCGGTGCTCCTAGGAGAATTTAATGCCTCATGATCTGAGGTGGAGCTGAGGCAGTGATGCCATCGGTGGGGAGCGGCTGCAAACACAGATGAAGCTTCACTCGCTTGCCCGCCACTCACCTCCTGCTGTGCAGCCCAGTTCCTAACAGGCCACAGACCAGTATCAGTCTGCAGCCTGGGGATTGCGGACCCCTGAGTTAGGGTAATGCTACCTGCTGCAACAATAAAATCTCATTTGTTCAGTGTCTTGAAGAACAAAAGTTAATTTCTTACTCACATAGAAGTCCAGGGCTGGTATTCTTGGCTTTTAGGAACCAGGCACCTTTTATTTTGCAGCTCTTCCCTCCTAGGGCACAGAAGTTCTCTGTACCCACCCAACAGCTTACATATAAGAAAGAGAAAATAGGGAAAGGCAGACCTGCTTTTTAATCTCCATAACCAGGAAATGCCATAAATTGCTTCTACTCATAGTTAATTGGCAAGAATTAGTCACATGGTTCCACCTAGACATAAAGGAGTCTGGGAAATGTAGTTCCTGGCTGGGCAGTTCTATCATAAGGAAGAGGACCGTGAGGGAGCATGAGTCTTTGCTAGACAAGTAACTGTCATTGTCACACCCTCTACAGTCCCAGTTCTAGCTAATGACCACACTTCATACCTCACTGGAAAATGGAACCATCCAGACATTTTCGTATCTTCCTACCACCAAACTGATCAGATACACCCACATTCTCTGCCTCCTCTCTTGTCACCGGTGTAACAGGAGGTTACCTGGTCCTTTTCTTATTGTCTCCATTTTAACTGAAGACCAAGACAAAAATCAATACCATAGGTGCTAAGTCCTCCTAAATCGTCAAGTGGAGTGCTAGACCGCGGCGACATGCGGCCCCTGTGGTGGCTCCCACTGACTCTCGTCTCCTGGTATGCATGCGTCGGTGTCGTTTCCTTCCCCCGAGCTGGCACAGGACCTAGCGTCTCACTCATAACACACGGAATGCTGGAAGAGCGATGCATGCCACAGTGGTGTTAGGTTACAGAAATATCGATATGTATGTGACTTGAGAGAACCGCAGCCTGAGAAGACATCTTGGTTGCAGCCTTGGGAGAGAGCCTGAGCCTGAGGCGCCCAGCCAAGCTGTGCCGGAATCACTTTGCTGCCCCACAGCATGTTAGTCTGCTCGAGCTGCCACAATGAAGTGCCTCAGACTAGGTGGCAGAAACAATGCACATCTATTTCTCACAGTTCTGGTGGCTGGAAGCTCAGTATCAAGGTGTTAGCAGGACTGGTTCCTCCTGAGGCCTCCGTCCTTGCCTTGCAGACAGCTGCCTTCTCGCCATGTCCTCACATGGCCTTTCCTCTGTGCACACGAACCCCTGGTAACCTCTCCCCCCTCCTTATAAGGACACCAGTCATATTTAAGACCCCACCCTTATGACCTCCTTTAACCTAGTCACCTCTGTAACGGCCCTATCTCCAAATACAGTCACATTCTGAAGTACTGAGGGGTTAGGGCTCGACATATGAATTTTGGAGGGACACAGTTCAGTCCATAACACACAGAACTGTGAGATAATAAATGTTTGTCATTTTAAGTGCTAAGATATGAGGTAATCTGGTACTCAGCAATTGATAATGAATACAAGCACCTCTGTAAGACTTTCTAGTAACTGTGAAATTGTCTCTCCCCATCACCTGTCTCTAAGCGTCTCTGAGAAGGCTGTGGGCTCACTGGACATAGAAGTGCCCGGTAGTGAGGAGTTCGTGGATCGAGATGTCAGTGTGCCCAGCGGTGCCACCCCCACCCCTACCACCCACATCACTGGGAGAGGAGGAGTGTGTCTGCCTCACCTCAACCACTGTGGGAAGTGATAGGGTTCAGCATACACCACCCCAAAATATGCCACCTTGGCATACTGAATATTTCAAGCTGAAGGAGTTTGAGAAAACAGCAGAAGTAGGACGTTAACTTTGACCTCCTCCCCCACCCTTCTCCCCCGAAACAGGTCCTAAAACCCTCACGTGAGAGGTGCCCTCCCTATACCCAGAGGAAAGGAGCCTCCTAATCTCCGAGGGCAAAAGGGCACCACGAAGAATCCCAACAAACAGCGCTTGCTAAGTTCCCTGCATTTACTACACTTCCCTCATACTCCTTACCCTGTCATATTTCTACACAACTGCCCGCCCACTCTCCGTCAAACCTAAATATAAAAATACCCAGGTCTTCAATTCTTTATGAAGCCTCCCGTCATAAAAAAAAAAAAATCATATTAAGTAAATTCTTATGCTTTTCTCCTATTACTATATCTTTGTCAGTTTAATTTTCAGCCAAGGACCCTAGGAGAGTTGAGGAAAACTTTTTCTTCCCCTACGGGGGTTTTGAGAGAACACTTGGAGAGTCCCTGGTGTTTGAGGGAAGGGTAGCAGTACCTGACCCCAGCTGGGAACTCCAAAAGGGAGAAGCTGTGCTTGAGGTGACCACCGGGCTGCAGAGCGGAGACAGAGGGCTGGGGCAAGCTTGTGAAGAGTAGCAGAATATGCCACCTCAACTATGCCACTTGGCATAGGATAATTTGAGCTGAAGGCAATCGAGAAGACATGGATATAAGAAAAGCTCCCTGCTACCCCATTTGCCTAAAAGCAGCACACACCTTTGCAAAGGTGTCACCCCTGGCCTCTCCATCTGAAGGACAGAGTTAATCACTGGAGACAATGCTAGACCCTTATAAGCACCAATCCATAACAAATCTTGCTAAAACTAGCCCTTATCTTCCATTAGTCCCCATATGGTTGCTTTCCTACAATTTGCCATGCTTAAAGTTCAAAGTTCTTTGCCTTTGTCTTATCACTTCTCTGAAAATTTATTATTTGTTAAGATGCTATATAAGCCCAAATTCTAACCACCCCTTTGAGTTTCTCACAGCCAAGTGCTACTATATGTATACACAATGTACATGGTAATAAATTTCCGTTTGTTTTCCCTCATTAGTCTGTCTTTTGTCAGTCTAATTTACAGGCCCCAGCCTAAAGTGGGTAGAAGAAAAAGATTTTATTTCCTCCCCTAAATGTGTTTTCCAGGGGCCATGCGTAGATGGATAAAAGGGAGCTGGACTTGGGGGTGCTATAAGGGAACTCTGGCAGAGGAGACCTCTGAAGGGGCAAGGTGACTCGGCAAAGAGGGTTGCCACTGGAACTCAGGGGGCTGAGGGAGTTGTGAGCCAGAGCTTACAAAACAAAAGCTCCAAAATGGAAACACTCGTGCTAAGCCCCACGAAGATATAATACCTAACCTAACTGTAGTTTCGACCTCTTCAAGGAGTGAAATTTTAAGCCAATTGGCTTGGAATTTCCTGATCAGCACTAGTGAGGTCATCTGCCTGATAAAGATCCCCTGCTTTCCGCTAAGGGAAGGAGACTTTGTCTAAAATATGCCACTCATCTAACTCTTTTGTCCCACCCCATTTCGGCCTATAAAAACCTTCCACATACTGACAAAGCCTTCTGTTTTGTACAGCTCCTCAGAGCACATTCTATCCACTAGATGGATGTTGCCCAATTTGTGAATCGTTCGGTAAAGCCAATTAGATTTTTAAATTTATTCAGTTGAATTTTTATTCTTTAACATTCTTTAAACTTGACTGCACCTCACATCACCTGAGGCTCTTGTTAATGTGTAGATTCTGATTTAACAGGTGTGGATGAGCTCGAGCTCTCCATTTCTGACAGGCGCTGCCTGTGCTGCTGGCCCATGGCCCACACTGGCTTGTGGAAAGGTAAGCAGAAAGCTGGGGGAGGCACTTCCCAAGTGGAAAACACCCCCACTGACAGTGGACACAAAAATACTCGCCTAAGGGCCTCTGCCCAGAAGGGATCAGAGGTTGTGTATCCGTCTGCTCCAGGCAGGTGCGGACCACAGCACTCCTGGAGGACCTTTCCTGCCCATCACCCATCTCCTTCCGCCCTCGCAGTCCCAAAGCAGCAGCTGGTGGGTAAGGGGACAGGTGAAAAGGAGAGCAACAACCACAATTCCTTTCTTACCTTGAGTACAAAGCAGGCCTAAGCCAAGGAGGGAAGAGGTTTTGAATTGGACCAGGATTCAGTTTCCATTGATCTAATAAGCTAAAAACTTTCTTTTTCTTTTTCTTTTCTTTTACTCAAGATAAGTTGAAAAGCTATGGGATCTGCCTGAGACCTCACTCTGGGGCGGGAAGGAACCACCCACAAAGTGAGTTAAAAAAAACAGTTGGAAATAAAAATAAATGGCTTCCTGCCTGTTGCTCCCTCCTGAGCCTAACTGGTTCCATAAATGGGGAGCAAAGCCGATGGAGGGGCCCCTGCTGCCATCAAACACTTCCCAGGCACCTCAGCAACGTCCCCTCTCTCCTGCTACCAGGGCCACAGGCCCCAGATCTGCCCTCCCCTGGCATCACTTCCTGTCCCCGTTAGATCCTCCCCAGCCACACACTGACACGAAGCTCTCTCCTCTTTAACAAACAAAACCAAAATAAAACAAACCTTGCCTCCACTCCTCGCCTCATTCAGCCGCAGCTCCTACATTCTCTCCACTCCTTGCCTCTCATTCGCTTTTTTACACATTTAAATTGGGAAATACATGTACAAAGGAAGATTTTTTTAAAAAGTTTTCTTTCTCCTTGGACAAGTAACTAGCTTCTCCGTGGCCTCTTTTTCTTGCTGTGGCAAGGATGCAGCCTGGCTGCGCCTTGAGAGCACTGAAGGAACTAACTACCAACAGCAAAGACACAAGGTAACCCTCAGCAAGTGTTGGTTCTGACCGAAGAAGGTAAGAAACCCCTGTGCCCCAGGCACAGCAGGGCTGGCTTCGGCTGGGATGTATGTGCCCAGCCAAGTCCTGGCAAGCCCCTGGATTTCCTTCTGTCCCTCTGCGCCCCGACCTGGTCCCATCACTACATATCCTTCGTTCTCTGTGGCCTGGGACAGAGCTGAGAATTGCAAAATTGAAATCCACAGACCATGCATGCTGCCCACCAGCCCCAAGTGAGCTAGCTCACTAACACGAGTCATTTCTTCAGATCCCAGCCGTCTGGGGATTTCTGGGTCTCTCCTTTATTCCACCTCACACCCTTTTTTTACCACATGTGTTTTGAGGGACTATGATGTGCCAGCTTACAACCCCACAGGCTTCCTGCCTCCAGGAGTTCATCGGAGCAGAGAGTAGAGCAATCAGGCTTCAAATCCAGACTACACTGGGGAATAGCTCTGTGGCTTGACCAACACCCTTCCGGGGCTCTCATTTCTTCGTCTGCAAAATAGGGAGAGTAATAAGTACCTCACAGGGCTGTTTTGAAAATTGCATGGCACAATCTAGCTCCTAAGATCAACACAAGATTTTTGTTTTGTTTTGCCTGTAGAGAAAAAATGGAAAAGTCTCATAAGGAACGGAAGGTACTTCTCTCTAGATATATGCAAACACGGTGGAGATGAAAAATAAAACGTAGGAATACATAATATGATCTGAAAGACAGAAAAGCAGTTTGGGGAAAATGTTTCAGTTCTGATGATAAATAAAGGCCAACTTTGCCTGCTGAAAGGTGAAAGGTCACGTCGACTTCCAGGGTGTGTTGCCGCCACTAGGGGGCATCAGTTTGTAGAAATTAAACTCCAGTCTAACTGCAAAGTGATTCTGTTCTCCCCATGGAAGGTAGAAGAGACAGAGTTGTCAAGAACTGAGCTGAGGCAGGTATTGAATTTTCATTTTCATTTCAATTCTTAATTTAGTCCTCAAACCATGTGACAAATATAACAGACTGCCAAATGCCAAGGGAGTGAGAGAAATCCGCATGCTGGTCTTACCCTTGTAAAACACCTCGTGGCGCACACACGGTATCACAGTGCGACGCTGGGAGATCGCCAGGGCTTTGGAGAACGCGGTATTAGAGGAATTCGTTAGCTTAGATTCCACAACAGGTGGACACGGAACATCTGTCTTGGGAGGTTTCTTATTTGATTTCTTGAGGGCTCTCTTCTGATTCACATCTACCTAGAAATTCATGTAAAACAAGAAACTATAGTTTGAATTAATTTCTCTCTTAAATGTTTTCTGTTTTATTTTTGCTTCTGCGGGGCTGGGAAGCAATGAGCACCCAGGAAGTTGTTCTGCTCACTCACCTTATTTAGAATTAGAAAGAGGGTTTTCACTGCCCCTTCCGGGGCTCTCATTTCTTCACTGCCCCCTAGTGGCCGGCTCTGGTCACTGTGGCTTCAGGGCACCCCCACCCGGCTGCACCCCCATGGGCATGCCAGTAGAGCTGAAAGTCCTTTGTGGTCCCACATCCCAAGTTTACTGTGTCACCCAGCTTGGTCGCTGGCAAGCCCTCTGTTCATGCGCCTCATTCCGCTGCCTGTTTGGGGGGAGTAGGAAGAATTAGAGAGACTCCTCGCAGAGGGGGTGTTCTCCTATCGTGTGAGATTCCCGGGGACCCTGAATCCTGCCACAGACCACCCCACCCTGCCCCCTTCTCACGGAAATGGCTACGGTTACCTGGGGCTGTACGGCACGTGGGAACGCAGAAAAGGCCAATGCTGCCTCCCAGCTCGTTCACATTTTCCCAACTCTTCGAGGTTGTAATTAGAGTTAAATAGCCACAGGTGGCTGTTGGCTAGAATATTGGACGATGTCGTTCTAGAGAGACAATGTGAGAGGGAGAACTTTGTAACCTCAGTGCTGTGCATGAAAAGGGCAGTCTCAGGATTGGGTCCGTGATGAATCAGGCAAATTTTGAAATAAGAGTTGGCATCAGACAGAGGCAATCGCATGCACACTTCCATTCATCCACCCAACTAACTAACCCCTCCCACCCCACCTTTTTAACAAGGTTCAAATGTGATTTATTGGGTCATACAGTTAACTCCCTTACTACACAGACAGCTGGAGGGCTGAGACTCGCCTTATTCATTTTGGTGTCTCTAGCACCAAGCACAGTACCTGACATGGAGTACAATCTCAAAAGTTGTTTGTATTGAAGGAATGGAGAGCTTCACTAGGCCTTCAGGGAGTTGCACAGATTAATCAGACATGAATCCTGCCTTCATCGACCTTGTGGTCTAATTATGACTACTTAAAACAAGGGTTCCCAACCCCTAGGCTGTGGACCAGCACCGGCTGTGGCCTGTTAGGAACTGGGCCACACAGCAGGAGGTGAGCAGTGAGCAAGCAAAGCTTCACCTGTATTTGCAGCTGCTCCCCAGCACTAGCATCACCACCTCGGCTCCACCATGGATCATCAGGCATTAGATTCTCATAGGACCACTGGTCCCTGGTGCCAAAATGTGGGGGACCGTTGACTCAAAATACTAGATGAGAAAGCTCGTGTGAAAGCACTGACATTGTACCTGGTATAAAGTAGGCCCACAATAAATATTAGTATCTTTCCTTTCCTCTTCTCTTTTATTCCCTCTAGAATCTACCCTCCAAAGATTTCCATAAAAGAGATTAAGTACTCAGGGGTTTAGAAGAGGGAAAGTTTAATTCGGTCTGGGATAATCAAGGAAGGATTCCTGGAGGACATAACATTTGATCTAACTCATCCAAAGCTCTAAGCAGCATAAATGGAGACCCAGAGGTTTGCAGGAAAATGGGGATATGTGTGGAAGAATGTGAAGTTCAGTTTAGTTTGTGGAAAGGTATAAGAAGGAAAAAAGTAGAAAATAGAGGGAATAAAGTCTCTTGATTACTAGGTTAGGAGAGTCACTAAAACATGGTGTTAAAGGCCTGAATGTCATTACCAGAGAGACCAGACAGCCCTGGGCCTCGCCAGGCCTCGGCTATCTAACTACTGATTATGTGATGATAACTGTGGGCAACTCTTCAGAGTATCAGGTTCTTCACTTGTAAAATAAGCATACTAGTCTTTTAAAATACAAATGAGGGCACACTATAAATATACACTGTTATAATCTTTTTCACACTGGAAAATTTTTCATATCAATGTTGAACCTGTATTCACTTATATGCCATTACCATAACTTAATCAGTCTTCTATTTATAAATATTCAGGTTGCTTCTAATCATTAAGTAATTTGTACATATAGCTATAGAATAAATTCATAAAGTGACATTGCTAAATCCAATGATACATGAAATTAAAATTCTGACAGAATTACAAAATTAATCGTCAAAAGGAGTGAATCAATTTCTACTCCTATCAGCAATATATATAAAGGCCTGTTTCCTACTATTTCACTAATAGTGTTATTGATTTTTTGGTCTTGGCCAATCTGTAAGGTTTTAAGTCAGTATCTAATTGCAGTTTTGATATACATTTATATTATGGATGAGGTTGGGCATCTTTTCACCAATTAAAAGCCATTTGCTTTTTCTTCTCTGGGAACTGTCTGTAGCCTTTGGCCTTTTCAGTTGGTCGTTAGCCTTTTTCTTATTGATTTATAGGAGTCTTTTGTTTATCAAGGATACAGTTGCAAATGCTTTTTCACAACTTGTCATTTCTCTTTCACTATGTCTATTTTTTTCCCATGCAGATATTTTTTATCTTTATGTAGTCAGATTGACCATTCCTTTCCTTTCCTTCAAGGTTTCTAGGTTTTGAATTATGCTCAGAAAGGCTTTTACTACTCCAAAGTAATAAGTGAAATCTTCGGTCTATCTGGGTTTATTTGGGGGTGAGGAAAGAGATGAAGAGTTCTGCTTTACTTTTACCAGATGGCATTCACCCTAACACTGTTTCTCAGCATTAACCTAAGTGTCACGACTGGTCACTAGGGATGGATCCCTCAGATGGTTGCAGTCAACGGTGTCCTTGTGCCCCCTGGTGCTGGAGGCTGTGGGGCCTTCCTGCCCACCACACCTCGATAGTCCCGTCCCTTTCTCCCCTTCCCTCTTCCTCTCCTTCGCGCAGCCCTGGTCTTAACATTCTTTGAGAGCTGAGAAACTCGGCAAGCACGCATCTGAATATACTCTTACCTCACACTCATATCAGAAATTATTCAAAATCTTTGTTTCTATTCTGGAGAGGGCCTAGGGAAGCAGCGGGAGAGCAGAGGGAGAGAGAAATTCACAAGAAACACACCTGTGCAGTCCTTACATGGGCCTGTGGGTCTATGTGACCAATTACCCAGCAGACCCTCCAAGCAGGACGTGGGCACAGCTGGGAGTCAGTCTTGGGCTGGTTATGATAGCCAGCTTTCGTTACTGTTCTTTCTAAATCTTATCAATGGAAAAGAAGGCTCAGGCTTTAGACATGTATCCAAAGATAGGAGTCAGCCTCATGGGAGCTCTCTATGGCCCAACACATGTAAGTTATGTTCTGAGAGGTCAGATTTAGCAAGATGAGTTTAGGTTGTCTTGTAGATCTGGTGGTGGTGGTGGCTGAGGTAACAGGGGCACCGAGGAAAGGTATGGGAGGGCTATCAGCAAGGTGAAGACTCCAGAGGCCATTAGGAGGTGGTCTCAGTAACGTAGGGAGGAGGCAAGAGAACTAAAATGTTAAATCAAGCTATATTCAGAGACTGCAATATGTTCATCTGGCCTGCAGCCAGACCATGAGGAAACCTGCAGAACGAAGGAAGATTTCTGCTGGGATTGCTAACAACCCATTTCCCACAGCGTGAAGGGAACACAGGAGAAACAGTCGTTAAGTGGTACCCTACACAAATAAAAGCATTCATTTCCTATGGCTAAAACCATGGGGAACCTGAGGATCGCAGGTTGGGAACTGCCAGCAGGCCTTTCACTCTACATAGTCTTACCTTTTCATGCTACATATTCTTTTCCTTCCTCACTATATGTCCATATCATTAAAGGAAAACAGGTAAACGAAGTCTTTAAACTGCAAATCTCAGAAACTAAAGAATGACATATAAACTGAATTCCTGAACACTTGGGGTCCCTCTCAGCGTCTTTTTCTGGGTCTCTCGGTGCCTTTACTCTGTCTCTCTCACTGTCCCGTCTCTCTCTACTGCCTCTGCCCCTCTGAGCCTCTCTCAGACTCTCTCACTTTCTGCCTCTGCTCTGTCCGTGGAGTGTTACCTTCTCTAATAAACATCCTTTTGACTCTGACTTTGACGTATGTTTGAATTCTCTCTTAAATTCCACCAAGAACTCTCTTCTCTTTCAGTGGAGGGCTTGAATTCCCCCCACACGGGGGAGTCTGCCCTGTCCTGCATCATCACTAGGAAGTTAAAAACACCTCCCCAGGAAAAGTAAAGAACTGCGTGGAAATCAGTTAGACTGTTTCTTTTCTGTTAATAGTGTTTCCTGTCCTTTTAGATACTGAAGGGCATCCCATTGAGTGACGTGAACTACTCAGTGCTAACTACTCACTGGCCTTTATCTTGAGCAACTATGAGAAATTCTTTTGTTTTAAATTCCTTAAATTTTTGATAAGGGAAAGAAGTGAAATGAAATAAACATTGCTAAGAGGGTCACTTAAAATAGTCAGGAGGTTATTAGGGAAGAGGGGCCTGTGCATATCTTGTGCCTCGGTTTTCAGAGCTGCTATTAAGTTGTTCAACTTGTTGCTAAACTCAGCTCCAGGCTAAGCCATAAACATCCTGGAGCCATAAACATCCAAGAACAACAACTGCTGGGAGGACACATGTGGACCTGACCTCCTGCTTGTAGTTTTCACCTTCTTCATTTGCATATTGAAACTAACCAATCCCTGTTAACGTAGACAGCAGTCTTTATTTGCATGAAAGAATGACACTTTGTGGGTTTTGCCTTTCCATATTCTCTCCATAGCTCAACTTAGGTTGCTACCTGAATCTCCTTCTCCTGGATTTCAGTCCTTTAAGAGCCCAAAATAAACTTTTAATTTATTTTACAGCCTCAAATCTTTTTTGGTTGATGTTTTAAAACTGGTTACTCTCACTCCCTAAGCACTCCCAGCACAGCTACGGGGATGAATATTCGTTATACCCTCCCAATTCCCACCACCTTGTTTTTTCTCTTCGGCTTAGCTTGGGTATCACTTCTTCCAAGAGAATTCAGTATCCCCTCACTCTCCAAGCTCAGGACTGGTCAAAACACCCATCTTTGTGCTCCCAGCGCTCTGCACATACCTTAAACAGATCCTGCCCTCTGTTCACCTCTGGCCCTCTCATCAGACGGTAAATACCTTACCAAACTCTCTATGTCCAATTTATCCCACTGCCTGGCAGAAAGCAAATGCATTCAACTTGTTAGGTAGCTAGTCAGACATGAGTGACAGGGGGAACAAAGGAAGAGGGGCCCAGCCCAGAGACAGCCCAGAGAACACACTGTTGGTATTTAGAGAATTCCTCCAGCATCCCCAGAGACAAAGGACTGGAAGGTCATAATCTTAGCTGGCCTAATCCAGCTATAGATGCCCGCATAGGGGTACTACCCTGATTTGCTTACAACTTAAGCTTCATTATAATACTATGTTTATGCCTGGACGTTCATGAATCTAATTATAACAGACTGAATTCTGGGTACACACATGCACACTAGGCAAAGAGTTATATAGCAAGCAGCCAAGTCAATCAAAATGACCTCACTTGCCTGTCACCTAGGAATGCCTTTGGAACCACCCGTCACAGCCCAGATATGAGGCAGACATTCCCACTTCTGAGTCCTCTCTGTGTGGCCTTTCTGTGGCCCCAGCTCTCTGAACACTGAGACCATGTGCCTGCTTGGGGCATTCTTTGTTTTTCTAAAATATACTTTTAATAAATCTTTTCTAAATCTCACTGACCTGTGATTCTTCACTGTGTCAATGAGCAAGAATGGAGGAAAAATGCTAACTACACTTCTGTTACCCCTCTCCCTCCCTCCGCCATGGGAGCAACACGGAACTCCGAATGGCCCCCGCGATAACAAACTGAATTCAGCCTTCTTAGTCAGAGTGGAATGTTGCAACACATGGTATTAGAAAAAAAAATATTAAATTATATTACATTGACCCTTATGACTTTAACAGAATATGGCCCCAACCTTTCAGAAGGGGAAGATGAGGCCCTGAAGATGAAATGGTTTGTCCTGGGCAGAGCTGCATGTCAGCAGCCAGGTCGAGACAGGAATACCTTTACTGATGGGGCAAAGCTTGTTCGTGACGACCATCCCTGGGCTGCGGTTTGTTTATATAAAATAGCCCAAAATATGCTCATCAGCCAGTGTAGCCTTTGGCCCCTGTATTTTCTGTCTTTTTCATTTCTACTACATATTTTTCTTCTTTTTAATTTATCTTTTATTAATTTTGATTATAAAACTATATGTGCTCATTCTAGAGATTCTAGAATATGTTGCTAAGTGAAAGAAAGAAACAAAGAGAAAATTAAAAATTAGCTCAATACCAGCCAGAGATAGCTGGTATTATGCTATATAGTACCATAAATAATTATGTGTGACTGAGATCAAGCTGTACGTTGAATTTTATGTTTTTCCTTTTTTGATTACTGTTGGATTGTGAGCATTTCTCTAAATACTTAAAAATGGGCTGTTTTCTTTATAGCTTTTGTGCTGCAAAGCCTTTAATCAGCACACTTCATAGAGTTAATTTATAGACAAAAAAGGAGCTAATAATGAAAATAAAAAGAAAAAATACTACATAATCTATTATTTGTAATAGCTACACTATAGTCTATATTGGTAGACCCAGTTTTCCCTACATTTAGGTGGCTTGCAATTTTTTGTTGAAATAAATGAAAAATGTGTTTGTTTCATCATCTCACTGTGATGAACAATATCTTTGCATGAAATCTCTACCTGTTTTTCTAAGTATTGCTTTAGGAGTCACATATTGCTCATGTCCTCGACTTGGAGAAAAAGATTTTTTAAAGGCAAATTTCAAAATTTAGGGTCAGCTCAAAAAATAATTCTGCTTTTTCAAGGTGCCTTAAAACACTGATTATTCAATCAAAAAAAGGAAAGCTAATTTTTTAATAATGGCAAAAGATACAATATAGTGAAATGGTGTGAAGATTAGCCTGCAGCATAAGAGACCAGGCTCTTAGTATTTGAAGGCAGGTTTGATTTCTCTACCTAGAGCTGTGAATTGTATGTTAATTGCTGTTATGTAATGCTAAAGAAGAGGTGTTGCTTTTTGAACTATTTTTTTCCATTTGTATAAAAGTTAAATACCTTGAGTTCAAAGATAAAGTAACTAGAAAGAATATTCTGGTTTTTAGAACATGAGGGCCATAGAAAATGCTGAGGTAAAATAAAGCTGTTTCTCTAATAATCTGGTCATGGAGAAAATTTCCATTTTAAGCCTCAACATATGAATTACAAAAATCTGTAGCATCATAAAATATATTTTAAGAAAATTAAAAGTTAAAATAAAATCCAGGGTTGACATTAAAAATGAGAGTAAGGAATAAAATTGCCCCCTAGATATTTCTATTTTGGGGTTCTAAATGTAATTGTGGTACAGACACTAGATTATAGTGATTATCATTTTATTTTGCAAGCTTATAAGTGTGTTTTTATTACATTAATATAAACTAGTATCAAATCTTTGCATATTATGAAATGAATAATAAAAAGAAAAAGAAAAATACCTCAAAACAGATTGCAGTCTGGCACGTATTTTCCAGCTTGCCCTTGCATCATTTTTCTTTTTCATCCACTAGAGGAAACTACTGAAAACAGGATTAATGATGGGGAAACAAGATTGCTGTGGAAGTGATTTCGAGGCTACAAACAATGCTGAGCTCACCTGGGGACGAAACCACTAAGGCTCTCCTCAAAACAAAGACTCACGTTTCAGGAGCAAGTTCCCCATGAGGCGGAGGCACAGACTGTAATGAAGTGAGCCCTCCATGCAAACCTCTCATAGAATTCCAGGAAATAAAACAATCGCCAATTCAAACTGGATTTCTAAACTAAAATGCAAGAAAGACACACTACTTCTGCAAGAGTAATCTAGGTTCTCAGAGGATTTTTTACGGATATGAGGCTTAAGAAGATGAGTCCATAAATACAGCAGTGACAGGACAGTTGAGTGAGCAACTCAGACCCCTATCTCCCTTCCCTTGGCCTCCCTTGAAGAGGATGGGCTGCTCTGACTGCTCCCAGTCCTTCTGTCACATTGTTCCCGGTTGCAGCCTTGGCTCTCATTCAGAGGTGGGATAGGAGGAGCCAGCATTCAGGGCTTAGGACCCTCTCCCCACTTAAAGCTTCCCCACCACCCTTTGATTTGAGGTTAAATCTCTTTACCCTCAAGGCCTGAAGGAGAAGGGCTGGATGTGACCTCTTAAGAGATCTCTGGGCCCTAAAAGCCTATGACATTGATTCAAAGGAAAAAAAAAAAAAAAAAGGCTAGAAATGAAAGAAAGGCAGGTCACATCAAAAAGGAAGGAAGGAGGGAAGGAAGGAAGGAGGGAAGGAAGGAAGGAAGGAAGGAAGGAAGGAAGGAAGGAAGGAAGGAAGGGAAAAAAGGAAGGAAGAAAGGAAGAAAGGAAGAAAGATGTTTTTGGCTTTGGGCTATTTAAAAACCTAACCTAAAATATTTATATTAAGAACCTGGACTATGGAAAACCAACATTCTTTGAAAATATCATTTTTAGAACAAAATTCAGCCTAACCGAATCGATAAAGACCTCCAGAAATCATAACAGAGAAACCTTCGATAACCTGGTCTTGCAGTCATCTTACCTCCTAACTCTACTTCCTTGATCCAAAACGTAACCACTCTTGGATCCTCATCATCATAGAACTGAGAAACATCACCAAGCCCTCTAGCCCCGAAATTTCCCTCTCCGATCAAAATCTCCTACCCTCCTCCCAAGTCTCTCCTTTTACCTCATCCAGCCATGAGTTCTTCTATTCCTGCTTTTTCAGCCCTCTGGAGAACATGGCTCTCTGGTCTACCTGGGATCCATTTCTCCTTTGTCCCACACCTGCCCTCTCTTGCCCCAACGGCCACTGTGGTCTCAGAGGGTAGTGTGGGCAACTTGTGACTCAGGCCTGGTCAACATATCTGTTCCAAAAATACTTATGTGGTGCTTACTCTGAGCTAGGTAGTGGGCTAAGTACTTTATAAATGTTAACTTATTTATGCCTCATAATAACCCTATCAGATAAGTACTGTTATCATTCTCATTTTATAAAAGAAAAAACTAAGACACAGAGAGGTTAAGTGACCTGCCCAAGGCACATAGCTAATCAGCTTTACTTTCCTCCGACTAGTATGATTGGTTCAGAGATGTACATGTGACTACATGTGAGCCAACGCAATGCACTTGCTGGGGTTTCTCAGAAAGAGACTTTTGTTCTTCTCCCCTGCACTCGAAGTGAGCTGGTAGTGAGGGACAGTGCAGCCATCTGGCGCGCACCGGGAGAAAGCTGCTTTGAGGTTGGAGCCATCATAAAACCCAGGGAAAGAGAAAGAGAGACTGAGTCCCAATGGCACAATGGGAGCCTCTGATCAAACAGCGCCTGAAGCCAGACCTACCCCTGACTTTTTCAGTTTGGTGAGCTAGTGAATTACCTTCCTGCTGAAAAGTTTGTGTTGGGTAATCTTTCACTTGCAATCAGAAGATCCCCAGCTGGCAAGCTCAGTTCACCAACCTCACAATTCAGCCTGCATATACTTTTAACTTTACTAATTGTAAAGTTAATTGATGAGAAAAATGAGTGTGCTTTGATGAGTATAAACACTGAAATATCTTAAAATTTTGTTTTGGTAGCATATTCTATCAGGAAAATCATGTTTCATCTAGATAAGAACTTGTATATACACTGGTATAATTCCATTACCACAAGCATGCACAGTCCTGCTTTTTTTTTTTAAATCAAAATGTCAATGCAGAACTATAAATGTCCAAATCCATGATACATTTACAAAAAGTCTGCACAGAGATGGCAGAAATGGTATTCTTACCTCCATCCTGACGTCTGGTATAATCTCCTATGCCTAATTTTCATCCCTGTCAATCTGCTGAAATACTCGAAAATCAGAGTCTCTTGATCCTTGTTTTTGTAGAGTTTTCTGCTGCATTTAACTCTATATGTCTTCTTGCTTCTTTACTCCCTTCCTTTGGAATCTATATTTCATCTTTTTTCACTTTTCTCTTCCCCTATTTTTTCTCCACTTTTCCCAATTATATCCCCAAGTGTTGGCATCCCCCAAAATTTCATTCTCAACGAAATTACCAGTACTAGTATTATTAGTACTTAGGAAACGAGCTTAGCCAATGTAAAAAAAAAAAAAAAAAAAAGACATGCTCTTCCTTCTGCTCTTCTTTCCACGCCAAATTAACCAACCACGGTGGCTCCAACAAGAGAGTGCATTTCTCCTTCGCTTGCTAGCCTAGAGCTGCAAACACGGTTCAGGGCAGGCCAGCCCCTCGGCTCCTCAGCTCTTCCAGGAGCCTGGGTTCTTTCCTTCTGTCTCCCACCATCCCTAGGGGCAGGTCATCCTCATTTTCATATTCAAAGCTGACTCACTAGCACATGTTGATGTTCCAGGCTGTTGAAGAGGAGAAAGAATGGGGAAAGAAAAGGCGGCTTCCTTTTTAAAAGACATGATCTAGGAGTTGCATACATCATCATTTCTACTCACATCCTATTGGCCGGAACTTGGTCACATCACCATACCCAGGTCTAAGGGAAGCTGGGAAACATCCATGTGCCCAGCTTAACTAGGGAGAGTAGATCCCAGCACCAACAAGCAGTCTCTGCCCAGCCTCCCTGTCTTCTTCCTCCATCCTCTCTCCTTGGCATCTCTCCCCATCTTCTGCAGTGGCTCTGTCCTCCACTCAGTGACTCCGAATTCTAGTCTAACTGCATCCTGGGGTCCCCCACCTCCACATAAGCCTGCACACTGTCCCCCCAACTTTCCCCTGCCTTCCCCGCCTTCTAGAGGGGACCATCCACGATCTTAGTCATTCGGGCCCCATACTTTATATCAGCTTTAACTCCTATCGCTGTCTCCTGGTCCTCCATTCTCCCACATCTACTGAGTAAACCCAAAATTAGGGCCCTGTCCACTTCTTCTGTTTCCTACTTACCGCCACTTTAGCTGTACAAGCTTCCATCAGATTTCTGCATCCAGGCTCTCCCCTTCAGGTCTAGCCTTACCCACAGCCATCTAGATCACATTACTCCTTGTTCAAAACACTCTTTGATTCTGCTTATGGCTGAAAGTCAAAAGTCCTTGACAGACAATTAAAATTTACCCATCCAGCATTTTCTTCTGGGCTCTCAAAGCCTTAAACTCTGGGTACAGGACCGTCTCTCCATCCCCCAGTGTGCCCTGATCCCTCCTATTTCTGGTCCAGGTATTTCATCTGCAGTTCTTCCTGCTCACCCACCAGCTTCCTGGCACATTGTACCCATCCTCCAAGGTCCAGCTGTCATGCCACCTCCTCCCATCTTCCAGCCACAAGTCCTAGCACACACCTTGTCCCCCAACCCTGCCCCCACCCCCATCCAGTAACTCATACTTCTTTGCTCTTGTAGCCCTTTGCTTATAAACTCTCTTTTGGTCCTTGACCCACTCTACCTCAGTGTGCCCGGATGCCGCCTCCTTGAGAGACAGACCTGAGATTCATCCCTAAGTGCACTCCTTGCCCTGCGCTGCAGGATCCGTGGTGTCTGCCCCTGGGTGTTGCTGTGACTCTAACTCTGTGGTGCCTTTCTTATTAAAGTGAGAAACTTCTTGAGGGGAAAGTAGACACCCAGAGGGGGCTGGGCCCAGGCGAAGGCTCTGTAGTATTTGCACTTTAACTGTCCCCACCGCCCCCCGCCCGCCCCCTTGGCGGCTCGCCCTGAGTTAGCCTGACCTGAGAATCAGCTGCTGTGCGCTCTCCTGCCAGCTCCCGCCCCACAGCCCTCTGCCTTCCAGAGCTGTTTAGACTGTGGGGTAAATGCTGTACGTAACCCGATTCTGGGTTAAAAATAACCCAAAGTTCTGACCCACTAAGAGCCTCCTCGAGACTCCTAGGTGTGGTAAAATTATCCTGGCAGCAGATGTGCATGTTTTTAAAAGACCCCCACAGTGCACCTCGCTTCTACTTAAGCTGCCTGGGGCCTTCTCTCTCTCAGTAGAGAACCTTTCTGGGCTCAGGTCTGGGGAAGGCCTCTGGCTTTCTCCCTCCCCGTGGGGCTGGTCCCACCCCTCCCTGGGCTTCTCAGGCCTTGGGTGAAACTGCTGAGGTCACAGACAGATGCGCTTCTGCTGACAGACACCAGGCCCCACTAGCTTGCTTGGCTGAGCTCTTGGCTCACCCCCAGCCCCAGCCAGCCTTCCAGAGTCCCTCGGCCAGCAGCCACAATGGGGCAATGTTACAGTAAGCTATATATGTGTACTCAGATAAGATAAACATGTGTGCATAATGCAAACCCAAAAAATGTAAACATGTTTTTACCCGAAGTGTGTAAACATATTTTGACTTAGTGAGATAAACAGACACCCGTGCGGCTGGTTGATAAGACACCGAAGACGTCATCATGGAGTATAAAACGAAAGGAACTCTAATACGGACTGAGAGAGCGTGCTCCCTATCCTCCCGGGACTACGTTCCTCCGTCTCTTGGTTCCCGACTGCTCTGCTCTGAAGAAGAGGCCTCCGCTGATCGACCCTCGCAGATGGACAGCGTCCGAGCCAGCATCGACCGGTCACTGCTTAATACGTGGCTTGTGTCTGCCAGCACCGCCGGGTGGTCAGCTAGGACTGAAGTCCATCGGGATCTGGTATGATTAAACTTGTGCGATGCTCTGGCAGCTATTTGTGTGTGTGTCGTCCTTGCTTAGTTGGTTACTCGCTGGGCTCGTTATATATACATATCTCAGATGAAGTGCTCTGTGATGCTCGTACTGGCTTGGCCTTAGGGAGTGAGTTGAGCCACCTGTGCACACGTTCACGGAGAAGGCGGACAATTGGTGTCGTCAGCATCAGTCTAAGAAAGACTGTACCCTCGACCATAATTGTGATTGGCTAAAAAGACCAAGAGTTCATACCAAAAGACCAAATTTCAGCCGAGCACAGCGGCAACTAGAACATGAATTTCAGAACCGAGAAGGAGGGTTCTCTGGATTTCCCAGAGGAAACTCTACCAGTCCACTAAGAGAATAAGGTCGTTCACTCAAAGGACATTCCCCAAACTGTGTTGACTCCTGAATGGCAAATGCCTAAGGATTGTTAGCAACCAGGTGCCCTGAGAGGCCCATGTTGGCAGATTATACCAACCGACTGCTCACGTGGGGGTGGAGATCTTCCTTTCACATCCCAGAGCCTTCTCCAAAATTAACAGAAGGGATATACATACATACATACATACATACATACATACATATATATTTATATATATTTATATATATTTACACACACACACACACACGCACATATACTTTGTATGGCAGAGCACTGCGAGAAACTACTAAGAAGAATCCTTCGCTTATCCTATTCTGCTTGTACTAAACTAAATAATCCTGATCAGGACACATCAAAGGTACAAGGAAACCCGTCCCAGGTACAATATATCCATTCAGACTTAAGGAACCTGGTATTAAATTTAGAAAAAATGTTTCAAAGACTAAGGTCCTGGTGGAGGAAACATATGAACCAGCCTGACCCCTTACACAACATACCGGCTGAAGGGAAATGGCGAACTCTAGAAGACGCTCTAAGTGAGAAATACGAGGCGTGCCGCACTTCACGCCTTCCCGTTTCGGTCACTAACGACCCAACAACTTTCATACCCATAATAGAAAGATCATCCCCAAAGGAGATAGTATCAACACTCCTACAAACCGTACACAACCTACAGGAGGATACAGATAAGGGAAAGAATCTAACTAGAAAAGCTGTACAAAAATATTCAGCACAACCAGCCATCGTAAGGAAAAAATTAATTAAGAAAGAGGATGGCACAGACACCGAAGAAATGGTAAAATTCACCTCTTATAATAGAAAGGAACTTATAGAATTAAGAGAAATATTGATTAAATGAGACAGATCAGATATAGAATGTTTAGCATCATTATATGAGAAGGGAGGCCACACCACCATGCTAAGTGGCGATGAAATAGCCCAAGTAGCAGATGCCGCTGAATTACCAAAATTAAGAAATGCCTTAAGAACAGAAATAGAAAATAATAAACAAAAATTAGCATCTCTGCGGTCTTGGATAACAGAAGCCTGGATCAAAGCATTCCCGTCAATAGATTTCACATCCTCTCAATTCTCAAAACAATGGAACACAATAGCACAATTACAAAAACAGCTTAGAAAACTAACATAACAGCCCATGGGAATGCAAGAATGTAGGCGGAATAATTAGGACCCTAATAAGCAGAATAATTAGGACCCTAATAAAAAATGCTCCCGACGGATATAAGATACAAATACACAATCTGATCATTGGAGCAAATACAATAGAAGAGATAAAGCAAAAGATCACTCTACACGAGGATCTGATTTCAGATAAAAAATTTACCTTTGCTACTACCAAGAAATCAGATCCAAACTCATTCTCATTCCAAACCAATATTAGGGGACAACAAAATATGAGTTTTAAAAGAAATAACAATAGACCATATCTTAACCAACAGTCAGGATATTGGAAATCTAATAACCCAGTTTTCAAAAATAAATACCCTAGAAACGATCAACAAACACAATACCCTAGTTGTTCATCAGCTGAACAACTACTACTATGGAATAACCCTTTCAAACAAAGACCCCACATAGGGAAAACAACCCCTTTTATAAAGGAAGATCTCCTAAACAGAACTCCTAGAACGATCCCTTCCTTCAGGGAAACTACAAGGGCCCCCGCCTGAAACTTACACCATGGAATGAGGCCAACAGAGACAGCAATTGAGTTAAAGAATAGAGAACAAGATATAATAATATCAGATATATCATTCACAAAAAACGATAATAGACCATATATAACCCTAAATATTTTAATAGACAATAACGTCTTACCCATAACCTTTCTAATAGACACAAGTTTCACTATACACCTGCTCTACTCATAAAAAAATAAAAGCCAACTCCATTTCAATCAAAGGTATAACAGGAAATACTATCACAGCACACCCCACTAAATGTACAATCCTATATAGAGATAGAAAAATTCCTACAATATTATATTTGGCACCCAATGCCCCAAATATTATAGGCATGGATCTAATTCCTCTCATATTTAGCTCTTATATTAAATCAACCAACCCTTGTAAATATTCTACAGCCCTAGCAGCAATTAAAATTGACCCTGTCAAACTTCCTGCCCCTATAAAACCTTCTTTCACACCACAATATTCCCTTAAAGATGGTCACTCAGAGGTAACTAAAGCTATTGACAAACTCCTAACAGAAGATATAATAGAAATTGGCAGATCACACATTTTCAATAGCCCAACATGGCTGGTAAAGAAACCTAATGGTACCTACCGGATTACTATTGACTATAGAAACTTAAACAAAGTATCTCCAACCCTACCAGGCACATTACCAAATGCCGCTGAGGTTATCAACATCATCCAAGGTGACGCCCCCAAATAGATGATGGCTGTTGACCTCTCAGATATGTTCTTTGCAATCCCATTGCATGAAGAATCTAGACAATATACTACATTCATATGGCAAGGAAAACAATATCAATTCAAAAGACTACCTCAGGGATATAAAAACTAACCTACCATTGCACATACATTAACCCTAAACAATATACATTGAAAATTCTCCAATACATAGATGACATAATAATATACCATCAAGATATAAATACCATTGCCAAGGATCTAAATACACTCGTACAGCACCTACAACAAAATGGATGGACCATAAACCCAGATAAAATTAAAAAACCAGGACCATCAGTTACCTACCTAGGGATAAACTGGAGCTCTGAGGGCGGAACAATTCCAGAAAAGGTCATTAATAAGTTAGATTCCTTAAAAAGCCCCACAAATAAAAAGGAAGCTCAACAACTCATGGGCCTCTTCATGTTTTGGAAAGAACACATCTCTTACATGGCTGATATAGCGAAACCCATTTATAAAGTAACTAGATAGGCTATTAACTTTATATGGAATGAAGAACAGGAACATGCCTTCCAACAACTTAAACACTACATACATCTTTTTTCCACCCTCCAAACGATAGATCCAGGAGACAAAATAGTCCTTGATATCTCCTTTCTGTCCGATCGTGGTAACTGGGGCCTATACAAAAAATCCAAGAAGGATCCAAGGCTAATTCCAGTCAGATTCTGGTCCAAAAGATTTCCTTATTCACATTTTAAATATACACAATTTGAGAAACTCGTTTGGACACTATATTCGGCCTTGCTTCACGAGACAAACCCCCATAACCGTCGGAAGCACCGTACCTATACGGGCATGGCTTGACGTGTCAGCAGGGGAGCTTGCAGGCAGTAACATCGAAGAAATGGCATTAGCGTGGAAGTGGTATATAAATACACGCAGCACCAGCGGCTCCGGAGAACCGGACCTCCTCACCGAGGAGGTTAACAAACTTGAGGTAGAGCCACCTACCTGTGCCAACAAGTTTGTCCCAATCACCAAACCGATTGGGGTGCAGGGACCTAAATATGCCCCTGCCTTAAAAAATGCCTGGCTTACAGATGGATCAGTCTCCGTATCCAGTGACCACCATCATTGGAGAGCAGCGGCCTTCTGCCCGGGAACATTTCAAGCCCTGACGGCAAACGGTGAGTCCAAATCCGCTCAACACGCGGAACTCATTGCAATTTACTTAGCTGTTAAGTATTCTGTTGAACACAAAAGATCAAAAATCTATATCTTTACCGATTCTTGGGCTGTTTATAACGGCATTAGACTATGGTCAGGAAAGTGGAAGGAATCAGACTGGAATATCAATGGCAGAGAAATCTGGTCCAAACCTTATTGGGAGCAACTATATAATATGTCCTCCTTAGTTAAAATATTTATTACACATATTAATGCACGTGCCACCGATTCCTCACCTACAACCTCGCATAACCAAATAGCTGATCAATTGGCTAAAGGAATAACCCCTAAACCAAATATTACCATAACCGATAGGATCACTCCCTTTCTATAAAATTACATTTAAAGAAAGATGAGGACGGAATTATTTTATTCCACCAATCCCCTCTATCCAACTTAAAAGAATAGGTGATAAATATACAATTAACCCACCTGACAACAACCTACACTTACCTACACATTTTCTTAAAACCATTCACGAGACGTTACACCACCCAGGACAATCAGCTTTAATCAGCTGTTTCCTCAAAAGAAACATTAAGGTTCTCATTCGAGACATAAAATCTGCCATCAACGCCTGCAATACATGCAAAGGCACAATGATGTTTAGGGCTTTACAACCTCCTAGAACACAAAAACCCCTCATCCCGAATCAAATTTTACAAATTGACTTTATAGGCCCATTGAATGTACCATTCCCACAAAAATATGCATGTACTATTGTTGACACATGCTACTGGCTCCTCCAACCCTGATGCCAAAACCACCATTAGAGCCTTATATACATGGCCAGTACACTATGGTCCACCTCAATCCATTGAATCAGACCAAGGCACACATTTTACCGCCACAGCAGTGCAACGACTAGCACTAGAATATGATATAGACTGGTCCTTTCATCTACCATATAACCCTATGGCGGCTGGTACTATTGAAAGACATAATGGCCTCCTTAAACACAAAAGTCAAACCCTCCTAATGGACCAACACTTTACTAATCTACAATCACTACTTGACAAAGCCTGTTTATTCTTAAACTCTAGACCTGGACAAAATAGACAATCCCCATTAGAGGAACTCAACGAACCTCACCTACAAAACATTACACATTATAACTTTACTCCACCCACACCCACTATTGACAGAAATATACCATACAAAGTTCTCACTGAAAGTCCTAAAGATGGCTCTTTGTCCCCATAGGAAATAATTGCCAAAAGTGGCGCATCACTGTTCTGGACAGTAAACATCAAGGGCCATGTGCAACAAATCACAATATGAAACTCCCAATCCTTATATTAATCTAATGCCAACAGCTCTCATCCTTCTTTGTGCAATAGAATCACCTGTTCCCGTGCTTTATTACTGCATTTACTTCAAGATATGTCTGTAAGGACCGTTGTCACATTTCTTATATTCCTTCTATCTATATACCTATCTGTGAACTTCATCCTAGACAGGACATGGTGTAAAACTCATACTTCCTGTTGCATCAACAGCACATCTATCAATCAATTTACCAATCAATGCTCACTCCTTTATAATTACACCTTATGCATCCTATCACAGGAACCCACAGTGGGAAGAAGATTTAACTAACTTCAGTGGGAAGAAGATTTAACTAACTTCCTACGAGAAGCAAGAAACTTCAATCCCACGCCTTCTCCTGAACCATCAGCCATAATCCACTACCCAACACCCCCACATGATCATATTCTGGATCTCCAACCATCTACCCCCTTATTCCCTGTTCCTCTCTCTATCACCAACTCTCGCTTCTATCCCACCATTTCTAACTCTCCTTGGTATTCTAGATTCCCAAGACTCCAACAACTACCCCCTTATTCAGCACCTCTCCACCTCACTCTCACAGGTGGAATTTCTGAAATTCTCTCATCTGGACCCTTAACTCCATTCAAGCTCTATCTGAATTCTTACCAGGGCGCATTGCTCTTGATTTTATTCAACTACTAAAATTCTATACCTCCCTTGCTGAACAAGCTATCTATCAACCAAATAGACGCCCTTCCCCTCTATCCCCTCTTGACGCACATGAACCTATCATTTTTGCACTACATAGCCCTCATCTTGACTTTAATATTAGCACTCCGCCTTGGGACTTTAACCCCTCCATAGCTCAGGAATACCTTTTAGCCCAGGAACAATGGGAGGACTCCATATAACTTTCTTAATCTTTCTTACCATAACAGCCAGTGATGCCACCAATATTACCATACGACCTCCCATTCACTTCCCCCTAGGTCTTTACAATGTTACCATACACAACTCAACACAACATTATGTCTTCCACCCTCCCATAACCCTTCTCGGAGACAATTCTCTCTTTTCCCTCACTGTCGGAGACTTTGACTTCAATACTTCTCTCTACTACCAAGCTACATATTCTCTATGCCCATCCTATTACCAACAATCTTATTGCCAAAAATTAGCCTTAAACGAAGATCAGACTACCTTAAGATTATATACACACACTTCCCTCAAAGAATGCACAAAATTACAATGGTTTCCACAGATGCAGAACAGCCCCCTAAAACTTACCATATTTACAATAACACATCCCGAGTCATTCCTTTTTGGCGAACACCTTCAAAAAATCCTTCATATTGATCCCTATTTTAGCGGCTCTAACAACACATGCATCCAAAGAGCGCTAGTTAATGTCGTTCCCTTCCAAGAACATCTTATGCACTTTTGATATACTGGGGAACTCAACAGCAATTTAGATGACTATGAGTATTCCTATGACTATGACAATAACACAAGCACCACCTCCTATGACTATGACACAAATAGCACCTCTACCACCTCTGACCCTACCCCTACCATTTTTAACAGAAAACCCTTCTTTTCTCCTCCCACAAATAATCCAGCTCTACTGGATGGCTTTCCCATCTCTAAAAATATGAATCTAACCCATACTTTAACTATAGAGAGCGTTACTTACTACCAATATTACCTTACTGACTTTCCTAATTTTCCTACCTATGGCAATTTCTGCATTGGAATTTGTATCCGATCCCCTGATCCAGAATTAGGACCCATTATGTCTAGCTCTATAGATAATGTAATCACCCCTGAAGAATACCTTTCCAAAGATAATAACTACCGGCCATATAGACATATTCCCCAAATCCTAACTGACCTTACCTCTCCTGTCACATTTGATACATCTGGTCCCTTTCTCAAATTCATAAATTCTCCCAGATTCGGCCCTATTTATAAGCTTTGCTTTGCAGCAGGGATCATAAATAACACCCTTAATAATGACTAGACAGCCGCTGCAAGCACAATTAACAATTCCTTTATAGATATCACCCCCGCTTTATACTGTGTAAATGCAACAAAGAAAATACCATACCCTGTTTTGAACCTACTCCAAAGACATACCAAACCCCAAACCTATAGTATTTCCTATAAGCTAAGAATGCCCATGTTCCTAGGAATGCATAATCTCTCCTTCCAGTCTGCACATTATCCTTCCATTAAAATTAACAAAACATTTACTGAAATCCCCTCTGACAAACATGGCAACCCATCTTTGCCTCACACAGAACACGTGCCAATGCCAACAATATCAACTAGGACCAGATAAATGCACAAAATTAACAACAGAAACCTATACTCGACTCAGCCAAACTATACACAGGTACATATTAAATGCAACTAGGTTTATTTTAGAACAAGACACTTTAATGGGCAATATCACTATGTACGACAATAATATATTTCTGAGCAACCTAAGATCCAATACAAAAGAATTTCCTTTCTTCCTATTTGCGAATAATATTACCTCTTATAACTTGAAACAATGTCTCAAAGAAAATACTTATCTTGTTAAAGAACTCCCTTAGCTCATCATTCCAAAATCCCAAACAAAATCTCGCCTTCCAGCATTCCTCACCCACCCATACTCTTATGGCCCATTTCCCATCATTAATTACACTTCCTTCACTGTCAGTAATGGAACTAAAAAATACCTTTATCCAAGTGTAGCGATCAGACCCACTCCCATTCCCCTTAACTTTACCCACTTTGAACTATGCAACTCAAACTTCGAACCACTTATCGACCTGTACTGTAATATTTCCTATCACCTAAAACCTTCCTCGTGGTTTACCTCCTTTGGCACTACCTTACATCCCACTAAAACTAAAAGAATTTCTGGCTCTTTTTCCCTGGGCCGTCAATCTTACATGTTACCTTATCCGGATGGTGGGTGGAAGAAATCATTTCTACACCACTTTTCACCTGTCGCCAACCGCTCGGTACTACCATTCACTGACTTTTACTATATTCACAACCCCAGGGACCAATGTTTCCTCTCCAACCCCTTGAAAACTTGCGTTATTTATAGAGGCTGTTATAACTCTACCATCTGCTTATGCACACTCCATTTTTCCCCTATATTTTCCTTTGGAATTGACAAACCTAAACCCAAACTCTCAAAACGCCCTCCCATCATTACTTTGCCAGACAATCCCATTCGGCTCATCTTCCAACAGCAACTCTAACGAACTACCGTCTATTTCTCGCCTTCTGATTTCCTTGCTACATCACTTTCACCGAAATGTGCCACTCTTGACCCCCCAATTAATGTCAGAAATACAGCCTTTCCACAGCGCTTTCATGCTAATGCCAGAAAACTCTTGCAACTCGATATCGCCTCCTTTGGCCTTGCCTCAGCTTCTCTTTCTGTCAGCATCGCTAACTCTATCAAGCTTAACAGCTTTTCCTGTGACCTCAAAAACTTCATTTACAAATCCTCTGAAGACCAAGCAAAAATCGTCAAGTTCATCTCATCATCTTTGGACTCTGCCTACACCTTAGCAGCACAAACCCAACAACAAATCGAACTACTTAGACGTGCCTCCGAAGAATCAAATACATACCTTCAAAAATTGTATTATGATCTCGAAGACCTCAGATACCACTTCCAAAACTGCCAATTAGGAACTCAATGCCAGATGATCCAAGACGAATTGACTCAAGCACAAAAAGATCTCCTACTTCTCCTGCAAACAGGTCATGGATATAACCCCCTTTGGAGTGACTACACGACCCGAGTAGACTTTTCTACACCCATTGGCTGTCTCTTTAATAACTGTGAACTCCCTATTATCTCTACTATTGGTGGCGAACATCTCATCGCCTACCCAACTCTTAACATCCCTATTAGGCTACCTGACGACTCTTTCGCCACCCCTACGGGAGATTTACTATATGTTGACCCTTATTTCTTTGAAAAATCTAAACTCATAGCTTTCACTCCTCAAATCTGTATTGCAACCACCACCCTGGAGTTAAACACCTTTCCTGCTGATCTCATTCCTCATAACCCTACTCCTTACATCTATAATCTTAGATGCCATAATTTCATTGTATGTTTTTCTAACTTCTCTTACTTTGATCGTACCACCTCCCTAGACCTTAATGCTTCATCTGTTCACGACTGCACACTCATTTCCAATACTATGAATGTCACACTCTCTAATAGAATTCATTACACCACCTATGCAACTGAGTCCACTCTTTACTGGAACCCCACTATTCCCCTTATTCCCTCTATACAATCCCACCATTATTCTTCCCCTCCATCCTTCAAGAAATCCTTACAAAAACTTAAGGAACTTGAATCATCAATTCACAAAACTCTATTAGACTATGGCAAATCTGTTGACCTCCATCACCTCACCTGCATTCCAAATGCTGCATCCATCACTACTAAGAGAATCCTTGAAAAACTCCACACCAGCTGTTTGTCTACTGGCACATTTTTCTCCTTATGGAAAACAGTACCCTATGAACCAAATTGGAACCAAATGAACCCTATCACCTGGATTCAACCGGCTTTTCGGGACTTTATAATTTTTAGACTATTCTTAAATAAATTCTTCTTGTACTTGCATGCCTCTTTCTCATTAGTTTATTTGTTAGATTTACCAGACCAATTTTCTGCAAAAAACATAAAAAAAGACTCTGAACTTTCTCTGGTTCCCTTGGCCTTATGCCACAGGAACCACCGGGTGGAATGTTACGGTAGGCTGTATATGTGTACTCAGATAAGATAAACATGTGTGCATGTAACCCAGATAATGCAAACCCAAAAAATGTAAACAGGGTTTTACCCAAAGTGTGTAAACATATTTTGACTTAGTGAGATAAACAGACACCCGTGCGGCTGGTTGATAAGACACCGAAGACGTCATCATAGAGTATAAAAGGAAAGGAACTCTAATACGGACTGAGAGAGCGTGCTCCCTATCCTCCTGGGACTACGTTCCTCCGTCTCTTGGTTCCCGACTGCTCTGCTTTGAAGAAGAGGCCTCTGCTGATCGACCCTCGCAGATCGACAGCGTCCGAGCCAGCATTGACCCGTCACCGCTTAATACGTGTCTCGTGTCTGCCAGCACTGCCAGGTGGTCAGCTAGGACTGAAGTCCATCGGGATCTGGTATGATTAAACTTGTGCGATGCTCTGGCAGCTATTTGTGTGTGTGTTGTCCTTGCTTAGTTGGTTACTCGCTGGGCTCGTTATATATACATATCTCAGATGAAGTGCTCTGTGATGCTCGTACTGGCTTGGCCTTAGGGAGTGAGTTGAGCCACCCGTGCACACATCCACGGATAGGTTGGACAAGCAAGCTAAGGACAATTGCTTTGCCCTCCTGCCAAACAGAAACTAGTATCTGTTTCTCCAGCCTTCTTTCCACTCAGAGTCAAGACCAGGTGGGGAGTTCCAGCTAAGTTTTCCTTTGGGGGGCTGCCCTTGGGGGTAGCAGAAGAGTGGAAATGAGGTTTCTCTTCCTGCCCCGGGCAAGAACCACACCTTTGGTTAAAGGGAAGCCTCAAGCCTCTGCCATTTGGAACATGCCTCCAGGCAGCTGAGGAGACTTGCAGCCCTGACTGAGGAAAGAGCAGCCAAGTGCCCCAGCTCCTAGGACTCTGGGGTGGAGGTTGGGAGTGGAAGAACAGGAGGAAAATGGAGAACACTGTGTGAAAGTTGGTCATTAAAATCCAAAACTCTTTTGGGAACTTTGATTCCCAATTTGTCCCTTCCAGTGGAATCCTAAAGAATTCTGTGCTTTCTTTAACACAATGCCATCTTTTCCCACCCAGCCCTATACACACATACCACCTCCACCACCAGCCAGAAAACAGAGGGTAGTGTTAGAATGCATTCCAAGGAAGAACCTAAAACAAGTGGAGCTTGTATTCCAGGTTCTCCCTTGCCCTAGTTCCTTTAGGTTTCCCTTGACCTAAGGTCCCCCCGAGGTCCCATTCGGGCCCACTCTTCTCTCCATCACTCAACAAAGAATTAATCAGAATTGATTAGATGCCAAGTACTAGTCTCACAAATGCTGTGGGAACAAATTTCAGTCCTTAAATCCAGAAGAACAAGAACTGTAACTTTATTTTTCTAAAATGTAAAACTTTTAAATTAACAAATTCTGTTTCAAGTCCTTATTTAAACACGGCAAGTTCGCAATGATTCATGGGAAAGAAGGTCATTTTTTGACATCTCAGGGCTTTGTGCCTTTCTAGGGCTCCTGTGGAAGGATGGCTGCAAAGCTGAAAAATAGGTTTCCAGATTTCAAGCTTTCAGGTTCTCAAGATCCACAAATGAAACAAGGATGCAGGCCCACAGGAGACAGGCTTTCTGTTACTGGTGAAACAGTTAGCTCCTAGTACAGGAAAGTACCCCAGCAGTTGATCAGAGCTGACCCTTGAACAACACTGCATTTAAGTGGACCCACATACAGTTCAAACCCACAGGGTTCAAGAGTCAACTGTATTTTTGATTTGCTGTTGGGAACCCACATATTCAGAGGGCCAACTTAAGTTATATAGGGATTTTTGACTGCACAGATGGTCAGTACCCCTAACCCCTATGTTGTATAAGTGTCAACTGTATTCTAAAAGTCTCCTGAATTCACCTTGTCTTCTCCCTCTTAAAGATCCTTGGTTCAGACCCTCCTCACATCTCACCTGCACTATAATAGTTTATAGGTTATTAATAATTAACAGCTATTTTTCTGACCCCAGAGCAGAGCTGCTTCTCTTCTTCTAGGATATTCTCCTTCCAAATCTCTGGTCATGTGTCTTAAACGAGAACTGACACTAACTTGAGATCTCATTATCATGGCCACTGTTGATTGGAACAGGGGTGGACACCTGACCCAAGCTTGGCCAGCGAGAGCCCTTCCCTGGGATATTTGCTCTTGAGACAGAGGCTATAAATGTCATTCCCTGGTAGCAGTGATAGGGTTGAGATCTGAGGCCTTGGACCTGAGAGCAGCCATGTGTTAGCTTGAGAGACTGAAGCCAACACACAGAGAGAATTAGAGCTGGCTGCGGAACAAGGGACACAGTGATCCAGACCAAGGTTCTAGGTGTTCCGGAAACCCAGCCATGTATCTGATCTTACCATGGTCAGTGAGTTAATACATTCCATTCTCAGCCAATTAAATTGGATTTACACTTATTGCAACGAGAAAGAACCTGATAAGTATATTTCCTAATTGGTCTGCCTGCCTTCAGGCCTGCTAATGTTCAATCTATCCTCCAAATGGCTTCCAGATGGATCTGTCTAAATTGCCAATCCAGAGACACCATTTTCCTGACCAGGACTCTTCAATGACTCCTAACCATTGAAGAAAAAGTCTTTAGCACGGCGTTCCTGTAGACTTTGACATCTGAACCAACATTTCCAACCTTGTCTCCACCTTTTCCATTTCTTCAGTATACACAAGCCCACTCCCTGGTGCCAGAACCGTGTGTGCATGTTCACAGCTCTAGGCTTTGCTCAGACTTTTCCATCTGTCTGACGCGCCATTTCCTACTGAATTAATTCATACTTGTCCTTCCGGTCCCATCTCTGATGATAATGATGATGACTTTCCCCATATTGAACCAAAATCAGTTTCCTTAGTTTTAATTTCAAAGCACTTTATTCATTCACCATTCAGCAAATACATGTTGAGCAATTCCTATGTGCCAGGCACTGTGCCAGGAGCTGGAAACCCAGACAACATAGTTTTTGTTCTCATGGAACTTAGAGTCTAGGTGGTGGTGGGGGGGGGGTGCGAGGCAGGTAAGAGGATAGATATATCAGACAGAGGGCTTTGGGCTACAAGTAACAGAATAATTTACTCCAAGTGGTATAAGCACTAAGTGCTCTGTTGTAGCACGTAAGAAGTTGGGAGGCAGACAGAATTGAGAGTTGATGAATTCAGTGGTTGAATGATGTCTTGGTCTGGAGACATAAGGCAGATTAAAGGACCTGCCTTCTGTAACTGCCCTATGGATGAATAAATTGCAGTATATACCTACAATGAAATATTATTGAGCTATTAAAAGGAATGAAATACTAATACATGCTACAATGGGGACAAATCTCGAAAATGCGATGCTAAGTGAAAAAAGTCAGACACGGACAGTCACACATTGTGCGACTCTATTTATATGAAATATCCTCGATAGGCAAATCTGTAGAGACAGATGCGGATCGATGATTGCCACGGGCTCAGAGAAGGGGAGGCAAGGCAATGATTGCTCGGTTGCTATGGGATTTCCTTTTGGGGTGATGGAAATGTTTTGGAATGAGATAGAGAGGGTGGTTGTACAACACGAATGCACTAAATGCCACTGAATTATTCGCTTTAAAATAGCTAACTTTATGTAAGTCTCACTTCAATAAAGAAAATGAATCTACAAGTTTGTTCATTGAGACATGGTTTGAAATAGCAAAACATCGGACACAATCTAATATTCACCAATGTTAAATAATTCAGTCTATCCATCCTGTGGTATATCACTTAGCCATTAAAGAGAATAAGCTTGAAGTATATATACAAATTTGAAAGATCTCTGAGACATACTGTGAAAAAAAAGTCAAAGTACAACATTATAGTGTGATTCTATTTATCAATTATAAAACATATTACTTTATATGTACATGTGTATTAGTTTATAATTGCATTAAAAAGGCCTGGAAACTCAATGAAGTGTTGAGAATTGTTACTTCAGGGAAGGAGCGAAAAGGGCTTTGCACTTATTACTTTGTACATTGAAGTATTATTGAAACTTTTATGAGACCCTACCTGGGAAATACAACTTAAAGCAAAAACGAGGTATTGCTTTATACTCATCAGATTCGCAAAACTGGAAGACAGTGTGAGACCTGCTGCTGGTGGGCACGTGGGGGAGGGATGCTCTCCCTCAGCGCCGGCGGAAATGAGGAGAGCTGGAGCCTCTTTGGAAAGTAGTCTGGTGGTCTCTATTAAGTTAAAATTACATATACATTTTGACTCAGCAATCTCAGTTTTTAAAATAACAACTCTATTGAGATATAATTCACATAGCATACAGTTCACCATTTCAACTATCCAATAGTTTTAGTATATTCGCAGTTGTGCAACCTTCACCACAATCAATTTTAGAACATTGTCAGTACTCCAGAAAGACACCCTCCCACACATCACACACACACACACACACACACACACACACACACACACACACCCACCCATTAACAATCACTCCCCGTTCCCTACAACCACTCCCCCAAACCAGCCCTGGGCAGCCACCAAAGATCTATTTTCTGTCTCTTTGGATTTGTCTATTCTACACATTTCGTGTAAATGGAACCATATAATATATAGTCTTTTGTGACTGGCTTCTTTCTGTGAGCATAATATTTTCAAGGTGCATCCATGCTGCAGTAATCTCATTCTCGAGGGTCCATTCCATAACAATAAAAGCACCCATGCCTCAGGACCTATGTACAAGGATGTTCATTGCAAAAATTTTTATAGTAGCAACCAAAAAAAAAAAAAAAAAAAAAAAAAAAGAAGGAAGGAAGGAAGAAAAAAGAGAAAGAAAGAAAAAGAAAGCCCGGCGATGCCATGGCCCCCGCTAACAGGAGCAGAACAGGCACACCGTGGGCTGTTATGCAATACCACAGAAGAATGTGTTAGGGCTATGCCAGGTGAATCGAGGGAATTCCTTAAGCAAAAAAAGAAGGTACAGAAGAATGTGTATCATTTGCTAATCTAACTTTGATATAGAAACTAATTTAAAAATATTCCTTTATATTTAGGCCTCAGGGATGAATCTGAGAAGACCTGAACTGGGTTCACAGATGAAACTCTTGAATGCTGCTCAATCCTACTCACAAGCTCCATTGAGCCTAAAAAAGTATCTGAGAACAGCACAAAGGATGCATCTGAGACATAGTAGTTCCCTGGGGTCATCTCTGCTCCTGCTGCAGCAGGCCCCAGCCAGGGAGGAGGCTGCCCTGAACAGAGGCCTCCTGGGCTTTTGCCTTCTACCCACCGGGCAGCATCTGACTATGCCACTTAGTCAGCAGTCCTGCTGCTCAGCAAACCCTGTCTGCTACGCCCACTGTCCAGGGCTGAGAACTTAAACTTGTTCTCTCACTTTGAGTGAGCTCTCCTTTTTAATATCTGGGTCTCAGGTTGTGTGACTTCATTTGCAAGATTCAGGACTTCACCATTTCTGTTCACTTAGGAGTTTTCCTTATGCAGGCTTGGCTATGGCTCAACACAGTATGTGCGTAGATGGGAAAAGATAAGAACAGAGACATACTTGGCTGTAATCAAGGGCTACATGGGCGAGCTGGTAGGGGGTAGAGACCATGTGGGGAAGGGAACATCAGAGAGGGAAGGGGAAGCCCCTAATAAAAGGAAAACAAAAACAGAGAAGAACCACAGACAATTGCGTTTATGCATCTGAAGAAAATTTTACATATTTTAAGGCATATATAAAGAAGTTATATTTATTTAACTTCTTTAAACAAATTTAAAAATTGAAAGACAGAATATTATGCTACTTGGGTAATTTGAAAACAAACAAACAAACAAACAAACAAACAACAACAAAACACCAGCTACCTGTCTGCAAGTACTCAATTCTTGCCCCCCTCTTCCATAGCTTTCCTCAGGGAAGGGTTTTGTGTGGAGGGCTGTGAGCTCCTGAGCTGTGGTTTGATTTCATGTGTTTTCTTAAAGCAGCTTCCTAGAGTATATTAGCTGCTTTCCTACAAAATTTGACCATGAATAATTAAAATTAAGCATTTCAATCAAAGAAAACTCTGAATGATACAGTGCCCATATATTTCCTGTTTGTTGCTTTCTTTTTGATCCACCAAAAGTGATAATTTAATTAAGTTGAATTTTCCTGTCTTATTGCTGAATTTGCCAAGTTCCATTAAATTGATTGTTAGGTGAAAAAAGCAAATGAACTACAAGAAAATTTCATGTCAGAGGCCTGACTGACATATGTGTGTCTGAGGAAGAATTTCTAGGTCTTATTCCGAAACTTCTTGATGAATGGACACAAGCCTCAGAGGCAAGAAATTCTGGACTTGGATGAGTGGCTCAAAATTCTCAGTGAGTGATTGATGTCATCAAGAACTCTGGATCTTTCTGACATTCTTCGCTGGCATTCTCACATGCTGACTTTCCACCCTAGACTCGTTGCCTCATTGTAGTGAATTAAATGGTGGCTTCTCAAAAGATATGTGCACACAGAACCCATGAATGTGAACATACTTGGACGAAGAGTCTTTGTAGATATAATCAAGTTAAAGATCCCAAGATGAGGTCGTCTTGAATTAGGATGGGCCCTGACTCCAAAGATAAGTCCTAATAAGGGGAGAGAAGGGGTGAGGAAGCACAGAGAAGATGATGTGAAGACAGAGGCGGAGATGAGAATGGCGTCTCCAGGAGCCAAGGGAAGAAAGCGTTGCAGGCACCCGCCGGAAGCTGAGAGGCCTGGAACAGTCTCCCTCAGAGCCTCCAGAAGGAACCGACCCTGCTGACACTTTGATCTCGTATTTCTGGCCTCCAAAACAGTGAGCAAATAAATGTCCATTGTTTTAAGTTGCCAGTTTTGTGGTAACTTGTTACAGCAGCCCTAGAAAGCTAACAAACTCATGCTCTAAATGTGGCTGCTACATCACAAAAATCACATCCGCACACCATTATAGTCAAGTCAAAAAGAAAGAATTTGACTTTCATTAGCAGACATTTACTCCCTTTACTTCTTAATAGCCAGGTCATGTGGTTGGTCACCCCTGGATGTAAGAGAATTTGGGAAAATGAGTATTTGGCAAAAATAGTAATAGGAGTTTGAAATAGTGGGGGAGAGCAATTGGGAGGGGGAGGGCATTTTTAGTTGTCAACAGTGCCTACTGTCATTTAGTGGGAGTGGGAGCCAGCAATCCTAAAAGTTTTACAACGTGTAGTCCATTGGAACACCCTGGAGATTGATTGTGAGTTACCGCTGCAGACTCAAACCCGGCCGCCCTGCTGACTCGAAGCAGCGAGTCAGCGGGGCAGGAGCGCTAGCCGGTGGGCAGGCAACTAGCGGTGACCGCCACAGCATGGGAAGGACTCACGGTGATTCGAAAGCAAATATTCTGCAAGGCCACGGCGTCGAAACTGCTTGGGATTGTAGCAGGTTTTCTTGTTTTTTTGTTGGTGTGTGGCCCGATTCGTTCATTCATTCATTTATTTATTCAATGGACACGACTCAAACTGACTTGAGTAAAAAAGTTTCTATTACTAGTATATATAACCAAAAGTCAGCAGGAAAATTTACAGGATCTCCAGGGGCTCCAGTGCTGTCATTCAGGACTTGGTCTCTTTCTATCTCTGTCCTTTGTTTCTGCTTTGTCATTTAAATAGGCTCCTCCCACTCAGAGGTGAAGTGGCCACCAATCATTCTGGGTTCACATTCCAATGTCTCAGGTCCCCCCTGGGAAAGAGAGCTTCTTCTCCCAAGTGGTCCAATAAACACCCCTACACTAATTATAATCGGGCCATCTGGGGCAAGTACTCATTCCTGGGCCATCTCTGTGCCTAGAGGACAGTTATACAACCCATCAAGGCTCGAATGACATGGTCGGCCCACTGAGCAGAGAGGAGGGGGTGGTGGGAATTGGGTCATATAAATTACATGGCTCATTTGTGAAGAGTGGTATGAGGTATGAGTTTGGAAAGATTTGAGGGGATGCTTTTGGTTTCTACTTAAATAAAAAGATTAGCCTATTGTTAACTATTTATTAACCTTGCCAGAAGAAGAAGAAGAAGTCCTATAAAATCAGTAGTAGGCACACAGACCTGCAGGCATGTCAACAAGCAAGAGCTTTAACTAGCGCTGTTGTTTATGATTTCAGAGGAAAAGAGAATTGCTAAAATGATTTGATCCCGTAAATGAAAATGGTCTTCTCTGTTGACCATTTCTATATTATGTGAGCATCTCACACCAGGGTTGTAAACTTTGGCTTTTGTGTACAGCCCATTTTTCACCAGAGTTTGACAAACACCCCTGCATTCTGTTAAGCCAGCTTCAGGCACTGGCAGAGGAGAGCTCTAGTTCACAGTGATGTGGCTTGGCTTCATTCTGGGGTGAACTCCCTGGCACACTTGTCTTCCCTGAAAGAGGACTTTCCCAAAAAGGAATGAGGAACATGGAGAATGCCAGCCTGGCCCCCAGCAATGGCATGATGGTGGGAGCCCTATGTGTATTAGATCTGCATCTTTGAAGGGTGAGGTTCACAGCTTCAAGTTCTCTGCCTCTGGCTGCCTCCCCAAGCAGGGAATTCAGTGCCGAGCACATTGCGTTTAGTTAACGGCTTGGTCGCAGAGTGAAAGATGAAGTGCACCTCAGATATGCTTTCTCCCTTGAAGATTCCCTGAAAATTAGGGACATGTAAACTGCCTGGAAATGCTCATAGGCATCCAGGTGTCAAAAACAACAGCTGAGCAGACTGGGCACGCAGGTGTGAGTAAGGCTGGGCGCGCAGGTGTGAGGAGAGCTGCCATACGGCAGAGTACTTCTCAGTGTTTGTATTCCGATGCTGTCATGTTGTTCCCTGTTTTTACTGCATATTGATTATTGAAAGGATATATCGATCAGGCATGAAAATGTCATCAAAATATCAAAAATCAAGGTTACATATAACTAAATATATTTTCTTGCGTGAATGTCAATAATAACGATAACTAACATATTCTGTTCCAGACACTCTACTGAGCACTTTATATGTAACATCTCATTTAATCCTCACAAAGTCTTAATGAGGTACCTACCTATTCTTCCCATTTTATGGATACGAATAATGAGCCTAAAGAGGTCAAATTACTTGCCTAAGATCACACAGTAATTAACAACACTGCGATTTAAACGCAGCAAGATTGACTTTTAACTACTATCCAGTTCTAACCCTCACCATATATGGAACCATACACGACATGTTTGTTTTGATTAAAAACACATACCTTAAAATAAGATTGGGATACCTTCCGTAATGGTTATTTCCAATAATTACAGGAAATCCCTAATTTCCACATACTTCAGGTTCCAGGAACTGGGAAGGCTGGGAACACTGAGAGATTAAGCCAAACAGAACTCATCTGCCCAACTCGGCCCAGGCCGGCAGGTGCAGGACACACCTGGGAGTGTGTCTCAGACACCTGGGAGAAGCTCTGAGAGTGTGAGCTGGGTCCCAGGTTTCCGGCACTAAGGAGCTTCCCAGGCAGAGTGACAGTGGATGGGCAGGTACCAGGAGCATTAATTATCTCTGAGTCCAGCCAGCCGGGGACTGTCAGAAACAGTTTTCTATCTAGACCAGGGTCAGAGGTTCTCCTACTAAATATAGCCAAGCCTGGCTAACTCTGGAAATCAATGCTGTATCAAAGGTTTATTATAGTTCATGAAACTCTTGAGCAGCCAAAACCCTCCTTGAGGGGACAGCAAGGAGTCAAAAAATGGCGACTGTGTTTTATAAAACCTATTTAAATAAGTGCCTTCTCCATCTACCATGTTGGGTTCAGTGACACGGAGGTGGATAAGAGGGCAGTGGAGGATTGTGCCAGCTTACGCCTCTGTCCAGAAGGAGGGGACAGGCTGGGCCACAAGATGATGGATGGATGGACAAGGCCCCAACACTCCAAGAAGGAACCACATCCACTCCTGCTACAAGGGCCGTGATGTTCCAACACAGGATTGTGACTCCGTTCTTCCCGTCAATAAAAACCCTGCGTCTCTGATAATCCCTGATTGTTCCAGCAGTTACACTGTTGGAAAAAAACATGTAAACCTTCCTGCATCGATTTAGACTCATGTCTTCTTTTTCTGCATTTTGTGAATGACATTTATGGCTTGTCATCTGCGTCTCCAGGCTAACAGGAAGTACCTGAAGCGAGTTGTCCGTCTCTACATTCGCCTCTCCTCCATAATAACCCCGGATTCTCTGAGGCCAACATCTAGCTGCGGTGTGGACATATAAACCTCACATAGTACTCTAACGACCTGGCTTGGGCTGACCCTAGAAGGGGACTTCCCAAGCATCCCAAGTTATCACGCAGACAGCAAAAGTGATTATTTTAACCACTCTTTGAGTGTACAGTTCAGTGGCATTAAGCACATTCACAAGGATGTGTAACCACCACCATCCTCCATCTCCAACTTTTTCATTTTCCTAGACTGAAACTGTTTCCATTAAATAATAACTCCCCAATCTCCCCACCCCATCCCCAGCTCCTGGAAACCTCTATTCTACTTTCTGTCTCTATGAATTTGACTACTCTAGGTCTCTCATAAAAGTGGAATCATACAGTGGTTATCATTTTGTGACTCACTTATTTCACTTAAATAATGTTTTCAAGGTTTATCTATGTTCTAGCATGTGCCAGAACTTCCTCTTTTTAAGACTGAATAATATCGCATGGATATACAAGTTTTAATTTATCTACTCATCTGTCCACTAAAAGTGGGGTTGCTTCCGCCTTTTGGCTATTGTGAGTGATGCTGCTATGAACATACATGTACAGATATCTGTTGGAGTCCTGCTTTCGATTCTTTTGAGTATATATCCCGAAGTGGATCAGATTGCTTTTTACATTATATGTTAGGATACAGACAGCTTGTAGTGTATGCTCATCTTCAGACTTTGCACTTCCACCCCAGAAGAGGAGATAAAGCCAATTCATAAACAGCAGCCTTACACAGCAAAGTGTGGCACAGGCAATATGATACAGTGATCTATAATAAGGAACATATACAACTGTGGGGGTGGAAAAGTCAATTCTCCTTTTACCCTTCTGAATTCTTCTGGCTGAAATCATTAACAAGAGACAGATTAACAGGAGAAAATGGTTATTTAACATATGTAGCATAAGAAATGAGGACCAATTCAGCAAGTAAAGCTTATATACCACCTCGAGATATGGAGGAAGTGGGGGAGGGGGTTATGATTTGGGATTTCAAAGGGGCAATTCACATGGTGATGGAAAAGCAAATGTTTGGTAAACAAATGTTTGCCTGGCTATCTTAAAAAATGGGGCACAGAGAGGACTTTGATCAAAAGGGCTTTGCTGGGCTCCTCCCTGTCTATGACACACCAGTTTATACTAAACTACAATTATCTGTGCTGATTGGCTCCCTTTCTGGAGCAGGTCCTCTGTGTCAGTTCTTTTTGGCAGTTGGAAAGAAGGTCAAAGATTTTTCCTGAGTTTTTCTTTTCTTAAAATTAACCAGTTTAAAATAATCAATATCCCAAAAGGCATATTTTGGGGTGGTAAACTCTGCTTCCCCTCAGAGGCAATTTCAAGTTCCGAATAATCTCTTGATCATTTGTTACTTACTTGTAAGAGCTACCTTAGATTTTTCTGTGTAGATGAAGACATCAGATTTCTGAATAGTAAAGTATTTACTCAAGCAAAATAATAAGAGTAGACTTGAATTAAAGAGCTAGCTTCGCCGCTTAACAGCTGCGTGATCTTGCGGAGATACTTACCAGCTCTCTGATTCTGTTTCCTCATCTACATTAAATGTTAACATTAAGAGAACTTAACCATGTAGGAGTGTTGCGAGAATTAAGAGAAACAGCCTATAAAGTGCTGAGTTCAGAGCTTGACATTATGCTATCTGTTCAATAAATGTTAGTTTGAAAAAAAAAAAATTCACCAAAGCTTGGCTCAATGACAGAACTAAAGGAGTTACTACATTTTTAAGAATGAGAAAAAATATATTCCTCAAAGTGGCCGCATTTTACTATTGAAAGCAAACTGATGGACCGTCTAACATTGGCATGATGATGATGATGATGGTGATAACGATGATGATGATGACGGTGATGATGAGGACGATGGTGCTGGTGGTGGTAATGGTGATGACGACAGTAGGTATTTTTTGTTTGTCACACCTCTGTGTCCGGCCCTGTGCTAAACTCTACACAAATTATCTCATTCGACCTTTATTAGCGAACTTACAAGGTGGTCCTCATAGTCCCAGGACACTGAATTTTTCAAAAATTAAGGCGCTCGCCCGAGGCCACGCAGGAAGTGGTGGCCCTGAGGGGCTCTCTGGTGTGTCTTCCATCCTTTCCGAACGATCGCAGTCGGCCCGGTGCTGTTTTTCCAAAGATACAGCAAATGATCTGAACCTTTCTAGAAAGGGGAAGTTTCACTCTTTGTTATTTCATTTTTTTTCTCTCCTTTTCTAGAACCTTTTCACGGACTTCCCGTTTTCTAAAATGTGTTAGAAAAATTATTAAAAATAATTAGAATTGAGATCCTTGGATACCTTTGCCCCAGACACAGCAAAAATCTTATCCAAATGTATTGTGGACACAAGACTCGATCTGTTTTCCTCCAGACTAAAAGATTTTAAATCCTGGTTATTTTTCTTTTAAATAATTGTTGTAGTTTTGATATAGAATTTTAAAACTTGAAGGGGTAGGGAAGGAGGGAATAGTCCTGGTCATTGTCTGTATGTTACAGGGGTCTTAATCTAGCCTCTGCATTAAAATGGGTTCGATGGTGGGTAGGGTTACTTACAATAGCTTTCTGACTCTGAAAAGAGATGTTTAAGATTCTAGAATGAGCGAGAAGTACAGAGTTACCCAGACTCAGTCTGCTGGAGAACCAGGATGAAAAATAATCAAGGGGCAAGGTGTCCAGAAAATATCCCAAAAGGCATCAGCTAGGACAGCTGCAGGCACTTACACAGCACAGGGGAATCCAGCCCCAGCGCACCACCCTGCCAGGCAAAACGTCACACCTTACAGGACGCTGAAAATCAGCACACCCAAGGGAGAAGGAGGCTGGCTGGCAAAGGAGCCCACCTGGCTGAAAGCAGCGACCGGAACCAGGGCAAGTGCTTCTGCAACTCCCGACGACCTGCCTTGTTCACCAGGGGGCGCCCTCTCCTCCTGCCAAAGCTGACTCCCCTGGTCACCAAGACACCGGCGACATTCTCAAGGTTGTATCTCACCTGGTTCTCCATCAAAAAGTTTGAGCCAGAGCAGTGTTTCTCCAAGCCTGATGGGATGACCCTGCCTACACCAGCATAATGACCTGAGACGCTCGGTCCCCTCCCAGCCCTGCTGAATCAGAATCTAGGGGCTGTGGCTTGGGACTCAGGCTTTTAAACAAACTCTCCAGATCTAAACTCAAGGGTAGCAACCACTGAACAGCAAACAACTTGAAAACAGAATCGCCGTGTTGGTCGCTGTGGCCTTGCTGGAGCCTGGCACAAGGTGTACGACTAGTAAGTGATCAGCAACTATTCAGTAACTGAATGAATGAATGAATGAATGAATACCAGAGGCTGCTTCATCATCGTTCGTTGGGGGGTGGGGGAAGGGACCAAGGTTAACTCACAAAGGAAGGGTCTCCTGGAGGGCTCAAGCCTGCTGAGGCCAGGGCGAGGCCTCCCAGATGCTCGCTTGGGGCTTGGCATCTTTTGTCTGCCCCTTTCACCTCCCTTTGCCCTGCACTGTGGCTCAGCCACATCTGAGCAGCCCCAGCCCTGGCCCAGAGCCCAGCAAGGCCACCCTGCAGTCAGACGCTTCTGTCTCCAACAAACTGCCAGGCCAACCAAGTCACGCTCTCAGGACTGGAATTTGGCAGAACAGGCACCAACCTCAGACATGCAGACAGCCGCACCACCCTGTGCCAGGAAGGTGGTACTGGGGTCAGCCCCAGGAGAGGCCAAGAAACTCTTGGTTCTTTAACCCAATTAAACAACACAGAGCTGCTATCCAGCCTCTGCAGGGGTAAGGTCTGCCCTTACTGGGCTGGCTCCAGCTTGTTAAAGCAGTATAGCAGCCCTGTTCTGGTCTACCCAGAACACTGAGTTCTGGACCTTGCAAGCTGAAGAAGTTATCTGATGCTGGCGGTCACACCGCCAAATGTATACAGAGTGGATCACTTTCAACATGATTTTATTTCTGTTATCTGTATTATCTCATTTTGTCCTCCGGGAAGTGCTGGGGTATTATTGCCACATCTGACAGTACAGACTGAGCATGCGCTTAAGGTCACAGACCTGCTGAGTGGCAGAGCCAGCACTGTGACCGAGGCCTTTGCTCAGGTCAGATCTGTGGGAGGCAGTGGGCCACATGGCTCAAACATGATTGCGTTTGACACTCACCCAGGAGCATGTTTACAAAGCAGATCGCCAACCGTCCCAGAGCATTAAGCGGGTTCAGGGCACATAGGAATCTGCATTTTAATAAATGCAGAGCAATTGGCATTTAGCATACTCCTCCTGGAGACCTTGCCAGATTATGTGGTTTGACAAAAATAAATTATTTTATTGGTGAGAATTTGGCAGCCCTTCAAAAGGACAATTGTGCCTGAAACCCTGCAGCCCTTGGCCTCAACTGCTTCTGGGGGACCCCTTCAGAGTCATTAACCCATTAAAAGGAGGTAAATACACTCTAACGCCCTCGGCCACCTCTGAGTGCTGCTTTCTCCCTTCTCTTCAGTGCTAGTAACCTTTGGCTGTATATTCTTACGCTAATTTGAATTTGCCCCAATTTTGCTTTTAGACGTTTTTCGAAAACACCTTTAGTCGTCCCAATATTCCCCTGCCTTTCAGACTCCTGAAAGCTTGGCCTTTTCTTTCATATACCAAGGCCTCTCTAGTTGAAAAATGTCTTGGGGCTAGCACATTTGGAGCAATCGGTTTATTTTCACCTGCATCTCACTGGACATCACCACCATTCCTACAGCTAAACCTCAGGCCCCAACCGGCCCTGCCGCCGGCCCCACCAAGACCACCGGCGGAATCTACGGGCATACCTCAATATACCGAGCTTTGCCTTATTGCACTTCACGAATGTTGCTTTATTTACAAACTGAAGGCAAGACCTTTCACCAGCAAAATCGTTGCAACCGGCTTTATTCCAATACTTGCTTTATTGCAGGCTGGGGGAGAACCTGCAATATCTCCAAGGTTTGCCTGCGTGCAAGTTTACTGCGTCCTTGCATTAAGTGCTCCCAGAGGTGGGGAAGGTGCAGAAGAGTGCCTCCAAGCCCACAGGCCCTGCAGGCCTGTTCCTACATAAGACCCTCTAAGTGAAACTGACGAGTTGGTAGTTACGGAAAATGAAGAAACATCTAATCATGTCTCCTAAGTGCTCATAGATTTAGACCAATGTTGGTGTGCCTGTTTTTAAACAGTCTGCTGTCAGTTTTTTTTTTTTTCAAATAAAGTGCTAGCTCCTGAAGAGCTTGTTACTGACATGTTTCACTTAACGTTCCTTATTTTGCCCACTTCTGCTCTTTTGAAAATCTTTGCATACCTTGTTTTCTAATTATAAAAATGCGTGTTCATTTAGAAAATTCGGAAAACCTAGAAGAGTATAGAATAGAGAAAAATCACCAGTCGTCCCACCGCTCAGGGTCTTTATATTAACATTCTGCTACTATACATAATTCCATTTTTCTGTCCATAGAATTTTAAAAAATATATTTGGGATCATACTACTTTTAACCTAATTTTTTCACTTAATATATCACTATAATTTCCTTAGGTCATTATATCTTCCTCTAAAGCATGATTAAAAAAAAAAAAAAAAGACCACAGAATTATATCATTTGGATGTGCCACAATGTACCTACTAATCCTCTTAGGGGACATTGTAGCAGATAGCCATCATTCTTACAGACCACCCAGTACACTTTGTTTAGAGACTCTCACCCAATGAGACAGAACCTACATCCCACGTGGGAGGTTGGGAATAATACACACTTTCCCAGGTTCCCTTGCAGCAAGAGTATAGGCACATGTCCTTGGCTTTGCCAATGAGATAAATTGCCCCAGCTTGGAATTGGAATCTGGAGTGTGAAGAAACGGGGATCTCGAGGCCTCTATTTGAGTGACAGTAGGGCAGGGTGGCAGGTTCTAGAAATGTCCAGACCCCACCATTCTGCAGTGGTGGTGCTGGCTGCGCCGGCTGCAGTGTTTGTAGCCAGGGGTGTTGGCAAGGGCGAGGTGGTGGTGGGGGGGTCTTCATTAGACTTGATTCTGTGGCTTGATTCTGACTCTTGGTTTTGACCTCTTCTAGGCCTGACATCCTGGTTTTCCTGGAGATTTTGAGCTATCCACTATCTTTAATAAATTTCTTTATTTTTTTTTGTTTTATTTAAATAGCCAGACTTAGTTTCTGTTGCTTGTAACAAAGGACCCTGACTGATGAAAAAAATTTAATTTGTTTCAAGATTTGCCATCATGCTTGGCCATAACTCTGTGATCACATCTGTCAATTTCAGCAGGTTAAATTCCTATAAGTGGCATTCCTGAATTCGAAGTATGAACATTTCCTAGGCTTTTGACAACTATTGCTAAATCACACTCCAGAAAACTAAGTATTTTTTAATGTTCTATTCTTGCACTTCCCTGTGTTTTTTATAGGTGATATTTCTTTGTGTGTGTGTGTGTGTGTGTGTGTGTGTATTTCCCAGTTCTCACTTGTTCATTCAATAATATGTACACATACTATGTGTCAGGCACTGTGCGAGGCCCTTAAAAATAAGTATGTATTCAACTAACTATAGCCACGCACTGTAGAATGATGTTTCAGGAAACGACAGACCGCATAAATGATGGAGGTCCCATAGATTATAACATAGCTGAAAAATTCCTATCACCTAGTGACATAGACATCTTAAGGTCATAGCACAGTGCATTACTGCGTTGTATCTGTCCAGGATAGTCATGCTATCAGCTAAAAATGCCTGGGGACACTCACCTGAGCCCCGGTGAGCTTCCCATAGACATCTTCCCTTTTAAGCCAATGTTATGACTTGAGGGGCCTTGGTGGTTTTTCTTACTATTGCAAGATGCCTTTCAGTGACAACCATTAGAAAACTTTGAATAAAAGAAGTTTATTACTTATGGGGGCAGGGGGCATGCAGCAAGGTTACAGGAAGGGTGGGGGAAAGGGAGAGAGAGAGAGCATGTGTCCACGTGAGCTCGGGCCTGGGATTCTGCTTTAATCGGGCTTGAGCATGGGGGCTGAGGGTTTTGAGGGCTCACTCTTTATTGGTGAATTTAAACAGCAGGGTGAGAATTTAAAGCTCTGAAAGAGAAAAAAACAAGTCCGAAAAGTCAGTTTTCTAAATCAAAGTAGGGAGCTGCAGGAGAGGTGGCCTGGCTCTTTAGTGGTGAGGCCAGAGATCTGTTTACTTGAGATAGCCCTTTTCTAAGTGGATGCCTCAGCAATCAAAGCTTAAGTCAGGCCCTCACATTACAAAAAGAAATGCCCACTGTTGGGGCTTACACCACAATTACTCGGGTGTTTGTGGTGATGGCGGTGTAAACAGTATAGCAGGCACAATTACAGGAGTAGGCTGCGTACCACCTCGGTTCGTGTAAATGCTCTCTAATGTTTGCACAAGGACAAAATCGCCTAACAATGCATTTCTCAGAATGTGTCCCATTGTTCAGTAGCACATAATTGCACAGTATGAAGTTAAATGACTTTAGCAGAGGTTTAGGAGACTTAACAGGACTCAATAGCACCTCTCTTCCCAGCCTGAGAGTTAAGCCAAATGAGAAATATGACAAAGAAGCGAGGCATTTGGGGTCAATAATATCACTTTTATTAAGTTGATATTGGAAAATCTGGCTTATATCTGCAGGCAGGCTTGCCCATTCAGCTGGAGGAGCAGAACATAGCTTGTGCTCCGTGTTGGAAACCGGAACCCAAGAAAAGCAAGGAGAAGGGTTCCACCTTCCGAATCACCAAGCTGAGAGGTGTCGCCTTCCTTCAGGGAGTGAGGTGCTAGAGGGAGGTTAGCAGGAGCTTAGTCCACGGAAATACTGTCTGGTGGAGGGAAGCATCCACCCCTGACGAGAGGCGTAAACAGAGGAGGGAGAGATTACCTAGTTACCTAGGACAGGTGGGAAGAATTCACAGTGAACGCAAGTGTTATAGGACCTGAGCCTTGAGGAATTTCACCCGAAGGACAAATGGTGATAATAGCTCTCTTAGCACATACAGGCAGTGGAACAGACCTTGAAATTTACCCATCTAAGAGAACATATCTGATGGCAGGTAATCTAGTGTTTGCCACAGACAAGGCAGCTAAATAAGTCATTATCAGTTTGCCTAATGGAGAGTCGTTCCTCTCACTGGGAGCCTGGGCTTCCTGATCCCGAGCAAGGACACTCACTGGTCCATGCGGCAGAAGCTGGTGGCTGTTCCCCAAACTGGTTTCCTCATTGTCCTGGGCACAGTTAGATTACATTTTCCAGTGATTAATTGCAGCCACGTGACTAATTTCTGGCCAATGGGAAGTGGGCATAAAAAATGCACCATATCCAGGCATTCCCCTATAGTGGAATGCATAGTGTTCCACAAAATTCATGTCCACCCAGAACCTCAGAATGTGACTAAAAGAAAAATTATTTGTCTATAACCACAAAATACTTCTGACATTAAATATGGGATTGGGAGTGTGGTGGTTCCCACACCAAACAATTCTCCAGTTCTCAAAAGACACCAACTAGGTGTTCTATAATTTAACTCAATCCTGACACTAACTACTTAGAGTTAGCACAGATCCCACAGGTTAAGGGCTCAAACCCACGAGACTGCTTCACACTTCAGATGCCAATCACAAGTCCCAAATTGTCACCTATAGTTCTGACTAACCAGGTATAAATTGGGGTTTCCCATGATCCCTTCCTCAAGTTTGAGAATTTACTAGAATGGCTCACAGAACTCAGAGAAACAGATTTACTGGTTTATTATAAAGGATGTAATAAGGATATACATGAACAGCCAGATAAAGAGGTACATGGGATGAGGTCTGGAAGGGTCCGGAGTGCAGGACCTTCTGCCCCTGGACTTGGGGTGTACCAGTTTGCCAATCCAAAGCTCTTTGAATAATCCCATAGTTTAAGAATTTTTATGGATGTTTTATCGAGTAGAGCTGATAGATTATTAACTCAATCTTCAATCCCAGAGGATGGGGGGGTGGGGCTGAAAGTTTCAAGCTTCTAATGATTGGTCTTTCTGTTGATCAACTTGCATCCAAGAGCCCACCAAGAGTCACCCACTAGAACAAACTATCACACCAATCACTCAGGAAATTCCAAGTCATTTAGGAGTTGTGTGTTGGAGACTGGGGTCAAAGATCAAACATTAGAAAAAAGATGAACCCAACACCCCTATCACTCAGGAGAGTGTACGAATTTTAGGAGCTCTGTGTCAGACACTGGGGCCAGAGACCAAATATATATTTTTCTTCTGTCACAGTGACCTTCTTTGGCAGAGTGTCTTTATAGGTATAATTAAGTTAAGGGTTTTGAGATGGGATCATCCCAGATTCAAGTGGACCCTAAATCCAATGACAAGTGTCCTTAAGAGACAGCAAAGGGAAAGACAGAGAGAAGGCCATGTGAACACAGAGGCAGAGACTGGAGTGATGCCTCTACACCCAAGAGACACCAAGGATCGCCAACGGCCACCGGAAGCTAGGAAGAGGCATGGAGAAGAGTCTCCTTCAAGCCTCCAGAAGGAATTGGCTCTGCCCACACCTTGATTTTGGATTCCTGGTCTCCAGAACCTTAAATAAATGCATTTTTGTTGTTTTGAGCCAATCTTCCCCGCACAATCTTCCCTGCTCATTGCTCCCCTGGCTGGCTGGCATGGAGACGATCCCTGGGGTAATCTTGCTGAGGCTGAGGGTCTCGAATCACTGCCCAGAGGGAGCAAGAACACTTTTGGGACAGAAGTCACATTAACCGCAGTAAACTTCTTTTCTGGATTTATCTTTTACAGCAGCCAAAGTTATCTTAATTAGTCACACTCTCCCCGCCTCCCCCACCACCACCATAAAGCAATAAATATGACATTCTGGTTTGTGCAGCAGTCTTGTGGAATTTATAATTCTAGTCTGTCGCTGAGAGACCATCTCTACATACACACAAAAGTCTTGTTGTCAGAACCAGGAAGCTGAGAATCAGACCCTTTCCCTCCAATAAACAAAACAAAACAAAACAAAACGGGGGGTCAGGGGCCCAGCCAGCACTCGGCCCACACCTTGCCTGTTGTTTCCCCATTAGTGCTGTCTCTCCCAGCCCCGACCTTGCTGGCTGCATCAGCAGAGGCCCGTAATGGGAAAGGGTGATAGCGGCTGGGCTGGGAAGGACGTGCAAGCCCTGGGTGAGTCCCCCTTTCTGCCCCTCCTGGGTGGAAGCACACGGTATGTCTCCCAGAGGCATCTTCTGCTTTCCAAGAGGAGGCACCTGCCTGCGAGAGGTGAAAGCAGCAGCGGGCTTGTGGGGAGAGCAGGGAGGAAGGTCAGGAGAGGAATAAAGCGGAGGAGGATGGTCACGGAGCTGCCCGCCGGGCTCAGCTGCCCAGTACTCCCTCCACCTCCACTCTGGTCACCAGGCGCAGCCTAAGTGGCTCATTCCAGGGGAGCCTGGTCATGTGAACTTGATTTTCGACAAGGCCTCTGTCCACCCCAGCCCTGAGCTCCTCTCAACAAGAATGAGATCTCCTGGACACTCAGCCTCCGGTGTCCAAGTTCCATGAGAGCAGTAGTAATGGACGACGCTGGAATAGGAAGCTAAGGTCAGATTGTGAAGACTCCTGAATGCGATGAGAAGTTTTGTCCCCGCTCTGTAGGTAATGAGGCGACTCTCGGTAGCGGTTTTAAGTAGTGGTTTTGAAACACTAATTTAGAGCAATGCTTGCGCAGGGTGAACACTTGTGTAGCCGAGTAAAAGTACAATTTGATATCAACACTCATCAAGTAACATGTGTCGGTCTCTCTTTCTCTTACATACACACCTCTCCTGCTTTCCCTGACTCTAAAATCAAGGACATTATGTGGATGGCTAGTTTCCAATGGGCTCCCCAGACAGGAGGCTGGATGTAGCATTTTGCTGCACGGGCATCAGCCAATGAGGACAGAGGTCACCGAGGGCAAGGACTGGAAGTGTTGTGGCAGAGCAAAAGGCTACTTCAGCCTTGCAGACAGCATCACGTCATTCTCAATTTGCGTTCTGTGAGTATAGGCACACGCCTTTGGGCAAGGTTGCCAGCCAGTGACAGTCAGCGGGCAGATCTGCCTTTCAGCAGACACGAGAGATTTCAGGCCAGTGAGCTTTCCCTGGCATCCAGTTTTCTTTTTCCCTGTCTTTTCTTTCCTTCTCTTTTCTTGCCCGGCCTGAGAATGGTCTTGGAAGCCTATGGTCCAGCGAAGTCTTGGAGAGTCATATGTACCAGCAAAAAGCCCTCCTCAGCTCAGGTAGGTGGGTCAAGGGAGAGTGTTGGGGGTCTTGGCAGGTTTGCATCCAGTCTTCCTGGTCTAGCCCCAAGCTCTGTCCAGGGAAGGAAACAGGAATTGCATCAGTTGCTCTCCCTGCCCAGAGCAAGTGATAGGATCAACCAACATGAGTCAATGTGAGAACAGGTCATGGATCAAGATGCCAACCAGTCAGGACAGGATTTAGCCAGGGCTTGGGGGGCGGGGGGGCTTAAGACAATGGACACTGAGGAAAGAGAAAAACTGGCAAGGAGGGCAGAGACTTCTGAGAAAGCTTTGTAGAAAAACGGGATTTAGAGTAAACATCCCAAGACAGTATGGCATCTAATATGCCTGTGGTCCTAGAGGAGAACTCAGGATGGGCCAAATGGGGATGCAGATCCACTGACAGGAACCAAAGCTTCTCAAATTCGAGCTCCTTCCCTGGCCCAAGGTCAGGCTCTGGGCATCACCCTGCTCCCCGAGCCTCGGTTCACCTTTGCTCTGACCTGCTGCTGCCTGCCCTGCAGTCCTTGTTTCCACATCCAGGAGCCCTGTCTGCTCCCTGAGACCCTCCGGAAAGGAGTCTCTCCTGCAGCTGGGGCGGGACCTTTGGAGTAAGTGTCTGCTGGCAACACCCCCGCCTTGACTGCCCACTCTGGATGCAGCCCAGGCCTCAGCAGGACAAGTCTTCAGGGCCTTTTCTCCAGGCAGGATGGGGTAGGGGAGCCAGGAGTCCTGGTTCAGGGACCAAGAGTGTGCAAAGCTGTGAGCAGATCTCATCTATAACTGCCACAAACCTCTCCAGGACACTAGGATTGCAAGAAAGTTCATGTTTTATCAATTGACTTAATCCCATTCCAGCTTCTACTTGCCAAGCTGGGGAAGAGCTCAAGCCAGCCATCGCTGGGGCTTCCTTCCTCCTCTCTGCATGAGGAACCTTGGCACTTACTTAGTTCAGAAAAAAATGGATGGCCCCTCTGTGTAACACGTGTGCTGAGTGCTAGCAGGTAAACTTGGCAGCTGCTCCTGGAGCGGCGCAGCTCCTCTGAGGCAATCTCCCTGCACCCCCAGCCTCTGCCAGGAACCTTGGTCACTAGCCCCAGGCCTCAGAGCTCCAGTATTTGAGGCCCGCCCTGCCCAGTATTCCCCCAGCTGTCTCCATCTCTGAAAAAATACCAAATAATCACTGAATGGGCCTAGAAGTTCTGAACTGGCAACCAGCCAACATAAAGGGTTTATTTTTGCTTGAATTAGATGCCAAAAGTGAAAAATCAGGACACTTGATGTAAACATCTAGATTTCCATGGCTAGTGATAGTGGTTGCATAACATTATGAATGTACTTAATGCCATGGAATTATATACTTAAAATGGGTAAAATTGTGAAAAATTATGTTATGTATATTTTATCACAATAAATTTTTTTTTTAATCTGGATTTCTAGCTTCTTTGAAGCAGCAGACCGTTCTGCACAATCGCTTTCCCACGTGGCAACATTGGCGCCTGGGCCATCTTTGCTCGTTTCCTTTATAGCAGTGGTCCCCAGCCTTTGTGGCACCAGGGGCTGCTGGATCCTATGAGAATCTAGTGCCTGGTGATCTGAGGTGGAGCTGAGGCGGTGATGCTAGCGCTGGAGAGCGGCTACAAACACAGATGACGCTTTGCTCATTGACCACTACTCATTTCCTGCTGTGTGACCTGATTCCTAACGGGCCACAGACTGGTACTGGTCCACAGCCCAGGGGGACTCACCCAACCCTTCCCATAGACATTTGAGTTTGAGACTCTGGACTCACCCTTTGAAAAGAATCTCAAGTTTCGAGGAAAGTGTGGTTTTCAGGGTGGCCAACTCCCAGCCACCTACCCACTCTGTGTTTCACGTTGTCCCAGGCGAAGAGAGCCTGGATATCAGGAATCCAGTGTCCAGTGGCCTTCCTTGGGGAGCTCCAGCCACTTGATGGGCTCCGTGGGCTCAGGTCATGCCCGATCTGTTATGCCCATCTGTTTTCCAGGAGTCAACTATATGGAAAGCCTGTCTTGCGAGTCTGTCTTAGGGGAGAGCAAAGGATGGGGAAGGAGAGACTTGGAGTCCCAGTCAGCAGTCAGACCAGGACGAGCAAGGGCAGAGCCTGGGGCAGGACGCAGGAGAGGAAAGCAGATGGGGTCTCTGGTGCCACAGGCTGGCACTGGGAGTCCAGAGGGAGAATCCCAGGGTTTAGTAACTGAGCCCTGTTATATGTTGCCTTGTGTCCCCCCGTTCACGTGCCCTAACACCAGTACCTGTGAACGTGGCCTTGGTTGGAAACAGGGTTGTTGTAGACGTAGCTGTTAAAACGAGGAGGGTAGGTCCCAGGGTAACATGGACAGTGTCCTCATACAAAGGACACGGAGGCAGACACACAGGGAGAGTGCAGAGTGATGACGAAGGCAGAGAGGGAGCAATGCGCCTCCAACCCAAGCAACTTCAGAGATTGCCAGCAAAGCACCAAAAGCCAGGAGAGAGGCATGGAGCAGATTCCCCCTCAGCCCCAGAAGGAACCAACACCGCTCACGCCTTGAGCACAGACATCTGGCTCCAGAACCGTAAGATACTAAACCGCTGATGCTTAAGCCACCCAGTCTGTGGGACTTTGTTACAGCAGCTCTGACAAACCAATACTGACTCATTCCAAGTGGTTCCGGGATGGGCCCTCGCCCTTTCCTGCCCTGAAATGGACATTAACAGCAAACAAGATTTGCATATGTACAGTGGAGAAGAAAGAGATATTTCTAGACAAGAGAAGTAATGTGAGCAGAAACAAGCATGGCTGGATGCCACTGCAGTGAGGAGGGGCCGTGGGAGTTAAGGTAACGGCGCTAATGTTTCTTGAGCGCCACCTGTGTTAAACACATATGTCCACCAATCCTTAAAACAAATTGGCTTGAGGTTAGTATTAATGATCATGTCCATTCTACACATGAAAAAAATGTGGCTCAGAGAAGTTAAACAATACACCCAAGATCAGATAAGTGGGGAAGCCAGGGTTTGAAGCCAGGATCCCAATAGTTTGTTCCAACTTTCCAAGCAGAAGAGAATGAAACTGGTGTCTTAAGTCTTGCTCTGATTTTCCGATTGGCCGGGGATCCCTCAGGCATGTAGCTTGCTGTTGGGCTAAGTCTCCTAGGACCCGCCTGACCTAAAGTGGCCCCTCCCTTTTAACCTTGTTCCAAACATGGCCACGGGGCAGAGTCAGTATTAATCTAGCCAAACCAGAACACAGGAGCTAGGGCCAGGGCCAAGTTCCTGCTCCCAGTCTCTCCCACAGTGACTACGGAGTGGCTACTGCTGAGGCCACCCAGGGTGCCTGCATGCACTGGCCAAGAGATGCAGGGTGGTTTGAGCACAGCCACACTCACTCCCATTAAAAAGGATTGACTACACAGCTGCCCAAGAAAGCCTGAAACACCACCAAACCATCCTCACAACATTCAAATGTAGAAAGAAAGGTTAAACACTTCACTCAAGCAACAAGTCTAGGGAGAAGCTGGCCTGTAACTCCAGCTTTAGCTCATAGTATGGGACAGAGACAAAGCTGTTTTGCCCGATTTCAGAGTCTTTATGATGAAATAGCACGCATGTCACTACAAAAACTGTGCTTTTAAAGTTCTCAAGGTTGAATCCCTTTTTGGTCCCCTGAAGCAGAGATCCAAAATAGGTCAATCTTACACCTGGACAGGTTCCCTGTGGCTGGGGCACTTGAAAGACGGACATCATTATTGTCATAAACGCTTACATGTTGTGCTCACTGTGTGTTAGGCATTCCTAATGTTTTAGATGTGCTGATTCATTTCATCCTCTTACTTAATCCTAACTTGCCCTCAATCACGGAGCCAGTAAATGGTGGAACGAGGATTTGAAAGCCAACATACCTCACTGATTTCTAAAATATTTAGAGAAGGAGATCACTATTTTATCCATTTAGCATTTGTGGTACTCTCACCATTCAAACCAGGCAGAAGGCAGCAGTCATCAGCCCTGTGCTTTCTTTTTTGCCCCTCAGAGCTGCTCAGCAGGAAATGCTGGGAGATAGCTGCTCACGCCTCTCTGCTTCCTTCAGCACCTACCTCCCAGAGGTTTTCACCCTCCAGCCTACTGTCCTATGTGCAAGACGCTTCGCTTCGGTGAAAGGAGTCGATTATCTCCATTAAGTACTTGTGAATCTCAAAATTAAGGCATTAACTCTGGAAGGTGTCACAGTTATCCAGGATGGCGTCATCGCAACTATTGGAACTGATTGGTAACTTGTGCTTTGTCTCCGCCAGCTCAACCAGGGTGAAGGTGGCGGTGTGTGAAGCCGGGAGGGCTGAGGCAGCGAGCTTCCCCCTGTAGGTCAACGAAGTAGGCACCACCAAACACCCTGCAGCCGAGCTTCTTTGTTCAGGTTCTGGGACTTGGCCCCCGTTAGGTGTGCAAATATAAGCCATCCATCCTGGTGGGGGAAGAAGTGTCACAGGCCTTTTGTTTTTTAAAGTCACTCCCATCACTGCCTTGTGATATGCAGAAGAGGTCCCTGGAGGGAGGTGAATAATTCACAGCAAAGGGGCCTCATGGGACAAGCTAGATTGTATCAGCCAGTATACATTTATAAGTCAAGGTTATGCTTCAGCAACAAATAACCTGCAAGTCACAATATCTTAAAACTTCAAAGGTTTTGCCCTTACTCATGCTCCGTGCCATACTCATTTCTAAGCTAAGGTCGACTAGCTGGAATATTTCTCGTCACCATAACAGAGAGCTCTGGAGGGGCTACCTCACACAGGCAGCTAAATACTCTGGCCGGAAGTGACACCCGTTGTTTCATTCACAATCCATTGACCAAGCCTACATGCATGACCCCACCCAGCCACAAGGGAGGGTGCAATGCTACCATGTATCTGAAAAGTAGAGGGCTTGAAGTAGTTGTTGAACTCAGTTCAGCATTATGACCTAGGCAGGGATGGGGACCCAGGTTCCCTTCTCTTCCCTTCCTTTCTTCCCTTCTTCCCTTCTTCCCTTCTTCCCTCCTTCCCTTCCCTCTCTCTTTCTTCTTTCTTTCTTTCTTTCTTTCTTTCTTTCTTTCTTTCTTTCTTTCTTTCTTTCTTTCTCTCTTTCTTTCTCTCTCTCTCTCTCTCTCTCTCTCTCTCTCTCTTTCTTTCGGAGAATTCGGATTCATTACCCAGGGTTCCCTTTCTGTTTGAAAATCATTATTAGAACCACACTGACAGAGAATATAATAGACATGATGAATAGTAGCAGAAGACGTCATGGCTAGGTTATATCTCCAACCAGTAAGGCTGACTACAGCTTTGACTGAATTTTACTGGTTGAACTAAGGTTAGATGTGGAAAGAAAATGTACGCTCCCTTAGAAAAATCAAACTGAACAAATCTAAAGATGGGTACCGAAAGACTATCATGATGCCTATTCCATTCACGAGATTATTGGGATCATGGAGAGGATTCTGAGTCAGGACAAGTTTATCTTTTGAGATAATTAAGAGAAAAAAAAGGAATTGTCACAAATAATGCTTATAAGTATTAATGAAGGAAAACTTCGTTAAGGATAAAGAGTATTTCATGACTAAGAAAAATACCTGAGTGCACAATTGAAAAATATGTCTCCCCAATGCCTGAGAACGACACACTGCGCTGGGCATGGTGGGGCATGGGCTAGGAGATGGCGACACTTAACTCTTAAGAAAAATTCACCAGAGAGAGAGAGAGTCACCCTCAATATCCCTGGGTTTCTCCTTCTACAGGCTCATCCAACTTCAGATGAAAAATATTTGGGGGGAAAAAATTTGCATTGCTGCTGATGCACACTGTGTATTCAGGCCTCCAGTGGTTGAGCCTGTACTGAACATGTGCAGGCTATTTTTTTATTATTTGTAAAACAATACAGTATAAGAACTATTTACATGGCATTTACATTGTAATAAACATTATAAGTAATCTAGAGATGATTTAAAGTATACAAGAAGATATGCATAGCTTATATGCAAATAGTACACCATTTCATATAACAGACTTGAGCATTCGGGGATTGTGGTATCGCAGGGGGTCCTGGAACCAAGGCCCTACGGATACTGAGGCATGACTGTACAGACGCGTGAACTTCAGACCAGTTGAGAAAATACTGCTGTTAGTGTATTAAGACAGAGCAATATAGATTGACACATGCTGACCAATATTATGGGCTGAACTGTGTCCCTTCGAAATTCGTATGTCGAAGTCCCAATCCCCAGTACTTCAGAATGTGATTACACTTGGAAATAGGGCCTTTAAAAAGTTAAATAAGGTAAAATGGGGTCATTGAAGGGGGCCCTGATCCTGCACGACTGGTGTTCTTAAATGAGAATAGGACTGTGCTCGGTAAGACACAGGGAGAGGACAGCCGTCTACAAGCCAACACGAGAGTCCTCCAAGTGAAACCGATCCTGCTAACACCTCAGTCTTAAACTGCTAGTCTCCAGGACTGTGACATTTTTGTGAATATTTGGAATTTGACCTTCACTCCTAACAGGGGCCACGTCGTGACAATTTCTAACTGACATCAGGTTGCCGGCCCTACCTGCAGCCTCTTGGGGTAGGGGCCTCTTCTGTCTTAATGATCGATCTGGGTTGTGAAAATGCAGTACCCATCACTGGTATTGAAGTAGTCCGCTTAGCATTTGTTCGCTTGTGTTTTCAGTTTTCAAATCTATCTTGGAAAACAGGTTAGATAAGCATTACAATTCCCATTTTATAGATAATGAAACAAGGCCATGAAACAGTTAAATTGCTTAGAATTACAGTCGGTTTGAAGCTGATAGCAACACAGACGCTCTATGACCCCAGGAAATTCCTTTCACAAGGTCACCGTTTTACTTTGTCCAGTGGTAATAAACTCAAAGTTTGTATTTATCTTTTCAGTGATACTGTGCAAACTAAAAGGGGCCTGATAACCATGGTTTGGATAATCTAATCGGAGAAATGGAAACTGGTTGCTCCAAGTTGTCCCATTGAGTCATCCCTTTGTCCCTTTGTTACTTCATGTTATTTCTTTGCTTCTCTCTTTCTTCCAAGAATCGTACACAGATTTGTCTAAATCTAGGTTGTGCCTCCACTGACCATTGGCTAAACTTAGAATTAAAAATGAAATTGTTAAAATAAGAATTAAAAATGAAAATCATAGCAAGATCAGGTATCAGTTTCTTATATGTGGGGGTATTTCTCCCACTTTTAGGATCTCATTGCCAAGTTGGACAATCAAGGTCAACCTGGGATTGTTAGAATTTATTGAGTAGAACGCCATGAATTTCTAAGTCTTGTCAAGATTAGGATGCCAACTAGCAAGGGAAGCTTACAACAACAGACCTCATTTATGTGGCCTCATTTAGTTTTATTCCTTCTGCTACACCAACAAGCCAAAGGTGAGAGAATTCTGCCTCTTTGGAATTCCCTGTGTGTGTCTACGAGGAAACCCCATTATCTGGGCATTCCTGGCACAGGCGTGGCCTGATAACTTCCTGGGAGGCAAAATATTTTTGTCACTCCTGCTGACGCTCATTCCCTGGGATTCTGACTCCTAGAATTTTGTATAGAATTTTGAGCCCAGGCTTGAAAGCATGTCTGGTATTGGGTACTTTGTCACAAATTTACTAAAATCAGGCTTGGAGAAATCACTCAAGCTGGGGCTTGTGACAAGGAGAACAAAGGGAACTTAGTTAACTTATCAATCAGTTCACATGCTGGATGCTTCATGGTAACTCTGCACAAATTTGTACTTTATAATCAAATGATGAGTGCCCATGCTTTGGCTATCCTCAGCAAATGGTCATGGCTTTATGCTTTGTGCTTTCTTTCCCCTTAGACTGGGCTCATTGTAACAAGTTACTGTAAATAGGTTGCCCAAATAATTAGATATGTAGGTAGAAGTGTGGGAACACAGGATATTAAAATTCTCTAATCACTCCAGCTCTAAATGACTTCCATTTTCCAGATTATAGGCCACCCCAGGTGGGTATTCTAATCCATTTACTGCCATGCACATGCTCCCAGACATGGGTGTTGTAACAGTGTCAACAAATGTAGATGTCTTGTACTTTTCAAGAGCTTTTGTGTATGTAACCTTATTTGAGCTTGCCAGTAGCTCTATGAGCTAAATAAGGTAGCTGTGTTTCGCTCATTCTTAAAAGTGGATGCTAAGACCCAGAATGACAAAGCAGCTTTCCCAAGGAATAAACTAGTTATCACTGTAACCAGGACTAGAATCCAGGTGTGATGGTTAATTTTATATGTTAATTTGACTGATCCATGAAGTACTCAGATATTTGGTCAAATATTATTCTGAATGTGTCTATCAGGCTGTTTCCAGATGAATTAACATTTGAATCAGTAGACTGAGTAAAGCAGATTGTTCTCCCTAGTGTGGGTGGGCCTTATCCAATCAGTTAAATGCCTAAATAAAAAAAAAAAAAAAAAAAAAAGGCCAAATAAGGGGAAACTCGCACTACTCAACTGTCTTCAAGCTAGGACACCCACTTTTCCCCCCTGCTTTTGGACTAAAACTGAAATATCAGCTCTTCCTGAGTCTTGAGCCTGCCAGCATTTGGACTGGAACTATATCATTGGCCTTCCTAAGTTTCCAGCTTGCCCACTGCAGATCTTGGGACTTGTCAGCCCTTGATTGCATGAACTCATTCCTCATAATAAATCTCTCTTTTATGTACATATACACACATATACACATATAAAAAATAGTCCCACCTTATCCATGGAGGATATGTTCCAAGACCTGCTTTGGATGCCTGAAACAGCCGATAATACCAAACCCTATATATACTATGATAAAGTTTAATTTATAAATTAGGCACAGTAAAAGATTAGCAATAACTAATAATAAAATAGAACAATTATAACAATATGCTGTAATAAAATTATGTGAATGTAGTCTCTCTCAAATATCTTATTGTACTATACTCGTCCTTCTCTTTGTGATGAGGTGATAATAAAATGCCTATATGATGAGATGAAGTGAGGTGAATGATGTAGGCATTGTGATATGTTGGGCCACTACCAACCTTCTAACAATATATGTGAAGGAGGATTACCTGTTTCAGGTGATCCTGGATCATTGAGCCATAATGATGTCGATGGTTAGATGTCAGGAGCAGACAATGTTGATGATTGGGAAAATTTAATATTTTCAGACTGTGATTGACCACAGGTAACTGAAACCACAGAAAGTGAAGTCACAGATGAGAGAGGGCAACACTGTGTGTGTGTGTGTGTGTGTGTGCGCATGTGCACATATCTTCAATGGTTCTTTCTCTGAAGAACCCCAATGCACCTGGCCTTTTAATTTGATCAGTGCTCTCTCCCTGACACCTTTTCCATGGCACAGCTACCTGTGTAGCAAATTAGAGGCAATTCTGAGAGTCAGTTCTAAGTAATTTCTCAAGCTGGTCTGAAGCTGGTCAGAAAAATCCCAGGACTAGGTTAAGGCACCAGAACAAAATCAGTGGGAGATCTCTAAAAGAAAGGCTTCCCAAAAGATGTCTTTTGATGTCATCTCCTGCTAGATTTCTCCTAGCTCCAAGGCTTGCTCACTGCCCAGTGTCCTGGATAAAAGCCCCCATTTATGTCCCTGTCTCATTCTGAATGTCCTCCAAAGAGAAAGGTGGGGTAGGAGCTGAGGCAACATTTCTCAGCCATTCCAGTCTGAGGAATTAGAATCACATGAAGGGCCTTAGTAAGTCTTGCATATGTCCATCTTGATCAGATTTCTTCTCTGCCCTGTTAAAAATGCAGCCAAAAGAACCCAAATGCCATGAAACTTTAAGAGTGTGGGAGGGGTAGTAAATGGTCCTTCTAACACTAGCAGAGAGAGATGGGATTAAGAGAAAGGCAGTCTCGAGCTTTTTATCACTTCTGTGTCCTTAGGCTGTATAACAACTTTCTATTCTCCCTCTTTAAAATTGCAGACCTCCTCTTGGTTCAGTTTGCAGTTTGACAACCCAAAATGGTTGAATATTGAAGGTGCTAACAAGGGTCAAAGTTGGAACAATTGAATCACAAACTATCGTATTGTATCATAACTCAAAGAATGACATAAATATCCATAGATCCACATTGACATAAACAAATAACTGAATACATACATAAATGGGGGAGAAGCAACAACTTTTTCTTACAGAATTCTAATTAATAAGTGATTCAGGAAATAAGAAATCACCACTAGCAATATCACAGACAAGATCCATTTAAGGATATTGAGTGAGCAAAAGTTTAAGCAGAATCAGGTATTTGCATTCTCTTAAAGTATCTCCCTTCAAGTAGCTTATAATTATGAAGAGAAAAATAGTTTACAGTGGAAAATTCCAGCAGGCATCACTTAGTCAAGTGATCAAGGTCAGCACCACCAGTAACAGATAGGCATCACGTAGTACTTGATAGGACACACCGAGGACATTATTGTTCTGTGCTGTCTTCCCAAATAACACACAACCTCAAATCTAACCATGAAAAAAACACCAGGCAACCACAAATTGAGGGATGGTCTATAAAATAAATGACAAGTACTGTTCTACAGAGACAAAAGAAGACAGGAATGACCATAGATTGCAGGAAACTATGGAGATATGGCAACTAAACACCATCTGAGATCCTGGAGTAGTTCTGTAATAGAAAAAAGACATTAGTAGAAAAGCTAGTGAAAAGAAACCCAAGTTAAGTCCTATACTTTATTAATAGTATTGTACCAAGTTTCATTTCTTAGTTTTGATATGTGTTCCATTGCTGTATAAGATGTTATAAGGGGAAGCTGGATGAAGGGTAAATGGGAACTACTTTTCCAATTTTTTCTAAGTCTAAAATTATCCAAAAGAATTAACGTTGAAATAAAACAGCTAAATAGCAGCAATTCCATATGGTCCAATTTAATATATGTCAGATAAGAAATAGACAAAACTGAAATGCTAAAGCTACACTAATACCACTTTATAACATGTTGCGAGTGTACTTGTTTTGGGTCAACTTTGCATCAAGATCAGAGCCTGCCATATACATATAACTCAAATATAATATGCTATTTAAATGATTTGGTTCGCAAGTGCTAAGAAAACATCTCAGATTCCACCTAGGACTGGGAAGAACACAGCAATGAGTGACACAGTCTCACTGGCCGCATCATTACAAGGGACTAAGCATCCCCACTTCTGAAGATCTGCCACGGTAAGGAACTCTAGGCAAGTTAGGATGGTCCAGGATCCCAACACAGAAGCTGCAGAATGGCAAGGCCCCTCCCTAGCAGTGGTTGTACTTGGTGGTATGAAGTGTCCAAGGAAAGATGCTCGTCCTGGAAGTGGTGCCAAGTGAGTACAGTGCCCCTTACCACAAATGTTAAATAGTGACCCAGACTCTAGGTCAATGGTGAATCTTGACACCATGGCAGATGTTCTCATGACAAGAATTTCAAAGCAAACACTAATCTCCAAAAGTAGACCTAATACAACAAGTAGAGCTCCTAGCTCTACTGATGACTAGCAAGTGTTCCTCTTCACAGGTGGATTAACTTTATGCAGCTTAAGTACCAGTTATGTTTATCACATTTAAGGTTATCACTTAATGGTCTGAGCTAATCTAGGTTCCAGAGGTGAACAACTTATTCAATAGGTCAGGCTTCTTTTAATTTGCCACAGCAGTCTCATTGCTTGTAATTAATCAATCACTGGTGTTCCCTTTAACTTAATGCCACTTAACAAGTTTTTGCTGAGAGCCAGAGCTATGTCTCACTCCTAAATCATCAAAATGTACAAGAATGTTTAAAAATTAAAACGTATTGGTTTCTTAGAAGGGGCAAGCTCTTGAATTATCTCAATGAATAGATACCTGGCCTCATTCTGTAAACTCTCTGAACTGATTCATATATCAAAGATATACTCCTACAGTTCTAAATTTGAATGGGACCCTTAGAGCAGCAGTCCCCAGCCTCTTTAGCACCAGGGACCAGTGCTTCTGTGAGAATCTAATACCTGATGACTGAGGTGGAGCTAAGGCAGCGATGCTAGTGCTGGGGAGCAACTGCAAATACAGATGAAGCTTCGCCCACTCCCTGCTGCTCACTTCCTGCTGTGTAGCCTTGGTTCTTAACAGGCCACAGACCACTACTGGTCTGCAACCTGGGGGTTGGGGACCCCTGCCTTAGACAACTTCAGACACCAAGTCCTTTGACAGTACCAAAGTTAGAGAATGGTTTAACAAATGCAATTGACCAATTATATATACCAAAGGAAATTCTTTATTGTAAACAAGATATAAAGTACAACAAAAGAAATATTGTGCAAATTCTAAATCACAAGGATTTCTTATTAAAAGAAAACTCTTTGTTTTCCAAGGGTCTAAGTTTTGATGTCGGAAATCCAGACCCAATATAGAGAAAAATGTTAAGTGGGAAGATACAGGGACATTTTTCACTATATATTTTAAACAATTTGCTTTTGTTTTACCACTGTTTATCATCCACTATACAACAGAATATAACAGAAATACTGTTAACAAAAGTGAATGTTCTAGTAATTTTTCTATTCACCTAGTTCCACATTCCCTCAAAAAAACAAACAAAAAAAAAAACAAAAAAAAAACTCCTATAAATTAACAGGACAATATTTGTCCACTTGTGAATAATAGTCATTAACTTTCTAATTCAATAAAGCACGTTATAGCCTCATAAGAGTACTTTACTGATGACATAAGCCATCTTTTTCAAGGAGTTATCTAAAATTCTTGATTTCCCTTCTTACAATATATTTTTAACTTTGAAATTTTTTTCTAAACAAAGTGCAGTGTATCTTAGTCTCTACAGAAAACACATTGGAATACAATTTTCAACTCTACACAAGAAACTGCAGGCAAACTAAAGGTCAAAGCATAATAAAATGCCTAGATATAGTCATTTGTTAAACTTTCAAAACAAAAATGCAAAAAAATTGTAGCTACACTTCAAAGCAATTAAATTATTGAGGATTCCAAGTCTTTGGGGCCTCTTTTAGCAATATACAGCTACTCAATTCCAAATGTCAGCAATAGTGTAAAGATCTAGATATATTTTAACAACTACGTTCACAAAGTTGACTGGAAAGACTAGGAATAGTAAACAAGATAACTCTAGGAAAAGATGACAATGTTCATAATAAAAATCGATTTTATATCTCCATCTCTGTACCGTAATGATTTCCAGTCTTTATACTCTTGAAACCAGTGCTTTAGAGGAATCACATTGGAAAGTTGGTCTCAAGTATAAATGACAAAAGTAACAAATTGTGCACACAAATTCAAAATCTGTGCTACCTGTGGCGACTTCATCTGAAACCTTCAAAAAACATTTAAAGGAATAAAAGCTTTCTCATCTCTCTTATGTGATAAGAAATGAACCCTGCCATTCTGTGACCTGCCTGTGACCAAGCACTTATCATCTGACTCAGTCTGGGCCTTCTCCCCAAGCTGTGGGGTTTCTGCTTTCAGCCCACACTGGAGGGCCACAGGCTTGCAGTGGAAGCATTCTTATATTACCACTGGCTCCCAGCTGTGACCAAAGTTAGTTCTGATTCTTCATCTTGCGATCCGTCACTGCGTGGGAGCAGTGGTTGGAGGTAGGGCAATGTCGTTCAACTTGCTCACTTCCATCTGCCAGTTTGGTAGTTTCTTGGCTGACAGATGACGCCGGGCATGCTTGGTCAAATGGTCACTTCTCATGAACCGCCGGTCACACATGGGACATGCGAATTTCTTCTCACCTGTGTGGGTTCGTCGGTGTCTAGACAGTTCATCGGAACGGGCAAACCTCCTTTCGCAACCTTTCCAACTACAGCTAAAAGGCTTTTCTCCTGAAACAAAAATGCAGATTATCATGACTACACATATATGAAATCCCTGTAAGTTACATATTTAATCATATCTAAAGCTATACATTATCGAGATATATTTTAAAACAAAAGCTATTAATAAAATGTCAAGTGAGCACTGTACTACATATCACTATTTTTAACTGTCACTGTCATGTTTATAAAAATTTTCCCCTTATGAAAACAAAATACCTTAATGAAATCTTTTAGAGGAGCCTGCACAAGTAAGTATCATCCACTGAACTAGCAAGTAAGGCAAATTCTTCCTTACTATGCCTGGTTTATATTTGTGATCACTGCTGAAAAATCATCTGAATTTCTAAGATATAGATAAGATATTGTTGGTACCTGTATGCGTTCTCATGTGAGCCTTCAGATGAGAACTTTTAAAGTACGTCTTTCCACATCCTGGGTGGCTACAGATGTGACTTCTTATCCTCGATGAGTCAATCTGAGGAGTGACTTTTGCTGCCGAAGGGGAAAACCCTGGAGCAGGGGCAATGGGAGAGAGTCTGGTGCCATTTGGGCTCACCACTGGAGGCTTTGGGTTCTGGACAACGGGCTGGGGTACGACAAACATGACGGCACCTTTGGGTACCTGAGTGCCCATGAACACAACAGGGGGGCAGACTGGTGGCTGACTGGGTGGAGTGCTGGGAACAACTGTTGTCACAACAGGGTTGTTTGCAGGGAGGGGAACCATCTGACAGATGACCGGCATGGATGGCACTGCCCCTGTTGACACTGCAGGTGGAGAGACCAACACTGACTTTTGTTGTGGGGACATGGGGGCTGGCTGAGATCTACAGATGACTGTCTCTGAGGAAGGCACACAAAAGTCATAAAGTGCAGCACTTGCTTTCTCGTCAACGTCTGCCACCGCGTTTCTCTCACATTTGGATCTGTTTGGTGACACAGCTGCACAAGGTATGTTTTTTCTAACAGCCTCAATATTTAGGTGGGTTCTTCTTCGAAAAGAATTGTCCTGACAGCTGAGGATGCTGGCTGCTTTCACTGGGCAAGATCGGTGGTTACACAGCTGAGCATCAGCTGTATGACGGATCACACTTGTTGCCTGAGCCTTGGGGAGTTTGGGGGCAGGTACTGGGTTCTTATCTTCCTCTTTGATAGGTGCAGCAAAGTGAGGCTTGGAAGCATCTGAGAATGATTTGAAGTGTCCAGTAGATGGCGCTGGTGCCATCATATTTGACACTTGAGAGGGTTCAAAGTCAGAAGGACTATAAGGTGGAGTCAAACACTACAAAGAGAAATAAATATACAGGCAACACGGTGAGAAACTTATAGTTAATAATGTGAATTATAAGAAATTATATCGTTTACATTCATATTAAAAACAACAATACTTACAAATGCTGGGATCGTATGAAAATCAGGTGTACCCGGAAGCAGATTCTCTTCCTCTGACATATCAGATACTGGAGTAACAGGTCTGTTTTCAATATATTTCTTAAAATCGGACTTCCAACTGCAGCTCATTGACATAAGTGCTTCTACAGCTTCGAAATCACTTTTCTCTGCAGTTTTGTTCCAGGAATACACACTCTCTTTTGATCTTTCAGAAATCATTTCCATTCTTTCCTCCTATAGAAACAAAAGATTGGTTATATAAGCGTATTTTTGTCATCCAAACAAGATGCAGAGCAATGCAATTTTTTTTTTTTGCTATTTACAGAACTTCCAGATTAAAATCTGAAAATACAATTTCTCTCACCCCTACTCTGATGGTAATGGTAATAAAATCTTCCTCATTCTTCCTCCCACACTTAGGCTTGAACACTGACATTCTTGTGAGGCAAAGAGCATCTTATCATCATTAGGAGGACCAATGCCAAAAGTATCAATGCATTTGTTATCCAAAAAAGAGAAGCACTTGGCTTGGAAGAAAAAGTTTTATATTATTTCCAGTGTTGCCACCTGTCTAGGATCAGACAAAATAACTAGGGGAAAGCTGTGAAAAAATTACCTTATTTCAATACTACAGGTCTGGCATGAGGTCTTTTGAGGGAAGTTCCTAACATTAAAAAAAAGGCCAAAACTTTCTTAAAAATGCAGTGCAGTACACATAACTCTGGCCTGTTGAAATGGATCTGAACTTTAAAAAGTAACTTTGCATTGTGGGAGAAAAATTAATAGAATATGGAATCTTGAGTGTCTTTTCAAGTAAGTACATTGTTATTTGTAATCTAAAAAGTTTTTAATTTGATTACCAAAATAGTGAAATATATTTAAAAACCCCGAAGCTTTATTTTAGTTAAGTTTCAATTTCATGTTTGTGTTCCCTTTCTGTGGATCTATTTAACACACTGGTTTGCTATTTATAACTATGCCCAGCTAATGCAATACTACTAATAAATGGATAATCAAAAAATTTAATATTCTACTCGGAATTTGCAAAAATCCTGACTGTAAAGACTCTGCAAGTCAAGGGAATTATCTTAATTTTTAAAAGAACTTGATGACAAAAATAACAGCACATACTTTGTATGTACAGTTCCCCCTAGCAAGTGTTTTCATATAGAAGTTCCTTAGGCTGCACTTAAAAAAATTGTACAACCCACCATCTCTCCCATTTTCTATCTATATGATCCTATTTTTGTCAGAGATTGTGTAAAAGTAGCGAAAAACATTCTTTACGTTGCAAGGTATTATCCTCAACGCTTGTTTTAAAAAATGCGTAAACTCTTCATGTTGAAATGCTTAGAAAACGAGCCATTACTCTTGAAATATCGCTAACAATGCCATTGCATAATCGCGCGCGCCTTTATGTAAGCAGCAACGGACAGCGCATGTATGTGTAAAAGCCTCAAGATGCCAATGCAAAGAAAGGAAAAAGAAGACAGGCAGAAGGGAAGGGACTGTGAGCTGAGAGGAGAAACGGGAGGGCAGGAAAGGGAGTGGGGCTGGAGGCAGGAAAGGGAAGCGCGGGCGGAGGCGCGGGCGGCAGACAAGGGGCGGAGGCGGACGGCGGGGGAGATCCTCGCTGGCGGGGACAGACGGATGGGGCCGCCCTAACCTCAATGAGGCTCATGGGTGAGTCACTGGGAACATTCCTCGCCGCTCGCACGTCCCTGCGTCCCTGCCCGCGCCATTGGGTAGCCGGCCCGGCGGCCCGGACCCGGATTGGCTGGGCCACTAAGAGCGGGGGCGGGGAGGAGGAGGGGGCGAGGCATGTGAACAAAGCGTGATCAGCCGCTGCTCCCGGCAGCGCAGGAAACGTGAACTGGGAATTGCCGCGCCGTCACCTTTCACCTACTTCCTGAGCTCTCGGGCCCCCGCCTTCCCGCCGGCCCGGGGGAGGGGCCGCGGGCGCTGCCGCCAACCGCCCAGCAGTGCGCGCCCGAGCCCGCGGGGAGGGGCGGGGCCGCGGACGACCGGCTCCGGGAGCGCCCGCCCCTCCCATCTCCCCGCGAGCCGCTGTTCCCTTAGGAACCGACAGCGGGGCCGGGCCCCGCTCCCGCCCCTGGCGGAGGCCGGGGCTGGGTCACTCGGGGACGAGAAGCTCCCTCCGCGCGCCTGCTCTCGGCCCACACCCGGCCTCCGCCTCAGCTGCCGGAGGAGGAGTCAGGTCCCCGCGGAAACTCGGCCCCCGCCCTCCTCCCTGCTGAAGCCCCCGGGGATCTGGCTGAGCCCGCGGCGCTTCCCGCCCACGCTGCCCGCGGGACCTCAGACCACCCGGTCTCCGCTCGCAGACACGGCGCCCCCTCTCCAGGGGCCCGGCAGCTCCAGCCCCCGCCTGCCACGCGTCTCCATGCGTTCCCAGACGTGCAGCCCCCACAAGTCCCGGCTCCAGACGCGCGGCCCCACGGCCTGCAGCTCCCGCCTAGACACGCAGCCCCCGCGTCTCGCGGCCGCCCACCTTCCCCCCGCCCGGCGGCTGGGTCCCGCTTTCCACCCTCCCATCCCTGAGGCAGCTCCCCACTCCTCCAGGGGGTCATCAGTAGGCGGCCACCTGTCCCCGCCGGGGATGGGGAGTCCCCCGCTGACGACTGGGTGTCCATCCTCGTCTACCCCTCGGCGGTCTGCGGCCCGCGTGCCATTCCCCCGCGTCCACGCAGGGTTCTCCCTCCCCCAGCCCCCGGCTATTTGCTAAGCAGCCCGGGTCCTGCAAGCTTCCATTCAGACCCCTGAAAGAGGTAGCTCCCTCTCCTCTCCCGTGGACACCCCGCCCCCCAAATGCACGCGAGCAGCCCCCTCCTACGCTGGGCCGCATCTCTCCCGGGTGCCAGGTGCAGGGTAGCCTCCTTGCCCCCACCCCCATACCTTTCCCTATCCTCACTGCCAGGGCAGCAGCCCCTCCAGACTCTTCCCGCCCCTCCAGTCATCCTCCCCTTGCTTGCCTCAAGTCTCCCTGCGCAGCTGCCCCTTCCTCTCATTACACCTTGAGCAAGACCCCGCTCCCTTGTCTCCCGATCCCAAGCCGCCTCTCCTGACCTCTCGCGACGCATGCCCTCGCCAATGCCCAGTCTGCAGGCAGGAAGCCCCCCTCTTCCCCTACGACTCCGCTGCGGCCCGGGTCCTCAGTCGCTGTGGATGTCAAAAGCTCAGGGTTCGCAGCCCTGCTGGCCCGTCAGACGTGGCGAGGCAGGGAAGGACAGGGGCATCCCCAGGTGACTTACCGCAGCCTGCTGGAGAGAAGCGCCGAAGTTGAGCATGGTTGGCTGCTTGGCCGCCGGAGGCGAGCTGACTGGCTGCTGGGCTGCTCGGCTGCTTAGCCACAGACGGGAACCCAGAGACACTCGACGCCGATGCCGCCGCCGCCGCGCTCCGCGCCGTCTGCCCCCTCCCCATTCAGGTAGCCACTCCGCCTGCCGCGCGCCGCGGGCGGGGGTGGGGGCGGAGCCTGCGGCCAACCAATCAGCAACAAAGGTGTGTGAGGCACCGGCCAATGGGTTGGCGGGGCCACGCGTGATCAGCGGCTGCCCGGCAGCGTGAAGCTTGTGTCAGTAGAGCGTGTACACAATCACCGGCAGCGTGTTCTCTTGGCCCTGCCCGAGGGAACTCCCGCTGCCACCTTACCTGACTCAGTGGCAAACACCCATCCTTCGCCCACCCCCCACCTGTCGTGCTCCTCTCTGGGTTAGGGGGCAGTGCCGGGGGCGGGGGCCTAGCCTGGAGGCGCGGCAGTCGCGACGCGCCCAGGCACTGCGGAGAGCGGGACCCACGTGGGAGGTGGGGAGGGATGCCGGCTCTGCCGCGTCGCCTAGGCGCGGGGTCTCATCTCCGCCAGCCGCGGGGTGGGCAGGACGCCGGGCCGTGGGGCAGGGGAGGCTGTGGCCTCCAGCTAAGGGGTCCGAGCCAAGAGATTTGCATGTGGAAGTGCCATCCCTTTGTACGTCTGGCTAGAAAGTAGAGCCTGCTGATCGACTGAACTGCATTTCTCGGGCATTTGCTGGGTTTTGCCTCGCTGAGCCGTGGGGATCACAGGGGCGGTGAGCGAAGGGAACCCTGTCACTGAGCCGACACCTGCTACGGCGCCCCCCGCCCACGCCCTAGCCATTGGCGCAGGCTCGCCCTCCCCATCAGAGTCGCTGTCAGCAGTGCCCGCCCCTGCCCGCCCCGCCCATCCTTCCTCCCGGACCGCCAAGCCCGAAAATTGGACCAATAGAGTGTTAGGGAGCCGTAGACCCGAGGTTCTACTTTTTATGAGGCCGACGTTCTGGTGAAGGTTCGAGTTTTGAGCTCGGTGTAGTTAAAGTTGCAGCGTACAAGCTGTTTCAAAGGTAGACTCCACCCCCACCCGGGGCCTCCGGAAGCGCCCCGCCTGGAAACCGTGGGGATGAAGTGGGGAGGAGTCTCCCAGGGTCGCCGGGGACCCGCCCGGGCAAGCTTGGAGCCTTCTCCGCCACGCCTGGAGGTGGAGTTGCTGCTGGGATGTCCATTAGGTCAAAGACACAGCGCTCCTCCAAAGCACCGCTGGCCCTCCACTCCCCCACGACGCCCACTTCTGACCCCTGGGCTGGTCCAAAGCGAGCGGGGCTTCCTGATTAGGAACGCTTGGCTCTGGTTTGGTTCCTTATTTCCCTCCTTTTAGCTGTTAGGTGCAGTTCACAGCAGCGGTTGGAGAGTGGGCAGTGATAACGGGCTTAAAGCAAACCGGAGATTTTATCGTCTTTGGACAGGCTGAACGTGTGGCAAAGATCACTGCCCCTCCCGCGAGCTGTCTCACCTCCCTGTGTAACTGAAAGGCTAATAATGTAAGCGTCCTTCTTTCCCAATAAACCCAGAATGAGCATAGAAAGGGAACTAATTATTTTAGAAACTGCCAAATTTATAGTTTCTTCTGGTAGATCTAAGGCCCAGGCTAGCCAACAGTAGTAAAAATAATGATATGATTGACAGGACTAGAGACGCCTACGGTGGGAGGGAAGAGGACTGAATGGCCTCCTGTCACTGCCTCTCTTGAATCTACTGGAGGAAAGCCAGCTCAGCAGCCCAGGCAGCTCTTCCTGTCTCCCCTCCGCCCCAATGCCCCCCTCCTTCTGTCGGCAGGGTGTTCCTCCCTGCAGGCTTCCTTCCGCCTGGGCTGTCCCATCCTGTTGATCTGAGCCTGAGGAGCTGGAGCAGCTGGCCCTGGGCACCTGCTGCAGCAGAGGAAGCTCCTGTCTGTGCTCAGCGGGCAGGTCAGCCTGCTTTCCTGTCAGGGAGCCACCCCCCCTCCCCCCCTCATACGGGTGGCCACAGCCAGTTCTCCAGGTCTGAACCTTGTCCCTTCCTCAGGAATGTGGGGCTGCTGGCATGGTGCCCCAGCAAACTGAGAAGCAGAGAGCATTCATGACTTGTGGGAGAGATTCAAAACAGGAAAGAAAAGAGAAAAGGGGTAGGAGGAACAGTGTGGCAGTGGCACAATTCCTAGAGATTCAGGGAAAGATGTTCCCCAGGCACCTCAGATTCAATATTACCAAAACTAAGATCATTGTTTCTGCTCCTTGTATGGGCTCAATGTTAATCATCCACCCTTCACCTTCTCCCTCAAAGCCCTGGATCCTATTGGTCCCCAGGTCCCAGCAGTTTTGCTTCAGAAATGTCTCTCTTCACTTTCTATTTTTATCCCTCAAATGTTGCTCTAAGTCAGTCTGACATCAGCTCTCCCTTGGATTAAACAATCTGTAATCTCCCAACTCTACCTCCATCCCCACCCCAGCTGGTTTCCAGTACCCAATCTCTCCACATTACATCCTTAGTGGCTTTTTGAAAGTCATGGTCCAATCATGACACTCCCTACTTAGAAATGATCCTTTGCTCCTGTTGCCTAGGAGACAAAAGGCCATTTCATTAAGAGCTATACAGTCTGCTCCATCCTCCTAATCTCATCTCCCATCCAAATATACCCTTGCCCACAGCCAAAGCAAATGACTTGCTATTTCTCAAACATATGATACATTTTCATGTCTCTAAGCCATGTTCTCATTCAACAAACACCATGTTGTTCATTTACCTACTCTATTCAACAAATATTTGTTGAGCACCTACTATGTGTTCTAGGCACTGGGACAACAGCAATGAACAAGACAGGCCAGGTCTCTGCTCTCTAAAAGCTTGGATGGGAAGACAAAGATAAGTAGAACCTACACACACGTGTGCACACATGAACATTTATGTATGTATGTATGTATTTATGAAGGTAAGTAAATTAACTGTAATGCATAGAATTGCAATAGGGTGATGTGACTGTGAGAAGAGAAAAGAAGCTTGCTTTGAGGAGGAGACTTTAAGCTGAAAATCTAATGAGAGGATAAGCAAATCCAGGGAGAGTACACCTGAGTAGAGGGATTAGCTATAGCAGAGTCCTACATTAGGAAGGAGCTTGCCCTGTGTGATACAGTGTGGCCTAAGACGTAGAGTGTGCAGGGGAAAGTGGGAGGGGACAGGTTTAAAAGTGAAGCAGAAGGAGCCAGAGGCCACTGTTTGAAATCTAGATTGTCTTTAAAGTGCACAAAGAGGCCCTAGTGCCTGGGAAGAACTTACATTTTTATCCTATAAGATCTCCTTTGCCACCCTGTTGAAGCTTTCCTTGATAAGTCTAAGATGAATTCATTACTTTCTTCTGCTTCCATAGCACTTTGTCCACACCTCAACAATGAGAGCAGAGCCTGTATCACAACTTAGTATAAGAAGTATTTTGCAATACTAAATCCTAGTCCTTCTTGGGCCCCTTCAAGATGGTGACCATGTTATAATGATCTTTCTGGTCCAATGTTTGTTCCATATTAGGCACTCGAGATTTTTTAAATGAAGAAAATAAAATTGGAAGTTGTCTCTGAAGACCCACTGGGATTACAGACAAAATGTGGACAAATGCCTAGGCAGAAGTCTGGTTCCATCCATACCCTTCCCTTGGCTTGTATCATTGCAGGGCCATGCATGGAAATCTGTCATCTTGAGCATGAGTACAAGAAAGTCCTTGGGTGAAGTAAGCAACGCCTCAGATAGATGCCATCTTTTCCTGCTGATGGTGCTGGTTTCTCCTTGGGTCAGAATAAAGAAGGAAGTGGGGTAGGGGTTTGTATGTAAAGGTCCCTCAGTTTAGTTATGGATATTAAAACACATTATACCCATGAATCTTCTTTTCTTTGCTCCTTCCAATCAATGAGTATCATCACCATTCAGTCCTTGCCCTACCATATGCCAAGCACTGGCTGAACACTGAAGAAAACCATAAAAAAGACACAGCTCCTTTAAAGAAGCTTCCAGTATAGTGGGAGAAGTAAACAAATGAGCCAGACATTATTACTATAGAGTACGATAAGTGCTAGGAAAGGAGGTTGCACAGAGTGTCCTGGGGTCAGGGGGTGCTAAGTAGAGGTCAGGGAAAGCTTCCCTCAGTTGATCTCTAAGCTAGAGGAGCAGAGGGGTAGAGGTGGAGAGTGGAGAGAACTTTGGGGATTCCAGATGCTTTGAACTGCCTGGATTACAGAATTGTGAGGTAGGATGAGCAGCTCAGGGTGTTAGGGGAAGCAGAACATAAAGGGCCTTTGTGTGCCATGCTAAAGAATGGAGATGTGGAACTTTAATCTGGAGGGCAGTGGAAACTTCCTGACGGGTTTTAGCCAGTAGTGATGGCATAGAAAGCCCATTCTGGCCCAGTGTGGAGAATGGACCAGAGGGGGTGAGGGTCTAACACCAATGAGAAGGCTTTTGTAGTAATATAGCAAAGATGATGCTAGTCTAAACTAAGGAAGTGGTGGCAGGCATGGAAAGAATGGAGTAGTGACACGCAGAACCAGCAGGACTCGGGAACTGTATGTGGGCACGAGGAAGAGGGAGATGTGGAGGAGGACTGCTGGGTTTTTGGCTTGATTCACTGCATGAAACAGGACAAAAACAAGACCCTACTGCCCAAGGAAGGGACCACAGGGAGGCAGTTGGTTTTTGTGGAGAGGAAGAAAATGCCAAATTTGATTGAGGACACCTAAAGATGAGTTTCCTATGGGACATCCAAATAGAAATGGCTGCAGGCGGTTGGAATTTCAGGTTTGGAGTCCAGGAGAGAAAGATCTGGAATGGAGATTAAAATCGGGGAGTCATTAGCATGTAGGTGACAGCTGAAGCTAGACCGGTGAATAAAATCCGCTAGGAAGAGTAAAGAACAAAAAATAAGAAAACAGGGTGGGAATTACAGGCACAGGAAAAAAGAGACTGAGAAGGAACAGCCATATGGTGAAATACTGGCAAAGGGTGTCTCAGCGAGGACTTCTTTCATACACACCGCATACACCTTCTTGGCCTGATGTCGCATGAAGTGGAGATGAGAGGCAAGCAAGGGCTGGCTGAGAAGGTGAAAGTGTCGACTGAGAAAAAAAATGATCCCCTCTGACAGGTGAATATTATTAGTTATTTTCATTATACTAATTACCATGGTTTTTAAGCTCTTTTTTTTTTTTTTTTTTTAATCTTGAACTCTTTATGTTAAGTAGATTGTTTCTCAAGATGACCACAACAATGTGACTTTGCCATTTCTGCTTCAAGAGGTAAAGTCTGTTTTCCCAACCCTTGCTTCAGGGCTGGCCCTGGCACTCGCTGTGACCAACAGAATCCTTCCTAATATATTTAATGTTTTTAGATGTGCATACATACCTTCTTCAAAAGATATATTTATGTGAATGTGTCTTTACAGAAATGATAACGTGTTATAAATCCTGTACCGTTTCCTATGTTATTCCCTCAACGCTAGGTTTTTAAGATCCATCATTGTTGCTATATATATCTGGTATACATTTCTTACTCCTATGTGGTTTCTAAAAGTACACATCTCCCATATTTTACTAATCTGTTTCTCTAATGATGAGCACCTAGGGTGCCTCCAACATCCAGCTACCCTAAGAAATCCCATGATGAACATCCTTATGGACCCATAGGAAAATTTCCTTGGAATATATATGCCAGAGTTTTTCACAGGTCATAGAGTACGTGCACGCTTGATCTCAACAACTGCCAGATTGCTTTCCCAAGTGTCAGTACCAGTTGACACTCCCTCCGGCAGTGCCCCAGAGTTCCAACTTCCACTTTCTCAGCTGCACCATTATTTCCCTTTTGATATGGGCCACTCTGATATAGACATTCTAAGACAGAAGCTTAGAGTAGAAGCAACATATTTTCTACATATGCTTACATTTTTGTACAAATATCCCATTCAATATCTGTTCCCATGTTTGGTTAGTTTGTGCTGATTTAGACTGAAGTTTGATTTGACTTGGCCATGGCCCGTCTTCACCCTGGCTGGTAGTGAGTGGTAGGCAGGGAAAGGGAGATGGAGCTGCAAGGACCAGAGTATCGTCCTGAACAGAAGCCTGGCTTCACTGGGCGAGCTGTGCTTCTCTCCCTAGCTAGCTTCAGCTGTCATCCTCCTTGAGTTAGCAAGATCTCCAAGGGATTCTATGCACATTAGAGTTTGAGATGCACTGCTTCAGTCTTTGCCAAACACATTCACCTAGATTGTCTTACATAAACTCTTTTCAACACCTCTCATTTCCTTGGGTACAGTTATTATGTAACTCTTATGTTACAGTTGAGGAAACTGAGACAGGGCAGGCTAAAGCCACCAGCCCAAGAGTACCCAGAAAAGCCCAGGGGAGACAAAGATTTTTAGACTCTGCAACTTCCTCCCAAGGACATACTTGTTTATATCCCCTTCTCCCCATGTCTCATGTTCCCTCATTCCAAAAGGAAAACACTCAGGAAGAGCTAATCTCAGAGCCAAACCAAAATGGATTGAAGGTGAAACCTCCCTGTCTTGTGGTCTTCAGGGAAGCGAATTGCCTTCTGAGACCAAGAAGTACTCTGCTATTTGGCTTCGGTTCTTCTCCTACTTCATTGCAACTTTGAGTTGGGAGGTACAGCCAGATCACGGAGTGTGAGGTGGGTGGAGATATCAGTGGGTTCTTCCCTTGAGTAAAATGCACCAGGTTTCATTTTTCCTTCTTTAAAGCAGGTTAAGCAAAGGTGCTTAATCTGGGTTTCTCCAGACCCCCAAGGCATTCATGGATAGAATTCAGGAGTCTGTGAACTTAGCATTTTCTCACTGTAGTACAGGAGGCAAACCACGGTAGTAACAGCAAAAGAAATAACTGTCACTAATAGAAATCATAGACATTTCCATATCACATTGCAACTGTTGCACATCTTGAAATTTCACTTTTGCTCATCAGAACTACAATATTACTTCATATTATTAGAAGTATTACTCCATATTATTAGAAATATTATTAGACCCACACTAGATCTTGTTATCAAATGTGTTCATAAAAGAATATTGCTTAATTACAATTTTTAAATATCTTGATAACTGTATATTAATATAATGGTTTCCTTTGTGATGTCACAAATTTTATTTTGTGAACTTAAAAACATTCTGAGAAGGAGCTCATAGAGGGGTGTCATTAAACTGTAAAACACCCATGGCTGATTCTGGAACCTTTATTATATCCCCCAGTCTGTTTTTAGTCAGTTTGAGTCACGCCCTGTATTTGTTTTATGTATATCTGTTATCTTTAGCAACATAGCACTTAAAACCAAAAAGGCCTAAGCGCTTGTCTTCCTTCAGGGGTGGAACGAAGGATTTCCTAAGAAGACTGCACTCCTTTGCACAGCCAGGCTTGGTTGGGAGTGAGGTTGAAGAACCCCAAGGAAGAACATTTATGACCTTTGCCCTTCTTCTAGAAGATCTCAACGCTCAGGAGACTGCAATTAAAAATGCCATGCCACTTGCCAGACAGAGGGTCCATTAACCAGAGCCTACTCTGGATACTTAGCCACTGCAGGTCTGTGTTATAATCTCCATATAGTCACGAAGAAGCTGGAATATGTTCAGCCTTTGAAAAGGAATATTCTTCTTTCATACCCAAGACAGTAGCCAAGATTCCCAGGATTCTGAAGTTTGAACAGGTAAAAGTAACTAGAACTATCCAAGGAAAACAGAGGCTCATACTTTTAAGTAAGCTCTACCTTTATAATTATTGATGTACAGAGAACTATTCCTTATAGATTAATTAAAAAAAAAAGCAGGTCATAAAATAGCATTTCCTAATATATAGAGAGAGGGGTAAGTGAGAGGACAGGGCAGAGAAAAACAGTTTGAAAAAATATATATCAAAATGTTAACAGTGATAAATGCTGGGTAGTGTGACTACAAATTTTCATTTTTTATTCCTTTAAAGAATTTTTGGTGATTGGTATATATTACTTTTGTTTAAAAAAATAAGGCTATTTTCATTTCATAAGAATCAAATGTTAAAAAACTAGTTTTTACTGCTCATTGGAGAAGGTATGTGTGCACATCTAAAAACATTAAATATATTAGGATGGGTGCTATGGGGGCAAAGGAATATGATTAGGGTTTGGAGTTAAAAAAATAAAAAGTAAAACAAGAAGAAGTACTTAAAAACTGAGTTTTTAACTCAAATTTCTTCACCTGAGATTTTTTAAAAAGGTAAAAACAAAACACCTCCCCCCTCCAAAAAAAAAAAAAAAAACTTTTCTCTATTAGACGTGTAGGGGACCTCACACTCTAGCCCACACTCTAGCCCGACATAACCTAACGCAAAGTCAGCCCCACATTTCAGGTTCTATGTCCTTGCCTGGTGACAGATCATGGACTTTCTTTGACAACCTTTTGGCTGTACTCATTTCTTTTCATCTCGGCTTCTTGCTACATTTACCTTTGATAGATCTCTAGCAGAAGGAGCCGGGCCCCAATGTAATGCAGACAATGTTAGCCAAAGATGTGTTAGGGTATTTTAGATCAGGAGATTTGCTTTCTGCAGCTTTGTTGATACCATTGATTTGACAGAGAACCTCAGGAAGTCACTTAGTTGTGCATCTCTCTTCTGTAGGACATACCACACAGCAAGGTCATCTATAATTCAAGTATCTCTGTTCTCTATTACACTGTAAGCTCATGGAGAGTCAGAACCTTATTTGCCTCTGTGTCTACTTCCTAGAACTAATCGCATAAGAGGCTCCTCTCTAATACTGTTCGAGAAATAAATTTCCCAGCACCCGAAACCAAATGGTAGAGCAATCTAGCCTCCAACTGGCTTACACATCTAATTCAAAACTTTAATTGTTGGTATTTTCAAAGTGCTTTGTGTTATGGTCCTAGAATATGCCACAAAATTAATACATAATGTTGGTCCAGGAGAGTATAACTCAAGTTTTTGTGTCCTGAGGCATAAAGTACCATCTCTATTTTCTTTGGAGAAACTGTGGAATGTATGCTGCGGAAATGATGGGATAAAACGAAGAGAGAGAGAGTTATGGTTTTGGATATCGTTAACGTGAACTCTTTGATTCCCACGGGTTGAGATGGAAAGAAGAATTGCATGCAACTTTGCAGGTGAAAGCCTGTGCAGGAAAGGAGTGGCAGTCATCACTGCGGCTTCGCATCTTTCAGAAAAAGGGAAGCTGCCTCCTGTGCAGTCAGACGTAAGTATGGTCGGCAGGGTTGGGCATCTGCCCGCTGGTTGTATATGGGAAGGCCTGCACCCCCACGTTTGGAAGGGCAGGAACACGCAGTAGCGGCAGGTACCCACCTCCAAGGAACTATCTACCGTGTGACAGAGCATCATGGGACACACAGACCTCGCTCAGACCACAGAGAGCCCTTCCTGGTACATTTTCCAGGAGGCGAGGTCAGAGCTTATTGCGAGATCCGAGGGTCTGCTAGTGGTGGCCTGGAGATGGGGAGAAGAGCGGGCTGCAACAGCCTCTGCGGAAAGCTCGGTCACCCTTGTGGTGGACGCAAACTCCAGCACAGCAAGCCCTTGGGCTTCCAGAACAGACTTTTCTCCCTGTATAGATTACTTTTCTCAAAAAAGATTAATTTTTAAATTTGTTTCTTATAACTGGCCTTCTAGACCAAGGTCCAGTGCTCGTTTTTACGCACCCAACTAAGTGCAATAAAAAGACCATCTCGCACTGAGGGAAAAGCAAATAAGCAATGAAATGGATTGGTCCAGGGCCTGACTTCATGCTTGCATCACCACAGCAGTCAGTCGTTTTCAGCTATAAAAGTCATTTGCTGTCAGCTAGGATTCGGGTGGTTACCTTCTGCTGCCTGCTGCTCCAGGAGATAATCCAAAACTGGAGCATATGGAGAATATTTAAACTTAAATTGGGGGCTAGGACTGCTGTTACAGTATTGCTATTGATTCACTGGTACACTTGGCTTTGAAGTCGGCCATCTGTCCAGTGTAAGCAGGCCGGGTGGACCAGGTGCCCACAGGCTCTGTGGTTTTCTACACCTTCTGCATCATTCCCACCCTCCTCCACTCACTGGCTGCTGCCTTAGGTCACACAGCGCCATCTTTTATGGCCCTGGGCTTTAATAATTGTTGGGATATAGCAACAATAGAGAAGGAATAGGATTATTGGGAGGAAAATCTGGAAGGCTAGGAAGAATGACTAATGGAAAATGATATTGGGTTTTTTCAAGAGCAAAAATTTGAAAAGATCAGTGCATCTCAACGTTGGCTATGTACTAGAGTCAGCTGGGGAACTCTAAAAATCCCCAGCTCAGTTGCAACCAAGATGGATTAAGTCAGCATGTCTGGAAGTGGGACCTAGACATCAATAGTTTTTGAAGCTCCTCAGGTGATTACAATATGCAGCCAAGGTTGAGAACCACAGCTCTGGATTCAAGAGACTTGAGGGTTGGTTCCAGTCAAGCCATTAATAGCCAGTGTGGTCTAGGGAAAGTCACATACCACTTTCTCTGTAGTTTTCATACCTATGAAATGAGGTGATTACCTCCAAATGTATTTGACTGGAAGCTACACAATTTTGACCCCTAGGGACCATTTTCTAAAATATTTTTTAGCTCCAAAGTTCTAAGAACTCATTTAAATTGCAATTGAAAGTCAAGTTGAGGTCTGAACTCTGAAGTGTCTTCAAGTATCTGATTTGAATGTTGCTCTCTACTTCAAATTCACCCCACAAACTCTTTCAGCGAAGGTTCGGTAAGAGAACTTGGGTAACTTTCTAGAGCCTTCTCTAGTAACAGAAAATGTTCTCTCTCCATTTCACAAGAAGTTAAAGAAAGGACAGTGTGTTCATCTCACTTAGTTAAAGAATTAGGCAACTGTCAAGAAAGGCCGCTGGTGCTAGCTCACACTCCCTCTCTCCTCCCACATCAGAGAGTAATTGCTACCAGGCAAGGACATTTAGTATGAATCCACTGAAAAAGAAAATGATGGTTTTGTAATCAGTGTGTGTGTGTGTGTGTGTGTGTGTGTGTGTGTGTGTATGGAGGGGGGAGTTTGATTGGAACTTCATATTGAAAATGAAACAAAATGATATTAAAATGTTTTCTTAGGTTTAACAAATTTAGGTTATAATAGCAAATCTGCACTAATTATTAATAAATTATGTGTGTTGCTTTTCTCAGCATATATTTTCTGACAAAATTATATATCATTTATTTACATATTAGATATAAATATATATATATTTTATATATTAGATATCATTTCACTTTACTTGGACTTTTAAAGCCCTATCATAGAAGAGGTAGGGGAAGTAGTATTAGCTGAGAAGTGATGTTTTAGTAGGCATTGTTTTATAAGTGATTGGTTTATTAGAGAATATTTTCACTACTCAACTTCCTAACTTCAAGGAATTGGATAATGAATACTTGAGTAATTGTAAATATACATATCTTTATGCTATATGCCCCCATATAGATGCAAAAGAGGTAAATGCATATTGTAAAGTATATGCTAGTTAACACGAGTTGCTGTACCCTATACTTGAATATAGCATTACATACACTGTTACTATTTTCTGTAGTTGGGGGAGGCAGGCACATTAACCAAGTTTTAGGTTCTAAACTCAAAAATCTACCTCCCCCTACCCTACCACAGGCAATTTTCATAGATTCCTAGTCATTTCTGTAGCTGTCTAATGACTGTGTCCTCAAAAAGAAATTTACCAGCTAGTTTTTTGCATTTTAATACTAATAATAATCTCTGACACTAATCGAGCCAAGGCTTTGTTCCAAATACATTCCTGTGTTGTCTTATTTATTATTTATGGCAGCCCTGTGACTGACATGCAGAATACTATCTCTGTTTTGCAAGTAAGTTCACATGCATGCTCTATTTTGCTAACTACCTATTGAAATAATTGTAAGTGTCTGTAACAGGTCTTTATGTTTGGAAATCTTTTCTTCTTAGTCCAATCTGAAAAGCATTTCCCTGGATGGAAGATAACTGTATATATAGCTTTCTGGCCCAAACATTTATGCCAGAATCCTAGACCTGGATTGGATCTCCTCTGACATTAGCTCAAATCCCTCCCAGTATCCTAACGGGTCCCACCCTCTGATTCAATACTTCTAGTGCTCATATGCTCACCACCTCCTTAGGCACTTTGTTTTTATTTTAAAATAATTATAATTGTTCAAAAGTTTTTCCTTTTGCCAAGTGGTTATCTTCTTCCTATAGCTTCCCTCCTCCCTCTCGCTAATCCCGGTTTTGCCATTGTGGAGTTCCCACCCCAGACAAATAGAAGTCCTTTTCTGTGTGGATGCCCTTCACATAGTCAAGCCCCTTATCATCTGAACTGTGGTGAGAATCTTCCTGCTGTGTGTTCATACATCTTAATCGCTTTTCAGCAAGCTACGCACCTAGAACCTAAGCTTTTCCTAGAATTGAGCATCAATTAGTAAAGTAAATTAGGACCAATTAAATAAAGGTTAAACACAGGTCTATTAACCACATGTAAAAGTGTTTGCATAATCCTCCAAAACAAAGGCTGTTTTTTCTCCCTAGACAACTGTGTAAGAGGCCTAAACCTCCTAGCAAGAGCAAGGTAAAGAAAAGTCACAGGTGCTTAATGCTCTTCCAGGGCCTGACCAGGCTTCCTACTGGGCATTGTGCTTCTGATTATTCATTCATTCACTCACTCACTCACTCACTCATTCATTCATTCATTGTTTTTTTCTTTTTTTTTTACAGCTGACCTCTTTTTAAAGCAGAGGTTCTCTAAGAAATGGCACTTGAGTTTCAGTAGCCACCATCTGGCTGACTCTTCCTTTTGAGGAGTATAAGAAGCTTGATACAGTGGAAGAAGCAGGCTCTTGAGAATTTTATTTCCCTGGGCAGAGATGGGAGAGACAAATGGACCTTTTCAAAGTCACCTCTCCCATCTCCCCTGTGGGATACATCTAAACTTCCTGGGTATCCCAGCTGGGGGCGGGGCAGAGCAGGAAGAGCAGGGGTGTTGGAAGAGGACTCAAAAAGGAGCCAGAGAAGAGGAAAGTGGGCAGGGGTTATGGCTGTGTTTAAGAGAAAAACAGCAGTAAGAATGGCCCTACCCTAAAATCAGGGTAGGTCCCAGATGGAAGCTGAGGTTCACCATCCCCCCAAAGTCTCATAAGCCTCAGTAAAGCTTCTACCATTGGCACTCAATACTTTGATGCTACTTCTGGCTTTGGTAGAGGCCAGAAAAGGGAACCGATAAGCTGGGGTGTATTGGTAGAAAGATGCATGCGATGACAACCCAATGCTGCCGCACTGCTCCCAGGACTAAAGTTTTGTGAGGATTGTCTTCCTCGGCTTCATTCAGGGCATCGTATCTTCTCTTTGTACAGCAGAGGAAACTGATACACATAGAAAGAAGTTTAAAAATAAGCCATAAACATTAGATTTGGCAATGGCTTCTTGGATATGACACAAAAGTCGCAGGCCATAAAAGAAAAACACTAGGCCATGAAAATTAAAGCTTTTGTGCATCAAGGACGCTATCGACAGAGTGAAGAGGCAACCTATGGAATGAGAGAAAATATTTGTGAATCATACAACTGACAAGGGATTAATGTCAAGAATACATAGAGAACTCTTAAAACGCAGCACTAAAATACCCATCAGATTGAAAGAAGGGCAAAGGCCTTAAGTAGACATTTCTCCACAGGATATATACAAATAGGCAATAAGCACATGAAACGATGCTGACATCACTGATCATTAGGGAAATGCAAATCAAAAACTACAATGAGATACTGCCTCATATCCATTAGGATGGTTATAATGAAAATAAAACGAAAAAAGTACAAATGCTGGCAAGGATGTGAAGAAGTTGGAACACTTGGCGGGAATGTAAAATGGTGCTGCGGAAAACAGTATGGCAGTTTCTCATAAAATTAGATAAAGTTTTACCATATGATCCAATAATTCCACTTCTGGGTATATACCCGAAAGAACTGAAAGCAGGGTCTCGAAGACATGTTTGCATACCCATGTTCAAAGCAGCATTATTCATAGTAGCTAAAACATAGGAACAACCCAAGTGCTCATAAACAGATGAATGGATAAGCAAATTGTGGTATATACATACAGTGGAATATTATTCAGTCTTAAAAAGAAAGGAAATACTGATGTATGCTACCACATGGATGAACTTTGGAGACATTATGCTAAATAAAATTAGCCAGTCACAATAAGACTGTAAGATTCCACCAGTATGAATGCTATAGACTGAATGCCGGAGTCCCTGCAAAATCTATATGCCAAGAATCTAACCCCTAGTGTGATGTTAGGGGGCTTTTTGGGAAGGTGATGAAAGGGATTAGTGCCCTTATAAAAGAGACTCTAGAGAGCTCCGTTGCCCCTTCCACCATGTGAAGAAACAGAAGAAGACAGCCTCTACGAACCAGGAAGTGGGTGCACACCAGGCACTTAATCTGCCAACTGCTTGATTGTGGACCTCCCAGCCTCCAGAGCTATGAGGAATCAATTGTTGTTTAAGCCACCCCATCTATGATATTTTTGTTATAGTGGCTTGACTGGCCTAAGACAGTGAGGTACCGAGAGCAGTCAAAATCATAGAGAAAGAAAGTACAATGATGTTTTCCAGGGGCTGGAGAGATGGGGCCTGCCTTCTGCTTCCCGGCCTGGCCTGGTGTGTGTGTGAGAGCTGTGGCCACTCCTGGAGGCTGGGGCCCAGTGTTCCCCTAAAGCTAGAGTCTTTCTTCCTGATTAGAGCTATGGTTCCCAGGCTTGAGTATTCACGAGCTGTACAGAGGGAGTTCGAATATGGATTCCTGAGTCCCATCTCTAAAGATCCTGATTTGGGCACCACTGGGGTGGGACCTGGGAGTCAGTAGTTTCCAAACACTCCTCAGGTGGTTCTGATAATAAACCAAGTGTAGGAACCACTGGGCTGGACAGCTATTGGGCCTTTGTTATTAATACCACTTAATTCTAGGCATCTTCTTCTCTGGACTTACATGCAATTATAAAGCTGCACAACACACCAGGGCATATCCTCTGAACTTCGAGGCTGGTGCTTGCCGAAGCCATGTGTATTAAGTGCCCACCCATGTGCCTGTGCTGTGCCAGGACAGGGGATATGTCAGCAGAGGCAGGGTCTCTGCTCCCACAGAGCATGTCGTCCGCCCCCAGCGCTGCCCTTTCCACCAGCCTTCGCTCCCTCGACTTTTTTATTTCCATGCTCACTGACCTTACTAGATCGTAAACTTCTTTCTGAGCTAGATCTGTGTCCAATTAATTTCTTGGCTGTCATTTTTCTCCTGGACCCACCCCCATCCCCAACTGTCCACACCTAGTACCTACTGTGCACCAGGCATGGGTGTAGGTGTCAGCACCATGAGGAGGGTAAGGTGGATGAGGCCCCCAGGGTGCAAACTTTAAGCAGGCGCTCCTCCTAGGGTCGTGCAAGTGTGGGGCTGACACCTGACAGTGGGCACCTCCTTCAATTTTAAACCACTTAAAAAGTGTGCCTTAGTGCCTTGCTCCCTTACCCTCATCTCAGCTCTGCAAGGTGCTGGGATACAGCCATGAACATAATGGAGATAAAGGCTTCCTCTTCCCAGGGTCCTTGTGAGATTAAACATGTTGCTTGTCCTTGATTCTTTTTCATCTGTGTGCAATTGGCCTTTTCAACTTGGCCATGAACTCATTTCGGTCTGCCCCTTCCTCCTCTTCCCACCTCACCTCCACAAGAAGTCAGCCTAGGACAAAATCATGTTATCAGATGTTTGGGGATCCCTGGTGACACCTTGCTTAAAATGCAGCTTCCCAGTCTCGCCTACTGAGTCAGGTTCTTTGAGGGTGGAACTCAGGAACAAGCTCCTTGGATGATTGAAGCACGTTAATGTGTGAAGATCCCTGGCCCAGTCAGTACTGCTCTAATTGACCAGTACTAGGAGGAGACGAGAGTGGGAGGGCATTTTAATGTGCTTCAGTTCCTTTGTGATTCTGCTGGCAAAGGCGGAAGAGGCAGGTGTGGGAAGGGGGCAAGCAGGCCTAGACTCTGACCCTGTGGAGCTCTGCAGGAAGGTCTTCTCTCAGCTGGGTCTTGCACCTTAGGTGGGCCACTCCAGGCCCTGCCCCATCCTCCTTTGAGACTTTTCTGGTTGCCTGCCTTTACCTGAGCTAGAGGCTGAAACTGCCGGGAGCTTTTGTGGTGGCTGGGCCAGAAGTTTCTATGGTGCTGGGTAAGAGGTGGGTGGGTAGGTAGATGGCGGAGGGAGGGTCTGAGAGCCCCAGGGCAAACAAGGACCTAGGGCGGATCTGTGAGTCTGGTCATCCCTGACATCTAAGGCAGGTACATTTTCACTTGCTTCACACAATGCCCTGTGTGGATGCCCACATACTTTGGGGTGTCAGATGCACACTGTTTAATGTTGATCATCTGAATGACAAATCGATTGTGTGAGTTACCAGTAGACCCAGTTTGCAGGGTGGAGCATGCCTCTGACTTTCTCAATCCATTAGTCCCTTGGCAGTACCAGTGTGAAATTCCTCTTGCTGTGCAGCCACACCCAGCTCCCTCAAAGAAGAGTTGGGGAGTGGCTCCCCAAACTGCTTTTGAAAAGGTTCAGGACCCATCAAAGTCCAGCTCAGGAGGGAATTTTGGATAGAATTGGCATCTAGGTCATCATCTCAGTGTCTCAGAATGGCAGGTTATTGATTGAGGGCTTCCAACAGTGGGCCAGTGAAGTTGAATTAATAACTTATTTGCTTGCAAGGTTGAGAACAGTGGTTTTCGAAGTTTCCTGTACATCAGTATCACCTACAGGGCCTGTTAAAACAGGTGCCCAGACCCTACCTTGGAATCTTGAGAGATGAGACTCAGGAAATTGTCTTTTTAACAGCTCCCCAAGTAATTCTGTGATACATGCAAGTCTCAGAAACTTTGCTGCTTTGAAGTAGGAACTTTGCAGGTTTTTTTTTTTTTCTAATTAAGACTGAGATATTCTGCCCCCACCCACCGCCTTTTCTTCAAGCATGATGGTTTGCAGTCTAACAAGTTGGCTAAAATGGAACTACCTTTCCCAGATCCCCTTCCCTGTAACCCTGAGCTAGCACTGGCGAAAGCAGGAGTTTTCACAAGATCTGGAAGACAAACATGACGCAGCGGCCATTACTCTTGGAAGGTGGTCAGGCTTAGATGTGGTGACAAGCAGACACAGAGATGCCAGGTCCAGCGCGTCGTCACTCTCCGCTCCGCACCCAGCTCCTCTCTTGCCTATTAACTCTGGAACTGACAGCAGCCCCAGGCCCTCCCTCAGATGCTTGGTGGCAGACCCCCGAAGACCTTCCGCAAGCTTCTCTTTGCAGTCCCTCTGCAGCGGCAGGGTCCGCTTAGCTTGTCTGGTTGACTGCTTGGAGACTCTTTCTCCGACCTGCCAGTCCCTCCTGGGCCTTCACCTCCCTAGCTTCTCCCACAATTAAGTCTATAATGTGTAGGTTTTTCCACACCAAGCAATTCTCCAGTTCTCAGTGGACCCTGATTGTATGTCTTCCAATCTGACTCAATTCTGACTCTAACCGCCCGTGGCTAATGCAGACCTCACAGGTTAAGGCTCAGTCCCATAAGACCGCCCCAGCCTCAGATGCCAATCCCAAGTCCCAGTTTGTCACCTGTACTTCTGACCAACCAGCTATAAATCAGGGGTTCCCATGACCCTCTCCTAAGGTTTGAGAATCTTTTAGAATGGTTTGCAGAAGCCAAGGAAATACTTACATTTACTGGTTTATTATAAAGGCTATGACAAGAGATACCGATGCACAGCAAGGTAAAGCAGAACATAGGAGGAGGCCAGGAGGGGTCTCAAGTGCAGGAGCTCCCGTCTCTTTAGAGTTGGGGCGCACTGCCTTCCCAGCACATGGACCCGTGCACCAACCTGAAAGGTCTCCAAACCCCATAGTTTAGGGATTTTTATGGTGGCTTCATCACACAGGCATGATGGGTCACTAACTCATCTCCAGCCCCTCTCACATCTGCAGAAGGATGGTGGGTGGGCTGAGAGTTCCAAGCTTCTAAACACTCCTCGGCCTTTCTGGTGATCAGCCCCCATCCTGAAGCCACCATGAGCCCACCAAGAGTCACTTCATTTGAATAAAAGATGTTCCTGTTACCCAGGAAATTCCTAGGGATTTAGGAGCTCTTCGTCAGGAACTAGACTCAGAGACCAAATATTGAAAGAAAAGATGTCCTAGCACCTTTATCACTTGAGATATTATAAGGGTTTTCAGAGCTTTGTGTCAGGAAATGGGGACGGAAACCAAATACACATTACATACTGTGCCACGAGAAGTCACATCTGGTTCTGGAGCTGGGACTTTCTTATCAGGCTGTATTGCCATTTGAAAGGGTCTGGAATCAGAACCTGATCTTTGTCTCCCTGTAAGTATGTGATTCACACAGGAAGAGACAGGGCAGCCACTGAGAACCGCGGACCTTTCTAGTCTGAGGCTCGTGTTGGTGTTTGATCAATCTTGACTGATCCCAGGCCACATCAAGGTTGATAAATATGTGACATAAAAGCTCCCACTCCCTTCTCCAGAGCCCATGATTGCTAATCTATCATAGCAGTGAAACCTTTTCAAGACAATACCCCAGACAATTATACCAATTGATCGAAGTGGCTGCCCTAAGTAGATGCTGTTCCTTACCCTTGGGCAGCCTCCGAGGCTCGTCCTACCGTCATCTGAGCCATCAGGCATCAGTATTTTTATTTATGGGTTGGTCTTACCAAAGAATACCAACAAAGGAAGCAAAAATTGAGTCATAAATAAATGGCTCCAAGTTTGTCGAACTTAAGTAACCAATAAACCAACCACAAATTATCATTTTTTTCCCATCAAATGAAAAAGGCAGAAAGATGTCTTTGTTTGTATGATATGGTGCAACTTTAAAATGGGGGTTTGATGTGGACCCAAACGTCTGGGAACAAGGCTGCCCTCGTGGGGGCTATTTCACTGCAGAGACCACCGCCTGCCCCAACACGCAGGCTGGGTGAATCCAGCAGGGCCGTCAGGGGCCTCAGAATCCCGCCCATCTCCTGGAGCTGCAGTTGTCTCACTTAGCTGCAAAGCGTGGCATTCAGTAGCAGTGACTAGAACTCCTGGTGTGTGAAACTCCTGGTGTGCAACCTGGGTTGGGAGGGGGAGAGAGGCGAGGCGAGCAGAGGCTGTGGTGCAATGGAAGGAGGTCGTAGGAGGGAGGTAACCCCTTGACTTCTTGCTGCAGTTCTGCCACTTAGTAACCACGTGACCCGGGACTAGTCAACAGTCTGAGCCTCCATTTCCTCATCTGTGAAGGGGTGGAGGAAAGAGTGATTGTTAGTTGCTTGTATGTATCTCATTGGGGTATTGGGAACATCGAATCAGATTGAAATGGCTGATGTGAAAGTACTTTAAGTAAGGGAGTGGGTTTTGTTTTGTTCATTAATTCATAGCACAGAGCCTGATCCATAGCATAGTGAGGTGTTCAGTAAAATGTTTGTTGAATGAACAAATATGAACACAAAAATCTTTCCCCCCTGGGATTAGAGAGGGGAATGGGATCAGGAAGCAGCACGCGGAGGGTTTCAAGGCAGACGTGATGTTCTCTGTTTATGGCCATGTGGGGCTTACGTGCTTCATTGGTCCTCTGCATGCTTGCATGCTAAATATTCTTTTGTACGTATCCAATCAACCTCTCATGAAAACACTTTGAGTACTGCCTTTCACTCACGCGTGGGTCACACCTGTGCAGGTCAAGCTAACGCGCAGGAAGGCCGTTGTGTCTGCTCCGCGGCACTTTGGTGGTTTCGGTACGTTGACCCCAGGTGCATCGTTCCCCGGGTGTCTCTTTGACCCGCCGCTCTGTCATCCTGCCACCTTAGCACATCCATGGCAGTGGCTCTTGATCAGAGTGATTTCGTCCCCGGGGACATTTGGCAATGTCTAGAGACATTTTTGATTGTCATGACTGGGTGGGGTTGGGGGTAGAGGGAATACCGCTGGCATCTAATAGGAAAAGGCCAGGATGGTGCTTTCGCACCCTACAACACACAGCACAGCCACCCCCACATCCAAGAATTACCTGAGCCAAAGTGTCAGCATTGAATCCTGATTGATGGTATGAAATTTTCTGTGTGTGTCTCACTGAGATCCAGGCTCATCCTGTGCAGGGACCTTGTTGATTCAGCCTTTCATTAGCACACTGCTTGGGAATACACACACACACACACACACACACACACACTTTTCCCCCCTTATTCATTTGTTGACCTACTAAGCGTAAGGTGCAATGCTTCACTGGAGATGCTCTCAAGGAATTTTGTAATCAAACGAAAGAAGAGGTCATGTAAATACCTGATTATTCACAAGCCAGATTGAAAACAGGGCCATGACAGATCATCAGGTAAGGTTCTTTGGGAGAAGTAATTATTAGGTTGAACCAAATGAAGTTGCTGGCATTCTACTTTTTTAACTGGAAAAAGGGCAATTTTTTATGGTTCATTCACAAATGTGGTTTAACATAAATCCTTTGGATTGAGTTGGGGGTGGTGATCAGACTTCACAGAGAAGAGACACAGGAAGTACTTGTTACAGCCTTTGCCTCCTCTACAGCATGAAAGCAAGGATCATATCTTTTACTTTGTATTTGCACCCAGTTTTATTTCTTTGTATTTTCTCCCCCGACATCACTTCCTGGAAGAGTTCCTTGCATTTAGAAGCCATTAGTAATTTTTTTGTTGACTAGCGTTCAGGAAAACTATTTGTACTAAAAGTTGATTTGACTATTGTCATTACACCTTAGCCCCAGGAACTCTGAAGAAGTATTTATACAGGCACAAAATATGTAGTATTTTTTCTGGAGGCAACAGGTATAAGAGAAAACCATACCTCAATACCATCCAAAGCCACATCCTGTCAGAGGAGCCATAATGGAAACTAAAGTTCCAGAAGCATGCTGGCGGCCATCTGTGCCGTCGTGTGACTCTGGGATGTCAGGCAGCCCCACACATACCGGCTTAGGAGTCTTGGCCACTTACCTCATATTCTGGAGCAGGTGGTGGAGGATAAACATATCAAAGCTGGCACAGTCCAGCTTTCAACCAAGCACAAGCCAGAACACTCCGGAAAACTGAACTGTTTATAAGGGTCAAACTTTGGCGAATCTGATAAAAGACTGACTCCAGTTGTCCATCTAGTCTGTTGAAAGAATTACCCGGAAGCTCATTGCTGACTGGTTGGATACCAGAGGTGTATAGTCTCTGCTTGCAGATGGAATCTGGCCGCTCAGAAACCTCCCTGCTGCTCCTCCTGCAAGTCTGGGCGGGCGCTAGGGGCCTTGCAGCCAAGAAGATAAGCCCAGGAGAGCCCTTTAGGCTATCCGGCCATCTGCCAGTTGGACTGACTCGGGGCACTGGTGACCCCTGCAATGACACCAGACACTAGTAGCAACACAGCCTGAGATCCAATATGCTTCTCCTTCCCTTTTTATATGACTCCTAGAGAGTAAAGGTGGCTTCTACCCTTCAAATGCAACAATGACCCCAAAGATCTCAGTTAATGTTTGAATGCTGTCCTAACCAGTTGTGGTTATCAGGGCCATGAATTAAAATACTTGATTCTAGCCTAAATAAAGCAAGCTCTAGATATAGAGGATTTTTTTTTTCAAGTAAAAAAAAGGATTCTGACCATAGATATAGCATTTCTTCAGCTGTTTACACATAGAAAAATTTTTTGGTTTTAACACTGGTCCACAGCAAAAGGTTTGTGGAAATTTGACAAGCTGATGTTTGTGGACTTAGATTCTTTGGAACTTTTTTATGTGACTTGGTAAGGCAGTAGGGCTTCCACCATTTACTTAGAGGAAAGGTTACTGAACTTTTGAAGCATTGTGATTTTCCAGCCCTCATTATTATAATCTCTCTGCCCTTCAGATTTAAAAATGCCGCAGCTGTGGCAGTTGACCTGTGAGCTTGGCCCTCTCCAAAGGTCCCTACTTCTTACGCCCCCCTCCCCCCACCATGGAGTATGGTCTTGGCAGAGCTTGACACTCAGTGATGAGAGGGAATTTTATTTATGTGAAATTAAATTTAAAAATTAATAAGGAAGACTTCATTTTAATTTGTGTTTTTGGAGGGAGAAAAATACTCTTGGTCTAACCATCATAAATCTTAGCGACTCATAAGTGGAGCTTCGCTTCTAGACACTGCCTGTAAAATCCACCAAAATTCAAGGGCAGGGGCCATATTTGATTTCTCTCTTTCCTGCCACTCCAGAGGGTATAATGAATATTTGTCGAATGACTGTGCATTCTCAACATCATTTCTAGCTTTCATCTTTTTATACTGCTATTATAATCATAGGTATGAAACATACAGAGTTTAAGTGAAATTAAATATCCCTAATGTTTTGTAAGGTTTTCAGTCTGAGCAATATCTTAGAGATAAACATTTTTAAAAAGTTTTTTTCTAATTTATCTATACTAGAAGCTCCTGGGAATCCTATATGATCGTGTCCATAGTTCGTTGCAATTAGTATATAAAGCATTGTCCCCAAAGGTTATAGGAATAATTGCAATAGTTGCTGGAGGCGGCTCTAACCAGCTCTCAAGGGCCAACTGTGTGTGTCTCTTTCCGCCTCTGCACTCAGTGACCTCACGTTGGCAGCCTGATATCAGTCCTAGAGGAGTATTTACACCAGGGAAGTTGAAAAATGCTACAGATCAGAGCTTTCCCCTGCCTCCCACCCTCCCCCCCACCCTGGAGAGTTGATTTTTAAACATTTACTACCCTTCCACTGAATAATTGTCTCAAATATATAATTGTAGGCCACATTCCTGATGTCATGATATTTTTTAATTAATTTTTTCATTAAAAAAGCAATATATACATGTGTTAGAAAGAATACAGTAGAAATTTAGAGTAGTAGAAAACTAACCCACAAATATAGTGGTTTAAATAAGATAGAAGTTTGTTTTTCTCTTGTTAAAGGTCCAGAAGTAGACCGCCCAGAATTGGTAAGTAAGGCAGCTCTCTCATCCTCAATGTACTGCTTTCCTCTCTTGAGTCTACAATGGCTGCTCCAGCTCCTGTCATCGTATCTGCATCCCAGTGATCTAGAAGGGAAAAAGGCAAGGCCAACCTTTACCCATTTCTTTCAAGGGCATGACTCAGAATTTGTATATATCCTTTCTTCCCTCATTCTGCTGGCTAGAACTTAGTCACGTGGCCATTCTCAGTACAACAGTGGCTGAGAAATCTACTCTCTAGTTTGGCTTCTACACGCCCAGCTAAAACTCAGGAATATCTATAACTGAAGGAAGAAGGGGAGAATGGATGTCTCTGGCTAGCTAGCAGTCTCTGTCACCATAGTGCAAAAAATTCAAGTGATACAAAAGAGCAAACAGTGAAAGTTGGCGTCCCTCCCTCCCGTTCTAGCTCTGTCTTCCTCCCTAGAGAAAATTTTGGAAGATTTTTATGCATATAATAGTACATATGTATATGTTTTCTCTTGGGAGACCATCTAGCTCCAAAAATTAATGTGGATTCGGGTGTCATAGTGGCCTGGGTTTTAATCCCAGTCCCATAGCTGATAGCTGTGTGAACTTGAGCATTATACTTAACCTCTATACTTCGGTTTCTCCATATGTAGAGTTAATAGTAGTACCTAGCTCTCTGGGTTCTTGTGAGGACCAAATATGATCATAGACTTGGTGTATCAATTTAATAATACGTAATGTTTAAAATAACATTATTGATTGTAATGTTATTTGAAAATAACAGTATTGATTGTATCCATGTAGATTTTATGGTCTTCTTGGCCATAGAAGAGTTATTTACTCTCATGATAGAGGAAATGAATGGGTTCTGGAGTTTGAAGACAGGTGATGTAAAGGCAATAAATTTAGCATAGTTAGCAGGTTAAACATACAGGCTCTGGGCTTAGCTATACCAGTTACTAGCTATGCACACTGGGCAGGGTACCTAACCACTCTGAGCCTTAGTTTCCTCTTCTATTAAATGGGGGTGGTGATATTACCTACCTCATAGAGTTGCATGAGATTTAAACAAGATAACTCAAACAAAGCACCTAGTAAGCACTCAGTAATAATTATTATTCCTGGATCCAATGTATAGGGTGTGGTAAAGGATCTCTAAAGATGTTGCAGGCCCATTAACTACTACTTATGGTTAGGGACCTGTGTGAAGGCACAAATTCTATGTCAACAGAAACCTGATCAGCTCTTCTAACGCCCAGGAAGTCCTGGATAGGAAACTGAAGACATGCTTCAAATCAAACATTGGGATTTGGAGAGAGACAGGAGACGTGAGATGTGCATGGAGAGAAAAATAGACTATTTTGCAAAACAGGATTTAATTTTTCGGATCACAAGTTAATAAAGAAGAACCAATATCTCCTGGCCTGAGCTAGAATGTAAGAGGAAGGGGGTGTGGTGTGTGTGGAAACGTCCTATGTCTACGCCCTGTGCTCACCCCTCATTTAACCCCACAGTAGCCCTGCAGCTGCGGTGTGAGTGTCTACTTACCCCATAGGAAACTCAGACAGAGCCAAGACTGGAAATCAGCCTGACTGCAGTCAATACTCCTGCTCTTAAGACACAACCATAGAAGACATGAGCTTTCCAGGACATCACCACTGGGAAGAGGCTCAGAATAATACTTATGGGCTGATATTTAAGTGAACAATAAAGAGATCTCAGTTATGATCTCTAGGAGTTAAGATTCTTTTGGTTGCAAGAAGAAAAAATAAATAATGTTATTTATTTGTTAGTTTGCTTATTTATTTATTGAAGGGGGAGGATTCCAGAAAAAGTTGTCCAAATTTCTGAAGGAACAGAAGTTGGGGGTCCACGGAGCAGGAGTCTATTATGGACTTTTCAGAGAACTGCCACACATAACTCAGCTGCAACTCCTAGAGCCTGTTCTCATTTCAAAATTCCAAATTTCTAAGAATGAGAGCCTGATTGGTCCAGTTCAAATTTGGTGCCCACACCCCCAGCTGGGTTGAAGGCTGGGGACTGAAGCTCCACGCTGGCTGCAGGGGAGGGTCTGCCCTGTGCCCCGGGCTTTCTCAGGTGAACTCACCGGCAGTTGTGTAGGCGCCCCCAGAAGGCCCAAGGCACAGTAGGTCTCAGCAAGATTCACAAATGGGGTCAGGCAATGGGAGACTACGTCTAAATTTTGTTGCTAAAAATAAATTCAGTTATTTTTGAGTTTTAATCATTTCATTATATGAACTTACTAAGTGCGATTTAGATATAGCACATTCCCGAATATCCAGATGATATCGACTAGGGCCAAACCATGAATCTAGGAGATAACTCAAGGAGTCCAGGTAGTAATCGTATGGTGTGAGGTGACACTACTGGGGAGGTGGGAGTGGGGAGGGGCACCCAGGTCTGGGGACACCGTGTGAAAATTTACTTTCTAAATTGCGAAGGTATTATAGAAGTTACATGACAGGAAAGTTAGAAAGAGGAGGAAATCATCATAATCACACTACCTTAATTTTGTCATTCCTGTCATTTTAGGTGCCGTTATAGTGTTCATATAATTCTTTAACCTGCTTTTTTTCATTGTCCTGAGGATTTTTATGTTGCTCAGTCTTCACAAACATGACCTTTAATAGCAGCATTACGAGAATGTACTTTGTATAAGATGAACGGGCTCAGCATGAAGGGAAGTAAAATGGACATTTTTGTCAAGAAAACACTGACCTGTATGAAAATTCCTAAACCTGATGCCAATGGCCAACCTACCTGATTCCTAAGGATTGCCTGTTTCTGAGGTCTTTATGGCCGTGCTCTTCCTGGCCGTACTTCTGCGGGATTTTCAGATCTGTGTCGCTTCGCGGTAGGAGTGGGCGAAGCGTAGCAGGCGGTGCTGGCTGCTGGCGGGGCAGGCGTGGGGCGTCGGTCTGCGCTGATGGCCCGGACGTCGGACGCCGGGATGGGGACTCCTCTGGGGAGCGGGGCAATTCCTCCCACCGCCACTGCCGTCCCCCCGGCGAGAGGACATTTGGCAATGTCTGGAGGCATTTTTGGTTGCTACAACGGGGATGGGGAGGGACGTTGCTGGCATCCAGGGAGAAGGGGCAGGAGATGCTACTAAATATCTTCCGATGCACAGGACAGCGTCTCACAGCGAAGAATTATCCCAGCCAAGAGACAAGCCAGCAATGTCAAGGCTGAGACACTGTGATCTGGACTACACTGGAATTCCTGTTAAAATGTTGATGGATAAAGTTCTATGTTGTCTGCCTTCGTTTCATTTTGGAAGGATTCTGAAATTTTTGCTCAGAGTGATGGAAATTAATGGTGACAGTCACGCAAGGTACTTGAAATGTAGCGTGAGGCAGGAGAAAGCAGTAGCCAAGGATAAAGACTCTGGAGTTTGAAAGAATCAAGTTTAAATCTTGGCCCACCAGGGGAGCACCCTAGAGCCTGCAAATGGGTTGATAATACCTGCTTCCTAGAGCTATAATGGGGATTAAATTGAGTGATGTGTTCGAAGCACTTAGCACAGCGCCTCGCACGCAGTAGGTGTGTGACAGATGGTGGTACTGGTGGTCACCACTGTGCCAAAGCTCAAGTTCACGGTGAGTCCCACTTCTCCAGCCCCTAAACTGCAGTTGCATTTTGTAAACTTCTACTTTAGGAAAAATAGATTTTACTGATTTTTGTAACCTGGTCTTTCTTCCACTATTTGCTTCCCTTTGGTCCCTATATTTGTATGAAACCCAGACAATATGTGAAAGATACATGATCAGCGTAAATTTTACAGAAAGAACTTCTTAGGTGATCATCGAAATCTCTAATATATTTTCTCTTGTGCATTTTTTCTCCCAATAATTTACTGTGGTGGTTGTTCTTGTTAATTGGAAAACACTTGTTTTCTGATATTCTTGGTTAAGTTTGAGCTACTAAAAATTTATGAGTGGGCCTGGCTGAGATAAAAGTTATTGTTATCTAGACAAAATTATTGTCCATAAATGTAATTCAAGTCCCCAGTGCAGTGTAAGTATTTCCCCTGTCTGCTTGTCAGAAGGCAGTGGTAGGAGAACCCAGTGTGCGCTGGGGGTCTGTAACCACTCTGCTATCTACAGCTGGTTCTTGTATGTCTGAGGACATCTGAGGAGCATTCAACATCCCTCACTGAAAACATCTTGAGCTTCCTGGGTTTGGCACAGTCCTGAGTCCTAGTACAGGGATGGGCAGTGAGGAGGAAGGAAGAGGGAGGAGGGGAGGTAAGAAGGAGGAGGGGAGGTGAGAAGGAGGAGGAGGAAGAGGAGGGGCAGGAGCAGAGGGGAGGAGGGCATGGCTGGGATCGCTCAGTGCAGGGGCTGGTGTTGGAGGCTGAAATGGTCCTGATGAACTGGTAGAGGTGAGACATGCAAGGATTCTGGCCTCAGGAGAAGAAAAAGAAGAAGACGTCCACAGTGTGAGAACTGCTTCTGACAAAGGATGAGCCTTGACTCTGGCGAAGGAAAAAGACCGAGGAGCACAGGGGGCACTGAGGGAGGCTGGGTGAACATGCCCATCTTTGCCATGGGAATGCTGACCCAGAGCAGAATGTTTGCAAACCCTCCGGGCCAAGGAATTCCTCCTATTGCCCCTTCTCTCATCCACACTCGGCACTGACATGAGGTCAGGTCTCTGTTTCTATGGGATCCTGGGTGCTTTGTGTTCCCTGGGAGCCTTGGGAAAGGCCAGTTTTCTTCCTCAGACAGTCTGCTTCGAGGCCCACCTGATGCGGCCTCCGGGGTCGTTTGGAGCCTTGCCGAGGGTCACTATCTGTGGGCTTCATTCCTGACTTTGATATGGCGCATGTCATTGTTACTCTGTGACAAATTTCTATTCTCCCCCAAACCCTAAGCGACCTGCAAAGATAACTGATATAACTTCTATAACTAGTATGGAAGATGGAAGGGGAGACTAGAAAACAGTGTGTGGGAACACAGATGTTGGAAAGTGGGAAAATGGAGGTTGAGAGGAGGGGCTAAAGGGTAGCGCATAGTGGAAGAAAGATGATGTGTCCGCAGCCCAGCCTCGGAGGACTGAGGCTCCATCGAAGCCAGGGGGTCTTACTTTGTGTTCCTGAGATGGCGAGGAAGGCGGCCAGGGGCCCCGGGACAGGCCGTCCTACTCGGATTTGCTGTAGCGTGAGGGCGCCCGAAGCCCTGACATGTCTTATTGAGTAGGGCAATTAGGGTGCATTCCAGCGTCTTACAGGAATCCTATAAAGTCGTTGGCAGATCTGCGTGTGGGGGCAAACTGTGATTTTCTGGAGGGAGAATATAGAGCCCCCTGAGCTGGTGGCCGTGTGGAAAAGCCTAGACCTTGGAGGAGACCTGGATCCCTGGGGTGGGCAGGTGGCCAGCATGGCAGTGGCGGGGAGCCATGCATGGTGGATGGTCCTGGACGGGTCTAGACTGAGAGCAGGGCCTCTGATGGTAAACAAATAAGAGGCCTGAGAGAAAGAGGATCCAGAAAGAGCCAGAAAGGTGAAGGGGGAAAACAAGAAACGATGTTTTATAACAGTGAAGAGAAATGGGAGTTTCATAAAGAGGAGGCGAATAACAGATCTGGTCAGGTAAGACAGGTTTAAAAGTGCCCGCTGGATATTAGAAACAGTGAGGCCAGTGGCGGCGTTTCTTGGGCCGCTGCGGCTGGAGACCAGGTGGCGTGGAGGACAGACGCAAGGGGATGGAGCACGCCAGTGCCAACTCCTCCGTCAGAAGTTTGGCTTTGGAAAGGCGGCCAGGACACCTGCTGGGAGCTGGACGCGGGATCATAAGACTAATTTTTCCTTGTGTTGCTGAGTATGGTGACAGGCTGAGGGACAGGAGCCAGGACGGGGCAGGCAGGGGATAAAGGTTGGGAAAAGAGAGCGGAGTGTGACAGAGTAAACAGCCCGAGAGGTTCTCCGAGCCTGGTTCTCAAGGCGGGGCCTGGGGGGCCGTGAAGACAGCGCAGCCTTGTTCATGGGCACAGAGGCCGACGGCTGAGGTCATTCGTGTCATTCATGTAACCACTACTTCCCTCACGAAGTAGGGGGAGTGGTCAGCTGACAAGGGAGACGGGGCGAGGAAGCAGTGGGAGGCCGCGCTGCGACTGCAGACAACACGTTCGTGGCAACGCCAGTCGTCAGGCGTGGGTGTTCGCCGCAGAGACAGCCATGGCCGCCCCCTCTACCGGCCGGACTCCTCCTTCCCAGCCTCCTGGGTCCTGGCCCTTCCTGTCTCCCCACTGTCAGGAACCAGCACCCTGCCGAGTGTGTGTGTGCCCGCGTGCGTGTGTGTGCGCGTGCGTGTGTGCGTGCATGTGTGTTTTACAAAAGCCCTGTCAACACTCCATTGTCTGAAATGAGTTCAGTGCCAGGTGAAATTCCTCATTATGTTGATCCAAAACCTGCTTTCCAGACAGTCTGTGTTCTGGGGTCCCAACAATTTCCACAAAGCTGTTCTCATTCTACCTTCCACAGTCAGACCCGCCGAGCTCTGGATCCTGCTTCTGCCCCTCACTAACTGTGACCCTTCAGCGTGTTTTTCCTAACTTCTTCACCTCGGTTTCCTTGACTATAAAATTGGAATAATAACACTATCTGAGGAAGTTGTTGAAGGATTAGAAGAGGAGATGTGTGAAGCATTTTGCATGGTGTCTGGCGTGTGGTATGAGATGAATAAATGATCACCAGAATAACAAAATATTAATGATAGTGCTTAATGTTAATCTTATTAATGTTAATAATAATTCTAATTATGGCTCTTCAAATATTTAAAGTCTGCTAAGTTTCCACTAAAGTCTTTTTCTTCCAACTTAAAGATCCTCAGTTCTTTTCTCCTGGGGCAAGTTTCAAACAGCAGCTCTGTCAGGGCGTAGTGAGTCTCACATCCCTAGAGGAATTCAAGGAGAACACAGAGAGTCTCTTGGTAATGATGTTGCAGAGGGATCTGAACTTCTGACTGAGGCTTAAGCTGGAAAACCTTAGGGGTCCTTTACAACCTATGCCCTTCCAACCTTCTGGCTTAAAAAACAAGGTCAGAAATTAAAGAATGCAATTAACACTACTCCGTATCATAATAATCATCATTGTCAAGGCCAGGATTTCAATAAGAATGTCTGTTTTCTCTAATATTAGTGGAAAGGGTTTGATTAACTCCCAACACCTCAGCAATATCATGCTTGTTTCCAAGGGCCGTAAAGGTGTGTAAACTGTTAGTTTTCTTGATAAACATAACAGCAACATTTTACGATTCTTATTCTATAAGGGCTGCATGTTTCACAAGTATTCATTTCTTAGTCCTCATAAAACCTATGAGGAAAGTCCTCATGTTACCCTCATTTGACAGCAGGAAACTGAGGCTCAAGAGGTTAAGTGGCCACAGGGCTGATGAGTATGGGAGCAACCCTAGGACCAAGGAGACCTGGCTGCAGAGTCCCTTCTTGACCTCTAGCAATACTGCCTCTCTGCCTAGGACGGAAACCACAAACTTTTCACTTTGAGTTGGTGTGCTATTTCCCAGAAGAACTCAGCTGCTTAAACTCATTTTGTAGCTGGAAAGGAGTCTTTGAAATCACTTTGTCCAGCCCTGTCTTCTGGATGAGGGCCCTGAGACTCAGGCGAGCGTGGGGACTTGCCCTGAGCTCAGGTCTTCAGTTCTCAGCACTGCAGCTTTTCTGCCCACCATGCCATTTGTCCCCATCACTTGTTTTCATGGTTAGGCCTTGCCCTGAGCAGGTACCGAGGCCGATTCTCTGACCTTGATGGATGCTGACAGAGAAGATGGGGCACAGTTTCCTTATCACAGAGACTGGTGTTTCTGGGCCACAGTAGACCAGCCTTGTCTAAGCATTTGAAGAGGAATAAACTCAGTCCCTGTTAGTCCAATAGAGGCCCCATTAACTGGACACTTTAACTCAAAAACTAGACCAAGTGGTCTTTTTTCTGATCGGCCCCACCTCCATTGTTTGTGCTCAGATCAAATAAACGAGTTTACCAGGAGGAAAGTGTTAGGAGCCAACTGGGATTCTTTATTGGAGACGGGACTTGATTGAGAACAACTCCGGTGACTAATTACGACCTCGAGGGGGCTTCACTCTGTGGCTCCAGCTTGGAGGAGGGACTCTTCACATGTAAACTGGGCCATCTCGCAGCTCTGAGTCTAATAATTTAATTAGCTCCACAGATAGTTAGATGTTATAGAAGCCAGTGCAGCATGTCAAATAGACGGTTTTAACAGTCCCCGTGCGGGCCGCTGTCGCGATCCACGTGCGCGTGTGGCGGGCGTCTCAGGCTGCTGAGCTGCGCTCCCCAGAGTCGCCACCATCAGAAAACCTCCCAGAATCGCACCAGGTTTTCCCTATTGTCTGAACTCAGAAAACTCTTCAGTTCAGCTCTCAAGATTTTAAAAATTGATTTTCTTCATTTAACATTCTTTGGGGATTTTAAACACATACGCAAACGCGGAGAGGAGCGCAGCGAAGCCGCGTGTGCTCCACACTCAGCCTCAGCCGTTGTCGGCGTCGCCTGATCGCCAGACTGCTGCTTCATCCAGGCCCCCTGCCCAGCGACTCCATTTTGTTGTTTGCTCATTTTTGCCAGAGCGCTTTAAATCGAATTCCAGACAAGGTATTGTTTCATCTGTAAATACTTCAGGATTTATCTCAAACCAATAAGAACTCTTATAACAACATAACATGATACCGTTATCACAGGCTAACATGACTGAGAACGCCTTAACACCATCTAATACCCTGCCGTTAAAATATAATGTATTTGGATGCGGTTATTTGCCCAATTCGTTCAATTTTCCCCAATTATCTTTACAAAATTCCTTTGTGTAGTTGGTTCGTTTGAACAGAATTCAAACAAGCTCCACACATTGCATTTCTTAAATTCTGTTAAATCTCCAACAATTGCCCCCTCCATCCCGCCCCCTTTTCCACTCCATTTATTTGTTAAAAACTGAGTCATTTGTCCTATAGAGTTTCCCTTACTCTGGGTTGGCTTTATGGTATCATTTAGCGTGTTCTGTTTCCCCTGTGTTTCCTATAAAATCAACTCTAGAGACTTGATTGGAGTCAGGTTTAATTTTTATTTCCTTTTTTATATATAAAAAGAAAGCTTGCAGTAAAGAAAGCTATTTAACTCAAAGTACTCCAAACATTTAATCATGGACCCCTTTTTCAAGTAATACTTAATGAAGTCCTATAAAATTATTTTCTGTAGACTACCCCTGGGGAATGCTGGCAAATATTAAAGATAGTTGATATCCCTTCATTTCTCCACTAAGGATTGTAATATGCCCAGTCACAAGCAGGGTAGGCCCTAGGAGATAGAGAGCCCTGATTAAGGTTTCCACCCTCAGTCTACAGAGTAGATAAGAGAGTCAGGCCGCATGTTTATAACAAAGGCTGAAGAAAGATGAGAGTGTTCCTAGCACAGGGATCAAGGCTAGGCCTTCCTAAAAGCTGTCACCTGCCTTCCTAGTGGCAGGAAGCCTAATGTTCTAAGACTGTCTGGTTTTAATTATTTCAATTTATTTCTTTGGAATTGACTTTTTCTCTCTTGGGTGCCCAAGTTTCTGGCTTCCATCCATGAGATGGGAGCTAAAAACATTCAAGAATAGCACAAAGGGAAGACTGAGATCTGCTCCTAAGGAAAGCAGCTTCTGCAGAATTAATGTTTTGCTACTTTTTTCCCTTCTCTCTGTCAAGGACCTTGTTGATAATGATTCTGTTATGGAAAAAAATATTAACAAAAGCTAAACACGTGATAATGATTTGAAGTGAGGGAGCAGCCATTAAGATAACTTCTTCCTAATTTTTTGCCATATTGGCGTAGCATCTGTATTATTATTTATATATTTTTTCTTTAAATCACTTCATCTTTTTAACATAAAAAATATATTTAAATGGAAATTTATAGTACTTTATAAATTTCCATTTAAATATATTTTTATGGTGATAAAGAAGAAAATTTATAAATTACACAATAAAAATAAAATAGCTTGTTAAATTTAAAACATTGAAAGGATTGAAAGAGCAATGACAAGCAAATAACGTCTAATAAATTTTGTCGACTGCATACCAAGAAATCAAGAGATATTTATTAAATGTGTTAGAGTAATATAAGTTTTATATTTAAAAAAAATTCCTGGTTGGAAAGAGCAGAAGAGGGAAAGTTGACACTAGCTATCAAAATGGCAAATACACGGCCCCTCGACCCGCCCATTCTCCTTCTAGGGCTCGATCTAACAGATGCACTCTCCATGACAAATCGTGAGGGTGCAACGCTGTTTATTACAGTATTGTCTGCATTGCAAAACAGCTCAAAGATTAGAGACCCCTGAATGTCCTGTGGGACAAGTGAGGTTGATTACGATATGATATCAACCCACGTAACGCAACGCTGGGCAGCACAATGACGCGGCTCTTTATGTACCAACCTGAATCATCTCCAGGACGTATTTTTTTTTAATGAAAAAAAACAAGATGTAGAATGATGTGTATAATGAAGATAAAAAATATGTACATTTGCTCTTATATGCATAAAATAAATCTGGAAGAACGATGCTAATAACATCAATTGCTTCTGGGCAGGTGACTTTGCGTGACTGGGTGTCAGATGTAGAGGGGAGATTTTTCACTGTATACCTTTTAGTTATGTGATTTCTTTTTTTTATTTTGAACGTGGTAAGGTGTGGTAGGCGAAATAATAACCTTGGAACCTGTGACTATGTTATGGCGAGGGAGAATTAAGACTGCAGATGGAATTAGGGTTGCTAGTTAGCAGACCTTAAAATAAAGAGATTCTGGGCTATCTGAGTGGGCCAGATGTAAGCACAAGGGTCCTTAAAACAGAAGAGGGAGACTAGAGAATCAGTGTCAGAAAGAGAACTGATGATGTGTCTGGTTTGAAGGTAGCGGAAAGAGGTTGAGAGCCAAGAAATGCGGGTACCCTCTAGAAGATGGGAAAAGCAAGGAAAGAGATGTCCTCAGCCCCTCCAGAAGGAACACAGCCCTGACTGCACCTCAGTTTCAGTGCAGTGAGGTCCATTCAGACTTCCGACATCCAAAACTATGAGATGAAGGAAGTTTTATTCTGTTAAGCCACCAGGTTTGTGGTAACTGGTTGCAACAACAATAAGGTATTGCTTATTTTAAATATATAGAATAATGGTTAGAAGTTGGGTCTTTGATGCCTGAATTGCCCTGGCTTTTATTCTGGCTTTTCCAGCTGTGCAACCTTGGGCAAGTTGCTTGACCTTTTGTGACTAAGTTTCATCATCTACAAAATTGAGATAATAACATTTACTTATTTACAGGGTAATCCCTACGTCACAAGGTTGTTGAGAGTATTAAGTGAGTTAATACATGCACTTTCAACAGTGCTAGTAAATGTTGGCTACTACTATGATTAACTACCCTCTCTAACTGGGGATATATCAACAAATATAAAAATATATATTTTTTGTTGTTTGCTAAGAAATAATTCCTACTTAAAATTATGTAAATAATTATATTCAAAAACCAAACAAACCAAAAAGATACATTTTAAGAAACCATCTGAAGGTATCTCCAGAATCTGTTCTTCTTAAGAAGGTCTAAAGTTATTTGGTGTTGTCTTAAAGTCATAGAATAAAATTTTCCTTGTCTGCTAAGACACTGCCAATTAGGGGGAAATATTCATGATGAAGGCTGTCCAGGGTCTCTTCCTAACCTATTTGCAAATGAATTAATAACCAAGTCTTTCAGACAATGGAAAAAATCTCAGCTCCCGGAATCCAAGTCTCTGCCCCATGCTGCCAGACTTGCCCCCTCCGCAACTCCTTAATCTTGACTGTGGACCTCACACACTTGCCTCATAACAGTATATACAGGTCTTTAATTGAGCACATAGAATAATTTGTAAAGCCAGAACCACCCAGTCATAATATTTCATAATAGAGAAGTTTTCTGTGAAAAAAATTAAGTTCCTCTTATAACTTAAGTGAATAAGTTAATCAAACTTATTCACTTTCCTAATCAAAAGAAAATGAGCTTGGTTTTGAAACCGTAGTTCTTGGTAGCTATTGACCATCTTGTCACACAGCCAAGAAAAAAGTCAGGTATTTGGTTGCTTGCTGATGACATGACTGATGATAATATCAGCTTCATTAAGTACTAGTCTTAAATCTTCATACATATTCTGGAGGGTGACAGTTTTCTTGTGTATATAAGGGCACAAAGGAGATATATAGCTTTGGTGCAACAGCTTGGATATGGAGGCTGGTCTTATGTTATCAGCGAGAGCTTGAGCCCATCCATGTCCATCCCAAATCCTTGCTTTCAGTCTATATCATGAAGGATCTGTGAGTTGTCTGTACAAGTTGTCCAAGGTTGGCACATAAAATATCTTCATGGACTTCTTTACTCTGCTCACATACTGACAACCCTAAAAGAACACCTGAATTCAGACTATCGCTGGGTTTGCCAGTTTGCAGTGACTCATTTCACGTTGTACTGCTGATAAAAATGGCTGCCTCATACTGGCTGCTATTTCTGTAATTTATGTTGCTGGATAGAGGTATCTCTTTAATCATTATGCTTACTTCGTGGTGGTCATTATTCGCCATATTTTTTTGATGTCAGGACTGACAATTTGTCAATAAACTTAGCAGTTCCAGGCTTTGCAATTAAATATAATCATATGTATTTGGCTTTCACATATTTTACACTTTTATTCCTGAAACACTATGTTCTAACACTTACATTAAATTATTTTGATAGCTTTTATATAGTGTTCTATGTACATTTCAAACTAAATGTTGTCAACTTCCAAAAGAGATTATTTGATTTATCACTGAAAAGAACATGCCATCCACATAGGAATTCAGTGTTTGAGAATCCATTCCAGCAAATGACTACTTTTTTTTCATAGAGTTTATAACTTTCTAACATATTATTTACTTGTTTATTATAGTTATCTTTATGTTCTGTCACTTCTCTCTCCCCCACTGAGGAATATAAGCTCCACGAGGTGGGGAGTTGTGTTTTTTTTTGTTTTTTTTTTTAATATTTACAGCTATATCCCCAGCACATAAAACAGTACCTGGCAGATAGCAGGCACTCGATCAATATTTGTTGAATGAAAAATGAATGAACTGGCACTACAGACATAGGATGGGTTTCTGAATGACCCTTCTGACCAGCAGCACAGACACAGTGTCAAAGACTCACACTCTTTTTATCTCTTGGCCCTGCTGCCCTCAGTGAGAGCTTTGTCCCTGGCTGGTTACCTTTGTGGTCACAAGATGGCTACCAGAGACAGTTGGCATTATCCACATCTATGAAGAAAGAGAAAGCACTTGATTGAGTCAGCTTGGGTCTCATGTACCCAGTCAGGGATGATGATATACAGGCAGAGAATGGATTAAACCAATCAGGATCCACCCTTTCTCTGACAGCCACCTCGAAGAGTTAGAGTCAGCTTCTCCTGAACACTTCGTGAGCTACGTGGAGGCTGATGGACAGCTAAAGTAAGGAAGTGGGGGGTGGAGCACGGGTGATAGATAGGAAACCAACGCTGCCCACTGCAACTTTATTGATTTTTAAAATATGAAAGGGCAAAGAATGGAACTCAGAGGGCAAAGAAGAAAAATAAATCTTCCTCTCTTCCCTCCATCACAACTGCCAGAAGTAATCTCGCAATAGTGTTTTATTAAGCATCCATTAAGGGCAGAGCATCCGCGAGGGACATAACACGAAAACTGCCCAACACTTGGGCACTTGGTAGCCGAGACTGAAGAAATGGGAAAGAAAAATCATGTCAATTTTTTGAGTCTAGGTATTGGTGTAAAAAGTGTCAGATTTTATTTCTTGACACAGTTAGTCTGAGGTGGGCCCCAAGTGTGGATATCCAATAATCCAGTCATTCGTTCATTCAACAAACAACTAGTAAGGACTGCTCTAGGCACTGCTCTGCACTGAGATGCAGCAACAGATAAAGCCCACCCTCAGGAAACTTACTTTCTTGACAGGAGGTAGATAATTAAGAGAACGTGAATAAAATATGTAGTAGATCAGACAGTGATACATGCTATGAAGAAAAATACAGCAGGAAAGAGGTTTATATATTGAATGGGGGTGTAAATTTCAATAGAGTGACTAAGAAAGGGCTCCCTGAGATGGTAATATTTGAACAAAATTTAGAGATGAGGAAGCTAGCCCACCACTGGGGAAGGTGTTCAATTTTTAAAATTTTAAATTCCGGATTCTTGCAAGACATTTAAGAGCTATAACAAAGTAGAAATATGTAATACAGAAACGTAAGCTCACATTTCATCCAGAGTAGAAGTAGTGAGTTGTCCTTCTAAAACCTGGATGCAACCAGAAGGCTGACCTCTAAAGGGCTGGGGACCTTGGGCGGGGTGAGGAGGGGGGTGGCGTGGTAGTGATTAACCAGGATTGGAGAATTCTTGAACAAAATCTTCCCCGATTGCTTCATTAAAGTTGAACTTTCAAATAAACTTTTACAAGAAAGTGTTACCATATTCTGTAAATTTGGGACCCTTAAATTTTCTTCATAGCACTGGGTAAATTAAACTTCCCCTACCGTTCACAATTTAGGTGGGGGAGAGGAGACGCTGAATACATAAAATGAAAAATATTGTAAGAAGTGCATACGCACGTGAAAACAGTTGGGGAGAAGGCTTCCTACCTGAGGAGTTACCAAAAGGAGACATGTGATCCGAGAGAGGAGGATAGGGGAAGAATGTTCCAGGCCAAGGAAAGAGCATTCTGGGGAGCAGGGAGGAGGACAGGGGGTTCCAGTGTTGAGGGGACAGAGAGAGCGAGAGGGTAAAGGGCCCTTGTGCACTTCTCTCTCCAGGGATGAAATAGCTAGTCCTTGCTTTGGGAATCAGGGATTCTGATGACCCATTTCCATCTTGGGCAACTTCATTAGATCATCGTCAGGAGAGCATCTCTCCTGAGCAAAGCACATGCTTGGGGCATGTTATCCTGTCGGATTTCAGGGAAGAGAACGGGGCTGGAGATGGAGACCGGGAAGCCAGTGGTGTGGAGTAAATGCACTGGAGAGAGCCCTGATAAAGGTGGGGAAATGCAGGGTGAGGAAAGGAAGGGTAGGACTAGAGCAGGTCCACACAGACTATGAGGAAGAGCTGGTGCTCCTGAGAGGGGCCGAGGGGCTGGGCGGGGAGGGGCGGAGGCCATGGTTGTTGCCTCGGTCGGCCTCAGGAAGATGGCGGCTCCTCTGGGGCATCGGATCTGCTGGCCTGCCCCTTCCCTTGTCTGTCCTCTCACAGTCTCCTCCCATGTATGGAACCCCAGTCTCTTCTCTTTCTCTTATCCCACTCTGGAAATCTCCTTGGTGGAAACTCTCCTTTGGCTTGACTATCAGATATCGATGTTTCCTGAATTCTGCCTGGCCTTCTTGTTTTGCACTGTAGCTACGTTTCCCCAAGGTGACTCCATCCAAACCTATGGTTTTCCTCTAAGCTCTTCCTGCTTTGGGAAGGAAGAGCGTGAGTGAAAAGGAGGGAGGGAGGAAGGAAGGGAGGCAGGAAGAAAGAAAGGAATGGGGAAAGAGATTCTGGAAAGCATTGCCCCCCAAATACTGTTCCATTAACATTAGTCTCATTTTACCATATTCAAACTTTTTAGGGACTTGACCTCTGACTTCTAAAACTCAATGAAATATTGGCATTATAATAATGTTTATTAATCAGGGCTCGAACTATCTATAGTATTTCATTACTTAAAAATGTATTTTTTTTTTGAAACTGAAAAGCGTGCCAGAAAGTCCACTCATTGGGCATGGCCGTGTCTCCGTCCACTTCTTTGACTCTCTTGTCAGGGTCAACGTCAGCACCCTCCTCCCCCTTAGATCTACTCCGACCACAGAGCTCCTGCCCTGGGTCTTGTGCCCCCTGGGTCTCGTGCCCCCTCTCACTGATAAAGGGGTCTGCAAGGCCAAGGTGTCAAACCCACTCACAGTTCCTGCCTGCCCCCTAGATCTCAGAATTCCCCACCCCAATGGCCCTGGGGCCTGTGCAGGGCCTCTTTCTGGGGCAGTCCTCTCAAGGGACACTGCCGAGCTCAGGCCTGAGCGTGGCAGAGTGGCACTGTTTCTGTGGGGGGCCGCTGGAGCTTGGCCCTGTCCACTAGTGTGGGCCTGCAGCCCGAGAGGCCCCTCTGGGTGTGCTGAGCAGGTAGTAGGAAGAAACGGACCTGGGGGGGGCCTTGCCCACACACCGCATTCCGGGCAGAACTCCAAGGAGCCTGAGAGTTCTGAACTCGATCTTGGCCTTTTACGGTATTGGGAAGTTATTTGTCAAGGTAGGTAGACAAAATACATCCTATTTAACATTTCGTGGGTTTAGTAATTTGAAAATACTTAGACATGCAGAATATCACCTTCATTTGTACTCTTGCCCCAGGCCCTATAGTTTCCAGAGGCCAAATGCTAAGAGAAATGTCATTTTGCAATATCTGTGAGTGGACACATTTTGAGAGACGTGATAAAGAGAAGGTACAAATATGAGTTGTGCAGCAGAAACACTTCCTCAGCCCATTCAGAGGCATCGGGAGGAATTTATGCTATGCGGTACCAGAACAAATAAACACGGTTTCTGGCACTTCCTCCACTCCAGCCTTTCTCCCTCTTTGTTCTAAGTAGTGTCAGATGTAAAAGGGCTGGCTTCACATCAGCCCTGGAGGAAGTGCAAGGACGCACAAGCATTCCTGACTTAAGGAAATAATCTGACAAAATATTCTTTAATTTATTGGAAGATATTAAAATACATACGAACATATTCTTTGATATGAGTATAACATTTCATTGATATATATTTAGTGGAGTTGGTTATATAAGTGAGTGAAATCTGTTTTTTGTTTTTTGGTTTTTTAAAGAATCTGGGCAGCTTTTTGTTTTGTGCTTCTGAGAAAGAACCGGAGCAGTGTTCTGGCTGGCCATATTGCCCCTCGAAAATGACACTGGTTTAAATTGCCATCTGTAAGCTGAGCTGGCTTTCAAAGCTTTATCTCCAGACCTGGCCTCTCTCTTGAGGGGTGCTGCATGCATCCACCTGCCTAGTCAACACCCCCAGCTAGCTTCTGCACTCAACATGGAGAGTCTGTATTAGTTTCCTGTGGCTTCCATAACAAATTATCACAGATTGGTGGCTTAAAAAAAAAAAAACAAAACAAAACAGAAATTTAGTCTCTCACAGCTGTGGAGGCCAGAAGTCTAAATTCAAGGTCACACTCCCCTGGAAGGCTCCAGGGGAGAATCCTTGCTTTCGACTTCCAGGCTCTGGTAGCCCCAGGCATTCCAATCCCTGCCTCCACCTTCACATGGCCTGCCCCTCCCCTGAGTGTCTGTGTCTCCGATCTCCCTCTCCCTTTCTCTCATAAGAATACCTGTCATTAGATTTAGGGCCCACACTAAATCCAGTGTGATCTCAAGATCCTTAACTTAATCATACTTGCAAATTAGATCATATTCAAAGGTCTGGGGGGTTAGGACTTGGACATGCCATTTGTCCAAGCGGACTAACCACTCACTGTTCAACTCCCTGCATAACCCATTGTGTTCCATCGAAACCAATTCTTTGTGACGTCTCTGTCTGGGTAGGGGTGCCCATGTTCCTCGAGTGAACATGAGAATTCATCCTGGACCAATCCCCTCTGTTCCCCCTCGTGTCCAGTCGGTCACCCAGGGCTGTCGCCTCACTCCTAGGAGCCGGGGACATCTATCCTCTCCCCTTTGGTTTCCTCTGCCCCCTTCACTGGCCTTTTTGTTTTCCAAACTCCCACCTCAGGGCCTAGGTATTAACTCTCGCCTCTCTCTGGAAGGCCCTGTCCCTCAAGATTCACAGGCAGGCTCACTCTTTTCAGAGTTCTCAGTTCAAGCATCATCACTTCTGAGGGCTTCCCCTCCCCCACCTGCCTCACATAGGCTCACAGGGTCTCCATCACATCACTCCGCTTTATTCATCCTGAACTTTTTCAAACCTTCTGGTATTTTCTTATTTATTTATTTATAGGTATGTTATTGCCTGTCTTCCTGCCTCCCTGCCCCACACGGCAGCTTCATGAGGTCAGAGAATCTTGTCTATTTGTTCATCTCTGTATCTCCATTCTGGAGAACAGTGACTAACACAGAGTAAGTGTTTCTTAAAAATCTACTAAATAAATGATTGATGCCTTAGCGCTTGCCTTTATTTCCTTTGTTCAGACGACTGCAAGGCCTTTAAGTGTCTCAGGTCGAATCTTATCATTTTTCTCTTGGGCTTAATAATCATTTGCCAGTTCCCACAGGATCGTGCTGGATCCTTGGCTTGGCATTCAAGGCCTGCGGCGAGCTGCCCGCACCGTGCTCCCTGCCCGGCTTACTCCAAATGCTTCCTCAAACTTCTCCTCTGCTCACACCTAAGGATTGTTTCACGGCTCCGGCTCTGCCTTTGCGCCCAATATCCCTGCTTCTGGTGTCTTTCTCTCCTTGCATCTTGGACTCTGACTCTGGTTCTCCGTTCAAAGCCGAGTTCCTGCGTTGCCGACTCCGCCTCTCTGCCACCCTGGCACCACAAGCTTTCATTGTTGTACAACTGTATTCCTTGCTTTCTTCACTGCTGTCTCTGTTCGGCTTGCCTCCTGGAGGATAACCTCCGTGTGGTCAGAGTCTAGCACATCATGAGCACTCTGGAACCAGCCTCGTTTCTACTTCCTCGGTCTCCGCGATTCTCCCGCTGGCCTGGTCCCAGACCCTCGCTGTACAGAGCCATCTCCTGGGAGCTTCGCTGGCTTGCTGTTTGCCTCTGGAACACCTACCTCCCGGCTTTGCCCTCTGGGCATCTGGTTTCCTAGGATTACTTGTCTGACTTCTGACTCACTGAAGTTACCTTAATCCCCTGCATTTATATGAGCTTAAGTTCCACAGTTTCCAGGTATTTGCTGGCATCTTTTGACTTGCTGCCAGGAACTAGTCTTAATTTAGCCCAAGAGGTAGGTGCCGAATCAGAGCCGTGGGGTTTCCCAGAGCCAAGGAGGTAAATTTCAAAGACTGCAGGGAAGTGAAGCAAAATAAGTTCCAAGAAGTGTCAAGGTGGCAATCATGACTTCGTTAATGGTCTCTTGGGAGAGGTTTTCAGAGGTGTGATGAGTGAGGCCAGATCATAAGAAGCAAGCAGGAGGTTGGGTACTGAAAACAGAGGTAGAGGGGTGGGTGCACTTCAGGCATGTGAGAGCAGAGAGAGAAGGATGGTGTCTTAATCCACGTGGGCTGCTATATAAACAGAGTACCATATAAACAACAGATATTTATTTCTCACACTTATGGAGGCTAGTCCAAGATCAGGGTGCCAGCATGGTTGAGTTCTGACCATAGGGGCCAGAACTCTTGGGGGATGCAAACTCCTGACTTCTCCTTGTATCCTCACATGGCAGAGAACAGAGGAAGCAAGCACTCTTGTGACTCTTACAAGGGCACTAATCCCATTCAGAAGGGCTCCTCCCTCATGCCCTCATTTAACCCCAGTCATCTTCCAAAGACGCATCTCCTAATACACATGTGTTTCAGCATATGAATTCGGGGGACACAAACATTCAGTCAATATAGACGGAGTGGCAGGTTTGTTAACGTTAGACGGTACCACCTTGAGCACCGCAGCAGAGCTGCCCATATTCTCATGGCTCCCCGTACTGTTTGTCATGGCCAGTACCTGTGTTCTTATTAAAGGTGAGGGTTTCTCAACCTCTGCCCCATTGACATTTTGGGACAGAGAGTTGTGTTGGGCTTGAGGTCGGGGAAGGGGAAAGGGTGGCTATCTGTGTGTTGTAGGAGCTTCAGCAGCATCTCTGGCTTCTACTCATTAGATGCTAGGAGCATCCTCCACCCACCCAGCCGTGACAACCAAAAATGTCTCCAGACATTGCCAAGTGTCCCATGAGGGGCAAAATCACCTCGAGTTGAGAACGATTGGCTTAAGGGTGTGAGGACCCACTTTGGGGAGCACATGAAGGCCTGGGAATTAACAACCCCCATCCTCTGCAGGTGTGGGATGTGAGCATCCCAGCTCCCTCATCCCTTTGCTGGAATGTGTTTTGCAATGTTTTCCAGTTTGCTCTGCAGGATTCAGCTCCAGTGCTGACTGCAGTACCTGACTTACTGCTGTGCTTGGCGACTTTCTCTTCCCTGTGCTACTCCCTTCCACCCCACCCCCTTCACCTACCTGTGTCCCTCGCTTCTCAAGGTCTCTTATGGGGGGGTCCACCCTAAAACAAGTGTGACTGAAAAAAGGGAGAGGTACTGGGAAAGAGGAAGAGATAAATAAGATGAATGGAGCAAGGAAATATACAGCATCAAGAATACAAGGGAAGAATGAGTTTCCGAGTTCTACTTAAAAGAAGAGAAACTGAGAAGGAGCAGGGAGTTTGGGGGAGGAAGCTGGGTCAGGGAGCAGGCTCTCCTGGTCTCTGCTTCGTGATCTCAGCTTCCCCCGCAAAAGAGGCCATCAGGTCACCTGCCTAAGGGGAGGAAAAGAAGTGTAGCACTTCCCACCGTTCCAAGAAAAGTTACCATTCTTCAAGATGTGGAAGGGCATGGTCGACAAAGGCGTTCCCTGTTCAAATACTTGGGAGAAATTTACATGTTATTCGGTGCTTCATAATGTTCATCAGTGAATTAAAAGTTCTGATAAGCTGTTCAACATGAGACCAGTTTAACTTTTTTTTCCAACCTAGCATTTCCCAAATTTATTTGGGAACCCCTTCTAAACCCCTTACCTTCTTCAAAAGCAAAACAAAAGTTCAAAAATAAGTAAATAAAAATCCATTTACATCTCAAAGGACACCAGTAATCTTTGGGACTCATTCTGGGACCTGCTGTGTGAGGCACTCAACAAGAGAATATTCACTAGCCAGCCTAAAGGGCAGAGGGTCACCTAAGGACAGACAAATCTGTTAGTGTGCAGAATTAATATAATTTTGTTTTTTGTTTTGTTTTATTCAGCAATATTAACTGACCTAGAGCAAAAGAGTTCATAGAAATGCAGCCAGCTGCCAAGAGAGGGGAAAGTGAAAGAGACACGGGCGTTGGGTGTTAGTGACATGGTGTTGACATTGCTGGCCCGAGCAGTGGCTGAGGCCTTCTGAGGAGGCTGTCTTTTCCCTCACTCACTGTCTTCTCCAGAAGACGGTGCCAAGGCCTCTGGGGATACGGGGAAGGGATGGACAATCCTGTGTGTGGCGTCACCAAGGAGGGGAGAGTAGGGTCGAGTCCTAAAGGATAAACGAGAGTTTCCTAGGCAGGTAAGAAGGGAAAAGACATTTCGGGCAAAGGGAGTCAAGGTGCACAGATGTGGAGGGGTAAAAAAGCTGCAGCTTCTAGAACTGTTGAGAAAGTCAGTGGCCGGAGACAAAATAATATGGGAGCAGGAGAAATTGTGGACAAAGAGTCATGGGGTACAAACTATAGGGGCTGTTTCCAACCCGTGATAAGGAAAAGAGAGCCCTGATAAAGGTTTTATTTATTCATTTTCGATGTTTCAAAAGAGGTTGTTATAATTTTCTAGGCAGTCTTCCATTTTGGGTTTCCTCTTTAATTCAAGTTGTTTAGATATAATTTAAAAAAATATTTCCAGGTGATAGTGACTTATCTTCTGGTGGTTATTAAACTCTAATTTTATTGTATTGCAATCAGAAGATTGCCTATATTCTGTCTGCTTTTGGAATCTATGAAGTTTTTCTTTGTGACCTAAATTATGGTCAATTTTGGTGAATTTTCCACAAGCACTTGTATTATCAATATATATACATATAAAACAGAGAAAATATATATAACTTAGTTCAATCTTGCTATTTGTTATTTGGTTCTTTTACATCCTGTATGTGTGTTCACATCTATTTATTCTTTCATGGAGCAAGTCTCGAATTAAATTCTACCTCCAATGAATTTCTGACTATTTCTCTTTGCAGCTCCTGTAGCTCTTTCTAGTGAAATTCTTAATTTTGAGAATACCATGATTATATCTGTAATTTAGAAAAGAAAATGCAGGCAGCAACATGGGGAAGGGTTTGGAAGTAGAGCCTGGAGGTAGCAGACTAGGAACCCAGGCAAAGGTTGCAGAGAAAGGAAAGAAAGTGACAAATTAGCACAGAGAGTCAATGGACGTGCAGGCATGAGCGAGAAGGAGGGGTGAGGAGGACCCAGGATCCTGGCTGGCTCTGCCTGCCGGCTGATGACGACGTTACTCTGAGTGTTGAAGGTGGGATGCCAGCAGTGTGGTGTCCTCACATGTTATTGTGACCAAGTTGTTGCTTATACGACTTACCTCTCTTTCCAACAAGGGCAAGGCCATGTCTGCTTGCTGTCGATTATCCATCTATCTCCTCTGAGCCGGGTACAGCATTCCTGGCACACAACAGGGGCTGCAAGACCATTTTTGAATAAATGAACAGAACGCGGTCGCTGAGGCGCCGTGGGGCCGTCGGTGGAGGGACCCGCTACGCAGCTGGGACGGCGGGGCAGAGAGCGGGCCGCGCTGCCGGGGGAAAGCGCGGGCGGAGACGCGAGCTGCCGTGGCGGGACCGGCAGCAGAAGGGAGTCGGGATGGAATTGTGGCGGGGTCACACGTGGCTGCCCCTTGTGCAAGCAACTCGGTCTGCCTCTGGGCCACGTCGCCCGTGCCCTGGGAATGAAGAGATCTGGGAATCTCTCTTATCAGGGCCATTTTGGTTGTCCTCAGTCATTCAAAATCCCATCCCCCCACCCCCGGCCTCTGTCTGTGGTTGTCCTACCTATTTCACTCCATTTACTATTCCCCCTTTTCTCCACCGACTCTTCTCCAGGTTATTTTTTCTCTCCATGTATTTTCCTGTTTCCTCTTGGATTGCCTAGCAATTTCCTTTCCAGTGGCTTCCTCCCTGTAGGGTCTGCACTTGCTCCTTCCATATTGCGGGGCACTGGGAGGGGGCGTCCTTCTCTCCTGCTCCCTGTGGCTGCCCCTCTGTCTCTTTCTTCCCTTCTCAGCTAGGCTTCTGGAAAGACGGGCACATCTGTTATCCCTACTTATCTCTTACTCAGATTTCAGCGTGGCTGTTTTCTACCCTTTCCCTCAGACACCTCTCTCCAAAGTCATTGGTTTGCCACACCCAGTTCCAGTGGACCACCTTCCAACGTTACACCCTGTCCTTTCCGTGGCCTTTCACACTTCTCCTCGATACTTTCTCCTCCTTGACCCTCTAAGGAGGGTGAGCAGACAATTTATCTTTTAAACTGGGCCACGGTTTAAAGCGAACCGAGGCTCTAATTAATCATTATGCCAGGCTGTCACAAACCAAGACTCCCCCAGGAGATGTATGGTCTCCCTCCCACCCTCCCTCCCTCCCCGCAAACCTCCCTCTCCCTTCTCGGCTGCTCATCCGCAGACTCCTCCATGGAGTCTTCTCCCTCCATCTTCTCCTTGGACACTTCACAGGCCCCCTCTGCTGTCATGCGACACCATCTCCCCGTGTGTTCTTATCCACCCAAGACTCAGTCCCCACTTGTCTGCAATGCCTCAATTTCTATGCTTCATGTACAAACCCAACTGCCAACCGCAGGTCTCTACCTGGACGTCCTAGAGGCAACTGCACATCTACATCTGAAACCAAACTCAGGTCTTAACCCCAAGCATGTTCTCTTCCTGTCGGCGAGAGGCGAACGGGGGAGTGCGCAGGAAGTGCCCGTGAAGAGCACAGGTGCTGGAGTTACGCCCGCCCGGGTCCAAAGCCGGGCACGTTAGGGTAATTATGTAACCTCTCCCAGCCTCAGTGTCCTCATCTGTAAAGTAGAAATAACCTACCTCATGAGTTGGTTTCGAAGATTAGATGAGACAATAATGAAAATGGCAGATATTTCTCAAGAACCATATGAGCCACTTCCATGTAGCTCACGTGTATTATGTCATTTAATCTTTGCTGAGGTGAGTGCCATTGTTGTGCCTCTTTAACAGATGAGGAAGTTCGCAGAAAGATTAAGTAACTTTCTCTGGGTCAGTGGCAAAAGTAGGATTCAAATTCAGCAAGTCTGGCTCCGGACACATTTTCTCAAGCACCTCAGTGTCTGTGTGTGCAAAGAGCTTAGAACAGTATGCAGCATGTAATAAGTGCTCAGCAAATTATCTCCACCCCCACCTAGTCGACCAAACTATCTACCCAGCAGGAGGCCTCTTTTTCTCATCCTTCCTCACTCTACAGCTATTGAATCCTGCCAACTATACCTTAAAATATTAAGCACTTGTCCAGAGTTAACCTACTTAGCTATTTTTCTATATTCCTAGTTCACTGCCCAAGGTGTCCTGATATCGAGAAGTCAGCTACCAAGATTCCAGATGTGACTAGAAAAACCAGATCTCTGCCTCTAATTTGAGGCTTTTTCTTCCCAACTACCACTCTGCTTGCTTTCTCTAAATCTTGCTACATTGCCATGAAAACAAGCCTGGGCCCGCCTGCGGGAGGTTGGGAGACTACATGGAGCAGAGACGAGCGATCTCAGCTGAGGCCACCGTGACCAATCAGTGACCAGCCAAACCAGCAGCTGACCACAGACACATGAGTGAATCTGGCCAAGACCAATGAACCACCTAGCTCAGCCTGGACCACAATGCCGACTTGTGGAAAGGTAAGCTAAATAAACGGTTGTTATTTTCAGCCACTAAGTTTAGGAATGGTTTGTTATGCAGAAAACACTAACTGATACTCGTATATTGTATTAGTCAGCTCAGTCTGCCATAACAAGATGCCACAGACTCTGTGACTTAAATGACAGAAAGTTATTTTCTTACAGTTGTAGAGTCTAAAGTCCAAGATCAAGGTGTTGGCAGAGTTGATTTCCAGTAATATCTCTCTTCCTGGCTCACAGATGTCACCTTCTTGCTGTATATTTACATAACCCTTTCTTTGTATGAGCCCAGAAAGAGAGAGAGGTTTCTGTTGTCTATTCTTCTTACAAGGACATTAGTCCTATCAGATTAGGGCCCTGCCCTTATGAACTCATTTAACCTTAATTACCTCCTAAAGGCCTTATCTCCAAATACAGTCACATTGGGGGTTAGTGCCTCAACATACGAATTTGGCAGGGGGGCGGGCACACATTTCAGTTAATATCAGGCATTAATCAAGTAGAAGTGCAAGCCATGATTGCTGCTAAGGTCCCTTGGAAGGAGTGTGAGGGCAGAGGAGACCCAGAAGCTAAGGACAAACTCAGAGAAACACTAGCCTTTTGGGCCAGCAGAGGGTGAGGACTCTGTGTGGAGACAGAGGAGGAAAGTGGGGGAGGGGAGTACAAGGAGACTCAAGTGAGTGATAAGGAGGCAGAAAGCCAAGCCATCCTTGGTTTCACAAAGGAAGAAACGATCACCAGAGTCAAGTGCAGCAGGCAGAAGTCAAGGACCAGTCAAGTGCCAGCTGGTCTTGGCCGGGTCCTCGGTGACCCTGACGAATGTCAGAACTCTGGTAGGGCCAGAAGCCACATCACAGTGGATTGAGGAATGAAAGAAAATAAGGAAGGACAAAGCTGATAAAGAATGCTTCTGAGGGGTTTGGATGAGAAAGGACAGGAGAAATTTGGGAACATATGAATCAAGAAGAAATATTTTAGGACAGGAAGGACTTGTGTATCTTTATAGCATGAGAGGAATAGGTTAGAAGCAGGGAGAGGTTCATAATACGAAACAGGGTTTGGAGAAGGCAAACTAGTCTGTTAGCTTTGCTACCTGCCAGGCCCGTGCCAAGCTCTCTGTGTGGCTTATCTCATTTAATCCTTCTGTCAACTCTATGAGATAAAGGCAAATATTATCCCATTTTGCTTATGAAGAAATTGACAAATCTGCCCAAGATCACACTGGAAATGATATAAATGGGATTTGAACCCTGACACCTGACTTCTCAGGCTGAGGGATTTGACCTGGATTTTGGCCTGATTTTAAATAACAGGAAAGCGGTAGGTATGGTAGTAGGGGAATCACTAGGGAGAAAGAATTTGATGGAGCCCATTTGGTCTCAGTGGTCTCAACATTCCCTCCCCTCACCCCCACCCCCCCCCCCCCCCGTAGTAAGAGACAAGGACCTAAAGCATAAGGCCTGGGATCAGAGGGGAACACGGGGCAGGTGATGATGGCCCAAGAGGACAACATGGAGCCGAGTCGAGAGTCCGAGTTTGTAGTGACAGCAGGCCTGGGTGGCAGCATTCCTCCAGCACTGCTCCGGGAGAGGGGAGGAGGAGGCACACTGGTCTCCGCACCGGGTGGGAGGCTCGCCAAGGGGGTGCCGCCGAAAGATGGGAGAAAGGGCGATGGGTGTGGGTGAGGGTCTGTGATTCCCAGCCCCGGCTGCATTTGCAGGCAGAGGCCGTAAGTGCTATTCTATAGCACTTACACCTGACTGGCTGGCATCGGGGCCTGGCTCTGCTGTGTGTTCACTTCATGTGAGTGAGTGAGGGACCTCTGATTCCGACCCGGCATGGCGTTCGCGGTAGGTCTGGGAGGGTAGGACGTAAGAGCTGATAGGCGGGTGTATAAAAGCAGAGCGAAGGCGTGAGGGGGTGATGGAGAGGGTCTGAGGAAGGTGAAGCTAAGACGTGAGAGCTGGCAGGGGCGGAGGGATGCTTCATGGTCTGCACTGTCCTACATCGAGGGCTTAGAGGGCTGGAAGAGAGCCAGGGGTGGGGAGGTTTCCACAGCCTCTGCCACGCTCGTCTTCCTGTGGCCAAAACTGAACAGAACTATCTCAGAACTTTCCCTTCATCCTTAGATGAGAGACCTCGGGGCTGGACTAGCAGGGGCCTCAGGAGCTGCCTGAATCGAATTTTCTTCCCATGTAACTAGCACAGCGAAGAAGACCACCCAGGGGTGACGCCGGAAGTGGGTCTGGGGTATCCTCCATGGCCGAGGTATTCTTCAGAGAAAGAAATATTGGAAAATGGGCTAGGATGACTCAAAATGGGGGAAACTGTTAGTTTTATCCAATTAGTATTTATTGAACTCTTGACATGTGCCAGACACTGTCTGAACAACACAGGTAACATTATCTTGTTTGGCATGATCTTTGGGCCAGTAACAGTGTCCCATTTAAAAAAAAAAAAAAAAAAAGAATGGGGATCCTAAGTGCAAATAAGTTTGGGAAACATTGGGTAAGAGACAGACAAATTTACTCGCTGCAGGATTTTTCAGAGCCTTTAATTTGCCAACATGCTTTGAGGCTCTCCAAGCAGTGGAGGTGAACAGGGAGTACTTCCCTAGCATGCTCGGCCATAGGCCTCTCATCCCTGGCAGAGCTAGAGGAATGAATGACGGGCGAGAACTGTACCAGGGTGACAAAGAGCTCAGCTTTAAAGTTACAAGGCTTGGCTGCCACCGCAGACTACATGTGTGACCTTGGGCAAGTTGCTTGTGTCTGTTTTCATACCCATAAACTAAAGCTTTTCAAAGCTTGTGGTGTGACTGGAATGTCGTGGAGGATGGAGGTGGGGGTGGGGCGAGGGGTGGGAAGTCAGGGCAAGGGTCAGGAGGGGACGATGGGAAGGGGAGGAGAGGTACTCCCTTTTCCATTCCTGCCCACAGAAGGAGGCTCAAGGAATCTGCAGTTGGGCGGACTGGTCTGGCTTCTTGGAGAAGGTGTGACCCTGAAGGGAATGGCCAGCCAGTCACCCCTGCCCCCACAGCTCCAGGACTGTGACTGCCTGGGTGGGCAAACCGGAAACCTCCCCAGGCCAGGCAGGCACAGAGCAGCTGCGCCACTTGGCCCGGGGCCTGACTCCTGGCCGTGTCCTTCCCGGAGGACGCGTGGAGGGAGAGGTTACCAGAAAAGCTCCCAGCCCGCCACAGCTCCCGGCTGACGTCAGTGGTCGGTGCCTCCGCACCACCCTGGATTCGGATGATTTCTGCCCCCAAAGGAGACTGGGAAGTGATGCCTCCTCTCCTAAGTGCTCTGTGCCATTTCTATAGGGCCTCGGAGAAGTGGGAACAGAAGGTGAGGGAGGGGTTCCGAACCAGGAGTCACTGAATTAGGACCACATCTCCACCAGGGACCGGGGCTGCGGCTCCAGCGTCCCTGAGGATACGGTCTGCTCTTCCCTGAGGATACGGTCTGCTCCGCGAGATTCCAGGCCCCAGCTCTCCCCTCTGGCCGCCGTGACTCTCATGACGCAGGAGAGGCCTGCGCATGCACCTTCGATTTCATTGTGTCTCCTTTCATTCTCCCGGCACCCGGGGGTGGGGGAGGGGAGCGGACACCTGCGCTTTACTGTGACCCCCATTTTACAAGACTCAGGTCAAGCATACTGCCTAGGTCAATGGCAGCTCCGGGGTTTGAACTCACATGTGCCCATTGCCAAGGCTCTAATTAAGAGGGAAGTGCAAAAACCTCAGTTTAAACTTCTGGTTTATTGGGAGAAAAACATATGTATAAATCAGCAGACCATCTCTGATGGAAGGAATGCTAATCCTGCTTTTTGTCTTTCTTAGGGGAGAAAAGCAGGCACAGAGCCCTGGTGCAGGGAGCTCCGCTGGCTGCCTCTGAGCAGGACCTAACCGGTTTTTCCAGAGCATGCCCCATCACCACCAGACCATCAGACAGCCCCCCTCTTTCAGCTCCGAGCTGCCCCCCACTGGCCCCCAGTCTCTTTTTCCAGCCAGGGTGGGGCCCCCGGGCTCCTGGCCTGGGGCCTGGCTAGCCTGGCTTCCCTTCTTGGCAGCTGCTAGATGTCTCTGAATATTTGGCCTCATAAAACCCTTTTTGCCTGCCCAAGGGAGAGCTTTGATTGGCTTCAGCTGGGATGACCTCATCCTCTCCAGAATTTGAGGGTGTTCCCATTTTCCATGGCTCCACCTTCATCCAAGGAATTCCCTCTGGCCATCTTTTCTCTAAGGCCATCCTATCCCAGCCTGGTTTGGGAAGGCAAGCGTGTGCCCAGGGTCCTTGTTTTCTCCACACCCCAGTGCTCTCGGATTGTCTTGGCTGCCCCCAGCTTTGCCCAAGACTCTCCCGCCCTCAGATTCTGCCCTACCCCACTCCACAGGGCTCCGCTCTGTGGACTCACAATTACCCTGTGTCGGTCCTTCTTCTACATTATCTCATTTAATCTTCACAATAATCCCATGACATAAGGATTGTTATCTCCAGTTTATAGATGAAGAAACAGAGACTAGGAGAGTTGATGTAAACTACTCAAGATGGGCAGCTAGTACGGATGAGTCGGGGTCTGGACCCAGGCATGTCTGGATCCAAAGCCATGGTGTTCGTGGCATTGAGAAATGCTGCTGGCTGCACCCACGTTCATGATCCTGCCAACCAACCAGCTGGCTCTCCCATGAGCCCTACCTTCCAAATATCTCCAGAATCCGACCTCTTCTGCCGTAGCCCCTCCCTGAGCCACCACCATCTCCCACCTGGATTCACTGAAACAATCTAAGTGGTCGCCGGCTTTCAGCAGCTGGAGCAATCCTTTAAAATATTCCCTCTGACCATGTCTCTCCTCTGCTCAGAGCCCTCTGGTGGCTCCCGCCTCACTGAGACTCAAAGCCAGAGTCCTTAGAGTGGCCTCAGAGGCTGTTCACACCTGCGACCCTGTAGCCCCCCACCCTCCGTGATCTCTGATTTTCCTTCTTACTGCTCTCTGCTCCGCTCCAGGTCCCGCGGCCTCCTCGCTGTTGTTGGACACACGCTGCAAGCTCCTGCCTCAGGGCTTTTGCACTTGCTGCTCCTCCTCTCTGAAAGGCTGTTCTCCAACTAGCTTCATGGCTCAGCCCCTTACCTTTGCAGGTTTTGCTCAAATACCAACTTTTCAGTCCGTTTTCCCCCGCTCACTTTATCGCCTCCATCCTCTTCCCAAAGCTTCTTGCTCCCCGCTTTCTTCCTCCCCAAAGTGTCATCACTAAGTGATATCATCTTACTGATTTATCAGGTAATTGTCTGTCCCCCCCTCTGGAATGTAAGCTTCATAAGCATAAGGATTTTTCTGAATTTTTTCACCGCTGTAGTTCTAGCGTCTAGAACAGTACTTGGCACACAGTAGATTCTCAATAAATCTTCATGGACAGGAGGGAGAAGGACATTGGTCAGCAAATTCAGATGGTGCCAAACAGAAGGGAGTCTGGGCAGGCCTCCGAACATCCTGGCCAGGCCTGGGGGAATTAGGGGCCCATCCCCCAGACCGAAGGAACGCGTGGCTTCTCAGCAACTTCTTTTCTCAGTTTCAGGACCACATGTTGACTTGAGTCTCCGCAGACGCAGATGCAGACGCCAGTCCCAGGTGGGTTCCTGAGAAGCGACTCTGAGACGATGGAGTTTAGAGTGCGGGAGGTGTATGAGACAGCACTCTGTAGACAACGTCTGAGGAAGAAGGGAGGCTGGAGGGGACTGTGAAAGTCCAGCTGTGATTTAAACCCAAAGACAACTTCGGCTGACCTCACCGGAATTCTGGAGCTAAAAAAAGCCCTGTAGAACTGACCCGCATTACGCTGAAACTCAGGGCCTTGACACCTGACCTCTAGAGTCCCTGGAGGAGGCCTGACCTGGGGTGGGTGAAGTGTTCTCTGCAGTTGACACAATCGCCACAGCTGGGCAGCAGGTCCGTTTTGAAAGCGGTCTGGACACGCCGTGCTACCACAAGACCCTCGGTAGGTCGGCTTTTTTCAGCCATGGCCTCACCCACGGTGTGGTGTCATCGAGACCCCAAGAAAGGATGAACCGAATCCCTTTGACACACTCCTGTTCAGAGTGGACCATGTCCTGGCGAGAGAACCAAGACAAAGGCCAACTAACTTACAGCTGACGAACAGTGTTTCATAAATGAAAAAAAAAAAAAAAAGCATGGAGGCGCAGGTACTCAGTTTGTGATGGACTGTTGAGCGCTTTGCCTACCTTCCTTCCCCCTGCACCTCCTCCCGTGTCTCCGTGGCGTCTGCAGGCTTCCCCACTCGCACACAGAATGACAAGTGTAGGATGCCACTGTCAACTGCAGGAAATGAGGTGTCTCACGCTCATCGGCACGAAGACAGCGGTGCCCTTTCTCTCCTCCAGGGGAAAGGTTGTTTGGGTCTGCTGTGCGCTGGCGTAGGAGCTTATGGTTCCTGCAAAAGTGGTCAGAGGACATGGAGCATTCCTTTAGGAGAGCAAACGGCCATCAGTGTCAGCATGGCAGAGGGACTTGCGCCACTAGTGTGTCTCTCCAGGGGGAAGCTCAGAAAATATATATAGTGTGGTCTCTCAGTATCCTCAGGGGATTGATTCCAGCACCGCCATGGATACCAAAATCTGCAGACGCTCAAACTCCTTATTTGGCCCTCATCCAAAAGTTCTACACCTTCAAAGGTTCTACGGCAATTGCGGTTTTCGTTCTGTGGTTGGTTGAACAAAGGGCTGACTATACTTAGAGAATCTTCAGAAATGGCAGGTGGGTTACGTCCTCTATAGTCGCTGGTCTCCACTTCGTAGGCATGTCCTACAGGAGAGAGCCGGGGACCAGGAAGAGGCCGATAAGAGGCAAAATAGGGTTTTGGTTAAGAGCTGGTGTCAAATTTTCCAAGTTTTGAATATAGTCTCCGTTTACCAGATGTAAGATCTTCGTGTTATGGACTGAACTGTTATAGTCCCAAAGAGTGCAACCGAGAAATACGCTGAAGTCCTAACACCGGTACCTCAGAATGTGGCCTTATTTGGAAATAAGATTTTATAGAGGTGACCAAGTTAAAATGAGGTCATTAGAGTGGGCCCTAATCCAATATCACTGGTATCCTTATAAAAGGGGAAATCTGGACACAGACGCACAATTAGAATGCCATGTGATGATAAAGGGAGAGGTTGGGGTGAGGTATCTACAAGCCAAGTAATTCCAAAGATTGTTGGCAAACACCAGAAGCTACGAGAGAGGCATGGATGGAACAGACTCTCCCTCATAGCCCCTGACACCTTGATTTAGGACTTCGAGCCTCCAGAACTGTGAGGCAATAAACTACTGTTTCGGCACCCAGTTTGTGGCACTCTGTGACGGCGGCCCTAGCAAACTAACACCCTGGTAAGTTTCTTATGCTCACTGATTCTGCTTTCTCGTTTGTAAAATGGGGATGATATTACTTACCTCGCACAGTTGAGACAATGACATGCAATTCAACCATCTCGTAGTAATTCCAGACACGGAGTCTGCCCTTTCTCATGTCACTGTGGTGACTCTTAGAGATTGGAGTAGCTCATAGCAAAGGTCTTTCCCATCCTATATGTACTTGAATACAGATGAGGGTTGGTGAGCTCATGCACCTCAGTTCCCACCCATCTCTTTCTTGCCACTGTCCCAGATGAAGAGAGCCACCCAGCAACATGGGTTCTGAGCTCTGATGGCTGTCAGTTACAGTTACAGCTGTGGGGAGGGAAGGATGGGGAGGGCTGTGTTCAGAGCCTGTGGCAGCCTTCCTGGAGCCTGTGTTAACCCTGAGCTCATCCCTGTCTTGTGACTTTCAATACACAGACGTGGAGGATGGAGAGGATGCTGGGTCAGCTCTTCTGGATATTTAAAATGGTTTTCAGTAAAAAAGACAGCATCAATATCATCAGCAAACAGACACCTAAATCGCACCCTTCAACATCTACTACATCTAAAAGCTTTTATTGGGGGTATTGTAAAAGTGATACATGCTTTTTTTTTTTTTTTTAAATTTTGGAAAAGGTAACAAATTACAAAAGAAGAATCTAAACTCTCCCAGAATCAAAACCTCGTGGTGTATTTCTCTCTTGTCTTTTTGCTAAATCTGAGCATAAATAAGTAGTGCATATGTATGTCAGAACAGGTGGGACTAGAAAGCTGTGTTTGGGGCACAACTGAGACATGTCTTGGCTTGTGTAGGGAGAGGTGGGGCAGCCTGCCCCAGAGCTGATGCTACAGGAGGAGCTTGGAACCTTCTGGGTGAGAGTTCAGCCCTTGGGGAGAGAAGGTCAAGCACATGCCTTTGCCCCAGTGGGAGAGCCTCAGTTATTGGAAGCGGGGATGCATCTGAATACAACCTGGCTCAGCTTCTGAGCTTGTAACCCACGGACTCAGGTGTGAGTCGTGTGTGTGTGTGTGAGTCTGTGTGCATGAATAAGTGTGTCCGTGTGTGCACACGGGGCCGGAGGAGATCCTAGGCAGCCGCGTCAGGCACTGCAGGGCTGTTTGGCTAACAGCTCTGTAAGATGTCAGACAGCGCAGCTCGGACAGCTCGGACTCCCTGGCAGGGCGTGACACTGACAAGAGGGAGGGGAGCCCGGTGATGTCAGCTCAGGTCTGGGACCTGCGCCATCATCAGCCGCAGGCGCCCAGCAGAGGTGTAGCACAGGGTGCATGGAATCCGAGCAGGGAGGAGAACAATCGCGGAAACCACGTGTTAGCAGCAATGCCGGGACTTGAGCATGAGCCCACGTGGGGCACCCATGGGAAACGCCTAGAAACACTTGGGGAGAGCTCGCAGAACCAGATGGGAACCAGAACATGCAAACTCGGGTACCTTTACTGCAATGAGTTGCTCCACGACTCTAGCAAGATAGTAGGACCCTTGAGAACAGAATCACACCGTATTTAACTTTACTCCCCACCACCTAGCTCACTGCCTACATATAGTAAGTGCTTAGGCCACGACGTTTTTGCTGACAAAATACAATCTCCTTTTTGATAATCTGATTTGTGACGTGGTTTCCAGGAACATGTTGTAGTAATAAATGAGACTCCCTGAAAAGAAATAGTGAAGTTGGAGATACTGCTCACAAATTTGGCCTCGATGAGTCTTGGCGCTCCCTGGGGTCCCCGTGATTTCCAGTGTCTGGAAACACCCAGGTTTCTCCATCAATCCCCTTGAGCTCTGACACTTCCCTTCATTATCGATATGGAGTCATTATAACAGAAGAGAGCTCAGAACACCCAAGCCACCTCCTCAGATGGACAGGAGCCTGGGGACATGGCCTTTGTTTTATTGGTGAATGAGGGGATATTAACTGGGTGCCAACCCTGGGTCTGGCACAGTGTTGGGTAACCTAGGGGCTCCTAGAAAACCAGAGGTCATAGTTCTTGCCCTCAGGGAGTTTATCACTAGTTAGAGAGTTGAACTCTTCAAATACCTCTGTACTACAAAGCAGTTCAGGGTAGCGTGCAATTAGGGAGCTACAGGTATAGATGAAGTGACCAGAAGGATCTGGGAAGACAGAGACCCTGTGGGTCAGAGGATGGAGAGGGCTTCGTGGAGAAGGGAAATAAGTGGGCATGGAGGACAGTATCATTTTGGGGTTGAGAAGGAAGTCAACTAGCTGAGTTTCAATGCAGCTCTACCCCTGTCTAGCCGTATTTCACCTCTGTAGGACTTGACTTCTATAAAATAGCTCCTTCATCATGAGGTTGTTGATGAATAAACAAAGTCAATACATGGAGGGTGCTTACTATAGTGCCAGGTATGTAATAAGCACTCAACAAATGTCAGCCTTTGTTTTTGTTATCAGGTAGAGTGGGTGTGATTTGGAGAGGCAGAGAGATGGGGTAGCCTTACAGAGCTGCTGGAGTAGTTCAGATCAATTGAACAGCTTTTTATTGAGCACCTAGTATGTGCCAGGCATGGCGTTTGGATCCTGGGTGGTGGAGACAGGGGCCCTGCCCTCAAAGAGTTGACAGGCAAGGGAAGGTGTAACAGACAGGCAGTGTGCCCTGTTGCATCCCCCACAATAAAGCAGGAATGTATGGGGTGCTATAGCTCACTGGAGGTCACTGGGCCAGGACTACAGGGAGCCAGAGAGCCCTTTCCAGGGAGATGCACCTCAGTTGAGATCTGAGTATGAGCAAGAATTAGCCAGCAGATAGAAGAAGGGTGAAAAGGAGAGGGAATGGAGAGTCTTGGGCAGAAGGATGAACATTTCAAGCCACTACAAGTCAATTCAGAGTGTCTGGATCCAATTAGGTAGTGGGAACTCGTCATAAGAGCGCCCATAGGAGTGGAGTTCTAGAAAGGGAATGCAGCACTCATCTGAGCTTTCGAAGAGCACCCCGACACCCAATGGGAGGGAACAAGGCCCAGGAGACAGACTGACATTTTGTGATCATCCGGTGAGAGACTCGGGTGGCCTCAACTTAGGGCGGCGGCAGTGGGTATAGTGACAGAGACAGATTCCAGAATTACGTAAGAGCAAAAAATAACAGGAGCCAGTCATTGTTTTCAGGGTTTTCACACATACACTGCAATTACATTAGATGTGTGAAAGACAGGCACACATAGACCGTGCGGGACCTGTAGCCATGGAGGCTCGCTGGGTACTGGAGGGTACCCAGGAGGGCTGAGCAAAGGCTGGCAGGTGGGGCCAGGACACGGGTAGAGGCTCCTGCTAGGGGTGTTCGTGATTGGACAGGGTGTGGATTTACTCTGGTCCTCAGGATCCCAGCAGGGTCACACTGGATGACATAGGCTGTAGGGCGTTGTCGGGGCTCTGGGAGGGAAGGAGGCAGTGGAGATGAAGTGCAGGAGAAAGCTGCTGCCTGCAGTGTGGACGGAATGCGGGGGGCTGGAGCCCGGAAAGGTGGATGAGCTGGTCTGGGCCCCGGGGAAAAGAGGACGAGGAATGAGTAGGAGAAACTTCACAGGAAGTGCCTTGGCTAATGAGGGAAGGAATCCATTGCGGCCCAGGGGACGAGATTGCAGCAGCGACCCTGTCAAGACTGGGCTGCTGGAACCAGAGTAATCTGGCACGGAACGCAGCGAGGCTGTCATAACGGCCGCCCTTTCCTGAGAGCCTGCTGCGGCCGGACCGAGTCGGGCGGCATCGCTTCGTCCTCGCCATCTCCACCGCCCGTGTCGCTGTTCCCCACTTTGCAGACAAGGACACCGTGGTTCAAAGAGACTAAGAAGCTCACCCAGGCGTATTAGTGATGAGAAGCCATTAACGAGGATTAAATATGTAAATGTGTGCAGAGGACGTGGCAGCGAGCCCGGGACAGAGCAAGCGTTTTCCACGTGTTTCCTGTTATTATCATGTGCCAGACACAGTGTCGGGCCCTGGAGATACTGCGGTTAACAACGCACCAGATTCCTGCCCCCGTGGACCTTGGCGGCCTGTGAAGAAGACTGACATAAAACAGAGAAAGAGTCGAGTAAACATATAACACAGATCACAGGAAGTGCTGTGAAGGGAAACGAACTCCATGTTACGAAGCCCCCTATCTGACCCCAAGGCGCAGACCACCGGACCGCATTCGTGGCAGGCATTAGTGGCTGGAGAACTGGGTTCTCCGGCTGGCTCTGATGCAGTGTGAGTCGTGGTGGCCCTTCCAGGCCAGGGTTTCCTTACCAGCAGAAGCAGAGGCAGGCTGGAGCAGTGGTGCGCAAACTATGTTTTATCTGAGGAAACTTTCATTCAAACATGACCTCAAGCCAAATCCAATGTGCAAACAAATACAAGCTCAGTTGATTGAGGGCAGAACCGTGACCTCTTGGTCGCCCTTCCCCTCCCCCTCCTCAACAGCCCTAGGAAAGCCTCACAGAATTCCCAGGGCTCTCCAGAAAACCACAGGATCATAATAGGATTTGACATAAATGAGAATTTACTACGCTCATTACGTACGCTATCTCATTTAGTTTTCTCAACAACCCTATGAAGTCATCATTTTACCAGTGAGGAATCTGGAGGCTTAGAGGGGTTAATAACATTAATCAATCACTCAGTCAGTCTGTCAATCAACGGCTGCTTGAAACAGCTTCTTCTTGACCGTGGCCTGGCCTTTGCCCGGCTGTCCAGCCCCACTGCTCCCCACCCCCACCCACACCCAGACATACACACGTACATTCCTGCCACACCTCTCTTTAGATCACAGGTACCCATGTCCCATCCTGGCCTTAGCACAACTTTTCCATTCTTCTCATGGTGTGTCAGCTCGTTTATGGCTGCTATAACAAATTACCACAAATTTAGTGGCTTAAAGCAAAATAAGTTCATTCTCTTATACTTCTGGGGGTCTGCATTCCAAAATGAGTCAGCAAGGCTGTGTACCTTCAGGGGGGGAGAATCCACTTCCTTGCCTTTTCCGGCTGCTAGAGGCTTCTCTGGCACATGGCCTCTTTCTAGCAATGTTATCACTCTGCTCTCTGCTTCCATTGTCACATCTCTGACTCTGATCCTCCTGCCCCCTTCTCATAAGGACCCCTGTGATCACACCGTGCACACCCAGATAATCCAGGATATCTCCCATTTCAAGATTCTTTACTGAATGACATCTTTTTTTGCTATGAAAGGTAGCATTCATCGATTCTGGGGATCAGGATGCGGATGTCTTTGCGGGCCATTGTTCAGCCTGTCACACCTGTAACCCCACACTCATCCTTCAGATCTGAGCTTAAAGGTCATGTTCTGGAGGAAGCCTGACCTCCCTGATAAGACCGTGTGGTGATTGGGGTCTCACAGCATCTGGTGCCTCTTCCTCTCATTGCTTGTCACAGTCACAATTTAGCATTCGTTTGGATAGCAGCTGATTAATACTATGACTCTAACTAAACTTCAAGAGTGAGGGGAGCCACTTTGTTTTTCCATTTAGATTTTCAGCAGAGTCTGGCACACAGTAGAGGCTTAATCAATTTTTGTTAAATAGATGGATAAACAAATAAATAAACTTGCCTTTGGTCACAGCTGCAAGTCGCAGAGGCAGGATTTGAACTTGAGCAGTGTGTTTACACAGTCTGACACCCGTAGCTGTACACTAGATTGCCTCTCACAGGCCTGCAGTGATGCAGTTGTGGGGTCAGGTTTAAGTCTCCAGAGCGACATCCCACCAGGTGAGTGGTTCGCTGGCCAGCCTATGCTTGAACATCTCCTCTGGGGCCCACGAGTCTGATATCCTGTGATTTAGGACACAGTTCATGGGGTGGGTTGGGGGTGGGGCCAGGAGTTTCTGTAACCCCTGGCCATGTGGGACTAGGGACAATGGGTGGTCAGAGGCTGGGGAGGCAGCAGTGGTAGGAGGTGGTGCAAGGCCCCAGGCAGATGAGCCCTCCAAGGGAGCATCAGGCGCACACCAGAGGAGGAGAGAGCCAAAGGCACGCCCACGGGGAGAAGCCAGGAGGAGGCCATGCCAGCTAGGAAACAAGCTGTCAGAAACTCGGAGACGTGGGAAAGTGCAGCGTCATGGAAACCAAGGGAGCCCCGCGTCCACCGGGGGAGAGGCGGCTGCGGGCGCATTCTGGAGCTGCTGCGGGAGTGGGAGTGAGAGGCCCAGCGCCGCCTATCCTGGCAGGGCCGGCTCTGCTGACCTTCAGCAGGGCGATTTTAGCAAACTGCGTAGGAACTGGAGGATGAAGTGGAGGCTGAGTGGGCGCTTCCAGGATTTATGAGGAAACTGGAGGAGACCACGCATTTCCTTCCTGGCAGGGAGGGAGAAGGGTGGTTGCTAAGAGGGGTGGGGCGGCAGGGACAGGCAGCAGAAACAGGGGGGACATGGGAGCCGAGCCCAGGTTTGCAGGCCCCTGGGAAGAGCCTGGGAGGAAGCTGTGTTGCAACAAGGAGGGTGTGTCGCAGGCATGAGCCTGGCTGGACAGGGAGAGTCCGAGGATGAGTCAGCACCCGTGCGGCTCAGTCAGTGAAAGGTGGGAGACGCGACCCGCACCACAGAGCAGTCGGTGGCTCCCATTGGGCATCTGGGCGAGGGCCTGGGTGCTCAGCTTTCTCTTTAAGTACCACCTGGAGAGCTGGGCCTCAGGCCACCGGATACAGAACCAGCCCAGCCTCCTGCCCAGAGGACAAGTGTCCACAGGGCTCCAGCAGGCCTCAGCGGGCCCCATGCCCTGGGGCCAGTGTGAAGCCCTCGGGTGGGACTAGGTGGGGCAGGGCAGTGCCTCTCCTGCCCCACTTTTCCAGAAAGTTCTAGAACTACCTTCCACACCCCATGGGATCTGACAACTGTCTTTTGAAGATATGAGTCTAATTGTGTGCTTTGGGCACCTTTGGAAGGCTGGCGAAGCCCATGGGCCTTTTCTCAGAATAAATACGTAAACTGAAATACGTGAGCTAACAATGAAACCAATTATATTGAAAAATATTTACCAAGGTATATTTGTAAAACCAAACTTTTAAAATCACAAGATATGTGCTTCATTATCAAATGCATTAAAGAACAAGATCTAGCAATAGACCATGACTTTAGAGTAGTGACGAGCACAAACGACATTTGGAGATACATGTCAAACTCCCAAGTGATAGGAAATGTCCGTGCTGTCTTCTGGTGACAAAGTCACAGATTCCATTACTAGTGTGGTCACTGCCTACACTTACAATAGAAGAAAATGGTAGAGGTTAGTGGAAATATCTAATTTTTACTCATCCAAGTTCCTAGATCCTCTGAATTCTATTCACGACCTTAAAAATGTTAAGAGATTTTGTTCTGTAGCAAGAGCCAAAATCCCCAGTGCCTATAGGGGCCAGGCTGGTGGCATCGCGGAGGTGAGCAGTCGGGAATGGCGTGGACCGGGTGGCATCGCGGAGAGCACACACACCTTTGGGGGGTGGAGGGGGGAGCAACACGGCTCGGGCCCTGGGACGGCGAGCCTAGTCATGCCCGATCTTCACATTTTTAAGAGATACCAGAAATACCAATTCTTATGTGGATTCTCCTGATATTTAAATGTTAGCAAAAGATTCACATTTTAAAGGATACTTTAAGGCCAAATATATATGACTGCCAGGCAGCTGCCCCCTGGAGACGGCGGAGTTTGGATCCCTGCCCGATGTGGGGTTTGGACACCACCCTCCAGGCCCATAGTCTTGGACCAAACATAACCCATGGCTAGAGTCTAAACATGCAGCAACCCCAATCCGCAGTAAATTGCCACATTAAACCTAGCAATTGTCTACTATGCCACCTCCGGGGTTCTGCTGTGCCCCTGTCTTGGGGGTCACGGGGTCAGGGCTCTGTCTCCACATGCATCGCTTATCAGTTTCAAGTCTTCACTCTGCCATGTACCAGCCCGGTGACCATGAGAAGTCACGACTCTCTCTCACCCCCACGGGGTCTCATCTACAAAATGCATAAAGGGTTAATGGCACGCTCTAAGTCGCAGGATGCCGTCTACATGCAAGGAATTCTGGTTATTTCTATCTAGTTTCTTTTTGTTCTCTCTTCCAGTCAGCTGCATCCCTGTGGGGTTAAGGTGTAAGAAACGAGGGAAGCCATGTTTGTCCCCAAATGCAGCATAATGGACAATATTGTTAAGTGCTTTGACTTTTTCAAACGACGACCACTTTGGAAGGGAGCAGGGGCTGCGCGGTTACCGCGGTTTTTTTCCCGGCAGCTCTGAAATCTGGGCGTCTTGCAGATGGAAGAGGGAAGGGCTGGGGGACGCTGGCTGCTTTCGTGTTCACACGCCGTGTTAGGTCTGACTCCCAGGGGTTTCGCTCTCATTTTCACATGGCGCAAACTGATGTTCTGAGCTCTCAGTGGCAGGTTCTCAGGGACTGGGTTGTTATGGGAGCTGGGAAATGAGACTGGATAAGATTCCTGCCACCACACTGTCACATCAGAGTCTAAAAAAAAAAAAAAAAAAAAAAAAAGCCCTGTGGTTCCGTGGGAGTTTCGCCTGCCTTTTCCGGGTAATTGCCTCGCCCCCGCCCTCTGTGAGCTGGGCTGTGGCAGGCGCTGCCAGCTGGGGGTGGTGGCAACGTCTGCCTCTTTCCATGCAGTCAGCCACGGGGCATGTAAGCTGCCCGGGGCAGGGTTCGGGGAGCCCCAACCTCCCAAAGGAGGCAGATGAGAATGAATGAAAGTCCTGGGGAAATGAAGGCCGCATGGGGACAATCCATGCTGGGGGCACAGAGGAAAACCAGGAGCCGTTGGTGGCAAACAAAACTTCAAGAGTCACACAGGGGAGGCAGATGCAGCAGGGAGACAGAGGGCCCATGCTCTGAAGCCAGACTGCTGGGTTCAAGGACAGCTGTGCCCTTGTGCAGCTGTGAGAACGTGAGCAGATACTTAGGTCTCTCTGTACCTCTGAGTATCTGTCTGCCTCATGGTTTACTGTTAAAATTAGTAAATCAATACAGGGAAAGCATTTAGAGTGGCCAAAAGGAAAAAATTACATTTCTTCTACACACAAGAATACTGACATCAAATGTGTAGAGATGTTTTTCAACTGTCTGGACAGTTTTCCAACCGTCAGCAATTCTCCAACCGTCCGGACATCGACTGGGTGTCCTATAATTGTCTTCTGACGCTAAACTGCCTGGTGTTAGCACAGACCCCACAGCCTGAGGCCTCGGTCCCACAAGACTGCCCCCCACTTCAGATGCCAGTCGCAAGACCCAGGTGTCACTTGAACTTCTGAACAACTGCCGATAAGCTGGGGTCTCCCACAATCCTCTCCTCAAGTTTGATAATTTGCTAAAATGGCTCTCAGAACTCGAGAAAACACATAATTATATTTACCAGCTTATTACATAATAAAAGAATGGAAGAAGGGGCACAGCACTTCCATGCCATCTCAGGGTCCACCACACTCCCAGCACCTCCGCATGAGCACCAACCCAGAAGCTCCCCAAACCCCGTACTTTAGGAATTTTTACAGAGGCTTCATCACGTACGCATGAATGATTATCAATTCAATCTCCAGCCCCTCTCCCATCTCCAGAGGATGAAGGATGGGGCCGAAAGTTTCCAAGCTCTCGGTCATGCTTGTTCTTTCTGGTGACCAGCCCCCATCCAGGAGCCCATCAAGAGTCACCTCATTCGAATAAAGGACACTCCTATAACCCAGGAAATACCGAAGGATTTAGGAGCTCTGTGTAAGACACTCCTATCACCCCCATCACTCAGGAAACTACAAGGGTTTTAGGAATTCTTTGTCAGGAATTGAGATCAAAGACCAAATATTATAACAAAAGATACTTCTGTCATCCCTGTCACTCATAAGGGTTTTAGATGTTCTGTGCCAAGAACCTGGGACAATGACCAAACTGATTTCTTACAATGCCACAGCAGCACGTCACAACTACTTAACAAATGGTAGCTCTTACTATCCTATCCAAAGCATCCCCTGCTGTCCCTGACTGGTAGAGACTGTCATCAGGCTCGCCCCTCGGATTCAGGGCTTGCCCTGTGAAAGCTTGGCACTGTAAGCACTGATTACCCATCTATCCCCACTGTAATGCCAGCTTTTCTCAAGCTCAGAGACAGAGCTCATTCATCTTTGCCACTCAATAAATGCTCGTTGACTAAATGTACACACTCCACCTTCTCCGTTTTGTGCCTTTGGTCTCCACCAACTAATCTGTTTCATGCTCCTACTCATGGGTTCCCAGACCTAGTTTAATGTTTTGGGGAAAGTTTCTAGGGAGCAGAAGGAAGCAAAGAAACAAACCTTCCTATAGGCCTTAAATGGGGCTGTAGAAGAGGCTGGTCAATTCATATATTTAACAACAGTTTATTAGTTAGTTACCCTTCCAACTCTAGGAACCAAAAGTGAACAAAATTGACAAATATCCCTGCCCCTAAGAACCCTGCATACTATTGAGGGGAAATAGACCATAACGAAATAAATAATAATATCATAGCCTAACAGATGGTGATAAAGACTGTGGAGAAAAATAAAGCAGGAAAGGAGATCAGGTCTGCTGGGGGAAGTGGGTTGTGTGGGAGGGCCTCACGGAGAAAGTGACATTCGAGAAAGCCTTGAAGAAGGTAAGAGAATGAACCATGTGGCCATCCGGGGACGGGGCTTCCAGTGCAAAGCCCCGAAGAGTGAGAGGAGCAGCAGGAAGGCCTATGGGAAGCGAGTGAAGAATAGCAGGAGAGCAGGGTCAGCGAAGCAACAGGGGCCAGATGTGGGCCATCGTGGGGGACTTAGACTTCACCCAGGGGGAGGTGGGGAGCTGAGCCATAGGACGGCAGTGAGCAGAGTGACCTGATCTGACTTTTATTTCAGAAGTATGCCTCTATTTTCCAAGCTGAGGATAAACTGTAGAAGGCAAGGCTGGAATCAGAGAGACCAGAGACTATTTCGAGAATCCAGGTGGAAGATGGTTACAACACAGATGAGGTTGGTGGCTGTGAAGGGGTGGGAAGTGGCCCATTTCCGAGTGATTTTGAAGACAGAGATGGTGGGGAGCAGGATGTGAGGGAGAGGATGGAGCGAGGCTGACTCCAAGGTCTCCGGCCTAAGTAGCTAGAAGACGGGAATGCCCAGGGGAGGAGAAGCTTTTGGGGATAGGATTAAGACCTGTGGTTTGGACACGTTAAACTTGAGATGTTTCTTAAAGTCAGGTGAACAATTGGGTACATGAGACTGGAATTGGGGGCGACGTTGAGGTTGGAGAAATAAAATTGGGAGTCGTCATATACGGTTGGTATTTAAGACCACGAGACTGAACGAGATCACCAAGAGAAATGGGCCAAGGTCTGACATGGAGAAGTGGGCCGAGGTCTGACCTCTGAGACTTGCCACTGCTTAGGTCAAAGAGATGAAACTAAGAAGGAGCGACCAGTGAGGTCAGGGGGAAACCAGGAGAGCAGGTGTCCTGGAAGCCAAGACAGGTGGGCTTTCCAGGGAGTGGACGTCTGGTCCAATGCTGCTGATGGCTCACGCAGATGGGAGGAGTGGCCACTGGTGGGCTGAGCGGAATGGGTCTAAGAGAAAAGACGAGGAGAGGTGCTGCGGTCAGTAAGTGCAGACCACTCTCCTGGGGGGCTTTGCTATGAAGGGGACAAAGAAAAGGACAAAAGCTGGTGAGGGAGGCAGGGTCAGGAGAAGGCTTCGGACAGTGGGGAAATACGGACACACTTACAGGTCGAGGGCAAGGACTCAACGCAGAGGGCGAATTGACGGTGCAGGAGAAGAGTGAGGGAATCACCGGAGGAACGGGCTTGCGTTGGTTTGGGACCCGAGGCTAGTTGGAGAAGCTTATGAACTTTTCTCAAAATAACATCCTTAAATTCATGGAAGAAAATCACAAGATTACAAAGGGAAACAACTATATTGAAATATTATAAAAATATTTAAAAACTATGATCTAATAGTACATATATACTTATTAATGCATCAAGGAACAATCTAGCAATGGCTCTAACAACTACACTGCTCTCAAAGTAATGGTAATGAGAATAAATGGTATTTCACAGTATCTGCAACAACGAAATGTGATATGAAAATATCTGTGATTCCTATTGGGGATGAAGTCACAGGTACGCCCAGTACTCGTGTTTGTAGCCTGTTTTTGTACTGGAAGGAAATGCTGATTTTCAGATAGACCTTGGTGGAAACCAAGATGTAATTGTTTTCCTTGTAGATTCAGAGAGCCCCTGACTTCTGGCCAGCCCTGTTTAAAACATCTAGGGCGTTTAGAACACCCCAGGTTTAGAACATCTGTCTTCGGGGGTAGTAGAGCACAAGATGGAAGAAAACCACATTCACGAATAACCACACAAGGCAGAGCCGCCCTGTCAGACTGTGATGGAAGAGAGAATTGAGGTCCTGTTTCATTTACTCTGCCGCCTTTTGGGTCTTTTTGTTATAGCAACTTATCCTGCACCCTGACAGAGAGGCGGACAGTGACTAAACAATTTTCGATTGCATGAGTCAGTTGACTGCCTTGTCCCAAGGCAACCCGAAACCCGGCTGAGGGCCTCTGGGCTCCCCAGCCTGGGAACGCAGAAGTGAGACCTTCTCATTCCACCCTGCGCCTCCCGATGCCCAGACATGGGCCTCCTCTCGTCCCACCCCCATCTGGACCTCAGCGAAGTCCACCTGTTTCCTGTTCTTGGCCTGGACAGGCTGTGCCCTGGCCTCACCCCCGTCGTGACTGCCGTCAACAGAACAGCTGCCGCTCTGCTCCCGTCGTCCCCTCCCTCTCAGGCACCGACACACCCGGACCGACTTCAGGCAGACCCTTGACTACAGCTGTCAGGAATGTCAGCAGAGGGTTGGGTTGGCCGGGCCCTGACTGCTGGCAGGATCTCAGGACTCCGAGAGGGTCTGAACTGGAGTTGACTGTGCAGCTGGGAGCAGCAGAAATGCCCTTAAAAAGGGAAAGGAGAGAGATGCCAAGGAGAGAGCTGATGCCTGGGCCAGGAGGACAAGAGTCTCGTGAGGGAGGCAGAGGGAACAAAGTCCACGGCCACAGTGATGAGCGCTGCCGTTGATTGAGCACCTACTAACTGCCAGGACAATCTGGTGCTTTCTACACGTGGCCTCTTTTAACCCTTGCAACAGCCCCCCTAAGTTAGATTTACTATCTTTACTTCACAACTATGCAAACCAAGGCTCAGAGAGGTTGAGTCGACTGCCAAGGTCACACAGCCAGTGAACTAATAAATGTCCAGACCTCCTCTTAATAACAAGGACTGGAGCTAAGCGTGAGGTATCTCCTTTTCTGGGAAAAAGGAGATTCGGCTCTCACTTTAGAGATTCCTGCTGCTCTGAGTGGTCTTGACAGAAAAAGGCAAGGCTGGAATCTCCAGGAAAATGGCTCTGTGTACTGGAGTGGTAGAGACATATGATAGCCACAGCCCAGGCTTCGAGCAGGGCTGGCCAGTCTGTTCATCCCAGTCTGGGCACAGGACAGGCTGGAGAGGATCTCCGTCCTGGCAAAAAGCCACAGAGGGTGGCCTGTGGAGTTCCAAGAGCCTGAGGCAGGGAACAAGATGGCCCCAGATTTTGCAAGAGGCCCTGATTTCTGGGGATGGGTGGAGCTGGAGAAGCAGCCCTGGGCCATAGTGTCGGTCAAGCCCGGCGCGGTCAGATGTGTAGCCCTGGAGACCGAGTTCCTTCGCCCGTGAAGGACGGATGACCAGAGTCCCGGCAGCCTCGATGTTGGCTCCATGACTGAGATCATACGGACTCTGTGCTACGAAGGGACACTGGGAGGGCTTGGCACACAGTGTCCACCACATGGTCACCCTAATTAGAGTGAAGAAAGTCAGGGTGTGGTCGGCAGTCACAAGTCCTGCAAAGTGGAGGCAGGCTCAGGGGAAGGCAGGCACGCCGACCCACCGGGAGGGGCTGCCCGGCTCCCCACTGTGCAGACCTAGGGTCCCCGCAACCGAGGTGCCAGCCAGGCTCAGGGCCACATCCGGTTCCAGGACGAAGAGCACAGAGGGGTCTACTCTGGCCTGCGCCCACTCCCTGGGACTTCTTCCTTGCACCCGAGGCTCTGCCCTGCACTAGTGATTGAGGAGCGAAGCACCTGCTCTGTGGGCCCCAGGGAGCTGGCCTTTCTCCCCTGCCCTCATTGCCCTCTCCACAGTCCTCCCAGGGCTGCCCTAGGCCTGCTGACCTCCCATGAGCCACAGATCCCTGCTGTCGACTGTCCACCACTGCTGGCTGAGGCTGCCCCAGCCCTCCCTGACCAAGGACACTCCTAAGCGGGGTCCTGCTGCCACCGTGGCACAATCCAGTCCCAAGGTGAGACAGCCTGGGTCTGGGAGGCAGAATGGTGAAGGCAATAGGGCAGAGGACCCCAAGCTTTCTCAGTCCACAGCACCCTCAGGTGGCTGCAGAGTTTGGGAACCGCGGAATCAGGTTGTCCAATCATTCCTTCATTCAACAACGCATGTGTGGAGCGCAGCTTTTCTGGGTTAGACCCTGAGCTAGAAGCTGCAAACACACCAGTGAATAACCCAGTCTCAGACCTTATGGAGCTTGTGTACACTAAGAAGCAGAGAAGGAAATAGCCAACCATGTGCTTCCCACAGGAGTGCATGGAGGGGACCTGCCGCCCCTGGGTGCTCCAGGAGAGCTTTCCGAAGGAGGTGGCATCCGAGCCAAGTCCTAGAACTCAGCCAGGCAAACATGAGAGGAGCCGTGGGACGAAAGCCAGAACAAAGCAAGAAGGTTGTTAGAGGGTGACGGGCATCACCTTAAGGACCTACAGGGAACTCAGTAAGCAGGCCGCTCAGAGATGAAGGCAGGGAGGCGAGCAGGAGCCAGGTCAGCGGGGAGCCCCTGAAGGGTTTTACAGGGGAAGAAACTTGATCAAATCACCATTTTAGAGCCACCGTCTGCTGCAGTGTGAAGAATGGATGGGGAGGACAAGCCTGGAACCCAGAAAGAGAGTCAGTTAGGAGGCCGCTGCAGGGTGCCAGATGGTGGTGGCTGGAATCGAGGTAATGGCAAGAAGGGTAGAGACTAGGAACTGTAGGTGAGTCTGGGTGCTTGAGAAGATGTGGGAGGAAGGAAATGAGAGGAGAGATGATGACTCCCAGGTTTCTGCTGTGGACTACTGGGTTGGTGGATGGTGGAGTTATTCTTGGGGTTTGGGAGAACAGTCTGAGTGGAAGAGAAATGATGGTCCCCTTTAGAAGTTGGGTTTAAGGTGCCTCTGGGACTTCCCAGTGGAGACGATCCATAGGGCAGTTATACACAAGAGCCTGGAGTTCAGGAGGCCATCTGAGAAAGGCACTGGAGGGAGCTCGTAGGTGGAGACAGAGCGTTCAGGTTGGGAGGCACAAGAGAAAGAGCAGGTGGAAGGAATGACATGCCCACCTGCAGCTCAGGTGGGAGATTAACAGTGGTTCCGTGGAGCAGGGACAGAGAGGCTGGGGCTTTATCCCGAGGGCCACGGAACCACTGGAAGGGTTTCACAGGCAGCGCCTCACTGAGATTGGCTTGTGTGAGAGGTGAGTTGGGAAATAAGAGGAATCCACGCTTAGCGTGGGCTGCTGGCACCTCACAGAGACACACACCGGAAGGGCGTGGTAGGAGGAACCCTGGACAAGGAGTTCTGCCTCGTGAGCTCGGGCCAAGGTCTGGGATTCCCTTGGCCTCAGTTTCCCCATCTGTAGTACAGAGGTTACACCCGCTTTCTTGGGCGTGTGGTGAGGATTAGATGGGGCAGCTGTGAACCTGTTTTCTAAGGGCTGTGCGTGGGGTGGATGGGGCTCCTTCTACAGATGAATGGTCAAGCCAAGCCTCCAGCACTAAAGCTTTCTGGAATGTGTTGGAGGAATCCTGGAGGTGAGGAGGGGGTGAGGACTCAGGTTTCCAAATCCAACCAGCCTATCAACTGACTGCATGCCCCTTCCCTTGTCAGGCTTGATGAACAGCCTTGCAGGCAAGGAATGAGACAAAGGACACGTGGGGGACTGGTACATACAGTCTGAAGGCTTCGGGTTGTAAATGACAGAAAACCCGGTCCCATTGAGTTAAGCGCAAAAAAGAGATTGGCCACATCTCATTTTACTCTTTTACTCACTTCATCTCACCCTGGATCTAGGGCCTCAGATGACATCACCGAGGCCCAGTGTCTCTTTTCCCTCCTCTGGGTTCCTTCTGTTCTCAAACGGCTCCTCTTCTGGGTCCCCAGCTGGCCACGCCGGCTCCAGCCTCACACCCTCCTAGGTCTAAATGAAGCCTCAGCTCCACCCTCACTGTGTCTCCTTCACACAGACTGGGTCATCTGCTCCTCTCTGAACAAATCGTGCAGCTGGTAAATCAAACACAGGGAGGGGGCAGGCAGGGAGGGATCCCCCAAAGCAAAATTCTGCTGCTGCCAGAAAAAGAGCAGCGGCCACCGAGCAGCAAAACGGCAGGTAGGCACTGCACCTGCTTCTCGTTCACCCTGCGGTGGTCTTGAACTGTGCTTCCCTCTGTTCGAGAAGCCAAGGCCAGAGGTGGGGGGAGGGAGCCGTGGTTCTGTGTCCTGTTTCCTGGACCGACTGGCAGGCTCCTGCCAGCACTGCCTTCGGCTGCAGGCCTGTCCTGTTTCTAACAGGAATCCTGTTCTCTAAGGTGCCCCACAGGGCTTGACGAGCAGCCTTTGATGATAACCATTTCACAGGAACGGTGCCTAGCGTGGCCTCTGTGTCTTCGGGGTGCACCACAGAAAGCCTGCACCACATGGGCAGGCTGGGTCCCAAGGAGCCTTAACACAAGTCCCTCAGTCATCAAGAGCTCGGTGGGGACTCCCAGCCTTCCACCCACAGAACCACACAAACCAGCTCTTTGACCTCTAGCTGTGGGACTAGTCACTAAGCTCAGAGTCTCATCTACAAAATGGGGTTAGTAATACCTCTCTCCAGGCTAAATGAAACAACAAGTGAAAGTTTAACAGTTTCTGGGGCCTAGACCAGTGCTTCTCACACTGTGAAGAAGGAACAGCTTAGGTTTTTTTCTTATCTGTCGTACTTGTGTGAAATACAATAGAAATGAATTACTGGAAAATCTTAACTTAAAAAGATACACAAAATACAAGCTCTAATATGTTACTATTACATTCGGCCAATATGAAATTATTCTGTCATGTAGCTGCAAACGTTTTTAAAGGCTCACTTTCAGTCCCGCCCTGTTCTCACGTGCTAGCTGGCCACACTGCCCAGGTCAGTCTGAACCCACGGACCGCGCCTGAGAGGCACCAGTCTAAGGGGCTCCTGCAAGCGGTTATGGACTTTCCCACGATCCGCTCTTGTTTAAGTGATTAATATTTTAAAACCGACTTTTCGACTTCCCCCTTTTGCAATTCTGGGTTTCAGTGGAGCATGGAATAGGCGTGTTGACTGGTTCAGTGGTGGAAACAGACCGTCGTGTGTGAGGCCAGGAGCGGTCAACATCACCCCTCCCTGGGGAGGCGTCATAAGCAGCTGCTGCGGACACATATTTTATAACCTAGCAGTGGCAGAGTCTGCGAGTCGTTCTCCAATATCCATTTTTTTCTTTCTTCCATAATTAAAGCGTTTTAGGTGAGAACATCGTCACCCAGCTAAAGACTACATTCCCCAGCCTCCCATGCTGCTAGGTGGTCAGGTGACCGAGTTTCATACAATGGGCTATAGGCAGAAGTAATTTCTGTTTTTTTGATTGGGTAAGTGTTCCCCTGTCTCTCTTTTACCATCAGCTGGTACATCACAAGACCTAAAACAACTGTGGAGTCAGAGATGGAATCTGTGTAAGGAGAATAGTAGCGTCTTCCTAAAATCTCTGGATCATTGACCTGCAGGCAAATAAACGATTTTGGCAGAGCTGCTGTATCTGGAGGTGGTTCTGTCACAGTAGCCTAGCCTGGATCCTAGTAGTGAAATGAGCACTGGCAACAGACCCTTATGGGTCTCCGATTCCACCTGGATTCTGCATCCTTTCTTCATACCTGAGGAAGGCTTAGAAGACTATTCTCACAGTGAATAAGGCTGTTATGAGAGCCGTGCAGAAATAACAAACGAATACAATCTCGGATGTCCTTTAAGTAATACTATGCCAGATATGACCACATTTAATCCTCACAACAGCCCTTTGAGACAGGGAGGGATGGCCACTTACCCATTCCCCGAGCTTTTCCCAAGTTCTGCCTTCTCTCTGGTGAGGAGTAAAATCGAAAGCAATTGGAACCAGGGTGGCTGTGAAAGCAGAAGAGCCACAGCAGACTAGAGTTGAGATGCAGAGCCTCAGCCACTCGGCTCGCTCATTCAGCAGCAAGCTACTGAGCACGACGGTTTGCCAAGCTCTGAGCCGGGCGCTAGAGGTACAGCGGTGAGCGAGCCAACTAGTGCCTGCCATCCTGAAGCTTGATGCCTATGTGGGGAAGACCTAGGCTAAGCAGAAAATCATGTGGGTGATCAGTAATTACAGTGGGCACGAAAGTGAGGAAGCAAAATGCTACTGAGCCAAAGCCACCGAGAAGCTTCGGGCAGGGCATATAGAGCCAGGTATGGAAGATACCGAGCATGCAGGCCTTTACATCGGCATGCAGAGTATGAGTAGTATCAGTGAGGCCAGAGCAAAGTCAGAGTCAGAGCTGAGAAAAGGACAGTGGCTGTGGGAGAGATGTAGTGTGAGGCCCACTTGAAGCACCCCAAGTTGCAGTCTATACTCCACACAGAGTCACTGGGAAGTGGGCCCCAGCCTTTAGCCCCAAGGACAGGCTCTGTTGTCATCCAGAAAAATTAGCTGGTGGGCCTGAGATGGGAGCCAGGCCCAGGCCCGTGTGATTGCCTCGCTCCAGAAGCAGAGAGGCAGTGGCCTAGGGAGGAAACGGCGAGCTGTGTCAGAGCTCTGAATCCTCTGGACGTCTCACTGGCCAGTCCCTCTATCCTCCCTTCTGAGGCTGTCACTATCCACAGGGGGCCCAGCAGCCAAGAGGGCCAGAGGAGTCTCCACCTCGGCCTGCCCAGAAGCTGTGCAGCCCTCAGGAAAGATGACTCATCAGGCAGCAGCACCGGGAGAGGAGGGACCCCCAGAACGTGCGCACACACGCGGGCACACACACACTCACACGCACGCCCGCACGTGCTTAGTTGAGGGAAATAAATCCTGGTGACATGCTTTTAAAATTGAAAGCAGGGACATAATGGCTTTTCAATAAAGATTTGACAGTTGTAGAATACGAGTGTTAGCAGAATGGAGGTCATTTCTCACCCAGTTAAAAGGAAGGGAAGAGGGAATCTAGAGGAGGGGAAAGGGGCAAGAGAAAGAAAAAAGAAGACGCAGCGTCGGTGAAGTGAGAGTCTGAAGGAAGCTCGCTGGGCTTTGCTTACGCCTCGGTCGCCCAGCACTGGCTTCCTGTCCTATGATAACTGAGCACCTACTATGTGCAGGCTCTCTACTTCTATCATTTATTTTGACTTCCACAACAAACCTGGAAGGGGAGCATGATTAGCCCCATTTTGTAGATAAAATAGCTGAGGCTCAAAGAGTTTCTGCAAGATGAAGAGACTCGTAGTTGTCACCACTCGAGTTATCACTACTAAGGGGAATTCAGACCTCACATCAAAACTCCAGCTTTCCCAGTCCAACATGCAAAAGCCCATGTGTCTGGCATGAATGCTGACTGGGATCGCCCTGGGTTCTGCTGGAGAAGGCTATCGCCCTGGCTTCCTTGCCCTCCCCCCGGCTCGCCCCCACTCTTCACCCGTCCTTTCCCTGAAAGGCACAGTCCCCTCCTTAACCAGGAAGGCCGTGGAGACTTCGCACTCTTAACAACAAAGCTGCTACTTTGTGCAGCTCTTAGCATCTACAGGGCTTCTCCCACACACTATCCCATGTGGTCTGCATCCCTACACCACAAGGTGAACCTGACGGAAATGATCATTAAGTCCACATTACAGTGGAAGGACCTAAATCTCGGAGAAGCTAAGTGATGTGTCTAAGGTCACAGAGCTAATTAATTGGCCCAGGGGAGAATAGAAGCCAGAGTTTCTATCTCTAAGACCAGTGTTTTTGTTTGTTTGTTTATCTCATTCCTGAATTGAGGTTTGAACAAGCTACAGCCCGAGAAAGCAGGCCACTCAGCCGAGCATGCTCTGGGAAAGAGCTCGCCTTCGATGGCGAAGAGCACTTAGAAAAATGCTGTCCTGTAAGTGCTGACGAAAGTGTTAGAGATTATGATTATTATTATGTTGTACGAAAGTGTCACGTGGCCTGCTAAATAAAAAATCAGGAAACAATATCTGGTACATTCATGTTGTAGTGGGAAAAAAAACTTTTTTGAACCCAGGATTGATTTGGAGACCTGTCTCTTAGTTTGAAGCAACCCTTTCAGGCAATTGGAGTGGGGCCACCAAGGGCAGGGCCCTAGTGCTGTGATCTCAGAGCCTTCCTGCCTAGCAGAGAATGTGCACTCACCCTCTGGCATGTCCTATGACCTTGACAAGGTGAGTGTGTCCTGTCGAAAGGGGTGTGGTTGGACGCTGGCTTGAGCTCTGCTGGGCGAGACCTCTGGGTGGGCCAGGTGTTAGGCAGCACATGACTCAGAGGATAACTGCTGCTTGCCACAGGTCCTCAGGGAGTTTTGACTCACCTCTCTTGGTCGAATAAAATTATTAAGAGGTCATAGAAATAGGAAAAGTACAGAGAGCAGAGTTGGAAACAGATTCCCAGGATGTCAGAGGCTGCCCCTAGACCTGCAGGACCCCACGTGTCCTCAGCTCACCCAGCCAGAACTGCAGTCTGACATCTAGAAGAGGATCCAGTGGCACGACTGGCTCTGAATGTGGCTTCCCAATCCTAGTTGAGCTGCTTGGGTCCCATGAGGGCAGAAACAGGGACAGGAAGGCAGGAGGAGGGTCTACACGCCAGGAGACCCAGCTGCCCAGGCAAAGCCTCGCCCACTCCAGGAGGGCTCTGGGGCCTCCTATGGCCCTGGGACGCTGCCCGTGCTCTGCATCTCTCTGGCCTAAGCTTGGTGAAGACTTTTTTGACTGGCTTATTTTCCCACTTTAAGAGTGAGTATGGCCCTAGAGGGAGTTGGATCTGACCCTTGAATGTGTTTTAATAAACTTGATTGAGGGATTAGAGCTTGCTTGCTCAGGTAGAGGGTATGCATCGAGAGACTCACTTGTGCATCAGGGGAGACCAGGCTCTCTATTGTCAATGTGAAAAATGTCCAAACCTTGAGAGAATTTTCATAGAGCTTATTTGAGCCAAATTGATGACATATATGCTGAAGAGCAAGATCTCAAATGCTCCCAAGAATAACAGTTTTGCAGCATCTTTTATGCATTTGAAATTAAGGAGGAAACATAAGGAAGGTTATTATATGGAGGCAAGGGGGGAGCAAGGTGGGGATGGAATTACAGGATAGTTAACAAGAGTCTGTGCTCCCTCGAGGGTTAATACCCCCTTCTAGGGGTATTATTTCTGCAAGTTCAAAGGTGTGTTAACCTAGATGCACAAGAACAATGGACAGAGCTGGCTTAAAACCTTTCACTGAAGAAGTTACAGGCCTGGAGCATGACTATCTCCCATGACCTGCCCAGTTAGGAATTTGTGATCAGATCACCCTGTGAGGTTACTTTCCATAGAATTCTTTTTTCCATCCACACTACCTCCAAAGGCACCAACACTCAGACTTTGCATCATGAATAATTCATGTTTATTGAGGACCCAGTAGGGACCAGGCACCGTGCTAAACATTTTATATCTATCACTCCCTGAATGTTAAGAGCAGCCCTACGAGGCTGGTGCTATTAGAGCCCCATTTTAAAGATGAGGTAACTGAAGCTGGCGCAGTTAGTCACAGGTAACTGCAAGTGGCAGGGCTGGGCTCAAAACCAGAGCTGTCTGACTCCATCCCCCCGTCATTAACGAGCAGCCTCTAGCGTCACCCAGGAAGTGAAAGGCTCACTGCTCCAAGATACAGTTAATTTATGGACTCGAGCAATTCATGACTAGCACTTCTGCAGGGTCAGCCTTCCGTCTGATCTTTGGATTTCCAGGGGCTAGCGGAGTGGCTGGAAATGTACTCGATAAATGTCGGTTAAAATTGAATAAACACTGAATAAATGAATGAAGATAAATAGACAAAGAACAATACACTGGACAGACTATGGCAAATATTAGAAGACGGATCTGAACAAAAAAAAATCCAAAGGATTTGGAAGCAGGAAGTGGTCATATCTGGGTATGGAATCAGGGAAGCTTTTCTGAGGGAAGAGGAGGTGGCATTTGGTCTTTACCATGGGCCTGGCTGGGTTTCAGCACCGAGCATAGGGAGGGAGGGAGTCAGCTGTGAGAACAGTCAAGCAAAGGCCTAGGGGCCCAAGTACAGAGTGTGCTCAGAGCCGTGGGTTAGAGGGAACACAGCAGTGTGCTAGAGCGCTGCGGGAGAAGAGGGTAGGTGGAACATGCTGGTGTTATGGGCCGAATCGTGTCTCCCCAAAAGATGTGCCAGTCCGAACTGCCAGCACCTGTGAACACAACCTGGTTTGGAAACAAGGTCTTTGCAGGTGATCAAGTTAAGATGAAGTCATTAGGGTGGGCTCTAATCCAATATGATTGGTGTCCTTAAAAAAAGGGGAAATTTGGAAAGAGACAAATCTACACACAAAGAGAACACCGTGTGAAAATAAAGTCAGAGATAGGGATGACGTGTCTATAAACCAGGGTAGCCCAGATTGGCAGCAAACCACCCAGAAGCAAGGAGCGAAAGATGGAACAGACTCCTCCCCCTCAGCCCCCAGAAGGAAACAACCCTGCCCACACTTTGATCTCAGATTCCTAGCCTCCAGCCTCTTTTCTCACAAGAGAATGAACTTCTATTGTTTAAAGCCACCCAGTTTGGTTGTGGCAGCCCCAGGAAACTAACATAGCCAAGGATGGTCTCTGCTGGCCAGCTGGGGGTTTGGACCTTGACAGCCAATGGGAAGTCGGTGAAGGCTTCTGGGCAGGAATAATCCCAGTGAGCAAACATTATGGTGCAGGCACTCCACACTGCTCACAGTGGAGTTGAGAGGCAAGGCAAACATGCAGGGACTTGGTGAGTAGCACAGCTCAAGTCTGGCCTCTGAGTGATCCAGTTTTGCACTGAGCAATGATGATCACAGCCAGAGGGGAGAGGGTGGGTGCATGGCAGTGACAGACCTCTTGCTAGCTTTGTGGGGCACGGGGCGATTTATCAGCTCAAGGTTGTTTTTTGGTTCCAAGCTACAAAATACAATTCTAATGAGCAAACAGAGGAATTTATTGGACACATATAATCAGTGTGTGAATTATGGTGAATAAAGGTTGAATGAATTGAGAAGAGTTGGCATAGAGCTATATGCAAATATTTAAAAGAAATGCTAAATACTAAAAAAGATCTGAACAAAATGCCACAAGGCAGAAAGTAGTTGCATCTGGTTGGGGTTATCTAGAACTGTCTCCTGAGGAAAGCTCACGAATAAAAGGAATGACTGCTCTCAGGAAGGGTAAAACAGGTAGCTCTGGGGAGCGGAGTGGGAGCTTGGAAGTCTCTAGAGGGTGGCCATCTATGTATGTCTCCCGGACTCCAGTTCTCAGGGAGAGAACTGCTTGGGCCCTGGGCCTACCCCTGGGGCCTGTGCCTGTGATTGGCAGCTCAGGTGGAAGAGTCTAATTCCTCAAAGGAAAAGAAGAGGGGACCTTTCACTGGAACCAGGTGGAGCAGCAAGGGACTCTGGGCAGGCAAAATTACAGATACCCTGTGCAGGTGAGGAGAGGAGAGGGAAGGCTGGAAATTAGGGAAGCTGAATAACAAGAGTTGGAGTGAGTCATGGATGAGACTCCGGGAGGGAGGAGACACCTGGTTGGAGCCCAGTGCCCCGAGTGTAAGGTTAGAGGACGTCTATCCTCTCATCTGCCTGGAAGCCACACCCCACACCCCTCCTTCCCTTCTGAGAACTTTCCTTACCCCATCATGCCCCCACCCACATCTCTATGGCTCCCATGAAAGCCACTCTGTCATCCTGTCCCAGTAGATCAGTCCTGGGCTGGCACCAGACCCAGTTTGTGCCAACCATGGTACTCGGCCCTTCATGTAAAAATCCTCCTCCTGTAGGTCTCTAAGGGAGTTTGAATTACATTCTTATCCCTTGTGATTGTCTAGACTTAGGGTTCTATCTAATGTACAGTCCCTGCCTTCGGGGAACTCAAAATAAAGCAAGGGGACAATTACAAAGATAGCTGGAATACAATGTCAACATACTTATTCTATATTTATTTGCTCCCATAAGTGAATACACAGGTAAATACTTGCAAGTCATAGACACGTATTCATGTACAAAGGCACTGGAAAGACTTCGGAAACTTCATAGAAGCAGAGAGGCATTCCAGGAGAGAGAGCAGCTTGAGCAAAGAATGGAGGTAAGAAAGCACTTGACAGTTTGGGAGAATTTAGTCCAGCGTGACTGGAATGTAGCTTACATGATAAGGAGTGGCTGGAGAGATGAGGACCTGTTTGAGATAAGCCTCATATATATGTTAAGCAGTTACACTTTATTCTTAGCCATGGGGAGAAAAGGACTTTTAGAGGAAGTAAGGAAACCCATAAGGTGACCCACCAATGACAATCCGTAAGCAGTGGGAACGCCTGTGATTGCCAACCTTTATTGTAATGCTTTTCTTGTCGCACTCCTGGAGGATGGTGAAGTTTATTATGCTGTCCCGATGAGAAGGGGGACAGGAGAGAAAAGAGAGCTAGCCGCCATGTTGCCTGCTCTCTCCTGGGACAGGTCTGGCAACAGGCCATCCCAGACAGACCGATGCTGAATCGTGGTGGCACAAACCCCAGGGAAAGGAGCGGAGGAGATAGTTCATAGGCTTGGAGTCATCCTGTGTAGCCTCCTGAAGGCTGAGTCTCAGTGCGTGGGTGAGATTTGAACAAGATTAGTGAGGTAGGTCAAGGCCAGCCTGAGGACAACCTGGACACTCAGGCCAAAATCAGACCTCAGGGGAGATAGGATAGGAAACAGGTATCCGTGAAGGTTTTTTGAGCAAAGGAAGAACGCTGAGAAGGTGGCATTCTAGGAAGAATCTTAGGTGAGACCGGAAGCTGGGAGGTATGGAGGTGGCTTTTAGGGGATATTCATTTTGCAGAGATTTCCTGGGAACCAAGTATATATCATGTTCTAGGTATAGACACAGAGATGAAGAGAACAAAGGTCTGGGAGAAAGATCAAGAAAGACTCCCAAAGGAGCTGGGTTTTGAAGGATAAATAGGAATTTACCAATTAGATTATCCATTGCTTGGAAAGGTCTTCATTTATCTTTAGAAAAACATATGAAAAAGTCAAACAATATAAAGGGATATGCAGTAAAAATAAATCTCCAATATAACTTGGCCCACAGTGGCCCCCGTCCAAAAAGGCAGACACTGTCATTAGCTTCTAGCACAGAATAGTGATTAAATTCACAGATTCTGCCTGGATTCAAATCTCAGCTCCACCACTTGCTAGAAGGTCGCCTCGGGCAAGTAGCTTAACTTCTGTGTGCCTTCCTTTCCTCAATCACATGAAGAGGGTGGTGATAATAGGACCTACCTCCAGGATTGTTGGAAGAATGAAATGAGTTAAAAGGTGTAGAGTTCAGAACAGTGCCTGCAACGTAATGAATACAGAGTACGTTTTAGGCTCCGAGAGTGGAATGTGGAGTATATAATCACATGATATGGATGAGGATGAAATAAGTGATGCATGTAAATTACTTAGCATGATTTTCAACAAAAAAAAATTTTAAGTGCTCAAAAAATTCCAATTGCTGCTGCCGTTGTCCTTATTAGTGCCGCAGTGTAGCCGGTCACAAGCCAGTGAGAGTCAAAGGCTAGAACTTCTGTCTAGGATGATCTTCTATATGTGTCTGTTGAACAAATGAGTGAGCGAGTGAATAAATGCTTTACTTTATAGTCACATGATTGGCCATATCAGTTTCAGGTTCTCACCCTCATTTAAGAAGAAAAAGGTATAAAAGTAACAACAGAAAGGTTCTTTTTTTGCACCATTCCTCACTGTCCATGCATCCATCCCCTTCACCACGGAGACCAAGAGCCCGAGAACTACAGATCCCAGAATCCCTTGCTAGCAGGGATCTGGGTTAGAGTGCACCAATGAGAGATACCTGTGCAAGACTTGGAAGGAGGAAGAGAAGAGCAAATGTAAGATTTTACAGTGATCTTTAGGGATTTGCCTAAAATTCGCCTGCTGTGGCCTGCAGTTCTTGTGGCTTCCCGACTCTCTGAAAGCTGGCAGCCGACCTGAAAACTGGGCTGGTTTGCCTTCACTTAGGTTCCTCCAGCCCTTTTAGCGGTTGTGTAGACACCGGAGAACCTGTGTTAAACGCCCTCCTGCTGTCTTCCTGACTGAACCATAACTAAACATTTTCTCTTTATCAGGAAAGAAAAACTTTCCCAGAAATCCACCATCAGACTTTTACTAACATCTTATTGGCTAGAACTGGTCACAAACTCCAGCCAATTGGCAAAGGTAATGGATTATCACATCAGGCTTAACCCAGCCACGACTCGCCCCCCACAGCTGGGCATACTGCTGCCTCATACCCGAACAAAGGAGGGGTAAATGGCTGTTGTGCAAGTACCTATTGTTTCGGCTACCCAGTGCTTTGGAGCCCTTGTCCTGGTTGGAAGGTCCTAATAAGAAAAGTTAAAGTTGGACTTGAAGTAGGGTTTGTCTTCCCAGTCTGGGTGATGGTAACAATGAATGTCTAAGGAGCTGGGGTTCACGATCAGGCTGAGAACCCATTAGAAAAGAATCAACATGTTTGCACTGATTTGAAGGGAGCATTTATTTGTACTTCCTTCTCTGCAAGTCTAGGCGTTCTTGGGACATATTAAAAAATAAAAGTTAAGTAAAGCAGGACTAAAAATTATTTATACATTATCAACCGAAAAGACAAATAGTAGGTCTCTCACAACTAGCTTATGTTTTAATAAAAATAATAATACCCACTTTTATAGCACTTAGAGTGTGCCAAGCATTTTCCCAAAGACTTTCATTTAATCCTCACAATAATATAAGGTAGGTATTATCATTATTCCCACTTACAGGTGATGACACTGAGGCACAGAGAAAGTGCCCAAGGTTACACAGCCTCACACGATAGAGCCGAGGTTTATACCCAGACAGCCTGAGGCAAAGGTCACATTTAAACAAATAATGAGTGAATGAGCGAATGGATCTATCACCTGGTATGAGCTGGGTATGAATGGTATTGCTCCTCGAATGTTTGCAGCTGCTGTGCCGTCAACAAACTGTAAGTGCAATACTGAATTTGAGGTGGCTTTTTAATCATCATAGATGCTAAAAAATAATCGCAGGAGGAGCCATGGCATTCCTTCATGTTTGTATTTGTTTCCAGTTGCTGCTGTAACAACTTACCACAGAATGAGTGTCATTAAACAACATAAATTTACTCTTTTACAGTTCTGGAGGTCAGAAGTCTAAAATCAACACAGCTGCATTCCTCCTGGAGGCTCTAGGGGAGACTCTGTTTCCTCGCCTTTTCCAGCTTCTGGTGGAACTCCTTGGCTCATGGCCTGGTCTTCCATCCAGGAGTGTCGCATCTTCTCTCCACTCTGACCTCATGTCTCCCTCTTATAATAACCTTAGTGATTACATTGAGCCCAACAGATCATCCAGGAAAAGCTTCCTCTCAAAAGATCCTTGACTAAGTAGCATCTCCAAAGTCTTTTTGACCATGTAAGTTTACATAGTCCCAGGCTCCAGAAAGCTGGAAATCACCATGTTTGAGGGACTATTATTCGGACTGCCACATGCTATGGAGAGATCCTACCCCCAGAAAAGGTAGGAAAGGCCCTGCTAACACATGAGTCCATCGCACGGTTGGAAGGAGGCAGAGGTCATTTTGTGAAGCCCTAACCCCTTCCCTAACTCCTTCCTGCGCATGGCAATGGGACCCAGTGGGCTCCTCAGCTTTGAGGAGAGAAGGGGAGCGGTCCCAGAGGGGCCAAGTAGGCAATCTCTCGAGAGTACCCCTGCCCTTGGCTCAGCAGGTCCAGTTTTGAAAGGCCTTTCCAGGAGGGCCTTGTTTTCCCAGAAGAAAACTGACAGAGACACAGCCCCCAAACAGCAGGAACTAAACGAAAGCTCTGAAGACATCCAGATGAGCTTTGGATCTCTCACACGGGGGTCCCTCAGATTTCCAGAGAGAAGAAGCAGAAAGCCTGTAGCAAGAGGACCAAGCAGGCACAGCTTCATTGTGTCTTTCTCAAGGGTTGAAGAGTAGGCCGAGGTGGTCTCGCTGGCATTGTGGGGGGTCACTGGGGGAGACTGTGGGGGGCAGAAGCGCAGACAGGAGGCACCTGCTTCCTTTCCTCTGGAGAAGCTCAGCCTTCCACACGGCCAGCCTCTCCCCCTCCTTACTGTCCCTAACGGCAAACGTGCCATCCTTTACGGGAGGCCCTAAGACTGTGAAGTGGGCTGCAGCCATTGGCGGCGGTTTCTACCAAGAGGGATCACTTCTGCTTCCTGCCCTCTGCGGCTTCCCATCTACCTGAGGAAACAAAGCACATACACAGAATGACCACAGCACATAGGACACACCATTGAAGTGTTGCCTTGCTTTCTGAACTCTCGTTTGTACGTGGAAATTATGGAAGAACAATGAAGTTCATTGCTCTCTACAGAGCATTTCCCCACATCCCCTAGTGAACTTCATACTGCAGAAGTCACAACACGGCTCTTCCAAACGCGGTTTCCTGTCATGCCACTGAAACAGGTAGCTCCCCACCGTGCTCCTTTTCCTGGAAGCATTACGAAGCTTTTCTGTGCCTGCCAGGAAGTTTCCTCCTCACTGCCTTGCTGAAGGCAGACTCTGTCAAGCAAGAACTCAGGTCTGCAGGTGGCCTGTGAGCACAGCTGGGCCAGCGTCACACAGCTGCCAGCTGCAGAGGGTTTATTTTCATAGCAACCTTCCCTGTTATTGACAACTGCAGCCTAGAGCCCAGCTCCAGGGTGACAGGTACAGTCAGTGATTTGCCACAGAAGCTTTTTGTTCCATCCACCCCATGACGGGTGCCAGCTGGGCATGTTTGTTTCTGTTCATCGGAGTCTGCGTCTGGCTGATTCTTACCCCCTGACTCAACTTCCTTCGGAGCCTGGCCTTGCTGGGGCTCTCAGAACCCTACCCCCATTTAAGCAAGGGCCCAGGGAATGCACACCTGTCCCTAGGAACTCAATCAGGGAAGAGAAAGAGATACAGAAAATGTGGGAGGAAGGAGGATGTTGAGAAGGTAGTCAGAGCCCATCATGCCTCAGGCCAGTGGGCAGAGGCAGCCCGAGGCTCCTTCCAGCTCGATTTCTGTCGGTGTAGGCCAGAGCCATGAGGACGCGTACCTAGCTTACTCCCCTGACAAAAGAATCCTGGCATGTGAGGGCAAGAAGCATCTGAAGATGATCAAGACCAGCTCCGTCATCTAATAGATGAGGAAACTGAGGCCCAGAGATGCTAAATGACATGCTCAAAATCAGACAGTGCTGGGCGGCATGACTAGGAGTAGAACCTGAGACCAACAAAGCAAAAACAGTAGAATTAACCTTCGACTTCCACTCCCAACACACAGACACACACAGGGTGAAGGTGACTTTCTGTGACTTCCATGCCCTAATGAGAATGCCCTTTCACCTGAGCACTTTTGCATGTAAATGTGGACTCAAGCATGCCTGGAACCCACTCCATGATAATTACAGCAGCCATTTTTGCCACTTAACTATGCGCCAAGTATGGGGCCAAGTGCCCACCTGCATTAGCTCATGTAATCCTCACAATGCCTCAGTGGAGTAATGACTCTCCCTAGTTACAACGGGAGAGCCTGGGCTTGGGGAGGTTTCTTGACTTACCCACATCATTCAGCTAGAAAGAGGCAGAGCCGGGATTTGTGCGCCAGACTGCTGACTCCAAAACCACGCTCTCTGCCATGCCAGGTTCTGCCCCCATTTAGATAGGACCTACTTCTATTCTTCTCTGTAAGAGCCTCACAAAGGCCTCTGGGATTCTCCTCTGTGTCTTCTTTCTAGGTATCTGGCATATTTTTTTTTTGTCAGAAGGGGAAGGTTAAGGGCTGTAAAATTTGAGAAGTATCAGTTCATATGCAGGTGTATAAGAAGACCATGGACCAGCATGGGAGTCACGCAGACCCCTTGAGTTTACCTGAATCTAGACAGGGTGGTGGCCTGGGCAGGCAGGTCTGGGGCCAGGGGCCGGGGGAGAAGTACTATGCAATTTATACCATTATTCCTCTTTTCGATCCCGTATTGTTTTTCTTGCTTTTAAAATACAAAACAGATATTCTTTTTAAAAGTTACTCAAATGTATTCAGAAGGGGTTATGACCCCAAACTGACCCACAATGCATGCTTTTTGTAGTCCAAGCCCTTGTGACACCTGCCAGCCTCCAGAACCAGCCAAGTGCTTCATGCTTTAGGAATTTATTATCATAAATAATAACCTGTCACCACCTTGGCGGAGAAGTACAAGTAGGTTCTCGCATCTCCTGGCCCAGTTCACACTTTGACTAGCCTGAAAGTTCCACTTTAGCAGAGGCCCGGGTGTTCTAGCTTCCTTCTTACTCATCCAGGAAGACGGCAGAGGTACAGGAGATATGGCTGTCATCAGCCGCTACCCCCCACCCCCGGCACCTCCCCTGTTACTTTCTCCAGAGCACTAACACCGATCGAAATGATCTCGCTTCTGTTCTTGTCCCCTGCTAACTGCATCTCTCCCAAGCAAGTAAGGACCACAGGAGCAGTGACTCACTCATGTTCCAGCACCTAGAGCCATGCCTGGCTCATAGCGGGCACACAGGAAGCCTCTTTTTGAAAAAATGATCGCATACAAGCATAGATTGTCATAGCAGAATTGTGACTCCACCTTACAGAACTGAACTGAGAGTTAAATGGGATAATCCATGGTGTCTGTAAAGCTGTACGAATGGCAGTTTTATGCCTAGCACATGCTTTGCACATAGAAGCTTAAGAGACATCGGGTGAGTGAATGAATGAATGACGATTGAATCATCATGATTCCTGATGCATGAATGAATGAAGATGAAAAGGACCTTCAGGATGATCTAACCCAAACCCAATATTTCACTGAAGACAAGAGAAGAGAAATGGCCTTCACTCTTCTCAGACTTCTTGAGAAATAAAAAATTCTGCACCCTTCTTTTTGGTTATGAACCAAATTTGGGCATCTGCTAAGCAAATGCCAAACCCTGCCCCAGCCTCTGCTCAGCCCAGTAGCCCACAAGTGTGCTCAGGTCTCTATAGATTGCCCTGTCCTTCCCTGAGCATCCCTGAAACAGCCAAGCAGAATATGAGTCCCTCTCTCCCCACTGGTCAGTGAGGTTTGGAAAGATTGACCCTATATATAGTCCTAAGGGTTACTGTCCCTAGACCATCATGAGTCTCTCCTAGTCTAGGTGTTCCAGGATATTTCGGTGAGAGGCCAGGCTGCCGGGACAGCCTCTTCTGCTGGGGTCCCCTGGGCTCCCACTCTCCCAGGCTGGCTCCTAGCTTAGCCAGTTGACTCCTACACCATCTCTACACCACATGTTGGAAGCACAGACCCTGTTCTGCTCTTTCAAATCAGATCTACACCTGCCCTGGCATAGAGCTCCCAGGCCACAGGTTGGATTCGAGTGCAGTTGCCCAGCCTTCTCCCAGAATCACGACTTCGGCCTTGGCATTTGCCCCTCATTTTTGCTTGCTCCCCAGCCTTGCCTCCCAGCATGCCCCATGCCCAGCAGAATAGCCCTGACCCCTCCAGGAAGTCAGAGGTGGCAGCAGAGGTGGGGGCAGGAGCAGGAGGGCCTCCTATGAGGAGTTGTTGATTAGCCACGGCCTTCATAGGGCCACCATCCATTCCAGCGTCTCCCATAGGATGATGTGCACAGAATAGGGTCCCAGCAAATCCCCAGTGAATTGAATTTCCTTTCATTATTTCACTTCCCAGAAGTCCCCTTGTTCCTCTAATTCAGTTACCTAGATGTTGGTGAGCACAACTATTTAATAGAGGCCAAGTAACAGGATGAGCTGAGTTAGAAGGAAACCGAAACAAACATCCTGAGATTGTATTTTCTGCTCATTCCTCCATAGGCCAGGTTCACATCTGGTTCCCTACAGACACACAGACCCAGGCATGGCCAGGCTGCAGCCCAGGCAGCTCCCAGGAAGGAAGGGATCTGGTTTCCGGATCCGAGGGGAAAAGTCTGTAAACAGCCTGAGCAGGCCAAAGGTCAGGGAGCGAAGCCATGTGGACTCAGTCCTTTGCACATGTGAACAGGACGGCTCAGCGAAGGCGGTCAGCCACCAGCAGGGCCTAGGGGAACCTTCGACTGACGTTTCCTGACACAACCACGTGGCTTGGCGATTTCCTGCTCCTGGGACATATGGGTGCTTGGGAACATGGTAACCCAGAGGCAAGCGGGGAAGGTCAGTCTGGATTAATACCCTTCCAGCTGAAGTGACAGAAAATCCAACTCATGTGAAAGTAATGAGATGTGGCCTAGTACAGCAGTCACTGTGCATCAGGCCCTTTGTGAACCCTCTATACCTTAATTTCCTAGTCTTCTCATCAATTCTGCGAGAAAGGAATTATTTTATACATGAAGCCACCAAGTACCTACCCAAGGTCACACAGCTTAGCAAACCAGGGTTAAAACTCAGTGATGTGGTTCCTCGTAACTCTTACACTTTCCTGTCTCTTGAGATCAAACAGGTAAGGAGTCCGTGCTAGTTTGTGCCCCCTTGGTCACACGGAAGTAGGATGCAGGTAGGGCTTGAAGACAGGTGACAGGAATGAGGGTACCTTCCCACTCCCCTTCCCACTCCTCTCCCTTTAGGCTGGACTGATTCTCATCTTCGGCAGCCTGATTTCCTGCACACAGAAAGGGAGCCTGGCTTCTGGCCTCTCCAGAGCTTCATTCAGCACCCGCAGAGTAATGAATTGCCCTCTCTCTGTGCTCCCAACTTGGAAGCTTCCAGAAGAGAGCTCTGATTGGCCTACTGGGTCAGTGCTCCCTCTTGGCCACTCTACAGGGAGGGAGGAGAGTGAGGCCAGGTAATTTCCCCATCTCCCTCCCTGGCTGTCTCAGGGGGTGACCTCATCCCTATATAGAATAATATGCATAGTGGTCTGCATATTATTTAGTACCTAACCTTTTTCACTTGACATATCAGTTATATCATTCCACACTAGCACATATGAGGTCTACCTCACTCTTCATAATATCTGCCTGGGCCATCTAGAGTGTGCATACCCTAATTGGCGTGAGCTTCCTCCTATTGACGGACATTTAGGTGGTTTCCAGCCTTTTTCCCTTTACAAACACTGATACAGTGAACATACTTGCATATGTCTCTGTCTACACTGTGTTTCTGTGCCTAATATAACTTAGAGATGAAGGGGTGTGTTTTGAGCTTTATCTCCCTCCATCCATATCCCATCTTCTCTATCCCATAGTTATGTGACCATGGGCATATATAACGCCCCCACACTTCAGTTTCCTCATCCGTAAAAAATTAATACCTTCATGTAAGGCTGTTAGGATGGGAACGTGACAGGATTGGCCTAAGGATTACATGACATGAACCATGTAAGGCAGGGGTCCTCAACCCCCGCGCTACAGACCAGTCCTGGTTCGTGGCCTCTTAGGAACCAGGCCACACAGTAGTAGGTGAGTAGCGGTCAATGAGCAAAGCTTCATCTGTGTTTGCAGCCGCTCCCCAGCACTAGCATCACCGCCTCAGCTCCACCTCAGATCACCAGGCATTGGATTCTCATAGGAGCACCGGTCCCTGGTGCCAAAAAGGTTGGCCACTGTCTTAGAACATCCCAGCTTCAGAGCTCCTAGTGGGATCAACTGAGGTATCTCTTGCAAATCATCCCAGTTCTATCTCTGCTCTGACCCTGCAGGGGTTCAGTGCAAGCCTCCCCAAAATATGCCACTTTGACATATGAATTATTTTGAACCGAAGGCAATTAAAACCCTACAGGTTCACAAGAAACTTTTTCCTTTCCCTTATAGAATTTAAATTAGGGGACTTGCCCATAAAACGTTATCACTGGAAATAACTTTTTTTGACCTATCTACAGGAAAGGGCAAACCACTAATTACTGAACATCTGCTTTTTATTGTCCTGAGATGACCTTCCTCCCCTCTGAAGCCACAAGGCACCTTACCTCATCCTTAGCTCAGAATGTCATATATACCTCATTTTCCCTTTCTGTCCCTGAAGCTCTCATGGATGTGGGGTTCCCATGTAATCCAATTTGGTTGTTTTCTCTTGTTAATCTCCCTCATGCAGATTTAATTGTTAGGTTAAAAGAACCTTATGGGGAGAGGAAAGTTTCTTTCCTCTCCCAATCCTGTTTCCTTTGCTCCCCCACAGGTGTTGTCCCAGTGTTCTCCCCAGTAAGGCACCTTGCATGCAAATCTCAACTCAGGATCTGTTTTGGGGTACCTGGCCTATAAGCCCTTTATCTGTGAATGGGGGTGAAGAAGAAACATGGCCAGAGGGGTGTGAAGGGCGGTCACATTGCTGCTACTTTTGGGGCCTCATGGAACATTTATAGGTTCAGTGGATACGAAGATGGCAAATCCGATCACATAACATGCCCCCCTTCCCTCTCTCAAATTCCTCGGCGACTCCCTACTGCCTGAGAGAGGCTTTTGAGCTCCTGTGCATGGCTTGTGAGCATTTTTGTAATCTGGCCTGACCACTGCAGGCAGCCCTTTCTCTCACTCAAACTATCTGCAGTTTTTCAAACCGCCAAGCTGTCCCGCACTGCCCTACCTCTCCACAGCGTCCACACAAGCTGCTTACCGTCCTGGAAGCCCGTTCTTCCCCTGGGCCACTTGCAGTCCCTCCGCATTGAAATCATCTGTCTCCTCGCTCCCCTCTGGCCTGGATATTCCAGGAGGCTCAGGCCAAGTCGTAGTCACCTGCCTCTTCAGGGCCCAGAACCATGGTGTCTTAGGCTGCACAGTAACACCATGGTAGTGGCTGATTCATTCACTCGTTCAATATTTTTTTATCATGATAAAACACACATAAAATTTACCATCATAACCATCTTAAAGTGTACAATTCAGTGGCATTTCCTATATTCCCAATGCTGTCTACCCATCACTGTCTAGAACATTTTCATCACTCGCACAGGAAACCTCCCACCCGTCAAGCAGTCACCCTTCACTATCCTGTCCTCCCAGCCCCTGGAAACCGTCGACTGACTTTCTAACTCTGTGGGTTTCCCTGTTCTTAATATTTTATATAAATGGAATCATACAACGTGTGGCCTTTTGTGTCTGGCTTCTTTAGTTTATAATGCTCACATTATAGCATGTATTGGTACTCCATGCCTTTTTATGACTGAATAATATTCCGCTGTATGGGTAAATCACATTTTGTTTATCCACGCATTAGTTGATAAAAATTTGGATTGTTTCCACCTTTTAGTTACTGTAAATGAACATTCACACACAACTTTTTGTTTGGACCTCTGTATTCATTTTTCTTGGATATACCTAGGAGTAGCATGGCGGGGTCCTATGGTAACTCTATGTTTAACTTTTTGATGAACTGCCAGACAGTTTTCCACAGTGGCTGTACCATTTTACATTCCAGCAGCAATGTATGAGGATTCCAGCTTCTCCGCCTCTTCGATGACACTTTTTTTTTAATGGCCATCCCAATGTGTGTGAAGTGGTATCTCATTGTGATTTTGATTCATTCAACACATATTTTTGACTCCCTACTGTGTGTCAGTCACCACACTAGGCACTGGGAACAAAACAGATGAAAGCTCTGCTTTTGTGGAAATTCTGTACCAGTGGGGGGTGACACAGGAGAACGGAGTTAGGGGACTTACCTAGGGGACTTAGCGGCACCAGCTAGTAGGGACGTCAGTGCCACTCGGTTGCAGTTGGGGAAGAAGGAAAAGAGAGCTCTTCGGGCCTCTTCGACCCTGCTCACCCAGGCCGGGCGGAGCGGAGGCTGTAAACGCAGAAGCTTATGGGCACGACCAGAGGAGAGGCAGAGGGCCGCGTGCACATACATGCATCTGTGTGTGCACTGCGGGGGTGCTGCGGTGAACTCGGGGGTGTGGGGGCGCTATCGCCACCTCAATGGGCAGATGCTGTTTAGCACCGGTTTCTTATTGCCAAGTAGTAAAGGAGACCCAGGCCTGGCTGCACTCTGGATGGAAATATGATTTTTATGTGACATCTTCCAAATTTTACACGAGAGCACAGACATTTCTGAAACATTGCCTGAGGGCCAGTTTTGGTGAACTGTCCACTGGGTTGTCATTTTGACCTGGGTTTCTCTCAGATGCAGGTCTCTCGTGGTCAGAATCTCTCGTAGGCGCAGATCTGGGAACCTGCCTCCTTAACAAGCCTCCTCTCTGACACCCACCCCACTTCCCGCGAGCCGGCATCTGGTGCCCACTGAAGTTTGAGAACCACCAAACCGGAGCTGTGAGGAAGGCAGCTTCCCACACGGTGGTGGAGGGCTGGGCAGGCAGGATCACGTTCCCCGTTTGTGCTGGCTGCAGGGCCCGCGTCCTGGTCCCAGTTTCTGGATGGCACGCAGCCATCCAGAGTATATACTTCCCTGTGCCAGGGGCGGGGTGGAGAGGGGCCCTGCCGGCAGAGCATGCCCCCTCCCCAGCCTGCTCTGGCTCTGCACAGCCCCACGTGCTTGGATGCCCAGCCCAGTGGCGTTTACCCTAGTGGGCAGCTCAATTGCAAGTCCTGATGCCTGTAGCCTCCTCGTGAACTTTCTCTGGATGGAAGCCCTTCCCCGGGAGATGGCCCAAATGGAGATGTGAAGTTCTAGGAGAAGGCAGATGTGGCCTATGAACAGGCTAGGGGCTGCCACATGGCTGTTAAGCAATATGTTTGTCAGTCTCTTGCTTAATTATCACAACTGAAGTTAAAACTAGCAGTTTGGGGTGCTAGCTCTGAAAATCCACAGGGTTCTCCCTCAGGATTTGAAACCCCCTGGCCTCTCTAGCTGTTTATTCTGAAGGCGCCGCGACCCAGGTTCACCTGATGACCAGGCTGCTCTGTTAGGTTAGTGTTCCGACGCCATGTTTACAGGTTCCTGCAGTTCAAGAACTCCAGACAGGGTCCTTCCCCGCTGTGTCTCCTGTCAGCTCTCTAGAGGCAAGGCATACGGGAGTGAGCAGGTTCCGGCAAAGAGAGTGACATGGAGGACAACATAAATCTGAGGTTTGTCTTTACGGGAATAATGATCAAAGGGAATCATTCCATTCGCCCCAGCAGCCCCCAAATGCTCGCTTACACGTTGCATGTGAGGAAGGAGCCGTGGGTAATCTCCCCAACGGGAAATAACAAGGAACAAATTAATAAGCTATGCTTCTGCTTCTTACCCCTAAAGAATCTAATTAAGTAAGGTCTTCTGCCTAGATTACTTTCAGTAAACATTTTTAGTTATTAAGAACCATAATCGACATAAAATATAACTAATGTAAAGCTGTATCATAGTTTTCATACCTGTAATAAACTATCAAATTTAGTAGAGATTATGGGCCAAAACAACAAAAGCTAACGTGTAGGGAGCACTTACTATGGGCCAGGTTGCATGCTAAGTGCTTTACTTGGATTATTTCACTTAATCTTTACAACCCTGTCGGATTTAATCCTCAAAACCACTCAACCAGGGAAGTAATATCATCATTTTTTCAGACGGAGAAACTGAATCTTAGTGGTTATATGTGCTAGATGCCTTACATCAGCTGTCCCCAACCTTCTTGGCACCAGGGACCGGAGCTTCTATGAGAATCTAATGCCTGAGGTGGAGCTGAGGCGGTGATGCTAGCGCTAGGGAGCGGCTGCAAACACAGATGAAGCTTCATTCTCTTGCCTGCTGCTCACCTCCTGCTGTGTGGCCTGGCTCCTAATAGACCAGGGACTGGTACTGGTCCACGGCCCAGGGGTTGGGGACCTCGACTCCAGGCCATGCCACCACTTCTTACCTAAGAGCCCCACCAAGAAGCCCCACAAAGGTGCCAGGTGGCCTCTGCCCAGTGCTGATAAACCAGCCATATTCCTTACCACCTGGGCCCTGGAGTGAGGTCATGAGCAACACCTATTTCCATCTTATCTAAACTCCAACATGGGCACACCCAGCCTGCCTCCTGGAAGAATTTATTTTTTTAAGGCCCATAGCACCTGGTCTTTTAGGTGGTCTCCCATTCAAGTACTATTCGGGCCCGACCCTGCTTAGCTTTTGAGATCAGACGAGATGGGAGACTGGGCACGTTCGGGCTGGCATGGCCGCAGACCTGGGAGAACGTTTGAGTGGAGCTGCTATGCAAGACGTAGAGCGGGGCCGCTGTTTGTGGCTCCTGTTCCCGGGGAACTGCGAGTGCTGGGCTGTCTGCCCCTCGCACAGAACACACTGGCATACGGTTTATCCAGGTTAGCATTTGTTTCTATGGGTGATTTTTTTCCCAGAAAGGAAATAGGTATTTTTTTAAAGATCAATGTAATATGTGATTATTGAAAAAAAATTTTTTTCCAGAATATGGAGAAAGTGAAAATAACCCTTTATCCCAACACCCAGAGGAGCCCCCCCCCCCCCCAAATCCATTGAGCAAGAGCAATGCAGCTTCTGACAGCCAAAAGATGGCCCGGCACTCAGAGCTGGGCCTTCGTTTTTTGCTGTTGAGCATAATCCGTTCCTCAGGACACCAACATCGTCCAAGGGCACTGGGACTGTGAAGATCAAAACAAAAACAAAACCGTCCCGTAATTGTCGCTGAATGAGACAGAAACAAGAGCATTGTCCACGTCACAAAAATAACCAAACATCCTGCTATCCTGGCTAATGGCTGGCCATTGTTTTTGTTTGTATTTTTACCAATTATAGCCTTCTTCCATTCACCTTGGTAGGAATTATTAAGGATTATTAAGAATTATCCAAACAAAAATTTGCCCCTGCTCGCTGGCAGCATCCGAACCAGAGCAAAGCCCTGTTTGCTTGAACCATCCCCAAAAGTGCCAGCCACGAGGCCAGACCTGACAGGAGCACCTTCCAGCATTCTACGATTGAGACACCCCGCTTCGCCCATGCCGGGCACTCTCCCTCACTGCAACGAGCAGAGAAATCCAACTACACACGCGTTCCCTATGGCTAAAGAGCATTGACAACATAGATTTTGGAACAGATCTATCCAGACATTGCTTTTTCTATGCATATATATATATTTTTTTTTTAAAAAAAGAAGACACTAAAATTCTACTTTATACTTTACTATTTGTTCAATTAATAATCTCTTAAGAAAATTATCGTTTTAAACAGCTGCATCTGTTGCTGTATGATGTTGTGGACTTGCTAATAACACTTTGTAATTGTGTGATGCTGTCTCTTTAAGCCCTTTGAGAGTTGGCTCCTCTGCTTTTTTGATATCCGGCATGGGCTGCTGGATGCCTTCAGAAAATCCTGAGTGGGACCACCTCCCTACCAGGCTTTGGTGTGGGGAAGCCACTGGGTGAGGGCGGAGACACTACAGCTGTTCTCCAATGCGTAGGGCACGTCCTTTCAGGTGGGGCAGGAAAAGTGGGCACAGAAGCAGAGCCAGGCTTCAAAGCAGGCCCCGAAAGGAGGTTCCCGATCCCACCCGACTCCCAAAGCGTCACTCACCCAAAAGCCGGAACGTGGAACACATTTGGCCCGCATCAGAAGGGGATTCTGTGGGGATAATTGTGTTTAAAAACCATTTCGACAGATTTATGTTTTATTGGAAGTTTCTCCAGGGAGGCGAAGCCAACAAAATTCTGAAACAGCAAAGTCGGTTCAGTTCTGTTAACTAAGTCAAGACAAGTCCCTTAAATCAATGTTAGGTAATGAGCCTTGTTCCAGCTCAGTTCTAGCTCCAGAAGCTTTGCTATGCACTGAATTCATCTGGAGATTTGGTTGCAACGGAGTCTTGATTCCGCAGGTGTGGGCAGGTCAGAGTCTGCCTTTCTAACAAGCTCTCAGATGAGGTTAATGGGACCCAAGTAGCCAGGCCTTTCACTGCCTGGCTAGGACTTACCCCTGACAGTCTCCGGTAAATCCACCCTCATTGCTTGTCAATGGCATGGGAGAGTGTGACAATCACCAAATGACATTGTAGACCTCAATTCCCACCTCAGAGAAGTCTTCGGGTCTCTTCAAGGGATGAAGCCACAATGAGTAAATGTCTTGCCCTCTGGCAGTTAAAACATGTGCAGCTATACTCGGGCATTGTGGGGCAGCAGAGAAAGGGAAGGCTCCCACCTTCCTGTAGCAGAGTTAACTGGGAGCTTAAACAGACCTGTTCCAAAAAAGTCCCCTCTCAAGGAGAGAGTAACCCCAAGGCCAAGAGCCCCTGGACTGGCCCCCCTGCCCATCTCTGGTCATCTCCATGTAAATATTCATTATTTCAAATTGAGAGATGAAAACATAAATAGGTGCTAACAAACTAAGCTAACTTCACGACTGACAGCTTCATGAAGGGTGACGAAGAGGAGGAACCCAGCAAATTGGAGAGCGATCTCTGACCTGCTTGGGCCATCCTCTCTTCCTCCTGCTGTAGGTGGACCTTGCTCAGTCCCGGGGGGCATTTCCCACACCCTCCGACGCGCCTCGCTGCATACCACCACCTTGGTTCACGTGCGACCCCTTCCCATCACTCAATAAGAGGTGCAGTCACAGGGGTTCTCTGAACAATGTCAGATGAATAGTTGCCGTGCTTCTGGTCACTACATTTTGTATCAAGCAGTCCTGAGCTTCCATTTTCTTGTCCTAGAGCTATGTGTCCAATATGGTAACCGCTAGTCATTTGTGCCTCTTTAAACTTACATTAATTAAAATTAAGTAAATTTTAATTTTTTTTTTATTAGTATTTATGCCTGCAGCACCTGGTCTTCCTAGGTGGTCTCCCATCCAAGTACTAACCAGGCCAGACCCTGCTTAGCTTCCAAGAACAGACAGGATTGGGCTTGTTCAGGGTGGCATGGCCATAGACCACAGACTGTGGCTCCACTGGGACATGAACCCAGAACCTTCTGCATGTAAAGCAGACATGCTAACCGGTACACTAAAGAACCACATCCTAAAATTAGGTAAATTTTAAAATTCAGCTAGTCAGTTGCACAAGCCACATTCTAAATGCTTAAAAGCCATGTGTGACTTGTGGCTACTGTATTGGATGGTGTAGATATAACATTTCCTTGCAGAAAGTTCTATTGAATGACACAATTTAGATGTATCTCACCCAAATGTAACAAGGCCAAAGAGATGTTTTGTGCATTTTAGGAAAAGGTACCCCTTCAAGACACCTTACCGACCCCTGCAGGAAGAAACAGCAATAAATATTCACATCCGCAACCATGCTGTCCATGGCACCCCACTGTTGAGCAGTGTGCAAGCTGCACCATCACGTGCAGCAGCCCTGATGAGAGTCCTCCACAGAGCCCTCGAGGGTGACTTCTCTCTGTCTGCCGCACGTCAGACCTCTTATCTTTGCCTTTCTGCGGGGAAGAGGGCATGCATTTGGACCAGCTGCATCACATGACCATAGACTGTGTGGCTTAAAACAACAGAAATGTATTCACTCGCAGTTATGGGAGCCAGAAACCCAAAGTCGAGGTGTCCGCGGGACCGCACTCGCTCCCGAGCCTCCCTTCCATGCCTCGTCCAGCTTCTGGTGGCTCCAGGCTTTCTTCGGGTTTCAGCTGCATAACTCCCAGCTCTGCTTCTGACTTCACATGACCCTCCCTCCTCTGTATCTGTGCATTCTCATCTGCTGCTCTTTTAAGGACACTTGTCATTGATTTAAGACATACCTGGATAATCCAGAATAATCTCATGTAGGGATTCTTAATTACATTTGCAAAGACCCTTTTCCAAAATAAGGTCACAGTCACAGTTTGAGAGGCTGGGACATGGACATGCGGAGCCAGTAGTCAACCCACGAGAGTCCTGTTGTATGAGTTTCCAGATTGCAGCCTCCACCTTGACACATTCAGTGGTCCCTTGCCCGACTGGTTTTCCTCTCAATGGAACTGTCTACACCTAAAGCGGAAGCTCTCACTAGCAGGCGGTCTTTCATTCCAGTACAGCGGAGGCCAGCTTGCTCCCTCCCATCTGAGAAGCATCTGTAGGGGGCCCCCACACCTTCTCAAACCTCAGGCACAGATCCATTAGTCTGAAGCCTTCCCACCCATGCACACCACCCTCTAAGCATGTTTCTGCTGAGCCAGCCTGCCAAGGCTTTGGATGGACAGTACATGAAAAAGACTGGGCTGGAGACGTGAGAGGAAAGGGAAGGGGAGAGGCAGTAATCATAATAGTAATAATAATGATAGCTGCTAACACTTACATAGTTCCTACCATGTGCCAGGTGCTGTTTTAACTTTCTTATGACTTAACATTAAAATCCTCACAACAACTCTAGGTAGTAGATGCTCTTATCCCCACGCCAGAGGGAAGGGATCTGAGGCAGAGAGGGATTAAGTAATGTGCCCAAGTCTGATTATTTCGGAGCCGGGATTTGAACCAAGCAGAGTGGCTCTGAAATCTGCGCTGCAACCAGAGGACATTATGTTGGCTGGATGTTTCTGGAGACTTGGAGGAGCTGCAAAGTGTGACAAAAGAAAGGCGCTTCTGAGAAATGCTGGAGTCCTTCCTCAGTACAGGAGGTGCAGGTAGAGCTTGAAATTCCTTTTTAACAGCTTTTGGTTGAGGGGCTGTGCCTCTCTGAACAGGCTTTGAGCAAAGAGCCAGGCTGTGTGGAATCCTGCATCCAGCCTCCGCCTCGCTCTGTGCTTCCCCGTCCAGCCCACACACATGCATGAGCAGAGACAGGGATACACGAGTGAAGTTTGCAGTCAGCTGAAAGGGAGTGCTCCTCCTTCCCGCCCAGCTCTCCCTCCCCAAGCCTTTCCTAATCCCACCCCGGGATCTCTCTCCACCACACTCAACTGAAAGTTTGTCACCTTACTGCTCCGAGGTGCTAAGAAGGAGGAACAGTGACCCAGGTGGCTGGAGGGTCAGAGAACAAGAGAAATACCCAAGGCCAAAAGAGGAAGATGAGGAAGGCTTGACCCCCTCTGTGTGAGAGATCTAAGGGCTAAGGGGGCAGGGACAACACCCAGTATCCCTTGGGATGTGGGGAGGTGACATCATGGGGGCCTCTATCCCACAGCTTTACCAAACTTAATCAACCACGCAGGCCAAGTTTATGAGGTTGGTTTTCAGTCTGTAATTACCAAATGAGATGAGCTGAGACCACTGCAGCCTGGCCCCACAGTGCTCGCTCGGCTCTGTGGGAGGAGGGCTGGAAGCCCAGGAGATGAGTTCTTGGCATGGACACAGAGAAGTACAGCTGTTTCCTTTCAGAATTATTTTCTAGTGGAAATTTCATAGCCATAAGCCAAGTCTTGGAGGTAGCGGGGGAGGCAGGAACCTGACAGAATAACCTCTGTTCTTCTATTATAGTAGAATAACAGAGTTGACAGTAGATATGTCCTCCTGAGCAAGATATGTCCTCCTGGGCAGCAAAGACGACTAGAAGATACCCAGGTTTTAGAGTCAGAATGGTCTGGGTGGGATTTCTGACTTCACTACTTACTGTGTGACCTGAGGACAGCTCCATAACCTCTCTGGGCCTCCGTTTCATCTTCTGTTAAAATGGGACTAAAAGCACCTGGCAAAATTATCAAAGAGATGCTTTGCTCATAGGCTTTCCTTTATTTCTCTCTCAGCCCTCCAGTGCGAGCTCTGGTCCAACATTCGTGTTGAAACTCCCCTCCTCCCTTTTTTGTTCACTGGAAAAAGACACAAGAACAGCTCCCAGGAAGCCCTGTGAGGAAGGCTCTGGAAAGGGAGGCCCCCATCAGAGCCAGCGCAGCAGGGGGCCTTCAGGGACCTGGGTGTGCAGCTGCCAGCAGCCCTCAGGCCGGCAAGCTCCACTTGCCTCCAGTGATCTCCCCAGGGCTCCCGCAGAGCAGGTGCCTACCTTCCTCTTCCCAGGTGGCAGGCAAACGGTCGCCAGCTAATGCCCCTGGATTGGCACATCAGCCTTGCAGGAAAGGCCCCCGGAGATATTCAATGACCTCAGCCCCGGAGAATGTGGGGGAATTCAGTGTGAGGCAGGGCTGACACAGCCAGGCCTGATGGGGAGGCCAGCGCAGGCTGGGGAGTTTACAGGATGGGCTGAGGCCTGGCGAAGCGTTACTATACCCCTTCGGTCAGGGTGACCCCTCGAGCCCATGGGAGACGGGCCAGCATGCAGTGCGCTCGTGGACGTTGCCGCCCTGAGCCTGGCTTCTCTTGTGCTGGCAAGGGCGTGGAGAAACCTGAAATGTTTTCACGTTGTTTTCAAGGCTTCCTTCTGCAGCTGCCGGGCTCCGCCCATTCCCTCCGAGGAGGCGGAGCTCCCAGAGGAGGCCGGGAGCCTTTTCCCAGGGCCCCACCACGGCAGCCCTGAAGCCCGAGGCTGGCCTGTCTGGAGTCCTGTCGTTCGCCATGGGCCCGCCGGCTTCTTTCCCAGAATTCTCTACTCCGCCTTCCCCTCCTGGCGGGGATACGAGGCCGCCCGAGGCTGCCAGACTGAGCAAATACATGATAGCCGGGTAAATCTGAATTTCAGATGAACAACAAATAACTTTCCAGGATAGGTATGTCCCATGCAATATTTGGAACAAATTTATACTAATAAAATATTCGTCCTTTTTCTAGGATTCAAATTTAACATGCCATTTTGCATTTTATCTGGCAACCCTGGCCCCACCTCATTCTTTAAATTCTAAGAATGTCTCTACTTCTTATCTGTGGGGAAACACTCAGATATTAGGGCACAAGCAAGGCATTAGTGTTTTTCATGTCGTTGCAAATATTAATCTGGTTTTAAAACTCTGGAACATTACTGATGCTTGCAAACATTTATTGAACTGAACTTTTTAAAACTATATATTTCATAGTCACCTAGCTATTATAATAAAAACTTCTAGTGGATATTTCTTTTCCTTCACTTTTCTTTCTTATTTTTGTCACCGATGTATGTATTGGAAATTCCCTGCTAGTGTATAATTAACCACTCAATTCTCACATTATCATCAATGCTGTTGAAGGAAAAGACTCTTTTACCTTTTTCTTCTGCTCTCTTTAGGAAAAGCCCAGCTACCTTGCACCCTGCTGCCCTTTGGAAAGAAAGCTGCTGGGCAGGTCCCAGCTTTCTGGAGAGAGGGGCTCACTGGTGAATGACAAACACCCCTGGTGTAGGCATACTCTGAAACTGTGCTCTGCACTTGGAGTGTGGGAGGCATGAGGCCCAGTCCTCCTGGCAAGGGACACAGGGAAAACTTGGAGCTGTGGGAATGTGTCCTTTCTATTTTTGTCTCCTTCTGCTCCTTTTCCCACCTTTTCCCCTCTAGTGTAATAGAAATACCAATGTTCCAACGCCCAAGGTTACAGGAGTAGGGAGTGGCCAGGGCTACTCCGCACCCACCCCCACCCCCGGGCAGGCACAGAGGTCTTGGTCTCTGCATCTGGGTATGTGGTGGGTACCTGAGCCACATTACAAATGAACCTTAGCTTGGATGGTCTGTCTGGACCCTCTGAGGGTCACTGTGGAAGAACCCTCAGGACATCCTGGCCTTCAGGTCACTGTGGAAGAACCCTCAGGACATCCTGGCCTTCTCCAGGCAGAACCTTGGCAAGGGACCAGCTTGGGGCCCTCCCTGCCTTCTCAGAAAAACCAGCCTCTGCCCAGCCCAGCTGAGTCCGGAAGCTCAGAAACCAGTCCTCTGACGTAGGCTCTCCTCGGCCACGCCAGGCAGGGCCTCCTGGGCTGGTCCCGCAGCTGCAGCTGCAGGTTCTCTCCTCCCTCCTCCCCTCTGCCTCTTCCCACGCCTCCTTCTCAGGGTTCCCAAGGACTTTGTCAGAGTGCCTCACGCCAGCATCACACCCACCCTGGCTCAGGGAGTATGAGATTATGCACATGCCACCCTGGAGTAGTTCCCCTGAGCTCCCAGGTTGACAGCAGGGCGATGGCTTCATGGCACTCACCTACCTTCCCTGAGCGCTGGCTGGGGAGCTTTTCTTCCTTCCATCTTTCATCACCTTCTTTCATCTATTAGGAAGTATAGTGGTTAAGCTCGTCTCAGACTGAAATTGCTGCATTCAAATCCTGGCTCTCCCACCTACTATGTCAAGTTACCTAACCCCTCAGGGCCTCAGTTTTCCCATCTGTGAAAGGGGGCTAATAATCATCTCTATCTCATAAAGCTGTCTGTCATGAGGACGGAACGAGGCAATGTATGTAAGAGTTCAGAAAAATGCCTGGCACGTCGTAAATGCTTACTAAATGTAACTTCTTGGCTATTTTCTAGGTTTGCCAGTATTCTCTGTGGTCATCGACATTCAGTCCCTACAATGGGCAGCACACAATACTAGGCACTAAAGGGGACATGTAAGAAATGAGAGCTGTGGTCATCATTCCCTGCTCCTGAGTCCTCTTGAAGAAAACCTGAAAGGACCTGCATAATAGATTCCCGTTGTGCTCTGTGGCCACCTTTGCATAAACTCTTTGAATGTGCTCATCCTGTGTTTGGGGAAAATCCCACATTAGAGATCCATGCTTTCCAAAGATAGAAGCCAGAAACTCGATTTCCCAGCCTCGGTGGCAGTGGGGAATAGGCACATGACCCAGGCTCCACCAATCAGATGCATTTACGGAAGACCTTGAGGAAGCAGAAGACTTTAGACACCTCACCATACTTTCCTACACTTTTCTGCAGAAGGTATTATAGACTGAATTGTGTGTCCCCCCCCCCCAAAAAAATAAACAAATTTAAAAAATATGTTGGAATCTTAACCCCAGTACCTCACAATGTGACCTTTTTTTGGAGATGGAGTCTTTTCAGAGATAAACAAGTTAATGAGGTCCCTAGGGTTGGGTCTGATATAATATGACTTGTATCCTTATAAAAAGGGGAAATTTAGACAGACACACAAGGAGAACACCACGTGAAGGTGGAAGCAGAGATCGGGGTGATGCTTCTACAAGCCAAGGAAAGCCAAAGATTGCCAGCAAACCAGCAGACGCCAGGAGAGAGGCATGAAAGATTCTCCCTCAGCCCCCAAAGGAACCAGCCCTGCCAAGACCTCAGATTTCTAGTTTCCAGAACTGTGAGAAAAATACATTTCTGTTGTTTAAGCCACCCAATTTGTGGTACTTTGTTCCCACAGCCCTTGGAAATGACTATAGAGGGGAAGCTCCTATGCTTTTGTGTCAAATGTAAGCTTCTAAAAGCAGGGAATTTTGTCTATTTATTGACACATAGACGGTGCCCAAGAAATAAATGTCCAATAAATGAGTGTTTTTTTCATAGTTCACAGCACAGGGCATACAGGACAGATGCCACTCTTCTTACCTATTACCCTTGACCTCAGGGGTGGTCAGATAAGGAATGTGCCTGCCGCTCCCTCTGCAGACACCTTCAGAGCCCACCTGATGCAACAGGGCCTCAGGAGCTCTGTGGGCAGCAGGTTCTGGTTGGCGGCCATGTGGCCTTGTGGCTTTCAGGCCTGAACCGAATATTGATTGCTGAAGAGACCTTAGAAATTCTACTCCAACTCTTTCATTTTAAAACACAAAGCTCACTGAGGGTTTAAGCGTCTCCTCAACCCACCCCTTTCCACGCACCCCCCCCCCCCCATGAACTTCAGGCTCAGCTGAAAGACACAACAGTGTGGATCTTTCAGTGTATCTTCTGTGCTATTTTGCCTACGCAAAGGTTTCTTTCTTTCTTTTTTTCTTCCCCCCTCCCCCTCCCACCTCCAGCATAGCAGGGTTATACTGAGGAGGCACTTAATGCAGGGAGAGACTGAGTTCTGTAGAAAATGATAATTATGCATGAGGTCAGTATGGTGGTTCTTGTTACATACTTTCTAGCCTGATTTCTTTGGGGCCTAGTCTAATTTCTCTGTGGCAGCGGCTTGGGGCTGGGGGAAAGGGTCCGCAAAGCATAGTCGACTTATCTAAGTATGGTTGGATTGAGAGTCTTCTCTCATTTGGACTTTTAATGTGTGTGTGCATGTGAGTGTATGTATGTGAGAAAGCTATAGAGATGATAGATGATAGATGATAGATGATAGATGATAGATGATAGATAGATGATAGACAGATGATAGATAGATAGATAGATAGATAGATAGATAGATAGATAGATAGATAAAGTGTGGCAGACCTAGGAAGTCTCTTTCCCAAAGGAAGAAGGGGTATCTGCCCATGTCCTGTGAAGCTAAGCTGCCTGCCCAGGCCTCTCTCCATCTTCAAGTCCAGACCAGATTATAATGAGAACTGGAGTCATCCAGATGGGTCACCAGGAGTCCACAGGGCCCTACCCAGCAGGGCTCAGCCTACAGGCCACACCTAGGCCAGTCTGGGAATGGCCTCCTTTGTGTTAAGAAACAGGAGCCTCCCAGATTGCACGCGGGGCTGGGCATGTGCCTCACAGAGAGCCCTTTGTGCCTGGGAGAGGGTTGGCCCCAGCTGTCTTGGCAGACAACCAGGCACTGCCCACCTGTAGCTAACCGCCCCGGGGCTCCTCACCTTTCCTGTCCAGCTGCACCTCCCTTCCTCACAGGAGGGCGGAAAACCCAGTATTCAAAAATCACAAGGGCAGGGCGTTCAGGAGAAGGCCTGGGCTTTGCCAGAAGTGTGACCCTGGGAGCCCCTGGCTGAAGACCGAGGTGACTCCAAGGACTGCTGCCATGGAGAGGAGAGGGTTCTGGGGCTGGCTGGCACCCTGGGGCCAGGGGAGAGCTCTGAGGCCACCCTGGGTGGGGGCAAGACACAGAGTGATCTGGCTTGTTGCTGGGGAGACACCTTCACTGAACGTCCACAATTATAATTGCGAATGTTCGTGTTCCTTTAAAAATTAAATTAAAAAAAAAAAAAAAAGCCCACGAAAAATCTCATGCTTGTCAGAGCCTTCCTCCCCCGCTGTCGGCTCCCATTATGAATCCACAGCATTTTCTGCTGAGAGCTAATTACATGTTGTGTGAGAGATACAGGGCTTCCTTTTACATTTTTGTCTCCTTCATGGGTCCTAACCCTTTCGGCTGCCTTCCTCTGCTTCCCTACTGCATGTCAGGAGAGAGGGGCATCTGGGAGGAGCAGCCGGCCTGACCTCTGGCCGTGCTCCTCAGAGCCGGCCTCTCGGTCGCTGATCACGCAAGTCCTCCCTGGGGTGCTGAGCGGGAGACTGGCCCTGTCCATCCTCCCCACTGAGGAGAGATCCAGCTCCTGCCAGAATGCTGGGGACGATGACAAAGCACAATTGGAAGGTGTCATTTAGGTGCCCAGTACTTTGCCCCTGTGGAGCCTACCTCCTTTTGCCCTCCTTCCCCCAGAGCGGGGGTCAGGTGGAGGGCACCCTGAAGCCATCCATATGAAGGCGTAGAAAGGGAACATGACCCTTTCCAGAAGGTGAGATGCACAACTTCACAGCTGCCGTTCTTCTTGCTTCTTTTTTCTCGTTGCTCCCACACACAGACAGGTATTTCATTCTTAGGATGGCTAACCTAGGAACCTATGACCAACTCCGGAAGAAACAAGTGTGGACTAATACCGTGAATTATTGCCTCTTTGCAGTGTTGAATTTCACCCACTGATGAGCTGGCTAATTGCACAGCTGTTGGGCCCTCTCCGAGCATGCCATGACTCCCCTCGGTCCTGACAAGTCAGGGCACCGCAGCATTGGAAGGGCCTTCTCTGCCAACCCCTGCCCCCAGCTGGACACACCTTAGAGTGGAGAACGTTCCACCGCCCTCTGTCCGATACTGCTCCCTTAAGTCAGGCAATAAAGGACACCTCACGGCTGTGAGTTTAAAGAAATCACAACTATAGTTACGATTCTCAACTACCTACCCACGGAATATTCCCATTAATGGGCAAATCTTTCATTGTGGGATAATGTCCGCCTGTAACTTTCTCAATTCCAAACAAGGACAGAATCTGGGAATGTTAACTCATTTTAATTATTAGCCTAGCATAAATGAAGAAATGTAATCTGCTGCCACTGGATGCCAAAATAATTATGAATTTTCTGTTCTTTTGAATATTGTGTTTTGCAGCTTTCTGTCTTGGGTAGTACAACCAAGAATGGACTTTATAAAAAGAATAACTTCTCCGTTTATTTGATTTTATTCTTCAAAGCACAGTGTAGGTTGAGAGGGCATAGATGACTGGTGTGACCAACCACACAGGATTACCAATGAGTGGGTTGTCCGTGGCTTCTAAGGCAGGGGAATTCTGTCTAAAATGTGCAGAGCCTGTGAGAACGCAAATTCCTGGGCCCTGTGCCCAGAGATCCTGACTTAGTAGGTCTGGGGTGGGGCCTAGAATTCTGCATTTTTAAATAAGCATCATGGGTAATTCTTATGCAAGTAGCCACCTAACCACGTGCTGAGACCCCCCTGAAGCGGTTATGGCTGTGGCTTAGAAGCACAGAAATCAGCGGGACACCCAGCAGCTGCCGCTCTCCTCCCAGCCAGAATTTTCCTAGAATGTATACTCCAGGAAACAATGTCTGTTTTTAAAACATCATTAGTGCGTTTTCTCCTTGGCTATAGAGCTAATGCAGAAAACTTATATAATGCCATAATTAAAAGAAAATAACAAAATTACTCATAACCACTCCATAAAAGAAGAGGGAGAGATTAATATTATGTTGGTTTTGTTTCCTTATATACTTTTTATAAAGTTGACAACATTCTGAATATATCATTTTATTTCATCTTTCCTCTTTACTATTTTTTTTCTGGAAATATCATTTTTAAAGGCTACATAATATCCCCCTCATGTGGATGGGCCTTATTTTAGTAACCATCTTTAACAGTTGGTCATTGGAGTTGTTCTCAAGAATTATTATAAACAATATTGAGATGACTATCTCTGTACATAGCGTGATCAACATTTCTGATGACTTCCTAGGAGTGGATCACTGGATTAAGGGATATGAATGTTTTTGAGGCTCTTGACAGACAGACTGCACACTTGCTGCCTCCATCTGCCCCCTTGCCGGCATACAGCGGAATGCCCTGGGTCGGCTACCCCTGCAGCCTGTGCCACAGCCTGTTTATCAAAGGCATCACTCTTACCACATGTTATGGGGGGTTTTTCCTAAAAGAGATATTGTGAAGTCCTAACCCCTAGTACCTGTGAATATGACCTTATTGGAAACAAGGTCTTTGTAGCTGTGATCAAGAAGAGGTACCTAGAGTGGGCCCTTGTTCACTATGACTGATGTCCTTGTAAAGAGGATGCCATGCAAAGACACAGGCACACACGGAGAATGCCGTGTGCCAACAGAGGCAGAGATCTGAGTGATGTAGTTATAAGTCAAGGAACACCCAGAATTGCCAGCTACTTGAGGCCAGGAAACTGGGAAAAGGCAAGGAAAGATTCTACCTGGTCTCAGAGGGAGCATGGCCCTGCCGACACCTTGATTTCAGACCTGTAGCCTCCAGAACTCTGAGAAAATAAATTTCTTGTGCGTTAAGATACCCAGTTTATGGTGTGAGGTTATGCAGTCCTAGGAAACTAACATACCAGATGTTCCCTGAATTGGTGTCCGCTGGGCCAGAAAGAGCTGAGGTGCAAAGGACAGTTCTTGCTCCCTCTCAGAAGAGTGTCCAGTGCAGCTGGTTGATCTGTCCTTCCTGGTAACACTTCCTGCTCCTGGAGCAAGAGTCCAGGGCCCAGCGTGGGGCTCTGGGCCCATTATCCATTACAGCAGAGTCTGGTTTAGTGTCTTCCTTCAGGATCACAACTCATATGGTAGAGGACAAATGGAACATAAACTTTGTGTTTTTCTTCAAACTCTTAGATTTGACTCAATGAAATAAGTATTTATTAGGCTCTGATTTCAATGCCTCTTAGATTAAAGCCTCATTCAGGGGCTCAAACATGCCTAGTATCTGGACAAAGGTCATCTTTGTCACTGATTAGGCCTCAGACTGATTCATTATCAGGTTTCTCTCAGGCCCTAAAGCCACGATTGGTTGGGAGATTGTGCTGCTATTAAATTCCTTACTTCTAGAAATGCTGGTCTTTCCTTCAGTGCCTTCTGAAAGAATGACTTGCTCTTTTGGGTTGATCTTCTTGACTCTGGACAGAACCTGAAACTAAAGATTATATAAGTGTAGGAAGGTGTCACCCCCATAGTTGAAAGTTTAAAACATGTTAAGCTACCCTCTACCGAATGCCCACCAGGCGTCACTTCCTCTGGTTCTCACAACAATTCTCTGCTTTATAGGTAAAGAAACCAAGGCACAGACAGCGAAGCAGGGGGCCCAAGGTAGTAGAACTCAGACACGGCAGAGTCAGAGGTGGACCTGAAACTCCCTGACAGAGTCCTCCACTCTCTGCTCCATTATGTGGTCAAGGATGGCTAGAGGAGGTTAGCTTCCCCCTAGAGTGATAAACGCTACAGAAAGATGCCAGATGTTTTGGGGAATTATGCCAACCCATTTGAGACAAATAAATGTTCTTCGTCCAGCTCACTTTCATCTCCAATTTTTTCAGCACCTGCAATAATACAGCATTTTGTTACATGACCCCTGAAAAACAGTCTGACTCCTGCTAATTCATCTCCTAATCTCATATCTCACTTTGAATACATCTGTTCCAAAAAAGTTGGAAGAAAAGTGAGCCCTCAAAACTAAGAAGAGAACCTCATATTCAATGGTATTCTTTGAAAAAAGTTCTAAAAGCCCCTAATTTGTTTGTTATATGAATGTACATTTACACCTGACACGTTAGCTTTAGCAAAATCCACCTGTCTCCTGTGTGGGTTTACGCCCCACAGGCCAGCTGTAGTGAGGTACACTTATATTCCACTGACCCTCTGCCCTAGTTCCAATTACTAAGGGAGGGAGTGAAGGCTCTTCCTGCTGAATGGCTGCTGGAATCACTCAGAGTCCCAAAGGCTGGCCTGAACTGTCAGGCAAAAAGCAGGCTGGGTTGAAACCCAAGATGAGGCTCTCATGGAAGCAGACATAGCAAACAGGAAGCCCCAACAGACACAAAGGAAGCCTGCTCAGGCCACACATGGGGCAGAAGAGGGCAGAGCTGACAGCTGATGCACTTCCCCAGGAGTTCCACTGAGAGGGAGCTACAAAACCGGGGCCTCCCAGTGGGCCTCTGGACAGAGAGGGAAGTTGAATACAGCAAAACCTCTTAGGCCAAGCAAAGCGTGATAAGGGTTATATGGAGGTGCCGAGGGCCCTCGTGCTCTCAGACCCATGGGATGGGAAGAAGCTGCCTCACAGAGAGGATGGCAACTGATCTGGGCCCAAGCCAGAAATATGAGAAATCAGAACTTGAAACTGTGGAGGAGGCCACCCCCACTGAGTTCTCAGTCTGAAAAACAAATGTGGAAGTTGGGGGTTGCGGTGTTTGTGGCTTAAGTATCCGGCCACAGCCCCCTCCTGCACCTGGCTCCCAGGATAATCCCCACTGGTCCTGCCCACCAACTTCCCTGAAGGGTGACCACGTAGGGCCACTGACCTGCCACTACTAACACTTTCCATACCAGTCCCTGGCCACTATTTCTGCCCTCCGATGTCACAGGGCTCTGCATCTTGCCCCATCTCAGCAACTTAGACCCTTTTACTTCCCAACAGCTGTCAGTTTTCACTGGAACCCAGGGCTTCTCAGATGTCTGGTTCAATGCTATTGTGAGCTGGATTAGATTGGCAGAAATGAGCCGCCCACCCGCATACTTGGGAAAAGGCTGCCCAAGGAGACAGGGGCCAAGAGCTCTTGCTCTGCATGAGTTTGAATAAGGGTCATATGGGGCAAAAAGTAGCTCACATCGTCCTTGTGGGGGCTGTGCTGACAAGCAGCTCTGGACAGATCCGGACGAGTTTTGTTCACCCAGCTGTTGTGCTGCTTCTGCCTGCAAGATGAGACACGGACACCCCCTCCCCGGCTGGCATCACTTGTTGAACTGTGGCTTTGGAAAGAACAGCAAGACGAATCCCGGAAAGACACTGAGAATGAATTCCAGCTGGAAGCCCACCAATAACAGTGGTGTCTTGCTCATCCTGAGGGTCACGGGATGGTGGATGAGATGGGATGGTGGGAAGGGAGGAGACCCATCGCCTGTGGAGGTCTGCTGTTCTGTCCTCCTGTCTCCTCTCCCCCTTCCTTCCTGTCTGACATGGGCAGGGAAACCTGTCAGGGTACAAGGAGCTTCCAGGCTCCACTCAGGCCACTTCGGGCACATGCTTTTTAAAGGGTCTTTCATCCTCCTTGAGCACCCTAGAACCACAGGATGCAGCCTCCCTGGAGGGTTACCGAACAGACTCAGGGGCGGCCCATAGCTCCCAGATGCTCCAGCCTTGTCACCCAGAGGAAGGCGCCCAGACATCTTCACAACACCTCTCACTCCTTTTACAGCTAATGCATGTGTTTTTTTCCCCTCAGGAAGCTTTCACCTAAATTCTCAGAAAGTAGGAAACTCACCTTTCCAAGGACTCCAGTTACGTCCTTTGCATGTTCTTAAAATTCTTTTCCCCTCTTTTTATGCTTCCTTCCTTCTTCCTACAGCCATGCTCACTTCACCGGACCACCACCTCCCCTCCCTCGGTTTACTGAGGCTCTCAAACTCCTTAACCCTAGAACATACATCCTCTTTGAAGGGTGCGAGGTGGAGGGGTGGGGAGCCTCCAGAGTTAAGCCAGTGCGTTTCTCCAGGTTGAACCCTGAGTAGGCAGGGCTCGCCCCCAGGCTTGGCCGGAGCTTCTTCCATCAAAGGGAACTGGGCCAAATTATCCAGACATAAATGTTCCCTGGTGCCCTGGGGCCGATGGTGTCTACCAGCCGTTCTTTTTCTCCCTTAGCCAGGGGCCTTTCCCAGCAAGGGCGTACTCCCCAACCCTCCCGAGCCACTCAGGGGCGGTCCAGTGACTGCCACCCACTCTCTGCCGGCTTCGGCACGTGGCTCTGGGGCGGCGGGTTTCCTCCCTGCCCGACAGCTCCGCAGGGTGGTTTTCACCCTCTTCCCCCCTCACCCCCCACCGTGACTTCTCGTAAAAGCTCCGCTAGTCCCCACCCACCTCCGCCCTCCCGCGGCTGCCAGACCGGAGCCAGACCCCCACCCCCTCCCAGCGCCTCCCCCGGAGGCCGCGCTTTCTCCCGCCCCTGGCACCGGGCTCCGCTTCGGAAACTGTTGACTCAGAGGGTGGCCAGGCGGCCAGCGTCTGATGTCAGCTTGGAGTCGGGCCCAGGAGGAGGAGGGTGCCGAAGGCGCTGGGCTCGCGGGAGGAGCCGGGTGCTGGGTGCCGGGCGCCGAGCAGGGCCCCGGGGGCGCCAGGCCGCGACGGGGTGCTGCGCTGCGCGCTCCCGGTGTGCAGCTGCCCGGGCGCCCGTGAGTCACGCTGCGTCACCGGTGCAGATGCCCGGGGCAGCTGGGGGCTCCCGGCTCCCGCTGACTCATCAGAAAGCCCTGCTGTGCAGCCCCGGGCGGAGTGGGGGAGGAGTGCGGGGAGAGGCCCGGCAGGCGGCGGCGCAGGTCGTTTGAGGTGCGCAGAGCTGGAAAACCCCAAGAAGGCGGCTGCGGCTGGGGCGCTGCGGGGGCGCTGGGGCCGACAAAGCTAGGGTGGAGGCGGGGACGGCTGGCGGCTCCCGGGGTCACCTGCAGCGCGGGCGGGCGACAAAAGGAGGGAACAAGTCACCAGCGAGCCGCATCAGGGGCCTTACTCCCCTTCCGCAATCTTGCAGTGCCGCGTGGCCCCAGCGTGGGGTAAGGGAGGTGGGTGGCTACCCTTTCCAGCGTGTGACACACGCCCGGCTCTCGGGAGAAGGGGAGAAGGCAAGAAGGCTGTGCCCAGGCACCAGCACTGGCCCTAGTGGCGCCCAAGGGTTTCCCCCTCCCTTTGAGACTTTGGGTCTGCCTATGGGAAGAGGCTGCTCCAGTATCCAGGGCCTCAACGCTTTCATTCCCGGCCTCACTCTACCCTGCCTCTCTCCAGAGGAAGCTGCACTGGTGGCGTAGCCACCAGGTGCTGAGTCAAGGCCAGGCCCCAGCTCTTTCCTGTCACTGCTGGCTAACCACAAGGTCCCATGGCACTCAGGAAATGGAGCAAAGGGGCCAGAGAACTATCAGGACTGCGCATGAGCAGAAAGGTTTTCTCCGTGTGACTGTCCACCCTGTCCTGGGACAGGGACAAATTCTACGGCATTCAAGAAATGTGCAAGGCTCCTCATTGCCAAGTGCCCCCCACCCCGAGTGACAGGTCAGGGAGGAAGAGGCATAGAGGTGTTTGATGTGTCCTCACTCCATGCATCTGTGGCCTGGCCAGGGAGACAACCCATGGGCACACCTTAGTGATAAAATGGGAGGGGGGAGGGGGTGCAGGTGCACACAGCGCTGGTGGAGGCTTCTGGGTGGATCTGGCATTAGGGCAGGGACCTTGAGGACCAAAGATTTGAACAGATGGAAAAGGACTTCTTAGGCAGAAACAAATGCCTGTAACCAAAACCTAGAGGCGGGAAAGAACAGGGTCAGTTCTGGGAATAGCAAACAATCCAGCTGGACTGGAACTGAGGCTCACAGGAGTGTCAGCGGCCTGGCCCAGGAGCAGATGTGGATCTCAGAAGCAGGCACAGTGGCCCAGAAGGACCTGGAGCCATGGGGTTCGGCCCTGTGCCCCAGGCACTGGGCCATGCCAGTTTCCAGACAGAGGAGTCCTTCCAAGAATTCCATAGTCCTGCTCCATCACAGCCGGGGGAGCCTCCCTGCCTTGCATGGCTTATGTTGGTGTCTAATGCAAATCCTCTTGTTCAGATTTCAAATACTTTCCTATTCTGTCCTTTGGTCACTGTATTGATCTCCCTCAATGTTTCTCAACCCCTGCGGCACATTGGAATTATCTGGAGGTGCTTTAGAAAACAAAAATTTCGATGCATGGGCCCCCTCCTGGAAAACCGGTTTCTTTGGCCTCAGGTGGAGCCCAGCCATCAGCATTCTTTCATGGGCACCCAGGGATGAGAACCCTTGATACAGACAGTTACCATTGAGAGTGTCGGATCAGGCCCACACCCAGAGCAGGGCCTCCTGGCCTTCAAACTTCCCTGAGAGCAGCCTTGGCAAATGTCCAGGAGCAGTTGGCCTCCCTGAAGCTGGACTTGAAATGTGTTTCCCAGGCATTCACTCTGCAGCTGAGGCCAAAGTTTCCAACAGGAAGGGCGGGTGAGGCTTCTGTTTGTTTCCCAAGAGCCAACTGGCCTTTCAAGCCAGTGGTAACCACCATGAACCTCACTGCAGGGGAACCAGGCATCACTAGGAACTGCAGCCATATCCCATCCACTTTGCACACCTGAAAGGGGACCTCGGTGAAGGTGGGGCCGTCTGCAGCACTGGCACTGAGGAAGACAGATTGGCGACCTGGGCAACAGGTCCTCTGCTTTCTTACTGGCAAAATGGAGGTGATGAGTCCTGCCCCAAAGGTTCTTGTGTCTTGAGATAAATCATATCAACATGGGGATAGTTTTCACTAAGCATTCTCTTCCTCCTGTCTTGCTAGTAACGCCTTTCAAAGCTCCAAGTCTGGCCCTCACAACATTTGTCCAATCTACAGGCTTCGAGAAGGGTCCTAAAGCCCTATCTGAGGCCACCTATAAGGAAAGTCAGACTGAGGAACTTGGCAGTGGCCACCCTGCTGCAAGGGGAATGACAGCAATTAACATGGGGGTGACCAGATGTCCTCTCCCAAGATGGCATTGAGCCTGGGGAAGGATCTTAGAAGAATTTCCTGACAAATGACACTGTAGCCTAAAGCACTCGTGAGTCTGTGAAGGTTGGCTATTATTCATCCTTAGCACCTAACCCTGTCACCACGTCAAGCATGGCTGTTCCCATTTGACTGCTGAGAAAATGGGTCGAGAGACATTCAATAACCTGGTAAAGCAGCCGGTGGCTGAGCTGGGATTGGAATCTGAAAAAGCATCAGTTCAGTTTGACTCTAAGACCCTGGGATTGTGAGGTTTTCATTTCAAACTTTGAGATCAGAGCCCTAGAAAAAAGCCACACTTAATCCGAGTTTGGGCATCAAACTCAAAGGGAAAGTGTGTCACTGAAATGTTTGTGCATTCTTTTCCCTTCGAATCCCCAGTGCGAAAGAGGAAACTCTGAAGGGTAACCAGTGTTCATTAGAAGGTCTTTCCTGGCCAAAATGAAGGCAAGCAAGAGACTGTCCAAGGTCTTGGGAAATGCGAACGAGACGCCATGAGACGGCACTTGTTTGGACTTACGGATTCCGCTTTCCCTTGGGATGTGTCCGCTCCCACCCCCCCCCGCCCCCCCAGCACCTCTCCTAGTAGCGTCACAAGCTTCCAGCAGACCTACGAGGAGGGCCATTTAAACATTTTACAAATGAGGAAACAAGCTAGGCAGAGGCGCCACATTCGACTGTGGCTGGGTGGGACTCCATAGGTTCCTACCCCCGTCCCGGGGGAGGCCAGACCACCTACTGTGGACAGGGCTGGGAACGTGGCCGTCCTCCTGGGCCAGGTTCTCCCGCTGCACCGCGGCGCGGGCGCGACGAGGCAGAGATGCAGGAGGCGCGGTGTCGGAGCGCGCACACGTGGAGGCCCAGGGTTGGGGCCGAGCGCCGGGGAAGAGCGCATTTCCCTCCCCCTCGTCTCTGGGAACCCGGAGCCGGGGGAGGAGGCGGCCCCTGCCGCCCCTCATCCACCGCGGCTGCCAGGTGCCCAGAAACGCGACCTCCCCCCGCCGCGCCTGTTCCCGGCGCAGCCAGCGTCTCTGCGGTCAAGTCTCTCCATCCGGCTCCAAAGTACGAGTCAGCCGCGGCCCCGCCAACCCCGCAGAGGGCGGGGGCAGGGGAAGGGCGGCGCCGGGGCGGGAGCGAAGGGGCCGGGGAGGGAGACGGCCCCTCCTCCCTCCCGCGGGGCCAGGGTGGGTCTGCGCGGGGCCGGGCCCCGCCCGCCGCGCTCGGGTCAGCGGGGCTCGCGGGGCGGGGCGGGGCAGGGCGGGGCGGGGCGCGGGCGAGGCGGCAGCGGCGCAGCCACCGCCCCTACCGCGCGGTCCGCCAGCGCGGGGCGGCAGGGGCGGCCCTGTGGGGAAAGCCGCGAGGCCGCGCCTCCCGGGCGCCGCGCAGGCCGGTGTTGCTGGGAAGAAAAGCGCTGCCGGGGCCTCGGCTCCGCCCCACCTCGCGGGCGCAGCGCTCTCTGCTGGTGTAGACTCAGCTCTGCACAGAGACCCCACCCGCACCTAGAGCTACGACCCGGCTTCGCAGGCCAAGAGCAGCTCAGGTCTGGTCCGCTGAAATTACTAGTTAATTGAACGAAGATCATCACCTTCTTCTCTTTTCTCTTCCCTTCCCTTCCCTTCTCTCTTCTCTTCTCTTCTCTCTCTCAAAATAAATAAATAAATAAAAATTCAAAAATGAGCCCTGAGCATTGCAGGAAAATTCGGAAATGTGGAGAAGAAAAAAAACAGTGCCTGTATAAAGAAACTCTCTGAATTTTTGTTTGCCCTTTCAGTGCTTCGTATCTGCAAATCTGTGTATGCATTCTTTATAGAATAAAAAGTACAATATTATCATCTATGTAAACGCAGAAGCTTTATTTATTTATTTATTTATTATTGCTCCATCCTCACTCAGTGTCTAGAATGCTGGCAGTACTCCAGGTGCTCAAAAACATTTGTTGTTTCTGCCAATAAAGGGTCATGCCTTATATACCGCCGGGACCATTTTTATCACGCTAAAGTTTTCTTTTATGATCCCCTTACGCATATGTAAGTGGTTGACAGTAAAATGGACCACTAGCCCTCTCAGCTAGAATCCGAAGGCCAGATGTGTTCGGAATTCTGAATTATTCAGTGTAATCCCCTGGATTGGGGGTCTGTAATCACACACACCACATTCCTGCTACAAACTGTATAATTAGTCGCACTAGGATAAATAAACACCATAAACAACGTCATGTCAGTTCAGTCAGGTTTTGAAGCTAAATGAGTTTCGCCAAACTAAACAAAAACTTTGAGTTTCCAGAACATTTTGAATTTTGAATTCAGAGAGACTGGCACACCCGACGGTCTGCCGGCGTGAGCGAGCCTCCGCTGAGAGTCACGCTTTCCCATTTCTCGGTCTCTTACACACTTCAGGTGCACAGTGATTCCAGGTAACTGAGGTGCTGGCTGATTCTATGCGAATGAATGTGGGGCAAGGGGTCTTAAGGGGTAGGATTTGGTTGGGTTGGACTTGCGGATGTGGTCGCCTCCTTCCCTACTCCCGGCTGCCACCTTCAAACCAATAGACTTCAGCACTTTTGTGGTTGCACCTTTCTCTTCCTGGATTCACTTCCAAGGATATGCTCGTCCTCGCGGACCCCACCTGAGGATTTTGAAAGAGAGTGGCCAAACTCCCCCCCAAACACCAACCTACCCAGAGTACTACTGTGACCCACAGGTCACTACAGTCACTTCTCAAGAAGGGTATGGGAACCAAGACATTCATTCAACCAGCAGTCATTAGTGGCACTGTTACCATATACACAGAACCATATCTTCTCCAAGGCTCCAGACTGAAGATCCAGCTTCCTATCGATGTCCCCACTTGATTCCCATCCCAAATTCATCACAAGTTCAACATGTCCAAGGCCACACTCACAAGCTTCCCCCTCAAACCTGGTCCTCTTCTATTGTGACCCATATCGAATGAATGATTGAGCCCATCATCCAACCAGTTACACGAGCTAGAAACTCAGAGGCATCTTCCACCTCCTTCTCCTCCAGCCTTAACCAACTCATCTCAAGTCTTGTCAATTTTCCTCTGAAACGGCCCTCCAATTCTTCGTGACTTCTTCCTCAGGCCCTTGAATTTCCATCTCATGGCCTTTGCCCATGGCGTACCCCTTACATGGAACACTCTCCTCCTAGCTCCTCGCCTAGCTAATTAACTCCTGCTCTTCGTTCATGTCTCGGTGCAACTATCGTTTCAGCAGGAAATCTTCTCGATCAAGCCAAACGCCCCACCCCATCCTCTTCAGCACCGCACGCTGCTTCTTCACAGTTGCAATGCCTTCACAGTCTTGAGTATTTGTCAATTCCATCCATGCCTGTCTTCCTCAAGACACTGTTGTGTCTGGTTTGCACGTCATGGTGTGTCCAGCATCTGGCCTAGCGCCTGGCACGAAGTTGGTGCTTCATACATATGTGTTTGATGAATGTGTGAATAAGCAAATGATGAATACTCTACCCTGTTTTCTTGCCTCTAGGGTAATGTGTTCTCTCTCCTCTCCACCTCAAACCTACTGCATCAATGTGAAGGACAGTGAGGCAGGTGCACTTGTGACATTGATAGAATGATAGAATATACAAGTAACATGATAGAATATACGAATTTAATACTACGCAAAATCAGCTAGGTACACTGAAGAACAATCGCTGCAACTTCAGAGGCACTATGAACAAAGGTAATCCAAGAGTGCCATCTAGTGGGAAAATCTGGCACTGCCGCCCAGTCCCTAAACTTTTTGAACTATAGCCCTACTGCCTGCAAGTCTAAGCTATTCACACCAACAGGGGAGGCCAGCCAGCAATGGGCCTTTGTCAGAGAAAGAGCTTAATTGCCCTTAATTTTGAGCTTAATTGCCCATGACACTGTGCTCTCCATTGTAGGAAGAAAGCTTCATTCATATCCTATGAATGCTTTGAATTTGGGGAACATTTTTTAAACATTTGAATTAAATGTATTTCATTTTAACCCTGGTTACTAGGAACCTCAGAGCCAAATAAAGTCAACCTTTAGCAGGACCTTATGATGATTGCTATTGTACTAATCTTACTTCCTCCATTTTATTTAATTTTTAAAGCTTTACTCTACTAACGTTTTTCTTATCTAGTTTTTATCTTATGTGAAAAATATTTCAAAGAATTCCTGGAAGAAGGTTGAGTCCTCAGTAATTCCATACAACCTCCATTACTTTCCAAAACATCTTATTCAGTAATTATCAGGAGCAAGAGGTTCAGAGCCCCAGGATGCATCCAGCTAAGATTCAGTGAGTAGGAACCCAGGACATAGAATGCTGGGCACTTTTCTAAGCACTTTAAGTGCAAAAACTCATTGAATTCTTACAATCTTGTTTTTATAGGTAAGGAAATGAAGCTCGGAGTTTTAGGGTAATTTGTTACGCAGCAGTAGACAATATGCACCTTTTATGGATGAGGTAACTGAGGCTCAGAGAGGTTAGTAACTTGTCCAAGGTCACTGAGCTAGTAAGTGGTGGAAATGGAGTTAGGATGGCTGAGTCCATGTCTTGACCGTAGCCTCTACTGTTGCTTCCTGAACTGAGTCAGGCATCAGTCAAAACCAGAGTGGGAAAAAGAGGGGCTCTGTTTCAGGGTCACAGGCTGGGAGAGGAGCTCGCCAGCAGAGCAAGCTGCGGGGCTGTGTGTGGCACAGAACCGCCTGTGGTGCTTGGTGTGGGATCGATGTTGTGTGGGTATTAATTACCCAGCTGTTAGCTCCTGCCCAGCCCAGCATCCTGGACGAGAGAGATGGGGACCTGAAGGAACAGACCACTTACTATGCCAGCTTTAAAGATCAAGTGGAGCTGGCCTGTCTCACAAACAGAATCTAGAATTCAAGAATGTTGAAAGTTTCTAGTTGCTCCCCTGGAATGGAGGTGCCACGTGGGCAAGGTATTGGGGCTACGCTGTTTGCTGCTGTCCCAGTGCTAGAATAGTGCCTTGCCTCTAAACATCAAAAACCAACAACAAACCCCGCCAAAACAAACAAACAAACAAATAAAAAAACCTCATTGGAGAATAAGGGAATAATCAAATGAATGATGACAAAACTGAACTCTCCCTCAGGATTTGCTGTGAAGGAGTCACACTGAGAGATGCTGAGACATCTAATGGGATGAGAAGCAAGATAGTGCTTTCTGTTTGAAGGATGATAAGGACCTAGAAGCCCTGATATCAGACAGGACTGTGAAGGGAGATTTTACAGCAGACGATTGGTGGTTTACTCAGACTGGTTTCAGGAGCTCACTCTGCAGCTCTAAGTGTCCCGAGGGGGAATCCAGGTGGCAGAGAGACCAGTTAGAAACCTTTGAAATTATCCAGGCAAGAGATGAGGGAGGGGGTCAAGTGGCAAGGCTCTAGAACCAGGCATAGCTTCTAGCCGGTCTCTTGCCCTCCACCCCAGGGTGTTCGGGTAGGTTTGGTGTTGCATGTACTCTGGGTCAAGGCTGTGTGGGTGGTTGGCAGGCTGAGGCTGGGAGAGGTGAGCGAAGTACAAGGAAATGAGTGGCGGCCTTTTGAGCTGTAGGTCTGAGAGCTGAGTTATGAGAAGTTAAAATGTTGAGAATAAAAAGGTTGAAGAAACTCGTTCTAGGACATGCTCTCACGCCTTCAGTTATTCTCAGGGCTTGACCATGGAGTTCTGAATGCTGGGGTTCACCCTCTGGTAGAGAACCATCTGGAGGGTTGCCAAGTAGCCACATCCTTTTGGAAGGTACAATTGGAATCTACCAGAATTCCCGGCCTCTCGGATCACTGTGTGGTGTACCTCAGGATTCACCTGAGGGGTACATAGACTTCAGATTGTTGCCCCCCGATTTTCTTCTCCAGAGTGAGTCACAGTGCACCTGCAATACCTGAAGGCCAGTCAAAGCAGTATTTGAGGGGAAAAAATGTTTAAAATGATGGGAAGTGGCAGAATCAAAATGCCGGCCAAAGGTGGCTGGAATGTGGGTCTGAAAACAGAGGTGTCTAGAAGGCAGTGCCACTGAAGACTAAAGAGCTTCCAGGTGATTTTTTTTAAATACATATTTTACACTTTTCTGTATTATTGAAGTTTTTATAATTTAAAATAATTTTATAAAAAGAAAAAACAAAGATCCCTTGACTTTGTTGGAATGGAAGATAAATGAAAGAAAGCAGGAAACGTTGAAAATATGATACACAAGTAAAGACAGGGGTGGGGCAGGAGAAGCTGCTGAGAGGGAGAGGCAGTGGGAAAGCAGGGGCCATCCAGGCACTCAGGCCAGGGGTCAAGGGTCAAGATTGTGCCCCATTTTGAATGGCTATATGCATGATGTCATGTACGTTTGGACCCCCAAAGTCCTAACCTGCAGTACCTCAGAATATGACCTCATTTTGAAATAGGGTCATTGCACATGTAATTAAAGTTAACATGAGGGTGGGCCCCTAAATCCAATATGGCTGGCGTCCTTCTAAAAGGGGGAAATTTGGAGAAAGTCATATATACAGGGAGAATACTATGTGAATATGAAGGTGCCATCTACAAGCCAGGAAGATCGGGGGATGGAACAGGTCCTTCTCTCACAGCCCTCAGAAGGAACTAAACCATACGACACCTTGATCTTGGACTTCTAGCCTCCAGAACTGTGAGAAAATAAATTTCTGTTGTTTAAGCCCCACCAGTCTGTGGTACTGGTACATCAGCTTTAGCAAACTTATACATGTGTCTTAATAGAAACTGGTTCTTTCTTAAATGTACATTAAACATGATACGGCTTTTTTCTTTTAATGACTAGGTACAGTGGTGCTCCACCCAGATTCTCTGCAGGGCCGATGGATCTATTTCCCAGCTACCACGAATATCATCTGCGGAAGACTCACAAATTTAACTAATGGCTACCTTCTTCAGTGGGAATTGGCTCACTACTTTGTTCTTCACTGAGAATTGCCCTCGACCACAGGGAACAGCTTGCCCAAGGTTTAGTCTCTTTACAAGGTGCGACATATAGCCAATGACTGGCTAACACCGGGATACAAAGCCCCAGCCTCCACTGTTCAGTTTGGTTCAACTCTGAAGGACCAGTCCAGCTCCAGAACTCCACGTAGGATCAGCTAAGTCCTCCACTGGAACTGCATTGTGATCAACTGCTTCCTCTGCCCACTCCTGCCTCCCATCTCCCAAGAGCACTTCCATTCGCCATTCTGTGTGCAGCTGTCTCCATGTCCAGGAAACCCAATCAGATGGAGACATGAGTTTACCAAGTGTTAGGTCCCTGCTCTAACGAGTTCTAGCTGTAAAATTTGGGCACATTCTTTAACCTATCTAGATCTCCATTTCACCTAAAACAAGGAAATTAGATAAGAAAATCTCTAAGACTCTTACAGCTCCTTATTTCTGTGGCATATAATAAGTGTCCTGAGGCTGGAATACTGGTTCCCTTGACTAAAGAGCTTAAGGTTAGGCTTTTAGTTCCAGTGTCTACAACCTATGTTTTTGCTTTTCTTTGCTCTAGTTCCATCAAATTGTTGTCATTCAAGATTGGAGTTGATGTACGTGTAATCCTTTATTGATACTCTTCAACCTTACTCCTAAAAGGGTAAGTCGGCTCTACCTTTTGATACCACTTTTTTTCCAAGGTGATTGGCTGATTAGGAAACAACATTAACAAACTTCATGGCTCCTATTTGTCTTATAGAAACACTAGTGAAAGCAGAAAGCTGCGCCCAGTTGAATCGAGCTGTTTAGAAGTACGCAAAATGCACATTCCTCACTTGACCCAGTTGTGAGCCACTCCCACCCACAACTGATGTTTCAACTTTCCCTCCATTTCAGATAACCCTCCTTTTACCACTTCACCGGAACTCACAAGCTGCGATCCTTTCACTTCCACAAGATAAAGTGTCACAGTGACTCTAGCACTTATGCATTTCACGTGTAATACTGTTCTGACGTTATAGCAAATTGCAATGTACTGAGTTTTGAGTGTTTTGCTTTGAATACCGTTTTTCCATCAGCCCATCGTGCAATTTCATGGTGCAATAACTTTCAGGGAAGCAGATGAAGTTATAGCGAAATTGACTACTTAAAATGGAGAAGGCGGTAGCATCATGCCATTGGGAAGTAAAATTTTCCTTTGTGTGAACTTCTCATATGGTCTTATGCCCTTCCCCCACCTTTCCACTAGAGTTTACTCTAAACCCAGTTCTTACTGGGACATGAAGATATATTAGCTAAACCAATTCTTAAAGAAACATTTTAAAATAATGCCTTTTGGAAACCACTAAAGTTCTCTTTCCTCTCCTTGTAAGCTCTTTGTGTTTACATTCTTGTTCAATTAGAGGAGGAAACCGAACTCTGAAAATGCTCTGCTTCCTTTATTTCTGAGAACTTAACAGTAAAGGAGAGTATCTTAAAGAGGATAGGTTTAAGTTACAAGCAGCTAATGCTGAGGGACATTACTGAGCACTAAAACATACAAAAAGAAAAGCATAGTAAGACTAGCTTGGAGTAACGAAAACTCAGGGTATTAATTGCATAAGTTACAACTTATAAGCATCCTACTCACAATTTTAGATAAATGCAGAAATTAAAACACTATTCCTGTCACTATGCTAAAAGATTGTTGGTATAGGTGTATCAACAACCCACAGGATTCAAGTCAAATGTTAAAATGCTGTCATGTATTATTTCTGTAACCACATGCAAATACTTACCCTTTTCTATTTTGGATATCAGAATACCTTTAAAAGCCCTTCCAAATTAGGTTCCATGAAGCAGATAGAAATAGTTTCGCCTCCCCAAATCTAAAAGGCCTCTTAATTTGACACCAATGTTTATTCATATGGGACATATTTGAGGCACGGTAACAATGGTGGATTGGAAACATGTCTATTCTTTTTTCTTCCTGAGCCAAAAGTAAATTTATTAAGGGCAAAAACTCCCAATGATGGAGAGGTCAGGAGATTAAAAAAAAAGGAAGCTGGAAAATGGACAGATTAGTAAATTATTTAGCAGTTGGAGGTACCGGAATCCCAAGCAGGCAGTGAGAACAAAGAGATCAGATTCTAAAAGGTGCAGGAATTGGCCAGTCTTGAACTCTGGCAAAGACTGCTTGCAAGTTTAAGGATCCTTTTTCCTATGCTGCACAGCTGGCCAAAAGCCCTTTCTCATTTGGCCAGACTGGAGATTCTTTCTCTAAAGGAGAGATGAGTCTCTGGAATGGACACCAGGCACTACTGAGGGCATGGCTGTCCTAATGTACACTGTATATAGACACAAAACCTTCTGACCCCATCTGGGTTCTAGAATACTGGCAGATGGCCCATCAGCCTTCTGGCAGGAGATAGTCATCAGAGAAACATCAGACTTCAAAATGACATGAAGGTTAACAATCCATCATGGCCGACCACATTGTGTCAGCTGACAAACTGAACTCCCAGCCTTATCCTTTCAGCTCCCCAACTCATCGACACCAGGGTTGTCAGATACCCAAGGAATCTCTCTACCCATGAAAGACACAGACCAACTCAAAATCAGTAAAGTACAACTCAGAGAAAACAGACTACCTAGAACTGGGGGCAGGGATGTGAGGTGGGATAACGACCGAAATGTTAATATTCTCAGAAATGAGATATGGCACTTGAAGCTTAAAAACTAAATTTAACATACTTGGAATATGGAGCTGTAATATGGAGCTGTAACTCTCAGAAAGTAGACCAATTTGAGAAACAAACAAACAAAAAAAAAAAAAGGGGGAGGGGGGGGTGAGGAATCAACTAGAGAAAATTTCCTAAACTTCAGCCAAGTGTTCCCTCCTCTGCACTTCTTAAAAAAAACTGAGTGACAAAGTTGTAGGCACAGACATACACTAGTGAAGTCTGGCACCACTGTTTAGGAAAAGCTGTGAACTGGGGCATTTAGTCAGAGTAAGCTCCAGCTAACTGACTGCAAGATCATCTTTTGCACTCTAAAGCAACCCTTTTTTCCTCCTGGCTATGCACAATCACTTTATCTGCCAATTGCAGATTCTTAACTTTCCCATTTCCCGTAATTGATCTACTAATACCATAATCTTCTCACCAACCCATCAACTGCAAAGGGTGTTGACAGGCAGTAGTAGTAGTATGGTAGAATCAAGATTTGAATAGTTGATTTTTAAGCAAAAATTCGAGACAACATACAAAATGAGCATGTTAGGTAGATTAAGCCTTCTATTTACTGTAATTAGAAAGTTTGCCCAGTTTATTTCTGATAGATTAAACCAAATTCAACTGTGTAACACTGAATCAAGGTGCCTTTAGCTTGGAGTGACTTCGTGTTCCCCTATGTATACTCCTTTATGGGTGAAGATACGTCCTATAAGATAGATGTAGCACCCACAATCCATAGAAAAAGCAAATGAAAAAACTACACAGTACCTTTAAGAGTAGGAACTGCTACATTTCAGGCTTTCCTACTCCTAAGGCCAGGTTTATTTTCATTAACAAAGCCTACACCTGAGAATACCATACTTCTATTCTGCCTTCAGGATGGACGAGATAGGAATTAAAATATTTGTTGGATTTATTTGTAACTTGAATGTGGAAGACTTATTTTTCTCATTTTATACTTTGAAGCCAATTAAGCAAGCATTTTCCATCACATTGGTCAAGTCGCTAACAACTACCATGAGAAAATAAAATAATTCCCCTACAAAGGACAAAGAGAATATACATAATTGTGGCTTTTTCAACCCAACATTTGTACTGAATGGTATCAGTATATTTACTTGGAATATCTAGTCTAAGTTTAAAATTGTTAGGGGGTTGGTGAAATGTCTAGAAAATGTGGCCCTAGAAACACCATAGTGCTCACATTTAGTATACATTGGACTTTATCATTGTTTCCTATGTAATGCCCAACATTTTACTAGATTCAATTTGGTGCTCTGCAATAAAGCAAGATTCTGAAATGCCTGTAAGCTAATGTACACAAAGCTGACATGTAAAATTTCAACTCTTTCATGACAGAAGCCATCAAAATAAAACATGAGGAATAAAAACGTTTTATCTGTGTATTCAGAATCACACACAAGTTACCTTTACAGTTCAATTTACTATAAAGAAATCATCTGGGTTTTGTTTTCAGTTAAATTCTGAACCGAGATTACAATATTGTAAATTTAAAAGATTGTTACATTAATTCAGTACTTTTTCAGCATACCAAATTGAAATACATAAGTTCAAACTCCAGGTTTATGGCAAACAGTCTTCAAATACAATACAGACATTTCTTAAAGTTACCATATCATTCACATGGGATTTTGCAACTCTGAGCTGTTAAACGTAACAGTCCCCTATGGATACGGCAAAATTGACATGCCACGAAGCTCAAAATTGTACCATCTTTAAAAAGATTTGGCATTTCTGGACCACAAAGCACAACATGTAAAGAAGGTTGAGAACAATTCCTCCTTGTTACGGTTAAAAAAAGTTATATGGTAGCTTGGAATTTTGCATAAAACCCCGTATTACATACCTTGGGGAAGTCCAAGGTATAAGATGACAATGAATTGGGGTTCTAAATTTGTTTTATCAGTAGAACCCATAAAATTCAAATGGGCATTAATCAAATCAAAAAATATTAAGCACCTACTGGTTTAAGATTGAATTTATTAAGAGATTCATGATCTGATCAATTTCTTTACACCTTGAAATCAAGGTGTAAAAACCAGCTATTAAGTGCATTCCAAACTTCTCCTATGTAGCACAGGTAGAATTTTCTGTCCATTGGCACCAAAGTGAAGTCACATTTCCTCTTGGGAGACAGAAATTCCACATCGAACATAGAGTAAGTTAGGAAAGAATGACCCCTGTAATTTATTTTATTACTATTGTGATTCTGAGTTCTAGGATTACTATACACTAGCAGTGAACAATGCAAATTCCTGGCAACAACTGTCAGGTTAGTGACGCTAATTCCCTTCCCCCCAATCACCACAAAATTTTAGTATGAAAATTAATAGTAGTTACACTAAGCTGAACAAATGGGAAATAATAAGAAACTAAGCAAGTAGCTAAATAACAAACCCTTAAAGTTTGAAATCATTGTAATTGAAAATAGGTGTGCTTCACTTCACCTCCACCCCTCACAATTCTGAATTTAAATATTTCGTGCAAAAGGGCATCAGGTTTCTGGATATAGATGTAGCCCTTCTCTAAGTTTTAGTGAGCTACAGAGTTTTCTGCAATTTTTATTTCCCTCCCCCTAGGCTTATTCAAAGTGTTTAACAGAATCTTTCATTTCAGCCGAAAGATTTTTGATTTAAAGACTAAGTTACTCTATGCATTCTATCTATACAGAAACACCTATTATTACAATTGGTTTATGCAAGATTAACATTTTTGGTGTTAAAATTGTTAAACATCATGCTTACTGCACATCAACTCTCCATGATGCATCTGAACCTCACAATGATTTACCAAACATCTTATTTAAATTACTAATTAAATAACTGAAAAATGTACTGAGCCAAACTAAACTTAAGTGGGCTATAAAGGAAAATAACCTTCAAAACAGTTCATATACACATCTATTTCAAAACTACCTTTGCTAGCTAGCCCCTTTCCCAAAGTTTTAGCCTGAAAAAACAGTAAAATCTACACAAAATTTTATTGCAATCATACAAGGGTTACATCAGGTCAAATACAATACTATGATGCAATTTTACATTTATTAAACTACAGTTCAAAGCACAAATTTACACATTCTAAATACACTAAACGTATCTAATGAAGTCACACTGGTCTTCCACTGACATTTGATATATCTGGGTGAAAGACATTAACTTTTTACAAGACTTTTAAACATGAATCCTTAGTATAAAAACTGTGTACTTGTATGTAAACGATTTAATGGGGAACCCAATTAATGGGCTTCCATCTCCACTAAGTCATCCATTTTGTTGCATATTTTATTTTAAAAGCTTAAGGGGTGGGACAAACTGTGTTTAAATCTGGATACATTATATCTAAATCTCCCAATTATTCCCCAATGAATTATAGATGAAAGCTGATTTTTGTCTGGTCCCAAATAGCTATGACTAATAGTTTGTTTCCGAGAGAATTAAACAGAATAAGGTTGTTTGAATTTTTTCCACACTGGAATGTAGACCAGACAAGCTTAACCTGCAACTTCAGATCTAAAGAAGCATTAATGCCTGTTTAAGCTTCGGTGGAAAAGCCGTCTTCTTGGCTCAGCTGAATGCAAGAAGGCACAAAGAAGAAGTTCTTCATCATTGTGTCTGAAGTAATTCCAGCATCTTGCATCTCATACCTACATTAAAAAAATGCATAATTCTGAATTTGAGCAAAGAGCACACACCATGTAAAATATGGACAATGAAATAACACTTGAAAGATGAACATTTTGCTATTACTTGCAAGTTATGGATTTGTCACAAAATTAAAATTAGTAAAAACTGTCACCTCAAATTTCCAATCTGCTTTAAAATAAAAACAATCACCTTACCAATCATTAAGTGACATCATGTAATAAATAGCTGGCTTCTGAAAATCATTAAAAGCAGACGGTTCATGGAAAGAATCTGCTCCCATGTTATCAAAGATAAGCCAATCTCCCACATTCAGCTCAGGAAGAAGACAGTTTTCCACAATTTGATCAAGCTCATCACAGGATGGACCCCAAAGGCTGCTTGTAAACAGAGGCTCATCTTCCTTGTATTTCTGTAAGAAAGGAAAGTTTTTAAAGATTAAGGTTTTACTCATGCTGAATTTGAGGTACTGGATTTGAGGGTGGAGAAGAGCATCTTTCACTACTTCTGAGCCAATGTGCCCAATGAAGAAGGCAGGTCTACAGCCAGGGGCAGTGGTGCTCCTTAACTCCTTCTATGGCAACAAGGGGATCAGACCAAAGCCAGAGGAATGCGAATCCTCATCAGAGGGCAATATTCTCCATCCTATAACATTTCTCCAAAAATTGGGATGCATCTTAAAAATAACAGCTCAGTTTGTAAACTGCCAAGGGCAGTTTTGGTATTATTTATAATAAAACTTGCCTTGTGAACCTCTGGAATGGTATTTAAGTCCTCAGACAGTTTACTTGCAAAAGAACCATAAACACCATCATTCATATAATACACAAAGGCTGGTTCATCACTTCCGGTTTTTTCTACTGAAGAAAAAAAAAAAAAAAACCAGGAAAAATGAAAGTGAATTTATAGTAAAATGTCTAATATAGTTCTTACACAAAAACATCATCAAATACATCGAATATTTAGACTGATTCTTAGTTTTCACAACTCAAAATATTTAAACAAAAACACATATATATTGACGTACTTTAAACAAAATAGCCTTAAACACACACACACACTTCACAAAGGAAGATAACCAATGAAAACATGAAAAAAGTGCTCTATTTCCTCAGTTACCAAGTAAATGCAAATTAAAACTACAGTGAGCTACCACCACCACTCACCTACTGAACAGATAAAAGGCTGACAATACAAAAAAAACCAGAGAAGGTGGGAACAACCAGAATCTGCACATATATACTGCCACTGGGAGATTAAAATGGTATCACCATTTTGAAATCTTTAAAATGTCTACTCTATAACCCAGAAATTCTTTTCTTAATCATTTCCCTGAAAGAAATAAAAAGTGTCTATCCATAAGACTTTATCCAAGAATGTTAAGTTTATTCATAATACCCCCAAACTGGAAAATATTCATTAGTAAGAAAATGGATAAACTGTATATTCATACAGAACCATCAGCAACATGGAACAAAATGGTTCAGATGTTATACTGATGTTTTTAAACAAAATAATGTATGCCATATGATTCCATTTTTATGAAGTTCAAGGACAGCTCAAACTAATCTATCGTGGAAAAACAACAGTGTCTGGTGAGGGAACAAAATTGAGCAAAAATTCTAATATATGAAAATTATTTATTATTTATAAATTATTTGTTTTGTTTTGTAGTGGTATGACAGCTATTCTGAAAACACTGTGTATTCTAGACTTAAGTGTTTGTGTGTGTGATAATGGGAGCTAGGTTTCTCACTGTTGGGAAAGGGAGTTGTAATATGAAAAGGGACAAAACAGAATGTACCCTGTGGGCATGTTACATTGAGTTTTTGACATACAGATTTTAAGAAATTAAAAAACTCAGAAGTAAAAAAAAAAATGCTCAATTAACAAAAAAGCTACAGAAGTCTCCTTAATGTAGATGAGTACAGTACTACCTACATTTTTAAAAAGTGATTCTTGTAGACTGTCTAGTGCTTTTTTGTTGGTTTGACTAGAGATAAAAGATCCCTGTTGGCCCTTGTTATGTAAGAAAGTATTTGGCAGACTCTCCCCATGACTCATCTAACTAAAAGGAACACAGCAGATATATCGCAGGAAAACACTGGTTCTTAATAGGGACAAGAATCAATCACCTGGGGCAAGTGTATCTAAAATATGCATATCTAAACATCAGCACCAAGAATGTTGGATTCAGGAAGTCTTAAGGAGTAGGACCTTGGCTAGGGCATTTTGAAAGCTCCCTAGCTACCTATACCTAGTTAATTACCAGGTACAGCTTCATAATCCATAAAATGTCTTGTAGCATAAGGGTCACCAACCCCTTGGGCGTGGAGGAGCACCAGTCTCTGGCTTGTTAGGAACAGGGCCCCACAGCAGGTGAGCAACAGGTGAGTGAGTATAGTAACTTTGTCTGTATTTGCAGTCACTCTCTAGCACTAGCATCACCGACTCAGCTCCACCTCAAATTATCAGGCATTGGATTCTCAACCTTTTGGTCCCTGGTGCCAAAAAAGTTGGGGACTGCTGCTCTAGTGTATTTACATTTTGGTATATGTTAAGTTCATCTTCAAAATAATTGGAATTATCTATTAACAAAGTATAAACTTTGTAACTTACCTCCAGAGGAAAATTTATCATTTTTGACAACTTTCTTTGCAATGATATTAACTGCAAGTGTAAATGCAGAAGACACATAATAACTTCCAGGTTCTGAAATTATCTTAATGCCAGATCCTTCAGGAAAGTAGACATCCAACAAAGGGCTGATAACATGATTAACCTATGGATTTAAAATCTCACATTATGGGTTCAATAATGGATTAGATAATCCAAACTACAGACCACTGAACTTTGCTATTTAAGATATCTGCAAGCAATTAAATAGGCTTTCGAGTCATCAAAGTTTATCTGGTAATTATCAGATGGCATTAATTAAAAAAAGAAAACTGTAACATTTATGGCTATTACCTACTGGTGATTTTTTAAAGCATGTTTCTGTCTCTATCACTAACATCAGTGGAGCAAAATTTCAAATCAGTTTCTAGATATTACAGAATGTGGAAGAAGAGCAGGAAGGGAAAGAGTGATGTGTATCTGGACAAATCAGCTTAAGCTGTTCAAGTTATGAAAAATACTCCCTGAATGCACAACACAATGAATAGAAACGTTCTGTGATAAAATTATGCTATAGGGTTCAAAAATTTTATTAAACTTTTCAAAGGTAGGTCTCATTTGTTTCCTTAGAATCAATTTTAAACAGATGTTATAGGCTTTAGTTCTTGCTACTGTAAAAACCCTAATCTACCCATCCACCAGTTAACTAGCAAAGAATAAGAGATTAATCCAATATGTCTACCCACTGAACAAAGTTTACCTCTTCCAATTGAAATTCGGTTCCTGTAAAGCCTCCACCAATGTCTAACATGTTCATTGTGAAGCCAAACTCTCTCTAGAGAAGAAAAAAAAAACTTTTCAGTGCTTTTCCAAACTGTAATGGATATAGGGACATTTCAAAAACCCCCTCCCAGAGAGGTAAATATCTGTTCTGATTTTTAGTACAAAGCCTTTTGGTTTCTAACGGAAACAGATTAATTATTAGCTTCCTGATATTGTCTGTACTATCTTGCAGACGAGTAAATTACTATTTCATCCCTTTATCCGTTTACAAATTGTGACTATATGGAACTTTGCTTATAATTATAAAAAATGTGTCATAAGTATGAAAATACTTCAGAGGTAGAAAAACACTGAATTGTAGTCTTACGTAACATCCCAGTTTAAATATCAAAATAATTTAAGGAAAACTTACAGCCATGTCAAACACACATCGAGCATCAGATAGAGCATGTACATATACTTGAGACTCTTTGCAAGCACTTGAAATATGAAATCTGAAAGAAAGAAGAGTAATAAATTTAAAGCAGCAGCAAGTTTTAGAGGCCCTTCTTGTAATTCCTTTCAACTGTTGGTCAACATATTGACACGCTTAAGTATTTGTCTTAACCCTACCAAATAAACTATTAGAAGCCTCTAATCACCAAGTTACAATACCTGTCTTTCTAGAAAAAGCAGTGCTCAGAAAATATTGTAAGTTTACAAACAATTTTTTAACGAGTTATCAGTCACGATTCATGGGTATCAGATGGGGGGAGCGTTTTTATGTATATACGGTAAACTAACGAGCACCACCAATAAAACCGGATTATAAAACTTTTATTTAAATGTATGACTTACGTCAAAATATTAAAAAGGGTCTGTGAAATAAATACAAGTGAACATTAATTCGGCTATTACCGAAACTTATTATTACTTAAGTGATAAAGATTCAAAAAATACTTTAATTGAAATATGATTCTGTACCGTTTGTGGAAGTGATTACACGAATCTGTTCAAATTCATAGTATACACTCAATTTCCTCTATGTTTACTTAAAAAACAGAACTTATGGAATAGAAATATGAAAACTCTCAAATATATGCCAATATTGTCACCTAAGGTAGTGACTTAACAGTGTTGAGTCTTTATCCATTTTGACGAACAATTTAAAAAGCAAGATCTTGTACTGCAGTGAGACTAGCAATGGACTGGCAACTTGGAAAATCTGGAGCTGAGACTACAATCAAAATATTAACTCTCTCTAGGTCTCAGTTTCCTCACATGTAAAACTGAGAGGATAAAACAGGATAAAATTAGTCTACTAATTTACTGAAGTGCCCCTGAGGGATTAAAAAGGTAAAAAAGTCTTAAGGATAGGGAAAAAAAATGAAATGCTACCTACAACTTAAAGTTGAAAGCCACTGTGGTATTCATTGAAATTCTAATAAATCCCCTACATTTGATTTAAAAGGTGACTTAAATGACTAACTTAACTGAAATTTTATCTCTTTAATAGAGGAGGGGGACATACAAGTACAAAATAGTTTGAAGGATAAAACGTAGTTTTCCCTAAACTAAGAAAAAAATATATACATATATAAATTAAACTGAAAGTTTAACTATTAGAGGTCATACAAATGAAGTCTTAAATGAACAATCAGAAAGATTATCATCATAAAATGAAGTTTAAAATAGGTACTCACTTAACTCCAATAATTTGGACATCAAGTTCCTTAGCACATTCCAAGACATGCCTACAGTTCTTCAGGGTAGTGCCAAACTTCATGTTACTCTCTTCACCTCCAATATTATCTTCTGTTGCAATATGTAGCAAGACCCTAAGAGAAGGGGAAGATGATTGGGGCAGAGTTGGTTTACATCATCATCAGCACATGTGAAGCCTGAAGGTTGTAGAGGAAGTGTGTTGATTATGTTGCCAGAGCTCCCAAATCCAGCGACGGGATGAATCAAGCGAACCTAATGAAAAACAATCCTGTATAGAGAAAAAACTAGCAATTAGGGCCTAAAGCATGACGCTTACAAGGATGGGAATTTGGAAAAATGCAGGAAGTTATGACTCTGTTGTAGCAGCAAGAGTCGGTAGGGCTCTGTAATGAAAGACGACATTACTTTCAAATGAAGTCCATCAGTCTATGTAAATCCACCCAGAAAGACTAAATTGAATAGCAATGCCATCATTGTCTTTCAAAAAAAAGTATCAGGGCCTTAAATGTTTGAAATTTCCCAAACTGTTCTAGCTAAACTTCCACCCACTTATTCTGAATATTCTTCCTATTAACCACACATTTAACAAATCTTCAATTACGAACCACCAAAAACTGTAAATATAAAAATGCTGTTTGTAAAAATGGTTTTCCCAAGGAAATCCTGATGAATTACTGATGATAAGAGGGGGCAAGTGTGATGAAGGCAAAATTATTCTACCTATGGGTACAATCAACTCTATCAAGAATACCACATTCAGTTTACGATTTAACACAGTAAAAATTCTAAATCAGGGCTTGACATAGAAGAGAAAGTTTTTTTTTAATAGAGACAAGTATTTCTCTAGAATTTTCCGAAAAAGCCCTATGTCCAAACAAAGGTTTTCAGGGTAATCAATCCTATCAGGGTAATTTCTAAGAATGCCAGTAAAGTCAGTAAGAAAATTACATAAAAGGAAAATGTTGATATGCTATACATTTTTCAGATATAACTCAAAGAAAGCAAATAATTTTGAGCTAACAGAATTTTAGTATGTATAAATTCTAAAGTCTTCTTGATATACCAGTTCGTGACATTAATTTTGTCTTAAAATCTGCTTTTAAAGAGTAAACTTTTCAACTAAAAAAAATCTTGGGAATGCATGCAGGAACAATTAAAAAAAAAATTACACTTCCTGTTCAAAGAGAATTCTGGCCCTTAAGGAAACCCCTTGATTCACTAAGGACCAATCACCTTTCAAGAACTATATGGCCAAGGGCAGATTTTAAATCCTCAGCTAACCAGGAAAAAAAGCTGACCAAAATAAATCCTGTTACCAACAGGACAAATAACTAGCAAGATTAATGTGGTTATGAAAATATAGCAGTGGCCCTAATTATCCCATCAAGCACATCATCACCTCTGATTTAAAGATTATAAATTCACACCCCAAACTGCCCTTATCTCATCCCAACTCCACATGATGGTCAGGAGTAGGTGGCCAATAAAATGCTCTTAGTATTTTCCATATAGAGGCTTTAAATAAATTACAACACACATCACTGTTCTACATAAGTGCCTCCCCTCTTCCCAGGCTAAAAACAAACCCAAACCCTAAGCAAGCAAGATAATATCCCCAGGTACTTAGTTTTACACTTACTTGGCATTTGGGTGATTACGTGCAATTTTCTTCAATTCAACTTCACTATCACATGTCATGATGTTCACTCCAACTTTTGCTGCATACTTTATCTGAGACACTTGTTTGCAAGGACTTATATAAATGATGTTTTCTGGAGATACACCCAATTCTTGCACTAAAGCCATTTCAGTCTGTAAAAACAGGTTTTAAACAGTGTCATCTAAAAGGCAAAAATTTCTATTACTTTTCATTCAATTATTACCTTTAATTTCAGTTAAATTCAAATTATATGAGGTTAAATTAGGATTTAACACAGTTCATATTCTGGTAATGCTTACTATATTACTGTGTTAAAAACCTTTAAAAAGGTTTAATTACCATCAGAGAAATTTCATAGTTTATTTTGTTTATCATCAGTGAATTTTAAAATATTACAGTTTAGTGACAAAATAATGAAAAAAACCCACTACTTACTTTACTGGAACAAGCAAATCCAGTTCCAAGAGCTGCCAAAATCTCAAGTACAGCTGGAGTGGAGTTGCACTTTACTGTGTAGAATGGCTTTATCTGAGCCACTACATTCTGCCACTGACTGTGTTTCTTCACAATCTTTCCAAGATCTCCCACGAAAAATGCATTTTTCCCTGTCTATTACGGAAAAAAAAAGAGAGAAACAATCAGAACTATTAAAAATAGAGTACCATTAATTAGTAAAGAGTGTCTTTTTTCCTCCAGAAATGAGCTAACATATACATTTACATACACTAGCATATTTAAGGCCTATGGTTGAGCAAACAACAAAGGAAAACCTAAATGCATCTGTTCTTTTTAAACTTGACTTTTGGCTGTGCTACCCTGGCACATATAATAGTCTGTACTTCGATTTAAAAAACTATTACAGTGACTATCAAAGAATTGCCTCAATTTTAGTTTTGAGAGTAGAGCGAAAGGAGATCACCTATTTCCTTCCATGCTTTCTGCTACTGTTTAAAAAATAAGCTTGCTCTGGCAGTTCAGCATTTGGTATCCCAATACAGTGAGTAGGATCAGGAATGCTAAATAAAACAAGCTATATATCTCCATCATAAGTTGCACCTAATGACGAGATGGTAAAACAAAGGGAACAATTATACTGGGCATCCATTTTTAAGGAGACAAAGTTGAGTATAGAATTAACAAAACTAAATTTAAAAATACACAAGTGCACAAAATATCTGATAAACCTGAATAAAAATACTGTTCCCTCAAAAGTAAAAACAAACAAAAACACACAAAAATTGATCTTAATTAGAAAATTGGAAGAGATCTGTAATGATTTTAATGTTGTGACTACTCTAGTGGTAGACAGGATTGTACATGTCAGCCACAGCACAAATTCTCAATGTTGATTGGCAGACAAAATAATCTTATTTAGAATATATAACATCAAAATGTTGTTTAAAAAGCCATGAAAACAGTATTACTATTCCCTACTCTTTAAACACATTTGAAAATGTACATCGTTGAAATATACTGACCAGGAAATATACACAAGTGGAAATTATAGGTTATGTGTGGCAGATATGGGACAATTGTATTGAAATTGCCCTATTTATAAGAAGACATATCATTTCTAATGTTCTGGAGACACATTTTACTGTACACAAGTAACATGAAAACAATTCAAAGAACATGGAAAATCAGCTCCAACAAAGAAACAAATTCTAACAGCAAAGCAATAAACAAAATTGATTCTACCAGTAAGTAAAAAACAAAAATAAATGACCTTAGGTAGCAGTATCTATGATTCTACAAAAGCTGGCTCTTGGGGAAGTACAGTGTAAATAGTCAATACAAATTATCAAATTCTCAGCAACATACACAAGCAAGATTATCTGGAATAGAAATATAAATCTACTAAAGCATACAGTTGAGAAAAATGAGTAAGAATAAGCCATGTACTAATGAGGGTAGCTGAAAACATTTTAAGAAAACAGAACTCACAAGAGCTGAGTGCTAAGACACAGCAAAAGGGCTATACAAAGCTTTTTTTTTTTTTTTTTAAATGGGGGCTAGAAAGAAAACCTCACGGCTACCCCAAGGGTACAGGTGAGAGTGTCAAGGTAAGATATCTTAGAAAAGATAACCTGGAAAAGTTAACATTTGAATAAGGTGCTTTTTATCAGATTAATATCTTAGAAATAAAGCACTGGTGTTTTAGAATTCAGAAATTTGAGAAATGTGAGATGGCACACTTACCAGGGAATGTTCATAAACATAGTTATCAATAACATTTCCAAGGTTTGTTCCTTCATCCAACAGGCCAATGAAGTAGTTTGCATCATCAATAAATCCTTTCATCTCAGCCGTATTCCACAAAGCCGAAAGTCATAAACCAGGAAAAACAAGAGACGGGCCACCAAGCCTTATGTCTGGGTCCTTAGAATATGCAACAAACTGTCAAAATAAAAGTTATTTCAAAGTCTATATTATTTCACTAAACTTAGTATATGAGTTGTCAATGAAAGCATGCTAGTCTTAACTCAGTGAGGAATCTGTCCGATCACCCAACAAACATGAATGTGTATTTTATACTTTTAAAAGCTCACTATACCCGTTCTTGGTAAGATAATCCATATATGTGCATAATTTATTATGTCAATATGGTCACCATATTTACAGAGTTGCTGACCCAGTCTGTTATGAGTTACCTTGTTTTGTAGTTCTTCCATAATGCATAACTTTTACTCGTTTTAAGAAAGCTAATAATAAATCAAATATCTACAGCCAAAAATTAAAATACTAAACTTTAATACACTGCCAGTCACATAAAGCACACTACCAGGTAACTGCAGATATATGTCTTCTAAATAAAATTCTAGAATATACAAAAATTAAGTAATAAAAATTAGTGGAGGTGGAGAGTAATTTTAGCTCTGTTACAGACTGCTGCCTAGGTCAGGTTAGCAAAATGAGGTGAACTGATTTGTTGAAAATGTAAACTGGACTAGGTCAGTGGTCTTGGCTATGTCATTTAATAATACCTGTGCGAACTGAGGCCAATTTCTTTAAAACTTCAGTTAACTATCCAAACTTTCTTTCTCAAAAGGTCATGTTAAAAAACAAAAACTAACGAATAAAAACTAATGTTTAAGTACTGGCTCAGAATTAACCTTAATAATTAAGTTACCAATTGTCATAAAAACAAAAATGCTATCATAATTTGAAACCAGGTAAAAGCTAGTTAGTTACCTATACATATACACATCCTAAAGCATTTATAAGAACTAGTTTTTGAAATGGCACCAGACTAAATCCAACTCCTCTCCAATCAAAGAACCCTTTCCCCTCCCCAAAATCGCCCATTCTCCTTTGGGGCAGCACATACTGATATAAAGGTTTATCTTTTTTTTGCTGAATTCACTGATCTTCAGGTTTTTAGGAAAGGATTTAACATAAAGTCCATAAACAAAAAAAGTCCTTCAGACAGGATACTACTTGTTTGGTACTGATTTTCTTGTTGCCACATTAAGAATGGGCATAGACCAGCTAGCTCTTGGCAACCCATTTTAAGACTTGCACAGACTTTCCTGTGTCTTAGACTCTTCCTCTGTTCCTCCAACCATGGTCTATGCTAGTTTTCACCGTGGGTGATATCCCTCATCCTAAAAGTATACTTCATTTAAATGATTCCCAAAATGTCAAGTTTTTTGGTTCCACCAAAACCAACTCATCGATAAGCTTGTCAAATTTCATGAGATACTTAGTTTTAAAACTTTTAAAACATTAATGACTTCATTCTCAAGAAATCAATTACATTTAGTTCAGCTTGTCAAATCTTTCATGAAATAAAAACGAAAAGATTACAATTTGTATTTTACCAAAGGAATTAACTTAGGCACATCTCATGAGACTTAATACTTATAAAGTCCAATGGTAGTCTGCATATTCTCTAAAGTTTGTTATACTAGGACTGGTATAAAATCTGTGTCCAGAAAGTGTACATTTTAGGCCTGTTTATTATGAGCAATGTAACTCTAGCTGGAATATCAATTTTAGGGAGATAGTCAACTATGCACTAAGAGAAACGGAGTAGATAAAGGCTACTCATTCAAAAAAAAAAAAAGATCAATGCAAAGGTTTAAGTGTATAAAGAATATAGTACGAACTTCCTGTTAAATTGCATTACAAACCTTTCTGGCAACGGCTTTCATTTATTCTATCAGTGAAAAATATTTTAATCAAGATCTTTAGCCTAATGAATGTCTCAGGTCATGGGATTCTTAGGTATATTCTACTTATATATGCAATAGTTTACTTGAGAATCTTAGGCTATCAATTATAGACTACCAACTGCTGCTAAATTCAAGCAATCTAGCTTTTAAAATCAGGACAAGATGAACCTCAATTTCCTAAAGCTATAGTGCTTACACAAAGGGTAATTTTCCTCTAACATCAGGCCTATCCATCCAGTCTTACTTGCTGATGACCACATTCTTCAGAGCTTTTTCTAAAATAGTATGGGCAAAGAAAAGAATTTTTCCCCCAATTAATTTCAAATTACATAATCTATAGGTTCCACTCTGCCTGTTAAAACTAGTTTAAATCTAACAGTCAACATTGTTTTAGCAGTGTGCCAGACACTGTTCTAAGTACACTGTCTACACAATATCAATTCTCTTAACCCTTAAAACCATGATGTGAAGTAATAACCCTACTTTATAGTTAAAGACACTAAGGCACAGAACTAACTAAGCTAGCTCGAGATGATGAAATTTATGTTTAAAAAGAAAACCTGTCTCCCCAGCATCCCATCCCTAGAAAACAAAAAATTCCTATTTTGGAAATCCAACAGTACTATCAGTTTCTTTGATAAAGCTTTATCCTATCCTCATAATCAATTAACCACTTTTCAGACATAAATTCCCATAGTTGTTAATAAATAAATTTAAATATGATATAAAAACATCCTATTATGCCTACTCATTCACAGTCTTTTAAACTTTCTTCATGTGACATTATTTTGTACAGTTTAACTGTGCTGTTCCTTCTGTATCTTTTGTCCAAATCTCAGGTAAACCTCAAAACTGAAACTTTTTTTTCTTTTTATCCACCTTTATCGACAGTTTACATATAATAATGTGCTTCCTATTTTGACAAATGCATACACCTGTGTAACCACCACCATAAAGATAAATCCCCAACGTAGTCTACCTCAAGGAACTGTTTTCTGTCTAATCTAGCTTTTGTAGAAGTGAAATAATTTTAAACACTGAGGACCAAACAGTTGACAAATAATGGTACTAACATGAATAAAAATATCAAGCATTTCCTGCTCTAAAGGAAAGACTTCGCTTGTGGAGTGACTATATTATCATTGAAATGGAACTCTCAATTCAGAAGTAACTATATTAGTTTACCAATTCCTAGGTGACTCACAAAAGGACTCTCATGGAAACATGACAAAAAGGATTAAGGGACTAACACACTTAAACCCCTCAAACAGATGTGGTAACATAATATTTGATTTCCCCATACTGAGCACAGCAATGAAAGTTGATTGAAACCAATTACTAAAGCCTATGCATAACAGATGGAGAATGGTGATAGGTGAGCTCTGTCTCAGTTTATCTTTTTTACTTAGATGCTCCTTGAAGGTTTTGATATACTCCTACTTCCAAGCCCAGAGTTGGTGCTAAGAAATAGATGAACAAAGGACTTCACAGTTCTTAAGGATAGTGGTTAATAGCAATAAACTCCCTTACAGTGTGTTGAAAACAATCCATCTTTTGCACTCTTAAAAGCAGCCCAAAACCCTGATACATAAGTGACCCACATGTAAATGCAACGCTTAACTATCACTTACTGCTAACACTAAAAGCCATACTCAGGGAAAAAGTAATTCCTGAAAAGAATCTGCAAAACACAAAGTCCTGCCTTTCGGGAAAGAGGTTTTCTAATAAATTTTGAGCCAATAATCCCTTTTGTTCAAATGAACTGTCACTTAGAAGCCCAATATTTTGTGGCTAAGGGTGGGCTAATCTTTACTGAGTGTTTCCTACCCCTAATATTGTACCCCAAACTCACTGAAGGAGTCCTAAGAAATAGTCCATAATCATACCTCCAGGATCCTTCTTTGCTTGCAATTTTTACATGCTTTCTTAGCAAAAATACTTTAAAGTTCTACTGTCACATGAAGGACGATTTATGTTCTACATTTCTGCCTTACTTAAAGCACTTAAGAAATATTTTGTTAAAATGTTTTCAAAAAGCATTTAAAGTTATTTAGTGACATGCTAAACCAAAAATCTGTGACACAAACATGTTCTAAAAAGTCAGAGTGAAATTAAGTGTGCACATGTTGGGGGTGAGCAGAGATTATATTATAGGCCAGATCTACCAAGTTAATCCACCTCAATTTTAAACACTGCAGGGAATTTCCAGAAACTTTTCAATTATGAGTGCAGGCTCAACCCCAGGTGGTGATGCTAAACTTCCCAATGCTCCAAATCTGGATAAAATTCCCAACAGACACCACATAGCTTTTTATGGCTTTTAAGTCAGAACTGAGACTGATTTACTGGCTCTAACACATTAAATGGACCACTACACTACATACTATAGTTTGGTGCTGCTGGACACTGAATTATTTATATTAAATTTCAGAAAATCTACTCTCTGTAAATCTCACATTCTCCCTAAAATGCTTTTGAACTTAAGAGCAAATATATTTTGAATGATTCTGAAGTTTATTTTTATCAAAGATACTAAGAAGTACTCTACTGACAGCTATTTTCACAACCAAATATATTAATATATGATGAAAAAAAGCTTGGCTTATATTACAGTAATAGAACTGCTGTAATCACAATACTATTATATTTCCTGTTGGACATCGTAGCTAGGAAGAAAAAAATGTTTAACATTCCTTACATACACCTTCATATTGGTATTTTGATAATACATTTTTATGAAGTGCTGCCAAAGAAACATAAGGCTCCAAAGTACTGCACGCTGCTCTCCCTGGAGCCTTTCATGAGGCCGTTGAGTCCTCATGTTCATCGAGAAGACAGCTCCAAGAGCAATGGCAGCAGCAGCTGGGCACTTGCCTTGTTACACACCTGCTACAAAGGCTTCTACAGTTGATTGTACTTCAGAAGAAACTGATACATCTCTCAAATAATCACAAGATAATTCTGGCAGCAACAGCCCACTTGACACCAGGCTGGATGAATATGTCTTGGATTTCTGAAGTGAAGACCTCCCTGGAAGTAGAACAGGGAGAGCTGAAAGGTTGAGAGTACTGTTTCAGAGACATCTAAGCAGGAAACCCAACCTTAATACATCAACCACGTTTCCAAAAGAATTTTACTTATTAAAAAGAAGAACACGAGATTTTTTGGAAATTTACACTATTACTTTGAAGAAGCCTAACGGCATTTCTATTTTGTTTTTTTATTGGCATTTGCTGATTTAGCACTTAGCTCACTGCTTTAAAAATAGACACAATGCTATCAAAGTTACCTCTGCATTCTACCTCCAACAGAAAAATGTTACTTACCACATAGAATAATTTTAGAAATAACTGGCAAAAGAGGCTAATAAAGAATGACTTTGGCACTACAGATATGAGGACTGGAGCAGATTTAAACCACTGAACAAAGTTGTTCCAAGAAGCTACATACTGGAACTGGTAGGTAAGAAGTTCCAATAAATTGTGTGATCGTAAGACCTCATGAACTTTTGCCATGCTGGACCTGAAATAAATGATGGATAATAACAGCCTATATTGAATACTTAGAATAATCAGATGGGGTTGGTTTGCTTCAATCAACAGTAAAAGGAAAGCCAGCAATGGCAATAAACTCCCTTAAACTTATTTTTCAGGTGATGAGGTTGAAAAAAAAAAAAAAAACTGAGAAACCCAAGAGAACAGTGACTGCTAAAAGACAGATAAGAACAAGAGTGAAGAGGAGATGTATATAAAAGGAGAAAAAGGACCTTAAAGGAAACAAGCCCAACAGACTAAGTTTGAAATGCCTGTGTAAAGTTGCCTAATGAAAAACCTCACAATAAATTCTAAAATCCATCTTAAAAAAAGAACAAACTATGGGCTTTTCATAGCAATATACTTCTGCATGTGGAACTGACAAGATCGGGCTCCCTTTAAAAATGTGTCCTGACTATTGATGTGAAGACTAAGGTTCTTGAGGAGAAAAATCCCTTTGGTAATTAAGATATAATGTTAAAGTTAACTATTATAACAAAATACATAACCATGTTAATGTCAAGCTTTCTAGCTTTCCTGGTAAAGGACAGGGAATGACCCTTTCAACAAATGCAATCACTATTTTGATTACCTTTGAAAAGATCTCACTGTTATCTCTCCAAGAGGAAAACTAATTTTTATTACACATAAAATATATATACAACCACTGCAGCAAATATCAAGAAATATACTGAATACCTCAGAAGCTCCCACATTTTTCTCAGGTGGCAGTGATTGCATCTACCCCTAATAAGCATGTTCAGATTTTTCTAATCATCCTCCTCCTGTTATTTAATGGTTTTATTCTATTATGTGTCCCTAAAACATTGGTTTTACTGGTTTAAAACTATAAATGGAGTCAATTTTTTTTTTTTACCATGACATCTGTTCAACTTTAGTTTCAATTCATCCATGCAAACAGATGTGACTGGAGTCCATTAATCTGTACTGCTGTGTAGTATTCTACTGTATAGATATCACATTTTTTATCTATCAGAACTGGACACCTATGAGTTACTTCCCATTTTTTTTTTGCTATATTGTTTACAATATAATTTCTTGCAATTACTTATGTACCCAAGGACAATGTGTTACTGTATATTCTGGTACAAAAGTCTATCTAGTGACTGGCAGTTTAAGTAGCATTAGTCTAGGCACCCCAGTTTAGGGCCACATTCCTGAGAATTGCTAGACTGTTAGTGAAAAATAGTTTTTAAGTCTTTTGCTCATTTTCCTTTTTTTTCCTTCCTTTTTCTTATTTGCCTGCAGGAGGGCTTCACAAATTTAGGATAGCAAATCTCTCTCATTTTAAAGAATGCTTATTTATTTGGGGAGTTTTGTTATAGTGTTCCAGTAGGATAAAAGTAGGATATTTAATCCTACTTTTAGTCATGCCAAATATAACATGTTTATCATGCTGAACTCAGATGAGCTAAAGATACTATACTTATTTAGGAGCCCCCTATAAACTGGGCATCAGAAGATCCTTGCACTATAAAGCAGGAAAAAGATAAAAAATAATTTAAAGTCAAATATTTAACATAAACCTAATATTGATTTCAGTCTACATGAGCACAGAATCATAATAAAGAGCTGCATCCAAAGAACATGCTAGGTAACTAAGGTATTCAATTAGAATATAAAATTGAAAAATCCCTGTAGCTAAAGAACAAGTGTTTTATTAAATTTAAGGAGAAAGAACAAAATGTGTAATTCTTATGATTGTTATTAACAGATGTTTTAAGATTATGGCTAATACTACTCACATTCACAATAACAATTATCTTAGAGATGCTGTCCAACAGAACTTTCTGTGACGAATGAAATTTTCATTTCACTGTCCAAAACAATAGCCATTAGCCACACACATAGCTCCCAAGAACTCAAAATGTGGCTCATGCAACTGAGGAAATGAATTTTGTTTTAATTTTTAAAATTTAAATAGCCACCTGGCTAGTTGCTACTGTACTGAACAGAGTAGTTCTAGAGGATGCTGTTTTCCTAAGAAAATTTTAAATGAAGAATCAAGTCCACACACATTACAGATTACACCTCCCCTGCCCCGCCAAATAACTGTTCAAGGTAACAACACCAATTCTCATGTTTACAAAGCCAGATACTAAGGGAATAAAAGTTAACAAAACTCCGTATGTTGCAAGTAAGTCTTGAAAAGAGGTTTGAAACGTGTGCTTACATAATAAAGAAAAGACAAAAAAGTTCAGAGCAGAGCATTCATTCCAAAAGAGTTTTTGTTATCTTGGCTCCTGCTGCAAGTCAGTTACGTTACAGGCATTTAAGACCAGGTGGCTGGGTATGGCCGAGGCAGGGTGAACTTCGTCAGCCTAATCCTTACAATTCAGTATGCTGCACAAATATTTTCTATTCACACCATAATGTTCTTCACATTATTCACTGCATTAAGGAAAAGGATGGCTAACACTGGATTAGAGAAAGAAATTGCCAAATCTTTTTGCCATGGTAAGCTTGTGACAAGTTGCTTGATTAAGTGAGTATCAATGACCCCAGCATGGAGGTGAAGGACAAAAATGTTTCCTAGGCCTTACCAGGATGTCAGCAGCACTTCCCTTGCAACAGCCCCCTTAGACTTATCTTAACAATAGCCAGCCTAAAACGGCAGCCTAACATTTACCTAAATTTTAGTTTAAAAAGTACAGTTTACACAATACCTGACTTCTGTGTTGGATTAAGTGTCTCAAAAAAATTTTTTTTTGGTGGGGGAGGAAGGCAACCCCAAACTCAAAAACTCTGAAGTAAGACCAGGCAAAGGGAGTGTAATGAACACACAGATTGGTAGTCACTATTAATTCTCTAGGCTCAACTGTCTCTTGCAATAAATGGAAAAACCATTTTATTCCCTTTAAAAATTGGTCTACACTGTTGTCTAATCTTTTTGGCCCTCCCAGAAGAGTCTAAATTTGCCCAAAGAAAGAATACCATGCCCCCCAAACCCTGTTTTATCCATTAACATGCTATTATTCATTGTGCTTGTAAGAATGCATTTTTTGCTACTTTTACACAAGGCAAAGAAGCATCATCAAAATACTACTCTATGCATGCATGCCAAGGGGACACACGCACTTAAAAAAATAGTCCCTAATCTGTACATTTCAATAATAGTTTGTTCAACTTCCTGGTGAAAGAACATCAACTACTGATGAATGTACTACTGAATTGAAATGTCTTTCTTCCATAAGAGTCAAAACCCTGCCTTTTCTACTGACAGTTAACAGCAAAACGAGAAAATAGTACCAGTAAACTGATAAAGAACATTTTATTTCCCTAGTTAAAATAATATCAATTTAGGTATAGCAAGTTAAGACATGTAAATATATTAACATATTTAAAATGCTAATATTCTTATGAAGTTCCTACATGAACATATAGAGTCAACTGCTGTATGTAATGACAACCAGGTAAAAAATTTTAAGCAATTTTAACAACCAATTAATTGAATCCCTTTTTTATACTTAGATACAACGCAACCTTAAAAAGTATATGCTAATGATTAATTCAGTCTGGCTTCATCACCAGATCTGCTAACAGAAGCAAATTTAGTTTTCTGGGAGTCTTTAAAAACTTTCCGCTAGGCTAATTTATTAATTATAATCAAATATAACTAAACATGAAAATCTAACCCAATGGAAAAAAACCACTCCAGCATAAAACCCTAAGAAAGTTTTAAAAGGCATGAAAAAAACTTTCCCACAATTTGAGGTCCTTTAGTGATCTGAGATATTATTGGCATTAAAATATTTGTCAAAATATTTTTATAGTGGACCCATATTACATCATATACATATTGGAAAGAAAAAATTTTATATATAAAGAACTTCTAAAGTTTCCAGATACCTAATGAAATAAACTCTCAAAATTCAGATGGTCATCTGACTTAAAAACCTAACTTGGAAACCAAGTCCTACAGCTTAGACCGCTTGCACCAAAATGCCATTGGAGTATTACATGGTCGAAATACAGTTATATGCTCTGCAATGCTATATGCCAAGTATTTTCCACAAAGGCCAGTGTGTTAAGTCCTTTTAATGACTGTTAGTTTTCCAAACAGTATTGTTGCTCCACAGAAAATTAATCCCAGGATTTCAGTGTCCAGTATAACAAACTGCTATTAATATCTAAGGACATTTCTGAACATAATATTTTCTCTTGCCATTTTTACTAATTCTACTCAAGAAATCTTTGGAGTGAGGTATTTTTCTGAATTCAAAATCTCTCAGATTTTAGAACGGTAGTATACTACATATACTTCGTATATATTATGTAACACTCTCTAGGCTATGAGTCAACATCGCCCTGTAATCACATTATTTCTGCAGCAAAATTTAAGATTAGCACTAAATGGGATAAAGATTTTTAAAAAGCCTGAAATCAGCTCAGATTCAGGTCAAGTTTTTGTTCCCAAATCAGCTTAGGTCATATCAAGGAAGTTATATTTTTTCCTTAATTTTTGGATTTCGGAATATATGAGTAAGGGATTGTGAACCTGTTGCTTCACATCAACTACTAAAGTTTCATTAACATATTATGTACCTGGGCATAATAAGTAAGAGTCAATCACTCTAACTGCCAGTACCTGCAGAATAAATAATATCTTTAACATAGTCTATCTGTGCCCAACCAACCTCCCCAAAAAGGGAGGTTGACTTTCCAAGTTCTACAATATTATTAAATATTCTAAGTAAAGATTTGGCTCCATCAGTTCATTGATATTGGTTACTCAAGTCTAAGAAAAACATCACTAGAAATGTTAAACATAATGCAATGTTAAGTTTCCATTAAAGCAAAAAAACTTGAATTGAAAGCCTATCTTTTAATATGGTCTCCTTTAAAACATGAAGCTTTTTCTTAAATTTCCATCTTAGAATCTATCCATGACTATTGCAACTAGACCCCATCCATGAAAAATTTTAAGTTTCCAAGTCAACTTGGGAAAAAACATTAGAAGTGTTGGGAAGTAGAACAGATAATTAACAAAAATTAATAGATAACTGACTTGGTACTGAGATGGTGGCAACAGTGCTTCTCTTTAATATGCACATGTCACTTGGTTAAAACGCAGATTCTGAGGCTAATATGCTCTTCCAAAGACTACAATTCGTGGTTAATGTCTCAAAGAGAAATAATTTTGACAGTTTAGAATTAAAGGAACTATTGTAGTTCAATTTTATTTTCCAACAATCTGCTCATATTCACACAGCTAGTAGAAATTCAGTATGGGAAATTCTCCAGAATCAGGGTTCTAAGTCAGTAAAACTTTCAAGAAATCCTAATTAAACGCCCTCCGCCCCTTTTTAGCCTCTAAAAAAATATGAGTCTTAAATTGTCATTTGAGGTTAATATCAAATGTCTCGAATAGGTTTGCTCCAACATACCTTACCTGCATACCAATCTGCTTAACAAGATCAGACTAAAGAAATACTAAATTGATACCCTAAGCTTTCCTGAAAAATTCAAATGTTATTTTCGCCAAGTCTCTGGCCAACCTAAAAACATGCAAACCTCACCACCAAAACCCAAATTTCGATAGCAAGAAATCTATAAATAATAAAATTTAAAAATAAACCACACAAATTTAGCAGCATAGACTCAAGAGTTTATCATGGAATTACATTTTGCACAAAGATTTAATGCAAAAGTCAAATCCACATAGAAAATCAAGTATAGTCAAAAACTACCCTTGAAAAGCTGTTCGAAAGATGGCACTTTGGGAGACGATGTATCACCTCTCAGTAAGTCTTCTGAAAAAAATCAGTTTTCCCCCACCAGCTGAGTATTATATAAAGTCATTCCATGAAAAATAGAAACTTTAGAAATCACTGTCTGGCAAGAAGCTCAAAACTAGAAAAAAAAGAACTAAGACTCATCTCTCATATCCTATGCTCTGGGATACAACCTCAGTGAGTAGACTTGAAGAGCAGTATTTTTTGCTCTACTTAAAAATGTCTGATTTTTTTTTTCTTTTCCTGATTAAGCCCCAATACTAGAACTCATCAAGTTAAATAAATGGTTGAATGATGTGATAAACTACTGTCCACATCTGAAATTTAAAAACCTCCCTCTAACTTACACATTAAAAACTAGACTAATAAGATTTCTTAAAACTTAGCCTATGATATATACTTACACACAGTAATACCTGTTATGTATTCAAAATAAACGTTAAGTGATTAATTGATCCAGCCATTGGTAAGCAAAGCTTATAATTCAATCAGTACACCTGTAACTGTCAAAGCCTCTACGTTAGAACTTTTAAAGAGCTTTAAGAGTCACAGAGGTAAATACAATTGCAAGTTTTGAAAAAGACTGAGCAACAAGAACTCTACTTCAATTTTACAAGACCCCTGCACAGATGTGAAAATACTTACATGGACAAGTTAGGAGATGGAACCCCCCTATCATCAGCTAGGTTCCCAAGGTGGCTCAGCGTTGAAGTCGAACTGTTCTCTATACAGCACTTCTCCTAGGCCCTCTGGATAGTTGTACACTTGGTCAGAAAGTTCGCCCTGAAAAAAGAAATAAAAGTAATAGTAATGCCCTATGTAAAAAAATAAATAAATAAATAAAATGTACTTTTAAGCAGGTTAACATTTAAAAGATAAACTGTGGGAATAAGTTTTAGTTTTAATAAATAAAATGTTTCGCTAAAAGTTGAATTACCCAGAACACTTTTCACTCTTCAAATTTCAAGGTCTTCTTTGCTTAAAGTATAAAATCCTACTACATACTAGAAAGAAAAAAATTTTGAGTTAGCTATTATATATATGTGTGAAGTAACTTTTAAGAACTGCCTTATAGATTAAGCAAGTGACCTCTAAAGGTTTACTTCCTCCTCCTACCTAACCTAGGACCATGTAAATGTAAAATTTCTTGACAAACTACAATATGCTAAATAAGTTTTATAAATTATTATTTATGGGTTGATAGGATGAACTTCCATCTCTAAGCTAAACCGCTATACCTACACTTCGATTCTTAATTCACTGGTTGCTACTTTAAAGTAATATAACCTGACAGCATTTGCTAGAAAAAGGGTGATAAGGAAACCAGAAAAATGATGAAACTACAAATTACAAGGGCAAGATTCAGAGATTTCAGAATTACTCTAGGCTTATTTAAAATTTACCTCTCATCTCAAACAGAATGGAGGCCACCCTTGCAGGAGGTAAAATGTTCTTTCAATAGACCAGGGAAATTTGATGATGGGGCAAGAACCCATACCAGCATGCAAGTGATTATTACCCTACATTAGACTCCAAAAAATGTACTCCAAAACGAAGATTGAATCTTCTCACAATAAGATAATCAGAAAATAAATTAAGACTCATGCTGGAGACAGAGCTCATTCTCAATTATCCTGAGAAACAGGATAATTATCCTGAGCAAGATATTTTAATCTTTTCCCTACTATATATCCACAGCGATTTTGCTGCTTAATGTAACCCAAGAGCAGCGATACGAAATGTTAAGAACATAAAACTTCAGACATTCAACAATGTTCTTCAGCATAATCTCTAAAACATTTTTATCTAACAGATACAAGTAGGAAATGAAGGCTTTAAAATCTGAAAGGCACATTTTAGTAGAAATAATAAAAGAGGTAGTATATAGGGTAAGAGGGCCTTTATGTACAAGCTAAATAAAAGGTTTGTTTGTACACTTAAGGTAAACCAAAAGGAGATAAAATGAAAATGTGGAGAAATGGAATTTCAGAAAGATATTCTCATTTAGATTGATGTGTGTAAATCACGTGGAGCATATATGACATTGCATTCAACTGTTTAGAGATTGTCTTTTCATCTTGGTGAACAGCAAAAGGAGAACGAGATTGAGTCAGCGCAGGCCAGTAAGATAAAGGACCTTCTCCCATCACTTTGACAGTAACCACCCCAAAACCTAGTATCCCTAAGTATCAGTATTTCTCTGAACAACTCACATGGCCTTTACCAATGACTTTTAAAGCTGCTCTGAGGTATTCTTTCCCCAAATCCCAGCCTAATCATGAGAAAAATATCAGATAAACCCAAACTGGGGCACAATCTACTGAATATATGGCCAATACTTCTCTAGACAGTCAAGGACATGAAAAGCAAGGAAAGACTAAGAAAACTGTCACAGATCAGAGATGTCTGGGGAAGATATGACAAGTAAATGCAACATGGTATCTTGGATTGGATCCTAGAACAGAAAAAGGACACTAAACACTGGTGAATTCCAAAGAAAAGTCTGGAGTATGGTTAACAGTAATGTATCTGTTTTAGTTTTGACAAATATACCTTGGTAATGTAGTTAACAAGGTAAGCTGGGTGAGAAGCAGCACCTCCTGTACCATGTTTGCCACTTCTCTAAAAACCTATTATTTCAAAATTAAGTTTTTGTTCTTTTTTAAAAATCAGGCAAAATATTCATTTCAAAAATATGCTGAGTTAAAGCCTTTTGCACAAAATAGTAAGTACAGTACAATTTCACTTATATAGAAGTTCTAGAACATGCAAAACTAATCTATTGTTTAAAAAACAGGAATATGGTTGCTGCTACAGTGTGGGATTTGGAGTTTGAAGGGGCAAAAGAGAACTTTCTGGAGTGATGGCAAATGTTCCACATCTTAACAGAGGTTTAGATTACACAGCCGTTTTTCTGTCAGAACTCATCAAATAGTACACTTAAGATTTAACCATTTCACTCATGGGAATTTTACCCAAAAGTCTTTCTTGTGAAGAGCAAAAAAAAAGATGGGTTGATGGATAGCAAGATGACAAATAAAGCAAAATGCTAACTGACTCTAGGTAAGGGTACAGTTCTTTTCCCTTCTCTGTGCGTTTAAAAATTTTATGTTCAATCAGGGTTGCAAGGCGGAAGGCACTGATTACTTGATTATTGCACCCAGCGCATCATCTGTGATCATTATGAGCCTACCTTTCCTACAAAATGTAAATTCTTCAGGGCTTGTCTTCATGATCAGTATTTGCACTCTAACATTTGTAAAAGAAATTAGATTACTAGGGCCTTGCCCGTCAATCGGTCGTGTTTCTTCCAGGCTCATTGGCATCCTTTCCTGCATTCTTTCCTGATCACCAAGCAATTGTGTCCTCAGGTTCCCACTCAAGCTGGGAGCTCAATGGTGGAAACACGACGGGACAAAACCTCTTAATTTATCCAAGACACCACAAAAAAATCCATTTAATACTGATGAAACATCATGGGCCTGTAAACTGTGTCAGCGACCAGTTCAGGTTTCCGAAGCAGCAGCTTAGCCTACAACTTACACTCAGGATATATGTTGGGTAAGGGTTAAAAACACGTCACCACCATCAGTCAAGATAGTATTTAATAAGCCACCCAAAGCCTACCGTTCTCCCTCTCTCAGCCCAGGAATGGTGGCGCGGACGGGAAAACGAAGCCATGGTGACTAATCCTCAGATTCCAGGAGGTGACTGGGGTGAGTGAAGGCGACCTGGCCGAATCAGGAACGCCCCAGGGGGCGGAGCAGCAGCCCCGAGGCTTCCAGAAAGGACCCAAGGCCTCTCTCGCTCGCTACCTGACACCGGGGCTTCCCCGCCGGCGGGCCCCGGGTGGCGTCAACTTTCCTCCATCAGAGGGGGGCCGCACTCCCCGCGCCCTAAAGAACTCATCCTCCTCCGGCAGCTGTCACAGAAGGCCGGCGCTGGCCCGCCCCGCTCCATTCATAACCTAAGGCCCCGGCCGTTGTAATCCGCGCTGCCCGCCTGGCTCCCGGCGGCGAAGGCGAGGCGCCTCTCAGGGCCCGAGCTGCAGGACCAAGGCCCCTCAGGGCTGCCACTCGGCCCCCTCCCCGGAAACAGCAATGCACCACGGGAGAGGGGTGGAGGCCGCACGCCGCCGGAGGCGACGCCGACCCCCCGGCCGCGAGACCCCCGCGCGCGCCCCCAAACGCACACGCCCCCTCGCCCCAACCACGGCGGCTCTGGCCATGCCGAACGTGAGGCGGCCGCCTGAGGGCCCTGAAAGGCGCCAGCCGCCGAGGCACAGACAGCCGCCACACACGCCGCCGTCCGCCATTTTCGAGGCGGCCGGCCGCGGGGCGCTGCGGGGACGCTGGCCGGGCGGCGGGGCCGAAACGGGAGGCACCCGGCCGCTCCCCGAGGTCGGCCCCACGCCCCAACCCCGCCCGCGCCCCTCGGGTCTGTACTCACGTGAGATAACGGCCCAAAGAGTCGGGTAAAGCGTCTTCTCTTTTTCGGCGGAATTTTTAAAGAGGGATGTGGTTACCTTGAGCAGAAATACCCAAGGCGGCCTGGGCCATAAGCTGCAAGGACGACGTGGGGAGAAAAGCGCGGCACCGACACCAGCTGTGCAGCAGTGGCGGCGGCGGCCGAAAAAGAGAAATAGAACAACGCAGGTACAAGAGGAAAGGCGAAGGCTGGGTGGGAAGAGGATTCGGCCTCGTCACGCCGCAGACCAGAAGAGCGAGAAAGGATGAGAAAAGGCAGAGAAGGCAAAAAAAAATGGAAACACTGCAGCCGAGGGAAGAGCCAGAGTGTGGAAAGGCGGTGCCGGCAACGCCAGTATTTATGGTAAGGGGCGGGGCCTGGTGACGTCACAGTCGGCCGTACCGCCGCGCAAGCGGGGCGGAGCCAGGCTACGGCCGGGAGAGGAGGGAGGGGGCGGAAGAGAAAGGGGGATGGCGTGGTGCGAGCGAAAGGGGGCGGGGCGGAGCGACCCGGCGGTACAGGTGCTGACAGCCTGGCGGCTTCTTGCCCTTCCGCGGACCGCAGCTCCCCGCGCTGGGGCAAGGCTATCCGCGAGGTGGCTCGACTCGAATGCCTTGTTGTCCTCCGACCCCGCCCCTTGGGCGCCTAGGTCGCGCTAGGGGCTGGCCCGAGCTTTTGGCAAACTGTTCCCGGCAACCCTGCGGCCACGATGCCAAGCGTTCTTCTTGGCCAGGGGCGGCGGGACGCGTGCATTGCCTGGAGGGGTGTAGGGTTGTCTGTCCGGGCCATCCCCGGAGCTTCCCTCATCTAGGCCTTCCCAGCTTGAGGCTTCAAGCCCCCGCGGGCTGCGGAGATCCATTATGGAAGAGGGTTCCTAATGGCCAGGACCTTTCGGCCCAGTGTTCGAGTGGTTGCAGAGGCTCGTGACTGTTCAAAAATGTCCCCAGTGCTCATACGTTGCAATATGGTGCAGTAGGAATATTATTTTAAAGGGATTTTAAAAGCTGTTGGTGCAATTAAACCCATCCCTTATTAATGAAAGACCAGTGTTGGAGAGGGGATTACTGATGTTAAAGCGCACCTTATTTAAACCCCTACATCTCATTTTCGCGGTCATTTTAATGTTACTATTTAATAAACTTTTTTTTTTTTTTACTGGCAGACCTAGGACGACCTATATAGTTTTTAATTTATCTTCATCTTTTTAAAATGTCTTCGCACCAGTGATTAGAAACCAGGAGAGTCCTCGCGTGCTAACAACGCCTTGCAACTCACTCAACAACACGAATGAAATCTGTATTAACACAACCCTCCAAAATTAAGATATTTGAGATGAAGACCCAGAGTGTTTTTCTTTAGTTCTTCCCTACCGTCTTTTTATTTTGTGAACAGCACTGTAGTTGATTAATAAATCATCAAATGGAAAGGAAGAGACAGAACCTTCCTGAGTGAAAGGTAACAATGCTGAAATGTGGGCTCTTGGATGAAAATATTAGATAGAAATCAGGAGCTGTGAACTCTGTTCCTGATTTTGTTTTTCTATATATCACTCTGCTCTCTTGGCTTTCTCTTTCATTATAAAAATTCTTTTCGATTCAGTACATTTATAAGCACAGCACTTTACTAGACCCCCTGGAACAGGGAGGAAGGCAAGAAATGAATACACAGCTTGAAATCTTGCTTACAGTCTATTGGGAAATAAGACAACTACACAAAACCACTAAATTGTTGGCAGATAAATAGATAAAATGCTGCATGGAACCTAGTAGAAGGAGGAAATTATTGCAGCTAAGTGAGAGAAAGGCTGCTGGGAATAGGTCGAGATAGATTTTGAGAGCAGACGTTAAAGACATGGAAACAACTGATTTTGAAAGTAGATATTCCAGGTAAGGGAAACAAGTGAAAGAACGCAAAGAAATGGACCAGTTTGAAGAACTGTGAGTAGGCTTTCTGGCTCCAACATAGAAGCATGGTTGCAAATGAGTTTGAAAAATTAGGTTAGGGTGAAATCAAGGTATCAGAGCTTAGATTATATTCTGGAACCATTTAAGCACAGACACGATATACTCAAAGATGTTTTTTAAAAGATTACTCTCATCGGTGTGATTAAAAATAGTTTAGAAGAGAGAAACAGTGAAGGAGATTCGTAGCACATAAGAGTACAAAGATTAGACGAGAAGGAAAATGCATAAAAAGATGAGATTATCTTAAATATCAAAGGAGATGAGAAGATGTCAAATGATTTGAGTGTATTAAGTTAATTAACAGGGAGAATTCTGGAATCCTAACAGAGGTAGAAACAGAAGGACCCAGTTTGGAGGGAAGAAGATGAACCTGCTTTGAACATGGTTTGAACTTTTGATGAAATAATCCATGTCAAGATGGTGCAAAGACTCCTGGAAATAGGGAGATTGGGAACCCTTTTGGCTGTGAATTTGGGAACCTCTCTGACTGGCATAATAATTAAGGAAATGTTGGAAATGTTGACATCTACAGGAAAAGGGATATAGGCATAGGACCAAAAGAAATGCCAGAGAGAAGGGAGGCTGGCAGAAAAGACCAAGAGGATCATCTGGAGAAGTAGGAGAGTCACAATAGTACAATGTTAAGCTGTTCAAGGTGGAATGAGTAATTAATGTGTCATATCCCTCAAAGAGGATGAAAATGGGATTCTGATTTTGGCAAATGGCAAATCATTGGTAAATCCAATCTCATGTTAATAAATTTGGATTTTATTCTGAAAAGGTTTCAATTATGGGAGTAACTTGAATTAGTAAAGGGGAAAAAGTGGAGGTGGCAAGAGAAAGGACTGTAAGTATGTGGCAGGGAGAACATTTGGAAAGCTATTGTAGTGAACCACTGAGAAGGATAAGAAGGCCCTCAAAAGAAGTTAACAGTGACCTTTAACTGAACAATTTCAGTGAAGTGGGAAAGACAAGACAGGACACAGAAGTTTGAATGAGGAGCAGCAGAAGAGAAGTCAGTAAATGTTGACTTCTTTCAAGTAAAAGTTAACTATACTAGAGCCTAATTCAACATCATGTATACCTTGAAGCAATTCAACAACTTCTATTATTCAAGAAGGGCTCTACTGCCCCAAGACAGTGCTGGCAGCTGTAGTGGTGTATAGAGTAATGTACAGTAATGAGCATGGTTCAGTACCTGCCACATATCAGGTGTATTATATGACAGGATGGAACTATCATGATTCACGGGTACGACCAGCTGAAAGGTTTGGAAACTGTCGTTTGGAGTGTTAGGAAGAATAAACAATCTTATATCACAGGGGGAGGAAATCACAATAAATATTTTCAATGTTAAAAAACTTTAATTATTCAAACTATGTACCCTCATGATTAGTATTTGGGTATTCAAATTTAAAGAATAATACTAGCTTTTAATAAATACAATAGAACCTTGAAAACTGTGCTGCAATGAAATAGACAACATAGTATGTAACTTTAACAGACGATAGCTACCTAATGAGAACAGCATATTTAATTGTGTTTGGGGTTGAGGTTTTGGGGTTTTTGCCAAGTCGTGTTACTCACACACAAATACATAGGTATTGCCAGAGAAAGTATTATTAAATAGAGAGCCCTAAGATAAAATGATTATACCATTCACACTTAGATCATCCTTGTCCATTGATTCAAACTCACTTACTTTTGTGCCAATAGATATAAAAGATTGAGTGGATTAGATTGTTGATAAAGACAAATCACTCAAAAACAAGAAGTAAACCTAAAATCACTAGCCTATAATAGAAATACTTTATAGTCATTTATATAAACGCGACAAATGTAGAGAACAATAGTAATTGAGAAAAAAAATCCCAAATTTAATGGGAATGTTTAAAGAGAGGTTAATAAGAATTTGTATTGCTGTAGTACAGTTTCAGAATACTCCTTATTATATAGAAAGCCAAAATATATAGGTTTCAAATAGTTAAAGCATTCACGTTGTAAAACATTACGACATTTCACTTATCCACATCTTTCTGTGGAGTGATAACCTTCTAAAAAACTAATTCATCTGATTTTGGAAGCTAAGCAGGGTTGGACCTGGTTGGTACTTAGATGGAAGACCACCTAGGAAGACCAGGAGCTGTAGGCATAAAAAATAAAAAATAAGGGATTATAAGCTGACAAGGTCCTTGCAATCTATGAGGTCGCCTAAAAAATAAATTAAAAAAATAAAAAGCTAATTCATTTATCAAGAATCTAATGCTACAGCTTTTATGGATTAGTAAAATTGGGTAAAAGTGTTTCCAAATTATTTTGCTGAGTACAGAGTTCAGATTATACCATTTTACCTTTGAATGGAATAGATATAAAATGTTGTCTTTTATTTGTTGAGTAGCTGTCATTAAAATCCTTTAGAGTTGTAACCTGTGTTGATTTTCACCTCAGATGAAAAGTCACTTAATTTGGAAAGAGACTTTTTTAAAAGTCTCATCTTTAATTTTTTTCTCACATAATTCAGGGGCCAGGTCAGTAGGGTTACGTGGCATCCCAGTCAGATGCCCTGCATCCCAGCACAGACTTGAAGTTGCTCATGTCCATCCCCCAGATCTTTGTCCACAGGTTAATTTAACCTATAGAATTATAGCCCAGCAATCAAAGGGTGATAGAGCCCAGATACAGCCCAGATTCAAACAGATGTGCAAGAGAAAATAATTTTTTCTATTTTCATTTTAGTAGCTGTGTATGTCATTAGATATAGGTCAGCATTTTACCTCTCCCAAGTGACTTGGATAGCTTATGTAATAAGCAAGTCATAAGCAATGCACTGATGTCTTTTATTACTTCGAGAAATAACAAATTACTCACTGTTAAGAGGACTGCTTTATAAACCTACATAAGAGGCCAAAGCAATAATCCAGTTTTGCCAATTAAATGTAACCTACATGACTGGAATAATCAACAGACACAATACATAACTTTTTATCTTCTTCCAATCCTTGGAAATTAGGAAATACTTGGAAAATTAATTTCATTTTCACTTTGCTGCTAGGCATTATCTGATAAACAAGTGTTTTGTTTATTGAGTAATAATATATAGCAAGATAGGTTCATATCTCTCTATCTCAAAACAGCTGCTTGTGGATACACTAAATTTTTTGGTTAAGGACGTAGAAAATAGTAGCTCTGAAATCTAATTTTGTACAGTTTGAATTGTGGTTTGCTCTATTTTCTTTAATAAATAACATAATCTAAGTTTTGTGACATAAACACCTAAATGATTTTTAATAACAGGCTACCTTTTATTTAATGAGAATTTTGAAATAACTTTGTCATTTAATTAGAAAATGTAGTCTTCATTCCTTTGGAAGAACTTCTCCCCTGCCATACCCTGGTTTCTGCTGGGAACTGTCATCTTCTAAACCCTAGCCTCCCAGGCCATAGTAACTGGTTTAAAGGTTGGGAGCTTCTCACTCTACCCTGGGGGCAGGAGCAGCTCAATAATGATTGGTACGCATTTGATTCAGATCACAGTTTTCTTGGAGGAAGAAGAACTAGACAAAAAAATAATTTCTTTTATGGCTCAAGTTATGTCAATATGAGCCAGGAGCTGCCAGCAACCAGGGTCCCAAAAAGAAACCTGTGAGAAATGAAGCCAACTCTCATCATGAGGAAGAGTCAGCTTTCCAGTTGTTTCATTTTTCTTGATATTCAGTTATACCAACAAAGAAATCCATCTTTCTTATCTAAGTTAGTTTCAACTAGCTTCTGTCACTTGCAAACAAGAATCCAGGCCTACACAAGAGAGAAAAAGGAAAAGATCTTCATTTTAGTTCAAAAAAACAATTGCACAAGTATAAGACAGGAGAGGCCTGAGTTTTCACCACCTGAATAAGTACCTAGAGAAGGTAGTTGGCCACAAGCTTGCCGTGAACCGGCAGACATGGAATGCATTAAAGAAAAAAAAAAAAAAACTTGAATGCAATAATTCGGGGCTGCATTAATAAAGTATAGATCAGAGGGGAGGTAGCAGTTTGGTTTAATTTTGGTCAGACCCAAAATATAGCTTTTCTATTTGAGGGGTAAGTTTCATTGTTGTGAAGTTCTAGGTAGCACATTGTGCAGGAGAATGTAAACCAGACAGTTTGGAGGAAGACAGCAATAAAAGTGAGGAGGACTAGGAAACAACATGTCATTAGGAATGTTAAAAGTGCTTGAGATAGATTAGGGGAAAAGATGGAGGGAAAATTTTTTTTAAAGTAGAAACAAAAGCTACCATCTTTTTTAACACCAAATGCCAGACACTAAGTTAAAGCCCTTTAGATTATTATTTAGTCCACCAAAAAGGTTGTCAGGTAGGTCTTACTATGCCCAATTTCCAAATGAGAAAACAGAAATGCGGTGAGGTTAAGTAACTTGCTGAAGGTCACCCAAATGAAAAGAGAAGGTCCAGATTCATATCCAAAGATGTCTAATGCCTAAGACCTAGCTTCAAACCCATCAGCTGTATGGTCTCTTTGGACAACTTTTATCTATACAATACAAGTAAACAGTATTTTATAGTCAAACAGGTAAATAAGAGAAACTACAGTGTCAGTCCAGACAATCAAGCTAGGACCAGTGGGTTCTCTAGACAGTGTGGTAACTGACAGTGCCATTGGATGTCCCATGGAGCAGATAGATATCTTGTCACTGGATTTGCTCAGAGATACAGAGGGGATTTCTGCGGTGGGAGGATGTGGGACCAGAGAGACCTTCTAAACGTTTTTTTCCTTTAACCACAGTATATAATTGCTATGCATTATATATTGTTTTTTTAAAAAACAAGAATTAATTTAATTTAGCATTATTTTAATTTTAATATGATGACTATGTTAACATATAAATAAGTCCTATTTCTTTATAATTCTTTACTTATTCGTATTAAAGTTAAGATGTTTTTATCTGTGATTGGCCGTTTTATTGATTCCTCCTCCTCCCCAGGGAAATCAATAGCCTCCAATAGAATAGAAAAAATTAAAAATTGAGAGGAATGAATAGTAGTATTTTTTTCATAAATTTTAAATTGTAGTCATGAAAGTGGGAAGAAACTGTGAAACAAAAACTGGGATATCTTGTGTTTATTTGTGTTCCTAATTACCGAGAAAAGAGTGTTTGCTATTCAAAGAAAAGCGAAAAGGTAGAAAACAAGTGACGCCAATAGTATAATGTGAAGATTGCTTTTTTAAGTCTCAGTCATTATTCTTTGTATACGAAAACAGTAGTGCTTAACAACATATTGACTCCTAAATCAAATTTCCTGCAGCAGCCTTTGAGTGGGAGATGATTTGATGCAGAGGGTCTGTATTGGGTCATGCCTCCTGCTTCTTGGGCGTGGTACCCACTGGCAGGAGTTACGTGGCTGTCAAACACTGGGGTCCAACATTTAGTTGCCAATACCACAGTAAAATGATGAACTAAACCTTTTAGTTGTTAGAGAACAATGGTCAGAAAATCAAAACCAATAATTCTTCCAAATACTATGGGCTGCCGTTGCTTAGGGCTTCCCATTGCTATTTGTTCTGCCCTCTGGTTGCTTGGATCTGGGAGAGTCTGGTTAGCTTGGGTGGGAACCCGGGGGATCAGACAGCCCCAGAGAGTAATCCATGCTTGCAGAAAGGAATATGGGACAACCTCATCTACAGTGATGGCCCTATTCGTGTGGAAAGAAGCCCTTAGAAAACCTACTTAATGTTCTGTCATTTTTGCCACTTGGGGAAAACTATCAAACCAGCTTATTTGAAGTTCGGTCATACTTTTACTCCGAATCATCCAGAGTACCACCAAATCTATAGGCTGAAGAAAGCAAGAAGATACTAGAATGTGGACAACTATAGGGGCCTACAAAGCTCACAGAATTAGTAAACTTAACAATGAAAAATAAAACTAGAATTTTAGCTTTATTACAATAATCACCTTTAAAATGAGAGAATAGCCCTTAAGTTTTTTTCTAGATGCTTTCTAAATTGTAATCTTAAAGAATTCTGTACTATTTCATGTGAGTTTTTAGTTGATCAGTGGGCTCATAAATAACTTTTAGAAATCAGATAAAATTGAGGAGTGCTAATATAATAACATGGCTATCAGTGTCTGGTAGACTGTGTTAAATTATTTCTAAGGCTTTATTTGAAATGAAATGATAAAATCCTATGAATCACTCATTATTTTACACTTCAATAAGACTGGAGATTTTTCAAATTATGAAATATTAATTTTTTGATGCCTACCATATTTCCACTCAGCTTTAAAATTAATACATAAGAACTCCACAATCCAAATTATAATCATTGAATAAACTTTTGGCCATCTTGTCTCCTGATAAATTCATATTTACTCTTTAACAATCAAAGCAAACATAATTTTCCTCTCTGAAATTTCTATGACTTTTCTCTCTAGATAAAATTGTTTTTTGCCTTTTTTCATACCCCAACTGTGCTTGTGTCCAGTTCATTGGATTCAATATTATTTAATTGCCCAATTTAGGTGAATTAGCTACAAAAATGAAGAAACAAGTGTCCATGGTTTTCAATATCTGTTTTTAATTAAATGAATGCAAGGGAGACAAAGAATACTCTGTTTAATCAATCCCCTTATCACCACCGGTACTATTTTTCTAAAATTCAGATATGATCATGCCGTCTTCTTTGTTCAGAAATCTTGGTGATTTCACAGTGCCTTCAGAATCAAATTCCTGTTTACATGGTGGGTGGATCTCGCTCCATCTGCTTTCTGCTAACACCCTTCACCTCATCCCCATCATGGTACCATGGAAGGAACGGCTTGGACTTTTGTGCACTTTGGTAAAATAGGGACAATACACACCACCTCAAGGATTGTTGAAAGGATTAAATGAGCTGCGATCTGAAAATGGCTGGCATATAGTTGCGACCAGTCAATTCACCCGGGGTTCTTTTACTCCTGCCCGCACCCCGCTCTTTAGCCACACTATAGGTTTTGCCCTCTTCAATCATACACATAATTTCAATCCTTCAGTTTTTTGCTCATGCTTTTCCCACTGTTTCATGTGTGTCTTCCCGATATCCCGCCTCTCTCTATTAAAAGTAAATGAATACTTCAAGACATACCTCGAATTACAGTTACTTAGTGAAACCTTTCTGACTCCCCCAGGAGATTTAATCCTTTTTTACATTTCCATGTAATTTCGTAAGACAGTTTCTAAGAAATTTTCATAGACTCTCATATTAAAATTATTTGTGGACATGGCTTGTGGACATATGTGTTTATCTTTAGAGCCCAAGACAATATTATTAAATTGAGTTGATTTTTTTTTTGACCAGGAAATTTGAGTTTTAAATTTCACAGCTGAAATACATCATAAATTCATTCCAAGTACACTCTCCCTATAAATAGTTCCTTTCTTTATGTGATAACATCCAGCCTGACAATTTAGCACCCTTGCCACCCACAGATCTCTGGAAGCTATAACCGCACAAGATAATGTGACTTCTAGGGACGGGTGTTGGTGATGGTGGGGGTAGGGACATTCATAGCTGGTTGGACTAGGGGTAAGCACACCCCTGACCCAGGAGGAAGCAACCGCTTACTCAGAAGTGACTTGTGTGACCCAGTACTCTCAGAGGAGCCAGACTAGTTCCTTCCTCCTTAGAATTTCAGCGTCTGTTACCAGTTGAGGGTGGGAGCTAGAGCTTAGTGGTCAGGGTGTAGGTTCCGGATGAGCAGTCATGTTGTGCCGCATGCAAGATGAACGAACAGAGGAAAGCAAGCAAAATGGAGGAAAGGCTAGAGCTGGGTCAAAAGCAGAGACAGACACAGAGAAGAGCCACCCTGTTCCTGAGGGCTCCCAGTTCTCTAGCCAATTCAAATGAAACCTAGTGATACTTTTTCTATTCTTGAATCCTGTGAGATCTCTGTACACTCCCAGTAAATACCCCTTTTTTCCATCAGTGGACTAATGTTTCTTACAGTCAGGGGCATCCTGATTGCAAAAGGAAGTTGTTTTGCTGAATCAACAGCTTCAGCCTGTTCTGTGTTCAGTCACCTTAAATTATATCTCATCTTTGGTCCTCCTATTACTAGCTAATTATGACTTTGGACAAATTTTTTGTTCACTTCATGTCTCACTTTCTATAATTGGTAAAATGCCATAATTTTATATGGTGCTTTACCACTTACCAATCATTTTCCATACATTATCCCATGTGAATTTTATAAAGGATGATAAATCACAGATTGGTTGAATAAATGCATGAATACACAAATGAATGAATAAACTCTAAGATCTCTTTCCTGAGAATTTTCAGTGAAAGACTTTCAAGTCATTAAAGGTCACAGAAGCTTCATATTATATTTATATAAATCCTGTTTCAAAATATATTTATACTGAGTTTAATAGTTGGACCATTGGATTGGAGATGTATGGTTGTAATAAAGTGTTCTCTTTCTAAAAATATGCATAGTATTCCTGCCTGTACCCTGTGCTTTAAGAAGGATTCCAGTTGTCATCCGGAAGTTTAATTTCAAGACTGTGGGCTCAAGACTTTACCTATATCCATAGGCAATGCCTGGCACTTCCTCCCTTTAAGATATGCTAGCTCAGGTCACAGAGAACTTTCAGTACTAGGATAATACCAGACAGTCCAGTTTCCCAAAACTTTTTCACAGTGTCAGTGACACAGCCTGACCATGTCCCACCACAGGAGCTTTCTTTCTCCTTCCTCTAAGCCAGAGCTGCCTGTCGGGCTGATTCTGCTCGGAGCACGCCACTGCCTCATCCTCATGGCTGGGGCAGGCTGATCTTTGCTGCTCCTCAGAGCTGCCCTACACTGTTCCACACAGAGTGCTGCTGAGTCACCACACTTTCCTCCCAGCTGCTGCCACCAAACCACATGGCTTCTTTCTCAAGTCAGCCTGAAAGAGAAGAACGTTATGCAAACTAAGTGTGAGCACAAGAACACAACCCACTTCCTCCTTGACACCAAAAAGCACACTGGGGGCTCCTCAGTGTAATTTAGGGACCAACCAACACAGTCTGAGGTAATTGCACCTATGTGGAAAGAGATGGAAGGAGAATCCAGGTTAGGGCTGGTTCACCGCTAAAAGGGCTGCTCCTCAGTTTGACCTATTCAGTGCAACTCAGAGAGAAGCGCTGGGTGTGTGAGTTGGAAGTGATCATAATGTTAAACTCTTTCACTACGATGATGATAGCTATTATAGTGACATATAATATTGTTAGTAACACATCTTTCCTATGCCATGCCTCTTGTTAATTCCTTTATGTACATTATGTATACAATACATGTACCATTAACACAGTGCCTAGCACAAAGCAAATGCTCAGCAAATGACAGATATAGTAGTAGTAGTGTCTTATTTATCTGTATCTTTGGTAAGCCTTTGCTCTTCCATCAGTCATTCCTTCAGGAAACTTCTACTGAGCATGTACTATGTATCAAGCACCTCGTTAGGCCATGGGGACATAAAGAAGAATAGGCCTGTGCTCTTTCAGGCATGGGTTCCAATCCAGCTAACCACTATCTTTCTGGATAACATTGGGCATTCTCTTGAAGCTTTTTGAGTTTAAGTTATTCAACTGTTAGATGAGTACAGTAATTTCTCTGTCATAGGATTATTGATAGGATTAGATACATTCAAAGAGTTTAGCTCAGCACGTTACTCACACAGGAGAAGCTCTAAGCATCATTTAATATAGAATTTTTAAATATCATACTTGAAAAAGAATACTAAGAGAGAATCCCTTTTCAGGCTTACACAGAGTTCAGTACTAGAATCTGGGATTCAAACTCTGGTCTACCAGCAAGCAGGTCACAAGATGGGCCATGTGATTCAAAGTTTGGAATCAGGATTTCTATGAGACACACTGGTGTATCTAAATTCCACATCTCTTCTGGAGAGATGAAGCATTGATACCCATGGAAGGGAGATTTTTAAAAATATAGGAATCTTAACTCAAGCATAAATTCGAATCCTTTAGAAATCTTCAGAGACTTGACATGAAGTTAAATAAAACATTATCTCTGTTACTTCCATCTTTCTGATAAAAAAAAAAAAGTAATAAAAATGGAGAGGTAGAGCCAAACGACCCTCTAAAAATTCTCCTGAAAAGACATTTTTCTTTGTTGATTACCATCCAGAGATAACGTTTTTGGAAACTGAACAGAATCAATTAGCAGGGATGAAACCCTTGCTCCCCCAACCCTCCTTCCACCCCAAACTTTCCATACTTGTACTCTGAAAATGTTAAATGAATCTGAATGATTTGCAGCCCCAAGAAAACTAAAATCAAAACTGATTTAGGGAGAAACTTTCTGACCTCTTTGTGCTCACTCTTCAGAGAATTTTTGTGTCCTTGTTTATTTTCTTAATGTCTCTTGGTTATGTTTTTTCCTTGTTTTGGTTTCATACATGAAATGTTCCATCTGTGTATTCATTTTCTGGACTTATTCCCTAGAATTTTAAGAAAGAGACAGTTAGAAGGAGTATTTCTCAAACTTCTTTTTCCAATCCACAGTAAGGAATATATTTTACATTTTAATCTAAATATGTATATATTTACATATTTATCTAGAACAAAAGTTTCATGAAATAGTATCCATACTATGAGGTAGGAATTACAACTTTTTTTATTCTATTCTACCTTATACATAAAATAATTGAACCAGAGGTCCAGGAGGTGTGGGAAAGGGTTGACTAGTTGGAGCACAGGGCACTTGTAGGTCAGTGAGACGATTCTGTATGATATTGTAATGATGGACACATGACATGCATTGGTCAAAACCCATAGAATGTAAAACATAGAGAGTGAACCCTGACATGAACTATGGACCTCAGTTAATAATCATGTGTCAGTATCAGTTCATCAATTGTAACAAATGTACCTTTTGTACAATTTTTGTGTTAACCTAAAACTGCTCTAAAAATGAAGTTTATTAAAAATATTTTTAAAAAGTAAAATGAAAATTGAAGTTAGTTGTAACTTATAAAATTGATCTTGCCACCCACAAATGGCCTACTTGCCACAATTTGAAAACTTCTAGTCTAGAGGGAGTGCCCTATCTTTCTAACTAGCTTGATAGAGCCTGGCCTTAGACAAACCACATGGTATGAATTGTGTCTAAACTTTCTCATCTGAAAAAAATGGGTGTTTAATCAGATAAATGCCAAGATCCTTTCTAGATTTAAAATATCATAAGTATAAATTCTAATTTTAAAATGTCTTAGAATGAAAAAAGTTATTAAGCATAAATTATAAATTACATATATATTATTTAGGTCTACTTTATTTTTATAGGCATTTCATGAGCAGTTTTATTTTATCTCTCCTATTGGATAAAACGAAAAGTATGGTTCCTAAGCAAAATATATAATTTCTATTCTCTTTCCATTCCTGATTCAAGATTCTTGGGGAAGAAAAAAACAAAGAGCATCTAGGAATGATGCAAATGACACTTCCAGTTTGGGTATTTGTCTGCCCTGCTGCCATGGCCTGGCAAGAACTTGCCGGAACTCCGTTCTCATTGGCTGTATTAGATGTTTGCTGGGCACCTACTGTGTGCCAAGGCCTGTGCTAGGAGGTGAGCCCAGTGGTGTCCCACCTCTTGTAGCTTGGGTCAAGAAATGGAAATCGGGCTATATCATCCCAGATCTTTCCTGCCTTCTCTAACTCAGGACCACTGTGGGGAAGGTAGCAAGCTGGGGAGATTGTGTGTATACTCTGGCTCAGACGGACTTACATGAATTCCAATGCTCAGTGCTGCTTCCTAACTGCTGTTGAATCCTCAGTTAGTTATCTAACCACTCTCCTCAACGTTGTCAAGTGAAAACAGGGTAATAATACCCCACCACACAGGATTTTCTGAAGGTGAAATAAGGAATGGAGGTGTCAATTTGGTTGTGCACAGTACTGCAAAGCAGATGAAGGTGCCCAGGAACGCCCTTTTTATTTTTCATATTTGCTTTGCCCCCTCCTCACCTCACCCCCACTTCCTGCACCCAACAATGTTATGGACCCTTCCCAAACACCTAGTGCTTCCCCCAACCCATTCAACTCATTTGCCTTATTTTCTAAGAACTGATGCGAGTTGTGGAACAAATCACCTTGTGTGTTTCCCCTCCCATCTCACCAAGTCCCTGTAGTAGAACCCAATTGACATTGCACTTTAGAGACAGCCTAGAGAAGGAAAAGTAGATTGTAATAAGATGGCAACACTCTGGATGGCATAGTTCCAGTCTTCCAGCTTGATTTTAGTGGGACTGCTTTTAGGTTGATTGCGTAACTAATAATAACATAGCATCTCAGTTATTATTTAAAGAAAATCTATAATTGGCTAGGCATGTGCTGAACAGTTTATGTAAATATCTCTAAGCCTCACAACCACCTTGAAAGGCTAGGTTTTCTCTTTTGCAGATGAGGAGATTGAGTCTCAGATTCATTTATTCATTCATTTAGGGAAAAAATTTAATGAATCCTTACTATGTGACAAACATGGGATTAGACACTGGGGATAGGAAACTGAATAACATGTAGTCCTTGCCCTTAGGAAACTTATTGTCTGGTAGACAGTCTGGCAGATCATCAGACAACTGCCATCTTGGGGTAAATTGCCATCCCGGAAAAGTAAGAAAACACAGAAGATGGCGCCTGACCGGACCGTGGTTGGCAGGGGAGGTAAGGACAGAAGGCACAGATCTTTTCTGAAGCCCGTGATCTGAAATCTTTCCCCTCCTTCACTCCTCCCTACACTCCCACCAAATGAACAATTAGAGCAGTTCTTCCAAGTACCTGCAAGTACTTTTCTGTACCTTGGACTAGCAAATGCAATGTGCATCTTAACAAGAACCCCCCTCCAGAGAGAGAATGTATTAAAACTAGGACCAGATAACTTAGACCCAAACCAGGACACTTTGGGGAGGGAAAGGGACCCTGTTAACAGCTGTCAGAATAACAGGTGTGTCCTGGCAACCTGGAACACAGGTTTAGGCTAAATATAACCTAAAGGAATGCCAGTAAACGCTGGAAAGTCGATCAGTGGGGAAGAGATCTGGGGAGGTAGTTCTTTGGTGTCCCCCAAGCCACTCCACTAAGCAGAGACATCGGCTTGAATTCATGGTCTGTTCCCCTGAGCTCAGGGTAGCCCTGCCTGACAGGGGAGGCGGCGGGGGTGGGGGTGGGGGGTCAGAGTGGGGGTGGTGCATTGCTTAAGCAATGGGAATAGTTACCAGGGTGAGGGGATGAGCCAGGGGAATACCTGAGAAAGAGCAGCCGGCCCAGCAGCGAGGGCAGCCACCCTCACTGGTGATTGGAGTCCAGCAATCCCACTGCTTAAACGTGGTGAGTCAAGCCCAAGTCATGCCTTGCAGAGGCATGGCTGGGCTGAAGAAAGAGCTCATTGAATTGTTAATGGAAAGGAGTGGTGCCAGAGAAGCCCGGCCTGGAGAATGAGGCCACCCCAAGCATAGTGCTTGGCAGGACACCAGGCCTGGAAGGTACAGCGAAGGCCTTCCAGAATCAGTTCTCGGAGCAGGGTTTTGCACCATAAACTGGCCACTGCAGGGAAAGATGGGAACTCACAGGTTTTGTCTGTCTGTTTGTGGCTGACTGCTGATGGATATGCCAGAGGGTGTCTGAGATGTGGCTCGGCCTTTGTGTGGCAGGGAAAACCTAGACCTGCGTGAGCAGGAGGCACGCAAAGCAGGAGAAGCAAGGCCGTGCCCTCAGAGCTTTGTCAGCGGCTCTTTGCTCTTTGCTTGCTAGACTCTACCTGCACACCCAGAGGCCTTGGGGGCAGGAAGACTTGGGTCTAATTCTGCCTCCCTGGCTTCCCAGCTTGGTAAACATGGTCACGATGACAGAAGATAATTTACTGTGTGCACGCACACACAGTACTTGCCCTCAGCAGCTTATGTCTCTTTTCTCACTTACTCTTCACAAACTCTGGGTACTATTACTTTCCCCAAACTACAGTAGAGGAAACCGTAGCATTAGGATAGTTAGGTAGTATGCTGAAGGTCACATGGCCAGGTCGTGATGGAGTCAGGATTTGAACCTGACTATGTGGCTAGAAACTGAGCATTGGGCCACTATCCTAGCTGCCTCTGATTCATGAGTTGTAAAATGGGCATAAATATAATGACTCCTAGGAAGGCTGCTGTGATATTCAAATGGGATAATCTGTTTACTGCATGGGCACAGTGCCTGCAGGCAAAACAGTATGAGCTACTGTTGGTGTGATTCATCAGGGCCTCTCTGTGGCCTTGCTACACTTGCTGTTTCTTCTTGGCCTCCTTCACACAATTATCTGCTTGCACTCCACAAGACTTTTAGCTTTCTGGGTTAGGACATGTTGTCTGTTTGCCATGTGTGGAGGGGCTGGGGTAATTGGGGATTCTCTGTTCACTTCAACACTATTCCAGAAATCCTTCAAGGATATGTCCTTTGAGCAAAGTTGAGAGTGAGAGTTCTTCTATGCCTTTGTTTAACTGTAAAAAAAAAAAAATCTCCATAGCAATAACAACAACCCTACTTATGTGTGTGTGTGTGTGTCTCCCATGTACACACAGAAAAACAAAAAGAACAGATAAACAGGATCCAATGTATAAAGGAGGAAAAGCTTTTTTCTTCTTGGGCAGGAGCAGGTATGAGGGGAGGGTTTTCTCATTGTCCTGGTGCCTCCCCTCCAATCTCAAAGCAGAGGCAAGTGACCCAAGAGAAGTCCCAGGGAAATTCCAGCTCTTGCTTTCTTGTGTACCAAAGGGATTTTTGAGTCTCCCTCAAGGTAGAGAGCCTAGCCCCTCTGTGAGAAGTTCCTACCCATCCACCTCATTAGAAGGTACCCAGGGGCTTGTGGAAGAGGAGACTCTGGGGTTCCCTTTTCATTTCTTTTCTGGTCCTTTTGGGCTCTGATATGTATTGCCTGGTCATTGGAGAGCTACAGGCCCAGGGACCTTACATACTTGCATGTACCCACAGCATTTTAACCACTCTGGTCTTGATGACAACACTCCAGGACACTCCAGGCACGGATGGACAACTGTGGGAGGGTCAGAGCAGAGACGACTGGGTCAAGTGGGCTGTTTCTGAGATCGCCCCAAGAGACCTGTGGAGAGTTAGTTGGTGAGCTTGAGGTTTAGACAGGAAGAGCCCACAAGCCAGTGGCTCAAGACTTCTCTTGCTGCTCTGGGACAGCTCTGTTCAGAGTATGGTTGTCAGAGTATACTCTTCAAGATTTGAAGTGGTGACACTGTTTGCACATCCAACTATCTTTGCTTCCATATTCGAGCTCTGAAATTGGCTGATAGAGCCAATTTGCCTTCCTCCAAAAACGTTCATGAAGAGAAGCAAAGGAGAAGAAAGTAGGAAAGATGAGGGGAAAGGAAAAGAAAGAGAGAGAAACCAATACCACAGACTCTCTTACAAGATTTCCAGGGAAGGTTAATCAAGACCAAAAAATCCCACAAGTTTTGTTTTGTTTTTAGAGCAGATAATATATCTGCATCTGGATAATCACAGTCCCACTTAGAAATGCCACAGAGAAAGTTCCTTTTTCTTAGTTTGCCCAATTCCCTTTCATTCTGCTTCCCCACCCTCCAGTTCAGCAGAAAGCTCCAGTTTGGATTCCGAATGCAACATAGGAAGTACAATGCAGCTATACGGTCACACCTTTCATGAAGCGAGGAGACTGGAACTCAATGCTTCCTAGTCCCCTAAAAAAGACCTTCGGAGGGTCTTGGGGCCCAAGGGCAGCAGCCCCAAGGAACTCCAGGGAGAATGCTTTGCTTCACCTGAAACTGTCCTAAAAGATTGCTTTAGCAAGGAAAGCCTGGATTTAGCTAAGAGACAAGCATGGGCACATTTGACCCTCTTGTGTCCTTCATTTGTATTAACTTAGCTACATGAGAAGGGCGAAGGCTAAACTCAGAGAGATAAAGACTGTTTTCCTTTGCAGTTGGAGGACCCCAGATCTCTTTGTTTTGTTTCTGACAGGAAGACAAGTAGAGCTCATTCCAGTCCTGTGAAAGGTACCCAAATACCTCTCCCCTCCTTATAGCAACTGTTTCTGTGAACTTGCTTCAGAAGTCAACATTCTGCTTAATCCTGGCCAAAGACACCTGGGTTTGTTCCGTTGTTGGGTGTTCTGTTTTGTTTTGCAAACGCGAGTATAACAAGCAATTTAGAGTCTGGTTTCCTTGGCGCCAACAACAAATCCTAGATCCTCTTGCTTCTGGCTCAATTGTCCACAGCCCTTGAAAGTAATCCAGCTAGAACATAGAGAACAGAGAGGGACTGACTTCCCCCTTCCCGTGGGTGGCTCCCATAAGAGTTCTTTCCTAGATCAGCCAACAACAGAGCCCAGCATCTGGGACCCCGCCATGATGTCCCCACTTCCGCCCCCAACTCAAATTACTTCACAAAACAGCAACATTTTGTTGCCTAGGGCAAATAGTGCCCTACAATCTGCCAGACTGAAATAGTCACAAACTAGTTTGTAATTTTAAATCTACCTGTGCCCCACCCAGACTTCAACCCATTAGCAATTATCCTACTGCTCAAACCTGGCGACTGGGAGGAGGGAGTAGGAGTAGGGATTCAAAAGAGCAGCTGCAGGGCCTAGCTGAGCTATCAGATGCCTGCTAATAATAGCTCTCATTTATCTAGCACTCACTCTGCCAGGTATATGCTAAGCACTGCTCCTTTATCTCCTGTAATTCTCACATCAGTGGCTGGAAAGGGAGGGCAATTCCCATCTTGATGATGGGGAAACTAAGGCTCTGGAAGATGGAGTCGTTTTCCTAAACTCACACAGCCATTAAATACCGGGTTTGACTCTCATCTGAGTCTGTGCTTTTGAGCATCACGCTATACTGCTGCTTCTTCAAGCTGATGAATTTAATGAGAGTGGGCTCCAGGAAATGCCAGTTGAGCCAGGAAGGGAACCATTGCCAAATGCCAAACCCAAAGGGGTTTGAAACCTGAGAATTGGCAGTTCACCTCCTGGAAACCCCAGCGTGGGGGGTCGAAGTGTTCCTGAGTCACTGAGTGGGGTCACAAACAGCAGACCCTGGAAAGAATGAAAGAATGAAGATAGAGAATATGTAAAATGGAGTCACTTTAACCAAGTTGCTAAAAGCATTAACATCATGAAGGCTGAGGCATGAGGAAAGTCTCTATTCTTATTCTAACTAGCCTGGAAACAAACTTTTTGAACTTTCCAGTCTTCTGTCAATGCTTAGATATACATCTGAACACAGACCAGACTTTCCAGATAACCCTCTGATTATACCCCTAAAGGACTCATTCATCCAGGCCACCTAACACCCACCTGATATCCATTATCCAGTCCCTCTAACATCTGACTAATAACCATCCTGGACCTATCCTAGGGTGAAGAATAGAGGACTGATAACTCTCAAGAATGTACTTTTTACTGTAAGAACTTTTAACTTTTCTTTCTTCTTTGGAGCACTGCTGGGTTTTTGCCTAGTTGTGTTCCCTGAGTGGAAACGCCAATACCCTTGAATAGATTGTTATCATTCACTTCTAGCCAAAGACTCCGGACTCTGAATTCATTTGACAAACACATAAAAAGGCATTACCCTTGGCCACTGCCTGATACTAACCGAATTTGGAAGTTACAGAGATGTAAAGAGCTATGGGAAGATTTTAGAATTTATTTTAATGTAACCTCCAAGCTAAAGGCAGGTGAAAAAAAAAAAAAGATGAAGCTGATGTTGTTTAAGTCATGAGCAAGTATAAACTGGCGTTCCTCCAAGATGTTTTAAGCAGCATGAGCGCTCCTCCCCAGGGCACCTCCCCCCAAAAAGCCCTAGTGAGGGTTCTTTATCCTTCCTCGCCTCTGCTTCCTGCCCCTACCCAGCTGGCTGCAAGTGTCTCTGTGTGATAGTGAAGGAGCCACTCCTGTTAAGTGCCACCACCAAGGCCTGGCACCTCACTATCTACTCCCTGCACAGCCAGACTCTCTGCCTGGGGGATCTGGGGTCACTCTTTCCATCTGACTCTCCTTGATTGTTATATTTCTCTTCCATGACTGTGTGTTCAGTGGTTGTTGAGTCCAGACTATAACATTTTTTTTTTGAGAGTTCCTACCAAATTCCAGGCTCTGTTCTATGTCCTATACACACATGAACTCTTTTTTCACTCATAAAACGATATGAAGTGGGTAATACTATATCTCTATTTTACAGGCGGTAACAATTGTGACCCAGAGAGGTTAAGCTAGTTGCCTGTGTTACACAACTGATGTGTATCACAGGCAGGGGAGGAATCTAGGCCACCTGACTCCAGTCTCCATGCTCTTAGCACCTCTGCCATAGCGATTCTGGACTGAGTCCGGGTGTCTATTCAAGCAGCCCTTCCTGGCCATGCCGGTCCTGTTCCTGATTGAGTTGCCACCACCATAACTGGCTCTTGGCTACGACACTGAAATTATATAATGTGCCCAGGTGAGGATGATGCCGTTTTAGGTGGTCAAGGAAAATATCACATAGTGTTGTCAGTCCTCTCCACAAGGTGTCTCTGAGTGACCCACCTTCCTCTGGACACCCTCTTCTCTTTCTTTGTATCTGGGTGCCATGATTCAGTTTCTAATGTTATCAAATATGGGTGCTGTACGCCTTTGGTGGCATCATTGCCTATTCGTGGACCATGCAGTCAGCCACCCGGGAAAGGCACAGAGCAGAAAATCATAGGAGGAGCAACATTCCTCATTGGAATGTGTCAATTCCAGAGCTTTAGAGGAACCTTCGAGGGAGCGAGGACCATAATAACTAATGCTTATTAAGCCCTTACAACGTGCTATACCTGGTCTAAGCACATTCCAGGAACCATCCATTTCATTTAGTCATCACCTCAGTCTTCTGCGGTAAATCCTATTATCATTCCCCTTTGGCAAATGACAAAAATGAGGCACAGAGAAGTGGTTTCCCCAAATCCTAGGGCTCATCAACAGAGGATCCAGGATTCAGATGCAGCCAGTGGCTTCAAAGACCGAGCTTAAACGTAGCACTGCACCTGGCTCCTGAGCCCACATTCTTGACTGTAGCTCTATTTTGGAAAGTTGTGGACTTTCAGCCATCTTATTGCCTGCTCCATTGTCAGCCTCAGATAAATGAGGCTCTAGAAACAAAGTAAAAGGAAAGCCTGGCCTAAAACATCTGCTTGACTCCCTGCTGGAGAAAAGGGTTGGGAGGTGGTCAATTCAGTAAGTGATTTTTCCAGTGGGCACTGGGAGAAGGAATCAAAAGAAGCTTCCTGGTCAGCATCCATGACGGAAGGGACACGAGGAAGGAGAACCCAGGGTCTTTGCCTTGACCTTTCAAGTTTCTGAAACAAGACCGCAGCTCTGGTCGTCCTTCCCTACCCGCCCTATCCGTGCTGGGCTCTCATTCTAGCCACCTGTTGCTGTTGGTTACTTGCCCCCATTTCTGCAGTGCCAGCAGGAAGGAAGCTTGTCTCCCAGCTGGCAACATGGGTTTCATTTTAGCATTTGAAAAGCCAAATAAATACCTTGACTTTGATGGCCATGAATTATAACATTACTACTTTCTTTTGGATGAAGGTTAAAAGATATTTGCAAATCATATATCTGATAAGGGATTAAGTAGAATATAGAAGGAATTCCTACAACTTAACGAGAAAAAAGAATTTAATTAAAAAAATGAGTAAAGGGTGCGAATAGACATTTCTCCAAAGAAGATATACAAATGGCCAATAAATATGTGAAAAGATGCTCAACATCATCAGTCACTAGAAATATGCAAATTAAGACTACAAAACCTATTAGGATTGCTATTACTCAAAACAAAAGAAACCAAAACACAAAACAACAAAAAAACAAGTGTTGGCAAGGATATGGAGAAAGTGGAATCCTTGTGCATTGTTGGTGGGAATGTAAACTGATGCAGCTGCTGTGGAAAACAGTTTGGAAGTTCCTCAAAAAGTTAAACATAGAATTACCATATGGTATAGCAATTCCACATCTAGGTATATTCCCAAAGATTTAAAAGCAAGGACTCAAATTCTTATACACCATTGCTCACAGCAGCATTATTCACAATAGGCAAAAGTGGATGCAACTCACATGTCTATCAAAAAATGAATGGATGAACAAATTATAGTATAGTCACACAATGGAATATTATTTAGCAGTAAAAAAGGAATGAAGTCCCTATTTGTGCCATAACAAAAATGAAACTTGAAAGCATTATGCTAAGTAAAATTAGACAAACACAACAAGACAAATATTATATTATTCCATTTGTATGATGTACCTAGAGTAGGCAAATTCGTAGAGAAAGAAAGTAGAATGGAGGTTAGTAGGAGCAGGAGGGAGGGGGTAAATGAGAAATTTAATAAGTACAGAGTTTCAGGTTGTGAAAATGGTAGTGGTTATACAACATTGTAAATGTACTTAATGCCATTGAATTATATACTTTAAGTGGTTAAAATGTTAAATGTTGTGATGTATATTTTACAATAAAAGAATTGGCACACACACAAAAAGAGTTATGTAACAGTTTTGTGAGCTTTCAGTAGTTTATAATTTCATTAGTGTTTACAACTGCCCTACAGAGAGGAGCACCGTGCAAAAATCACACTTGGCTCTCCAAGCTGGAACGAAGAGCACCACTACTCTACTCCTCGGAGTTCCCCCAAAGTGACTATGTCTACACTTGGTTGCTATTGGACCCTACCTGTTGCTACAGTATCACTGTGCTGTTACTAAGGAATGTGACATGTCCTGACTTTCAAAGCATTCACATAGCACATAAAACCACTCTGTGCTTCTCAGTATACGGCCACATTTCCTTCAAGGATTTAAGCATTTTTTAAAAAAATAAGCTAAGGTTTTAGATGGCTGTTTAAACTCCAATCATTGTTTAGTCAGGGACAGACAAATATGACGATACATTCTTCCCTCCTCCTTATATTTCCTTTCCTTCTTGGGGGTTCTGCTTAGGATAAGTTTTGAGAAACCCAAGGGGAGCTCATTCAGTCCTACGGAGTCTGTCCTGGTTACCATTATGTCTACCGCAGTAAGCCTTACAGTATAAGGATCCCAAGCAGAAAGCCATCCAGCTAAGGCAAGGCCTAACCTCTTCAGGAGGCCACGTACATCCTTGGACATATGGCAGTAACTGAGCACACATGTCGGCCAGCACCCGACAGTACAGGTGAGACCCTGGACACAGTGGAAAGTGCAGGTCTCACTGAAGCTAAGAGAAGATTCCCTGTGTTATGCTTAGATGTGATTGCTCCATAGCCAAGAAGGCCCACATTCTTAGTGACTAACACTTCCACTCACATTTAGCCATTTTCCCTGGGCCCACTGTGGGGTCAGGTAGCTGGACCACAGGGGACTAGCTCTGGGATGGACACTGCTCCCAGAGTCAGCTCTCCAGAACAGAACCCCACTCAGAGGTTTTAGGTAGAGTTGTTCATCGATGGGGAATCAGGTCATGTTTCCTGTCATCCTTTCCTTTCAATCTTAGTTTTCTTTTTATTTCTCCTTCCTTCCCTTCCCTTCTCTTCCTTCCTTCCTTCCTCCCTTCCTTCCTTTCTTCTTTCCTTCCTTCCTTCCTTCCTTCCTTCCTTCCTTCCTTCCTTCCTTCCTTCTCTCTTTCCTTCCTTCCTTTGTTGGTAAATTGCCAAATGCCTCACACTTTATGACGCTTAGTATGTGATGCCATCATCAGTTAAACAATTTTCTCTGTCATCAGACTGTATAATTGGGCTTGGAAATCACTCCCCACAAATGAAATTTCCCAATCTTTCATTAGCAAGTGGGGCAAACTAGGGTAACCTTTAAGAGTACTTAAAAAATATGAGAACTTTCGAAATTAAGATCAAACTTCATGAATTTGCTACAATTTGACAGTTTTCATTAAAAGACCCGTTTCATCTCATTCTTCCCAAGTGCTCTGTTTGGTGAGCTCAATAGGATACCATTAAAGTCAGGAAGCTTCGTGACGGCCTGTGTATGGACAATTGCACTCCTGATGCCTCTTTTCCCTCATCTCTGTAAAGCAATTTCGTTTGAACCTCTGAAGGCACTTCAGACATGTTTTACAAAACTAATTTTAAGTGAGTATTAATTCAATTGAGCATTCCTGGTGTGGCTGTTTCAGCTGTGCAGAATGCCACAGCAATGAGGAAATTGTTTGTTTCAGAGCAGGAGATGCCAATGCGATGACAGACTTTTTTAAAGGCATGTAGCTGGTGGCTGTTAAGTCTGCATTTCCTGACATTCATAATGGTCCGTTCACCACTGGACGTGAGCGGAGGGTCAGTTAATAATCCGGCCTTCTTTTTCATAGTGCATTTAACAATACAAAGTGTTTTTTTTAAAAAAAATAATTATTTCATTGAGTCTTAACAATAACCCTGTGAGACCGGTAGGGACAGCCTGGCAACATAAGAACATCCTAAACGTCATTGTCAGAAGAGAAAGTCCCACTCCCTAGCTTAGAATCTGGATATTCCCTAGCAAGGAGAAAGCACACTTACATTATTTTCAGTGAATGTTCATTGATCCCCTTCAACGGGCTGGGGTGCTGGAAGATGTTGGAGAGCCACAAATGAACATGGTACCATCACTTTCCTCTGCTTGACAGGGGGTGGACATGAGCACCACTCTCTATCATCAGATGCTACACGTGCCATAATTAATGTCGTCTGGGAAAGTGCGAGGGGAAGAGAAGTTTCAGAGAATCGGGGGAGCACTTGTGCTGAGCTCTGAAGTGTAGGTAGGATTTCTCCTGGAAGGGAAGTGCAGGGAGGACAAGTGCAAGAGCCATCACAGCGCATGTGGGGACAGAGGCATGATTTCTTCAGAGACTGGAGAGAAGCGGTGGCTAGAGCAGGGGTCGGGGAGGAGAGCCGTCTCCAGCTAGGCAGATGGTAGAGGGCCTTATTTGCTCTGCTAAAGGATTTGGACTCTTCCTGCAAACCAGGGAGATGGTAAAGAGTAAGTAGATCTTCTGGGGTTTGAGTCTAGGCTCCAAGGGCTTGTTGACTTGGGGAAGTTAGTTCATCATCATCTGTAAAATGGGGGTAATACTCATAGTTATGGGTTAGTTTTGAATGTTAATGAGCTAATGTGTATAAAGTGCTTAGACAGTGCCTGGTACACAGTATGTGTTGAATAGCTATTAACTACTACCTAGCTAATATATCTTTACCTTTTTTGAATCAGATTTATTTGGGAACGGACAAAGCCTCTCCCTATACACAATATTTTCTGTATGATTTAATGGGGTTCTCAGATGCCCTGACCCTGTAATCCACATTAAAAATCTGGTTATAAGGTATATAGAGCTATCTAAAGTTTTAAAACAGAGGTGTTAAGACCAGATCAGATTTTTTTTTTTTTTTTGAGGGAAATACTAGATACTGGAGAAGGAAACCGTCTGTGCTTCTCATATCCGATTGCACATTATAATCACCTGTAGAGCTTTTTAGACATGCCAGGGCTCCAGCTTCACTCCTAGATATTCTGATTAGTGTGGGATGTGGCTGAGTATCAAGATTTTAAAAATCTTTCAGTCTATGGCCATGCTACTCTGAACACACCTGATCCCATCTGATCTCAGAAGCTAAGCAGGGTCAGGCCTGGTTAGTACTTGGATAGAAGACCACCTAGGAAGACCAGGTGCTATAGGGGAAAAAAAAATCTTTCTGGTAATTCTAATGTGTAGCCAGCTTTGAAAACCACTGAATTAGGTTCAGTGTTAGTCAGCTGGAGAGAGGAGACTAGCAGAGGAGTAGACGTGGCAAGGAGAAAAGAGGAGATTCCAGAAATCTTGGAGAGAGAGAATCAGCATGCCTGTGTGACCAATTAGATGAAGTGAGAGAGGAGAGAGTTAGGTCGTTCCATTAACCCAGGCAGAAAGAGGAGACGTTTGTGTTTTGTTTATTGTTTATTGATTTTTCTTTAATATGTAGGAGGTAGGAGCGGGCAAGGAGAAAACAGTTAATTCGACAAACATGTACTTAATACTGCCGGTTCTGACTTATGGTGATTTGAGTTAGGATTTCTTTGACTTTATGATGGTATGAAAGCAACACGCATGATAAATTACATGTGGTATTCAACACTTTATTATAAAATAGGCTTTGTGTTAGATGACTTTGCCTCACTGTGGGCTAATGTAAATGCTCTGAGCATGCTTAAGGCTAGGCTAAGCTATGACGTTAAGGAGGATAAATGTACTAAGTGCATTTTTGCCTTATGATATTTTCCGCTTATGATGGGTTTAATGAGATGTAACCCAATTGTAAGTTGAGGAGCATCTGTATACACTTATTCAGTGCAAACTGTGGGCCTAGATTTTGTTTTGGACAACTTTGACATCCCTGCAGAACATCGAAGTGTCACATAGACAGCTGTAAGATACCAGTACAGGTTGTCAGCAGTCATCAGTTCATAGCCAGGTGGTTGTGGGAGGGTATGGATGAGATCACCTAAGATACAGCAGAGAAAGAGACAAGACCACCAGTTAGGGAACTCAGAGGGTCAAGGACCACGGAGGCCACACCGAGGAAAGGAAAGCATTTGTGTGAGATATGAGGGCTGTAAGAGAAGGAGGCAAGAGTTTCCAGAGGGAAAGGGTAGGCACAGAGCGAAGTGCAGCAGAGAGATGACCTGGGGCGAGGACCCGGAGGAGAAGGCCCTGCGTTTGATCATTAGGAGTTGGCCATGGCTGTGGAGACAGTGGCAGGGACAGAAGCCAAATTCCAGTGGGTATAGACAAGAAAGTGAGGAAGCATGAGCATCGATGTAGGAAGTTTGGGGTAAAAGCAATGAAAGCAGTAGCTGCGGGGGAGGAAGGGTGGAGGAGCAGGGCTTTCTTTTAGGCTGGAGTGGCTTATTGTAGTCTGAGGGGAAGGAGCCAGGCTGGAGGAAGCCATCAAAAATACAGACGAGGGAGGAGACGGCCGGTGGAGCCAGGGGTCAGCTTCGGCAGGCGGCCCAGGGCTCACAAACACTGGGTGAAGAGTTGCTTATGGATAGAAGTAGAGATGTTTCTTTGAGGTGAAAGAGAGGTAGTTTCGAGAATGGTACAGACTTGTCTAATGAGCCATCCCGGGCCGTTTCTGAATCCCAAGACAGCTTCCTACCTTTATTTTCCTTTCCAGTCCCAGTTCCCAGAACTTAGTCTTTTTCTTTCCCTCTTCAAGTGTGGCCACCACTCCCGGACCCAAGGCTGGCTGGAGAGGCAACTGTGACATCTGAGGTTTCCACACTCTTCACTGTTCCGAAAGGAAAGCACGGCCTTCCCGCTTGGAGTCGATGGGTAATCACGTGTGGGAAGAATCCAGCTGAGCCTATGAGAGTTATGGATTCTCGCAGTGCTTCGGTAACTTCTGCTGCTTCTTTCCTTTCCGGGGCGGCGCCCTCTTCTGCTTCTGGGTCTCGTAAGGGATCTTGCTTCCATGCACACTGCTGACCATTCCCTCTTTCACAAAAGGCTTCTCCTCCTGACATCAAAGATTGTCCTCGTGCCCACTGAATCCCCTTCCTTTCCTGACCTCTAGATGCTGGGTGCTCAGGGCTCTGTCCCATGCTCTTCCCCAAATACATTCTCTCCCCAGGCCATGTCATCCAGTCCCATACTTTAAATCTCATCTCTGTTGACATAAGAAGCATTCAAATCTGTAAATAATTTTTTTAATTTTTAAAAATAAATTTATTCAAATTAGTTTCAAGTGTACAGTACATCGGTTAGACATCTATAATGGTAATAAAATGAACCCCCAATTGCTCCCTGCCTCCCCTGGCCCTCCATTCAGCCATCATATTAATGCTGACTGCATTCCCTCTGCCATACTCCCCATGCCCTACTATCAACTACTAATTTGTTCTTCTTTAACCCTTCACCCCATTCTCCCAGCCCCCAAATCCCCTCCCCTCTGTTCATCACTGAATTGTCCACTGTATTTGTGAGTCTGTTTTTGATTAGTTTTTGGTTGTTCTTTTTGTTCCTTAGATACTGCATATAAGTGAAATCATATGGTATTTATCTTTCTCTGTCTGACTTATTTCACTCAGCATAATAACCTCTAGTTCCATCCATGTCGTTGTAAAAGGTAGGATTTAATTATTTTTAATGGCTGAGTAATACTCCATTGTGTATATGAATTATAATTTCTTTATCCAATCATCTGTTGATGGGCATTTAGGTTGCTTCCATATCTTGGCTGTTGTAAATTGTGCTGCCATGAATATTGGAGTACATAGATCTTTACGAATTATTGTTTTGGTTTTCTTTGGATAAATACCCAGAAGTGCAATTACTGGGTCAAAAGGCATATATATCTATTTTTAATTTTTTGAGGAACCTCCATACTGTTTTCCATAGTGGCTATACCAATTTGCAATCCCATGTAAAGAATTTTTATTATAAGAACTTACTTGAGACAAAGCTGATGACAATTGCCAGGAAGCGAGATCTCTAATGCTCCGGAGAATGACAATTTTACAGTTTCTTTTATGCATTTGAAATTAAGGAAGGAATGTAAGGAAGATTACATGAAGGTGGGAGAAAGCAAGGCAGGGTTTGGATTAAGGAATAGTTAAGATTCTGTGCTCCCTTGAGGGTTAATACCCCCTTTGAGCGGTACTACTTCTAGTGTCTCAAAGGTGTGTTAACCTAGATATACAAGAACAATGGATAGGTCTGGCTTAGACACTTCCACTTAAGAAGTTACAGGCCTGGGGCATGACCGCCCACCATGACCTGCTCAGTTAGGAATTTATGATTAGATCACCCTGTGAGGTTACTTTCCATAGAACCCCTTTTTTGCCCACCCCTCTATGCTGAGGCCTCCCCAGCCTTGACCTCTCACTCCAACACCAGAACTCCTTGCCCCGTGACTGACATTTCCATGTGGATATCTCACAGACCTCTCAATTCTAACATGCCTAAAACAGAACTCTTGATTTTCTTTCCCTCCTTTTGTTTCCGACTCTCAGTATATTCTGGTAATTGTTTCTCAGCTGCTTAATCAAAATCCTAGAGTCATCCTTGATTCTTCTCTTTTACTTGTCCACTAAATCAATCCATCAGTAAATCCTTTTGACTCTACTTCTAAAATACATTGAAATCTTTCCATTTCTTCCATCTTCAATCTAAACCAGTGTTACTTGAGGTATGGTTTGCAGACCAGCAGCATCAGCATCATCTGGGAGCTTGTTAGAAAGGTAAAAATCTTAGAGTCCTTTCCAGAATCAGACACTCTGGGGATGTAGACCTCCAGAGGATTCTGATGTCCCTGAACCCTTGAAGCACTACTCTGGTCCAGGCCTTTATGATCTCTGTCTAAGCCACCTCAATAGCCTCCAACTGGTCTCTGAATTTACTGTCTTGCCTCATTACAATCGGCTCTCCTCCTTGCAGCCAGAGTGATTGTTTTTTAAAAACAATGAAATCAGATTATGTCACACATACACACGTCCTCCCCCGCCCCTCCCCCGCAACCATTTTTAAACCTCCCATAGCTTCCCACTGGACATAGTATGGTCCAGGTTCTCTTTCTGGGTCCACAGAACCCTGAGGTAAGATCTGGCCACACCTACTATTCCAGTCTCTTCCAGCACTTCCCTACCTCTTTCCTCCAGCCTTCAGGAAAAGGGGCCTCTTCCTTCTACAGATGCACCTGGCTTGTTCCCAACTTAGGACCTTGGCACTGGCTGTTCCTCTGCCTGAAATGCTCTTCCCTGAGCTTTAATAGCTGGTTTCCTCATGTCATTTACTTCTCAGTGCAGCTGGTACCTGCTCCAGAAAGACTGTCTTCAACTAACCAATCCAAAGTAGCCCCTCTTTCCCAAATTATATGGTTTTAACCCTCTGTATAGTACTTATTACTATCAATTTTAAGAATTTTCTTATTTACTTATTGTCCAATATAATCTAAATATTTTGAGACTAGGCACCTGTTTTGTCTTATTCACTGCTGTGTCCAATAACCTAGAACTGTACCTGGAACACAGTAGACATTCGATAAATATTTGCTAACTGAGTTTTACTTCTCTCTCACCTGTAGGCCTGAGGTTGCTATTTGTGAACCGGTGTCCACTGAGATGCCCACTTACTCTTCTCACCTGGTTGTATTTCCGGGAGCCTCCAGTCAATGTCTCATCTCTGTGGGACCTGGTCCACATGGCAGTTTGGTCCCCACTGAGCACATCTCAAAAGGAGGCAAGAACTTAAGAAGACATTAACTTCAAAAGAAGGCAAGAATGTGAGAGGACATTAACAAGCTACTTTCTTGGAATTTCAAGGAAGGAATCTGGGAGTCGATGCCTGAGGGCCTCTATTTTTTCATGTGGCTGTTGAGTAATAGGCGAAGTTGCCTAGTTTTTAAGAACATTGGCTTTTTGGTCAGAGAGTTCTAGGTTCAAGCCCTGGCTCTTCTATTTATTGCTGTGAGACCCTTGGCAAACTATCGACACACTCTAAGCCTCAGTTTCCCCATTTGTAAATTGGGAATAATAATGGTACCTCAGCACAGGACTGTTGAGAGTCTTAAATTAGATGTCTATAATATATCTGGCAGATGGTAAGCCACCGCATAAGTGTCAACTGTTATTATTGTTGCTGTTAATTTTTTTATACTGAGATAAAGTATGAATAGCACTGAGGACTCAAAAAAAAAATGATACAGACATAGTCATAATAAGAAAAATGCAAGCTAAAAGTACATTGAGATCTTATTCATCAGCTTCCAAATCGGGTTAGAAAGTCAGCTGATACCGTTGGTTGAGATACAAGGAAGCTGATGGGAAGGTAAATCGGTACACACCCCTATCCACAGGGAGCATTGGCAACAGCTAATAAAATTCAAAATAAACATGCCCTTTGGTCCAGCTAATCTACTTCTAGGAATTTATGCTACAAATATTCTGGCACATATATAAAATGCTATATGCAAAGGTTATTCATTACAGTACTGTTTGAGTATCAAGATATTGGAAGGGAACTGGTTAAATAAATTACAGTATATCTCTATCATGTAACAAATAAAATGAAGAAAGTTCCTTAACATACTGATGTGGAACATGTATTAAAATAGATTGTGAGGTGAAAAAAAGCATATCAAGATCAGATGTGTAGTAGGGTATAGCAAAAAGCTGGTAGTGAGGAAAAATGTATACGCGCAAGTATTTCGCATAACCAGAAGATCTATGATAGGACAGAGTAGAAGAAATAATTTTTGTTGTATACTCTTTTGTATCTCTTGAATTTTGAACCATGTGAATGAATTATCTGTTAAAAAAATGGAGATTCTGATTTTTAAAAACGTAATTGTTAGCATTATTGCCCAGTACCTCTTACTTGTTAGGTGATCACTGGTTCTAGGAATGGTGTATCTCTCCTAATAATTACTAACTTCAGAGTCAAAAGCAACGATAACTAAAATACTAAAAATCCATACATTCTTGAGTGCTGTGCTTGTTGGTCTAATGGTTGACTTGCAGAGGAGATGCCCAGAGTAGATAATGAAGTGTGTTTGTGGTAATCTCTGTCAGCCTGAAGAGAATGTTCTAAATTTTTTCAAAGCTTTTGAAAATAATATTTTTCTTTTTCATTTTTCTAGCATAGAAACAAATAGCAGATATCTGGAAGAAACAAAAAGTTAGCATGCATCTGGAAGTTTTCAAGCAATGTAGTTGTAACTGTGCTCTTTTGGAAAGAAGCAAGAAGAAAAGTGAATATGCTTTTCCTCACATTTATTCTGCATTCCTCAAAAGGAATTTTGTGAGAAAAACTAAGAAGAGCTTAGAGGAAAGTAAAGTCAGCCTTCTGAAGGGCACTGCCTCTCCGTTTTAAGAGTTTCTTTGTGACAGCCTCTATTGCCAAACTCTGCCTATCTCCCCCTACTTCCTTATCACACACATTGTCAAACCTTATGAGTTTTTTCTTTGCTTCTGATTTTCTGCTAACCCCCTGACTTCCTGTGAGTCTATTTGCCCTGCCTGTACCCTGCTGCCTAAGAGTCAGGGGATATAATTAATTGATTATTTAATTTTATAAACATTTATTGAGTTCCTACTATGTATCTGGCACCATATCAAGTGCTGGAAACTCAGAAAAGAATAAGAAAAGACTTTTGATAGTTGTACCAGAGAGCTCATGGTCATTTGGGGGAGACAGAATTTGAATACAGTGTGAGAAGTACTTGAGTGTTACATAACCACCTGGAAGGAGCATCTAACCCAGCTTTTGTGGTTGAAAGCTGTTAAGAAGGGCTTTCTGGGGAAGTAGGGTCTGAGTGGAATCTTAAAGGATAAGTGAAAGTTAACCCAGGGGAGAGAAGGGTCTGGAGGGTGAGGTTGGGCACTGGAGGTAGGAGCTGGAGAAAGGAAGGGCCTTCTGTGGTGATGGTGGTGGTACATTTCAGCAAGAGCAAAGACTTGAGTGTAAGAAGTTAACTCTAGTGTGTGTGTGTGTGTGTGTGTGTGTGTGTGTGTGTGTGCGCACACACACGTGCTCAATCAGTTTAGCTAGGATATGATGTGGCAGCAGATGAGGGAATGGAGAGTTTCAGGAAGAAGGAAGTAACTGAGAATATCAAGTGCAATAGAAGGCCATTGACTAACAAATAGTAGGTCATTGGTGACCTTTACAAAGTACCTCGGGAGTGGTAGGGAGCCAGGTTTTGATATATTGAAGAGTGAAAGGGACATGAGACTGTAGGACTCAGATAACAGTTAACATTTATTGACCCCCTTCAGTATGACTAGGTTCTGTGTTAATGCATTTAATTCTCACAAAAACCTAAGAGGTAGATATTGTCTATACCCTCATTCCGTAGTGGAGGAGACTGGGGAACAGAAATATTAAGTAAAAGGCTATACAGTTGGAAGTGGCAGAACTGGGAGCTAAAGTGTCTAGAAGCCAAACTCTTGATGACTAAGAACCTAGGATTCTAGAAATGTGACATTTACTACAGAGTGACGTGAGTCTAAAGTTATTAAATTTTTATTATTGTTTCAAGCTACTGGAGTTTGGAGCATGTTTCTAGACCAAAAGAAAGGCACCTGGAAACATGGAGAGAGTGATGATTAATAAAGCGAGGTACAGGAAGATAAGGCTGAACCCTGGATTTGCCATTAAGAATGTCGTGGGTAACCTTTGGGACAGCATGTTCGGCAGCACAGTGCAGGAGGAAGCAGACAGAGTAGAGTGAGGAGGGCAATGGATTAATAGCTGCCATTAGAGCATTGGAGGTGGGATGGCTGTGGGTATGTCGGGAACAGCTGGATCCCAGAGGTGGCAGAAAGGGACCCAAGGGTGTGACTGTACAGGAATCTGTGTTTTGGAAAATAGGAGGTTCCAGAAGCTGGTAGGTCAGGGCTTAGGGTGATTGCCTGTCCTAAGTGACATAAGTACGTCAAACTAGATACCATCAATACCTTAAACCAACCTCAGCTAGATCCTCAAGAGCAGCCTGACCTTTCCCACTCCTCAATCCTCTTCAAGAGAATGGATGCTTAACTCTAATTAATAAATTATTTACAATATTTATTATTAGCACCAAAAAAGTGTCAGTTTTGTAGTTGGCATTTGACAATTTTGAGTTATGTTCTGATGATGCAGCCCCTTGCTAACCATAGTCATTACCTTGTATCAAGCACCTGGATACATATGTTCAGTCCTGTGAAATGCGTCAGCCCCTCGACCTTTACACGGATGCATGAGTGAGGCTGGGCCAGTCAGTGACCTGTCTAACATCTGTGTCTCAGCCAGGAATCTTCACAGTCAAAATAAGAACCCATGTCTGTTAAGAGTCCAAAACCAATACCTCAACCACCATGCAAATGCACCTGTGATCCAATACTTCCATCAGATTTCCTTTTAAAGGGTCTTATGGGAAGAATTTTAAATGAAAGGCTTATAAAAATCTTTGAGAAAACAGAAAGGATGTAGTTGTTATTTTAAATTGTTTTTACTTCAAAATACATAAAATACCTTACTTTTAAAATCTAAGATTTATTTAGTTAAATTTAAATGTTTATTTCAGATAAATTTTAAAAAGGATGATGTTACCACACAGAATTAACTGTCATGCTTTGCTGTGTTTTCTCCCAGACTTTCCATAGGCATATACAGCATGTTTGTGTATATATGTTTGTGGAGATATATTTCTTTATATAAAGAGCATTGTAGTGAACATATACACACACAGAAATATAGTTTCAACATCATTTTGATACCCGTGAAATACTTTTATAACAGACTTATCTGTGCCACAGTGTGCTTTGGAAGATAAAGAACCATGAATAAGTTTATCTTGCAATTTCCTTAATAGATGCTAGGAAGAAGCCTGTTCGATTTTTCAAATAATTTATATTGAAGTGCCCTAAGCGTTCAATATAGATTGGAGGGTAGTAAAGGATAGAGAGTAAGCATACAAGCTTTCAAAAGCCAGACTTCCTGGCCTTGAATCTCAGATCCCAGTTTCCCCATTTACTAGCTGTGCAACCTTGAGCATGTTGCTTAGCATCTCTGTGCCTCAGTTTCCTGATTTGTATAAAGGGGAATAATAGTACCTAGATGAGTGAGACCATATAAAGGGTGTAGAACAGTGCCTGACTCCAAATAACATTCGATCCATGTTTGTGTTTTAAAATATATTCCTCTGTGTTATATAAATATTCAAGCTGCTGAGTCATTTACTCCAAAAACCCCAGTTAGTTTGACACAGCTGAGGCAGATATAAAAGTTTTTGGGTTGATTCCTGCGGTAGGGACTGGGAGTCTATATTTTTATAAAACTCTCCAGGTAAGTGAATCTTAGGATCAGTCAGGTTCATGAGCCACTGGTCTAGAACACTGGACACAGTTGGACAGAAGTTGAGTGGTGGGTGAGACCATATAGATTCAGAACAGTGTTCTGAGATAGCCCCGCCCAGCTACACATTGGGCTTTTGTTAGTAGCAAAGCAGGGTGATGTTACATTTAAAACTGGAACATTGTTGGCTGAGAATCAGTTGAGCTAAAGAGGGCCAAAGCAATGAAAACATGGAAGAAACCTGCATACAGAGGTTTCTTTCTGAAGCAAATCAGGATTTTTTGCAGAGATATTTTTTCTTCATTTTGTTCCATTGCTTTCGTCTAGCTTATTTTAAAAAGTATTCAGAAATGCGTTTTTCCTTCTTATGATAACAGCTGATGTTTATTTAGGATGAGTTAGGCACTGTGCTAGCAGTGTTTAAGCTTTATTTCGTGTAACCTTCCAGACGGCTATATGAGGTGTGTACCATCGTTCTCACTTTACAAATGCAAAAACTAAAATTTAAAGTTAAATAACTTGCACAAGGTGCAATGTCTATTTTCCCTTTCTTCTTTAGTAACACAATGCCAATTTTATTTGGGGTGTTAGTGCACCCAGTAAAAAACTACATTTCTCTCTGCCCCTTGCAGCTGGGTGTGGCTCTATGTCTATGTTCTGGTCCATGAGATGCAAATGAAAGTACCGCATGGGCCTTCTGGCAAAGTTCTTTAAAGGGTATTGACTCTGCCATTTCTTCATTTCTTCTTCCTGATGCCTGAAATGCAGGCACGGTGACAGGAGCTTCAGTAGCCATCTTGTACTTTGAGGATATAAACCATGCATTAGATGGTGATGGAGAAAGAAGGAACTGTTGGCTAGGGAATTGCTATCCTGGCCCGGGGCTGCCTATCTCTGACTTATATGAAACATAAATAAATTTCTTTCTTGTTCAAGTTTCCCTTATCAACAGATGAACATAACAGCTTATGCTTATATTATGCTTTATCGGAGCTAACTATCTACCAGACACTGTTCTAAGTGGTTCCTGTATATTGACTCACTTTGTCCTCATGACAACCCTGTGACACTGTGCTGTTATTATTACCATTTTGAAAATGTGGAAATTGAAGCAAAAAGAGGTCGAGTGACTTGCCAAAGATCACACGGCTAGAAGTGGCAGAGCCAGCAAACCATAGCTAATAAGAGTCAGACATGGAAATAGAATTCAGGTCTGTCGGACACCCAAATCCATGTTTGTAACTACTAGGCTACATGGCTTCTCTTATACTCAGTATGAGTATGCTGTGCTTCTTGGTTTTCCTTACCTACACTTTACCTTTTGGTTTAATTAGTGAAATAGAGGACTATTAGCTGATGGCCAATAGAAGGAAAACCGTGGTTTCTCCAGAAGATCCAATCAGCCTTCCTAGGGCCCACCTTAGAGCCTACCTCCTTTGTAAAACCTCCAAAAGAAAAGTCATGGATGGATTCCAGAAAGTTAATCATTTTAAAAAGCATTCATGGAATCTTATTTGCCATTGCAAAATTGCAAAATTGCTCTGCTTCTTGTATCAAGTAGAAGTTTATAACAAATAGTATTGAATCTTCCATCCATCCACCCGTCCAGCAGTTCAACAGACATTCAGCCCCTGCTCCGAGCCAGGCCCTCTCCCAGGCTCTGGGGTACTGCAGCAACAGATAGACATGGTAGAATTCACGTTCTGGAGAAGGGGAGACAGACAATGAACAAACAAGAAAACATCAGCTACAAACAAGTGCTACAAAGCTAAGAAGTATGTGGTGGAGGCTCCTTTAGGAAGCTTTCATTGAGGAGGAGACGTTTGAGCTGAGACTTGAAAGTGAGAAGGAAGTCCCTTGAGAAGAGCAGGGAAGGGTCTCTCAAGCTGAGGGAGCAGTGATTCCCTGAGGCCGGAATTAGTTTGGCACATTCAAGGGACAGACAGAAATGCCAGGTGACAGGAACATGAGAGAGAGAGTGGGAAAAGGTGAGTCGGAAAGTTTGATAGGCAGATCATGGCAGCCATAAAAGCCAGATTTAGGGATTTTACTCTAAGTGACAGGGGAGGTACCGAAACGGCAAACATTTGTCCCTCTGGCTGTCCAGAATTCAAAAGCCTTTCTTATTTTGGAGACTCACAAAACTAATGGGAGGCAGGGTCCTAGTTCCCATATAGAAGCCAAGACTTGGACAAGACAAGAGAAAGTACTGTTTTTCTTTCCTCTGCTGTGGCATTTAGAACAAGGCCAATCAGGTGCTCCTACCTGGGACTTTCAATCATGAAGGTGTGTCTCAAAGATGAAAGGTCAGTTAAGAATTATTATGGTGGCCATGGTAGAGTCAGGCGTGCACAGGATTAAATGTACAAGGGCAGCAGAGTCCAGCATATGGTGACCAATGTCCACTGGCACCTGGCTGCCCACAAGTATCCTGTGGAAAGGCATCGGGGGGTGCATCCTCAGCAAACCATCCCAGGAGCTTCACTGTGCAACCCTTCCTCTGTATCTTCAGTCTTCCTCTCGATTCTCTGAGTTCTATAGTCATTTTCAATAAATTCCTCTTATATTTAATGTTAACCAATTTCTGGTTCCGATTGTTTAAAATCAAGCACCTTGACTAGTACAGCAAGGGAGTGATACAATCTGAGGCACATTTTCAAAACAGAACTGGTTGCTAAGTGGAAAATGGGCTAAAAGGGATATCAGCCAAAGGCCAGTCAGAAACAGAAGTCACACTAGGTACTTCAAATAGAGAGGCTTTAATATAAAGAGCTTCTTTCACGGGCATTAGAAGGCTGAACGAGTAAACGAAAGAAGGAAGAAAGTGGTACCATGGGAATAATAGCTGCAAGAAGCGGCTCCTACCTCCTGAGGCTGCAGAACAGGTGGTGTCACCTGTACCTAGGAGTGGGAGGAGGGGCCCCACGGGGCAGGCGCTTGGATCTCTGAAGGAAGCTCTGCCCCGCTCAGAGCTCTGAGGAGGGGGTGCTGTCTGGCTGGTGCTTCCAACACAAGGCTGTGGCTCTGAGGCTGTCAGACATCCCAGGGGCCCAGCTCAGCAGCTGAGGGGGTGTGGCATGGCTGCAGCTGGCACCTGGGGGTCCTGGGAGCGCTGGAAGTCTCTGGACGCTGGGCCAATTATGTGCTGCTACTGGAGCACACAGAAAAACAGAAAGTGAAAAAACAAAAAATCCCTCTCCCTTACTTCCACTTTTTCTTTCTCCTTCTAATGCTTCATATTCCGGTAGCTAATAGGAACTTAGCTAGCTGGGAGGTGGGGAGATTTAGTTTATATCATCCCAGCCGCATATTGTAGAGAAGAGTTTAGAAGGGCATCTCAGAGACCACAGATAAATACCCAGCACAGGAGCATCATGTCTGGTTAGGAGGTCATTGCAGTCACCCTGGAGAGAGAAGATGGACTAGGGTACCAGCAGTGGGGATGGCAAAAAATAGGGCAGGAAGATAGCAGCCTCTGGTGTGGAGCTGCAGTTCCTGGTGCAATCTCGGTGTTACGAAAGGATAAATCGCAGACTCCATTCTTCGGGCCAGTAGACACCCTGGTAACGAAGGCTTGTCACACAGCCCCTGCAACCACCACACACAACTGCTGACCCCTGGGGAACTGGAGCGCATGCACGAGGCGTTCTTCGAGGCCCCAGAGGAGATGGCCATAAAGCTGCTGGCTCAGATTGTGTAGCAGAAAATCGGCCACATGCTGGGGCTGGAGCAGCCAGAGAATGTCATCACTTGCATTGCACTCAGGCCCTACACCAAGGAAAAAGTCAGCCAGTATTTGAAGAGGTTCCAATTATTCAAATGACCACTATTACCAGTTGCTTCGATATATTTGAATAGCAGCTGGATCCAGAAACGACATACCAGCTGTCCCTAAACATCATTCACTTCTTTCAGTGGCAGCTCACTCTTCCCTTTACATAATGACAGTTTCTTGAGGGTCAAACACGGGTTCATATTAAAGTTGTCGTTAGTAAAGTTAGAAGAAAAAAGAAGGTTAGAAATTGATTTGAGATTAGACATAGAATTGACGAGAACTTCCTCTGAGAGCTTAGCTCCGAATCGTTATCAACATTATCAAAACAGCTACGAGAGGTGTTCGAGATGTTCGCTCTTTGGTGGGGTTAGGACCCAGGAAAGGATGAAGGGACACCCAGAGACTCCAGCCAAGGGCAGCTTGATGGGGTTAGGGAGGGAGCTGCATCGAGGAATTGGGGCACTCACAGGAGCTAACCCACACTAGGGGCAAGGAGGGGTGCGGGGAGTGCGTGCCCTGCCTGTCTCTCTCTCCTCTAACTCTCAATTTCTCTTCTGTACCTCCCAACTGGAAACTAGAGATGCTGCCGTGGGAGATCAGCCTGTGTGGCACTTGGGCAGGAGGGAAGATGGATTTGTAGGGGCAAACAGAATGTCTGACGTACATGTTACAGACAATAAATTTTTTCTCTTCTTTTTCTCTGCTACACAATATTTGTATAGCCCTTAAACTATCAGTGGTAGTTTCAAATCAACTATTTCATTTTATACTCAAAAGCGTTATGATGGTTAATTTTGTGTCAACTTGACTAGATCACAGGGTGCCCAAACATTTGGTTCAGTATCATTCTGGATGCTTCTGTGAGGGTGTTTCTGGATGAAACTAACGCTTGACTCCTTAGACTGAGTAAAGCAGATTGTCTGCCCTAGTGTGGGTGCCTCATCTGATCCCCTCAAAGCCTGCACAGAACAACAAAGCTGACCCTCCCTCCGTAAGAGAGAACTCCTCCTACCCGGCTGTATTCAAGATAGGGCACCAGTCCTTTTTCTGCATTTGGACTTGAACTGAAACATTGGCTCTTGGGTCTAGATCTTGCTAGCTTTCAGACTAGAAATAGACTACTAGATCTCCCGGTCCCCAGCCTGCTGCCTGCAGATCAGGGTACTTGTTAGTCTCCGTAATTATGTGAGCCAGTTACTAATGATGAATCTCTTTCTCTCCCTCCGACTCTCTCTCTACATAAACATCTTATTGTTTCTGTTTCCCTGCGATCCCTGACTAGTTCAAGTGCCTTGTGAGATAGTCAGGGCAGGTATTATCTCTAGAAAAAAGGGAGTATGGTTTTTTTTGGAAGCCTTAGTAAAAGGACAAAAATTAAAATGTAGTTCTTAGCTCTCATTATTTTGCACCATCTGTTTAAACCATGCCTCCTCTGCTCATGTAACTCTAGATAGTGGCAAAGTTTCCTATGATCATTTTCATGTTTCTCTCTAAAACATTATCTACCACACTCACCCAAATAAAACCGTGAAACTCCCTCTCTTTTTTCCCCCATCTATTACCAAACTTTCAAATATCTCTTTAATCTGTTCTCTTCCATATTTCCCCACAATTTAGGTGCTCCCCCTAGCTCCCTGGAGTAGGGATTTGATTAAATTTGTCCCCCACACCAAGTTAGAGTCCACAACACTATTGTGACTCCAGCTCTTGTCAACACACAGAAGTCTCAAAATATTTGTTGTTGAATTAAACAGTCTTCCTGTCTAGTTTCTTACTCTTGCTAGTCACACTGCCAAGAGTGAACGTTTAATACACAAATCTGATCTTTCTACTTCTCTGTCTAAAAGCTCCCTTCAGTCTAGCAGAAAGCGCTAATTAGAGGCCTAAGGCTATGTGTAAAATATGTTTTCTTTTTTAGCTCTCACAGTTTCTTTTTAATTTGCAATGATTGCCAACTTAAAAAATCTCAGTCTGTCTGATAAAAATTGGGAATTCCAGTTTATCTTGACAACTTCAAAGATTTGGTAACCCTGGGGTTGCCTCTCTCTGTGGCAACTTGTTATGGGTGGACGATTTTCCAGTAAGCCAGTATTAAATATTTACTTCTGATTCTGTTAACCAGGGTGTGGTAATCTGATCAAGGAGATGCTGTTAACCAGGGTGTGGTAATCTGATCAAGGATATGCTAACGGCCAACTGTTAACCAGGGCGTGGTGATCTGCTCAGGTATGTGCTGGTGGCTATATAACTGCCTCTTCTGGGAGCTCGGGGCTGATCTCTTCTAACCCTGCATGGTGGTGAGTCAGTCGCCGGCTGGCTAATAAAGGCTCACAATTCATCTCAATTGGCTCCATGGGTCTTGGATTTGATCGCACCACAATAAACTGGCCAGGGCTGAGAGACAGTTACTTCCTTTGGTGGGAACAGGCTCAGTTTGCCACAATCCCAGCTGGGCCCTATTCACTCACTACCCATCAAGGGCCCTGGAGACATTTAAACTTGGGACTCCAGGGCCAAGGGAATGAGGTTTTGAATGTCTTATCTCGGCTTCTAGAGCTTTCCATGTGTCACCCTACCTACAGTTACTCCTTCAGTGCCTCCTGGAATCCAGACCCACTTAGATTATTTACAAGATACAATATGCCTTCCCGCCTCTGTGCTTTTGTCCCAGGAAGTATGGGATGCCCTCTGACTGACTTTCATACCTTGTGGTTTACCTATAGACTCCTACTCAGCCTGTAAGTTTGGTTCACCTCCTCTAGAAATTTGTTCTTCTTGGCAGTAGTCATTCTTTACCCTATTTACATGGTTTTGGAATTATTTGGAATCTGTATGAGCTGTGGATGAAAAAGGGGTTCTACAGAAATTAACCTCACAGGGCAACCTGTTCATAAATCCCTACCTGGGCAGGTCAAGGTAGGTAGTCACGCTCTAGGCCTATAACTTCTTTAGTAAAAGGCCTATCTTTGCCTTAAGCAAGCCCTGTCCATTATTTCTAGGCATCTTGGTTAACATACCTTCGAAATTTCTCTTTTCAGACCCTTCCTTCTAAACCGTGACCACCCTAAGAGAACAAATAATCTCGTAACTATCCTGTAATCCAATTCCTGCCTTGCTTTCTCCCACCTTCATGTAATCTTCCTTACATTCTCTCTTTAATTTCCAATGCATAAAGGGAGGTGCAAACTGCCATTTCTTAGAAATATTTCTTCCAGGCATATCCTGTTTGGCTCAAATAAATTTTTATAAAACTTCTCTAAAGGTTTGGACATTCTTATATCGACAGATTAAAGTACCAACACAACTGCATCTCTTCTGAGTGTTAATTAAATTGCTATGGCCTCCTTTCAGCAATTAGCGGCAACTCCTGTTGCCCACATTCATGAAGGAGAACTGGGAAACCGCATCCTTCCCCTATTGGCTCCTGTTTTCCACTGAGGTTGATTCTGTTACTACCTTAATGGGTCGATCTTGAAAGTTAAGTTTTGTGAAACAGTATATGCTTGTCTATTGATATGATAGTCTTGCACGTTAATAGTCCTCACTAATCAAGAAGTCCTCTGAGGGAAGGTGACTCTATTTCTTCAGTGTTATCTTGAGTTAGAAATGTTTCTCTTGGGCTCTTTAACTTATAACCTTGTGCTCGTCGTTTCTCTCAAAACCCATCCTCCACACCAGGTCTTCCCCAGGACGCTCCCTCTGTTCCTGGCAAGTTCCTCCCTGGAGCCTTCTCCTCCTCTCTCCCCAGGGAACTTCAGTTGGGACCACCCTATTTATCAAAGAGGTTATAATAACATTGAACTTCACAAGGGAGACGGTCCAAGTCTCTATTTCTCCCTTCCTGGGAAACTTCTGATCTATGCAAAATGTCCTCTTTCTCCCCAGCAGACCAGCTCTGTACACTGGGACAATTGAGAGAGGCAGGCTTTCTCATGCTACAAAAAATATTCTATTTCTTCCACCAGGGCAAAGGCTACCTTTTTCCCTATATTTACACAATGCAGGGGGACGACTCAGGTGGTTCTTCTCCAAACAAAGACATACTCCAAGGTGACCAGTGTTTTCTATCTGGAAGGTAGGGTCTGGCAACTTGTGAATATGACAGCTTTTCCTGACAAGAATTTTCTAAGTTGCACCTTGTCTTAGGTGGAGTTTCCATAAAATAGACTCAGAAATGAGATTTGCATGCATATAGTTGTTTAGTGAATGTTCTCAGGAACAACACTTTAGGGAATTGAGAGAAGCAAGACTGGGTGAAGGAAGTTGAAATGTGATGTAATTGCAACAGAGGCCTTGGCTGATCCAACAGGGAGTTCTGGAGCTGTAATGATCCATCAGTGTTATCTCCAGTGGAGGCAGGGAGGCTGGCCTTTGTACCCACTCCACGACCAGCCATTTACCTGTCATTGGACACTGACAGCCCCAGCCCGAAAGGTCTTAACCTTGGGAAAGTCAGCTCCCATCGTCTGAGGGAAATTCCTGAGGATGGACTCATCTGTGAGTTTTAACAATAACCCATGGTGGGGGGTGGGGCAGAATGTCTCAGTCTTGAAAGGGGAACTCGACAGTGCACCAGTGTCTACTATACACCTATCCGGGAACAATTTATTTCTAGCTCTGTCTCCCCTCCTTTAAGCACCTTGAGGGCAGAAACCAGGCATGCCTAACAGAGTACCTAGAATAGAGTATCTACTCAATTAGTAACTAACAGATGAATGAATAAATGCATGCATGAAAGAGTAAACATAAGCCCAATGACTCTATAATAAGTTATTATTGGTGGCATTATGCAGAACTTTACATATGCAAATTATTCTGCTAAAAATATATGTTATAAATATGTAAGTGCTACAAGCGACAATTTCTAATAAAAGCTATCATCGAAATGAATGTTTAGTGGGCACAAACTAGGAGAATGACCCTGCATTAGTCAACTCTCCCAGAATGCACCCACCTTAATAATAAAGCTAAAGGCTTCAGAGCTGGAACCCTAACTCATCTCTTCAATTGCTCTTTAGACCCTCTGCTTGGTTAGATAAATACCCTCTCATCATGTCTAAATCCTCTTTTCATTACACAATGTTTCCAAAGTTTATTGAGAATTTTATCCTATCGAAATGTTTGATCTTGGCTGTTTTTGCATCTCTTCTGATGTTTGTAATTTTCTTGCCAGTAGTCCAATTTCTTATGGACATTTTTTTGTATTGACTTCCAGAACAGCAGCTCCTTTTTTCTGGGACAAGCTCTGTCAAAGCTCCACGTGATCTTATGGGTGGGGGCTGACAATTATAGAACCCTGTCCTGAGGACCTCAGGGATTGGCCCATTGAGCACATGATCAAAACTGGACCAATTCTAGTTCTTCCCTGGGAACTTTTTTTTACCTTGGGGGAAAAAAAAGAAGGAAAGAAGCTAGGAGAGAAAAGGGCTCTCTCTCTCTCTCTCTCTCTCTCTCTCTCTCTCTCTCCTTGCGGATTTATTTGCTAGGCTTGGTAGGGTTACCAGAGACCATTCCTCACCCCATGAAGCAATCTTTCTGCAATAGGAGAAAATTAATGCAACTCAAGGGGAGAAATAGGGTGAGAGGTGGGAATGTCCCAGGGGCTTTGAAATCCAAGATTCCCGGAGCTGAATTCTCAGAAATTCTCTGTTTTCTGAACTCCCAGGCTTAGATGTCAAACCATCTTTTATTCTAAGAGCCGCCTCAGTCTGCTGCCAAATATCTTCTTAGCTCAAGCTAGTTTAAGTTGGTTTCTGTCATTTCCTATACAAGATCACTTTGTAGAATTCAAAGGATTTAAACATTAGTCTGAGTACAACCTCGTAAACTTTGGGTTTTCGAGGCAGGCTGCCTACATGAGGTGACAGAGCATAGGGTTCAAGAGCATCAGCTCAAGAGCCTCACATTCACATCCTTCTTCCATCACCAACTAGCTAAGTGACCTTGGGTAAGGTACTCACATTGTCTGTGCCTCAGCTTCTCAAAATTATAAGAGAGTAATTGTGCCCATCAAATGGGGTTATATCTTTAAAGCCCTAAGACAGCACCTGGCACATAGCAAGAACTCAATAAGTACAGCTATTATGACCATTTCTCTTTCTTGTCATTGATGTATTCCATGGCACAATCACCCTGTGGGACTCAAAACACATTGATTCAATTCAGAACCTCAAATTCTTTCACTTTTACTGTTGGATTGTTAAAAATGTTTATCTTTGACATTTTGTGGCTTTCTCTTGGCTCACATTCTATGTATTTTACTTTTTGCCAATGGTTCCATCCTGATTTTTGCTTTTTGGTATTCCTTCTCAGTTCTTTTTCACAATACCTCCTATTCCTATCCCTCAATGTCATTCTCTTTCTTCCTTATTAAATGCTTCTTGTTATACCTGGGCACTGGAACATACTCACTACAAGGGGCAATTTGCTCTATGTTTATGTCCTCTGGAACCATCTCTCCCTTAAAGAAGCAGGTTATTTATCAGCCTATGTTGGAGATCTTCCTGATTTGGTTAGGGCATGCTGCAAACTGCCTCTGTATTTGCAAGTCCCTGTAATAATGCTTTTTTTGGCCGGGACACAAACCACAGTCTAAAAGGTCTTCCTGAGTTTTGAAGGTCAAGCAATTAGGGTTTTCTCAGGCTGTTAGAAGAGAAAAAGCAGGGCCTTTCCTCAGGGATTATCTGTTGGTGGTTCTTTAGGAGGCATATACTGGACTTACAAAAGGGGGCCCTTGGGTTCTAGGCCCAGCTGCTACCTTCTGTTAGCGTACTTGACCTCTCACAGCTTCAATTTCTTCTTCTTTAACATGGATTTACAGCAGAATTACCGTGATTTTGTGTGACTATTAAAATCAAACAATATGGTAGTTTTTGAATTGTCAAGTGCCACATAAATGGGAGATGCTATAAATGCAAACTTTAGTAGGAACCCAGTGACAAATATTAAACTGGGGCTAGTTCTCTTTAATTGGCTTTGCACAGTGCCATGTGCAGACAGAGTGGATCCAGGATACTTTGGTGAAGAGCCACAAATAGGATCTTCTTGAGTAAGGCAGACAAACTGAGTCAGGTGCTATGGCCACAGTCCCTCTTAGAAGTTCCAGGGCAAAGACACATCAAAGAATAATTTCAGCTTGGGAATCTCAGTGGGAAAAGATTTTAGAAGTGGAATAAAATAATCCAGGTTATTGCCTCTCAACTGGGCTTTCCCTTATTCCTCCTTCACTGCCATCATTCCTGGATCCCAGCCAGACCTGGAGGGGTCATCTGGAAATCTAGAAATGCTCCTGCCCCATCTGGATGTTGTATAGGATGAGATTGTCCCCTCCTGCAAAACCAGAGGGTTAAATCCATAACACATGCCTCAACAGAAGACAGAGAGGTGACTAAGCCTGCCTGGAGAAGTGGAGACAGCTTCCCAAAGAAGCTAATTTTAGAGCTAAGTCCTAAAGGTGAGGGAGGTGTTGTCACAAGGTGAAGGGTTGGGAAGGAACTCCACCCTTCTCCCTCCCGTGGAAGGAATAGCATGTGCCCTTGACAGATTTTGGCAAAGGCATGAAAGAGCTTGCTGGAGTGAGGGCTGTATGGGGTTGGGGAGCAGGGCAGTCTCCACTGCAGTCCTGGCCATACTAGCCTGCAACTCCAAATTACCAGTGCTTCCCATAAAGCTGCGAAGAGGCATCACTTTTTGTCCCAAATGGAAGGCGATTTTGTTAGATGCTCTTTCGACCAGACTTTGATAGGAGTTACCATACTCTTAAGGTGAGCTCTCTGACCAGTCACCTTCATCTCCCCCATCTCTTTTAACCTCAGCTTCTAGTAAGAACCCTCCTTCAGTCTTTCTCTCTGGGGACAGAGGGCCTTTCATGCAAATAAGACTCCATGGCCTGCTGTGACAGCCCAGAGTTGCCAGAGTCGGTATTCAGATCAGGGTATCGGTTCCCCTCCACTATGTACTAGCTGTAAACTGAAGCCAGTTTCCATGTTGGTTAAAGGGCTTTTGTGAGAATTAGATTATATGAGGGCCTCTCTGTCCCCAAATCCTGATTCACCAAGTAATCTTCATCTTGGCGAAAGGCATCAGCTACTAAAACCAGAAGCCTGAGAGTCATTCTTAACTAATTAATCCCTCTTGCTAGGTCCTGTCAATCCTACCTCCAAAATATAAATTTTCTCTCTCCACTTCTATTTCCTTAGTCCCAGTCAGCACCCCCACTTGTTTGACTACTGGACTATTGCTGCAGTCTCCCAACTGCTTTTCTTTTTTCCACTCAAAAGCTTCACATGGTGGCCGGAGCAATCCTTTTAAAATGTCAATTCAAAGTTTTGATCAAGGCTGACAAGGCTCCTTATGGCCTCTGCCTTCCTGTGCCCCTGTCCCTATCACTACTTGCCATCCATCCATTCCCACTAGTGTTTGGACAATTCTTAGAACATTTCAAATGTCAAGCTGTCTCACGTCTTGGAAACGTTTTTCCCATTTCCTCTGCCTGAAATACTCTTCCCCTGGCTTATCATATATCTGGTTCCTTCTTGGCTGAAATGTCCCCTCCTTGTCTAAAATAGATCCCTCCATTGTTCTCTATCACAATACCTCCCTCAAAGACCGATCACAGCTTATCATTACTTATTTGCTCACTTGCTGTCTTAGGTCAGGCTCACTAAGAATATATCATGAGATGATTTATTATGGAAATGGTTACAGGTGAGACAGAAAGGAGTAGGAGAAGCAGGATAGTAACTGGGAAGATGGCAGACAAGGGCAGGATTTCAGGTAAAGCCCCAGCCTCAACTTGATCCCACAGGGATGCTCTCTGCAGTGTAAATTCTACCTCTGAATCTATCTCAACTTGAAACAGATGAGCTGTGTTCATATTCGTGCACCAGTCAGTCACTGGCTAAGGACCACTGGGGGCGGAGTCAATTCCGAGCACTTCCAACTCCATCCAGGTGCTCAAGGGCAAGCTGCAAGCAGGTTGCAAGTGGGGTCATCACAGCGAACACACTCAGGAGCCAGGACAGAGGCCCGCAGAAATAGTGTCAGTGATTCAGGGAACAAGGCTAGGATAATACTGGCTATATTTGCTAATTGATTGCATCCCCCTAAAGGAAGGAAGCCACCCCCCAACACCCCACAGATATGTTTACTGTTAGATCCCTAATATCATTTGCATAGTACCTGCCACATTACTGGCAATCAATACATTTTTTGAATAGATGAATAAAGCTACTAGAGCAGTGCATGGCATATAAAGAATGTTCAACTAATGTGATTGTTCATAACAAGAATCTATGCTTTTCATCCCGCACTTAGGTTTCCAACCATAAGTGAGCGAAGCTAGGGCATATAGCTTCAGAAACATGAGCCATTAAGAAATAAAAAGTCAGCTCTGGAAAGAGACTGGCCCTGGAGAAGACGTCTGAGTTTTTAATAAATAGACACGTCAATTGTAGTTGGAGGCAGATAATAGGGTGAGAGATGAACGAACTAATCCTACAGTCAGAACAGGGAAAGTCTAGCCACAGGACAATTGCCCAAGTCACTAAGTACAGCTGCAGGGTTCTAGGCAGCTCAGGATCTGATCTTGTGTGGCAGAAGGCACGATCTCAGGGCCTCAGTGGAATAGACAGATTCAGGACAAAGATTTGGTCCTGGCAGAGTGCAGGAGCACTGGGCACAGATAATAAGGCAAAAACACAAGCCCATCCAGTGGTCCACAACCTTTTTGGCACCAGGGACCAATGCTCCTGTGAGAATCTAATGCTTGATGATCTGAAGTAGAGCTGAGACAGTGATGCTACCACTGGTGAGCGGCTGTCAGTACAGATGAAGCTTCACCCCCTCGCCTACCATTCACTTCCTGCAGTGGAGTGTGGTTACCAACAGGCCATGGACCAGCACCAATCTGCAGCCCAGGGGCTGGGGACCCCCCTGCCATAGACTATTAGGTACCTCAAATGGCAAGGAGAAGTGACACTTTCTGTTAGGCCAAGCTATTGAGAGTTATATCTGTTAGAATTCCTGGTTGCAAGGTAGAGGGATCAACTCATCTCAGGACTCACTTCATTTCTGGGCAAACCAGGACAGTTAGTCACTCTTCTGTGAGGAAGAGAAACTATTACAGGATGGGTTGCCTAGGAGGCAGACTCTAAGACAGAGATCAGCTTACAGCAGTTGTATCAGGAAGTGGCCTTGGGCTTACCACTTAAGGAAGAGAAAGGAAGAGAGGGAAGCGCAAGTGGGCAGAGGGGAAAAGAAGGTCTTGAAATGCAGTCTCAGTACAGGCCTCAGCCAGCCTCACAGATTGCTCTGAGACCAGGGTGGTCCTTCAGAGTCGCCCCGAGTTTAGCACTGCCAGCTTCAGCAAATAAAAACACAGGATGGCCAGTTAAATTTGAATTTTAGACACACGATGAATAATTTTTTAATACAAATATGTCTCATACAATACTTACAACATACTTAACCCGAAAAACTTTTTTATTGTCTATTTGAAATAGTCTGAGCGCTGTGTATTTTATCTAGTAATTCAGATGGGGTGAGGGGGCCAGGTCTTTCTGCCCTATGTTAACCAGCAGATTCAGCCTGTCCCTGTAAAGGGGGTTTGATCTTGGGTCATGAGGCTCTTTTCAGCTGAGGCAATTCTGAGGAGTGCTGACAGCTGAGGGCTGCCTGCTAGCAGCCCACTCAACAGCTGAGAAAATAAATTCTTCAGACTTGAAAGGGGATTTGGAGAACTCATCACAGTGTCTACAGAAACAGAATCTGGGTAACTTATTTATTGGAATGTACTGTAAGAATATTGTGTTCACAGAATCAACAGGAGGGCTGAGGAATTAGGCTCAGAAAATAGCCCTGGAGCTGAGCAGCAGGAAAAACATGCCAAGGTCACACTACAGGAACAATCTGCCTTGCTGCTGCAGATACCACAAGCTACTTTCACCATCCAATGAACTCTCAACCCTGCTGCTGCCATATTGAATAATGTCCTTGCACTATTGTGTGAGATGCTAAGTAATGATGTGAGCATCCGACTGGCCAATTTGGGTCACATGTCCACCCCCCCAGCTTCTGCGATGGCAGGGGGTGTCCTGCTTACCATCCAGTCTTTCACAAATGAAATTCTCCTTAAAAATAAAAAAGGTTTATTAGGGTCTGGTGTTAGGGACAACATTAAGAGCCGGTGACTCTCTAAACGCTCCTCATGGTTTGCATTAATTCTCTTCCATGGCTCCCAACAAATGTGATCATGAAACGGGGTGGAGAAAATTATGTATGATCACAGAAGATCTAATTTTTTCAAATATGACATTCAAAGAGCAATGGGTAACCCTCTAAAAACCCCAAGAGCAGGAATGAATCTAATTATGTAGATACTTTACCCAAACACAAGGTGACTTCTAATGCAAAGCTAAGTGTCTTTCATGTGTGAAGTTTACTTTCTGTGGCTATAGGACCAGCCTTGCTGTATTTTATATCTGAGAAAGAATAAGCAGACCACTCCTTCAAATGAGAGATGATATTCATCTCATGTTTATTCTTAGGTTTATGGACTGATGTAGTATATCGACAAAGAATATAACATTTTAATATATGGGATATTTTACCGATAAATGAATTTGGAGGCACGAAATAGCAAAGGAGTACAGGAGCTTTTTCAGGATAGGTCTTACTGGGTAGCTGTGACCTGGCGGAGTCACCAGGCTTTGCAGGTTCATAGTCCTACAGATTCAGAAATTTATTTTGTTCTCTTTTTATCTACCCATCCTTACATTATCTATGCATCCATCTAAACATCCATTTGACAAATGTTTATTAAGCATCTAGTATGTGTCATGCATCGTAGTTGGTACTGGGAATGCAATAGTAAACAAGAGAGTCAGGGTTGTTACTCTGTGTAGCTTACATGCTACTGGTAAGAAGGGCAAAAAAAAAACAAGTAGACAAATTAATGTGCAACTTTTCATCTGCAAGGAAGGAAACCAATAAGAGGCTGAAGTCGAAACTAAAGGGTGGGAAGAATATAACTTCGATAGGGTGGTAGGAATTTGTTCTTGCTAAATAAAACCAGTTTATAAGCCAAACTGCATCTCTCCAAGGATGAGGGGTTCAAATTTTTTTAAAAACTACTTTTAGAAAAGCAAGTCTTTTTCATTTTCCATGTTCCAATGATGTAGAACAAATGTCTCATAAATATTGAAGGTACCCGTGTCTCCTAAAGGCATTTGAGTTTTGAATCCTAGACTAGAGTCTTCTAATCAGATTGTCTGCCACCTGCATTAGAAAACAGAAGGTTGCTTGATCGATTTGGAATTAGAACATAAGGTAGACATTGCTGTACTGTAAGACAGTGTTCTTGAAATGTCAAGGCTACTTGTGGGCTGTGAAACCAACCCCAAAATGTTGTTTACTATTGTTATTATTTTTAATAAAAGAGACTAGAAGAGAAATAACCAGAGTACATGACACATAGACTGGTTGCTAACTGCTTTGTGAAATTTTTGCTTGTTATATGTATGTGAGAAGACATATGTTCGAAATTCAAATCTATTTCTTACAGTGGGACATAGAAATTCTACTTTTTTTCCAAAAAGAGATGGAACTATGCAAAAAATGTATGAGTAAATGTGATATTAAGAGCACAACATGTCTATGCTGCAGAAATACACATAATTTTGAGAAGCAGAGTGACACAGAGGGCAGACTTAGAAGTCAAACGCACCTCAGTTCAAACCCTAGCTCTGCCCTTGTTGGCCGAGTAGAATAGTTAGGCACACTACTATGATAACAGTAGCTAACATTTATGAGCACTTACTCTGCCAAATGCCATATATGGATTATTCGCCTGAATTTTTAAGTTAGGCACCATCAGTTCCATTTTTCAGATGAAGACAATTTGGCCCAAAAAAGTTAAGAATCTTACTCAAGATCACATGACTGGCATGTGGAGAGCCGGGAACAGACCCGTCATGTGTTTCTGCTACCCTTAATAAATTATCAAGCCTAGATGTATTAATATATCAAACAGTAGGGAGTATTCTTGTAGCCAGCGTGCTTGGCTCTCTCTACATGCAGGCACATGGTCCCTGACCTACCTGCAACCCTGCCCAGGTTTAGTCTCTAACAGAAAATTCTGATAGGAATCTTGGCATGGTAAAACTGGAAGCACGACAGTGATATTTGAGCACGGTAGTCTGTCTACTCCTGCTAAAGCTTCTTCTCGATGTAAACTAATTCTAGTAATTATGAACTTCTAGGGCCTCCATCCATTGGTTACCTTTCTATCTCCTCAAATATTCCATTAAAACCAGGCTTGTGCTCTGCATCCAACCAAGGAAACCTATTCTACCCGTATCCCATCACTCTCTAGAGTTTGAGTTGCTGTAGAAGTCATTTTGTAACCGCACACAGACTTGATTTCTTTAAGATAGCTTTTTCTCTGATTCAAACAGGCTCTGCCTAGTATAATGGGATCATGACTCACTTACTTTTTCCACCCTTATCCTTCTACCTTTGCATGCCTGCTCCCTTAACCTTTAAACCTTAGGACATAAGGTTCCCAGCTAGTGTCAAATCTTTTAAGAATAAAGCCTCAGATCTATGGATCATGAGAACAATAAGTTTCGGTTAAACTAAGGATAACATTTGCCTTTACGTGTGTTTCAGCTCCAGACCCATGGAGGCAGAACAGCCCCACAGACCAGTTTTCCATGGGACCAGAAGAGATGATGCCATGGCTGATTCCAGAACTGGACACAATAATCAATAACCCCAGCCCTTTCCAATCAGTAGTGTTCACAATGGCAACTCCCTTAGTTTCCACGACTAAGGATTTTCCCCTATATATTTGTCCCCTTGAGATACCCGGGGAGCCAGGTTTTTGAGAGCAATAGCTCACCTGTGTCTCCAGGACTTGCAGCTCTCTAGAATAAACCCTTACTTTCTTTGCTGTAAAACCTGTACTCATCTCATTGACTTAAGTGTGCCCAGGCCAAAGGACTCCTTTTTGCTTAAGTAACAATTTCTTCTCTTTATCAAACATTAAATACTTTCACTCTTGCCTTCTGTTCTCTACATATATTCTGTGTGTGAAGAATTCATTCATTCTTTCAGCCTTTTATAGATAGCTCTAAGATCTATAACCTTAACTCTGACCTCTCTCTTGAGTTCCAACTCATTTCCCATGGTCCGATGAACATTTCTAAGTATACACGGGACTATTAAACTTTATATCTAATAGCATCTCCCTAAGCCTCTCCTTTCTTCTGTTCTATAGCCTATATTGATCCTATGTTTATAGTATGTGTCAGATACTTCTATTCAACAAAGCCTCAGAACAGAAATTTCTTTTCTTCATCTCTTCCCTCATTTAATCAGTCCTCAAATTCTGAAATTACCTCTTTCTATTTATTTTCATGGCCACCACACTCTCTCAGACCTTTATCTCCTTCTGCTTGGAGTAGCCCAAACCAATGGCCTTCAGGCTTTTTCTCCTTTAATCCAGTTGAAGAAGCCATTCCAAACATGGCCCTTTATTTATATCACAGTCTTTTAGGAAATACTCAAATTAAGAGATACTTCCCCTTTCTGGATCACCCCACACCTTAATCAAATTGCCCAGAGGCAAAAGTGAGCCGAGTTACATAAGCCTTATTGCCTACTAAATGCTAAGGCTGAAACACCTTTAGAGTTCACCCACAAGGTTTTGAGTGCTCTGCCTGAAGGTCTGAAACTTCTATTATCTGGGCAGCCTCAAGCTATTCATCTATTCATCTATCTGTTTATCTATCTATCTATCTATCTATCTCTCTGTTTATTGCAGGTTTTTAAAAGATTTATTTATTTTTATTATGGTGACATTAGTTAACAAAGTCCAATATGGTTCAGGTGTACAATTCGACAGTAAGGCATCCATACACTGCGTTGTGCGTTCGCCGTCCATAGTTACCTTTCTTTCTGTCACCACATATTTCACCCCTTTTCCCCCATCTACCTCCTCTTCTCCCCTCCCCCTGGGCATCCCCAAGCTTTAAGAAGACACTGTTTGCTCATGGTTTGCATCACAGTGGTTAGTCCTAGGACCTTGCAGCAGATTTTCTGACTATTCTTTCAGAGAGGGGAGAGAGGTGTTTTGCCCTTTGTATTTCTTTCCCTGGAGCAAAGCGTTGAGCCCTTGGTGAAATTTAATTACAAACTTTGTCTAATGCAGTTATGATCGCCACACTTAAAATTCCATGATAATTGTCGTATGCAGGAGAATTTCCAATAATTTGCATAGCTACTCCCCTGGAAAGGAGGCGTGCGGGCTGTACATGGTGACTTTCTTCCAGAGACTAGTATGGGAAGTTGGGGAAAGAGCACAGTGAAGACACCTGACAAACACTGCTTCGGGCTGGGGATCACTGTTAACATCAACGGTCAGAAATCACGTTCGTAGTATGTCCCCTTGATTGGATATGTGAAGTGGCACTTCACATCTGTGATCTTCTCCTCCTGTTGGAGCCGCCAGCCCCCGAAAGACACACGGACCACCGGAACTCAATGAGTTACAGGAAACACTATTCAGCCAGCTGGGTCTGCCAGGGGTATGCAGACCCCAAATTAAGCAGCCCCGAAATGTAGAGGTACAGGGTTTTTAAGCCCTAAATCCCATTCTTCATTCTGTCTAAACACAAAGGGCTATCTTTCTTCTATGCACTACCTGTCAACTCACAGGTCAGGTGCGTAAGCGGGGTTACAGAAGCAGAAAGCTTGTTTAGAATGTTATGTTCCTATAATTAAAGGCCTACATGCCTATAGCAATAGCAAACAGTAATTTCCAGTAAGAGTCAATTTTTCAGCCACCACACCCCAAAATCCATAATCCTAGTCTGTTCCTGAGAACAACATCAAACAAATTCCAATAGAGGCACAACCTGCAAAATAGCTGATAATACTCCTCAAAACTGTCAGACATTAAAAACAAGAAAAGCCAGAGAAACTGTCACAGAGTTGCCTAAGGAAACATGACAACTAAGTGTAATATGGTATCCTGGATGGGATCCTGCAATGAAACAGGACATTGGGTAGAAACTAAGGAAATCTGAATAGAATATGATATATTCGTGGTGGCTGAAAAATGACTGCTAGAAATTTATTACTTGCAGGAAATTACTGCCTGGCTATAGCCCATGGGAACGTGGCTATCGCTATGGGAACATAGGCTATCGCCCATAGGAACATAACATTCTAACAATAAGCTTTCTGCTTCTGTACCCTTGCTTGCACACCCTACCTGTGGGTCAACAGGTAGTGAATAGAAGAAAAATAGACCTTTGTGTTCAGACAGAATGAAGAATGGGATTTAGGGCTTAAAAACCCTGTACCCTCTACATTTCAGGGCTGCTTAATTTGGGTTCTGCATATCCCTGGCAGACCCAGGTGGCTGAATAAAGAGTGTGTTTCCTATAACTCACTGAGTTCTGGTGGTCTGTGTGTCTTTCGGGCGCTGGGGGCTACAACATATTGAGTTAGTAATAATGTCTTAATATTGCTTGGTTAATTGTAACACATGTACCATACTACTGTAACATGTTACTGGCCGAGCTGAGGTATACAGGAAATGTGTCCTAGCTGCTCAATTTTTCTGTAATCTAAAGATTTTTCTGTAATCTAAAACTTTTAAAAAATAGTCTATTTTCAAAAAAAATTAATTATGATTTTCGTTTCATTTTAGAAATAAGATTTAAGTTTATCCCCGTCCTGTTTCCCCACTAACTACGCTTGTGTCTATCCGCCCCTCATTTCTCAGTGCTCCTGCTCCCCAGCATATGCCATCGATTTCACTCAGATAAACTCTTATAAGAATTCTCTGCAGATTTGGGTGTTTCTTACCACGACAGGGAGATAGGGCTAGGTAATTGTAGTGCCCCTCGTGCTGTGGCAGCAGATGGTTGGAGCTTGCTGGGAATGGCAACAATATGTAGTGTGTACCAGAAGGGGTTCTATGGAAAGTAATCTTTCTGATCATACATTTCTAACTAGGGCAAGTCATGGTGAATAGTCATGCCTCAGGCCTGTAACTTCTTTAGTAAAAGGCCTATCTCTGCCTTCAGCCAGCCCAGTCTGTTGTTGTTGTGCTTCTAGGTTAACACACCTTTGAAACAGATGCTACCCTCAGGAGAGCACATAAACTTGTTAACTATACAATCCCTGCCTTGCTTTCTCTCATCATGTAATCTCCCTTACATTTCTTCTTTAATTTCAAATGCATAAAAACTGATAAACTGTCCTTCTCCAGAACATTTGAGATCCTGCTCCCAAAAATTGTCTTCAACTTTGGCTCAAATAAACCCTTAAAACATTCTCTACAGGTTAAGACATTCTGTTAAGGGTGGAAAATTTTCCAGTAAACCAGCATTAAGGATTTACTCTGCTTCTCTAATCTGCTTATTTGTTTGATGTTAACCAGGGTATGATTCTAGGCTTTATAAGCTGCCTCTTTTGGGAGCTCAGGACTGATCTCTTCTAACCCTGCATGGTAGAGAGTCAGTCGCCAGCGGCTAATAAAGGTTCACAATTCATCTCGATTGGCTCCATGGGCCTTAGATTTGATCAAACCACAACATTTGGAGGCCCCAGCGAGTTTTCTCCAAAGAAGGAGATCTCCTAAGACCCATGACCCTGGCCAACTTGGGCGAGGACCTGCCTTGTCCAGGGGACGGCCGCTGAGAGACGTTCCTCAGCCCTACACGCCAGGCAGACTTGCCCAGGAGAGCAGGTGGACAAAAGGTTCAATTCTGTAACAACTGGGCACGAGCCATCTGGAGCAGCTTCACTGGCGAGTCAGACTGCACTACAGGTATCCAGGTTTTTGGGTATCTGTCGGGGAACTAGTGGAAGGCTGGATGCAGCAATACTTCCCTAGTTCGGTCAAGGTCTGAGACGTCAGACTTGACAACAGGTTTTTGGGTACACTAGCGTTTTGTGTTCTGTATTGTGTCTATCTGTCCGGACTGGTTTTTGTCTGTCTATATTGTGTCTGTCTATCTGGATTGGTTGAATGTACTGTTTTCCTTAGGTCTAGCCTCCATGGCCCTGTCTGACTAGACTCTGGGTCAGCGACTGATCCTAGCCCTGGCTTATTTGGCTTTTGTGGGGAGTTTCCTTTTCTTGCCTGTTTTTACTAATATGGGTCAGGCTTCTTCCTCGAATCGTCCTACCCACCTTCAGTGCCTCCGTAACCACTTTAAGGATTTCAGGAGACGAGCCTGAGCCTACGGAGCTAGCGTCACTCCCTTTGACCTTCAGAGGGTCTGCCAGTTAGACTGGCCCACATTTGGAACAGGGTGGCCATCAGAGGGGTCACTCGACCTGCAAACAGCCTTTCAGGTACAGAATATTATCTACAGTGATCACAGGCTTCTTTTCAAATAGTACAGAAAGGTTTAAATTGGAATTTGTGGGCAGTGGGGATGCACCGAAGATTCTGATGGCAGTGGCTTCCATTTATTGTGCGCTTAGGGTGTCCCTAGCAGTGTGCTAGGTGCTTTGCGTTGCTGCGGCAGTTAACTTTTGACAACGTTCTTTCGTTCAGTGGTTCAGCACCTGTCATGTGCCTGCTGCATAGTGGTAGGGTGCTAGCTGTTTTTTATTCTTGTTTTTCAGATGAGAAAACTGAGAGAAACCACAGGGACTAATCTCTCCTTTGGAGACTAGGTTACTCATCAGCCACACTGGGATGACTGCGAGTCATACCGGCTGTGTACCCCTATTGTCCCCAAAGACCCTAATAATAGGAGGGCTGTGAATTTAGCCTTTGTCAGTTAGTCAGCCCCAGATATTAGAAAGAAACTGCAGAGGACGGAAGGGTTTGAAGGAAATAACCTGTCTGAGCTGGTCAAGATAGCCGGAAGAGTATTCAACAATAGAGATGAGGTAGATATGGCACAGACTAAGAAGATGACCAAGGTCCTGCTTGCAGCCATGCAAGGAGCCCAGCCAAAGGGACCGCCAGGAAAAGGCAGAGGCCGAGAACAGGCACCCAGGGCGAACAATGGACCCAGAAGAGTCGGGTTAGAGAAGGACCAATGAAGAATAAGGAAGAAATACTAGCCCCTCTTGAGGCAATTTGGCTGCCAAAGAAAGTGGCAATCATCCATTGCCCAGGGCACCAGAACTTGGGCTCTGAGATAGAACAAGGCAACTCCTTCACTGATCAGACAGCAAAGGAGGCTGCCTGAAAACCAGTGGGACCAATTGACATTCTGCCGGCCCTACTGCCCAGGGTGCTAATGGATACCCCTACCTACACTTCAGGAGAAATTGAACTATGCAACAAGCTGGGAGGCAAAGAAGAATCTGCTGGGTGGGTTAGGCTCCCGGATGGCCGCATTGTAGTACCTGTGGCCTTGAGCCGAGACTTTATAACCCAGGTTCACCAGAGCACTCACTAGGGAGGAACCAAGTTAACTGAACTGTTAAAAAGAGACTATTACATTCCGGGGGTGCAAAGAATGGCCAAGCAGACATCAGCCCGGTGCCACATTTGTGCACAAGTGAATCCAGGGCCCTTCAAGGAAATACAACGGGACGAGACTTCATGGACAAGCACCGGGGGAACATTGGAAGTTGGATTTCGCTGAGGTCAACCCGGGAACTTTTGGATTCAAGTACTTGCTTGAGTTCATTGTTCAGAATGGACTGAAGCCTTCCCCAAGCAGGAGACCGCTCAGGTAGTAGCAAAGAAATTAGTCTCAGAAATAGTGCCTCAATTTGGCCTGCCCATAACACTGGGGTCCAACAATGGCCCAGTTCATCACCCAGATCAGCCAATCTCTAGCAAAGGTATTAGGGATCAATTGGAAATTACATTTATAGGGCTCAGAGTTCAGGGCAAGTAGAAAAAATGAATAGAACCTTGAAAGAAACCTTAACTAAATTCAAGCTAGAAACAGGAGAAAACTGGGTAAGCCTCCTTCCCTTCGCCCTATTAAGGGCACAGTGCACCTCCTACTGTAAGGGATTCACACCCTATTGTAAGGTCATCATGCCTTATGAAATAATGTTTGGAAGACCCCTCCGTCTCCTCCCCAAGTTAGGGAAAGAAAAGCTAACAGAAGTTCATAATTTTTCGCTGCTTAAGTCTTTGCAAGCTCTCTCTCACAGCGGGAGACCCACCAACTGGTCTCTGCCACCAGAACAACTGCTCAGTATCCAGTCCAGCCACACAACCACGCTCCAGGCGATTGGATCTGGGTGAGAAAGGTACAGCCTGCTTCTCTTGAGCCCCGCTAGGACGGACCATTCGCTGTCATCCTCGCAATGGACACCGCGGTCAAGGTAGCTGGATGCCATCATTTTATTCACCATACCAGAATCAAGGCTGTGTATCCACCGCAGATATCAGAACAATGGACACTGCGTCGGACAGAGGACCCACTAAAAATAAGATTATCAACGGTCCAGTGTGGACCATCTTAATTCTCTCCGTCCTAAAGTAAGGGGGTCTTTGTATGGCTTTAGGTGAAACCTGACAGAATAGGAGAGGATTAGACCTACTGTTAACTACGAATGTCAAAAAAGGGTGCAGGCAGTGAAACTCATGGTTCTCAGAGCTCACTACCCATCCAGGTTGATGAATCAATTATTTGAATTCCCCTAGAAAACCAGTGGGGAATGTTAAGGGTGGAAAATTTTCCAGTAAACCGGCATTAAGTATTTACTCTGATTCTGTTAACCAGGGTGTGGTGGTCTGCTCAAGGATATGCTAATGGCCAACTTTTGATTTTGTAATCTGCTTACTTGTTTTGATGTTAACCAGGGTGTGGTAATCTGTTTACTTGTTGACCGGGAGGTGGTTCTAGGCTTTATAAACTGCCTCTAATGGACGCTCTGGACTGATCTCCTCTGACCCTGCCTGGAAGAGAGTCAGTCGCTGATTGGCTAATAAAGGCTCACAATTCATCTCAATTGGCTCTGTGGGTCTTAGATTTGAGCAAACCACAACAGTAAGAAAATAATCCTGCTAAGGAAGAGGCAAACCAAAGCTAGAGAGCCAAATCCTTCCCTTTCACCTGTTTTTTTATGGCCTTCAAGCTAAGAATAGTTTTTATGTTTTTACATGATTGAAGCAATAAAAATTGTGTCCATGACATGTGAAATTCAAATTTCAGTGTCCAGTGTCAGTTTTATCGAAATACAGCCACACTCATTTATTTATATATTTTCTTTGGATACTCTCCTGCTACAATGAGAGCTGACTAGTTGTGATCGAGTGAGATGCTATGGCTCATGAAGGCTAAAATATTTACTATTTGGTTCTTTATGGAAAAAGTGTGCTGACACTTGACCCAGACCAGCAGTCCCCAATCTTTTTGGCACCAGGGACCGTTGTTCCTATGAGAATCTAAGGCCTGATGATCTGAGGTGTTGCTGAGGCCGTGATGCTAGCCCTGGGGAGCGGCTCCAAATACAGGTGAAGCTTTGTGCTTGCTGGCAGGCTGCTCACTTCCTGCTGTGCATCGCATTTCCTAACAGGCCACTTACCCCTTACCAGTCTGCAGTCTGAAGGTTGGGGACCCTTGACCTAGACCATTAGTTTCTACTTTGGCTGCACATTGGAATTGTTTGGGAAACTTAAGAAACACTGATGGTATGGATGCCTAGTCTAAGAGATTCTGATTAATTGGTACCTAAATCGGCCCAAGTCAATTAGAATGTGCAGGCAAGTTCAACAACAGTTGATCTAGGCTAGTGTATCTCAAACTTTAATGTGATATGAAACACCATAGAGCTTGTTTAATTACAGGTTCTAATTTCGTAGTTCTGGGAACTGAGATTCTGCATTTTTAACAAGCTCTCAGGTGATGCCAAGGCTGCTGGTCTGAAGACCATACTTTGAATTACAAGAATTTATTCTAGCCCTTCCCAGAAAGGGAAAAACCATTTCCATATGTCTTTTCTCTTAAAGGTAGGTTAAAAGATGCCACAAATGCCACAAATATCACAGACTTCTTAAGCAACCTCAGTGGACCGGAAAGCTACCCTAGGAATGGCTTTGAATACCTGCCTTCACATCAATTTATTTTGCAGAGGCAACGAAAGAATAATTACAGCTTTCTCCTTTCACTCTCTCATTCCTTGGAGGAAGTTTTTGAGGAGTGTGTACAAAGCAATCCTCTGTTGGTTAACAGCCTTGAAGTTGTGTGTGGATTAACAATGAGTCCAAGGCCAGTGACTAGGGGAACGCTTCCCTGATTAGCTATGGTCGAACTTCAGGAATTAAAGAAGAGGAAGAGAATGTCCTTTGGGGCATGGAATGCTCTGGTATCTAAATCAGCCCAAGTCATTTGAAACCAATCCTTTTGGGTAAAATTGAAAAAAGAGACACTACCAAATCCGTGAAGACATTTTAACCCTAACTTCTCCACCCTCAATAATGTAGAATTTCAGAATCTTTTTATTTTATTGTTAAATTGGTGGGTATATCTTTTAAAACACTTTTGCCTGTCAATGACCTAGAGATTGCTGAGTGTTTATCACCCTAAACCTATTTATTAGTGGGATCTACTTAATCTTCTGAAATATAAATATGCATGAACCTTAAATTAAATATGTTTAAATGATAGTGATGATCCCTATGGGAAAAAGTTTCACTTCCTATTCCTTTGTCTCTGCAATGAAAAGCCACCTCTAGGAAATTATGTAATTGCATTCTCAATTTGCATAGGAGAAAAGTCTTCTTTCCCTAAGTGTTGGGGTCTGCTTTTGAGATGCAAATGACCTGACAGTGACTGAAACTTTGATGACTCAACCCTAGATGTCACTGTGCAACTGAAAGCCCACGCAGAATGCAGACCCAGGATGCCATCAAACTGTGATAGTTAATGGGATATAGGGAGGAGGGTGGCTTTTAGAGCTAAGGAATCTCAGCTGGATACACTTCTGGATTAGTGGGTATCCAATTAGGTGTCAGCCTCTTTATACGCATCCTGTACCCTCTCCCTTTCCCACCCCTATCTGCTCCTCTTAGAATTTCTTTAATCAGATAAAGAGAAATGATAGGAGAAATAGAAGTTTTAACATTTTTCTTTTTCTTTCTTTCTTTCTTTTTTTTTTTTTTAGAAGAGGCAACCCATGGTTGACCTCACAGACTGCAAGGACCTTGTCAATTTACAATCCCTTACTTATTTTTTATGCCCACAGCACCTGGTCTTCCTAGATGGTCTCCCATCCAAGTACTAACCAGGCCCAACCTTGCTTAGCTTCCAAGATCAGGCGGGATTGGGCTTGTTCAGGGTAGCATGGCTGTAGACTAACATTTTTCTATATAGTTTTATTGAGATAAAATTCACATACCATTAAATTCACCCATTTAGAATGTACCACCCAATAGCATTTAGTACATTTACAGAATTCTGCAATCATTGCCACTGTCTAATTTTAGAACATTCATTGCCCCCCAAAGAAACCTCGTGTCCATTAACAGTCACACCGCATTCCTCTCCTTTCTCCAGCCCCTGGCAACCACGAATCTACTTTCTGTCTATGGAATCGAAGAAGGTATTTGTAGCCAGAATCTTGGACACCGGTTTCAAAATGTAGGACCCTCAGCTGACTCTTTTGCTCCTTCACCTCTTTGGGCCCCAGTTTCCTCAGCTGCCAGAGGGGTGGTTCTCAGTCTTGGTTGCACGCTAAATTCAGTTGGGGAGCTTCGAGACAATACTGATGCTCAGGCCCCACCCCCAGAGATTCTAATTCACTAGATCTGGGGTGGGGCTCTGGCACTGGAAATTTTTTAAAGCTCTGTTAAGGCAGATTTACTCCAAAGGTTTGCTATCAAAAAGTGGCCCTGGGACTTGCTGAGCTTGTTAGAAAGGCGCGCTCCAGGCTCCTCCTCAGTGCCACTGAGTCAGCATCCGGGCATTAACAAGACCGCTGGTGGTTCTCCACACATCAGAGTTTGGGAAGTTCTGCGCCAATGCCCCCTCCAGCTCTCATACTCTGTAGCCTTGTGATCCCTGCTCTTGCCTTCAGGGCCACCACGTGATTTTAGTAATCAGTTCCCATAAACCAAAGTTGACCCCACACCAGAAAACTGGCTTTTAGTTTGCTTGCCGAACAGGATACAGAAATGCCATTGGCAAAGCCTCACAACAAGTTTGTTCAGTGATAGTTAATTACACAGTAATTTGGAAGAACATCAAGTCATTTTAGATTTGCTTTACCTACTGTCCAGAAGCAAAAAAAAAAAAAAAAAAATTAGTATTTAGGTCTCAACCTGTGAAACAGCCACAGAATTCACATTAAGCAGCTTAAAATTGGTTCTGCTCCCAAAGAGCATATTGGCGATGAATACGGCCCTTGAGTTACTTTACAAAGACAGCACCGCACATGTGCCACCCCTGTCCTCCAGCAGCGCCCAGAGCCAAAGTCTTGCCCCTCCCCCCAGAACCAAAAAATCCAGGCATGATCAGAACTTGAACACTGGAATCCTTGCAGAAGTGAAAGGCTCTGTTTTGCAGGAAGATCTGCGCTGAAGCCCCTTAAACAGCCAAGATCCAAGGTCCTCCAATAAAAGCGTCCGCTTCAAGCGCTTCCGCATACCTGTTCCCCCTAACTCCTTAAAACCACATACCTGTTCCCCCTAACTCCTTAAAACCCCCTACCTGTTCCCCCTAACTCCTTAAAACCCTCCCATTGAAAATCTGCAGGATTTGGGCTTTTGAGCTTTCCCTGTTCTCCTTGGGATGTACCAAAAACTCCTGGTTTTGTACCTTGTTAAGGAGTGAGGCTATGTTACCAATGCATTACTGTTGTTGACCTATTCAGTGACCATATGCTGAATATTTTCAAGTTTCAAAGCCCCCCTTCTCCCAGCAGGATCTGAGAGAGAGAGAGCCTACCAGTGACGGAGACCTCAGACCTGAGAGAGGCTGGGAGAAGGCAGGCACCTTAACACTTCATTTGGCGGTGCTCAGGACAGCAGCAGCCCTGGCACTTACCCCCAGGGTACCACATGCTCTGGAAAGCCTGCGCTGACATTGTAAACAGGGCCTTTTCTCCCTACCTGTCAATTTTAGGAAGTAGGTTATTGGATATACGGGTTTGACTCTTTCTCTTGGTCCTCATATCCATGAGGATGGCACTAAAAAGCTAATCGGTCAACAGACATGTACTGAAAATAATACCAAGGCTGGGGGACAAAGCCTCCAAGATCTGACCAATGAGCTAAAGCATCCATAAATGGGACTATTAGCAAACAATGCATGACAGAATATAGTTGAGAGGTCAGTTGGTGGTAAAATCGGCAAGGGCTGCAGAAATTCAGAAGAAGAGTAACCGGTGCCTGCTGACATAGGGTGGAGAAGCTGCACAGCAAAGACGGCTCATGGAGGGGGGTGAGGATGGTGCCCTTATGACTATTTATTACATAGAATACTATTTGTCACATTTACTATGATCCAGGCATTGGGCGAAACTCTTTCCATATATTATCTTATTTACTCTTCTCAACAACAGAAGGCAAGATATTTATTATCCCCTTTCTGTAGATCAGGGGTCCCCCCCAAAACCCAGGCCATGGCCAGTACCTGTCCGTAGCCTGTTAGGAACCAGGCTGCACGGCAGGAGGGGAGCGGTGGGCCAGTGAGCGAAGCTTCATTTGTATTTGCAGCCGCTCCCCAGCGCTAGCATCACTGCCTCAGCTCCACCGCAGATCATCAGGCTTTAGATTCTCATAGGAGCACCGGTCCCTGGTGCCAAAAAGGTTGGGGTTTGCTACTGTAGATGATGAGACAATGTCACAGAGAAGTTAACTTGCCAAAAGTCATCTCAAACCTGGTCTAAATGACTCCTAAGTCCATGTACTTCATTATACTATATTGAATATATAGTATAATATATAACATTCATTAGTGTGTGGCAGTAGGCAAGTTCCTAACACTTTACATATATTAACTCATTTAATCCTCAAGACTACCCTTTCTGGGAGTCCCATTATTCTCAAGTTCTAGGGAAAAAACTGGGCCACAGAGAAGTTAAGAAATTTGCGTGAGGTCTAGGGTTGCCAGATAAAATATAGGACACCTGATTAAATTTGAAAAATAACACATAATTGGCTAGAATAAATACTAATTGCATAGAATATCCTTATACTAAAAATTATTCATTGTTTATTGGACAAGTTTAAGTAGGTGTCCTGTTTGTACCTGTTTGTTTTTGCTAAAGCTGGCAATCCTACTGAGGTCCTTGTGCTGGCAGGTGATAAAGCAAGGTTTGAATCAGGTGATCAGACTTGGGCCCACATGCTTAACCACGGTATTCCAACCACGGCTGGAGATGTGAGTTGGCATTAATGCCTGCCTGTTTGGAGGAAGTGAGCAGACTTGCCTTCTTTTAGTTGGATTGACGGGGAGTGAGAAACTGCAGTGGACTTTTACACCCTTTCTCAGCTCACCTTCCTGCTCCCTGCTGCCGCTGCCGCTGTCCCCACCTGCTGGTGGTACAAAAGTTAAAGGAGCCGGGCAATGAGGTTCCCGCTTTTGGTAAAATGCTTGTTTCGGATGCCAGATACAGGAGGAAAAGGAAAACAGGAAAAATAGAAAGTTGGTATAGGATTCTGCAGACATTGCCACACTTACGCCTCCCTTTATAAATAAATTTCAGGCTCACCCAGTGGGGAAACGCATGTGCCTAGAGAGCAATCGCAGAAACATGTGGCAACACCAGAGGCTGCAGTTAGTTACCTCACTGTCTCATGGACCACACTACTGGCCAGGGAACTAGAACTCTCAAGCTGCCCTCCAAGAAGTCAACTGACATAGACACAGGCCCATCAGCCCTCTGGCCGTGTCTCTTAGGCCAGGAGGCCTGACATCTCCAGGGTAGATGTGGAGTCCAGCACCAACACCTAATGCTGAAGAAACCTGGCTCAGCATCATGAGCGGCAGGGGCGCCGCAGCTGCAGAAACAAACTTCCCCAGAGCCGAAGGGGGTGAGCATTTGTATAACCGAACATCAAGCAAATATAGAACCAATCTGAGAGCTTAATGGGACCAGTGTGGTACTCAGGAAGAGGCAATATGAATTAGCAATAAGAAGATAAGCAGAAGCAGATCAACTTCTCCCTGCTGTGGAGGAACAGGGATTTATAAAAGAATTCACTGATTGTAAAAGCACACACATGCACGTTTATATTCGATAAAGCCATGCGCTATATTGTAGAGTTTATATTTAGTGCTTTTAAAATTATTTTTATTATTTCCTTTTTGTTGTTTTTCAGAGACTTGAGTTAAAGAACCCGTTGAGGTAGGGCATGCATGAGTAGTACCGAAATAGCTGAGTTGTGGTCCAAAGATGCCAAGCATTGGCAGTTTATATCTCTTCTATTTCGAAAACTTGTTAACCAGTCATGCTGCTCCATCTCCCTGTCCTCTGGGCATTCCTCCACACTGTCACTAGAGTTATTCCTCTAAAACCTGGTTGGTTTAGATCCGTATCAATTGCATGAGAGGGGAAATTACAAAAATTCAATGCCTTTTGCAATCTCTTCCCAAACCGTTTTCCAAATTCTTTTTTCATGATCTACTGCTCCTAGCACAGGCAACACCTGTCTTTTCTTTGTGGATTATCTGGTTCAAACTGAGCATGCTTCTCTTTTTCCACCTCTTTTCCAGCCCCTATTTCATACCCTCAGGACAATAGCCAACTAATCGCCGGGCATTTTCAGATCTCCACGACCTTGCGACCTTGCGTGTGTTGTTCCTTTCATCTGGTCTCTCCAGTGGTGTGCTGGAGCTGGCTCTTAATAGCTCATGTACATCTAGTCCCAACTCTGTTCAGTGACATCACGTTGGACCTTGAGATCTGCTGCAATTGCAGAATTTACACCATGGAAATTAACAAATGCTACACATCAGGGCTTTTACCCCCTCTTGGAGTGCTGGTTGTTAAACATTTGTCAACATACCTCTGTCACCTCCCCCTCTCTGCCTGGTAGATTCCTACATTATCCCCCAAGACAGAGTACTTCTCTGCAAACCTTTCTTTGACCTACACAGAGGGAAAAGGAGAAGAAAGCAACTCCTTTATGCTAAGCATCTGGGTTAGGTGCTTTACATACATAATTCTCATGCCTCTATTAAAGCAGTTGTATCATAAGTATTTATTTGTGATTGCCTCCCTGATAAGTGCTAACACCAAAGATTGCACACTCTATTGTCCTTTAAAACCCCAGAAACCTTAAAAGTATCTTTTATGAATAGTGAGTTCTTAGTCAATGCCAACTATTTATTTAAGTAAAAACTAGGAGGAAAAATTGCATTGCCTTGTTTCGTCTGTCTCTGTTCTCTCAGAGAGTACTCCCACACACCACAGTAAAGCTGAATGTTTCACCAATGTCTTCTGTTGAGTGACTTAAAAAAATCTACAATAAACAGATTTATACAAAAGTATCACCAGTATAATAACCGTGGCATGTTTACAGATGTAGAAGGTCTGTAGGAACTGGTATAGGAAGATGGAAATTTTAGGTCTACGGTAGGCAGGTAGAAAAGGCTCATTGGTTAGTGGGGCTTTTGGGTGATCATACTTGTTAAACCAGTAGTGGTAGAGGAAGTAGTTAGCGTAATACCTGGCTTGAAATTGGACTTTATAAGGTAGCTGCTGCCACCATGATCACCTGCATCTTCTTCACCATCATTATCATCATCACCATCATCAAATACTAGTGATGAGCAAGGCTACACAAAGCTAAGAAACCATTTAACTGACTCGAAGCTGTTTGGAAGCCTGTAATTCTCCTTATTTCACCCTCTCACTTTTTCTTAAATTTAGAAAACATCAAAACATTGCAAAGAAAGCTTTTTTCCCCCTGTGGTTGTTGGGATGCTTTGTAAATATGAGCCATACAGACTCACCTCCCAGTGAGAGAGGTAGACAGTAAACATTACTTTAACCTGATTTGATTAGATGCTGCAAAATGATTGACTGAAAGGAACTTCCATAAAATTTATTCAAGTCAACTTACCCAAAAGCTAGGATGTAGATAAAAAATTGTGTCACCCTCGTCCTTAAGAAAGCAGTCTACGTGGAAGCAACGGTAAAGCCTACCTGCTCTATCCTGATCTTCCTGCTGCACTAAGAAGTGTTTTTACAAAACAGAAAGGTATTTTGATCTTATTGGTTATTGGCCTTTGTCTAAAGGCTGGAGATTTGCTGCAGCAAGATCAGAATAGAGATTACTGCGGGTTGCAGAGGGGCTTCATGGAAGAGATGAGACCTGGAACACAGGCAGAGATAGATGGATTGTGAAGGATGTCTTGAGGGAAGAAAGCAGCTGGGGTAAATGTCTAGAGCAGCATTTCCTGCTCTGTGTTTTGCAAAAGCAGTATCTGGCAAAGAGAATTCTAAGAAGTTGGGGAATATTGTACGTACAGTTTTTGGGTTAGACTCTGAGAACATCTGAAGTGAAGAAACCTGTTTAACTTTGTTGAACTTAAGTGTCCCAAATGTGCTTGATCATAGAATATACTTTTGAGGAATGCCTATTAATATCTTTCAGAATGTTCATGTTCTATGGAACCTTTTGGGGATTTTCTGATCATACTACCTTATGATCACACGTTCGGCAGTGCTCCTTTGCTTTGCTTTGATGTGATTTGGATTTAGTCGATTTTTCCCCTTCATCCCTAACTTCCATTTTCCATCTTAAGTACCCACTTTCATGTGTTTCATATATCTCTTTAAATATGTTTTTATTTTATTAAAGTATTGTTTTGTGTGTGTGCGTGCTATGAATTTTTTTCTCACTATTTTTCCTCACTCAGCACTATGTTTTGAAGATCTAAGATCGTTGTTGCTCATTCAGCTCATTTGTTGTTTTTATCTGCTGCACAATATTCCGTAGTATGCAGCCCACCCACTTCTCTCACCCATTCCTCCACCGAAGGACACCAAGTTTGGTGGCATCAGGGATCTTGAGATTGGGACACCCAAACAGAATAATGATATCTACTGGATGAATAGTTTGAACAGTTTTCTTCTATTGAGTAAATAAATAACCTGTCCAATTTTGGCAAGCTGACCTATCAAGCCCAACTAATGACAAAGAGTGAATTTCAGAAGAAGCAGCCTTCAGATTGTTTGCTAGAACAGGAACTGAAAATCATTTAGCTCAGAATGTCCAAATATGCCACCCAAAACTGTAACTTTATGCAATTTTCAAGATTGCATCCTTGACCTTAAATATGACTGTTGAAAATAAAGCATTCTCTTGAAAATGCAAAAAGGAAAAAAAATGGCTCAATAGAGGCCTATGGCAAGAGGGTTTGAGCAGTCTGCCCAGTTGAGCAGGTGAGGGAAGCAGGGGGGATTGGCATCAGGTCCTGAAGAGTTTCATGGGGAGTTCACGATGAGACACATTGACCTTCTCCTGATTTCCACCCCTGGACCATCCACTTCTTATTCAGTGCGCTAAACAGAGTATTTAATATCAGCAATCCTCTACTTCAGGTAGTGACCATGGAAGAGATATGGCAATTTTGGGGAGTCAACTTCAAAGGAAGCTTCTTATGGTGTTGAACAGGAAGTATCATAGAGTTCAAGAACTTCCGAGGAATAGAGGAAACTCTTCCAAGTCATGAAGGTACCTGGAATTTGTTCTCAACTTGGAAGCTTTCCATTTCCTTCAACAAGTGTGTCATTGTGAAACCTCTCTCAATACTCGACTGAAGTTCGGATGGACAGTGAGAGCAGTGTTTCCAGGCAAAGGGGCTGACAGGACACGAGAAATATATAGAGAGAAAAAAAAGAAATTTCTTAAATTCCAGCATTATGTAGATCTTTGCCATAGCCAATATTCATGAATATTATTGATAAAATTATGACTGAATTTAGAGAATGAACTAGTGTATGTACAAATGGAGAGATTTAGAATTTTCTGTAACTGGGGTTAGTTACCACCAACAGAAGAAACTCTTGAGTACAGTAAGGAAGGAAGGTTTACTGGACAACAGAAGAAAAGGAGCTGAGTTAAACCACACAGAGAGACTTCTGGATGAGACTAAGAATTTTTACTATAGAAGGATAGATTTATATAAAAAAAATATTGTATGTTATTTGTAGAGTTGCTTCTTCCCCTTGGCTCAGTAGCTCAGTGCTTAGAATGAAGGAAGTATTCAGAAAATATTCTTTGAATGAAGGATTCAATATAAGTAACTTAAATTAACTGGTGGCTATTGCATTGAGTTTTCTTGTTTGTTTGTTTAAGATTTTATTTCTTTAGAGGAGTTTTAGGTTTACAGAAAAATTGAGAAGATACAGAGATTTCCCACATCCCCCCCCCGCCCTTTCCTCAAACATGCATAACCTTCCCCATTATCAACACTCCTCATCAGAGTGGTACATTTGTAATAATTAATGAAGCCACACTGACACATCATGGTCACGCAAAGTCCATAGTTAACCTCAAGGTTCATGCTTGGTGTTGTACATTCTCTGAGTTTGGACAGATGTATAATGATGTGCATCCATCATTACAGTATGACATCCTAAATCATGTATTTTCACCAACCTAAAAATCCTCTGTGCTCCATCTACTCATCCCTCCCCAGCTGGCAACCACTGATCTTTTTACTGTCTCTATAATTTTTCCTTTTCCAGAGTGTCATATAGCAGGAATCTGACAGCACATAGCCTTTTCACATTGGTTTCTTTCATGTAGTAATATGCATTTAATGTTCCTCCATATTTTTCCATAGCTTTTAGCTCATTTTTATGTGCATGCGTGTGCTGAATAATATTCCATTGTCTGAATGTACCACAGTTTGTTTATCTATTCACCTACTGAAGGGCATCTTGGTGGTTTTCAAGTTTTGACAATTATGAATAAAGCTGGTATAAACATCCGTGTACAAGTTTTTGTGTGGACATAAATTTTCAACTCTTGCCAAAGTACCAAGGAACACAATTGCTGGATTGTCTGCCAAACTGTCTTCCAAAGTAGCTATACCAAGTTCATTTTATTACATACATATAAAAAGCTGTAAGTCAAGACTAGTGGCCACAGTGAAAGAGCTAGGTGAGCAGTCAATTTATGGAAGGGAATCCTAATAAGGCTTATTTTGGGTGGGATCTCTTGCATGTTGGATTATCCTGGGGTAGGGGAGCTGAATGTTGGGTCTAGTATCACTGTTTGATTAGATTTACTTGTGTCTCCTAAATCACAGAAAAATATACGACTGTGTCTCAAGTGTGAGACTGCCATGTTCACGTCCTTGGTCCAGGACCTTTGCTCCCAGTACGATATAGTCAAATGAGCTGTACTTAGATTAGCCTCCGGTGTGGAGCAGCACCGTGCCACGTGTGCGACTCTGTAGCCAAACACAGCCCGAGCCTGCCAGATTTTTCACGGAGCAAACAACCCATCTGTTCATTTGGCACTTTACTGACGTATGTGGGAAGGGGACAGATGCGAGGGCCTGGCTTCCAGCCCCAGCAACAATAGCAATGACTTAAGAAGAATATTTACTTTGTATGTTTAATTGGATATTTGGAAATAAGCTTTAGAAAAATCAATAAAAATGTCACAAGCTGTGGGGGAACTTTGAGATCATGAATTTCTTCTCCCTGGTGTTGAACAATAATTGTCCTGTGAAGGAAAAAAACAAAACAAAACAAAACCTTTTTAAAAAGTGTTTCTACACAGGCATGAGTCTAAAATGCAATCAATCTTTTTTCTCTCTCTCAAATAAATATATCATACACATACATATACATATACAGATATTTATTTCAATATCTTATTTGGTATATAGGGAGGTAGAGAAAATATAAGTTATCATCTTTGCCTATTTTTGAGAAATATTTTTGTCCAAGGGCACTTAGGAAGTTCTACTAATTAACCCCTTCTGCCAGGGTTACTAACTGGAACTTTGTGCACAAGCGGTCAGAATATCTGAACTTCCCCTCCCCCCATGCTACATAGAGCTTGTTACCTTGTGGAAGTCATTTATTTCCCTGGATTCGGTTTATTTGGATGCAGCTACTTCTAATACCCAGGATGCTGACTCTCCCTTTTTGACCAATCTCTTTCTCCTAGAGTACCTGGGTGAAGAACGTGTGGGCATCAGCAGTCTTTGTATCATCTGGCATCCTATGTAAGGAAGAAATGTAGTGGCCACCCAGTATTCATGCCCCTTATGGTGGTAACAGCTCTGAGTTCCTTTAGGGGAGCCACCCTCACCCCCACTTTCTCTCCATGAGTTCTGGTTAGGGCTCTGACCCAGATCCCAGGGTATTAGTGCCACAAATCCCCCAGGACCCAAGACCAGTCCAATCAGAATGAACCCCAGGACTTCTTCTGTCTCAGAAAGACTTTCTTTCTACCTGGAAGAATGTGAGGCCAGAAGTACGGCCATCAGCTTATTATCAGGGGAGCATGGTAAGATGATTGCTGATGTCTCAGAAAGGAGCCAACATAGGAGTATGAGACAAAAGCTGAAGAAATGGAAGAGGTCCTAATGACATAGTTCGAGTGCCTGAAGCCTTGGACTTCTTAGTTCCTTGAACCAATAGGTCTTCTTCTTGGCTTAAGTTATGTTGGGTTTTCTGTCATATGCAGAAAGAGCCCTAAATTTCCCAAATCTTGGTCACTTTCAGTTTTTGGCAATTATGAATAAAGCTGCTATAAACATCTGTGTACAGGTTTTTGTGTGGACATAAATTTTCCACTCTTTCATGATAGTACCAAGGACTTAATCATTACAAATGTTAACGTTAGTTATTATATCCTGACATAAGGCAGTTATGGTCAAAAATAGTACAAAAAAGGTAACTCAAAAATCTTTCAAACAGCACAATAAAACCTAAAGAAATAAATTAAATCCGCATCAATGTTGCTCTACAGAACTACTAAGAAGCCAGCAAACCAGGAATACACTGAAAGGAGAAATTACAGTAACAAGGAAACAATTGGAAGGCAGAGAGAGAAGAATAATGACTTCTGTTTGTGACACTTAGTTGCTTGAAAAGCATTTCAAAGTATTCTTAAATCAGCAGCATTTCATTTTCATCCTATTATCCAGTCTTAACATGGCACAAAGTTTAAATCAAGAAGTGAACCTGGAAAGGGAATCAGTGCTCTTTAATTCCTTCATCACTGCTTTCTCTTATGTTTAATGGATATTTTTCATAGTGTACTGTTTTGATTCCTTTCTTATTTCCTTTTCTGTATTTTCAAGTTATCTTCTTTCTGGTTATCTTGGAGATTACAATTCAACTTATAACATATAACAATCTGTTTTGAATTATTAACACTTTAGCTTCAATAATATACAAAAACTCTTCTTCTATACAACTCTATCACCCTTTTATATTGTTATTGTCATCACAAATTACATCTTTACGCATTTCATGCTCATTAACATTGACTTATAATTATCGTTTATGCCCATATTTAAATCATATAAGGGAGAAATGAGTTGCAAACTAAAAATACAACGATACTGGCTTTGTACTTACCTACGTAGTTACATTCACCAGTGCCCATTATTTTTTCCTTTGGCTTCAAGTTACTGTCCAGTATATTTTCATTTCCACTTGAAGGATTCCTTCTAGCATTTCCTGCAGAAAGGTCTACAAGTTGCATGTGTTGGATGTGAACCAACCTGGCAGGCATTTGGCAGTCTTTTTCCTATGATCAGAGCCAAACACCACCAAAGACCCTGCTCTGAGCCAGATTTGGGGATTGTCATTTTTTTCTGCTTCATCAGGCTTTGAAGTAGGAGTCAAGACATCAGAATTTCAGTCCAGTTTCTGTCTCTCACTAGCCATGTGACTTTGGACAAATTCACTGTTCTTATTTGTACCATTTTCCTTATCTGTGAAATTAGGTGCTCTAGATCAGAGTTGTCGAACTTTTTCTGTAAAAGGCCAGATTGTAAGTATATTAGGCTCTGCAGGCCATAATGTCTCTGTCACAACTACTTGACTCTGCCATTAAAGTGCAAAAACTTCCACAGACAATAAGGTAAACAGGTGAGCATGACCATGTTCCAATAAAACTTATCTATGATAAAAGGAAGCAGGCCTATTTGGCCCGTAGGCCACAGTTTCCCAGTCCCTATTCTAACTGGTGTTGGAGACTCCTAGCTTTGAAGTATAAAAGGTCTGATGGTCTACACTGTTGTTATTAGTGTCCTTTTACTCCTTTACACCATTCTAGAGCAACATCTCTATTAACAATACAGTGGTAAGAATCACTACCACTATTTGTGTATCTGTGGGCCTAGCCTTTTCTAATACTTTATTCATTTCTCCCAACGAGTCTATTAGGAGGATGCTATTATAATTCCCATTTTGTGTAAGAGAGAGGTTCCTGAACAGGTCCAGAGCCACAGAGCTGGTGACAGCAGAAAGCAGGCCAGTAGGACTCCAAAGCATTTGTTAAGTTTTCTCCATCTCTTGTCTCCTACGTGAGATGAGCACAGTAGAGAATTCGATTTTCTTGATGGGGAAAACAAATATTAAATATACTAATCTAAAGATTTAGCCACAAAGATTCCACATAGACTGTTTTTTAATTGTAAATAAACAATTAGTTACCAACTTAAAATGTTAACTCTAAGATGCGAAGCCAACAAAAGAACATGTTCATGCCCTCAAAAAACTCACCATCTGTCTGGCAAGACGTATGAAAGAATTGTGAACATAATACAGTTTCAGATTAATTACAGTAGAAATGCTTTTAATTACTCTTTACTTACTGCACTTGCCAGACTGACTGGCACATTCCCTCGGTCTCAGTCTGCCCACATCACTGAGTGCTTCTCCGGAGCAGTAAACACGGGCCCCGGGTTAGTTCCGTACAGCAACTGCAGCAAATTACCATAAACGTAACAGCTTAAAACAACATCTATCTTACAGGTCTGGAGGTCAGAAGTCCAAAATTAATGTCACAGTGTAAAGTCAAGGTGTTGGCCAGGATGGTTCCTTCCGGAAACTCTAAGGGGAGAATATCTTCTCCTGCATTTTTCAACTTCTAGAAGCTATCTGTAGTCCTTGGTTCATGACCCCTTCTTCATGTCACTCCAACCTCTTGCTTCTGTAGTCACATGTCATAGTACGGACTCTTACCCTTCTGCCTCTATCTTACAAAGATCCTTGTGATTATGTTGGGCCCATATAGTTAAACTAGGATAATCTCCCCAACTCAAAATCCTTAACTTAATCACATCTGCAAGGTCCGTTTGCTGTGTAAGGAAACGTTCACAGGTTACTGGGATTAGGACATGAACAGCTTTGGGGAGCTGTCATTCAGCCCACCACTGGTCCCGCCCCCCAACTTCTCCTCCCACAGGGGAATTGTACACTCACCAATAATTTCTTGTTTCCAGACCTGCTTTTGTGCTTGTTCCTGTAACTAGCGAATTTATTGCAAAATTATGAAACCAGTGAAATCCGAGGGCAAAAAGAGATTTGTAGTATCTGTGGAAAACAAGTTAAATGAACCAAGGTAAGTCATTTAAAAAATGTGGCCAAATTAGGTGAAGTCAAAATAATCTGTGAAAGTTTGAGGAAAAACAATCAAACTCCAGAGAATATTTATAAATATATAAACAGTATGCAACAGGGCTGTGTGGGTTCCTGACCTGGATGGTCCCAGGTCTGGCTGTGATCCAGGCTCGCGGCTAGGACTAGCACCCGGACTGAGAACATTACATTAGTGTAGTAGGGTGCCTGCGCCTAAAATATGTAAGCATGCTTCAGCTTATCGTGTCACACATGTGTAGCTGAGGCCACTACTGTACTCTGCTATGTGTGGAGCCATGCCGTCCCCTGACGAGCAGGAGGGGAGCACAAGGAGTGTGTGCAATACCGCACCGCCCCCCCCAACAGAGTCGTGCTCCCCACAATAAAGTCGGTGCCTGCCGTTTCATTCTCACGTCAGCCCCCGCGTATTCTTCCAACGGGCGTCTCACCATCGAAACTTCCCTCCTCGATCAGCTCGGTGCTGATAGGATGGTTTGTGTAAGAAAGATCACCCAGAACCCTTCTCTGGGATGACCTATTGGAACAAGAAGAGTAGGCCTCTCAACACAAAACTGGGCAACAAATGTGCATTTAAATGTTTTTGTTACAAGTTTAAAGTATTTAAATTATGACATTCCCAGTTTAACAACATTTTAAGTTACCTAACCAACCTCTTATTAGTCTTAATAAAAGAGGTCCTATTAAATTTGATTCACAGTTTCAGAGACAATGTTAATCCTTTAGGGTTGCAAAAATTTGGGAAGAAGTTTTAATCGAAGGAGTGGGGCTTAAAGTACACTTCAAAAGTTATGTAGGCTCTCAACAGGTGGTTGGGGGCTGAGGAATGTGCACGGCTGAAATAAATAACACACGGCGGCCCTCCAGAGCCTCAGGGTCCACAGCGGCAGATTCAACCAGCTGCTAATGGAAAATATTTGGAAAAAAGTTAGTGTTGTTGATGTGTCCTAGGTAGTGAGGCGTACAATGGTTGTGTGTCTGTAGCGATACATACAGACTTTTTTCTCTTGTCATTACTTCCTAAATAATACGTTATAACATGCCATTTTATATAAGAGACTTGAGCATCTTTAGATTTGGGTACCTGCAGCAGTTCTGGACCAATCCCCTGAGGATACTAAGGGATGATTCTACTCACAATTATGGGGGTAAAATGAGTAGGAATAATAATTTCAACCCATTCGGTTTGGATTCATTAGGTTAAGCCGCAAAAATTCCACATAAACTATTTTTTAATAACAAAATATGGTTCTGAGTACAAATCTCATTCCAGCAGTGTCAGCAACACCTGAAAGCTGGTTAGAAATTCGGACTATCAGGCCTCCCTCCAGAGCTGCTAAGTCAGAATCTGCATTTTAGCAAAATCTCCAGGTAACTTATTTGCACAACCTGTAAGAAGAGCTGCTTTAGAGAGAACGTGGGTCTCCCTGAACGGCACGGAGCAGTTACTATGGTGCACGCAAACCAGAAGAGCAACTAAATTTATTAAGCACCTACTGTGAGCCAGGCAAACTACACAATGCTTTTGTGAACCCTGCCCTACTTAAGTCTCTAGTGTCCCAGTCTTGTGAAATAGTGTTGATGCTTATTTTCAATAATGAAATAATCTTCTCTTTTCTCTGTAATCCCCTTGGTTGGAGTTGATGTAAAGACTACATTAGCATCTCAAAAACCTCAAATAATCACTTTTTGAATTTCAATGTGTAAAATATTTTGATATAATTTTTCTTCGCTCTGTTTCCTGGGTTGCAAATTCTTATGGCTGGGATGGTTTCAGATGCCTTGATAATTTTAACCTATATGAAAAGGGAGGCAACTCAAAAGCACTTTGCTTAGGATGGGGTAAAATAAAATAAGACTAACAAGAAATACATGCAAATTAGGTGGAAGTTAGGAATGATAAATCAGACTGAGCCAACTCTTGGAGCATTTGGAATGCATTCTGGGCACTCCTACAGTACTGCATGCCTTAGCTGTTTATGCAAAAAGAAAGGGCTTTCTCAAGGGGGCATTGAGACAGTTTTCCCTTGCCTTGCCCAGACTGGAAAAGATGAAGGTCCTGTACCTTCTTGCTCCTCCCTGAGTTCAGTGCTCAGCCAACACTGAACAGCTACATAGCAGCAGCCCAGATCTTGCGTGCTGTGGAGAGCCATGAACGTGGGTAGGGCTGCCTTGCTCCCTGGGTTGATTTTCAGTGGACCTCCTGTTCTGACTAAATTCCTTTCAATGAGAAAGATTCGGTGGGTCTCCACCCAGCTCTTCTCTTCATACAGTCTGGGGGTTGCGGGCAGTGTCCCTAAAACTGCTCCACATGCAGAGTGGAAGGCTGAGTCCTGGTGGTCACTGCCACTGGACCTGACCCCAGAACTAAACCTAATTGTGATGGGGAGGGAGGCGCTGAAAGGATACGAGGGCTGGGTTGTGTGGGACATTCCTTTCCCTTGGACTTTCGCAGACCACATATGGCATTCCAGAATCAGAAATCTGAGCGTGGGAAGAGGTGGGTTAACCCTGGAGAAAAGGAAATGAGGATCGTGGGTCTCTGAAAAAGGCTGGAAGCTAAAAAATCAGCCTGTGTTTACTTACCAACCACAATTCAATGGGAGCTTTGCTGGCTCTCTATACAGCTTTAAAAGTATCTTAAATCTAAGAGAAATTCCTACGAAGCAAGGGATCTTCCCTGATTTACTCTCTACCACCTGAATCTTTGCAGGGAGTGTAGTGTGTATTATTAACTCTATTTAAAAATACTTTAAAAGTTCTACATATGTATTAACATTTAATATTGTTTTTGCACTATTTAAACACTTACCTGAATGATATCATAGTACAGGCATACCTCAGAGATACTGCGGATTTGGTTCCACACCACTGCAATAAAGCAAATATCGCAATGAAGTGAGTCACATACATTTTATTTATTTCTTTCAAGAACTTTCTTTTCCTGTGCATTCACGATTTGGCTAATTATTTGGCATAAGAGGCCTAGCTTTCGGCATATCTTCCTCACTAAGTTTAATCGTTTCCAATTTTCGATTTAAAGTGTGAGACTCTTCCTTAAACTTCAACACTTAGAGGCCACCGCGGCTTACTATTTGGCTTACTTTCAATATTGTTGTGTCTCAGGGGATAGGAAGTCCTCAGGAAAGGGAGCGAGATGGGGGAACAGTTCGTCAGTGGAATAGTCAGAACATATACAATATTTATGGATTAAATTTGCTGTCTTGTAGCTCGTGGTGGTCACCAAACAAGTATAATAGCAACATCATAGATCTCTGATCACAGATCACCATAATAAATAGAATAATAATAAAAGTTTAAAATATTGCAAGAATTAATGAATGTGACCCAGGCACATGAAACAAGCAAATGCTGTTGGGAAAATGGCACTAATATGCCTTCTCAACACAGGGTTGCCACAAACCTTCAGTATGTAAAAAACCCACAATATCTGTGAAGCACATCAGGAAAGCACAATAAAACAAGGAATGCCTGTGTCTATTTATCCTGAAGCTGTCTATTCAATGACTCAATATTATGTTTAAAGATTTATACTGAGATTTGATACATAATTAGAAATTATATATTATATAACATGTGTTTTAGCTAGCTGTATGGCATTCTAACTTATAAATATATATAATTTTATATATCTATTCTCCAACTGAGGAACACTTATATTGTTTCAACTTCTCACTATTTCAATTTTTCACTATTGACAGTCTTATGTGAATAACTTTATTTTTTCTCCCCATCAGGCTGGCAGTGTCTGGATGATATGATCAGTACATCCCATGGTCACAGCCCATTTCCACACTGCCTTTCCCGTTAAGTCCCCTGGTCTAACATGATGTTATGTGGGATCTGGTGCTGGTGAGTCAAACACTCCATAGTCCTCAGACAGTGGTGCTTTCTGAGGCTCTACAGGTAGGAAAGAAAAGCTCATACCCAAGATACATCCCTGTGGGAAAAAACCACTGACTCTTCCTAGATAAAAAGGTGCCGTCAGGGGCTAACTTGCTATCAAGTTCCCACTTGGTCTCACTGAGGAACAGTGTCACATCACAGGTTCGGTGTTGATCTCTGTTGCAGACAAATCGGATGTTCGACAGTGGCAGTAGCTAGATCCATCTGGTCTTGGTAAGTGTTGGAATTACAGTTAGTCCTCACTTTGTATGGTTCCAACACATGCAACTTTCAGTTACCATGATATGGTTAAATAATACCAACCCCACAACAACATGGCTCAAATTCCAGTTACAACAGTGCATAAATGAGTAAAATACAAATTTTGCTGTTAGCTTTCCAGTCCACAAATCACAATGCAAATGGAAGATGCATATCATGACCAGTAATTGATCATGTCATTTCTTTCAAAATCCATTGGCAGTCACTGTACATCTGTTGTTCAGTTCACACCCAGACAGCCAAGCACGTAGTTCTGTTGCCTGTTTCCCTATAAATAAACCCATGTGACAATGCTGGGTACTTGAAAGAGGAAATTGGCCAACAAAGATGTTAGTGCAGCAAAAAATCCAAAAAGCGATGATGTAGGAAGTGAAATTTGAAAGAAATGAGTTATAGAAAAAACAGCCGATGTGGAAATGTGGGGCATCGCTGCCCTTCAGGAGGTCTAGATGTGCTAACTCGGTGGGGGCGACCTTGACCCGGGTGAGAGAGCGGGGCGGAAGCACGCAGACGTCCTGGAGGAAGCGGACGTGGCGAAACTTCACGTCGAAGCGACGCTTCGCGGCTTTTCATGACGCCGAAAGCACAGAGGCTAAAATGTCGGTAGCTGATCCAGACTTAGAAGGAAGTACAAAAATTCGTCATAGAGGCATAGGAAAGCTCCTCTCTCCGTATCATAAATTATGCAAGAAGAAAGTAAGCACCGACCAAGCTACTTTTGCTACGTTTATTTACATAAAAATAAACCACTTTAATTTTCAGCGTTTCTAATATTAAAAGTTAAATCGTACTAAAATATTAGTTATACTACTGTTTTTCATTTCCCTATACATTTATAACTGACAGTAAAACCATTTTTAATATTTACCATTGTAATTTTCCCCAGTGATTATTAAGACTGATTCGCATGGTTGCGTGGTTCTTTTTACCGCCCTGCTTTACCGCGCCGGCGAGGACGGCCTTTATGCGCTGTTGAAAGCATGGACAGTCTCCGTCTCTGTCGTGGGGTCCACTGCATTCACACACCCTTGGTGCCAATTCTAGGGTGGTCAGTGGCTTAGGATGTTCAGAGTCTGAAATGTCGAAATCTTTGGGGACGTCCACTAGGATGTCGGCATTCCATTTGTTAGGGTTAAAGGTTTTTCTAACCTGGGCCCTGACCTTGACAAAGACCTACCTTGATTTTTTTTTTTTTTTTTGCAGTTCAGCCTCTTGGATGAAAAAGACCTAAATTTTTTCTGTCCTGACATAGCAGGGCGGAGGGAGCATCTCTGTATGCATCCAACAAGCCTTCTGACTTTAACGCCTGATTTTCATACTTGGCTTTCACCCTCAGCTGCTCCTTATCTTTCTGTAGAACATCACAGAATAGTCACCCAATCCCCTTATCCTTATATCCACCTTTTCCTTCAAAGTCTCAGAGGTCTGATACATTGCACCTGCAGGTTCTTTCGCTCCTACTGGTACACACGCCCAATTCCCCCTCAGCAGAAGACTTAACAATCAAACTGCCACCTGTGCTGCTAGTGGCATCTGGCTCTACCTGCCACCAGGAGTCCTCACAGCCAGCGATGTGTGATTCACTTTAAAACCCTCACCTTGTTGCCTGCTTTCTTGAACTACTCCCAGCACCAATGGGTGCAGGTTAGTGTCTCCCCTAACTGTTGTAGGATGGAGAAAGTGGGATTGCATTGAGGAAGAAGTTAAGTGAGCATGTTGACCCAATAAAGCCTTTGGCAACCCAGCAGGACAATCTGGAGCAAGTATTGTTTGTCAGAGTTTTTGCCCTGAGGCCAAAATGGCTATGCCTATACCCCCCAGTTCCCTCAGTCATTGGATTCAGACTTTACCTCAGACGGAGCAGCTCAGGCAGCTGTTTGCTGACCATACTCCCTGCAGCTGGGCAGCACGTCCTTCTCTGAAGGGGCATCTAGAGGGCACATTCTGAGTCTACCACATCTGTGGGGTCCCATTCCTCACACCCAATTCTACCGCAAATAACAACATTGACAGAAGTTTATTCCAGGTGCCAACCAATTGTGGAATACCCTAAAATTAGAATACACATTAAACAGCATAAATCTCATCCTGAGGCTGAAAAGAAGTCACTTATTTACACATTTTTGAAAGAAATATTTGCTATTTCTCCATTGCCACATAGAAAACTCATTTATATTTTTTCGTTTTAAATCTCCTAGAAAAAAATCTTGAATGATTTTTCTTTTCCAGTCTCACTGGAAAAGCAGAGTCATCTAGTAAACCCTGTTACTAATATACAATTAAACAAAATTAAACACATTTCACATGACTGTCATGGGTTCCCTCTGAAGAGCTGAATCACATACAAAAGCAAACTCCCCTAGAAGAATAACAGAAACATGGAAAATGAGAGGAAACCTCACTGTTAGAGGCCCAGTTGGAAGGGAGCTTGGAGGTTAGCCACGACCTGAATTTCTACAGTGCTGAAATAATAAAGTGATTTTAGTTCCCCAACAAGTGTTTACTTAACATCTTCACTGTTGGCTCTAGGGTTGCACATGGTCCTAAGGGCCCCAGAGACTAAATGACTCCTCCAAGGTCATGATGCTGATAAAATGGACTAAAGCCCAGGCCTCCTGACTCCAAGAACAGTGATTGTTCAGGTTGCTTTCTACTCAGCACTGAAGGACATGTTTGGTATCCATATGGATATAAAACACAGCAAAATCAGAGCTGTACATTTATGACACTGCTCTGTTTTTGAGATCACCTTGATGCAGTACAGGGCAAAATTCCTCACACCGAGGGGTAGAGAACAAGCCCTGTACCTAGAGAAGAGGCAGAGAGTGAAGAAAGAATTCAACACACACGCCAAAGGTAGAGTCAAAAGGAAAGTTTATGAGGAAAGGGGTAACACTCCACATACACAGCATGGACTCCTATCAGAGGCAGAGAATGAGAGAGAGTAAAAGAGACAAGGAGAGGGAAAGAGTGAAGAGTACCGGGAGAAAGACACTGGGACTGAGGGAAAGACAAAGACATTGAGAGGTATGGAGAGAAAGACACTGAGAGGGACCTCAAGGGCTCAGGAATTCAGTTTATATGTCATTCTTTTGTTCCTGTGAGTTACAGCTTAAAGACTTTGTTTACCCGTTTCTTCCCATATGAACGTACAGTGAGGAAGGGGAAGAGTACCTTGATTGAAAAGGTAAGAATATGTGGTATGAAAGGCCTGCTGGCCGTTCTCAGCCTTTAATGCATAGGTTCCCTGTGGTTTTAGCCACAGGGAAAGAAAGATTTTATTTTGTGTAGGACAGCCACTTACGGACTCTGTTTTTCCTGTTTCCCCTTCACAGGTACGGGAGACGGGTGGTTAGCACTCCCAGCAGAAGTCTTCCTTTGTTCTGCAGGTGTCCTCTTGGCCTGGCTGCAGGGCTGATCAGCGAATCACAGTCTCTGAATGTAGCCTGATTTAACAGCTTAGTTCTCTTCCCTCCTCCCTACACTAACCTTTGCAGATGCTGTCTGTGTGCACTGGCTCTAGGCGTGCCCTTCGCCACTAGCCATGCCATCTTACCTGTGCTCCTCATGGTGATTATCCACCCTCCACATCCCCCAAGAGCTGCCCTTAATCCATGACTGGTAGGTACGGGGATGTGAACATTCCCTATAGGACAGCTCTGAGCTGAGATCCACCTCCTCAAGTCGCCCTTGCTTGGAGTTATCCCTTACTTGGTCTTCCTTTCTTTCCTGCCCCATTTCCTTATTTTCCTCATGATTTTTTCCTGGGAACACTTTATAATAAATTACTTTCATATGAATTTTCCGTGTCTCAGAATCCGCTTCCAGGAAATCCAAAGAAAAACCACCAACTCTGAAATTAAACAACAGCACAACAACAACAACAACAACAACAACAACAAGCCTCTTGAGCACCTACCAGGCAGCTGGGCATCAGAGAACCTTGGTTAAAATCCCGGATCGGCTACTGATTGGTTGTTTGATTAGAGACATGTTATTGAGCCTCCTCTATCTAAGTTTCCTTGTGTGTAAAAGAGAAAATAATCTCTCTCCCAAGGATATTAAGTGCTTGTTTTTATGCAGGCATGGGTTCAGGACTTGGCACTCAATTAGAGAAGAGACCAGGTCAGTGCCTTGCTGTGCGGTTTCAGTCAAAAAATTTGCTCAAGTGTCTGTCACTGATGCCTCTGACCACAGAGTGAAAAGAATTATTTTCAAACCTGGCTGATCAACAGGGCAAGAGAAATGGTACTTTTCTGTATCCCTCATAGGGCTAGACCGTAAAAAGTTTTGTAAACACTTGTTGACAGACTGGTGAACACAGCCAAATAAGCTCCCAGAGTGAACAGGTGCTTTGTAGGGGACACAGTGGAAGTAGAAGGAGCATCAAGCCTGAAATGGGGAGGGAAAAGGGGGGCCTGGTCCAGGGAGGTCCTGGGGAGCAGCTGAAGTTTCCTTAGGAGGATGGTTTTGGGGTGGGAAGGTCTGGGGGCTAAGTTGCATAGGTGAAACTGGATGAGGACAGGTAAACACCCAAGGAAGCCTCTCAAATGTTGTAATCCCTCACTGACTGCCAGACAATATGGTGGGTTCCTGTCAGAAACTTAATGGCTAAAAAACCCACAATATGCCCTATATTATAGGAGGAGCCTGCATTGACCAGCTGCAATGACTGGAATTCCCATAGTCAATCAAGCCTTTTGATTAAGGCAAAATTTCTTAATCCGGTCCCAAGGCCCAAGGACCTTGAATTCAGGGGGTCCTTGAACTTGGATGAGGAAGAAATTAAATCTTAATCGTCATTTTCATCTAACTGAAATTTTACTTACAAATGTAGTTCACAAACCTTAGCACTACCAAAGACTTTGTCATAAGTAGAAATTACACATATATTCATATAACATTACGGTCGTTGTGAATATTTCAAAATATTCTGAGGATATCATTTATACTCCTCTTATTTTGAAATTAAGACAAGTACTAGACCTGCCTCTGGTTCTTTTTTTCTAATGTAGCAATAAAGAAGAACGTATATTACTATATCACATTTTAAAACATATTAGGAGAGTAGTATTTTAATATAATTGGTTTCTTTTATATTTTATTTTATGTATTTAAAACGAGCATTCTAAAGAGGAGTCCAGGGAAGGAAAAAAAAAAAAAAAGAGTGAAGGCACTGAAAGCCACGGATAATAAAAGCTCATGAGTTACTGTTTCCCTCTAACACTCATCAGGCGAGCTTCGTTGCCCAGTGAAGAAAGGGTAACAGAAAAGGTAAATTCTGATGAGGGAGAGAGAAGACAAAGATGTGCTGTGGAGGACAGAGCTGGGTGTGAGCACCACACCTGGGGACTCTTCAGCGCCCTGGAAGGACCTGCTTCAAAAGAGAAAGGCAGAGGGTCTGGTAGCATGGCAACTTTCTTTCAGCAAACTGATTGTGGATTAAGGGATGAGTCAGCCAATGCAAGGGTGTGTGTTAAAAATACAGATTCCCAGGCCTCGGTCTGACCATGAGCATTTGTATTTTTAACAAGTACCCCAGAGGATTTGGGGATAAAACGTTGAGTAGGGGTCTTTCCTATATAAGAATGCTGGGTTCGAAGAAAACCCTGTAGCTTCGCAGGGAATGACTGGCTAGTCTTGACATCCTAATTTGTACCTGAATTCCCAAGAAATGGAGACTGAGATCCTGTAGGTTCTAATCCAGCCTCCTACTGAGGCAGCCGGACCTTCCACCTAAACAGAAATTTTAAATCCTATATGGTGCCATATTTTTCAAAGCCCCAGGTCTGGGCTTTCCTTGGACTAGATGAATCTTCTAAAGGTCTGTGTCTAATCACACTTCCCACCTAAGTTTTATAAAGACTGAAATATTTACTTATTAACATATGCTTATTATGTAAATTCCAATGTCCTAACGTTAGTGTAACTGAATGAAGTTTTTGTTTTTTGATTTTTTTTTTTAAGTTCTAAAGAGTAAATCCACAGTATGTTTCAAAGAGAGATTTAAATTGCTAATTTCCCAGCACTGGAATGTGAGGAAGGATTGTCACAGATTTAGCATGAAAGCCAAGTATGTATTTAACATTCCTAAGTAGTAACTTGTCTCTTCAGTTGCATTTTGGTTTGAGAAACTGTAAGAACAAATTCAGCAGGAGGGGAAACTTTATTTTAAAGGGAATAAAAATGCATGAAGAGCCTCTTGCCCCAGGGAGAGCTTTCTCTTTAGTCTCCCACATGATTTTGTACCTCTGATCACATCGGAAAGAATCTCTTTTTTTCCCAGTGCTGTCTGAGTTCTGCATTTCGGTGCCAAAACAAGGAAGTGAAGGGATACGTAAGACATACACGTAACAGAAATGTGAAGTACGAACATATCACCAGACAATGTATGTATCTTGGAACAAAGATATTTTTGTCTAAGGCTTAGAAAGTCATGCCAGGGATGCTATAAGGAATTAGAACAGTGTCTCTTCTTTCCCAAACCCAACGTTGCCACAGCCACTTCCTCAATGTTCATTCTCTTTTGAGTGGCCAAGAAGACATGACATTTTGACTGGTGACAAAACCTCACTGTGACATTTCTATGGCATAATTAGTGATAATTCAGTCTATTTTTATTGGACACCTTCCATGTGTCCCAGGATCTGTGTTCAGCCCTGTATGGACGTTGGCTCACTGACTCCTTACAATAGCTCCATTAGGTAGGTTTTATCATCTGTATTTTCCAAGAATGGGATTTTAAAGTGGCTGGCATACAGTAAGCACCCATTAAATGGTAGCTATTGTTTTAAATTATTATTAGTACTTCTAAGAAAAACTTCCAAAACAAGTGTTGGGAAGGATGCGGAGAAAAGTGGACCCTCATACATTGTTGGTGGGATTGCAAATTGGTACAGCCATTATGGAAAACGGTGTGGAGGTTTCTCAAAAAATTGAACATGGATATATCTTTTGATCTAGTAATTGCACTTCTGGGTATTTATCCAAAGAAAACCAAAACAATAATTCATAAAGCTCTATGTACCCTAATATTCATGACAGCACAATTTACAATAACTAATATATAAGAGCAACCTAAATATCCATATATAAGTGATTGGATAAATAATAAATTATGGTTCATATATACAATGGAATATTACTCAGTCATTAAAAAAAAAGAAAAGAAATTCTACCATTTGCACTGATATGGATAGACCTAGAGGTTCTTATGCTGAGTGAAATTAGTCAGACAAAGATAAATACCATATGATTTCACTTATATTTGGAATCTAAGGAACCAAAAGAACAAACTAATCGAAAACAGACTCACAAATATAGTGGACGATTTGGTGATGGACAGAGGGAAGGGAGGTTGAAAATCTGGGAGAATGGGATGAAGGGTTAAAGAAGTACAAATTAGTAGCAGTTGGACGGTCACGGGGATGGGGAGCATGGCAGAGGGAATGCAGTTAGCATTAATATGTAGACTAAGTGGAGGGCCAGTGGAGGGAGGGAGCAATTAAGGGGTTTGTTTTATGAACATATAGATGTCTAACCAATGTACTGTATACTTGAAACTAAAACAAATAAACAAACAAACAAATTAATAAAAACTTCCATCTGTGTGATCAAGATGACTGCAAACTCTTACTAGGTCCTTGGAAAAGCAGTTCAGTTTTTAAAGATGAAGAGGGGAAGGAGGCAAAGAATAGTCTAATATAAACCCAAGGTTGAAGGAAGAAAACTGTAAGGAGTATTTGGGTAATGAGGAGTAACTAGCTTGTTTGAATGGAAGAGTTTGTATAGAGGCATATTTGGAGCAATGTCTGGAAAGATAACTTTTGGTCTAGTTTTGGAGCCTTGTTAGGCCAGTAGTTTGGATGTGAATTTAAAGGCAATGGGAGCTCACTGGAAGTTTCTGATTGGGAACTGTTCTGGATTTGGTGGTGAAGGAATGAGCATGGAGAGAAATGCATTTTAGAAATATTGCAGTTTTCTAGGTATAAAGTGACAGAATCAGAATCTGAACTAGGATATTGGCTGTGAGAACAGAAAGGAAAGGGTGTGTGTGAAAGAAATTATGCTAAAGAACTTATTAGGACATGGAGTCAGGTAAAAGTTAAGGAAAATGAAGAAATCAAAGAGGAGTTCAAAATCTTAATCTTGAAAGAATTATAGCATCATTTCCAGAAAAAGAAGATGGCTTTCAGATATAAATTGGTAGGCCTGACTTTGAACACACAGGTTTTAATTAGAGTGAACCATCTAGATGAAACCATCCACTAAGCAGTTGCAAATGTGGAATGAGTGAATAGTTTAAATTCTAGTAGAATGGAAGAAACAGAGAATGAAAAAGTCATTCTTCGGGAAAAAAAATCATCTTTCAGGGGTAGAGGAGGAAGAGAGGCATTGTAGAAGGCAGGGGACATGTTTGACACCTAGAAAGAAAAACAGCGTAGTAAGCAAGTGTCAGGTAAGCCAAGAGAGGAGACAGATTCTAACCAGCAATGGAGGATGGTCAAAAAAGGAAGAGGACAGTGGTGGCCACTAGACATTTGTCGGGGACACTCACCTCCTGACCTTCCTGCTCTGAATGGCATCTAAGAAGGTTGTAGGGACTTAGGAGAAAGAGGAAAGCTTTGCGGAGTAAAGATTACAGGTCTTGCATTGATATTTGTATTCACAGCCCCAGAAATCAATCTCAGTCATGGTAGTAGCACTGTCTTTGAATACAGCAAGTCCATCATTTTATTATTCAAGTCATTGTCAACATCATTTTGAACCATCTTACAGCTTGGGCTGCAAGTACAGAAACACAGACTCAAACTGGTATTAACAATCAATTGGAAGCCCTGAGATAAAGTAGACATTGCAATTAGTTGATTAGTCGCTCAACTAAATCACTAAAGATGGCTTTTTTTTCTATTTCTCCTCTCTGCTATCCTCAGTGGAAGCTTCTTCATCAGGAAAGTTGCAAGATGGCAGCTACAGTTCCAGATACCACAACAGAAATATAACTAACTATTTGGAGGAAAAGGAGAAACCACCTCTTTTTGTAGCTCTCTCCTGGGAGTGAGAAAACTTCACAAAAGCCCCCCGCAGACTTCCCCTCGTGCCTCACTGGCCAGAATCAGGTTACCTGCAAACACTTGACACAATCATCGGTAAGAAATGGCATTGCCTTTGGAGGAATCAGACCCATTCCTGACAATTTCCTCTGAAATATTTAACTACATGAATGAGTGCTGAACAAAATTAGGATTCTCTTAGAAAAAAAAAAAAAAAGGAGCGAATGGGCCCTGGGTGGGCAGCTCTTAAATTGAGGGTACATTATCAGTCTCTAGGATTACAAGGAAATGTTTGCTTAGGATCTTTATCTAAAGGGACTTTTAATCTAGTTGGTGGTAGACACACCGACAAATGACAACAGAGTTTTTAGTACAAAGTTAGGCACACAGTAGGCACACAAAAGTATATACTGAATGAATGAACATATACCAGTACACTCGAAATGATAAATGAATAATACAACTGTGCTGCAGAGATTTAGAGGACTACTCGACAAGTTCTAGTTCAATGATTTATTAAACTTTGTGAGGTTTTATTAAAATACAGATATGTAGGTTACAACTCCAGAATTCAGTAATTTTCATGGGCCCTGATTACCTAATTTTTTATTTTTTATTTATTTTATTTTATTTTATTTTATTTTATTTTATTTTTTACGCCTACAGCATCTAGTTTGCCTAGGTAGTCTCCCATCCAAGTACTAACCAGGCCTGACCCTGCTTAGCTTCTGAGATCAGACAGGATCAGGCATGTTCAAGTTGGCATGGCCATAGACTATCTGCATTTTTAATAAGAATCCCAGGTGAGTGCAGTACAAGCTCCTCTGGTGTTAGGGAACTTTTTTGGTTGGGTTAGATAAGTATATAATTTTTTAAAAAATTATTTACTAAATCATCAATTTAAAGAATTAGCAGTTTACCTTCTGATATTTGTAAAGCAGTTGCTAGGATCTTTAAAATAGCATTTTCTAGTTCTAATCAAAGAACCATATGTACAAAGAGAACTCATGCAATTTTCCACTTTGGGGCCTGAACTTATTGACTGATGAAGAAAATGTGAATTATGTCTTAAACAGTTTTCCAAGTTTGAAGGCATTTTCTTTATTTATTAATAAAATCACATAAAATTATTAGATTGCTTTTTAATAAGAAATGGGAAACATTTGTTCATACTTATCCTTCCTTCCTCAACACCAATTCCCCCCCCCCCCTTGGATTTCTTTATAATTTATTGTACCCAGCAAATCTATGGGTATAGGGACTTTCATTTCCTCCTTGATTGCAAAATTTACATTTATTGGAAAGAAACCTTTGCTTGCTACAGCTCTTATTGAACTGTCTAAAATGAAGAAATACAGTCTAAATTCCAACCAGCAGGCTCACTCATGTTTGTTTTCATGTTGCTAATATTTTCATTTATAACCCATTAGTATTTTTCTCTCTTTCATAATTTACCCTTTACTTCTGGGTTATAGTCACTCCCTTTGCTTGGGGTATGTATGGACATGTGTGTATTTTATTTTCTCAATGAATAAATACACTGATATTTATGCACCATTTTGGATTGGATGTTCGTAAATCCTAGTTGGAGAATTATATAATAATTATAAACATAATCATAATAAAAAGTATGTAAGAAGTATGATTTCAAAGGACTCTCACTTTCATTATCTCAAATCTCAAATTTTATGACATACTAATATTAATCTCATTTAACAGGCTAGGAACCTGATATTTTCCCAGGATCATAAAGCTAGTAAATAGTGGAGTCAGGGAAAAAAAAAAACTGTTTTTGATAGTGTCGTATAAACTGGATTTAATCTTATAGGATTATTTTTTAAAGTTAAAAGATCATCTCACATGCTAATAATACATTATTAGCTATATCTAGATGCTCTCTAAGTATATCGCTACCTTTGGGGTTTTATTAATGTCAAGATTGTTTTAGCACGATCCGAGTGTTTAATAATACTTTAACTTTTAAAAGTGAAAGTTAAAAAGCTTTAAAAGTATATATGCATGCACGTGTGTGTTAACAGAAAATCGGTTATGATTATTTATGTGGTTCTTTAGATGCTGCTTGTATTCAGCTTCTGAAGCAGTTTTTTTCTGGAGAATCGGGCCTCTGCATCAGTCTCTGAGACCAACCCTGAGGGAACAGAGATGTGAGACCCTCTAGCTCATTATGCTGAGATTCATGATCATCACCCTGTGCCTAATAGACCAGCTACTGTTTTGGTAACTTGACAACTGCCTTTTGAGATTCAATTCTCCTCCGTGTATTCCAGTTCTATTCATAAATGATAATGATCATTTTGTGGGGGAGCCATCGGGTACCAGGTGCTTGCTTAAATGTATTATCTCATTTACTTGCTTAAATGTATTATTTCATTTAAACTTAATAAGCCTCCTGAGGAGTTTACATGTGAGAGAACTGAGATTCATACACAGTAGCAAATGATAGGACCAGGCCCACCATATTCATTGCATTGAGCCCCTGCCTAACACCCAGTCCTTCTAGGATGGTGCTTTCCAACCTTCCTTCCCTTTATCCAGCCTATGCTCCCTCTTGACCATCACAAAACTCTCAAGAGCTCCAGAGAATCAGTTATGCCAACAATATTTTGTCAGATATTAATTTTTATAACTTGTGTTAAATTCACTGTGTCCTCCCTCCACAAATAAAATTAATTGTATTTTTCAAAGTACCTCTGCACTTGGTCTGAGGATCCCTGCTTTGGAATCCACGTCCCATGTCATGCATCCCTTTTGTTGCTGTACAGTTCAGGGCCAGAATCCTACTGCTGAACTCTAGGCCAAGAGCCAGGGTTCTTCCAAAAGCTCATAGACCACACTGTCACTGAGCTATGCTGACATGACTTGCTGTGCAGTACAGTCCTCCTCATGTACCCTCAAGACCACATGACGGCAGTACCTCAGGTCTGTTCCTGTATCCTCTGAACATCAGATTTTACCGAGTGGTCTTGACTTCTCTCCCACCTTGCAGATAGCTCTTACTTTTCCAACTCCCCAATGCTTCACTTTCTCTCACCTTCACACTTATAACTGCTTTACTCTCATGGGCTCATGGGATCAAACACTGATCAGTATGACCAAGTTCTATGAAGAGATACCAGCCTGACCTCTGACCTTAAATTCACTCTAAACCATTGTTAAACTATTAGTCCATTTTAGTTTAGTTCAATATGTATTTCTCAAACAGGAACTTGTTCCGTGCCTTGAAGGAGCTTGCAGTCATGTGGCGGAGTTGTTGGTGAGAAGGTTGTCAAAAAATGTGAAGATTTGGGATTTTATCCTGCTTATAAGCTAATAAGTTAGTATGCTATATTTTAATGGATGATGTATAAGACACAAGTCTCTTGAGACAGAGAAAAAGGAGTTTATTATTCACAGTACAGTAATTGGCATGAGCATAATCATGTTTACATCATCTCCCCTTGCCTCTGAGTCCTACAGGGTTATGTGGACAGACTCAGTGGGATGCCTGGACAAACAGTGGGTTGCCCTATAAAAGAGGAACCTTGAGCTGAGGGAATCCAAATCTTTCAGACTGAATTGTATAATATACCTAAAGACAAATATATCATACTAATATAAGATCATAATCATAGTGGAAACTGAGTGTAGGGTTTATGGGAACTCTCTGCTAGCTTCACAAACTTTCCATAAATAAAAAATTATTCTATATGAATATTTATTTGTTTACCTAATCTTTGCTCTGGAGAGAGATACTGTATCTTCTAACACTGTTTGTTATACAAACTCCCTTGAAAACAGAGTCAGCAACAATGACAGAAATGCAAGAAACCTATTAGGCGTGGTTTCCCAGCAATAGCCACCCCCTCCTTCTACGCTATCTTGGCTTCTAGTGAATTTTCTCATAAATATGGTGGTCTACTGGTCACGCTGATTAACCCAACAGGCTGGGACCAAATCTGTTCAATTTGTCTCATGTAGATCTTATTAAGGCCACTCTAAACAGGAATCTCAGTAACAGCAGGAGGAGTCATCCTGCAGCCATGGCCTCAGCTAAGTCTCCTGTGGTCTCAGAATCAACCCATTGACTAAATCCCAGAAACCACCAGGGTCTAATTTATAGAGGTCAAAGGTCTCTCTCCTTAAATTTCAATACTGATCTTTCCCCTTGGTCCAAGCCATTCATGTACGCATGGCAGTATATATTAGCCATTGCCTGAGCCTGTGAAAAAGGACTTTGAAACAATTCTTCCATCTTACAATATTCCTAGCCAGTAAGTTGAGGCTGACCTGAATGCCTTCCACAGTTGAGTTGATGACATTGATCACTTTAACTACATTCAGGGACAAATTTTGTACTTGCTTTTATTAATCGGATGACCTCCATCGAAGCAATAACTGGTTGCTGATTGTGCATAAATAATGAATAATCAAAGGTCATTAAAAGAAGCCTCATTTTGGAGAAATCTCCATAGTCATCTGAGAACTACATGATTTACTAGTGTTTCATTAAACACTTGCAGGTCTCTTACAATCACTCCTAAGGTTCAAGACACCATGCTTTTAGAAGCGACTCAAGATAATGCCTGGCTTCCACGCAAGCAATATAGTCCTGGGGGTGCCCATGGTAGCCCAAGAAAGAAAGTGTTATTTACGACTGTTGCCCCACCCCCCAAATCAGAACCATACCATTCAGTGAGTATAGGTCGACAGTGCCATGAACACAGCCTCCCCACAAGCTGTTCTCAGGTGGCTTTGAATAATTGAGTCCAGTCATTGTTGATGGAGGAGCTGCCTGTGGGTGGTCAGACTAAACTCTCCTGTTTGTCCATGTCACCAGGCAGAGGCATTTATCCACTCCATGGAATGACTGAGCAATGTCTATAGGAATGGGAGTGGGGAAGATATCAGAGGTATTGACAGGTGTTTTGTGTAAGAGGTGCAGGAGCTGGGGCCATGCCTTGCTGCTTTAGATAGATATCCTGGTAAGGTTAAGAGGAATGGCAATCAAGCCTCAAAGGGTACTCAGAGCCATCTGGCAGGGGATGGCAGACCCAGCAGTAAGTTAAACAGAAGGAGCTTGCAACAGTTTAGGAGAATCACTTAAAGATGTTTCCTTCCCGAAAAAGCCTCCAGGGATGATTCCATTTTTTAATTTTAATTAATTAATTAATTCAGGCACGGCAACTCTTGGTTGACCTCACAGATTGCAAGTACATTGTCAACTTACAATCCTTTATTTTTTTTTATTTTTTACACCTACAGAATGTGATCTTCCTAGGTGGCCTCCCATTCAAGTATTAATCAGGCCCGACCCTGCTTAGCTTCTGAGATCAGAGGGGATCAGGCTTGTTCAGGGTAGCATGGCTATAGACTCCAGGGATGATTCTAAAGGACAAAGACCTTTAGGGTCCTTCCTTCCCCACACCTGTTGAGGTCTAAAGTTACTTTCTCAGGTGCTGGGTTGTTCTCTCTCTATCACCACAAAAATCAGTGTGTCCCATTCCAGTAGCTATACCTCCATATTTTCCCAATCATTCCCTACTTTCACCCAGACCTTTCATCAGGAAGAGTCATGCACAAGGGAGAAAGACATTTTTAGAAATTTACAGAAACTTATTATGTCTCCACTTTAGCCCATATGGTTCACTGCAGGAAGACTTGGCAAGTAGTACATTCAACAAAGTGGTCATTATCCTTATGATCTCTACAACTGTTGTTTGTAGGAGATTGGACCTTCTGCCTACCGAGGACAAATATTAGTACTAGTCATTATAAGGAGCAAACTTGAGGGTGACTGCCAGAATGGTGAAGAAATGCCACTGCATGGATGAGAGTTTGCAGCATTGTAAGCATGGGCCCATTTAGAGCCTTCGGGACAACATGAACAGCAACTACCTCCCCATTCTTCTTTATTAACAGATAATAAAGCAGAGGGCCATTTATTGTTCAGCAGACCATATAATTTATCCTACAACTGATTCCCAGAGACCATATAATTTGACTTACTATCAATTTTTAAAATGTTTGAACTTCTTACAAATTCCATGAGTTGGCCCATGAGATTTTCTCTTACAGAAAGCTATGTCTCTGATGTATTATTCCATATTGTCACTAAGAATTCAAAAACTGAGACGGGTCTGAGATTTTACTTTGTAAGTTAGCCTGGCTTTACACTGTAAGTTATCTGTTTCATGGATAACGGTAGCTGACCAGGACACCTGGGCCCAAGAGAGAATCCTTTTACTCACAGCACAGCAAGCAATATGAGCACCTGCATATTTGTATTAGTTTCCCCTTCCCCAAGTTTCCACAGGGAAACATGAATGGGTCCAGATGGATGTGGGAACATAGAGTCAGTTTCATTATAGGAGAATAACTCTGAGCTTAGGGAACCCAAATCTTTTAAACTGTATAGTAAATGTGACTGTTCAGTACTTCAGAGGGAAAGTTTATCTCTCTTCCAATGTTGTTTGCTACACAAACAGACTTGAAAAGATAATCTGGAAAAAAAGGCAGTGTCTGTACTCACAAGATATTTAGAAATGTGAGAGATCCATGAGTAATTATTTTCCTACAATAGTTAAATTAACAAATATATTCAATCAAATACTAAGGGCTGTGACAGAAATATTCAAAAGGTCCTTAGAATGGGTGTTCATTATTTTTGTTGATAATTTTTTAAATACTTCCCTTAGTAAATCAATTATTTTGAAAGGTCTTTGTTTGTAAATTGAAAAATTAGGTATAACAACTAAATAGGAGACTAAAGAGAAGATGTTTATAATTATTAAATATGTCAGGGATGTTTTGCATATTTTTGCTTTTTTTTCTTTTGCTTAACTGATTATTTTATTATAACTACTGAATGTTAACTTCCTGCGCTATTGATTTTGGGCTATTCATGTTAATAAGATGAAAATTAAATAGATTTTGTCCATAAGCAACCACTTCTTAGTATAGAAGTAGTTGTTCAAAATCTTTCTTGCTGTCTCATTTAAAGCTGCATTGAGCAAATTAGAAAGTAATAGTTTCAGTGAGCAAAATGGTGTAGATGATAGAGGCTTCATTTACCTCTCTTGTGACCACACCAAAGCTGTGATGGAAACACAGAGAAAACTAGCAGAGTTGCCTGGGGTCTAGATGAACAGAAGCCCTACAACTAGGGAGAGAAATAAGAAGTCACCCTGCAATGGTAGAAGGTAGGAGAGGGCAAAGATGTGAGACTTCCTGGTCCTGAGTGGCTGAATGGGACAGAGGCAACACCAGTGGCAGATGGCAGATGTAGACGTCTCTTAAAGGGACTAGGTCAGTGACTGAACTTTCATGGTGACAAATCTGCTTGCTCTAAGCACCAACACCAGGTTGGCTGTTGGGGGTGGGAGGACATCATGAACTTATAAGGGGACACTGAGTTATTGGAGTGAGGGCCAGAGGCAAGGCTTTCTCCCAGGCAGAAGTGCCGGTGGTATCCATTGTTTCTCTGTTGAGCCTGCCCCATTCCCAGTGTGCGAACACAGTGCCACTACAGCCGTGATGTCATCAAACTGGATAACAGAGGTCGCTCTGCCCAGAGGATTCCCTGAAACTCCGCCTCTCTCAACTTGCGGCTCTACCCAAGCCACATCCAGTTGTGTCCTCGGTGAATCTAGTGCTCCTTGCTGAGCAGCTCCAAGACCCACACTGGCAGCAGCTGGCTTTGGTTTTCCGGCATGGCCTTCTGAGGCAACTATAAGCACAGCATCTGTGAATTGCTTACTGAATCTTAACAGGTGGACCTGGAGGAACACAGGCTGGGGCTAAACTTGACCTGCAGCTGAATCCCTCTCAGGACTGTGCCACTGGACACCTACTAAACAAAGCCACACTAATAAGACCAGGAGACTTAGGAGCTTTGCTTAGTACATAGAAACAGATACAGAAAGACAGCCAAAATGGGAAGACAAAGAAGCAGAAATCATATAAGAGAACACAACAGAGATCCAGGAATAATGCAGTCAAGCAATCCCACAGATGTAGAGTTCAAAACACTTGTTATAAAGATGCTCAATAAACTCAGTGAGAACTTGAACAAAGAGATATAAAACATAAAAATAGAAATGGAAACCAGTCGCAAATGAAGAACACATTATCTGAGATGAAGAGTATATTAGAAGGAATTGACAAAGTGATTGAAGAGTATTGAACCACTAATATGGAGAATGAAGAACCTAATTAGAATGGCAAGAAAAAAAGAAGCCAAGGCTATAATAATAATTTAAAAGCCTATGGGACAAAATTAAATGTAAAAACATCTGTGTCATAGAAGTTGAAAAGCTGTTTGAAGAAATAATGATGGAAAACTTCCCTAACTTGGTGAAGGAAATAGACATACAACCCCAGGAAGCTCTGAGAGTCCCAAACAAGATGAATCCAAAGAGGCCCACATCAAGACACATCATGATTAAAATGCCAAAGGTTAAATACAAAGAGAGAATCTTAAAAGCAGCAAAAGAAAAGCAGTTAGTTACCTACAAGGGAGCACGCATAAGATTGGCAGCTGGTTTTTCAAAAGAAACTATGCAAGACAGAAGGGCTCAGCACAAAATATTAAATGAGATGAAAATCCAGGATCTATAACCAAGAATATTTTATCCAGCAAAGCTGTCGTTTAGAGCTGAAGGACAGATAAAGAGATTCCCAGACAGAAATAAGCTAAAGGAATTTATCATCACCAAGCCAATATTACAAGAAATGTTGGGGAGTCTTCTTTAAGAAGAAAAAATATGTATCAAAAACAGGAATAAAGAATGGTAATAACTACATACCTAACAACAAGCACCTCACCTGGAAAAGAATTAAGTAAGTACTCCAACCAAAATATAGGGAAGTTGAATGAATAAGAAAACAAGACCCGTATAATATATATGTTGCCTACGAGAGACTCCCTTCAGATTAAAATATCCACACAGACTAAAAGGAAGGGGATGGGAAAAAGATATTGCCTTGATGAACCTAGAAGGTACTGCGCTGAAAGAAGTCAGTCAAATCGTGTGGGCAAATACCACACGATTTCACATATATGTGGAATCTAAAAAACAAAATCAACAACAACAGAAACTAACTCATTGATACAGAGAATATTTTGAGGGCTACTAGATGTGGGGTGTGTTGGGAGGATGGTGAAAAGGGCAAAGGGATTAAGAAGTACAAATGGATAGTTACGAAATAGACATGTGATATAAAGTGTAGCATAAGGAAAATAGTTACAATGTTGTAATAAATGTGTAAGGAGGAAGAGGGGTACTAGATTTAGTGGGGTTACCACTTTGTGAGTTCTATAGATCTCTAATGATTATGCTGTACAACTGAAGCTAATATATTATTATATGCCGAGTATAATTGAAAAAACTCATTGAATTGTACAATGTAAATGTGAGCAACTAATAGTCTATTATATTTCAATAAAGCTGGAAAAAAGTAATAATAAAGGTAAAAAAATCTTGAAATGAGGGTGGGAGGGCAAAACTACTTAAAAAAATATTTTATCTATTTCTATGCACATTTGCTGCTCCCAAGTTTCAAAACGTTTCTAAGGAGATAATGACAAAGATGATAATTTCTATTGGTTCAGGGACCAAGAATACAGAAAACAGAAGAAAGGAACTGACAGGTTTAATTACTCAGATAACCTCTTCCCCTCCTCTCTGTCAAAAGTGTTTGAAAATCTGGACCATCCTTTAGTTGCGAAAGCTATTTTGTTATCACCTATTGAATGCTTACTATGTACAATACATACTTAAGACTCTGAGTAAAAAGTGATCTTGGTAAGGTTGTAAAAAGTGATCTTGGTAAGTAAAATTAGCTAAATGCCGTAAGAGTACAATGAGACAGTGCAAGGAGAGGCTTTATGCTACAGAGGTTAAGAATATGGACCCAGGAGCCAGACAGGACTGGGTTCAGAACTCAGATCTGCCAGTTACTAATTAGTCAAATTACATCATCACCCTGTGTTTGAGTTTCCTCATATGTAAATGAGACTAATAATAACATCTGTCTCAAAGGGTTGTCATGAGGATTAAATGATTTATTATATGCAAAGCCCACAGAACAGTGCTGGGCACAAAGCTAAGTGCTCTAGAAGTCCAGTTGTTATTGTTGTTGTTATATGTAATTATAATGGTCAGAAAAAGATTCATGAGTGGGGAGGCATTAGTAGTGACACTGGTCAAAACAGGGAATGGAATGAAGATGGTGGAGACATTCCATAGTTGACAGCCAGCTGAGGCACTATGAAGACAGATGTCCTTGACTCCTGTTCTGGGGAAGGTTAGACACAGACACTCTTGACCTGCTGCCTTGAGCCTATGACACAGGCTGCATATGTGCATGCATCTGGATAGAAATATTCTCAAAGGATGTACTCAAGTGATTTTCGCTGAGTCATGGAATAATGGATAATGTTTATTTTCTTCTTTTTGTTTATCTATACTTTCTAATTATTAAGTAATACATATTGTTATAACAGGAACATATTTTTAAAAAGCCATTATTCATTAAATACTTAGGGTTCATTGATAAAGAAAAATTTTGTTTCTATTCTTCTTAAACAAGGGGCATGATATGTAGAAATTTGTGATTGTGATGAGTCAGAAATTCACTATACACCTGGTATATAGGCACCAATCTCTGAGCTAGTGAGTGAACCTCGCTAACATTTCAAGGTGGCAATGTGACCATAATTTATTACATAATTCCATGTAACCCTTAGCACAATACAGGTAAATATTATTGTTTCAATTCTAAAAATGAAAAACTGAGAGTATTATATACTATGCTGTTAATCAAGAATTTGGGAAGTTCTGGTCAAGATGGCAGAGTAGGTAACACTGTGCTTGCCTCCCTCTTACCACCACATTAAAATTATAACTAAACTATAGAACTGTCATTGAGAATCACTTGCAGTCTAGTTGAACAGAAGTTCTATAACTAAGAGTATACAGAAGAAGCCACACTGAGACTGGTAGGAAGAGTGGTCCTACACCCACATGTGATGGTTAAAAATCAGGAGCAATATCTCAGCTGTGGAAGTCTCAGCTTCATACCATGCTCCCCAGCCCATGGTTCCAGTGCCAGGAAGAGAAGTCCCCATAACTTCTGGCTGTAACAAACAGCAGTGATTGTAGCTGAATGAGATGGTTAGCGGCTGGAGTACCAGGCGTTCCTCTTGAAGGGCCTGTGCATGGACTTACTGGCTGATGGGCTCTGGGCTCCAGCTTTGGGACAGCAGCATGAAAGGCTCCAGGGGCATATGAAAGGAACTTAATTGTCTGCTTTAGAGCAAGGGTCAACACGGAGTTTCTCCCAGACAGAAATGCTAACAAAAGTCATCGTTCCTTTGTTGACATGCCGCCACCCCCCCCCACCCCTGGGGCATGCAGATGCAGGTGGGTGCCAAGTCTGAGTTTCCATCAACTTGGATAACATTGTTCACTCTACACTGGTGATTCCCTGAGACCCCCATCCCACCCAACTTGCTGGCTCACTGAAGCCGCTTCTGGTGGCTTTTCCATACAATTGGCCTGTCATGGCTCATGCTGTGGACTTTCGTGAAATCTCTCAAAGGTTCACAAAATCCAAACAAACAGCATCTGGTCTCAGCATGCCCCATACCTCTTGCTAAGCAGCCTCAAGCTCAGCACTAGTATAAACCAGCCACAGTTCACAGCTTAGTAACTCTCAGGCACCTCTGAGCCCACCACTTTGTAGCTCACTTTGTAACTCATACCAAGTGGCCCTGGGCAGAGCACAGGCAGTGGGTGACCTTGGCCTGCAACAGAGCCCCTCCCACGAAGCCCCAGAATCAACACATCTGGTGGCCAGCTTCGGATCACACCAGAGCATCACCCACACCTCCACAAAAGACACACCCAAAGGCCACACTCAGCAGGCACCAGAACCCCACTAAAGTGGATCTTCTTCCATTGGGTCAGCTCCTACACAACAGCTCTTCCAACTGTAGTCACAGCCAGACCTCACACCAACCAGCCTGGGGGTCAATCCCTCTCACTAATGTGCAAACAGCAACAAAGGCTCAACTACAACAGGATGGCACACACAACCCATACAAGGGACATACCTGGAGCACATGGCTCAGGTAACCAGGGAGACTGTGACACCGGGCCCCACAGGACACCTACTATATAAGGCCACTCTACAAAGACCAGGAGACATAGCAGCTTTACCTAATACATAGAAACAAACATAGGAAGGCAGCCAAAATGGGGAGACGAAGACACATGTCCTAAATGAAAGAACATAATAAAGCTCCAGAAAAGAACTAAACAAAATGGAGATGAGCAATCTGCCAGACGCAGAGTTCAAAACACTAGTAATAAGGATGCTCAATGAACTTAGGGAAAGGATAGATAAATTCAGTGAGAACTTCAACAAAGAGATAGGAAACATAAAAAAGAATCACTTATAAATGAAAAATGCAATAACTGAAATAAAGAATACATTGGGAGGAATCGATAGTAAGTTAGATATAAAGCTGAGGACCGAATCAGTGATTTGGAAGATAAGGTAACAGAAAACACCCAGTTGGAATAATGAAAAAGAAAAAAATTTGTTTAAATGAAGATAATTAAGAGGTCTCTGAGACAACATCAAGCATGCCAACATTCTCATCATAAGGGTACCAGAAAGACATGAGAGAGAGCAAGGAACTGAAAACCTATTTGAAGAAATAATGAAGGAAAACTTCCCTAGCCTGGCAAAAGAAATAGACATACATACCCAGGAAGTGTAGAGTTCCAAACAAGATAAGGCCAAAGAGGCCCACAGCAAGACACATCATAATTAAAATGCCAAAGGTTAAAGACAAAGAGAGAATTTTAAAATTAACAAGAGAAAAGCAGTTACTTATAAGAGAGTTCCCATTAGACTGAGCTGATTTCTCAACAGAAATTTTGTAGGATAGAAGGGGTGGCATGAAATATTTAAAGTGATAAAAATCAAGGACCTACAACCAAGATTACTCTACCCAGCAAAGTTATCATTTAGAATAGAACGGACAGATTAAGAGCTTCCTAGACAAGAAAAAGTTAAAGGAGTTCATTACCACCAAACCGGTATTATAAGAAATGTTAAAGAGACCTATTTAAGAAAAAGTAGGAGAATAAAAGATAAAAAATAAATATTAAAATGGCAACAACTACATATCTATCAATAATTACTTTAATTCATTTATAAACGAATTAAATTCTCCATTCGAAATACAGGATGGCTGAATGAATAAGAAAACAAAACCCTTACATATGCTGCCTAAAAGAGACTCACTTCAGATTGAAAGACACGTACAGACTGAAAATAAAGGGATGGAAAAAGGTATTTCATGAAAATAAAAACAAACAAACAAAAAGGCATACTTCTTCCAGACAAATAGACTTTGAAACAAAGGCACTAACAAGAGACGAAGAAGGATCTAGTAATTCCACTTCTAGGTATTTATCTGAAGAAACCCAAAACACTACTTCTGAGAGAACATATGTGAATCCACATGTTCATTGCGGCATTATGTACAAAGACCAAGATGTGGAAGAAAGCTGGGTGTGGAATCAATGGGTGAATGGAGAAAGAAGAGGTGGTACATAGATACAATGGAATACTACTCAGCCATAAAAAGAATGAAATCTTGCCATCTGCAACAACATGGATGAACCTAGAGGGTAGTCTGCTAAGTGAAATAAGTCCACAAGAGAAAGATAGACCATATGATCTTACTTATTTATGAAATCTAGAGAACAAGAAACACAAACAAACAAAGCAGAAATAAGCTCAAAGATACAGAGAGCACGTTGATGGTTGCCAGATTGTGGGAGGAGGAGTATGGGGGATGGGTGAAGCGGGAGAGGATTAAGCAGTACAGATTGGTAGTTATAAAATAGTCGTGGGGATGCAGAATATAACATAGGGATTACAGAGAGTAGTATTGTCATAACAACGTATGGTGTCAGATGGGTACTGAATTTATTAGGTTGATCACTCTGTAAGTTATGTAAATATCTAATTACTATGTTGTACAACTGAAACTATAATTTAAAAAATCCTTGAAAAATAAAGAAAAGTGGTAGTGTCTTGAATGTTAATTATAATGTAGAATCTGAAATCATATCAATATAATTTTTGCTGTTATGTTGAAAGAAAAAGAATTTGGGAATGTGAGACTATCATGGGTCTAGTCCTAGGGTTCTCAGCTTCAGCACTGATACATTGAATCAGATAATTCTTTGTTGTGGGGTTGTCCTGTGCATGGTAGTATGTTCAGCAGCATCCCTGGTTTCTACTCACTTGATGACAGTAGCATCCCTCTCCCTTCGGTTGTGACAAGAAAAATGTCTCTAGGTATTGCCAATGTCTTCTGGTTGAGAACCACTGGACTGATGAATTCTATTCATTAACTGTGAACATTAAACTCTAAAAATTCAAGGTATAAACCTCAAGCTATTTTCAACACTTGATTTCCACAGGGGGCTTAGTTCTTTAACTAAACCTAATGAATGTTGTTGAAAATGTTGATGATGAAAACGGACATTATGATGTAATGAACATATTTTGCATAAACATTTTCTTATCTTTTCCATTATTTCTACCTGAATGTGGATCTCATTGAATGAGTCTTTTAAAGCTTTTTATCCATACTGCCAAATTGCTGACCATAAAAATTGTACCGTATTACATTTCCGCAATAGTGTAAGACTCTATGTTATCACACCCTCATCAGCATTGGTTATATTGTGTATAGTTCTACCTTTGCTAATATAACCTATTTATATTTATTTTTATATATTATGTATTTTATAAATATTTGTATTTATATTGTCTTATATTTTTGAGCACAAGTAAGAGTGAACATTTCCCTATATGTTTTAGCCAGAGGTATTTCTTCATTTCTCAATCGTTTGTACTTTTTGCTCATTTGTGCATTGGAGTCTTATCGATTGTTTTTATCAATTTGTCTGAGCTCTTTATATTATATAACCTGGATAGCATAAATTTCTATCCCTCCAAAAAGCTCATATAAAGCATCTGAGCTTAGACTTAGAATTTTGGGCGGATGGCAAAGGACTTACCTTACAACAACTGAAACAAATCTCTAAGAGGTCTAAACACTCCTATTTTTATAAGACTTTTATTATGTCGCTTTCTTCTTTCTCTTCTCTTCTCTCCTGCCTTTACTCCCCTCCCCCACATTTTCTATTCCTTTCCAATTTCTATGGGAAACTAGTTTAGTTATGTCTTTGGTCCTTTGTCTCCATTTACCCAAGCTCTCAGTTTACCATTCATTTCGCTAGTTAATAAAGGTACTTTCTTAAACAAGGACATTTCCTTTTCTAAGAGGAATACTAGTACCAACTTTCAAGATAGTTTTAATATTGTAGAGGTAAAAATGATTTTGATTCCTATTGTGCTATTAGTTTCAAATACTTTCCCCACTTTAATTAAAAGTTATGTTTCTTCCATGAAAAAAAAAATCTTGTCTATGCATTTTTTTTTCAGTGCTTTAAGCTTAAAAAGTGCTTTCAGATAGAGAGTATTTAGATTGTTGGAATTAGAGGAAAAGGTGTGGCATGTCTATTATGTACACTTAGATATCTAGTATGCTCTTAAGCATAGTATAGAAAAGTGAGCTTCCTTTCTCTTTGCAAAAAAATTGTTAGAAGCCATTAGAAAGCAATCATGCCCTGCTCATAATAAACATGTTTGACAGATTTTTAAAAGATACATACTCAGCCTAATAATAGTTAGAGCTAGCATTCATTGAGCAATACATTATACTGCCTCTTAGGTATGACACGGTGTTTAAAATACTGGAAAGTGTCAAGAGGTCAGGAGTAAATGCACTTGAGTTTAAAAATTAAGAAACTGAGATGAGAATTGTTTCAGACTGATGCACAGCATAAAGAAAACAAAGATTTCAAATGCAGACCCTAAAACTGCGGTCTCCAAAGCAGTCACCACTGGCCTCCTGTGGGTGTTTAAATTTTAATTAAAGTGAAATAAATTCTAAAATTCATTCTTCAATCGCACTAGCCATATTTCAAGTACCCAATAGCCACACAAGGCTAGCGGGTACCATATGGACAGCAGAGGATAACATTTCCATTCTCAAAGAAAGTTTAATTGGATAGTACAGATTTAACAAAATATTGCCTTTAGGCTCATTTTGTGATGCCAGATAAAGCCTTTGGAATTCATGACAAGTTTCTCAAACTGAGTTATAGGACTGGTTGTCGGAATTGCCTAAAATTCATTCAAAATTTGTGAGAAGCATCAGGTTGGGGGTACTTTGCTTGGTTGTTACTTTCTGTCTAACCTAATACTGATGCTCTAAGAAATTCTATGGTGAATTTCTGCAGGGACACAAAAACAGAAAAGGTCAGAAAATCTGGGTCCTACAATATATAGTAATAATGGCAACGATTTACTGATTGTTTCCTATGTGCCAGACACTGTGCTAAAGGCATCCTCTATTTAATCCTCATAATAACTCTGTAAGTATGCATTACCACCATTTTACAAGTGAAGAGGCTCAAGTTCAGTGACCTAAAGTCACACCACTAGTCAGTAGAGAAGCCTGGATTTAAAACCAGGTGTATCTATTCCCTTGCGCTAAACTCTGATCTCTTGTTCTTCATTTTCCTCATTTGTGAATCTAAAAGGACTAACTTAGAAAATCATAAAGTTCTCTACCATTTGTAAAACGATGTTATCAATTAGAATAATACCACCTATCTACTCAAACCAATAAAATACGAAGGGTTCAGAGGAGGGCCTTCCTCCCCCCCTCCCCAAAGATATGCTTTCTCCCATCCTTGCCTTTGTCCTGAAACCTCACTTGATTTACCATTCTGTGGGTTCAATTATTTGTTTGCCGCATGCCACACATACCCCTGAATTAGATAACACAACTAGTAAATATGTGCAATGGGTAACTGGTTCTGGTAGATAATTCTAAAATATTAGCACAATGCTTAGTGCACAGTAAATGCGCCATGAATATTTTGAAGAGGACTGGAAGGGAAATGTGATTCAGCTGACGTGAACTAGTAAGGCCATTACGCGAAAACGGGGCTGTCCGAACAAAACCCCCAGCGGAGGAGCCTGTGTAGGGCCTGAATACAAGTTCCGACCTGCAGAAACCTGAAGAAGTGGGATAACGTCAAGGATGGTGGCAGTGACGTTCACAGGGGGAGGACACGACTCCGCCCGGACACTGGCAGAAGCGGGAAACCTCACTCACCGCGGAACTGCAGGAACCAGCCCCGACTCCGGGGTCTCCTTGGATCCCCAGAAGCCACCCAGCCCCGCCCTCTTCGGAGGTCAAGGCAGAGGCTGCGGCTGCGCAGTGGCGCGCGCGTAGGCGGAGCAGCGCGCGACCAGGTCAGCTGACTGCTTGGGTTGGCACGTGACTTGCTCCGTTCGTCCTGGGGTCGAGGAAGCCGTGAAGCTGGAGCTTAGGTCGCGGAGGGATGGAGCGCTGAGCCGTTAACGTCTGCCAGGCTGTCCGCCTCCTTACCTATTACTGCTGTCATTTCCTCGTTTGACACCTTCCAGGGTCAGTGAGCGATGGTTACCCCGAATGGGGAGACCGGGCCTGGCAGAAGCTTACGCTGCGGTCGCCTTTTGCGAGGGATGGGGGCGGACGCGGGTGCCGAGGCTGTGGCGTTGGAGCTGGTTGTGTGGCTATGTCTAATTTATTGGCACCAGTTCTTCGCAACCTTGGGCCTAGGATCCGTGGAGGTAAAAGAGAGAAAGGGCCCAAGGGGGTGCTCAGTGCCAGAGGCAGAAAGGAGAAACACGGCGGGTCTGGGACATTTCTTCTTCAGCGAGGGCGGGGGTAACAGAGAATGCTCGCCCCCTGGATCGAAGGGGACGAAAGATGACAGAATGGCCCAGGCGAGGACCTGGGGTGGTTGGTGTGCGTGCGGTCACAGCGACCGTACGAACTTCCCTGGGTGTACGCGCTTGAGTGTAGGGGATGGAGGTCTAAAGGGGATAGGAGACCCTCCCTGCAGGCAGGGGGCCCTCACAGAGGACCCTGGATCCTTGTTGGCAGGGGAAGAACAAGAAACCAGAGCATTCAAACCATTTTTTAATTAAACTGGGAGAAGGGTAGGCAAGAAACCCCTGAAAAGGAACTTGAGGGATGGAGTCACATAAGGCAAATTGAATCACCAGAGAAACAGAGGAGAAAGGGGAAGCTAATACTCTCTTCAGAGGACAAGTCTGGTATCTTAGGGGAAAAAAAATTAAACGTTTCGGTGAGCGCTAAATACTTAGCACTGCTCTGGGAGTGAAGGAATGGGGTGTAAACAGCCCAGCCTTAGGGGTTTGCACCAATGTTGGGGATAAGTTACACACACATGACACATTGAGGTACTATGTGTCATGTATGTGTGACTTATCCCCAATGTAATTATGTAATTATCAAAAAAGAATGCTAAGTGCTTTGGAATTGTGGAGCAGGTACAGATATGTGAACTGGCACTATCAGGGAATATCCTGGAGGAAAGATAACTGGAGTTGGGTTGTGGCAAGCCAGTGGGATTTAAACAGGTATAGAGAAATGGGGAGAACTTCCTAGGCAGAAATAGCCACAGAATTTGAAGGCCTGATGATGAGAAAAAAGAATGCCTTCAGGGGCCAAAAATCTAGGATTTGGTGGATTTAAAGTTGGGGTCAGGTAATGAAGACTTGAATGATACTTATTTACCTACTCATTCAGCTAATACATGTATTGAACTATATACTAGGTGCTATGCTGGTACTAGGGTTTAGATAATGGACAGGGTCTCCCTCATAGTGTCAAGCAGAGGAGATGGATTTTAATAAATAATTGTGCAAGTGTGAAATTCGCTTGAGGGAATAACAGTGGTGTGAAATAGTTCATAAAGGACGTGACCTTTAAAGAAGGTTCAAAGAAGGCTTTTGGGAGGGTGTGTCTTTTGAACTGACATCTGAAAAGTTTGTGAAAGTGTAAGTGAAAACACTCCAGGCTGAGGGAACAGCATATGTCAATGCCCTGAGATGTGAGGAGGAATAAAGCTTTTGAGAAGTTCTGAGAGGACTAGCATGGCTGAATCAGGATGGAGCTGTGTGAGAGAGGCAGGTTGGGGGAAGCATGGTGTCAGGCCCAGCAGGCCTTTTCCTAAAAGCAGAGGGAAGCCGGTGAAGGTTATAGGCAGTGGAGTGAGTCAGGTGGGTTTGAAAAGAAAATTTTGTTGAGAATGTGGAGGATGCAAAAGTGAATGAGAGGAGATTGCCTCAGGTGGACATTGTTGTGGTGCCATCATTTATTTGTTGGACAGATATCTGAGCGCTTGTTAGTGACGGGCACTCTCCTAGATGTTGGGGATATAAGAGTTAAGAATAGTATTTTAATAAACTAGCGTGTAAAGTATATGTAGTTACTAGCTGTGTCCTTGGGCAAGTAATTTCATTAACCATTCTCTCATCTGCAAGTGGGGGTGGTGATAACATCTTTGAAGGAATTAAATATAAAATTGCTTATCATATTAAAGTGCTTATTACATGGCCTGTATTCAATAAGTGGTGGTTGTTACCAGTAAACAGTCTCAAACTTGCTCGAGTGATGAATTGAGGAAAAATAACGTGTTTCATCTTTAACTTGATGAATTTCAGGGTAGAACACGTTGTGGTAGAGATATCAGCACCTTCTAGTGGAACACTGTATTGTGTCCAGTCACTTTTCTAAAATATCAGTCTGAAAGAAAAGGGAAATAACCTTCTGGGAGCCATGAGTGTAGATTCAGGGAATCCCCTGCCATGGAAGGAATTGTTTGCTCTTTGGGTCACTGCAGAGTTGCCTGTGGCAGTGAGGAAGTCTTTGGGACTCAGAAAGTTCTGGCAATTACTTTCAGTAATAAGTGTACAGTGCCCGCCTCGCCGTGTCTACCTGTTTAGGTAGCTCCTACAAATGACCAAAATTTACAGCATTTAAAATCCTCTGTATTCTGTGCATTTCTTGAGCAAAGCGAGAGTTTATCCACATTTTATTTTGCTCTGTACTTGATTTCATATACCATATTGCTTTTCACTTTTTCAGTTTGTAAGTTTCCATAGCAAGCATGTAAAAAGTGAGTTGATATAGTTACAGTTTCTAAACTCCATTGAACAAAAATCATTTCTATATTGTAGGACCAGCAATAGTGTGTGATTCTTGTTAATGGCGATATGACGTTTAAACATCTTATTAAAGAATATGCCATTTCTTGTAACATTCTCCATGTAATCACTATATAACTCACTATATAATCATGGAAATGTCTGTTTTCAGTACAGTGGTTCTTAAACCTGACTGATCATTGAATTACCTGAGGACTTAATGAGAAAATAGAAAAAAAAAAAAGTCTTAGTCTTACCCAGTATAGATTCATGGAATAAAGGAGCAGAAAAGATCCTGAATATCATAATCCAGTTCTCTCATTTTACAAATAAAATTTATGCAGACAATGTTATGCGGAACTGAGATTAGATTCCAAGTCTTCATATTCTCGTGTAGTGCTCTGGTCATTATTACATTGTGCTTCTTGTAGTTGGCATTTGGGTTTTCTCTGACTGTAGTTCCCAATGAGATAAAAAGGCTGTCACCAACCTTGATCTCACGCTTGACACAACTACCACTAATCAGCTTTGCCCTTCTCTTTTGTGTTATCTGCGGGGTTCTATGTTACAATGCCATTTAATGGTCTCTAAAGTTTTCAGTGTTTTTAAGTGTGAGGATACTACTCTACTTTTTTTAAAGGTTTCTTTTTTTGGGGGGGGGGAGAGTTACGTGTAGTAATTTGTTATTTAAAAATTAAACAAATATACAGAAAGAATGAAAACGTTCATAATCCACTCCCAGAAGATAATCTTCAACATTTAAAAAAATAATTTAATATTTATACCTATACATATCCTTGATTCCTTTCTTAAAGGTGGAAAAGCTGAACCAAAAGGCGTGCCCATTTTTATTGCTCTTGATAAATACTGACAAACCGCCTTTCAGAAATTGGTCCCCTGCCCTTTTTTAATCACAAAATTTTTTTGGAGTTCTCATGTGATGTTTAGATTGAGGACATACTAATGATGGCAAGTTATTATATCTTTATTAATGCTTTTAAGTGAATTTATATTTTATCACCATGATAATATGTCATACATTTGTGAATTAATGACACGTGGAACATTTATTTAAGCTGCATCTCTTCTTTTTATTTTATTTCCTTCCCCCCCCCCGTCTTGATTGAAATATAATAGACAACTAGTTGCCTGCATTTACATTGTACAATTCATTGAGTGTTTTTTTCAGTTATAGTTGGGATACAACACACCAGCCTGAGCTGTACAGCATATTGATCAGATATCCACACAAAGTGCAAAGCACTCACCCACCAAAGCTAGCACTCGTCCTCCCCCCGCCACATATTCATCCCAACATTATGAACCATCTTCCCCATGCTATACTCTACATCCCCATGTCTGCTTTCAGCCATCCACCTGCACCTCTCAATCCCTTTGCCCTCTTGCCCTGCCCCAGTCCTTCCATGTAGTATCCCTCAAAATATTCTCTGTACCTATGAATTATTTCCACCTTTATTGTCGTTGTTGATTTTGTTCTTTAGATTTCACATATACATTAAATCATGTGATACTTGTCTTTCTCCAACCCATTTAATTTAATGCAATACACTCTAGGTCCATCAAGGCAATATTTTTTTCCATCCCCTTCTTTTCAGTCTGTGTGTGTTTTTTAATCTGAAGTGGGTCTCTTGTAGGCAGCATATGTAGGGATCTTGTTCTCTTATCCATTCTGCCACTCTGTCTTTTGATTGGAGCACTTAATTCTTTTCCTTTTGAGGTACTTGTTGATAGGAATGTAGTTGTTACCATTCTTTATTCCTGTTTTAGATACATGTTTTTTCTTCTTAAAGAAGACTCTCCAACATTTCTTGTAATCTTGGCTTGGTGATGATAAATTCCTTTAGCTTATTTTTGTCTGGGAATCTCTTTATCCTTCAGCTCTAAACGACAGTTTTGCTAGATAAAATATTCTTGGTTGTAGATCCTGGGTTTTCATCTCACTTAATATTTTGTGCTGAGCCCTTCTGTCTTGCATAGTTTCTTTTGAAAAACCAGATACCAGTCTTATGCGTGCTCCCTTGTAGGTAACTAACTGCTTTTCTCTTGCTGCTTTTAAGATTCTCTCTTTGTTTTTAACCTTCAGCATTTTAGTTATGAGGTGTCTTGGTGTGGGCCTCTTTGGATTCCTGGTTTTTGGGACTCTCTGAGCATCCTGGGGTTTTATGTCTATTTCCTTCACCAGGTTGGGGACGTTTTCCATCATTTCTTCAAATAGCTGTTCAGCATCTTGTTTTCCTTTGGATACCCCGATAACATGTATGTTTTTACCTTTAATAGTGTCCCATAGGTTAAGTTATTATTATAGTCTTGGCTTCTTTTTACTTGCCATTCTGATTGCGTGTCCTTGGCTTTCCCATCCTCAATATAGGTCATTTAATCCTCTTCTTTATTCACTTTGTTTATTCAATTTAATATACTTCTCATCTCAGATGTTCTATATTTCAGACTGGTTCCCTTTTATAATTTCCATTTCCATTTTTATGTTTTTTACCTCTTTGTTGAAGTTCTCACTGAATTCATCTGCATTTCCCATAAGTTCATCGAGCATCTTTATAACCAGTGTTTTGAATTCTGCATCTGTTAGATTGCTTAACTCCATTATTTCTGGACCTCTGTTCTCTCATATGGTTTCTACTTCTTTGTCTTCTTATTTTGCCTGCCTTTCTGTGTCTGTTTCTACGTACTAAGCAAAGCTTCTAAGTCTCCCCATCTTATTAGTGCGACTTTGTGTAGTAGGTGTCCGGTGGCGCAGTCTGAGAGGGGTTCAGCTGCAGGCCAAGTTTATCCCCAGCCTGTGCCCCTGCAGGTCCACCTGTTAAGATTCAGCAAGCAATCCACAGATGCTGTGTTTATAGTTGCCTCAGAAGGCCACAACAGAAACCCAGGCCAGCTGCCGCCAGTGTGAGTCTTGGAGCTGCTCAGCAAGGAGCACCTGACTTGCTGAGAAAATAACCTGGATGTGGCTTGGGTGGGGTTGTGAGTTGGGGGAGGCTGGGTTTCAGGGAATCCTTTGGGCAGAGCGACCTCTATTATCCAGTTTGACGCCGTCTCTGCTATGGCGGTGCTAAGTCTACGCACTGAGGTGGGTGGGCTCAGCAGAGGAACAGTGGCTACCTCAGGTATTTCTGCTGGGGGAAGAGCCTCCCTGTGGTACTCACTCTGATAACTCATTATCACTCTGTAAGTCCTTGCATAGCTGAACTGGCACTGGTGCTCAGAGCGAGCATGTCCATCACCACGTAAGTCCACTTGGGAACGCGGCCCCTTTAAGAGGCGTCCGCCACTGCCGCATTCTCCATCCCACTCAGCTGCTCGGGCCTGGGCAGCCTTGTGTTCTTGCCTTGTCCTAGGTTCTGCCGTTGCAGGGTGCTTTCTTAGATTTCTCTCTAGTTTTATAGCTTGTTCATCTAGATCCCAGGCAATTTTTCCTTGCTGTTTGCTCTTTGTTTTTGTCACAACTTTGGTTTGGTTGCCAGAGGGATGAACAGAGCCTCTATCATCTACACCATTTTTTCCTGTTCTTTTTATTTTTAACAAAAATGAACATTTTTTCCTGTTACCAAAGCAATACATTTTTATTGTTGTGCTTCATTCTTTACAACAATATTACTATAGTCTTTTTAGCCTCAACTTGATGCATTTTTCATGTTCTGCTGTTAATCCTGTTTTCTACTAAAGATTTAAAACATTGGTACTGAGAGAGGCTGGGAGCTTGTAGCAGAATCCCTACATAGAAACAAATGGCAGTTAGCAAAACCGAAAACTCAGGAACAGTCCATACACCAAAACTAGATGAGGCTTCCAGTTTCTGGCCATGATGGAATAACTGATACCATGCTTGCTTTCCTGCCGTAAACAACTAGAAAACTGGACAAAATATTTGAAAAAATTGCTTCCAGATATTGAACAACAAGTGGTACAGGAACTGAGAGATAGGAAACAAATGATGTGAGCTCTGTAATCCCTCCGGCTTTCTGCCTACAGTCACTCTCTGGACCATGGTCTAAGAAGGGGAAACCAAGTAGAGCATGTTGGTCTTGCTAAGTTGAAGAGACTGGAGTTGGGGAAGGCTTTTCTGCCTGGAATTTACAGGTCAGATTGGTAGAGATGAGGGAGCTAGCAGAGGAAAAAATACTGGAAATCTATATAGAAGTCTCTGCAGAAGGGCCAGTGAATAGTCACTAGAGAGCTTTAAACTGACAATTTCCAGGGCTCATGGGGCTGAGAGACATTTGAATACTTTATTGAATACCTAGGACATTCAGTAGAATCCCCAGAAGGTCAGACCTTGGTAGTAGAACCAAATTAGCCCTAGATTCAGCCTTACACATATCCAAAGTTTAAAAACAAGCCTTGAATGGATCGTGTTGATCCTCAACTGACTTAACTACCTGTCAGAACAAAGTACAACATTCTTAAAAAGGGAGACAAAATCCTGTGATCAACAGTGTAACATTGTGAACTATATATACGCTCAGTGCTTTAAAAGAAAACATGAATCTAATGAGGAAAAAAATGGAAGGTTTAAAAAATGGGACTTACAAAGTAGAAAAATTAAGTGAAAAATTCACTTCTGAGGTCAGCAGAGAGAGCAACTAAGAAAATGAATAGAAGCTCATTTACCTGTGGGACAATACCAGGTGGTTTAACATATGATTGTTGTCTCCAAAGAAGGGAAAGGGAAGCAGAAAAAAAATTGAAGAAAATAATGGATGAAACATTTCCAAATTTGATGGAAACTATAAAACACAAGTTCAAGAAGCTCACTAAAGTCTATGCGGGATAAATCTTTTTGACCTTAGGGTAGGCACATTTTTCTTACCACACAGAAAGCATATATTACAAGAAAAAATTGATAGACGTCAGAATTGAAAACTTGTGAGAAGTGTTGGTGAGCATGTGGAACAACTGAAACTCACATGCCTTGTTAATGGGAATATAAAATGTCATAACTACTTTAGAAAACAGTTTGGCAGCTTATACAATTAAATATATGCTAATCAGTCAGTTCAGAAATTCCACTTCTAGGTGTTTGTCCAAGAGAAATGAAGATATTTTTACAAAAAACTTTGAGTAGGAATGTTCATAGCACCTTTGTTACTAACAGCCTCAGATCACCCAAATGTAACCATCTAAGTGTCCATCAACAGGTGATGGATAAGCAAACTAGAACATTCTTGTAATGAAATACTAAGCAGTTAAACAATGAACTACTGGTACATTCAGCATGGACAGATGTCAAAGACTTGCTGAGCAAAAGAAGCTAGGTGCAAAAGAGTACATAATGTATGCTTCCATGAATTTGCAATGAAATTCTAGATCAGGCAGACGTAATCTACGGTGTGACAGGGCTGGCACTGACTGGGACTGGGTGTGAGGGAAGGCTTCGGGATGACAAAAATGTTCTTAATCTTGGTTTTGGTGGTGGTTACACAGATTTGTATGTTTGCCATTAACTCATGACACTGCACCCTTATAATAGGTGCATTTTATTATATATAAATTATTTCAGGAAAAGTTGATTTTTGAAAAAGACGAGGGAAGTGAAGGGAGCTAAACAATTATAAGCTGGTTACTTTTATATTATTTCATTTAATCTTCAGTTATTCATTCAAGAATATTTAACAAATATTTTTTGAGGTTCTACATACAAGCGTTTATACCAGGTACTGAAGATACAGTTTTGAGCAAAAACTATCAGGAGTTTTACTTACCCTAATGGACAGTTTATTTAGAAGAGAGACCTTAATAAAAAGTTTCCCTCAGGGAAATACTGAAAAGATTCTATGAGGGTATATAATATATTCATCTTTAGCATATAATACATGCCCTTCTATGATATATGACATGATACATATTATATATCTCATATATGAGGTACACGCTGTGTCTTGATATCTTGATTTGTAACTACAACTCATCTGATAGAGTTTTTACAAAGTACCGAATGAGTTAATGCATGTAAAGTGTTTTGACTGGTGCTAGTAGATAGGAAGTTCCCAATAAGCATTGGCTGCTATCTTGATGACATTTGACAGTTCTGATTGTCTAATGTTGGAGGGTTTGGAATACCTGTACTAACTCAGGGAACCCTGGAGTATGACCAGGTCTGGGGGAAGAGATTTTGTGCTTTGACTAGAAATGTTAAATTTTAAGTACTTTTGAGACACCAAGTGGAGATGGCCTATAGTCAGTTGTGGAGACTGGATACAGCTCTAGAAACAGTGAAGGGACCTGGGCTGGAGGTACACATCTGAGAGAGTGGTCAGCATCTAGACTGGAGGCACCTTTCGTGTAGGTAAGATTGTCAGAGGCGAAACTGCATACGCACATTTACACACACACGTAACGGAGGGACTTAGATTTAGATCTGAGTCCCGAAAAATTCCAGCATTTAATTGGTGTGCCTTTTAAAATAATTTTCTCTTGTTTAACATATGATTTGCCTCATTTTTTGCCTGGCTTCCAAAATACAAGATGAAACAAAAAGGAATAATTGGAATAAAAACAAGTTATTTGAAGTAGTTAGAGGAGGCGGAGATGCCCAGGTTCTTGGTGAGAGGATAACCAGTGGACACCAGTTGTGACCGTGCAACTGAGAGAAGGGAAATGTGTTTAGCAACATGGGTTTCATTTTCTGACCAAAAAAGGCATATGTGTTCATCTGCAAAGATAAATTGTTTGGAACTGTACTTAAATTTTTCTTAGATTTCAGGGAGAAGTTTTTTTTTTTTTTTAATGTGACTTGCATAGGTGATAAGGTAACAGTGGACATTGTTTAAAAACAGAAAACAGGGATTTTGAAAAGACTTATTCATGCCGTCCTCGGGGCAGTTTTTACATTTATCCTTAGATATTTAAGTAGCTTGTCTTTCTCATCAGGTTCTTTTCGTAGTTTGTTTTGACTAGGAGATAGAAGAACTGAGGCTATGGCTTTGCCTAAAGTACAGACAGGTTTTTTTTCTCAAAACCTTCCTTCTGTTTTTTATTTTTTTTGACTGCATTCACCCTTAAAATAGCATAAAACAGAAGCTTAGAAACCTGCAACTTACCAATTTTTGAATTTGTTTTCTAAAAGACTCAAAGTAAAAAAAAAAAGTGATTTTTCTTGACCCTTATTCTTTTCTCTAATCAGACTTTTTGATTAATTTAGTCATTGTTATAATTGTATTTCATTTATTCATAAAACAAGCCTTTATTAAGTTCTTGCTGTTGGCAAGAATTATATATGCTGGCTTTTAGGGCTTCAGAGAAGAAGATAGAATTCAGACCCTTCAGGATTTCTCAGTGTGGTGGAGGGGAAAGTATGTTATAAAAAAAAGGGGGAGGATAGGATAAGTGCATAATTAATGGCATTTGTAAGACATTAAACAAACAAGATATTTCCCACCTGGGATACTAGGAACAGCCTTTGGAGGTAGGATGGGTGGGAGCAGCAGATAATACAGTCACCCCTACTCACCAGGAACGGAGGTTGAATGAAAGAGAAGATCTAGGTATATCATTTTATTCATTCTTTCCAGCAGCTCTGTGAATAGATTTATATAGTATTCCACTTTATAGATGAGGAAACTAGTAAGGGGATAGAGTTTTACCTATTGTGAGACTCCAAAGTTTGTGCTCTTGATTTCCAGGTCTCTTGAATCTCTAATTAAAAAAAAAAAAAAAATGCTTTTCTGTTGGGAGAAATCATTGTTTCTTCAAGGAAATAGGATTGTTTTGGATGCTGGACGATGCTGTTTTAGAAATTGTGATGATTCTGGATGAAAGGAAAAGGGAAAGGAAGCCCAAATCCCTTTATCTGGCAGAATTCCCTGGGTCTCTAGGGTTCTCTGAACCTGGGATCAAACGTAGGTTGAAAGTGTTTACGGTTATATGTGGATCTCTCTTCAAATAGGAGAGCTTAGAGGGCCTTGCATGCTGAACATTCTCTTCTAGCATAACAATAGAAAGAGCATGGTCTTTACTGTCAAATATAACGAGAGTTGAACCCCATCTGCTAGTCGCATGACCTTGGTAAATCACTAAACCTCTCTGAGTATTACTACCTAGCTTACAGGGTTGGCATGAGAATTAAAATACTGTACGAGAAGTATATAATGCAGTACCAAATATAGAAGACGTCTTGTCTTTTCCTCCTTTCTCCAAACAAGCTCTAGAGAGGGCTCCAGGAAAAAGATGGAATTAGAGAACTTTCTGTACATTTCTAAACATTTCCACACTCTAGTTTTGTTTAGAATTATCATATTACTTCATTTCATCCTGATAAAAGCTCAGTGAAGTAGGATAGGGCAGGTATTTATAGATGAGAAAATGGGATCCCCTTTCTAATTTCTTGAAATCCTTTGGAAATCTGTTGGATGAAAAAGATTTTCTAGAGCTTTAAATGGTATGATAGTGACATCTACTGTAATAGCTCATATTATTACAGTCTTTGAAGAAGCTGCCGTTTAGATAATTTAATAGTATCATCAAGAACTTAATTGCTTTCATCGCCTGTCATGTTTGGGAGAGAAGGTATAAAAATGTGTCATCAAATATGTTTTGTTTAACAGAACCACTTGTATAAATAATTACAATAACCAAAATATCTGGATTATTAAAAGAGGTTTAAAGATGTTATTGGACTTAACTGAAAATTTTAAAGTTCAAGGTAGTGCTGTCATTGGTTTTTGGTCTAAAAAAAAGCTAGATTTGATAAGTGCAAGAATATTGGATGGAGGAGACCAGAGAAAAGGGATTAGCCAAGGTCAAAGTGGCCAAAGGAAAGTGAAAAGGTAGCAAGTGTTGGAGCACTTTAGGTGAGGAGACCCAGGTGCAGAGGAGAACAGGAACAGCGGGTGACAGTAAGGTAGGTGATAGACCTACACCATTCCATTAGGAGGAATTTAATTTAAAAAGCGACTTAGATAGATTCTGGTGTCAGGACAGGTGTAGCCCAAGATCTTACCTTTACAACATCATACAATTAGAATCGTTAAATATGGTGACCTGAAAATACTTCTTTAAAAAATGCTGAAACATCAAAAAGGTCTGTGTTTAGTATAGTACACTTGGTCATGAGAGGCTGTAAACAGAATGGAAGTACTTCTCTAGGGTTAAACTGAAAAGTTTTGCTTAGAGAATTGATTTGGTAACTAGACTGTTCTCTGGCTATTCCATTTGAAAGTGCGCTAAACTTGTAGTTTGTATAATTTTTAAGCATTGTTCTATTTATCATAAATTATTTTTTAACAGGTTCTAAAACATTTAATTTTGAAATATTTCAAGTATACAGAAGAAGTTCAAATATTTCAGATTAACGGACATCCATGTACCCACTACTCAGATTTAATATTTTGCCATATTTGCCTCAGATATTTTTTAAAGAAACAAAATCTTATGTACACAGCTATGCAGGTTTTTGTACTTTCTTTAAGTATATAGTTATTAACAATGGATACCATCGTGTGGGAATTTATGTTGGTAGCTGCTTTGGAGAACAATTTGACAATACCTAGTGGCGTCTGTCAATTATCTCATGATTCATAATAAGCCACCTCAAAATTTAGTGCCTAAAACAGTGATTTCTTATTTCTCCTGGCTCTGTGGGTTGTCTTAGCGGTGGTTCTGCTGTGCTCATTGATGGGGCTGCATTCAGCTGGGGCATTGGCTGGGCTGAAAGTTTCTAGATGGCTTCACTCACATATTTGGCAGTTTATGCTGGTTGTCAGCTATAGTGTTGTCCTTTCTCTGCCTTTTATCTTGTAGTAGGCTAGACTGCCTGCCTTCCATGGTGGTCTGAGAACAGCCACCAAGTAAACAACTAGAAGTTTTCAAGGTCTCTTGAGGCTTGGGCCTAGAACTTACATAGTGTGACTTCATGTGTTTTGTTGGTCAAGGCAAGTAACAAAGCCAGCCCAGATTCAATGTGAAGGGAAAGAGACTTCACCTTTTGATGGCAGAAGTGGCAGTCATATTGCATAAGAGCATGCAATGACTTGTTGCCTCCATCTTTGAAGACAGTCTACCATGTTGTCATACTCTTCAGTTCAGCTGTTTTGTTCCTAACTGTCCTAGAGAACTCAAACAGATATGTGCTACAAAGTTGTTCACTACAGACTTGTTTATAATAGCAAAAAAGTAAAACAATATAACTATCCTTTCAGAGGATAATAAATTTTAGTTTGCTCATAGAATTATAGCATTTAAAATTAATGAAGTACACGTATATGAATAACCATGAATAATATTAAAATAGATTGAAAAAAATTAGGTTGGAAAAGAATACAAGTAAAATTATATTTATATAATAGCTTTGAAGTTTAACATTTGAAGTTACTCATATAGGCTAGTGAGGATTTTGGTTTTTGCTTTTCTTTTCAAATCAAAGCTTTTCTTTGGGTGGCCTCCTTAGAACTTGGTGCTTTGAGTGGCTTCCATCCTTGGATGGCCAGTTAAGCTGTACTGTTTTCTGGCCAGACTGAGTGCTTTTTTCTGGTCTAGCCATCACTAAAAAGTCTGTGTTTAGTTTAGTTTGACCATTCGGATGTAGCTCTTAGAGCAAGTTTATCAGTATTATTGGAAAAATCATCTTAGAGTATAATTCTTGATACTCATTTAATACCACTGTCTAAATTTATACCAGTTTACCTTCTCTGAGTTATCTGTAAATGGCGAGGATGATATGTATCTTGTAGAGCCTGGGAAAATAATGTACATTTAGCAGTACCTGATATATGGTCGATGCTTTACAAACTAAAGTTCAAAAAATAAGTGTATAAAATGGCATCTATGTGAAGTTCACTTTCAATTATGTAATGACTAGGTAGGATTACTTTAATTGCAGTGGGCTTCTGAAATTATGAAAATCCATTATGATTAACTATAATTACATTTCAAGGACATTTAAATTTATCAAGTTCTTTATGAAGTTCATTATCTGATTTTGTTATTAAGACAACTTTGTAAGATAGTCATCTGCTATCCAAGATAGACTCCAAGTTCCAGGACAAGATAAACAAGCAGTGGTAGTAGAAAGCTTATATAGTGTTTAGTTTGTTCTAATGAAGGCATATTAATGGAAATAATGATACTGTTATGCTTTACTTTTTATGAGTTCTTTTGGGTTTGTGTGCTTTACTTACATTCTGAATAGATTTGCCTCTGGACTTTTTTTCATGTGGCCGGGGGGAGAGGGAGAAAGACTATAGAAGAGAGTTGGTTGTACCTCAGTGTAAATCTTTGGAAAAGGAGATCCACAGCTTCTCTCACTCAGATCCAATAATGCTGTATCCCTGACCCCCAAAGATCATATTTTTAAATACAAAGTCAATTGGCAAGATTTTTTTATTATTTACTTTTTACAAATTTATAAATGCTTGATAGCACCTAAATATATGCCAGGGAGTTGAGAAGATTCCCTTAGGTTGAAAATTAATCACCAACTTGGCTAACTTTGTAGGATTTGCTAAGCCAGATGTGGCAAATTTATTGGTAGCTACCATTCAAATGCATTGATTCAATGATAAAAGTTATGCATTTTTTTAATTTCCTATTTTGGTTTATGTTTTGAAAGTTTAAGATAAACCTATAAATTTGTGACCCGCCAACTTTTGTGGAATGAAACTATTGGTGATATTTGGGTAGTCTAATTTTTTAAAATAATTCCCATTATAGGATGTTTTGTAATTTTTTAAAAAAATTAGATACTTCATGTATTAGGTCTTTATCTCTTTTTCATAGTATCATAAATAAATCACCTTTTACCACTTATATGAATTTACTTCCAGGTAAGTTAATTTGATTTTGCCTAAGATCATATGTCAATATTAGATTGATTTTGAAATAGATTATAGTTATCACTTATCCTGTGACTCTGAAATACTTTAGAGACAAATGATATTAATTTTTGGTTTGCTCATTTTATATTTCAGAGTCTCTCTTGATTTTGGAAGAAATACCTGGTAACAAACATGACTGAGTTCTGGCTTATATCAGCTCCTGGGGAGAAAACATGTCAGCAAACATGGGAGAAATTGCATGCGGCAACTACAAAGAACAATAATCTTGCTATTACTTCAAAGTTCAACATTCCTGACTTAAAGGTAAAACTGCACTGCGCAAAATAGTGTATGAGCTCATGGTGAAAGGGAGAACAGTGTATCTCTGCTTACCTTTTGGTAGAAATTAGATATCCAGGTTTCTTCTCTAGCCATCGTCATGATTTACAACCTATCTTGTTCTTTCCAATCTTCAGCTCTGGATAATGAGAAAATTGAGATTTTAGAAGTAAACTACCAAAACAAAGTATTTTTTCTAAACTTTTGTGATTTACTAAGCTGTAATTTAAATTGTAATGAGAAATCTTATGAAAATATTTGATATATACACTTACAATATGCTTTTCAGAAATGAAAAATGTTAGTAATATATATTCTTAAGTATCACAGTGAATTCGTTTTTCTGTTATTAAATTCATACAATGCTTACTAATGTTGTAAATGTTTTACCATTGCACCTCTTTAATCATACTTTGCAAATTTAACCTAATTATTTAATTTGTTAATCTATTTAATATTTATTAAAGGTCAGTAACCTAGCAGCCTCAAAGGGAAGCAGGCTGCCAGTAATCCACTGATTGAATTTTTCTAAAGAATGGAAAAGATTGTGATATTTATATTTTGCTGATTAAGTGAGGCAGTTATACACAGCACTCATTTACTTAAAATTGCTGGTTTTTAATATTTTGGGAGTTATGAATTCTTTTGAGACACTGATATAGACTATGGATATTTCTTCCTAAGTGTGTGTGTTCATTTACACACATACAGATTTATATATAAATTCAGTTATTGACTTCGATGCACAGAGCCGCCATAGTAAACCGTGTCTCCTGATGGTTCACCATCACTGGGCAGAGGCACAGCCTGCCACTGCAGAATGTTCATATCTTAAATGGAGGTTGTACCCACGAATTAAAGGATTATCTTATAAATAGCTCTGAAATGTCTGGCAAACATTTTTTAACCACACTTGCGCATTAAGAGATAAAAAATGGAGAACATAAGATTTATGGGCCCTTTAAATCAAGATGTTGTATCATCTTGTAAAAAAAAAAAAGGGCAAAACCTAGGTAATAAAATGCTATATTTCCCTTCTAGGTTGGCACACTAGATGTCTTGGTTGGTTTGTCGGATGAACTGGCTAAACTGGATGCATTTGTAGAAGGGTAATGTACTTACATGCACAGATTAGAGCAAAAGGAGAGTCACTATCATTAGGTTATCAGGACATTGGCTTTATTATCACATGTATACTCCGCTATTTGGAATGGTTTTAGAAAATGATGACTTTTTTTGTAATCAACTTTACGAAGGTACAGTTTTAAAAATTAGCTTCAAGTATACAGTACATTGGTTAAACATCTGTATAGTTCGTAAAATGATCACCCCAATTGCTCCCTCCCTCCCCGGACCCTCCACCTAGCCAGTGTATTAATGCTAACTGCATTCCCTATGCTGTGCTGCCCATCCCCATGACGGGCCTCAACTGCTGCTGATTTGTACTTCTTTAACCCTTCACCCCATTCTTCGAAGCCCCCCAAACCCTCTTCCCCGCTGTCCATCACCAAATTGTCCACTATATTTGTGAGTCTGTTTTTGATTAGTTCATTCTTTTTATTTCTTAGATTCTGCATATAAGTGAAATTATATAGTGTTTATCTTTCTCTGTCTTACTTAAATACTGTCTAGGTCCATCAAAGCAATATCTTTTTCCATCCCCTTCCTTTTCATAGGTAGGGGTCTTGTTTTCTTATCCTTTCAGCCACTATGTCTTTTGGTTGGAGCACTTAATTTTTTTCCATTTAAGTTACTTATTGATAAGAATGTTGTTGTTACCATTCTTTATTCCTGTTTTAGATACATGTTTTTTCTTCTGAAAGAAGTCCCTTCAACATTTTATGTAATACTGGCTTGGCAGTGATAAATTCCTTTAGTTTATTTTTGTCTGGGAAGCGCTTTATCTGTCCTTTAACTCTAAATGATAGCTTTGCTGGATAAATTATTCTTGGTCGTAGATCCTAGGTCTTCATCCTGTTGAATATTTTTGGCCAAGCCCTTCTGTCCTACATAGTTTTTTTTGAGAAATCAGCTGCCAGTCTTATGGGTGTTCCCTTATAAGTAACTGTCTGTTTTTCTCTTGATGCTTTTAATATTCTTTCTTTGTATTTAACCTTTGGCATTTTAATTATGATGTGTCTTGGTGTAGGCCTCTTTGGATCCCTGATTTTTGGAATTCTCTGAGCTTCCTGGAGTTTTGTGTTCATTTCCTTCACCAGGTTAGGGAAGTTTTGCATCATTATTTCTTCAAACAGCTGTTTAACATCTTGATTTTCTTCAGTTATGCCAATCAAAAGGATATTTCGACCCTTAACAGTGTCCCATATTCTCCTTAAATTATTTTTATGGTCTTGGCATCTTATCTCTTATTGTTCTGATTGCGTGTCCTTTAGATAAGGCATTTGATCCTTTTCTTTATTCATTCTGTTTATTCCTTTGTTTATTCCATTTAATATACTTCTCATCTCAGTAATTTGTTCTCCATTTCAGACTGGTTCCCTTTTATAATTTCTGTTTCCATTTTTATGTTTTTTTATCTTTTTGTTAGAGTTCTCTACACTTCCCAAAAGTTCATTGAGCATCTTTATAACCAGTGTTTTGAACTCTGCATCTGTTAGATTACTTGACTTCATTATATTTGGATCTGTGTTCTGTTCTCTCATATGGTTTCTGCTTCTTTGTCTTCCCATTTTGGCTGCCTTTCTGTATCTCTTTCTATGTACTAAGCAAAGCTCCTAAGTGTCACGGTGTTATAAGTGTGGCTTTGTGTAGTAGGTGTCCAGTGGCACAATCTTGAGAAGAATTCAGCTGCAGGCCTGTTTAGCCCCAGACTGTGCCCCTTTGGGGTTACCTGTTAAGATTCAGCAAGCAGTCCACAGATGCTGTGCTTATATTTGCCTCAAGAGGCCATGCCAGAAACCGAGGCCAGCTGCCATGAGTGTGAGTCTTGGAGCTGCTTAGCAAGGAGCACTAGACTCACTGATAACACAATTGGATGTGGCTCGAGTAGGGCTGCAAGTTGGGGAAGGCGGGGTTTCAGGGAATCCTCTGGGCGGAGCAACCTCTGTTAACCAGTTTGATGACGTCATGGCTATGGTAGTTCAATCTCCAAGCACTGGTAGGAGGAGGGCTCAACGGGAAATAGTGGATACTGCCAGCACTTCTGTACCCTGTGAGTCTGGCCTCGGCCCTCACTCCAACCTTGTCTCCCTGTAAGTCCCTGCACACGCAGCCAAATCGGCACTGGTGCAGCAAATAGGTCTGTCACTGCGAAAATCCACTCGCGGATGCGGCTCCTTTAAGAGACATCTGCTGCTGCAGCCTCAGTCTCTCTCAGCTGCTCCAGACCAGACAGCCCTGCGTCCTCGCCCTGTCCTACCTTCTGCCGTTGCAGGGTGATTTCTTGGATTTCTCCCTAGTTGTATGGCTTGTTCATCCCAGGCAGCTCTTCCTTGCTGCTGCTTGTTGTTTGCATTGCAATTTTGATTTGGTCGCCAGAGGGATGAACAGAGCTTCTGTCATCTATGCCATTTTTCCCCTGAGCTGTGAAGGTACAATTCACAAACAACAAAATATACCTTTTTAAGTGTGAAAATACACTTTTTATTGAGATATAATTTACATACTGTGCAATTCACCTATTTAAAATGTACAATTCAAAGAATTTTGGTATATTCACAGAGTTGTACAGCTATTGCCACAGTTGATCTTAATATATTTTCATCACCTCCACCCACTGTAAACATCCTGTTCCTATTAGCATTTACTCCCTGCCCCTTACTGTTCACTAATCTACTTTCTGGCACTAGTTTTGCTTATTCTGGACATTTTGTTATAATCATACAATATATGGTTTCTTGTGACTGGCTTCTTTTTCTTAACAAAGTTCAGCCGTGTTGTAGCATGTACCAATATTTAATTTGTTTTTATTACCAAATAATATTCCATTGTGTAGCTATACCACATTTTATTAATCCATTCCTCAGTTGATGGACATTTAGGTGGTTATTTCTAATTTTGGCTAATAGGAATAAAGCTGGTGTGAATATTTGTGTACAAGTTTTTTTATGTTCATATGTTTTTATTTCTCTTGGGTGTGTACCTAGGAGCGGAATTGCTGGGTCACAAGGTAATTCTGTTTTTAACATTTTGAAGAACTGCCAGACTGTTTTCCAAAGCAGCTACACCATTTTATAGTCCCACTAGCAGTGTATGAAAGTTCTAATTTCTTTACATTCTCGACGACACTTGTTACCATCCATTTTTTTGATTATAGCCATCCTGGTGTATATATAGTATTTTACTGTGTTTTTGATGGCAAATAATGTGTCGAATATCTTTTTATGTTTATTGGCCTTTTGTGTTTCTTCTTCGAAGAAATGTCTATTTTGGATCCATTGCCCATTTTTAAATTTGCCTTTTTAATTTTAATTTTTATATATTTTAGATACTTACCAGATGACTTGTAAATATTTTTCCCATCCAGTGAGTTGTTTTTACTTTCTTGATAAGTGCCTTTTGAGGCACAATTTTTTATTTTTGATGCCCAGTTTGTCTATTTTTGTTGCTTGTATTTTTGATATCATATCTGAGAAACCATTGCCTAATCTAAGGTCAGACAGTTTTATGTCTATTTTCTCCTAAGAGTTTTATAGGTTTAGCTTTTACATTTAGGTTTTTGATCCATCGACTTAATTTTTGTATATGGTGAGAGGTAGGAATCCCAGCTTTACTCCTTTGCATGTAGCTATCCAATTGTCCTAGCACCATTTGTTGAAAAAGACTATTCCTTCTCCATTGGATTATCTTGGCACTCTTGCCAAAAATCAGTTGAACATAAATGTGAGGGTTTGTTTCTGGACTCTCAGTTCTGTTCCATATTTCTTTTTATTCTGTATTTCTGTTTTAATGCTAGTCCTACACTGTCTTGATTATTATAGCTTTGTACTGAGTTTTTAATCAGGAATGTGAATTTTCTGACTTGATTTTCAAGATTTTTTTGAAAATTTTGTTTCATTTCCATATGAATTTTAGGATTGTGTCAATTTCTGCAAAGAAGTCAGCTGGAATTTTGATGGGGATTGTGTTGAATCTGTAGATCAATTTGGAGAGTATTGCCATCCTAATAATATTGATAAGTCTTTAATCTATGAACATGAGGTGTTATGCCATTTATTTGATGCTTTTGCCTTTAAAATTTAGTTCTGTTAGAAGATTTTTTCTGAACTACAGTTTTAGTCACTCCTGAAGTTCAGTTACTGTGTATTTTAGCTAAAGATGGATATGGGATCCATCAAATAATTATTGATGATATTCTCAAAGGACTAATTGGTAGTAAGAATCGTCTCTTGGTTTCTTGAATAGAGGTTTTAATTAAAAGGGTTTGAGGAAACTTCGCGGGTTCCATCCCTCAGGTGGTTGTCCTCCCCACTGTCCCCGTCTACCTCATTACAGTGTTCAGGTCATGATGACTGGACACATGGAGAAGGGCGGTTCCTGAGAACGTAATTGTTAACACTTATTTGGATCCTTATTAATTACCTCGATGGCTTTATAGGTCCGTCTTTGAACCGTCAGTGGAATGTCCTGAATGTAGTTTAAGGTTTGGTCACATTTTTTAGGGAAGGAATCTGAAAAGTATTTAGGGCAAATGTAGTTCATTTAGTTAGTAGAATTCAAAGTTAGCTGTGCAGTTTGTCAGCTATTCTTTTCTGCACTGTTATGCAGTCTTGTCTTCATTACTTTTCCTGAAAGCTGTGAAGAATTTAGAAATCATGTGGTTGTTAGACCTTGTTAGAATTGACAGATGGTAGCTTAGTGACTTACATGTTCCAGGTTTTAGAGTCTGAACATTGTGCTGTGTAGAATAAACTATAGTTTATTCTTTTTCAGTAATCTAATCAGTAGAGCAGATTTTTAAAAAAGATTTTATTTTTTAATTCTTTAATGTCACCGCATATTTGACCCCTTTTACCTATCTACCTCCCCCCTCCCCCCTATATATATATTTTTAAGGTGACCATGTGTACTTTGACATGGATAGGCTTGTAGAGATGCATAGGGAGATCACGAAGTTCTGAGTCAGTGTTAAGTTTTAGGTTTGACACCAGGCATTTCTACACTCTGAGCTATTTCTGTGGCAAACATATGCACGTTTTTTAATGTTCCGAGCAAATGGCTCTGTTTACAAGATCTTCGTCAAGTTACATGGGAATAATGGTTTGTCTCCTTTGAAGGAATAGGTGAATTTTGGAGACACAGCCAAGTGTATGTACAACTCTCAAATTAAACCTGTTGAAGACTTATGGCTCACATATTTTGTGAAATTGTTCTACTTTCTTAGGTTTGAGGTCATTCAGTATAGGATTATCATTCAAATTTAGCCCTTCTATTGCTTTTTCTGGTCCTTACTAGTTCATGTTGCAGGAGCTTCTTAATTCACCTTCCAGTTTACCTTCCCTGCCATTGAGCAAACAGACATCAGGGTAAGCGCGTGAAGCCCTGTTCTGACCACGTTACATACCTCCCTCTAAAGTCAGACACCAGAGACTATCAACCTACAGTCCGGCCCCAGCCTGCTTTCCTGGCCTAATGTCCCCTTCTCTTCAGCATGACACTCTGGGCAGTATGGACCCCCTCATTACTCTCTGACTGCTTGTTGCTTTTCTGCCTCTCCTGACCTTGACTCATCATACCCTGTAATAAGATTATACTTTCTTCCTGTCTAATCATTCTCTCAAAACCATTCCTATCCTTCATTGCCCTGCTCAGGAGCCATTACGCTTTCTTAATTATAGTAGCTAGACGTGATCCCTTTTTCCTTCATGCTCCCCTGCAGGTAACCTGGTAATCCAAGCTGGCGCTAAACCACAGATTGCTTTGTATTTAGCCATTTTTATTTTTTGGTAGCTTTCCAATTCAACTTTAAATAATGTGAAGCTAGCGATTTTGTTTTATATACTTTTGAATCCCACCCAGAGGCACACATGGAATGGGGGAAAACACCAGATTCCAGAGTCAAGACACCATGTTTCTGGTCACAGATATGCTACTAACTAGTTTTGTGGCTCTGTGGCTCTTGTAACTAGACTCACTTTTTTATACCTTGGTGTCTTTACTTGTAAAATGATGGGACTGACAAGGCGACATCTAGGTGCCTCAGTAGTTTTGGCACAGTGGTTTCCTGTGTAGGATTGCTCCTTGCAAAGAGTAAATGTTTAATAAATAGTTAATGAATAAAAGATGTAGGACCTCATTCTTTATCATTCCTGTTGCTTGTATTCTCTTGCCTGCCAGATCCCTTTCGTCCTAAGTGAAGGCATATAAGTTGGTGAATGCTAGCTCCCTGCCTCTTTTGTTCTTGGTTTTTGCAGTCAGATCCATTGCCTAGTTTTTCACATAAAATATGGCTGTTTACAGACTGTTTCTCTCTAGTTTCTCATTGTTTTTTCCAGACTAATAAACATATTTCATGTAGTCTCTTTAAAACTCTAGTTACTTAGTTTTGCATAAAACAAAATTTTGGTCCATTTTATAATGAAAACATTATTTATAGAAGTTAGGATCCATTTGTTCTGTATTATATAGATAAGTGTAATGAAAACATATATCATCAAATTTATATTTTTGTGTAATATGTTCATTGTATAGCATGGAATTTAGGTCTTTTTCCTGAAAATGATTATTAGTTTTTTTTCTCCCAAGGGTTGTTAAGAAGGTGGCTCAATATATGGCTGATGTATTGGAGGATAGTAAAGATAAAGTTCAGGAGAATCTGTTGGCCAGTGGAGGTAAGCTAATCTTTCATGATTTGATACTGACATATAAAATGAATGACTTAGCTATAAAAACAGATAACAATGTAAAAAGAAAATGTCTATAAATAAGATATTAAATACAATAGAAGGCCACTAAAATATAATTATTGTTACTGAATTTGGTGATACTGCTAGTGACATCCTATCCCCTGAAACACAATCTCATGTAAGACAATCTTACATATAATATAGCTTGTGATATGGATGTCAGTTTCTTCCAAAAGCAATATTATAAAGATTTATCTTAGGTCGTTCTGGGATCTGTTTTTTAACTCACATTTATAAATGTTTTTCCAAGTTATTTATGTGTCTTAGCATTGTTCCAGGTCAATACTTATTATCTTCTCTAGATTTTTTAAAAATGTAATAGCATCCAACTGCTAAAGCCTTAGAGTAAAAATTATTTATTTTATTGAAGAGTAATGCCTCCTCTCAAATTTGAATGTGGCTTTTTTTTTATCCTAGTACCTATAGAATAGTCTACTAATAACTTCTTTGTAGCTAGAAACTAATACTTACATAGTTTTCTCTGTGTTATAAAGGCTTTTTAAAGATGGCTTTGACATCATTGTTGTGGTTTGTACTTCCATTTGTTGTTTTCTTAAATATTACGTCAGCATTTGCCTCATTTAAAATTCAGCCTGTCATTAGTGATATGTCATTATAATACAAAATAACCCTTTCCTGTATTGCCTATTATAATTAGGTCACTGTTGTGATTTTGTTACACTTGATCTTGGCCAAAATTTGAGAAGGGATTGTTGTGACTTTGTTAGATTAACATTGGTTAAGTAGAGCCCTGGGGTGTCATGGGGTGAGGGTATCGTGGGATGGCAGTCACTGTTCAACAAAAGACCTCAAGGAGGAGTGAAATACAGAAGTTAATTACTCACAGGTCCTGGAGGAAAAGGGGCCATGTGGCGATCAAGGCGCAAGGTATAGGCAGAGAGTGGCAGGACCTAGGGCACAGGCCTTTATTAGGGTTTGTGGTTGGAGTGCTCTGGGGTTCCCAGGCTATGTCTGGATTGGTCAAACCACCGAGGGTGGGTTTTGGTAACTTCTTATATAAAGGGTACACAGGGAAAGGCCCTGAGCGGTGGGGCAGAGTCCTTTCACAAGGGTCTTATCAGGGGCAGTTACATCAGGAACTTATATTTACTCTGCGGGATGCGATTGAGGGGAGGGGCTAGTGTAATTTCTAGACCACACAAAATGCATGCTGAGGCAGTAGTATGGAGTAAATAGTTTGGTTAAACTCTCAGAAGTAACTATTTTAAATCAAGTGTTTCTCTAATCTCATTTCTTCTTGCAAACAATACATGTTCAATAAATACCTAATCAGTAAAAAAAATTAGTGATTTATCTTGCTCTTGCTTATAATAGTGCTCCTGATCTAGTTGTTTACCATTTCTTTTAATTTGTGTTTGAGACAGAAGGTAGATATGTTTATTTAGCATGCCTTTTCTGTTCTTCACGGTATTTGATGAACTAGTCTAATAGGTGGAATGGGGCTTGACAATCTAGAGGACAGTACATCTAAAATTGCTTTTGGAAGTACCAGCTGTGTTGTTGACTTATTGGTATTATGTAGGGAGAAGTTGAGAGAAAGATAATTTGATATGAATTACTTTTGCCAGTTAGCCATACTTGACATTGGGTTCCCTGATCTTGGTCCCATCAGATCAAATCACTTTGATTACTAAACTTTCAGGGAAATAACTATTGAATCTCTTTGGCTCTACAGTTTTTAAATTTCCATTTGAAAGTGAAAGGGTTTGTGTTTTGAAGATTGTTGAAATATAGACCCCTAGAAACACTCACCATGTGGTTTTAACAGATAAGTTTGTTTTCAGTTTGTTTGGATAAAGCTGGCACAGAAAGAACATACTTTTGTCAAATTCTACTGATGGAGGAGACAATTTGAAATAGTTTCTTAATCTTTGTGTCTCTTTCTCCTACATATGAGGCATGTCATGGGTATGTACATGTTTTATTTAAATAAGTCATCAAATTAGAGCATTTTAATATATATTAAATTTTGAATAAAGATAAGAGATCCAATCTGATTACAAGGTAAAAATTTTGATTAATCCGTGTTATTTAATGTAGTCTCAAATTTATTTAATCAGGACTCTTTGGAAATAATGACATCTCTACTGATTTTGTCAATGCAATTTCAGCATGCAGTTTATTACTGTGTAGCAAACTACGAAACATTTTATTGCTTCTCAGTAATTAATTTATTTCTTTGTTTCAGTTGACTTGGTTACTTATATAACAAGGTTTCAGTGGGACATGGCTAAATATCCAATCAAGCAGTCCCTGAAAAATATTTCTGAAATAATTGCTAAGGTAAGATAAAAAAATGACACAGGTAGGACACATTGATTTATAGTGGCTTTATTTATTTTATAAGTATTTAGCTATGAAATACTTTCTAGGTTTTGACAAGGCAACTTAATTATATGATTGATAAAAACAAGGTACCCTTACCATAGCTTTACTAAAAAAAATGGTAAATATAACATTTTCATGTGTAGATTATTTAAATTGTATGGTTTCCTTATTTAATTTATGTAGTTAAATTTTGTGTCAACAATGTTTAAATAAGAAATTTTTAAATTCTGTAATTATACAAATTTTGAGAGTAACTGAGATCATGTAGAACAGGTAATTAGAGTCTATTAAAGATTTATGAGCCACATAGATGACAGTGGTCACTTAAGTATGTTTACGCACAGTACTAATGCAGACATTATACTTTGTGGGTTCTCTCATGCCTTCTGACATTGATCCTCTACCCAGAAAACTGCTCATATTCATGTATCACATGATTGTATGTATAGTTTCAGGGAGCACATAGATCCTGAAGCCCATCCATGAACTCACTGACTTAAAAGCTCCTTTTTTTATGACAAAGCTTGAGGGAAAAATGTAAAAGTCTTACCTGAAATTATAAAGAGGCAAATAGACAAGGACCTATTGTTTGTCAACATTTTTACGACCTGGCTAGCATGAAAAGTTCCGGTTTAAATTACTTGGACAGACTCTCCTTGACTTCCAATGACTATTTGTACAGTGTGCTCTATAGTTAAATGTAACTGAATAGACTATCAAGGATTTTGACTAAAATTATATAATTTATTGAAAATGGGTAGTCTGATAATAGAAAGTGATGCTCTTACTCTGAACCTTATTTTGATCCTTATCAAGGATTTAGTCGTCTTCTTCCTGATACTATAATAGACGATGAAACAGGCTCAGAGAGGTGAAGTGACTTCCCCAGTGCCACACAGCTAATAATAGTAGAGTTGAGTTGAAACAAATTTTTCAGACATTAAATCTGGGTGTCAGGATGGCTGTGGCCACGTGGTCTAAGGACCAGACTCGGCGTGTTCAGATATTAAATCTACGACTTTGTGTTTTCTCCTAAATTGCTAGTAGTTTTTAGTCATCTTTTTGAAAAATCCACTTTTGTAACATATATAAATTCAGCTACAATTCAAATTAGATCGAGAAAATATTTTGTATAATAACAGTGGAGTTGTAGACAACAGAACTCTATGTAATTTGATTCCTTTTGGGAATTAGTTCTTCAGCATCGCGAATTAAAACCTTTTAGTTGGTAATCTCTGAACCCAGGGGCTTAGATATCCCATTTACATGGTTTAAGAGCTAATACAGTAAATAATTAAAATATATGTGGACTAAAACAGTATCTATAGAAAGAAACATATGAAAATTATCATGGTTATTTTTTTTAAAACAACCCTTTAAAATTGCGCTTTTGAAGTGGAATATTTTATATCAGGAATTAATAATTTTTTTAAAGTTAATGTTTAAGTACAGTTACTTTTATTGTACTAGTAGAGACAGATGAGGAAAATTTTGCCCATTTTTTTTTAAGGGAGTGACTCAGATTGACAATGACCTGAAATCTCGAGCATCCGCATATAATAACCTGAAAGGGAATCTTCAGAACTTGGAACGAAAGAATGCGTAAGCATGTCAATTATTTGTAAATATTAAGAATTAGGGAAGCACTCTAGCATACACTGAACGAGATACTTGTTGGGGTTTAGTAAGTTCCATCTCTTTCTGTGATCAAAATGGTATTTTTTTTCATGGAGAAAAGTTTAATAATTCAGGCTAGTCAAAACAGATGTGAGGCTGATTTATTATTATTATTTATTATACTTGTTTCATAAACAATACTTGTGAATACTTATGAGCTCAGCCATTTCATCCCTTACCATTTGATGTTTCACTGACAAATTGTCTAAAATTAATTATTTTAAATCAAAGCATACTTTAATTGTATAATGTACTGCTTAAAAGAATTCTATAGATATATCTTTTTATAATGTGTAGTACTCATTCTTCATCTGTTTCCCAATTTAGATTTTTTTTACACTAGATTTTCTTAAAATCAAACACATTTGTTTTAGTTGATTGCTTCATAGCATGGCTACTACAAGTATAGCTTTAACCTGTTGAAGTTAAGCATTTATATCCTAGAGAAGTTGCTTGGATACTGTCAGTGGTGCAAATAAGGCAAGACATTTTCATTATGAAAAGATCAGTAGTGGGAGACTAAACGAACACTGATTTGAAAGCCTTGATTATTGGGTTAACTAACCAAAATTGCCTGGTATCAAATGATACCCAGGGAGAGGGAGGAAAACTAGAGGTTGTGCTTAGATGATATAATTTCATAATTACAATGAAATAGACTTTAATTGATATCTAATGAATAACACTTTCTCAGTCAACATATGTAATCAAGAAAAGAGCTGAGTTACATTAATTAGAGCAAACACAAAGAAGGACACTAGGAGCAAATTTTGATAAATGTCGACATATCTTTTGTTGCAGGGATGGGAAATATTCAGCTGAATTTTGATTACTTATAAAGTAAAAATGTTAACTAGACTAGTCCCCCTCTTGAGATACTTATATAGTATATGTAAATATAATTAACTTTCTATTTCTTTATATGTGTTATGGAGGCACATAGTTATCAACCTAATGATTTTTTTCTTCTTTGTCAGAGGAAGTTTGCTAACTCGAAGTCTAGCAGAAATTGTGAAGAAGGATGACTTTGTTCTTGATTCAGAGTATCTCGTCACATTACTGGTTGTAGTTCCCAAGTATGTCTTTTTATTTCAAAGGTTTTTGCTTGTTAAAATATAAGAAAATGTTAGTAGCTGATATTGTAATTTGGATTTTTCCATTAAAACCCAAGTGTAAAGGGAATATCGTTTGTCATTCATTTTACCAACCAACATGTACTCATGGCATATACAGCAGAATTTAGTTCATAACTTGAAATAGCAATTATAAATTGAGATGCCAAATCAAATTTAGCAGCTTAGTAGAGTTGGCTCATTAAAAAATTATGTAATGCTAAATTATTTGATTTAAAAAATGTTTCAAATATGGAAGCTCTTTGTGTTTGATTTTGAGAAGTCTTTATGATTGGTTAAGATGAATTAAGCCCTATAAGAAGCAAAGGTTGGAGTAGATCAAGACTTAGAATATTTTTCTGTAAAGGGCCAGAGTTAAGTTTTTTAGGCTTTGCAAGCCATATGGTCTCTGCTATAACTTCTTAACTCTTCCATGTCAGCTTTGTGGTTGTGACTGAAAGCAGCCACACAATGTGTGTACAAATGGATATAGCTGCATTTCAGTAAAACTTTACAAAACAGGCATGGGCTGGGGGCATAGTTTGCTGGATTAGATAACCCTTTAAAATCTCATTTGATTAGTCCTTTTGTGTTAATTAACATTTGGTAAAATGAAACGTTTGGACAGTTGGAAGATTAGAGAGAGAGAGAGAGAGAGAGAGACTGTGTGTGTGTGTTAAACACTGTTAATGTTTTCACTTCTGACTTACACTGAAGTCTTACTCTCAGGGATTCTTTGGAGGATCCAGACCAAGATGGGAGATTTGGGGATGCTTCAGAGCATCATTGCATAATATCTTCCTTTGCTGTGGCCTCCATTTTTATCTGGTTAGGAAATGGAATATTGGGAAATGATGCCTCCTGGAAAGGGGTGGAAAAGTACCTCCTTTGAATTTATGGTAGCTACAATATTATGTGACTTCTGCTTTTTTCCCTCTTACTGCAGAATGGATTATTCTTTGCCAGTGGAAAAGGGCTTAAAAATAAAGATTTGGCTGCTTCTAGTATTATATTTTGTGTTTTATTTATATAACTCATTCCTGTTTTACTAGAACACCGATTTTTTAAAAATAAATTTCTGTGTATCTGTATTTTTATAATGTTTAGGAAAATGATGTTTGCCCAGATAAAAAATTTGTCTCATTCAACCTTTATTTAAAATTCGTGTTTAAAACTAGAAGTTTTCATAGTTTTCCATCCACTGTAATTGAAACATAGGACCTAGAGTACCTTACATAATGAAATAATCTCTATCCTGGCCTACAGATACTACAGTTCTTTATTTTAAATTACAAACATTATTGTCTCTTTCCACACCCCCAAAGCCAGTGTTCTCTAGGGAAGGTTGTTGCACAATATTCTATGGCAACATAGCTTACGGTCACTTTATTGACTCAATACTTCCTGGTACTCTGTGCTTTTAGTAAATATATATTTTCATCCAGGCTTTCATAATGGCTGCTGAAAAGAAATGATAGCAATTTTGGCATGGCCTTTTTTGTTCTTTTTTATTTTTTAAATGAAGTAATATATATATATATACACACACACACACACACACACACGTGTGTGTGTGTATCTCAACCTTAAAATTTGAAAGTAATTTAGAATCTGTATTTTGCCTTGCTTCCTTTCCAAACTTAGTTCTAGGATGTGCCTCTTTTGCAATAGTTACTGCATCTAAGAGGGTGGTGAACTGTAGTTCCTGCTTCACTCAGTGTATTTGAAATTCATTCTCAATAGGAAACTTGAGGGATTTTTGTTGTTAGATTTGAGGTATATTTACTGTAGCCAGATTTCTTGTTCATCCCAACATTTTTTTCTCTCTGGGTATGGCAGGAGGTAGGACATGTTTTTCTTTTCCAGTGCTTATTGTACATTTTCTACAGGTTAAACCACAACGACTGGATTAAGCAGTATGAAACACTAGCTGAAATGGTAGTTCCAAGGTCTAGCAAGTAAGTAGTAGTCTTTGTAAAACGTTTCTTTCCTAGAATTCCTTTTATAGTTTGGATGTTGGATTAGGAAATATCTTTGCTGCTTTTCCTTTGTGGTAAATTGAACAGTTTTAGAACCATCCTTTTCACCTTATAAATGAGTTATTTTAACTTTAGCTATCATAATTTTAGACCTAGAGGGGACTTTGCATAGTCTAATTGACCCACTCATGTTTATAGATGTAGAAGTTTGAGGCCACAGAGGTGAAATGGTTTGCCCAGAGTCACACATCTAATTAGTGGCAGGGCTAGAACTAGAACTGAGGTCTCTGGTGGCACTTTTTCTGCTACACTGTGCTACCTTCTGAGAATTCTTCAATTAATATTTTTATATATCTATGATGTGTCTGTAATTCCTCATTTACCTTGCAAAGGAAGTATACCAAAATGGCTACTACAGTACTATGTTGCTATCTAAATGCTCACCATCACTTTCCAGTGAGCATAGCGTCTAACTAATCTATACTCTCCTTTAAAAAAAACTTTTATTAAATACTTTCTAATTTATGGAATAACATACATTGTTTAATTTGATATTCATAGCAATTCTGTGAAGTAGTTTGGGCAGTTATTCTTGTAGATGAAGAAGTCAAAATACAAAAGACTCGAATAGTTGCCTAAGGCTATAAAAGTGTCCAGCGGCAGAGTTAGGACTAGAACTCAGGTCTTTTAACTCCAGCCCTATACTCTTTGACTCTATACCATGTCATTTTCTCTTATATTCTGCTATTCAACAAAAAATGTTCTTTGAAAAACTATTAAATGCAGTGTATATGTGGCCCAAGGGATTCTTTTGTATGTATATACCTCGAGAGGTAGCAGCGTGGTGAAAGAAAAGTATAGGAGATAGTAAGGAAGTGTTTGGTGTTAGTAAGGCCAGGCCCATGAAATATTTTCTTTTCCAGTTTCATTGTGTCATATGGGAGGTAGCTTAGTATAATGGAAAGAGTCCTGGACCCAGGGATCTGAGTTCTATTGCTGGTTCTGCTACCAACTTGCTGTGTGACCTGTGGTAAGTCTTTTAACTTCTCTGGGCCTCATTTTCTTTGTCTGTAAAGTGAGTGTGGCACCTTTCTTGTACATGTTATGAGGTTACTTTAAGGCCCCGTATAATTTACAAAATATAAGATAACATGATTATTACTGTAGCTTCACAGATGTTGAGTTTTTGAGACCTAAACCGCAGACCTATGCTCATCATGGATTTTTTTTTAGGTGGGGGGTGGTGGGGGGAGGAGAATACCTTCCATTTACACTAGCCCTTCGCATGGTAAACTGAAGAATAATGTGCCTTTTGATAGCAGTTTTCCACTGAAGCTCTTTATCCTGACAGATAACACCTCTTATACCTTTCTGCTCCGTAGGGCATTAGAGCCGTAGAGGTTGACTATATGTCTGAGGAGCAGGGGAATGGGAAGAGTAAGGACCCTGTGCCTGTAGCAAGCACGTCCTCCCAGGTGGTACATATGTTAAGCCTGAGTTCCAGGGGCGTGGTATGTAGGCTAGTTAAGTAGGCCCGATTTACTCTGAAAGGAGGACTTTAAAAGAGATTTACTGTTTTTGAAAATCATTTATTAGTTTCAAGAAAAAAGCGTCAGGCAGTAACAATTTAGTGCAGGAAGTACCTGTCTTCTGAATGCCTTTGACCTAAGCATTCCCAGCCTTTTCTCACTCAGTACAAACATCTGTTCTACCTTTTTCTCAGTTCAAAAGACATTTGGAATCACTGACTTGAAAACCTACTGTTTAAATGTAGTTGTCAAGAACAGAGCGGTCACTCAACCAGCACCACGAAGAGGACAGTCACGTCACGTGGGGCAGACAGGCTTTCGTGGGTTAGTCTGGAATTTTGTCCACTGTTTAGAAAAGGTCTCTATGACTTGATGCTGGGTTTTTTTGGGTTATAATAACTAACGTTTTTGAGTAATTACTAAGTGGTAGTCATGATTCTAAATGCTTTATTTTTAAGTCATTTATAAGTAGTAATACTTTGACTTATTGCTTTTTGGCACAATACTTGAGTGACTACTCTTGGGAGGAGTGGAGATGAAAGTGGAATTCCAAGGTAGAAGAAGAGATTGAAAAATACCATCTTCAAACCTGAAAGAAACAGTTTCATTAAAAAAAAAATACACAAAACCTAGCTATTTGGAAAATATAAGACTTCTGCCTAAGTCTTAAAAGATTGGACAATTTAAAATCCTGCCATTACTGTATGGTTACGTGCAGGGATGTGTATAAATGCCATGTCAGTATAACGGCCAAAGAAGTGGAGGCTGGGCTGCTGTCCTGTTTCTTTTTGTTGGAAAAACTGTTCGGAAAGAGGTGCTGCTCACTGGGACTTGCAGAATTACCATTCCTTTTTGTCTGCCTCCTTGCATTTGTTGAGGTAGTCTGATTGGGTCAGACCCCTGGTTAGCTCTCGCCCTTCTCTGTTATTGGAAACGGTACCGCACACTCATTCATGCTTCAGAGAGGTTTTCGTTCAGAGAACTAAGTCCAGGTGAGGCCCAAGAGCCTACCTAAGAGAGCCTAGAAAAAAACCACACTAGCCGTTGTGCAGAGGAAAATTTCTCGTGTTTCGCAACATGTTGCAAAGATCACTTTTATGAAGAAAAGCAGGGAGGATGTCTTAAGCACAAAACAGGTAGGTTGATTAGGGAGCAGAGAAGATGGCGGGTCTTTCTAGTGATGTCTGTGAGAGCTGTGACTGGGTCGAAGTGTGTTTTTTTCAGAGGTTTTTTAGACAGTTGCTTCAGTCAGGTTTTGATCGAGGGTATGATGGGAGAAAAGGAAGGATCTGAGGTAGGAGATACCAGAAGTGCAGTGAGGATAGGCCTAGCCTCGGGGCGTTGGAGAAGAGAGGAATAGAGAATTAGGTTCTCAGAAGAGAAGAAGATGCTTAGCAAGGAAGCAAGGCAACTCTGGAAACAAACCACACAGCTGCTGGACGGTTTTGCCTGGGTCAACCTGGCACTGGCATAGATTGAAAGCATGGTTCTTAGAGTTTAGTTGCTTGAGTCAGTGTTTCAAATTGTTGGTTAGAAAGAGTAAATGTACTATAGGGCTGTTAAGGGATCCTAAACAAAAACATCAAAGCACTCAATGTCTTCAGTGTTTGAGGCAATGTGGCTGAATAGCACTGAGATGGTTTGGGAAGGGCTGCCATACCCTACTGTTCCGCCGCCTCCACTGTTTCTGAATTGGTTCTTCAACATGAAAGTGAGCAAATAAACGCAAAGCTTTAAGTGGACTTTGTCTTTTTTTCCAGTGTTCTCTCAGAAGACCAAGATAGTTACCTTTGTAATGTTACCTTGTTTAGGAAGGCAGTTGATGACTTCAGACACAAAGCCAGGGAAAACAAGTAAGCTTATTTTTTGTTTGTTTGTGTGTTTGTTTTAATTTGTTAGATCATTTATACATGGTGTAGACTATTTTGGATTTTTCCCCCCAAATTTAGATTTATTGTTCGTGACTTCCAGTATAACGAAGAGGAGATGAAAGCAGATAAAGAAGAAATGAACAGGCTTTCTACTGACAAGAAAAAGCAGTTTGTATGTGTTCTTAATATTTAGTGTTATCATTGTTAAAGGAGAAGAAAAACTGGTATTGCTTTTCTTTGACTTAAAGCAAAAATTTTCTTATTTTGCTTTTAAGGCATTTGATTTTAATTACTTTTTTCTGTTAAATCATCAGAATGAACTTTCTCTAAACAAGCATAGCTTTGTGAATAGTTATCTTAAAATGCATACCTTAAAATAATTATTCCAGTTAATTCCTTATCAGAAATTAATTTTAAATACATATTTTGGTTAATGCCCTGTAGAGAGGAATTATTTAAGCAATATTTTTCTCTTTTCAGTAAGAATTTTCCTTTTCGTGAGGGAAATTTTTTTTAATGACACCATCTTTTACTGAAGTAATTTGTCGTTTAAACCATTGGGAGATTAATATGTTTTAGGCAGAATACGAAGCAGGGATGGAATTGGGGTAAACTTTCTTGCCATCTTCAAATGTAGGATTATTGCGAAGACCAAAAGCTTGTATGGAAGGGGAGATGTGATGAGTGAAAGGTGTTTCTTTTGTAATGCAAGAGGAAGTAAAGGCAAATTCCATTTAAAATGATTTCTAAGTACTGTCTAAACTGTATTATCTCAGTTGGAAGGAAACTAACCCTAACCAAGTAATGTTGAGTAAGGCTGGTTGGTTTATCTGCTTCTTAATTGCCATTTTCAAAGGCAAACTGAAGATGCTTGTTTTCTTCCTTTTATAGGGACCACTCGTGCGGTGGCTGAAAGTGAATTTCAGTGAAGCATTTATTGCATGGATTCATGTGAAAGCGTTGAGGGTTTTTGTTGAGTCTGTTTTAAGGTAAAGTTAATTGAAAAACTTGGATCTGAAGAATTCACAGATCCCTTTATATTCGACCTCTTTATTATAGGACATAGTCCAGTAATAAGAGATTGACTTGTAGAAACCAAAGGGCCAGTTGTGAGGAAAAGATTGTCAGTATCATAAAGCTTATTATGTGTATACTAGTTGTGTCCCTTAACACCAGGTTGAGGAAAAGAGATTTATGCTACTCTACTCTCTGATTTTCTCTTATGTACTTATTTAAGTTCAAAGTAGATCATAAAATATTAGCTTATGTTTAAAAGAAAAGATCTTTCAAATATTTATATATAGTTTGGTACACAGTATACTAATGACTTATTTGAAACCATTGTTTTCATTTAACCTAAAATATTATTTTGGCATACTTAAAATCTAAATTATCTTATGGTCTTCTGTACTGTTGCTAGTATTAGAAGCTGTTAAAAATACTCATATGCAGCTATACTTACTGTTTTTAAATTACTTTGAATTTCAAAGCAGATGTGGGTAATCTTGTGTTGTTTATCGTGAAAGTATTCACTAAGTTTACATATTATGGCTATTTACTGAGAGTATTCATAGATTACCTTAAAAATTAAAGTAATTCCTAAGAGACAGTCGGCTCTCATTTTAAAGAAAAATACCTAGTGGACAGTGAGGATCAGAGAAGGTTTGAGTTTTTATGTATATTAGTTGAACTCGTAAAGGTGGTCATTAAAATGAGATACCATCTCCCCATTAGCTATGGATAAAGAAGAGCATGAGAATGTTCGCTTTAAAAAGAAAGTGTCTTTATGTGTTTGCTTGTGTTACATACTATATTTTTGCTTCCTTATAAGGTATGGCTTACCAGTGAACTTCCAAGCAATGCTACTTCAGCCCAATAAGAAAACAATGAAGAAACTGAGAGAAGTATTACATGAATTGTATAAACATCTAGACAGCAGTGCAGCTGCTATTATTGATGTAAGTATTTATTAGAGAGCCTTGTAGAATAGAAACACATGAATTTCAGACAAAATTATTGTAAAAGGAAAGACAAAAGGGATAGTGAATATCGTGATACCAATCTCTTTTATTTTGAGATTCTCAATTTGTTAGATAAACATAACAAGTAATTTACCTGTTTACCCTGTCTTACACTAGTTAGAAGTGTGCTCTGCTGTATGGGATTTCTAAAAACCAGTCATCTTGCTTTATAGATCAGATGTTTATAGTTGCAGAAATACAGGATCAACTAGTGATAACTAGTTGTTTACAAAAATTATAAATTTCAGAGAAGAAGAAAAGTAGTTATTTAAATTTTTTTTAAAGAAGTAATGGAGTTAATAGATGAGCATTTTAACCCATTTTCTGTTTAGGGAAAAAAAGTGCAGCTCGCCGCCAGCATTAGTTTAATTCTACATAAACATGCTCTTTGAGACTGAAGCAGACCTGACTGGTTTTCAGTGTGAAAATAAAATGTAAAAACTGTTCTTGGAGTTATTTCTAAACAGAACTTGTCTCTAATCCTAATGTAACAGAAATGTATACATAAATCAGTTTCATCAAGTGAATCTTCGGCTAACAACTGTTCGAGAACAATGTTAACATCACGTGTAGGAATGCTATGTTTTCTAGGATTTGATGTTTTCAGTGATTGAGAATTAGTCTATTTTATAAATAGAAATACTACTACTAACAACAGAATGCTGTAAATAGAATGATGTCATTTGTTGCTAAAGACTATTGATATACTATGAGAAAGCAGTAATAAAAGTGAGTATTCTCAGGGCAAACAGGCTAAAAGGAATTATCATTTTTCTAAAATAAGATATGTGTTTATATCTTTTAAACAGAAAATATAAACAAAGTGCATATAGTTTTTTCTTTTAGCTGTTTAAAATTGTAGTGGCCTTTTATATTTTTGATTTCAAATATCTTGATTTTTTTCCTCATTAGGATGATAGTATCTCACATGTGCATTAGTTAGAATCCATGAAAAATCAGGGTGGTTTTTTTTTAATAAAAGAAATGACTTTCTGCAGTTTCATGGAATTGTCGATAAAATATGAGGTCTAAATATTTGATACATAATTTTCTACCAATAAATTCTTATCACATGCATACATAATACATATAGTTTATTTTTATCCAACATTTTATCAGTCTTGTATCCCATAAACTCAGTACTTCACGCCTGAGATTAAAAAATAATTTCTTACGGTGTACATGGAAAAGGATGATAGGGCCATTGTTAAACACAGGCTTCAGAGTCGGAGCAGGCTTGAAGCTGGCCTTGCTCCTCGCTATCTGTGTTTCCGAGGGCAAGTCAGAGATTGTTGCCTCATTGGCAGAATGGCGATGATAATGCCTAACTCAAGTTAAATTAGCATAAATGTTTAAACTTAGTGAAGAGTAGGTGTTTAGTAGAAGGGAAATGGCAATACTTTATTTCTTTGTTTGCCTTCTGTATCTACATAACTGAGTAATTTGTCTGATTTTTCATAGGCTCCTATGGATATTCCAGGCTTAAACCTGAGTCAACAGGAATACTACCCGTATGTGTACTACAAGATTGATTGCAACTTGCTGGAATTCAAGTGAAAATGAGCTCCTCCCAGACAATCCTGTCCTTGTGTTGGTATATGCTAACAAATAGGTTACAATATGACAGTACTTTTAACTCTCTATTATCCTTTGCTTGCTTCTGACCCCTTTTCCTAGGTGAATTCCCCCATTGTGGTCCATTTCCAAACTTTTTCGTTTTAAAGGAAAATCTGTGTCTTGTTTCTTTTTATTGATCAGGTCTGTAAATGTGTACTAAAAAAATCAGAGTCTATTTATAAACAATAGTTTATTTAAAGAGGTCTTTCCTCATCAATATTGTGGTATGCATAATTCTTTTTGTTACTATTGTGCACAAAAGCCTTGTTTACAAGGGAATGGTGTAAACATTTATACCATTTTGTTCACTGTATTTAGTAGACATAACTGTTTAATATTTACTGAATCGTGATGTAAAGAAATGTGACAATATTCAGGTATGTCCTTTCTGAATGTTTCAAATTACAATCTGTGAGCACTGTTGACATCCACAGGAGAGAATAAAATTACCTGTGCAAAGATGTGTTGTGGTGTGTGTAACTTCAGAGGATTGCAGCTCGAGAGTTTAAAAAGTGATATCGTAGCTAATGTGCTATGTTACTGGGGTGTGACCATTTGTGTCAAATTTGGGTCAGAGCACAAATCTAAAGATTATTTTTCAACATGTGATAAGAGTATTTACATTTGGACACTAAACTTTTTGTTTTCATAATTAGGAAGTAGGGCCAATTTTGAATAAAGTATAGCAAAACTGTGCAGCTTTTAGTCTTGTCTAAATCTTTATTTTACATGTCTTTTAAGATCTATAATTATAAAAACCTTCATTTTGACATTTATGCCATTAGAGGCGTTTCTAGCTTAAAAATCTCTGAAGTGAATGACTTCAGCATCCTGCAAGAGCTTTTAAAAGAAGCAGTGCTACCAGGCTTGTAAATGGGAGAAAAGTTTACATTTTATTTTGTCATTTAAAAAATATTCTTTTTTCTCTAGAAAATTCGTGTCCAAGATTCTTTTTATTTCAAAAAATTATACTGAAGTTAAACTAATTACCTTCAGGCAAATATAGGCTTCTACAAAGAAAAACACGAGGGATGATGCCTGTCCCCGCCCCCCAGCCCAGTTATTCTTCCCGAGGAAGGTGATGTATTCTTCCAAACCTTTCTCTGTAACTCTATATCCCCGCCCCACCCCCCCCCGCCCACACACACACGGAGTTTATTTTAAATAAACAAGATTATACTGTACATATTCTGTCACTTGCTTTTTTGCTTACTAGTATATCCAAGCTACCTTACGTATTAGTATGTCTAGAGCTACCTCATTCTTTTAACTAGCTTCGTGGTCCTCTGTCGTGTGTGTGCCAAATTATAGTTGACTAGATGGATATCCAGGTGTTTAGTTTTTGCTCTTATAAATACTGCTTTAGTAAACATCCTTGCACAAATATCTTTGTTTTCTTATATTTGTATTTCTGTGGAGTAGGGGTAACTAGAGTTCCCACCGCATGGGGCTGTCGTGCTGAGTAAAAAAGATGCATGTGCACATAAAGTACTTAGGTGCCTAGTAAGCCCTTCAGGCACCTACTTACAATCCTGGAGGAGGACCTGTAGCTGCTTTTTCACTTGTGTTTAATCTGGGAATTTCATGATATGTCATTGAAGGTTAGAAAGATGTAATTGTGTGTGTGTGTGGCGGCAGGGGCGGTGGGGGCGGGGAGAAGGTGGGCAGGATGAATACTGGGTTTGTGTCTGTGATGTATGACATTAAAGCAGTTTGAGTGTCTCTGAGCTTAAGTATGGGATTATTTATATTGTTCATGGCAGCTCTCATTCCTGGGAAGGGACTGTTCCCATTGCTTTTCTTGCTCTGTCTGCCGAGGAGTCTACTTATTCTCCTCTGGGATGGAGTTCATATAACTTCGAGATTCATTAAACATTTATTGAATGTCTGTTAGAGACCATTCTGCCAGTGCTCACACATTATCTTATCTCTTCCCATGTTGCTCAAGCTAGAAGTACTGGTGGTCCCCATCCTGCTTATGCAGAGGCTTAGGGTCAAAGAAGTTACATGGTATCAATGATAAAATTGACAGATTTTGAGTCGGAATCAGAATGCAAACATGAGTTCTGACTGCTGGGCTTTTTCCTTGATACCATGCCTCCTGCCTTCCTCTAGGTACTTAACTATGAGTGAGCCATCCCTAATGTGACAGCCATCGAGATGTTCTCTGTATCTATGAGCTTGTTTCTGTTGTTTGTTTATCCTGTTCTCTAGATTCCACATGTGACATTTGTCTTTCTCTGTGTCCGACTTACTCCACTCAGCACAATACCCTCTAGGTCCATCTGTTTTTGCAGATAGCAAGATTTCATTCTTTTTATGGCTGAGTAATACTCCATTGTGTGTATGTGTGTATGTATGTGTGTGTGTGTATGTATATATGTACACACACACACACACACACCACCTCTTCTTTATCCATTCATTCATTCATGGACATCCAGGTTGCCTTCGTATCTTGGCTATGGTAAATAATGCTGCAGTGAACATATAGATTCACATGTCTCTTCAAAATAGTGTTTTGGGTTTCTTCAGATACTCAGAAGTGGGATAACTGGGTTCTTCTTTGTCTCTTGTAGCCTTTGTTTTAAAGTCTGTTTTGTCTGGTATAAATATTGCTACCCCAGCTTTTGTTCGTTTGTTTCCATTTTCATGAAACATCTTTCTTCATCCCTTTACCTTCATTCTGTGTGTCTTTCAGTCTCTTGTAAGTGTCTCTTGTAAGCAGCATATGCGAGAGTCGTATTTTCTTATCCATTCAGCCACCCTATCTGTAATTGGAGCATTTAATCCATTTACATTTAAATTGTTGCTAGATATGTAGTTATTGCCATTTTATTATTCACAGTTTTATCTTTTTTACTTTTTTCTTTTTAGAGAAGTTCCTCTGACATTTTCTATAGTACTGATTTGGTGATGATGAACTCCTTTAGCTTTTTCTTTTCTGGGAAGCTCTTTATCTGTCAGTTCCATTCTAAATGTTACCTTTCCTGGGTAGAATAATCTTGGTTGTAGGTCCTTGCTTTTATCATTTTGAATATTTCCTGCCAGTCCCTTCTGTCCTGCAAGGTTCTGTTGATAAATCAGCCTACAGTCTTATGGGAGATCCTTTGTAGGTAACTAACTGCTTTTCTCTTGCTGCTTTTAAGATTGTTTCTTTGTCTTTAATCTTTGGCATTTTAATTACGGCACATGTTAGTGTTGGCCTCTCTGGGTTTATCTTATTTAGGACTCTCCACACTCCCTGGACTTGTATATCTATTTCCCTCACCAGGTTAGGGGAGTTTTCAGTAATTATTTCTTGAAATAAGTTTTCAATTTCTTGCTCTCTTCTCCTGGTACCTTTATGATGTGAATGTTATGTTCAGTATTGTCCCAGGGACCCCTTAAATTATTTTCATTTTTTTTTGTATTTTTTTTTCTTATTGCTGTTCTTTTTGGGTATGTTCTACTTTATCTTCTAAATCGCTGATTCAGTCCTTTGCTTCATTTAATCTACTGTTGATTCCTCTTAGTGCATTCTTCATTTCAGTTATTGTATTTATTTCTAACTGGGTTTTTTTAATGCTTTTTATCTCCACTTTTATGTTTTCTATCTCTTTGTTAAAGTTCTAAGTTTATCTACTCTTTCCCTAAGTTCATTGAGCATCCTTACAACCAGTGTCTTGAACTGCGCATCTGGTAGATTGCTTGTCTACATTTTGTTTAGTTCTTTTTCTGGAGCTTTGTTGTGTCCTTTCATTTGGAGGCGTTTCTTTGTCTTCCCATTTTGACTGCCTACTTGTCTTTGTTTCCTTGTATTAGGTAGGGCTGCTCTATCTCCCAATCTTAGTAGAGTGGTCCTATGTAGTAGTTGGCCTGTGGGTCCCAGTAGCAGTCTTCCCTGGTCACCTGAGCTAGGTAAGTCCCTTGATGGATCCTGTGCCCTCCCGTTGTAGTTGAGCGTTGGTTGCTTTTTGCTTGTCAATGGGCTGACTCTCAGGCTGATTGGTTGTGATGACTGGCTGTTGTTATCAGTGGAGGAGCTGTTGTGCAGGAGCTGACCCTACAGAGCGGGATTTACTTTAGCAGGGCTCTGGTGCTTGCCCTTTGGCTGTATCATCCGCAGATGTGATTATCCCTGGGTGATGCTCCAGCTCAGACCGAAGCCGAGCACTGGACATGCAAGCTAGGGCCTCCTGGGAGGGTCCCTGCTGCAGGCCAAGTTAAACTGCAGCCTCTGCCCTGCCTGGGGCCACCTGGCATGAGCCACCAAGCAATTCGCAGACAGTTGCCACCTATGTCTGGGTTTGGATGTGCCTTGAGAAGCCAAGCCACAAACCGAGGCCAGCTGCTGCTAGTTCTGGTGGGTTTGGGGCTGCTCAGCAAGAGGTACAGGGCACACCAAGGCCAGATGCTGCTTGTTTAGGTTTTGTGAACCTTTGAGAGATTTTAGGAAAGTCCTCAGCATGAGCCAAGGTGGGTTGTTTGTATGGAAAATCAACTGGAAGCAGCTTGGGTGGAGCAGCATCTCAGGGAATCACCAGGGCAGGGTGACCTGTGTTAGCCCGGATGATAGAGGCTCAGATGTGGGGGTACCTGGGTATGCATGCTGGGAGGGGTTGGGCTCAACAAAGGAATAATGCCCTCTTCCAGCCCTTCTGTCTGGGAGAAAGCTGCCCCTCTAGCCCTCACCCTGAAGCCAGACAGCTCAGTTTCTTCTCATATGTCCCTGATGCCTTTCAAGCTGCTGCCCTAGAGTTCAGAATGAGTGGGCCCCTTAAGAGAAATGTCTGCGACTTCCTCAGCTCTACATCTCACTCTGCCATAATCTTTGCTTTTTTTCACAGCTGGAGGTTGTATATAGGGAATCCTCTTCCTAGTACTGGAACCCTGGGCTTGGGAGCCTTACATGGGGCTGAGAATTTCTCTCATTTCTCAACCAGCACATCTGGGTGTGAGACCAACCTGTTTTATGTCTCCGACCCTCCTATCAGTCTCGAGGTGGCCTCTTCTGTTGCCTTTTCTGTTAGGTCTTCTGTTTAGCTAGATCTGGCCACTCCCAACGAGTTTAGTTGTAATATAGTTGTTATTTTGATGTGCTTGTGAAAAGAGGCAAACACAGTGTTTACCTTCTTTGCCATCTTGACCCAAAGCCTCAGCTGCCTTTTTTAAAAGTCAAAATAACATACACAAGAAAAAAAACATATATTCAAATATTAGAATAGCTTATAATGAAAACCTTGTCTTTAGAAAGATTTTGCTGTTAATATCAGTAAAAAATGATTTGTCCTAGAACGTCTAGAACAGTAGTCTTACGTTCTAGAGTAAATGTATTAAGAACTTTCCTAATTTGCTTCTTGTCTCTGAATTGAAATTTACCCATTTCAATAATGTACACTTATGGTCCTTATTTTTATAGCATAGATAGTTTTAGATTAATATATGAATGCAGTTCTGGCTTTTAAAAAATGACAGAACCATTTTATTCACCAGTGGATTTATCCTTAGACTATTTTTAGATCTGAGCCCCATGACTTAGGTGAGAAAAATGGGAAGAGAGTAAAACTGTGGAAGTGATTAGTACAAGAATACCTCTTAGGATTGTTTAGCTAGAAAATAATATGAAACCGAGGAGCAACAGGGCAACATCCTTCTTACCAGGAGTAGTCACATAATGCAGGAAGAAAAAAGTTTTAAAACGGAGCAGAAGGTAGGTAGTAAACACAAACAGGACATTTCCTGATAGTTGCTCAGTATCGAAATTGATTATATCCACAGTGGTTCTTACTTGGGGAATTGAATAAAAATGTAGATTCATTGCCAAACTCCACGGAGATGAGTTTTATAGTCTTGAGTGGATCTGAGAAATCTACGTTATTAACAAATACTCAGACGATTCAGATGCTAGCGGTCAACTAGTTACAATCTGAGAGTGCCTTTTAAAGATTCTTCTTCTGAACCCCCAGATAGTCATTGACTTATGATTCATGAGCATCTTGAGGTGTCATTCAAATAATGATTCTTCTCTATTTTACGCAGACCACACTTAATAGGATCATTATGGGTAAATCAGTTTTTCCTACCCTGTCAACTGAAGAAGCATTCTGTATTATTAATCAATTGAACCAGAAAGTTCTGCCTCAGCAGAAACTAATTAGTGTAGGTGCCTGTACCTTTGCAAAGCCATAGAATATCAAATTGAAATTTGCAAAAACTCTAAAACGATCAAGGTTACAGTTTTATCTTTTAATTCAAAACCCTCTTGGGGCATGATTTATCACTGCTTATAATGTTTAAAAGAACAACCAAGACACAGACCTTTAAAAAACGGTTTGAAGAAACAAAAAGGATCTTAAGTAATGAAAAAAGAAGTTGGATGTAGCAAAGATTGTTGGTGTTAGACCAACAATTGTATGTACAACACTACTTGAACTTGAAAGTAATTGTTTTAACCAGAGGAAGAATGAAAATAATCCAGACTATCAAATCCAAAGAACAGTTTTCATGTATTTTACCATTTCCTAAGTATGTGGATGACTATTGGATAGTTCTGTGACAAATAATCCTTAATTTATTTTTTTACCAATACAACTTGCTGAGTTTCATATTTCACTATCTAGGTACACATTAGGGTCGATTTTCAGAATAATTACAGGTCAGCATAAGTTTTAATGTGTTACTGGAAGCATAAAGTAACTTGTTTTTTTGAAATAAAAATTGTGACTACCATACACCAGTACCATATTTAACCACAAGAGGGCACCCTGGTGCCATCGAAAAGCGAACAAGTTCCTTCCCACTCACTCCCTGTCATGGTTAGTTATGAAACATAACAGCCAGTCAGTTTAGGGAAGCCCATTCTGATGTTTCATTACAAGTGTCTATTAATATGAAGCTCGCAGAAAATGTTAGACAACTCATTCATTTCATGATTAAACCAATGTGTGTGTATGTGTGCACACTTTTGCATGTAGAACTCAAACATCTTTCAGGAGACTGGTGCAAGTCAGTGACAAAGTTTTTAGTCAAAGATAAAATGAAAACAGTAAGGATATCTGTGTATATATGCATATGTGTCTGTCTGTGGGTTCGTGTACATATATAAGCACTTATTCATCAAATAGTCATTGAGCACATACTATGTATGACCCAGGCATTGTTTTGGGCCCTGGTGATATGATGCTGAGCAGTGAAAAGCACAGTGTCTGCCTTGATGGGCTTCATAACCTACAAATCCAGTGGTAGCCTAACTTGACAAAATATAAACTTGGGAACACCAAATTATAAAAAGTATTTTACTGATCTGAGAAATCCAGTCTGAAAACATATTTACAGATATCTGTCCAGAAAGGTCAACCTATGATATAAGTTGGTACAGAATAGACTCATATTTTTTTTTTTCAAATCTGACTACACAGTTGGTTTAGTTCAGCACTGTCCAGAGATTTTTCTATGACAGTGGACACTGTGTATCTACATCACCCAGTGCGGTAGTTTCTGCCACATGAGGCTGGAGGTCACTTGAAATGTGGCTGGCCCAACTAAGGAACTGCATTTGAAATCTTATTTATCTTTATTTAATATAAATAGCTACATGTGGCTAGTGGCTACTGTGTTGGACAGTCTAGGTCTAGCTGGCCATTTTGCCCTTGAGTTTCCAATATACCCATATCCTCTGGCTTTTTTGTTGTTCCTATTACTGGAAAAGTTCACTTTGATTACTATATTTAATTCCCCCACAAGTCTGAGAAACAAGGAGAGGAAAAGATTTCTCTCTGAATCATCGTCAACATGCCTCAGATTGCTATATAGACAGCTTTCCCTTTGATCACAAAAGACAACTACACACACTTTGTGCCTTTATGTGCATGAGAGTAAACCGGTTGCAATATTGAAAGACCAAAAGCTGTTTCTGATGGGAAATATTGAATCAGCAAGATTGAAAACACAGCTGTGTGGTTCCAATGGGAATATAATTTCTGCTGTCAGTCAGCGCTCAGCGCTCATTGTGTTCAGGGCATTCACTATGTCAGCCTTTGCAGGGAGGCAGCAAGGAGATGCTCCACACATGCTCCTGAATGACATTATTTGGTTCTATTATCTCTATTAGGAGTTTAAGAGCTTCATAAGATAGTGAACCTGTGCAGGTCTCTAGCGAGAAGTCTAGCAACTTGTGGGGAGCCCTTGGAAAGAGGCAGATTGTATGCAAGAGAGATAGCACCCTGTCTACAGGTTTTCATCAGAGGTTTATTGCATGGCTCTTACCTCCTCCTTGAGCCCAGTAGTACTCTCTGCAGGACAGCTGGCCTGAGGGTGGGGGGTGGGGAGGGAGTACGGCCAATGGCTAAGCCCCTTCCTCAAGCCTGTGCACGGGCCTCTGCTCTTTGCTCATCGTCAGCCTCACCCTTTGCATCCAGGCCCTCAAGCATTCTGGAGGCCCTCCTCCTCGCCCTGCACCCCCAGCTCTCCTTGTCCCAGTCTATCGACAGCCTGTCAACTGGCCTCTTGTCCCCGCTCTGCTCACCTTTGGTTCACCACAGCACAGCTGCCAGAGGAATGTCGAGTCACTGTTCACATCCTGAGGAGCTGTTGATTTACCTACAGAATAAGGTCTCTTTGTTCAAGTTGAAATTTTTCCTTTCTAATTTGCTTCTCTCTGTCTTTTCTGAAAGCAGAATGTTGTTTGGTGGTTGTTTCTTTAATTCGACTGGAGTCTGTCTGATGGGGGAATTAGACCATGGATGTTTGTTATGACTGCTCCCGTGGTTGGAGCTGGCCACATTTGTCAGATCTGTGCTCTACCTGAGCATGACCTTGGGCAGCTGACATCCTGGGTGCTCAACCCATTTCTTCATTTTTAGAAGAGAGATAATTATGGAAACACCATAGGATTATTGTACAGATTGAACCTTATGGTACACATGGATTTTTAGCAAAGCATTTGGCACAAGGAAGGTTCCAACATATTAACTGCTATTTTTGTTGTTAGTGTTATCCTTTTAAGTATTGATTTTTGTTTCTTTTTTGCTTCTTGTCTTCTATATCTTATGTGAAATTAGTTTCCCTTTAACTGCATCTGTTTAGAAGGCAAAATCCCCCCTTAAAAACTCACTGGGATAAAATACTGGTAATTTCACTTCAAGGTATATACCCAAGAGAATTGAAAACAAACATCAATACAAAAATATGTACGTGAAGGTTCATAGTATTATTAATAATAGCCCAAAAGTGGAAACAACCCAACTGTCCATCAACTTATGATAAATGAATAGATAAACAAAGTATGGTATAGCCACACAATGGAATATTATTCAGCCATCAAAAGGAACAAAATCCCAATCCATGCCATAACATGGATGAACCTTGAAAACAGTATAAGTGAAAGAGCCAGGCGCCTTTAAGGGTCACACATTGTATGGTTCCATGTATGTGAAATGTTAGGAGGAGGCAAATCCAAAGATACAGAAGATTGGTGGTCGGCAGGGACCAGGGGGAGAGAGGGGAGTTTGAGACTGACTGCTAATGGGTGCAGTTTCTTTTTAGGGTGATCAAAATGTTCTGAGATTAGATAATGGTGATGGTTGCACTGTAGTTTTAAAAAATTAATGTGAATTCCCTTTTAAGAAAGATTAGGAGTTTTACACTTTAGGGTTTTACTCTTGCCCTTTATGGTCTTTTCTGTCATTTTCTTTTTATCTTTTGTGTTTTCCTCTGTTCCATTCATCATCCCAGTTAGACTCAGCTGCAGCCATCATGAAACCTCACCACTCCTGGGGCAAAGTCACACATATGTCACTGGTTGTCACGTCAACAACACTCATTCCCAGCATTCTCTGAGGAAAAAATAGATTGTCTGAGACTTCACTGGTCTGGTGATATCTTTCTGTTACTTTAGTATTTATGTCACTGGCAACTTATTTAGGTAAAAGTATCCTTAGTTCATTCACTCAACAACCATTTCCTGAAGGCATACAAGTTCCTTGAGGGCAGAATCCTCATTCACTCAGCAAATGTTTGTCAGTTGCTAAATAGCTGGGCTTTGGGTCAAGGGCATTTAAATGAGGAAAAAGACCTTGTCGGCAGGAGCTTACCTGCTAGCGATTGAGACGCAATAAACACATAATAAATAAGACCATTCACCTCTGAACTTGTGGGGTGATAGAGTGTGAACTGGGATGGGAAGGGGTGAAACAAGCTACTTTAGATAGGGTGGCGAGTTGCCCTGGAAGATGCCAGCCATGTGAAGAACTTGTGGAAGAACATCCCTGGCAGAAGAAAAAGCAGATGCAAAGGCCTCAAGAGGGAGCGCGCTCAGAAGTCGGTGTAGGAGTGTTGTACTTCCTACACTCCTAGTGAGTAAGGAGTGTAGGAAGTACAACAATGCACGTGAGGTAGGGTCTGATAGGAACCATTATAGGGTCTAATTTACACTTGTCAAGGATCACGCTGGCAGTAGTCTTACTCATGGGTTTGTAACCCCAATTTCTTACATTGTATTTGCCACCTTGGTGGTAGGTACTGGGTTTACTCGATGGATTTATCGAGTATATACTATGCCAAGAAGTGTGCCAGACTCTGCACCAGAAAGCCCTCCACCTTTTCCCTCTTTGAAGTGTGTTTTGCAAACATATTTAATACTCTCCTGCAAATGCCCCCAGAAGATCCAGGCGCAGCATTTTGTAATTTGTATACTTTATTACTGGTTTCTTTTGCAGTTGCTCCAATTTCTTCAAAATCATCATCATCGTGTGTTTATAAAACTAGTTGGCATTTTAAATCGTATTTGATACGTAAACAGCTAACTGCAGCCCTGCGCTAGTCACACAGTAGCCCTTTGGTAATAGCCGCTGTATGACATCAGGGGTTTTTGAGGGTAGGGGACACTCTGGTTTCCTTCTCATTTTTCCTATTTGCCCGTATTTCTCACTCACTAGTCCTTAGAGGGGACAGTTGACTTTGTGCTTCAAACTGTTATAACATTTTGCCAGGAGACAAGAGGCTATGATCTCTGCTCTATAAGGGTAAATCTATCATATAAATTGTTGCTACTCTAACTTCACTGTTGCCTATGCCTCTAAAGTCATTAAGGTGTTCATTCTTCTCAGCCATAATGGATCCCCAACCTTCTTCCAGGGGAAATATTGCAGCCTTGGAGAAGCATGAACATTGGGCTAGATGAAATGTTTGCTTGAGAAGCGTTAGTGTTGAGTTCTGGAATGGGGCCTGTGGAGTTAAGTACTTATGTTGAGAGGAAGTGTCAAATTTTCCATAGTCATAGCTTCCCAGATTTTAATTGGCTGCTTGCCCTTGCATCAGAAGTTTTTTTCTAAAATAAATGATTTGGAAGACTCTTATCTTTACACCCAGGTGCACAGCTTCAGTTCCTCCTACTTAGGAAAGTTAACTGTCCAGCTATAACACGGTACACAGTGTTGTCCTGGTTTAATCGGCCTCTGAAAGCTCATTAAATCCTGCATTCAAATTGTAAGGCAACAGTGACATTTATTAGGTTCCTCTTTTTTTTCTTTTCCTTTTTCAATGCCACTGTTTATTAATTTATTTTACTTGCCTTTTTTCTTCCCTAGTTCTCCCCACCCCCATTCTTTGCTCCTTTATTTTGTATGGTCAAAAAATATTCTCACATTCTGGTTCTCTTTTGAGTATTTCACCTGGGTAATTCTTCTGTTTATTCCTATTTTTTTCTTCTTTCATTTGAGAATCCCTTTCCAATGAACCTGCTATTTTTCCTTTAAGGGTTGCAGTTTAAAAGAAAGCCTACCTGCCTGAAACTTCGTATTGCTGAACAGCCATTTCAAATCTTTCCTAAAGTTCAAGGGAAAAATGATAAAATCACGCAATTAGGCAGTGTATCAGAGTTCTCCAGAAGAACAGACTGATAGGGGAGATATATATATATATACGATTTTGATAATGAGTGGGTTCACAAGATTATGAAGGCTGGCAAGTCCAAAATCTCCAAAGCCAATGTCCCAGTTCAAGTTCAAAGGCCAGAAGCTGCTGCAGAACCAGTCTGAGCTGATGTCCCAGATAGAAGGTCATCAAGCAGAGAGTTCTCTCTTGCTTGTGAGGGTCAGATTTTGGTTCTAGTCAGGCCTTCAACTGATTGGATGAGGCACACCTACATTAGGGAGGGCAATCTGCTTATTCAAATTCACCTATTCCAAAAACACCCTCACAGAAATACCCAGAATAATGTTTGACAAACCATCTGAGCACTCCACGGCCCAGTCAAATTGACACATCAAATTAACCCATCACAGGAAGTTCTTGGTTACTTAGTAACCACCCAATCCTGGTCTTGGGGTTACTGTTGTTCGATATATACAAAAGCTGAACCAAAAGAAAAAACTGAAATTACAGTTCACCGAGCTGTGATATTACCCATTTACCATGTTTTGTGTGTGTGTGTGTGTGTGTGTGTGTGTGTGTGTGTGTGTGTGTATTAGTCTCTGGTCAACTGTTTCCCATTCCCAAAAGGAATTGTTTTGAATCTCCCCATTTTTCACAGGCCCTTCCCGACTCCTGCCCCTTTGCTCTCTGCTTCAGATCTGGCTCCTTTCACAGATGAGAGAAACAGACTCATAGAGGTTAGTTACTTTGCCTGAGGTCACACAACTATTGAATGGTCAAACTGGGATTTAACTGGAAGCAATTGGACTTACTCCTGGGAGCCCACAGGGTTTTCATGCCAGCTGCTATACGCCCTTGGTTTCTAACACCTTCAGACTTCTCTATGCCTCTGCCTCCCCATTTCTGGAAAAGCATGTCTTGCTCTGACCAGTGTTTCCCTGCCCCGCCGCATGCAACACTCTGCTCCAATCTTGCTGTCCAGTGCCCGCCTCTTGGTGCACAGGCTTCTAGCACTTTTTTCACTCCTCTAATTTTCTCCTCTTTCTGGTTTATTGTTCCTCTTCATATTTGTATTAGATAAGCATAACTGTTCTTTCATCGTAAAATTCTCCCTTGGCCTCCGTCCCTCCAGTGCCGATTCTTCCTGTTGCTTTTACTCCCCATTCTTCATTCTTTTTAACTTCAAGTAAGCCCTTAGCCTGCCGAAAGCCACTTTCAGCCCATCCATTAAAATCGATCTTGGTAAAGTCATTGAAAGCATCCTGCTTAATCAAATGCAGTGGTTGTTGTGCTTGACTCCATAGCGTTTATTACTTTTTATCACTTTCCCCCCAGAAAACTCTCGCTCTTCTCTTTTCTGGTACTGTTTTCCTCCATTTTTTTCTGTCCAATCCATCCACCAGTATTTCTCACACTTGATTGCATATCAGAATCACCTAGAAGGCTTGTTAAACCACAGGTTGTTGGCTCCGCCCCGAAGCTTCTAATTCAGCAGGTCCATCAGCCTAATCAGATTGCAGGTGAGGCTGATGAAGCCCAGGTAATGCTGCTGCTGCTCCAGTGATTACACTTTGATACTGACGTTGCTGTTTTTTCAGAACGTTCTCTTACTGTGAGCTTTCCATGTCATCCTGTCTATCCCATGGATTCTGTCTCTCATTCCCACATCTCTCCAGTCTTGCAGGTAGATTACAATCCCTTCGAGATTATCTTCAGCGTTTCTCAGAAGGGGAGCTTTAGGCATTTGGGGTGTGACAGTTTTCTGTTGAGCAGACTGTCTCTGTCCCTTGAAGGATGTTTGGTCCCACCCACTCCGCCTCCCTGCGCTCTTAGCTCCCACGGTGTGTTGTGTGTGCCTCTGTCTGGTGCGTGTGTTGTCCGTAGATGATTTCAGGTTTCTCCTTCACCTGCTGGGTGTGACATGGTAGAAAGAGCACACCTGGGAATGCACACACCGTGGGCTGCATTCTGACTCACCTACTTCAGAGGGATGTGACATTGTTAGCATGGAGCACCTTCGTTCATGAGTAGCGTGTGGTGGTCCTATCTGCCTCACCAGGTCAGACAAGATCACATCTTTAAGGCACTTGCTACAATTCCCAGTAGTAAATAGGTTTGGCAAAACAATGTTGAGGGCTTTCCACTTTCCTTAGACCTTCCCCTTTGAGTCACAACCCAGGGCCATAACTGTAGTACTAGTTTTCTATTGCTGCCATAACCAATCACCACAAACTCAGTAGCTTCGACAATGTAAATTCATCATCTTACAATATGGTAGGTCAGACGTTCGGTACAGGTCTCATCTAGTAAAATCTAGATGCTGGCATGACTACATTCCCTTCGGAGGTGCTAGGGGATGATTTATTTTATTGCTCATTTGGGTTGTTGGTAAAATTCAGTTCCATGAGGTTGTAAGACTGAGGTCCCTGTTTCCTTGCTGGCTGTTGGCTGGGGCCCCCTCTTAGCAAATAGCAGTCTCTCTCTGGTCTTTGCACATGGGTCCCTGGAGCCTAAAACCAGCAATGGGACATCAGATCTGTCACACTCTGTCACCTCTGATCCACCCTTCTGCCTCCCTCCACCCTTTATAAGGACACTTGTGATTACATTAGGCCCACCTGGATAATCAAGAATACTCTCTCCAACTCAAGGCCCATAACCTTATTCATATCCATAAAGTCTCTTTTGTCATGTAGGGTAACATATTCACAGGCTCCAGGGACAATGGTTTTGGGCGTTTTTGAGGGGCCCTTATTCTGCCACACCTATCATTTCTCTAAACTCTCTGAAATATCATTGTGAACATTATTCCTTTCCTTCACTGTCATGTAGTCATTTTCTTCCAAAGGATTCTTTGTTTCTAGGATAACAGACAGCTCTTTTTGGTGAGTGATGTGGTTATTGGTTGTTTTTGGTATTTCAAATATGGTCTTCCTTTTTTTTTTTTTTTTTGTAATAGTACTTGGATTCTCCTTGGTCCCAGCCTCCATTCTCAGTGTAGTTGAGGTGGTACTGACCTGGTGGAGCTCAGGGATGGGCCCTGACAATGTAGCTTAAAAGTGATTGGCCCAATACTACCAAAGCAATCTCTATCAAAATACCAATGACATTTTTCAGAGAGCTAAAACAAATAATCCTAAAATTTATACGGAACCATAAAAAACCCTAAATAACCACTTTCTTCTTGAGAAAGAAGAACAAAGTTGGAGATATCACACTACCTAATATCAAACTATACTACAAGGCTACAGTAATCAAAATAGCATGGTGCTGAGGGGTTGATTTGGGGAGAAGAAGTCAGCAGTCTGAAGCTGATGGTCATCTTGACATCTACAGGCTTTATTTCACCGTAAAAAAAAAAAAAACTGTCTTTGGAGTCTGGAGAAACATGGGAGAGTAAGAGATGTCCCAAGATCTCTCCTCTTGAAACAACAATAAGCTGAACATCTAAAACATAACAAAAAACATCCAAACTGTACACCAGCACATCTAAGTGTGGGACCTGCACATAAGAGCTACCACAGGTCAGAACCCTTGGTGTCAGGCAGTGGTCTGGGAGAAATAAAGAAGCTGCCTCTCACAGCTCCTGGAACTCCTTTTAAGAGGAGGGAGAAGGGAGAAGGTGCAGTGAGTTCCCTGAACAGCCCTGCTCGGGAGAGCAGTGAGCTCCACGGAGCCTGGTGGCAGGGCCCAGTCATCAGGGCAAAGAGCAGAGAAGCACGGACGGCAGAAAAACAACAATTGGTTTTTACCAGCTACAGTTGCAAAACCGAGGCTGAGCCACAGCCCACAAACTTCAACCCAGAGGGCCCCTCCCCCCAAGACCATCACCACGGAGGCCCAGGGGAATCTGAGCAAACACTACTGAAACTGTTGCTAACAATGACAGGGACTGAGACTGAGGATAGCAAGCATGATTAAACATCTACAAGGGGGAAAAAGGCATTATTAAGGCTTTTTACAAAGCAGGGATCCAAGAGGCTTAGAAACCACCTACTGGAAACCAAAAGAAAAGCACCTTCTTTGCAACAGGATAAAGAGAGATCTTTATATAATAAATCTTTCTGGTAGAAAAAAGCAAAATATACTTTCGTTAATGCCGAGGTGGAGAAATAGTCCATTAAATACAATGAACACCCAAGATGACAAGACAGCTCAGAAAGAAAGAGAAAAATATCTAGAAAATAAGCTTACAGACATAGATATATGAGACTTAAATGACAGAGAATTCAGGATGATACTTCTGAAAAAACTCAGTGAGTTCCAAAATAAGTCATATCAACAATTTCGGGAATTGAAAAAACAGCTAGATGATCAGAATGAGTTCTTCAGCAAGGAGACTAAAACTCTCAAAAAGAACAGATGAGTTTCTGGAGATAAACACACACACACACACACACACACACACACACACACACACACACACTGCAAGAGCTGAAAAATGAAATAGCAAGCTTGGGAAATAGAGTCAACCACATAGAGAAAAGAATTAGTAATATCAAAGACAGAAATCTAGCAAGAAATCAGAAAGAAGAAGAGAAAAACCGAAGAATGAAATATAATGAAAGAGAAATACAAAAACTAGCTGATACCATCAAGAGAGGAAACGTAAGAATAATGGGCATTATCGAAGGCAAGGAAAAGGAGCGGAGACTAGAAATCATTTTCAGACAAATAGTGGACGAGAATTTCCCAAATCTAAGGAATGAGCTGGAGCTTGGAATTCAAGAATTCAACAGAACATACAATTATCTCAACCAAAAAAAGCTTTCACCAAGATACATTTTATTAAATTTATCAAAAATCAATGACAAAAACAGAATTCTCAAGGTAGCCAGAGAAAAGATGGTAACTTATAGGAAAACCTATTAGATTATTATTGGACTTTTTAGCACAAACCTTATAAGCCATAAAGGAGTGAAATCAAATATTCAAACTATAAAAGTGAAAGGAACTACCAGCCAATAATAATGTATCCAGCTAAGTTCTCCTTTAGATATGAAGGAGAAATTAAAACCTTTCCAGACATACAAAAATTGAAGGAATTCTCCACTATGAAGCCTGTACTACAGGAAATACTGAAAGGGGTCAGCTCACCTAAAACAAAATGACAAAAAGAAAAAATAATGATAATTAGGAGTAAGGTGACTATCAGATAAATAGAAGCAGAGGAGTGCAACCCTAACTAAGAACAGGGCATTATAAGCTTAAACAATAAGAAGAGAATTGCTATAGCAAAATAGTAATGAACGCTCAGCATACATAGGGACAAATTGAGACAACAATGACTAAAAAGGGGAGGATTCAAAGATCCAAATTTGCAAAGGGGAATGGAGATAAAGCATGGGCAGAAGAAAATGGATAACTGTATATACATTCTTTACGTATTTGTCATGATAAGCACGTGCCAAAGATTCAGAACTGAATTTCATAAAACAAAAAGGACCAGAGGGAAAACCCACAAAAGCCAACCACAATAAAGAAAACAGAAACACAAAGACAAGGAAGCAATGGAAACACCGAGCTATCAGAAAGTAAAAGATAAAATGGCTAGAACAAGACCTCATATTTCAGTAATCACCCGAAGTGTAAATGGACTGAACTCACCAATAAAAAGACACAGAGTTGCAGAATGGATCAAAAAACAAAACCCAACCATATGCTGCCTCCAAGAGACACATCTCAGTTCCAAAGACAAATATAGACTCAAAGTGAAAGGGTGGAAAATGATATTTCAGGCAAATGGCATTCAGAGAAAAGTGGGAGTAGCAGTACTAATATTGGATGAAATAAACTTCGAAATAAAAAAGGTAAAGAAAGATACTGAGGGAACTTCATAATCATAAAGGGAATCGTGCACCAAGAAGACATAACACTTATTAATATCCATGCTCAATCAGAGAGCCCCAAAATATGTAAAGCAATTCCTAACAGAACTAAAGGGAGAAACAGACCAAAACACTATCATACCTCACTGTCAGATATGGACAGATCATCCAAATAGAAAATCAATAAGGAAATACCCTTAAATGACACATTAGACCAACGGGACATAATTGACATTTACAGGGCCTTCCATCCACAAACAGCTGCTTATACATTCTTCTTTAGTGCACATGGAACATTCTCAAGCATCAACCACATACTGGGATACTGAGATAGCCTCAGCAAATATAAGAGGGTGGAAATCATACCAACCATATTCTCTGATCATAATGCTTTGAAATTGGAGAGCAACTGCAAAAAGAAAGCAAGAAGAACCACGAATACATGGAGATTAAACAACATGCTACTGAAGAATGATGGGTCAGAGAAGAAATAAAAAGAGATACCAAGAGATACATAGAATCGAATGATAATGATAGTACAACATATCAAAACTTTTTGGACACAGCAAAAGTGGTAATTAGAGGAAAGTTCATATCATTACAGGCCTACCTCCTAAAAGAAGAATGAGCCCAAATAAACAACCCAATGCTTCATCTTAAAAAACTAGAAAAGGAAGAACAAATGAAGCCTAAATTCAGCAGAAGGAAAGAATCAAAATTAGAGCAGAAATAAACAAAATTGAAAACAAACAAAAAAAATAGAAAAAATAAATGCAACACAGAGAGGGTTCTTTGAGAAGGACAATAAAATTGACCAACCCCTGGCTAGACTCACTAAAGAAAAAAGAGAAAGGACACAAATAAACAAAATCAGGGATGAAAGAGGGAAAATCATGACAGACACTGCAGAAATACAAAGGATCATACAAGAAACTATGAAAAAGTATGTAACACCAAATTTAATAACCCAGAAGAAATGGACCAGTACTTAGAAATATACAATCTTCCTAGATGAAATCAAGATGATCTGGAAAATCTAAATAGACCAATCAGCAGTATGGAAATTGAAACGATTATCAAAAACCTACCAAAAAGTAAAAGTCCAGGACCAGATGGCTTCACCAGTGAATTCTACCAAACATTTAAAGATTTAATACATATTCTCCTCAAACTCTTCCAAAAAATCGAAGAGAAGGCAATACTTCCCAACTCATTTTATGAGGTAAATATTACTCTGATACCAAAACCTGGTAAAGATAAAACAAAAAAAGAAAATTACACACCGATATCTCTCACGAACACAAAAATTCTAAATAAGATACTAGTGAACCAAATACAGTAACATATTAAAAAGATATACACCATGATCGAGTAGGCTTCATCCCAGGGGCATAGGGATGGTTCAACATACGCAAATCTATTGTGATACGCGACATAAACAAATTAAAAAATAAGAATCATATGATCATATCAATAGATGCAGGAAAAGTCTTTGACAAGATACAGCATCCATTTAAGAGCAAAACACTTTACAAAATTGGTATAGAAGGAAAGTACCTTAACATAATAAAGGCCACCTATGACAAACCCTCAGGCAACATTATACTTAATGGTGAAAAACCAAAAACTCTCCCTCTAAGAACAAGAATAAGGCAAGGCTGTCCACTATCGCCACTGTTATTCAATATAATATTGGAAGTCCTATAAAGTGCAATTAGGCAAGAGAAAAATATAAATAGCATCCAAATAGGAAATGAAGAAGTCAAACTGTCACTGTTTGCAGATGACATGATTCTCTATATAGAAACCCTTTAAGACTCCACAAGAACACTATTAGAAACAATAAGCAAATACAGTAAATTTTATGGATACAAAATCAATGTTCAAAAATCCATAGCACTCCTGTAGTCTACTAATGAAGTGCCAGACAAAGAAGTGGAAAAATAATTCCTTTTGCAATTGCAACAACAAAAAAAATAAAATGCCTAGGAATATATCTAACGAAACATGTGAAGGACCTATATAATGAGAACTACAAGATCTATTAAAAGAAGCTGAAGAAGATACAAAGAAATGGAAAGATATTCTGTGTTCTTGGATTGGAAGAATCAACATAGTTAAAATGACCATATTACCCAAAGCATTATACAGATTTAATGTAATCTCCATCAAAATCCCATCAGTATTTTTTAAAGAAATAGAACAAAAAATCATCAGATTTGTATGGAAGCACAAAAGACCTCGAATTTCCAAAGCCATCCTGAGAAAAAAGAATGAGACCGGAAGCATCACTCTGCCTGACTTCAAATTATACTACAAAATGACAGTAATTAAAACGGCATGGTATTGGCAGCAAAACAGACACGCAGACCAGTGGAACAGAATCGAGAGTCCAGAAGTAAACCCTTATTTATATGGCAAATAATTTTCAACAAAAAGCCAAAAACATGCAGTGGAGAAAGGAAAACCTCTTCAATAAACGATGCTGGGAAACTGGAAAGCCACCAAACTGGAAAACAAAAGAATGAAAGTATACTGTTGTCTATCACCACACACCAAAATTAACTCAAAATGGATTAAGGACCTGAATATAAGACCTGAAACAATAAAATGCATAGAAGGAAACACAAGAACTAAACTCAAGGACCTTGGACTTAAAGAGGAGTTTATGAATTTGACCTCAAAGCAAGGGAAGTAAAAGCAAAAATAAATGAATGGGACTACATCAAATTAATAAGCTTCTGCTCAGCAAAAGAAACTATCAATAAGGTAAAGAGATAATCATCCGAATGGGAAAATATATTTGCAAGTAACACCTTCGATAAGGGCCTAATATCCAAAATATACAAAGAATTCATATGACTCAATAACAACATAAAAACAAATGATCCAATCAAAAAATGGGCAGAGGACCTGAGCAGACGCTTATTGCTAGAAGACATACAAATGGCCAACAAATATTTGAAAAGATGCTCAACATCACTAGCTATTAGGGAAATGCAAATCAAAACCACAATGAGATACCATCTCACACCTGTTAGAATAGCTGTTATCAACAGGACAGGTAATAACAAATGTTGGAGAGGATGTGGAGAGAAAGGAACCCTCGTACACCGCTGGTGGGACTGAAAATTGGTATAGCCGTTACGGAAAGCAGTATAGAGGTTCCTCAAAAAACTAAGAATCAATCTACCTACCATATGATCCAGCTATCCTTCTACTGGGTATTTACTTCAAAGACTTGAAAACCCATATCCGAAAAGGTATTTGCACACCAATGTTCATAGCAGCATTATTCACAGTGGCCAGGACATGGAAGCAACCGAAGTGTCCTACGATAGATGATTGGCTAAAGAAGCTGTGGTACATATATACAATGGAATATTACTCAACCATTAAACAAATAAAATCCTACCATTTGCAACAACATGGATGGACCTAGAGGTTATTATGCTGAGTGGAAGAAGTCAGACAGAGAAGGATAAATATATGATTTTGCTTATATGTGTAATCTAAGGAACAAAATGAGGAAACTAATCAAAAACAGACTCATAATATAGAGGACAATCTGGTGATGGCCAGAGGGAAGGGGATGGTGGCACTGGGAAAAGGGGTGAAGGGTTCAAGGAGTACAAATTAGTAGTTGACAGATGGCCACGGGGGTGGGGAGCACAGCATAGGGAATGCAGTTAGCGTTAATGTAATGGGTAGGTGGAGAGCCAGCGGAAAGAAAGAGCATCAAGGGAGATCATTTCATAAACTATATCAATGTCTAACCAATGTACTGTATACTTGAAACTATTAATAAAATTAAATTAAAAAAAAAAGTGGTTAGGCCAGGGATGGAGACCCAACCCACACCAGGCCAGTAAGACACAGTCATAGGATTTTTGCTGGAACTACTGAGAAAGAATCTTTTCTCCTTCCAGTGGGGTAGACCACTGGATTAGAACTTCAGCCTGGAAATGGGGGTGCTCATCTCGACATTTCCAGAGTAGGGGAGCACCCACCAAGTGAGGCCAACACAGATCAAAGAAGACCTAAAAAATGAAAAACACATGATCTGAGCCCCTGGATTCAGAATTATCTGAAGCCCGATGAGTACCTGCACTTGTAAGTTATATGTGCCAATAAATTCCCTTTTTTGCCTTGGCAGGGTTAAGTTTGGTTTGTGATGACCATGCATCCTGCCTAAAACAGTGAGTGATGGTGGAATCACAGGACGTATGTGTTCAGATCACGTAGCTCTCTCTTCCAGGTCTTCACCAAGAGTTTGTTCAATGACCTTATACTATGTGCGGTGCTCGTTATTATTTCTCTGGAGTTTATCTGAGGGTCAATGGCTCCTACAATGTGAAAGAAATTCTCTTTAGCGACACATCTAATTTCAGTGGTAGGTCATTCATTATTCTAATTATTCTTTTCTAAGCTGTAGTAACAAGATGTGTCCAAGTAAGATGTGTCTTCTTCTACGGAGATGTTAGCAGGACACTGACTGCTGTCCTGGGAGGCAGGGCAGGGCTCTGAGGGGCTCCAACGCCCAGCAAGAGGGGAAAGGAGTCCGGCCTACTTCCCGCTCTGCCTGTTCCTAAAGTGGTCTGCTAACCAGATGCTGCACTCACAGACAGGCCTAGAGGGACACTCAAGTACAAAGATAAACTTGCATCCAGAAACACACCAGTGTTTGAGAAAAAGCAACGTCGTAAATGGGAGGCCCCGAACTCAACAAAAAAATAAAAAAATAAATAAAAATAACATGGAAGAAAGCATGAATAAAATAAATAGAGTAAAACTTGAATAAATAGAAGAGGATATTATATTCATGTTTGTAGGTAAAAGCTAGGTATCTTGGGAATTGTTAAATATTAAAAAGCGTTGATTGCTTTCTAAGAAATAATTTACTCTCAATCTAATTTAACGGTTCAACGAATTCTAAAGCAGGTGAATATAATGTGTTAGCATGGTGGTTTGCATATACGCTTGATAAATGTTAGCTATTATTCAAGATAATGAATGAAAAAAAGCAAGTTGAAGAACAATATTACAATATGGGATTATATTATTAGAACTTTCTACATAGACCTATGTGTGTATAAATACCTAGGAAAAACCTGGAAAGAGTCACGACTGCGGACAGGCCCAGGGTGGGGAGTGAGGAGAGGCCGGTGAGGACTTTTACTTTAGCTGTATGGTGTGTGAATTTTACAATGAGATTAGATTCGAGGCCAGTATTGTTCTTTTATTAAAGCAGTTTCGTTTGTTTGTTTTGGTTTAGGGAAAGGAAGAAGTAATAAAATCCCACAAAAGCCTGCTATTAGTCTATAACATGGGAATTAGTTTTGTCCCTTTAACACAGTATTAGTAATTAAAAAAATATCCTTTTCATTAATCCTAGCTAATTTGTAATCATCTTTTAATTGAGTGTTTTTCAAAGTACAGGCCAAGATCCGTTAAAGGGTTGTAAAACCAGTGTATAGGGTTTCAATCAGCCCTTTCTTTGGAAAAAAAAAAAGGAAGGAGGGAAGGAAAGAAGGAGGCAGGGAATGGGGAAGAGAGGGCAGGGAAGATCATAGAATAGAATAGAATAGAATAGAATAGAATAGAATAGAATAGAATAGAGTAGAATAGAATAAAACACATCAGTGCATGTCATGGATTTTAAGGGTAAATATTGGCTTGTGAAATTTTGTGATGTGAAATGTGTTTCTTGCTATGGCCTGTGGCCCAAAATGTTTGAAAAAACCCCACCAAATTAATCCATTTTCTCCATGACTTTGTGAAGCTGCTAAACAAGACTGAATTTTTTTCTTTTGTTGTATACATTACCTTGAATAAACACTAAAAAAGAAAAAAAAACACTAAAGATTTATTCTTGCCATTTTTCTTAAACAGTTCAACTTTGAAAAGCAGAACCAAAAGAAGTTGTAAATGTCGATGTAGGAGTCACTCCTTACATGTACTTGTTCATTAGTGCGGTCAAAGGCTCTCCCCAGGTGAGGGTCAAGAGGCTTCTCCTGGCTTCTCTATAATGCAGAACCTGTACCCATCTGTGGCCTGTTAGGAACCGAACGGCACAATAGGAGAGTGGTGGGCTAGTGGAGCTTCATTTGTGTTTGCAGCCGCTCCCCAGCACCAGCATCACCACCTCAGCTCCACCTCAGATCATCAGGCATTAGACTCTCATAGGAGCACCAGTCCCTGGTGCCAAAAATATTGGGGACCACTGCGTATAATGCATCATTCCTTTGTGACTCAATGAGTGAGCTAGCCAGCAATGATCTGTCAAGGACTTCTTTTAGCCTGAATTTCCTATTGCAGAATATCCAAGAGAGACATTTAGAATCAGATTTCCCAGTAAAGAATTAAGAAGTCATATCACATAAATGGAAGAATTTAGAAGGTGAATGTCTCAAATAGGCATGCAATTTGTCTTTGTTGTGCAACAATATAGTTTTATTTATCCATGTAAACCTAATACATTTTATTAATCGCATAGAATATGTTTAGTGAAAGAAGTCTTCATTGGCTTCATCGACTTAAGAAATATTTTTAGAGCCAAGATCTGAGTTCTAGGGATATAGCAGTGTACTAAATAGACAGAAATCTCTGCCCTCAAGAAATTTACGTTCTGGAGGCGGGAGACAGACAACAAACAAACAAAGCAGAACAGAGAATGTAAGAAGATGATAAGCACAGTGGAGACAAATGAAGCTGGAGGACACGGGGAGGGTTGTAGTTTTAAACAGGGTGTCAGAGTTCCCGAGAAGTGAGGGATTTGGACAAAACGAATGAAAGAGGAAGCCATACAGATACCTGAAGTAGGACATTGCAGCAGAGGGGGCGACAGCAAGTGCAAATTGCCCAAATAGCCCGGGGCAGAAAATGGCTCAGCCTGGATGACAGTTGATGTCAATGTGGCTGGAATGGAGTGAGCAAGGGCAAACTAGGAGAAGACCCGGTTCCGGAGCTAATGGGCAGGCAGATTGTGGAGGACTCTGCTTCGAACCAGGGAGCTCAGAAACATTCCTCTTCACGGATGCCCGTCTGACCCACAGGCTCCTTGATGTCACGTTCAGTACAATTGGCTGCAAGAAGTCCCAACCTGCCTATGGGGTGTATTCTCCGCTGTGGTAGACAGCAAAGCATGAGAGTGCTGCTGTTGAAGTTCCCTGCACATCAGGCAGCTGATGCGTGTGGATTTCTGGAGAATTCTGAAAACTCAGAAGGCATTCCCTCTGGTACTAGGCAGTGGAATGTCATCTGGCGTCATTTGAGCTCAGCCTCTGGTGCGCACCTGTCAGTAACATATGAAGCTGTACATATGACATTAAATATTTTGGCTGTTGCAGATTAAAGGAAACCAAAATTTATGTTTTAAAAACTTGATAAAATAATATTTCATCAAAACCATACATTTATCATCACTAATTTAATAGGCGCACCCCTTCACTCAGCATCTCTGGTGCCTTCAACTCTCTATGACAATGGCGTCTCCATTATCCATATTCTTTTGGGGTAATTCTCCCTCCCTTTCAGAAGAACAAACTTAGCAGGTAAGCCTGCTGCTTTCTACCTTGTCCATCTCTGCCTTTGCATTTTGTCTCCACGGGTCTTCCTCTTAGGCTCTGCCTGCAGGAGATGGATTCAGGGCTGTAGGGAGCTCATTCTGGAAAATTACATAGGTTTTATAGCACTGAGAGCAGTTAGAACTTCGTTTCTTCTCCCATCATTGGTTACTGACTGTCAGGGAGTGCTTCTGAAATTTTGCCCTGGTGTGAAGTGCTTGAACTGACAAGGCTTCTAAAGGATAGCCCATTTCTGTCCTCAAACTGTCCTTGGAAGATGGGCAAAGGGTTTTATAATTTAACCTTGTCAACTTAGTTTTCTCTACTTAGTTATTGGTAGCTTGTTCTAGTTAGAAATGCCCACCGGCTGTTCATAAACTGCATACTGAACCTTGATGTTATTGAAGAGACATCTGAATGTGCCGAGTGGGAGAACTAAATCATTCATTTCTTTCCTGTGTAAACATTTATTGAGTACCTGCTGTGTGTTGGTCATTGTTAACTGTAGGAGATGCAAAGAGAAAGAAAAGTTCTGACCTCAGAGAAGCTCGTGAGCTTCTTCTTTGGCCATCTTATTGAAAGGACTCAAAATATCATTTACTCTCCAGTTGAGGGCTCCATTTCGGACTTTTTCGTGTGGCCTAAGGATCTTTATGCCCTACCAGGTTCAGAGGACAAAGGCGACTGACTAGGTTAGAGATGCTGCTGATGATCTAGGAAACTGAGTCTCACAGAAGGCGAATGCGGCCTCCGGGCCACCTGATGATCTGCTGCTGGTGTTGGGGAGGGACACCAGGCATTGTAGGGAAAAAATACGTGGGGGATGCCTGACTTCTGGAGTACAAAAATGGCCGAACTGCTGTGAAGCAGGAGCATCTCGGGAGAGACGGGGAGGGCTTCCTAGTCCAGAGACATTCTCTGTCCCTGCCTCTTCTTTTCTGGCGTGCTTCCTTACCCCAGGGCTTAGGGAGTTCAGACTGTCCATTCAGGACCTGAGGACAGAACTGAGGAGTTGGTATACGTAACATGCTCAGAATCGTTCCTGACACAGGGCGAGTGCTAAATAAATGTTGGTCTGTCTGTCTATTGTTATGCTATTATTATCATTCCCAAAGGGTCGAACATATGGACCTGGACTTCTCATACGAGGGGCCGCCCACTGCAGTGGGGATGCTGGTCTGAAGTCCATGCAGGCCACTTTTTGGCAGATGGCACATCTCTACTCCAGCCCTTGCTAATGTCATGTGACTAGATCCCTCTGTTGCCTGTTTTAGATTTTACTGCCCAGGAGACTGGGGAGGCTCCCAGGCCCTCTCCTGTCATCAGAGCAGGACAGAGTGGGGACAATGAGGCATCTGCATGGGCAATTCTGGTTGGTATTTATGTAGCAAAGAGCCCCAAAGACACCTCAGAGGTACAGTGAGAGGAGGCTCAGCTCTTTGTGAGGAGGTGAGGAGGACACGGAAGGGAATGGAATACTCGAGAAGCACAAAGAAATCCCAACTTACTGTACTCTTGGAGAGGATGCCTGTTACTACAGAGAAGGATGACTTTCTTGGGTGGGACCTGTTCTTGTGGGTTAGCCAACCATCCTGAGCCTCACTTACCAGGACTCCCCCTAGGAGGTTCCCAGGAGTTGGTCTGGAGACAGGGCGAGAAAAAACAAGAAGCAAACAAACAAAACAGGTAGTTAGCTCCCCCTCCCCAAGAGTAGGGGGCTCTAGTCACCCATATGACAAATGTAGAATTAATGTTTTCACGCTAGAGTCGTTTTGATATCATACTGGACATAGAGTTCGACATACATGCTTGAGTATCTTTTTACAAAAGACATCTTAAAAGACAGTCATTATTTTTTAAGCAAATGTGCTTAAAAAGCGAGACCAGAATCTTTACAGTATTCAGTATCTACCTCTCTATGTAGCATGTGGTAATTATTGAAAAATTATAATATTATTTATAGAGGGTTTAATAAGTGCCAGACTCTGATAAGTGCTTTACATTCATCATGTCATTTAATCTTCATAACAACCCCGTGATGTTGATAATCATACAGAGCTAGGTTCAGAGTCATGGTCACCTGCCCAAAGTCACATGGGGCTCTTACCCAGGCCTGCCTGGTCCTGGGCCAAGACTGTGTTCCTAGAACCACCAGAACTCACTGCTTGGTAAATCCTTCTTTTCTTTTTGAATAGACACTAGTGTTGTGGAAATCAGCCAAGACTTTTCTAGGTGTACTATTGTTTTGGACTTTGAGGGGCAGGAAGAAAATATTTATCATAATCTGAGGTATAAGGAAAAAACGGAAATGGTCTCATTTGTTCTGATATTTGAAATCAAATGTCAAGTGGTTAAAATCATTTCGGCCAAAGTAAATTTTTTGTCTGTTTGCCTAGCCCTCTGCAGGTGCCTTTGAAAACAGGGGCCCTTGTTTCCAGACACAAGGGTCCTTTTTCCTCTCTTTTAGCTCAGGATTAGGCTAGGAAGCAGGAAATCTGGATGCTGGCCCAAGCATCTCTCCAGCTACCTTGGGTCAAGTCCCTCAACCTTGTAGAATCTTAGTTTTCTTGTGCGTGAAGTGGGGGCGGCACTGCTTCCTGAGCACTTGACGACGTCAAGGCTGCACAAGCATGTGTATCCTTGTCGTCGGGAGGGTGCAGAGGGAGAACTCGGGCACTAAGAGAGAAGTAGCTGTGATCCAGACCCCCGCAGCCTCCTCTTTAAGGAGCCTGAGCTAGGGAACAGGCACGCTACTGAGAGTGGAAAGCTCCACCGAGGTATATTTTTAAGACTGATGCAAAATCCCAGGCAGTGACGTTCCAATGACTCATCCCAGTGGGTGGAAGTGATTTTAAATAATGACAGTATCAACCGTCTTCCTCCTCCCGCAGTGTCACACATCACTGAACACAAACTCTCTGGCCTGCACCCACTGAGTCAGCTAATCTGCAGGGGCTGAAACGAATGGGGCCATACACGTCTATCACAGCACATCCCTCCCAGCCAATGGGAGAGAATAACCCATCTGTCCAGCAACGTCCTTCTCTTTCCCAGAAACGAGCCCAGATAAACAGGGGATGATAGAAAGGTCACCTTGTACATCCCCTAATTTTAAACAGTCCTCTCAGAGTTAAATGGGCATAATTGTAGCTGCCACCATCACGGAAGAGGCAATTGAGTTAATTGGAAAGGAAGCCACCCAATTTCAGTTAAAAACGTTTAGAGATTGGTAGCATTTCAGAAACTGCAGTAATTGGATCAGGCAGCTAACAGATGTCTCTTTTCAGATAGATCGAGAGGGGAAGCAGCTTAGGAAACAGGGTGCAGGTCATGGCTCGGTTCGGATCTAATGAGTTTCTCTATGACTAGCGCCATGACGCTGACTCATGGAACCAGAAGGTATCCAGCCACTGCTTGAGTCTTGTACGGTCCTTGGCGTAAGGTACCTCCAGGGGTGAAGGGTCTATTAGGAAATTTGCTGGGGCTTCGAAGGACTTCAGGAACTCAGAGAAAACTCAAAGCCCTCAAGCTAGCAGTAGGGGGAGAGAGGAGGTTGGTTTCTTAGGAGCAGTCGCTTTATGAATAAAAATGAGCTGGAGATGGAAAGGCTTGGATTGGAAAAAGAATGCTGAGCACAGAGTTCATCTCTTGAGCTAAAGATTTGGTTGGAGCTTTTTTCCATCCCCTACTTTTGCTCACCCCAAAGCCTGAGGCTCCAGATTGGGCTGGGACCAAAAATGATTTAAACTGTGTGCATCATTTGAATGAACATTCATTGTGAAATGTCAGGACAAATGCAAACTAAGAAGAGGTTTACTTCCTCTGTTGAGAATAAAGGAAGTGATTTCCAACCTCTCCTTTCGGTTCAAGCACTGACTTTAGAAAATTTGTCATTGTAAGTGCCTTCTCCCCTCTTTGAGTGAGATATAAGCCCTTCTGAAGACTAGCATGGCATTTCGTCAGCTTTGTTGCCCAGGAACACCTACCTTGGTAACCTGGGAGCCATCTCTTTGAAGGGCGAACATGAAGGAAGATAGGGCCCCTGCCTCCCAGCTTTGGTGGGAGAGTCAGATCCTACCTTTAGTGGGCACCTTCCTCCTCCTGCTATAAAGAGGGAATTTGTTTTTCCTCCAGATAAAGCTAGTTAGTTAACAGATGGTCACCCCAATTACCAGGTAAAGTTAACAAGAGCTTCAAGTGAGAGGACATGATGCTACCAAGTCTTGTCACTCGAAGTCTAGCGCTGGTTTGTCTTGAGAACATGTATGTCGTGGGTTGGGTCTGGCTGGCTCCATAAAAGGGTGAGATTTCTATGTCTCTACAATGTCTGTATCGTGCATCCTATTCTGGTTTCATGCTTATTCAATGAGAAAACTGATTTTGTTCTCTCCTACCTTGCGAGAGGATTTCTGGGTTAGGAGAAGGTTGTGGTTTTAGTTATATTTTCCCAACAGTACCCACCACATGTCTGTTCTGTGCCTGACCTCCCTCACCCAGTCCTTATTTGTAAGTACAATATATGTCACCTTCGCTTTTTATAGTTACAGTTCTCTTAAAGGACCCAAAATTTCCAAGATATGATCTTAAAGTGCAGTGAAGTAAGGATCAGCTATTATTATAGTAAGTCCTCACTTAGCATCATTAGGAGGTTCTGTGACTTTAAGTGAAACAACTTAAAAGAAACCAATTTTATCATACGCTAACTGATATAAACAAAAGGTAACTTCCTACAACATCTCATCAGTGTTATAACTGAAACCACATTGAACAAAGGATGTTATCTGAGGACCTGCTGTGCTTTTATTTTGTTGAGTCTACAGAAGGTGATGGGCTTGTCCAAGTTCATGCAGACCAGAGAAAAGCAAGGATTTGTTAAGTCCCTGTACTCTGGGATGCTGGTACTGTGGCCAGGTCACCCAGCCCCCAGGAATCTACATTATTTGAATTTTAACTATATTATAATATTATACTTTTCTAATTACTTGCAATATTCACATTCCCTCCAAAATCCTGGTCATGGTCTGAATCATCACTGTAAGGTAAGCGCGTGACATGCCGAGAGAAGTTTTAAAAGCAAGCCTTTATTGGGAGAGGGCTCCTGGGCGAGGTTCACTGGTCCCGAGAGGAGAGGGGCCAGAGAAGTCGCGCCCTGGGACGGGAAGGCATAGTTTTTTTAGGGTTATATGGGGGTAGGGTATAGAATAGGGAATGTCAGTTGAGCTTCTGGGTAGGGGTAGTGGCGCCAGGGCTTTAGGGTGGGCCTTTATCAGTTGGGCGTTCAGATTCTGATGCCAGGCTGGGAAGTCTCCAGGCTGGCATCTGGCTGGCCCTCGCCCGCCGACCTAACATCCCAACCTCTTTGGTATAGGGGCACCGAGTCAAATCTGGCTACTTCCTGCTGACCAGGGGCAAAGAGGTTGGGGGTCTGAGGCCGGGACTTCTGTGGGGAGGTGAGCATATGGATGTAAAAGTAGCTGGTTGACTGTGATCAGGGAGACTTCGCGGATGGATTCCTGAACGAATCGGAGTACACATGGGGCTATTATTAGTAGTATACAGAGGACAAAGATAGGCCCTAGAATTGGTGCAATTAAGGTAATGAGAGGGGATCTCCACCAAGAGGGGAGTGCCTCGTCCTCTCGGTGGGACTGGCGGAGGTCCTCACTGAGCTTTGAAAGGGTATTTACATTAGTTTCAACTAAGTCTGATTCATTGATATAGTGGCAACATTCTTCTCTAAGGAAGAGAGAGGTACCCCCTTTATCTGCTGTCGGAAGGTCTAGGGCTCTGCGATTTTGTAAGGCTACCAGAGCTACGGAGGTGATTTGGCGTTGGAGTGAAGCTACAGATTGGGCTGAGGCATCAACTACGTTGAAGCTTTTCTGCCAGGTCTCTAGTGGCAGTGACAGAATGGGCTAGTGCACCCCCTCCCAGGCCAGTGGCGACTAGGGAAGATGCTAGGGAAACTTCAACTATTAGAGGGAGGAATAGGGCTCGGCGAGGACGGCCGGTGCTGGGCGGAGGGGCGTAGAGGATGCGAAATTCTGCCTGACTATACAGGGTGAGCTGGGGTACTATAGTTACAGGGAGACAAAGATCAGATGAGTTGGGGGATGATAGGTTTTTTGAGAAAGTCCTGTTACACCAGAAGGAACCTCCCGGAGGTGCCCGGGCATGAGTTGTTTGAGAGGAAGTGTTACATATGGAGTGGTTAGGAGAAGCAATAACAGGGGTACATGTGTCCCAGACGGAGGGATCGACAGGGTCAGAAAGGGTGGGAGAGGAGGAGTAGAACCTGGCGCTAGGAGAGGTAGCAGGAGTGGAGAGACCTGTATTCGTGGCCTTCTATAGAAAGAGGCACCTAACTTTGTAGGAGATCTCTACCTACAAGGGGAGCTGGGCACGAGGAAATGACTAAGAAGGAGTGTGAGCAGGGGAAGCCATCCAGGGAACATGAGAGGGGAAGGGTTTTAGGTGCGCATGAGGCTGTGCCGTCAGTCCCCATAACCGAGATAGGTGAGGGCACTGTAGGACCCGAGTGAGAAGGCAAAGCAGAGAAGGTAGCCCCTGTGTCCACCAGGAAGGAGACGGACTTACCCGCTACCTGGAGCATTACCCTGGGCTCGGCGAGAGTGAGAGGGGTCCCCGAGTCTGGGCCTCATCGGTCATCCACTAACCCAAGAAGTTCCAATGACGGTGTCGCCTGACTGGATGATCCCCCACGTGGAAGTGCCGACGATTTCCAGTGGCGCATCTGCCTGCAGATCGGTCAGGGCTTCATGGGAGTCCGTGGGTTAGGGCACTGACAGGCCCAGTGGCCTTCATGGCCGCATTTGAAGCATGCCCCAGAGGGGGTTGATTTTGGGTTGACCCCAGCTCCTCGGCCCCTGGGGCCCGCCGGCCTCAAGGCAGCTACCAAGGCCTGGCTCTGGAGTGCCACTTGCTGGTGGAGACGGGCCTGGTGGCGCGTTTCAGCCATCTCCTCCTGGGCATTGAAAACTTTAAAGGCCATTTTCACCAAATCCTGTATAGGGGTTTGAGGGCCATCCTCAGCCTTCTTTAATTTTTTTCTGATATCTGGGGCCGATTGAGTAATAAAGTGGGTAGTTAGTACCACTGTGCCCTCTAAGGAAGTTGGATCTAGACGAATGTATGGAGTAAGGGCCTCAGTGAGGCAATTAAGAAAGAGAGCTGGGTTTTCGTCGGCCCCCTGGTTTACCGCCTGAAGTTTATCTAAGTTAACTACCATGTTGGAGACAGTTTGCATGCCACTGAGGATGCATTGCAGCATTAAGTCACGTCGCCGGCGGCCATCTTGCCCAGCGTGGTATTCCCATCCCGGATCAATTCCCAGGACGGCCTGAGGCTCAACGGGCATGGTGGCGTCCTTGAGGTGAGTTTGGTCAGCATAGGCCCTGGCAGCAGTGAGGATGTGATTTCTCTCTTCAGGCGTGAGGGTGGAGGCCTGGATGACAAACACGTCGTGCCAGGTTAGATCATAGGCCTGAGTGAGATAGCGAAATTCTTTGATGTAATTAGTGGGGTTAGAAGAAAAAGACCCTAACCACTTTTCTATTCGAGAGAGATCCTGTAAAGAGAAAGGAAAGTGGATTCGGATGATACCTTCAGTCCCGGGGACCTCTCGAAGAGGGCAGAGGAGATCAGAGTTGGGGGCAGGGGCAGAGCGAGAGTGGGTATGGGCTGAGATGGGGGATGGAGCAGTAGAGGCGGAAGAGGAAGAGAAGGGTATATCGGGTGAGTGGTGGAGTCTGGTGAGACAGGCAGCAGAGGAGAAACTGAGGGACTAGGGTAAGGAGGTGGCGGGGTAGGCCAGAGTGGAGTGGGAGAAAGGATTTCTGGAGGATCGTTGAGAGGAGAGGCAGATGAGTTGGTTGCAGCTTCACCTTCTGTGTCAGGGGTCAGTGAAGTGGAAGGCTTAGGGCGGGCCTCCCAAGCTAAGAGGACCTGAGCAGTGGAGCACTGAGAGCAGAGGGAGGGACGGGAGCGTAGATCCTAAAAGGCTAGCACATACAAGATTTCAGCCCACTTTCCCATCCTATGACAGTAAGTGTCTAGATCTGTCAGAGTTTGAAAGTTAAAAATGCCTTCAACAGGCCACCTAGATTGATTGTCTAATGGATGGCTAGGCCGGGCGATAGTGAAATAAAAGATTAGTCTTTTACATTTTAAATCTTGACTGAGGCCTAGAAGGCTAAAATTTGTTCAGAGACACCCAAGTGGAGTTTTGGGGTCTGGTTTCAAATTAGAAGCTCTCATGGTTTCAGCCACCCGGACAGGTGAAACCAGAGATCAGGTGTCCCCAAGACTCTGATTTAACATAACGACAGAAAGGACCGTGGAAAGTTAGAGCCATCTCTCGTAACTTTCCAGGTCGGGAATCAAATATGATGGGGTGGGGGCGCGGGCGGTGACCCTGACACAGCTGCGATTATGGACAGGGGCCAGGCCTGGAGAGGGCGGGGAGACCGAAAGGGCACTTACCCTATACAACAGTAGGAGGTGGGGAGCGAAGGTCCCGGAAGAAGAGGAGGAGAGGCCCCTCAAGGCCAGGAGGCCGAGGGACACAATCTCCTCCTGGGTTTCAGCACCAAATGTAAAGTAAATGCATGACACGCCGAGAGAAGTTTTAAAAGCAAGCCTTTACTGGGAGAGGGCTCCCGGGCGAGGTTCAGTGGTCCCGAGAGGAGAGGGCCCAGAGAGGTCGTGCCCTGGGACGGGAGGGCATAGTTTTTTATAGGGTTATGTGGGGGTAGGGTATAGAATGGGGAGTGTCAGTTGATCGTCTGGGTAGGGGTAGTGGCACCAGGGCTTTAGAGTGGGCCCTTATCAGTTGGATGTTCGGCTTCTGATGTCAGGCTGGGAAGTCTGCAGGCTGGCATCCGGCTTGACCTCCCCTGCCTACCTAACAATTGCCTTTGATGAATTCTTCAAAATGCACTTTGCTTCACTTCTAGGTATGCATGCAAGAGAAATGAGCGCATATTTTCACTGGAAGACTTGTACATTATCATTCATAGCGGTTTTCCTCATGATAACCCAGACGTAGAAATAACTCAAACGCCTATCAACAGGCGAATGATAAACCAATCGTGATATACCCCAAATAATAGAATACTACTAACCATTAAAACAAACTACTGATACATGCTATAACTTTAGAGACTCTCAAAAATATTACACTGAGTTAAAGAAGCTGGACACGAAAAAGTACACACTACATGATTCATTTATATAAAATTCTGTAATAAGCAACATTACTCTAGAGTGTTGAAAAACAGCTCAGTGGTGGCTTGGCGTGGAAGTGGGAACGCTTGACAGCGAATGAGCGTGAGAGAACTTTTGGGGATGGGAGAATGTTCCATGTTTTTTTTTTTTTTAGACATGGTAACCTTTGATTGACCTCACAGATTGCAAGGACCTTGTCATCTTACGATCCCTTTTATTTTTTATTTTTTATGCCTACAGCACCTGGTCCTCCTAGGTAATCTCCCATCCAAGTACTAACCAGGCCTGGCCCTGCTTAGCTTCCGCAATCAGGTGGGATCGGGCTTGTTCAGGGTGGCATTGCCATAGACATCCATATCTTGATTAGGAAGATAAGTGAATCCACTTATCAAAACTCAAACTACATGAAATGGGTGTAGTTGATGGTGTGTAAAGTATACTTTAGTAAAGTTTATTCAAGAAAAAAATAAATTTTTCTTTATGCACAAGATTCGAAATTTTGTTTGCTCCCTCAGCCAAGGTGACCTGGTTCGTGTGATGTTGGGAGAGTGGCCCTTCTGCAAAGCCCTCTGAATATGTCACGTGCTCAAAGAGGCCTTAAAGTTATCCCAGTTCGACCCCATCTCTGAAGAGACGTAAACAGAGGGCTGGCTCATGACAACGCGCAGCTGGGAGTGGTGTGCGCCCAGCTCTTCTCCAGGGAAAGCCTGCGCTGTCAGAGAATAATGTGCAGCCCACAGCTGGCAGAGGTCGTGATGAATCACGATGCTTTTATAGGAACGAAAGGGCTGTGATCACGTATGTCAAAGTTGATCGGAATATTAAGGGTTCTCTTCCCCAAGGGAGGGAAATAGAAAACTCTCTCTTTAAAAAAAACGTTACTTCAGCTCCTCCCCACTGATTCATTCAGGAGAAATACCTGTCAGGTTCTATATTCAGTTAAGACAAATCCCTCCTCAGAATGAGACGGTGCAGGGTGCGGGAAGGTCCCCTAACTCTGTGCTATGCGAGCCACCGCTCCTGGTCCATGAAGGCAGGCAGCGACATGATCCTGCTCCGACTGGTTTTCTCACCCTCGGTAAGGGGCCAGGCAGGGGAAGATGGGCCTGAATCATAATTCAGTGTTTGAATATAGGTATAATGAAGCCAGCAGGATCAGAATGGGATCCGAGAGAGATTTTTAAAGCGGGCTTCGTACATTTATCAGATTTCTTACCACCTTAAGTATGGGCTTCCTTGAAGGTGTGGGGGAAGAAATGACAGAGAAGAGATTGGAGGGATCCATGTATAAGCCACGGAACACTAAGGATTCCTGGCTGCCACCAGAAGCCAGGCAAGAGGCTTGGAATAGATTTGCCTTCAGAACAAACAACCCTGCCGACAACTTGATTCCAGAATCCCAGCCTCCAGAACGGAGAGAGAATACACGTCAGTTGTTTTAGCTCATTCTGTGGTCCGTCCTTCCGGTGGCCCTAGAAAGCTAACACGGAAGCGGAAGCGCTAGCGGGAGGAAGCTCTCCACGGCTTGAAGAAAGGTCAGAAGGCGGGTGTGGCTTGAGGTGATGGTGAGAAAGAAGGCCTCTGTGATGCCCCCGGGCTGTGCTGTGGCCATCGGGAGATACTCCCAGCCTCACTGTGGCCTTTGCTACAGAAGGAGCATTCAGATTGAGTCCGAGGAGCTGGGTTCAGCCTCCCAGCTTGTAACTGTGTGACTCATCTGTACATAGGAGGAGGACTGTGACAGTAATGCTTGGCCCCATGCTGGCCAGGAGCAGAGGAAACTGCTTGGAAGCCTGCTGTGAATCAGATGTACCACCAGGGTGTGAAATGCAACTACTCTTGTTTCGAAGTTTAAGCTGAGACCCCAAAGGGAAAGAAAAATAGGAAGCTGCTTATACATGCAGGACTTGCTAAAGATTATGAAATTAGTTTTGAGACCTGTGGCTTGTCACCTACCTGGACACTATACAAGAAGAGGTTGGGGGACACAGCAAGAGATAGGCAGAGGATTGTTAGGCGTGAGAGCTGCGGGAGGAATGAGGCGGGCACTTCTTTCCTTACACTTGCTGACTATCCCTATCCCCACACCCACAATAAGCTAGTGAAATTTTAAGCCTTCAAAGTACCCACAAGTAGCTCAACCTGCGTTCTCTGGGGTTGGAAGGACAAGGGGACTGGTTCTCAAGCCACATTTCAAGCTACTGGTTGGAGCAGCAGGACAAAGAGAGGGGCACCAGGCGGTGAGATGCCCTCACAACCACAGGGCTCAGGGCGGTGTTTCTGACAGTTGCATGAGGACCCCATGGAAGAGAGGTGGCACTGAGTTACCTGGAAGGGGACACTGTCACGAAGGACCATCTGCAAGGCAAGGTGACCCCAGCAGAACAACTCAGGGTGTGACGGAGTTGAAAGCCTGGGTCTGAGGGAAATTATATATGGGTAGCCTGAGAGGCATCACCTGTGAACAACATTCCCTCCTAGAGGGGTCTCCGAGGAACCTATAAAAGCTCCACGGGGGAGGGAGCAAGCCCTCAGGTGCCTGTGCCCAGGGCACTGTGCTGATCAGGTCTGGAGTGGGAGCCTCCTGCCCTTTACCCATTCCTCCACTCTGCTCCAAGTCCAGAGGGGACAGAGCAGTGTTTGAGCAAGGCGATGAGTTTCTTAGGCTGAGTTAGGCCTGAGTTTTAAAGTGGACATGGGATTATAGCTTTGGTAGTAGATTGAATTGGACTTTTTAACACCTGAAAAAAGAGACTTCTCATTAATACGGTGAATGAAAAAGGTATCGAACTTTTTAGAATCCTTTCAGGGACAGAGAAAAACAACTTGATATCAATTGCTTTAAAGAAGCAGTGGTCAGAAAGAATCAGGGTTGTTTTTTTTTTTTTTTTTTTTTTTTCTGTTTGTACCGTATTGAATCCTACTCTCTTAAAAAAGAGGTTATAGTTAGATAAATGTTAACCTTGGAACCTCCTTTCCCAGGAATAAATGAAGCAACAGAGACCAATCTCCTTATTATAGCTAAATGAATATTCACAGAAGGAACATGTTTTAGACAATTATCAAATGTGTGATGCCAGAAACCATTGTTCTGTTTCATTGATTTTATTTAGATTGAATCTTAAATTAGCAATAAAACCACAGGTCGCTATTTAAGAAATGCTATTTGCATTCAAAGAAGAAACGAGGCTATTCCTTAAATTGTACTTTACCAAGATGTTTGTGAACTGAGATGACTGGAAGAGATTACAATTAAGTTCTATAGGTTTTTAGATACTTTGAAATGGATAGAGATGCATTAAATCAGAAAATATTGTTAGAACAGCTGCACAGTTTACAAAGAATCTGATGTATCGTGAGTACCACAAATTCTAGTGTTTGAATCTGATGTATATTGCTGTTGGCATTAGTTAGGGCTTCTTTGTTTGGGAGTAACAGAAACCCAGCTCAGACTAGCTTGAGCTAAAAACAATGAACGCATTGGTTCCTATCCGTGGGAAGCCCAGGGTGGACCTGGTTTCAGATACGGCCGGATGTAGCGCTACTTCTCTACCTCTCGGCTCTGCTAGTTACGCTTCACTTCATTCAACAAAATTTCCTCATATGGTAGGCAAGATGTCTCCTGGATCCATCTCCCATACTCCCTTCTTCCCAGCACTGCGACCACAGTAGAAAGTGGATTTGATTCAGCAGTGTCCACACAGCTATAAGCCAAGACACATCCTGACCCCCAACCAACCTCTTTGGCGAGGAGATGGGAAGCTCTGATTGGCCAGTTCGGGTCACGGGGCATCTCTGTAGCGGGAGGGGCTGCTGCGCAATGGTCGACAGTCTGATTAGGACCTCACGGAGCGCGTGAGAAATTACGCCGGAGGAATGTTAGCATGCTAGCAGCCCCATTCTCTAGTGTTCACAGAGAGTATTCCGTTGGCACTTTCTGATTCTGCAGTCGAAATGATATTCCTTCACTTTGTGCCACTTCTCTCCCCTCCGCTCGGAGTCAGCCTGGTTGCCTGAGCCCCATTTATGGAACCACTAGTCTGGAGAGTGAACCTATATTGAGTATGTGTAGCTTTCTTCGTAAGGGAACAGAGTTTACTTTTTTAACCTATCGATCCATTTTATTTATAAGTTATTTTTACACCATTTGCTTCGGGAAAGGATTTAAGGCATCTTATAACATAAATAGAATATAACCAATAAGATGAAGGCAAAAAACACCAAACGCCAAGTAAGAAGGTTACTTGGGGAGATAATTTTTAAAAAACTTCTAGGCTAAAGATGACTCCTTGCAGGTCTGCTATTGATAATAGTTGGGAAAGTTCTTATGAGGTTCGTGTTAGGATCTGCCTCAAGGGAGGACGAGAGGGAAGACCGGATGGTTGGAGGACGGAGAAGGGACTTCATTTCTGCTTGATCATCATTCCAGCCTTTTCCCTGGCCCTCTCCACTGGCAGTTGCAATTTCTGGTCTCCACCTTCTTTCAACACTTGGTCCCAGAGGCACCAGCACCAGCTGGGCGGTGTCTCTTTCTTTGAGGCCTGTCGTTCTAGCTTTTTGGGTCTCTTCTTCCAGGCATTTAATTTCTGATAACCCCACGCTATTCTCTTTGTTCTCCTCACCTTAGGGGTGATAGCTGCTTCCTGCATTTACTATTGCTGTGTGACCTCAGTTTTTATTTTGAAATTTTCAGCCTTTTAATACTAGTTTTAAATTTTCTGTTAGAATGACTCATGTGGTTTCTGTTTTCCTGACTGGCCCCCAACTGGTACACATTCTTTTGAGACTGATCATCACGTGTCAGGCAGGCTGTGGAAAACAACTGTAAAAGATGAAGTTTGTTCTTGGATCCAGGACACCTTCGTTCCCAGATATTCACTGCAGTTGTGCAATGCCCCAGGCTCCACATCACTCTGCCAGCCTTAGCCTTTCTTTTCCATCACTCACACCCTCAGGGACCACAGCATGATGGGTAGTGATGTGTAGTCATGGATTTTGTTAAGATAAACTCATCCCCTCGTATACTAGATGGTTAAAATGTTTCCCTCCCGGATAACCTACTTCTGTGGTTTAGATAAACATGCTTCTTCAGATGGCCTTTATGGAATTGGCAGCAACGGAAGAAACCTCAGGCCCTGTGGCTGTCACTGGTTCCCATGCATATAGACACAGCCGTGGACTGCAGTGTTTCCATGGGAAAGGCCACATGCGAGTGCTTGGATGCTCCTTCTTCCTTTGATACCTTCCCATCTGGGTCAGTGGGAAGATTAAAGGAGCTCATGAATAAGAGCAAAAGCAGACTGATGCATTACAACACTGCTCAGTAAGACAGAGGGAGGCTGCCAGAGCCTCAGCGATGCTTTTTGTTAGATATACAGCAAATTGCTTTTAGCTGGTACGGATAAATTAGCTTAATTTTCTCAAGTAGTCAGTTTAAATAAAATTTGGTCAGCTTTGCTTTGAGTAATTGGATGCAATTTGAGTTATGGGTTGTGTATAACTTTCATATTTGATAATGGACAACTATCCCTAATCTCCCTTTCTGTGGAGAAGGAGTCTATTTTCGGGGATTCTTTCAGATCCCTTGTATTGCGTATATTTCCGTGCTCAGCTCCTAAGCCTGCGATTTAATCAACCAATCCAGTGCTTTAAGATATTTCAAGATAATATTTGGAAGTCACATGGCACATACATAGCTGGTGCTCAGTAAATGGTAACTATAACAATACTGTGTCAGCTATGTTTGCCAAAAATGGTCAAAACAATTCTTTCCACCGTATATATGCTTTTGGACCCTTGCCACTCCCCCGTCCAGAGGTGGAGTTTGTGTTCCCTCCCCCTTGAAACTGGTTGGGCTTTTGTGGCTGCCTTGATCAAGAGAGTATAGAGGAAGCGATGCTCCTAAACCAAGATCCATGCAAGACATTGTCTACCTGAGGCCTCCAAGCTGGAGAGTCCATACAGCAAAACGGCACAAAGCTGGAGAATGATACCCGAGGAGCCCTGCTATCCAAACATCAGCTACTTGAGTGTCCCCCGATGAAGGAAGGAAGGAAAGAAGGAAAGAAAAAGAAAGAGTGAAAAAGAGAGAGAGAGAGAGAGAGAGAGAGAGAGAGAGAGAGAGAGGAAAGAAAGAAAGAAAGAAAGACGGAAAAAGAAAGAAAGAAAGAAAGAAAGAAAGAAAGAAAGAAAGAAAAAAAGAAAGAAAGAGAACGGTGAAAATATGGAACAAACACTCAGAAGGAAAAGGGTTCAGGGGACATTGAGATGATGCCAGAGATGAACACACATTTGTGTTCATTTATCCATTGTCAATCAGAAATTGTACTGAATGTCCACAACATTCCAGGCCCTGCATTAAAAGCTAAGGATGGTTATTTCTTACCCTCACTTAGCAACTAGGAATAGAGACGCATATAATGTATTATGGGAACACTTACTCCTCAATAGGCAGAGAGATCACATAAGGCTTCCTGGAAGAGGCGACAGTTGAGCAGAGACTTAAAGGACAACAGTTCACCAGGCAAATAGGAGGTGAAACAGCATAAACAAGGGTATAGAATGATATATGTGGGGGCCAGGAGCAGTTCTGAGGTGCTGGAGGGTAAAGTGCAAGTTAGGTTGTGCTGAGAAATGAGCCTGGCCTGGAAGTTGCAGAGAGGCTCTGCTGGCCATCCCAGAGTTTGAGTTTTGTCCTGTGGGTAAGGAGGAGGGGGCTCTGAGAAGTTGCTCGTTGCCAGCTCTCTCTCCTCTTCTGCCAAGCTCTGCCTGGCAGGACTGTTTTCTAAATTCCACACGTTGAAGATCTCTTTAAAACCAAACTTGTTCTAATTCCAACAGTAAAATAAAAGTGGGTGGAAATAATCTATTGGAGTGAGAAAAATTTCCCAACTGTGACAACAGCTCTAATTCTGTGGGCTCAGCAAGCGGGCTGGGTGCTCTCCTGGCAGAGGTGTTATTGCTGCCATCACCAGCATGCTTCTAAGGGCAGGACTTAATTGATTTTAACAGCATTCAAATAATCTGTTAGGAAAACGAATTTAAAAGAGAAGTTGTTAAAAACCAGCAGTAAAAGTAAGATGGGGAAGAGCCGTGCCTGGTCAGGATGTGGGTGCTGGATCCTAATGGCCAGCCACACACTGACACAGGGAGTGCTGGGCAGCGGGAGGTAAAGGCCCCAGCCCAGGACCCCAGCTGCTCGGGGGTTGGGAAGGAAAGAAGAGAGGGACAGGCCAAGGGATGAAAAAGGGTCTCAGATGTCAAAGTCAAGACCCTCGAGGACTGAGACCCGCGAGGTCTGTTTCCCAGAGTTTAGCAAGAGCGAGCCAGCCACCAGATGCAGTCCTCATGGGGGCGAGTGAGAGTGGGGTGATGGCTACAGGTTTCCTTCACCCCTTTGCTCAGCTGTCCCTTCCTCGAATTCCTCTGACAATACCCCAGTCACTCATTTGGCACCTGTATGGTAAATTGCTGTTAACTGTACAACTCTTGGACTAGCCCACAAACTCTTTCCAAGCGGGAGTCTTGCTTTAAACATTTTGTGTCCCCGTTTATCATTTATTCAAAATAAGGTATGCCAGGTAAGGTGCTGGGGGCTGGATATGGAGATTAGAGAGATTGGTCCACCTTCAGGGCGTTCGCAGCCTACCTAGGGACATTGGTAAGTAAACAGATGTCTGCTTCTGGCTTCTTGCTCTGGGCTATGCACTGTGATGGCTTGGGGCCATCCTGTATCCATACCCCCAACTTCTCTCTTGAAAACTGCATCCTACCTGAGAGGCTGCTCCTCTCAACTTCAGAGGTGGCCCCTGTGGTCAAGGTCACAGTTCTTAACAATCCTGCACTCACTTCCTTAGGCAAGTGACCAATGAGTTGGGCCTGCTGAGGGAGCTGGGTGCCTGCTTTCCTGCTGAACTTGAACCTGGGAGGGATAAAGGCAGGAGGTGCTGTGGCAACATGCCTCCAGTGCCTGAGCCTACAAATTCTCCTTTAGCTCTAGTCAGGGATGAATTTTTTATCAACCAATAGAAAATACAGTGATGTATTATGAGAGAGGGGTGGTGTCATGGAATCATAAAAGATTAAATGTTGTGTGTGTGTGTGTGAGAGAGAGAGAGAGAGAGAGAGAGTCTGTCTGATGGGTTGTAGAGGGAGTGACACCTAAACCAGACCTTGAAAGACCCTGTAGGAGTTAACCAAAGACGTTCCAGACAGAGAGCGGCAGGTCTGAACTTGCATCCCGACTTCAGAGTAGGTGAAATTCCAGAAGCTGTTAGAGCCTCTGCACTTAATTCCAGTGCTTCCCCAAACATCTGTTAAGGGAAAACTCAGAAAATGTTACTAGATAGATGTGCAGAAAAAGCAAAAAACAAAAAACAACTGTGAACAAAATTCCTGAGAACAAAATCACTCTACTTTCTGTACTGCTGGTTTTCTCCGAGCCTTTAATATGTTAATGTGCATCTGATAACAGGATTCTTTGTCTGCAGAGCACATATTATGCTCTCTCTGTGGAACAGTTTTGGAAAGTTTATGCAGAGCATTTTCCTGTGAGGTGTGGAGTAATAAATCATTCAGAACACTTACATCCTGCCGTCCTGGGTCTAATTGGCTCTCACTGTCATAAAATCAAATTACATGGTACCAAAGACAATATAAACACAATCTATTGGGCAAACAATAGTGAGATGGATTACTGTAGATTTATCCATAGTTCCTGCATCAATCAGCCTTTGTCTGTTTTGTATATGAATGATCTTCACCCAGGCATCCTTCTGTAGTTCATTAGAATCTGGTAGAGATGGCATGGATAAGGGCAATACACAAATTGGCTCAGTCAGTGGAAAACTTCAGGAGAGGAGTCCATTTTAACTAATTATGCTGCCGGCTTCCGGCTTCCACAGAGATCCAGCAAGAGATCACCTGGAGGGACAGGCGGCAGTGGGAACAGGGAGTTTGGATTTCATCCTCAAGGGAATAGGAAGCCTCTGAGCGCTCTTAACTAGGGGAGGGCAATGATCAGCTGTGTTTTAGAAATTCATTCACTGGAGAGAGGATTTAGAGTGGGGGTTGTTGCTAGAGAGAGAAAAAAACAAACTAGTTAGGAAGCTATTTCAGTAGTGGAGGAGAAATAATTTAGCGGTCGAACTCGGAAGTGGCCGTAGAATGGAGAGGAGGTACACTCTGAGAAACATTTCGGTGGTAAGATGGATTGATTTAGTTCTGGAGCAGCTGTGGGGGTGAGAAGTGGAGGCGCAAGGCGAGTGGAGTCAAGGGTGACCCATGATTCTGGCTTGTTCAACAGAGTGAATAGCTGTGGCCCTGTAGTTCCCAGAGAGCCTGAGACGGTGGTAGCAATACAGAATACAGCTCGGTTTGAATCCTGGCTCTGTCAAGTACTTAGCATATGGCCTGTGCAAGTAAGTTAACATCTCTGAGCCTTAGTTTCTTCATCTCTATAAAATGGGACAATAATATTCCCTATCTTGCAAGTGTAAAGTGACTGGCACATGGTCTGTGCTTAAGACGTGGAAGAGCTACTGCTACTGAGACAGAGAACACAGAAGCTTGAAGTTTAAGGAGATGAATTTTAAGGAAAAAGACAGTGAGTTTCCTTTTAGAAATCTCGCACTTGAGGTGACTTGGGTGGCCATGTGGAGGTGTCCAGTAGAATATTAGCCATATGGATATGGGACTCAGAAGAAAGTTCTGGGTTGGAGAGAGAAAACAGGGCCATCGACCTTTCGGAATCAGACCAAGGCAAGGAAGTAAATGAGAACAACCAGAAAGAGTACAGACAGGGAGAGAAATGGAGGGCGGGAGAGAGAATTTTGGGGATATCAACATCTAGAGCTGGGGGAGGGCACGGGAACTACAAAAAGGCTTGTAGCAATGAGGGATCAGAAGGAGGCACAAGCTGGAGTCAGAAGACCTCGGTTCGAGTCTCGACTTCCTCACTTAGTGACTGTATGACGCTAGGTGATCCCCATCACCTCGCTGAGCCTCTGTTTTCCCACCTGTAAAATGGGAATGCTACCGATAATGCTTGCTTCAGGAGGCTTTGATGAGCTAAGATACGTGAAATTATCTTTTAAGCTATAAAAGCCTATCAGTAGTCCCATGTGATCATTTTTTTTTTTACCCAGATTGAATCAGCCTGGGCCTAAAAACAAGGCATTTCTAAGAGGGTCTCTGTGACTCTGGCCACCCGTGCTTGGCAGGCATTCCAGCACATTCGAATTCCTTCCGAGCAGTTCTAGTATTCCTGGCAGGAAGTACTGAAAAGGAGTTTACAGTCCCCCCTTATCCATGGGGATGCGTTCCAAGACCCCCAGTGGGTGCCTAAAACCATGGATAGTACAGAACCCTATGTATACTATATTTTTTTCTGATACATACATACCTTTTCACTTAAAGGAAGCACCTTCCAGTTTCTTTGGCATATCCAAATTCCCAGTTTCACTACTCTTGTGATTTGAGGTTTATTTTTTGCTTATTTAAGTAAAATAAGGGTTACTGAACACAGTGCTGCAACACCATGGCAATTAATCTGATAAAAGAGGCTACTAAGTGATGGGCAGGGAGAATCTACAGCCTAGAGATGCTGGACAAAGGGCTGATTCGTGTCCTGGGCAGGACAGAGTGGGAAGGCATATGATTTCATTATGCTACTTCGAACGCCATGCAATTTAAAACTCTTGAATTATTTCTGGAATTTTATTTTTTATATTATTTTTCAGTGATATTTTCCATTTAATATTTTTCGACCCCGGTTGACGGCAGGTAACTGAAACAATGGAAAAGCAAAACCACGGATAAGGAAGGACTGATCTGTATTCTACCTCTTGCTCTAACCTCTCCTGAGGAAAGGGGCCCTATGCACAGGGCTTTCCGTTCCCTCCTGCTTCCCCACCTCCCTGGCTACACCCAGCAGGACTGCGAAGGGTCCTCCTCCTGGGGCAGCTGACGCACCAGCAGCTCCCCAAGCCTGCCCAGGGGACCGGTGTTGGAGATTCTGCTGCTCTCTCCCGTGTGGAAGTTTGAGCTCAGAGACGCCAGCAGGAGCCCAATAACTGACAGGGGCGGGAGCCTTGGCGACCAGTGAGGGCAGCGCAGGGCGCGCCTCGCAGCGGTGGGAGAAAGGCTCGGGGCGCCACTGTGGTTCTGCCCTGCCTGCTGCTGCCGCCCCGCAGCCGTCCGTTTCCCCCTTCCTTTCTTTCATGCCTTCACAGTAAAATCCCCTGGTCCAGGTAACCTGAGACTGTTACTGTGTCTCAGAGGAGCAACTTAGAGGAGCTTAATTGTCACAGGAGAGTTTCAAGATCTCTCTGGAGGGAGTAAAGTCAGGGGCCAAAGGGAGAATGGAAACGCGGTTAAGTCTGTTGACCCGGGACCACACGGGTAAACAACATCATCACAGCATTGACACAACGGTGAAAACCTGCAGCCAGAAAACAGAACAGGCAAGCTCTCTATGTACCGATGTGTGAAAAGTGTGAGATTCAGAACAGTGTGTATAATCTATCACTTGTGTAGCAAAATGAAATTCATCAAATATCTCTGGAATGTCACACGTGATCTAATGACACTGGTTGTCTATGAGGAGGGGAGCTGAGTGGCTGGAGGCCCTGGCGAGACAAGGAATTTTCACTGAACATCCTGTAATAACTTTTCTAAACCTTAAACTGTGAAACTAAATCAACTACTTAATCGAATCAGAAAAAAAATCTTAAGAATGTGGCTTATGAAGTTGAGCAGTCCTGAGTTCGAGTTGGGCTCCATAATTGATTGCTGTGTAATGTCGAACAAGGTATTGGACCTCTCTGAACTCGGTTTTCTGATCTACAAAATTCTAACGGTCATGCCTGCCCAAAAGGGCTGTGGTAATGCTCCACCCTGCCCGGCACATAGCAGCCATTCGACTTTCTCTACTATTGCGCTGTCATTGCCGATTTTCCCCACAAGGCATTTTCTATGTCCCTCTTAGCCTGTCCCATGTTCCTTAAGCTACAAAACTTCAAAGCAGTGCTGTCTTTTGTTTGCAGTTTTGCTCCTTTTTTTTTTGTTTTTTTGGTCCAATATTCTCTGTAGGATAAGGACCATCAGAATTGGGCCAAGCAAATTAGAATCAGCCTCTGCTATACTCAAAATCAGCTCTTCTATTTGAAATGCACTCATTATCTTTGAATCTGGCCTAAACCTAAGTGTCTTTTCCTTTAGAGGGTGTTCTTGGTCCCCTCCTTGATCCCTCCAAAAAGAGTCTCCTGCCAGCCCGCCCATGGATTCTCTAAACACTTCTAAATTCCTGGTGAACAAGGTCCACATTCGGTTATATTAATGATTATTATGAGCCTCGAGTCCCATTATTTTCAATCACAGTAATTTTTGCACTACTGTCACTGATTTTAGCCCACCGATAGCTCCAGGGTTCAGGTCCTGGACAAAGTAGGGCCATGCTGTGTTCTGACAGGAGACGGACAGCCCCCAAGCCCATTCGGTCCTTGTGTCTTGCTGGCACTATGGGCGGCGATCTTACTTACGATTTTCTTAGTTTCGTTTTAGCTTTTGAATGGATGCGCCTGCTGTGCTAATACTGCGATGAGTGGGCAGTAAAAGCTGCAGGAATATGATCGCGAAAAGGCAAACAGGTCTGTGTGTCTGGTTTTCCCTCTATGAGGGGTGAGCTTAATGCAGATTCCCAGGCTCGACCTTCAGAGCCCAGGCTCAGTGGGTCTGGAATGAGACCCAGGAATGTGCGTTTTAGTAAGCACTCGGGTGACAGTAGCACGTGTGTTCCAAAGGCCAGACTCGAGAAAGCAAGAGAGAGGTTTTTAATCTCCTTTTCTTATAAATGTGTCTGGGGACTCACTCATGGTGGCATTGCCCTCTTGTGCCTACTGACCTCCGAGTGTGCGCTCAGTGTTTGTTAGATCTTCATCTGTGGGGATCTTCCAGGCTTAAACTCAGGTCCTCCGGGAAGATTTACATCTGATCTGCCAAGGGTCAGGGGGCGCTGCCAACCCGGGACCGCTCAGACCCCTTCAGAACTCTGGCTTCGTGAAAGAGTCTGAGGTTCGGCTCCCCTTTCTTGCTGCTGGCCCGAGGGTTAGTGTCTGGATTATGTCACTGCTGCTAGGGCAGTTTTGTTCCTCGCTGCTTGATCACTGCTTCCTGCTCTAATCTCCACTTATAGTTTTTTCCTTTTTTTGTGGGCTGGAGCCCCTTGGCAATCTCTGCTATTTCCTACAAGCCCGAGATCGCATCAGTAAGTATGCTTTATCTGGGATGTAATCGTTTTGCAGCAGGAAAGGGCCCGCTAGAGTATTGAATCCAAAATGTTACCAGTGGAAGCCTTTTTGTTTTCAAATGCAGATGTTCTTATTTCTGCGAGGTATTCGGGGAATACATCCATTGTGCGAGAGTTATTCATCAAGCAGAGGTCATTTGGCATCCCACAGTGTAGGAGGGTTGAAGGAACACACCTGATTATAGTTTGTGTGTTACTTCTCATATAATTGCCAGTGTATTGCATCGCGTTCTGCTCTGGGAGACTTGTGGATGCCCAATAAGACAGGGGTGTCTTGTCGAGGCCATGACAAATCCTACAGTTCTACCTGGGTCTGCACTTGTATTTTTCTTCCCTCTTGTTTCAGTGAAGGAGGCGTTTCTCCTGTATCAAAATCCATCCCCACCTTATGGATTTTGGATCCCATCCTCTAATCTCAATTCCCTTTGGAATTCTCCCTCTGCTACACTCATAGGCAGGTCGCACCCCGAATGTGCTCTACTTCCCATCTTTAAAAAAGCTCGCTCTTGACCCTAGCTACCCTAATTCACTTTTCTATTCCCCTTTAGGACCAAATATCTCAAAACGTTTGTCTATGCATGCCACCTTCACTTCTTGACTCTCCACTTATCTTTGTTTTTATTTGGTTTCTTTTTTTAGCAAGGTGACCCACACTCATATTTTTTCCCCACACATGTATTTTAAAGAGTGAAATAGTTCTATAAGACTTGTTATGAAAAACAGCAGTCTCTGCTCTGTTACCCCCATCAGAGGCAACTATCTATAACTCTTAGCTGATTTTTTTCTGACATTAACTCTGTGTTTTAAAATAAAATGCTAGTATTACACTACTTCTTGACTCCTCAGTTTTAAGAAGTTATAACTCCTAGGGCAAATGAAGATTTAATTCTCATTCTTTCCTCTTCCCAAAGCACATGAGTAAACTCTTCCTTACCTTCCTTACATCGGGGTAAGGATATGGTTACATCATGATTTCTCTCAGTTCGAAAATCAGTGTTTATTATCATTATACAGTGATGTTGAGAGCTGAGCCATGTAGTAAATCTAGATTCTTTTTTTTCTCATATAATTTTTAATCTTACTTGAGAATAACTTTCTTTTTATTTGCTTAGTTTTCTATTTTCTTACCACCAGTTCGACTTTAAACTGTCATTATTTAACTCTCCTCTCAAAATGTTTTGACTTAGCTATCAGTTTTACCCTCCGGAAGAGCTCTCTTCCCAGACCTTCAGACCTTTTCCAGTCGGGGTCGTGTCTGGCCTGCCCTCCAGACCTAGTGTATTGCTGGGGGTTCCCTTCATCTTTTTTCTGGGCCCCGACTCAAAACTCTTCTTTTTTTCTGTTTTGGTGGAACATACCTCCCAGTCATTTCTTGAGAAAAGTATACAAGAGGTAAATTTTTCTAGACTTTGCAAGTGAAACTGCCTTTATTCTAACTTTTTACTTAATCAATGGCTTCGCTGCCCTAGTGTTGCAGAAAAATCAGACCAGTGAGAAACCAAGCACCACTCAGAGAGTTGGAGAACTCAGGTTTATTACACTGGCTGTCCCAGAACAGCTAGCACTCTGAAGATCTGGGCCCCGGACTCAGGGGTGACCTTACTTTTATAGAGCGTATCTGCTATTATATTATCTAGACAGAACAAGCAAAAGGGATATATCTGTTATTTAGACAAAACAAACGAAGGAGAAGGTAAGTCTTCAGTTGGTCTCAAGGTCACCCTGCCCTTTGGCTTATGTGGCAAGCATGTCTACAGAAGCAGAACAAAGAGCTGATTACAAGGTTAGCACTGATTACAAGGTTAGCCATTTGAGTGGAAAATTCCTCTTCACTAGTAGCAAACAGTTTTGAGTGAAACTATTTCCTACTTTTGCTTATGGCCTTCTCCTTTCTACAAGATTTGGACACAAGTTTACAGAGGAGAGGAGTTGGGAAGGTTGGGACATGAGTAGGGCAGGAAGTGAATCTAAGTCGCAGCACTGGGTGGCACCAAGAACTGGTCTTTTTAATATTTATTATTTATGCCTATAGCATCTGGTCTTCCTAGTGGTCTCCCATCCAAGTACTAACCAGGCCCAACCTTGCTTAGCTTCCAAGATCAGGCATTGGGCTTGTTCAGGGTGGCATGGCCATAGACCATAGACCATGGCTCCACTGGGGCATGAACCCAGGACCTTCTGTATGTAAAGCAGATGTGCTAACCATTACACTATGGAACCACGTTCAAACAGTTGGTCTTTCTGATAGCTAAGGCTTTGCTTTTTGAGAAAGCTTGCTTTCCCCCAGTCTGCCTCCCAAGAGACTTCTCAGTCTCTCAAGCAAATAAAACCTGCCTAAGCCTTTGTACAGATAGGTTTGGATACCACCACCTACTTTTCTTTAATTCTCTAATTACCCCTCTATTCCCCACTAGAATGTCTGCATACATTCTTGAGAGACCAAAAGAGACGCACTATTTTTTCTGAATGGGGCTTATTCAATAAGCTGCCTTTTTTTTTTTTTTTTGATCCTAAATTCTGTTCTCATTTGAGATGCTTTGAGAAGCGTGAAGCCACCTGTTTTCTGACCTGTGAGATAACAGTAATTCTCTGAGATTCATAAGTGAGTTGCTTGCTGGTAGCTGAGAACCTGAAATGCACATCAGCTAATTCGACCTTATGAAAATCTATCAGGAGGTTAGAATCAACAACACAGATAATTTAAACATTCTACCAGCCCACGAAACTTTTACTAGCTCAGATCTCCTCAGCACTGCTGGGATAACAACCTATGTAATATAGATAAAAAAACAGAATCGAATCATCATTCTTATATTCATGGCTTGTTCTTGGATTTGGTCATATGTTTATGTTCTAAACTGGGGAGGGAGTATTTTTCACCCTATTTCCAGTAACTATTCTATTTTTTTCAATCTGGAATAAGATTACTCACAGCTTAGACACTGCTTGGACCTGGAAAATTTCTCCCAAGGCCCTTAATAATCTCAGTTTTCCTCCTTGAAGAGTGGGAGAGACACAAGGAGCTCTCCTGCAACGGGGTTGCCCTTAGAGAAAACCTCATGAGCCCTCTACCTGGGTCCATGACATGCGCAGTGACTTAAGATGTGAGGAGGTAACCAGCCCCATGGAAATAGCTTTCAGATGGGAGATTGGCATGCCATCAGTATGTGGACTTCGGTATCATGTAGAGCTTGTTTAAATCCTGGCTTTGCGGTCATACTTGACATTGGACAAGTCATTTAACCTCCTTATGTCTCAGTGTTTACATTATGAAAACAGGACTTTTAATAGCACCTTCCTCCTAGCGTTGCTGTGAGGATTAAATGAGTGAATCCATGTTCAAAGTGCTTATTCTACTGGGACATGTAAGTGCTCCATATGTGTTAGCTATTATTAGTCATAGGAACTGGGTAGAAGACCACTGCCTCCCTCTGAGTGCACTTGATCCAGCGTGGGAAGCCTGTCTGTGTGTATTAAAGGTCCAACTGATCTATTGTTTATCAGAAAGGATGGACACTCTCCAGTGTCCCCAGTTGGTTTCCATGGTTGCCTCTGGATGCAAAATGCAGCTACATCTGTGTAGAAACCTGGTCCCGCCTGTGATCTCTGCTTCCCTGGCCAGAGGTGGGGACACCAAGGAAGGGATAGGGGCCTCCACACTTTTGTATCCCCATTGGGCATGAACTAGCTTGTCCCCATTCTTTGCCTTGCTCCGCAGAGGCCAGGGCTTTAAGGACATTGTGAGAGAGGAGGTAGAACAGAATGTCAAAGGTAGAACAGAAAGAAGACCCGGCTGTTCCAGTCCGTTAAAAAAGAACAGAGACAAGAATAAAACATGCTTAAAGATTAAAATAATAGTTACCATTTATCGAATACGTGCTGAGTGTTAGGACTTGTGTTCAGAACTTGCCACGCACCGCCCCCCACCCCCACACACCCCGTCTCATCTTCCCAACAACACTGGGAAGCGGGTGTGCTCATTTCCTTTTCATAGGTAAGACGGATGCCCAGAAAAGTGCCTATGGTCAACAGTTAGTAAGTGTCAGAACCAGATGTGTTTGAGGGGGAAATGCAAAAAAACATTTGAAATCCTGGTTTAATTACCCCAAATACAGGCGGAGTCAGATCGACCCCTCCGATGGGCAGTGTCTGGAAGCTTCATGCACAGGGACAGCATTCACCTTCCAAATGCTCTGTGGGCACCACGGCTTCTTTTCCATCAGCTCCTGAGCTGCCAGCTCTCCCCAGATGCAGTTTTTCCAGTGGCTAATTACAAATGAAAGACCTCATTATCTGCCCTGCTCATTTTCCCCCCTTTTCCCTATTTACTATAATCAGGAAGTCATGTTTTTTATTTAGGATGAGGCAATTACTTTTCTGTTGACTGAGACTAGCGGAAAGCAGACTGAACCTTATTTCCACAATTATTTTACAGAGGCAGGATTGACAGATGGGCTGACTTCCCAGCACCTCACTCCCACTAGTCATATCTGTATCTTATCTGATGAAGGCATCAATCACAATAGCAACAGCCAAAATGGAATTGACAGTGTAAATGACATTTCTCTTATCTGGGAAATGATAAATAAAAGTCACCATCTGTTCCCACGAGCTTTGCTGTGGTGTGGTCTAACTTCAGATATAAATATAGTTAACAGCCTGCCCCACTTGTAAGAGCAGTATAATACATGTGAAAATAAATTTGTATATTTTTTTTCACTTTCCTGAGATTCATTTTTATTTGCTCTGACTGAGCAGGCAAATAACTTTGCAAAAGGAAATGAATAAGATTCACCACATCTCTTTAATGATTGGAGGTCCAGGTTAATTGTCATTTAATTAAGCAAACAGCAAACAAAAATTATCTGAAAGTGCTTTCTCTCTCTCTCTCTCTCTCTCTCTCTCTCTCTCTCTCTCTCTCTCTCTCTCTCCCCCCCCTTTCTTTCTTTCTCTTGCTCTCTTTCTTTTTTTTTTTTCCAGAGAAAGAATCTCAATTATCTGGCCTACTTTTTTGCCACACAAACATTTCCGAGAACCTTCAAAAGCCCCAGGAAACAGTTTGCCTTTGTGCTCCTGGCCGTGGTCAGAGGTGAGGAGAACATTCTGCTCCACATCTTGAGATTTGCCTTAGAAACCCAAGCCCTGTGCTCCCGGGCTCCTGGCAATGCTAACTAGCAATCTTCTGCCAAAAAATCAGCCAAAATCTATTCCATCTATTTCAGTTCTTCCCTTTCCATCAGATTATATCCTTACAGGTGCCTTCTGATTCTCAAACTACGCTTCAGATTCACATGTTGTCGAAATCTTCATGGATTCAGGGTAAAGGTGCCATCGGAGAGAACTGATTCATGGCAATGGAGCTATGGTCTTAATGCCTCACAGAGGCATTATTCAAATCCACAGAAAATGCTCTTTCTCCAAACTTGGGAAGAAGATACAATCTGTTCTTGCTTGGTTCTAAAGAGAAGTAAGACTCAATGTCTGTGGACTAAGAGATCTCGGCTCTAACTGTTCTCGCCCTGACATTTGGAGTAACCTCTGACAAATTAATCAATCTTTTCTTATTCCAGGTAAAGAGGAAGTGCAGAGGACAATGTAATTAATTCATCTAGTACAACATTAAAAGACAGATCATGATGGCTCTCAATGTCCTTAAGAATATGTAATGCTATGTGAATGTTTTATCAAAACTTTCTCTGGGTTTTCAGAATTCTTTTTGGAATTAGTTATGTGGGATATGACTTTCTGGATCTATTCTCATCTCAAATTCAGTCTCCTTTTCTTCAATGACAATCTTTAATTTGAAGTTGTTCTGTCACTTAAAAAAATTACACATCCACCTCATCACCATCAGGTTTTCCTCTCCAGGCTATTTCTAGCAGAATGTGACTCACGTTCCTGTGTGAGAGAACAAATCAGTTATCCATTCCATCTTATCAAGGAAAGGAAGTATAATGAAATCAGGAACTTGGAAACATCAGCAACTGCTTCGTCCTGAGCTTTCATTCAGGGTATTATAAAACGTCACAGGATGTTAATTCGGGCACTGAGATAGACTCTGAAGACATTGAAAGAACTTGCTGAATCTCTTTAGATAACCCAAAGGAGCTGACCTCTCTTCTTATGAGAATTATTTGGTTTAAAGATTACTGGAGGGAGAATTTACTCTACAGTGTCTAATTCCACATTTAAATTTCATTTCCTATATAAATGTTTTATGGTAACAGATCCAATTTATTTCTTTCCTTCTTTTTTTTGTGCAAAATTTCCTCTTTCATCTTTTCTGACTTCTTAAACCAAGTCAAAAACTCATTTATCCTCTTGCCATTTTGCTATGTCAGTTTCCCTTGTTTATCCTGTCTGTCTGCATCACCTAAATTCAAGATATATCATACATTTCCCCAGGCAGATAGAGTCATTCTTCAAGGGTGAGAGATGCAGGAATGGGCCACTGTCAAATGACATTTACTGACTTTTTAAAACCCAGATGTGCGAGTGGAATCAGATTTTATACTTAGGGGTGCTAACTTTGAGCTTCCTTCCTTTAATATAGAATTATGATTTGTGGACCAGTGCGGATGTATCAGCAAGCCAAGATTGGGGACTGGGAGGCTGCTCGGTGAAAACTTCTTGCAAATCCTTCAGAGAGAGAGAGGCGCAGGGCTACAGTTCCAGTTTGCCTGCTGAGCATGGAGAGGTGGGGTACTTGCTGAGGTTTGGCATTTAGCACTAAAGAGATTTCCCTTGGGTGTGCACCCCATTGGCCAGAAGGATTGCTGTTGTTGCTCCTCGTTTGTATTACTGTTTCACTTGGAAAAATTGAGACTTATAAGGCAGTCAGTCTGTCCTTGCTCTTTTTCAGATGACTGATCCTGACAGCAAGCAGGTTTAGGGGTCCTGCAGAGCTTGTGTTTTATCCTGGACCCTGTCTGACTGAAGATCCCTTTTGTCCAGCTCACCATAGTTGGGCAGAATCCAGTGATGCTGGGCCACGGAAAGAAGACCTGGAGGTGGAATGGCTTGGACACTAAAGACCTCTGCTCTGTTTCCATAGAAACGAGCCAGGGGTGGTACTTACCACAAGAGGTCTTAAAGCCACAGATATTTTATTTTGAGAATCTCATCAGGTGGTGAATATATCACTCAGCAATAACTTTTAAAGGCATCATCTACTGTACCGCTCTGGATGGCTTTGGCTAAGGCTTTCCAATTCCCTGTTCCAACCCTCCCCCCAATTAGAATCGTTCATTTTTTTTTGTTGCTTTTAAACTCGATGGAAAAAGATGACCAATTCATGCCAGTCGAGTTACAGATTCTGAACAGATGGTTTAAGATAATTTTTTACACTTTATATATTTACATATAATTTATTACATTTGTTCCTAAAGTTCTGGGAGAAAATTCAGTACCAACTAGAGAGTTATAATTAAAAGAGCACAGAGCCGGCAGTCAGAGGCTACAAGCTCCTGTGGAAACTTCAGCTCTACTGGAGATTACACCTTACTCTGTGACCAGGTGACTCCGTGGACCTCTCAGAGCTATTATTTCCCAAGATGGTAAAAATGAAGGACTGGATCAGCTGATCTCTAAGTTTTTCTGGGTTCAAACTGTCTCTGAATTTATGGTGTTATGTAACAGCAAGAAGAGATTCCATGAAAAAATAAACGGTTGCTCTGTTGGTAACGGTTACATCGAAACGGTGGTAAGAAATCTATTTGTAGGAAGGTTGAAGTAGTAACATCATAGAAAAGGAAAAAGGAAGATGGGAACAGAAAAAAGACTGCCATTTACCAAACCTCTGCTGTGTGCTAAGCAAATTCACAGACATGATCTCATGCAACAATGAGGTTTCCTCCTTCAGAGAGAAAGAGACGCCACTGTTGCTCCTTGCCTCAAAAGTGCAGCAATAGCTCATGATGATTGAATATGTGTGCCAGGCACTTCCCAGCACTTAACACATCCTCACGTGATTAGTTACCCCAGTCACGGATAAGGAAACTGAGGCACAAGGACCCAGGGGATCTTTCAAACTGAAATTGGAAACTGTCTTCATCCTGCAAGTTAAGCAGTGGCTGGAATATCACACGTGGAGTCAGATTCTGGGACAGAGATAAGTTGCTTTTCCTAAGAAAGGGAGCAAGACCTGGGACAGAAGAGATGGAGTTGGAAGTGGGGGAGGCAGGAGTGGGGAAGATGGAGCACTAGAAAACCGAACCAGGAAAGGCCGAGATGTTCGGGGAAAGAGACGTTCTCCGGGCGTCTTCCATGTGCTGACGCCTCCCAAAATTATTTTCTAGCTGAGACCTCTCTCACAAGTTCCAGACTTGGAGCCGTGTAATCAGGAAAACTAGCATTAGTAAAGCTACTTTTGCTATATTCTGGTAACTAAGCTAATTATTTCCATATGTGAACTCAAGTCTCTCAGGAATCTGAAATTCAGTCAAAACAGTATTCCTCATCTACCTGCTGTTTCCAGACCTCTTCACCCTGACACAGTACCGGTTCGTCTCCAGCACTCCTCTCCTCAGGAATTGCCAATCCTATTTACCCCACTCCTCCAATTCTCTGCCATCATTGTCTCTCTCCTAGAGTCCCCTAAGCTCTCCCAGAAACCTCTCTGGCTGCTCTGCCCACCCTTACTCCACCCACCTCCAGTGACAGTTTGCTAAAGCAGACCTGATGCTGATAGTGTGTGGCTCAAAGCCCTTCCACATTTCCCACCGCTCTTGGGATAAAGTCTGAATCCCTTCCTGAGGTACTTTCTACGCATGGGCTGGCCCAGCCTCCCCCTCCCCTTCCTCTCATGCTCACCTCATTTCCTTTGCTCACCATGCTCCAGGGGCCATCTTCCATTTTCTAGAACTCCCTGACACCTTCCCACTTCAGGCCCTCTTTCTGTTAGGACTGCTCTTCAGGTGGTGACACATCAAAGTAGCTGGTTATGAAAGAAGCATGTCACTCTAAAATCAAGGGAAACAGTCTCCATTAGAGATCTTGAGGACGCGCTGTCCCAGAGAACTGGTCTTTCTCAAACTGAAATATTCAGGGGGGAAGAAAAGAGGACACAGGACATCTGAATTCCAAGGGGCTGGGGCAACTATGACGTCCTGGATAACGGCATCGCTGCCACCTCACACAGCTGAACTGAGCTTGAAGAGACCTGCCGGGGCCAAAGTCTGCAGGGGAAGCGCCGCCCTGGGCCCTGGGGTGGGAGCAGGCTCTGGGCTCAGCATGAGCCCCTTGTCTTGGTTCAGCCTTATGGATTCTCGTTAGTGCCTGCCAGAGGGACGTCTAACAGCTCTGCCCTAATCTAGATCTTCTTTAGCCCAAATTCACGTAATAATTGAAGCAAACTGAATTAGTTTGAAGAGATTCTTCATTATTTATTCATTAGACATTTATCAAAGGACTACTGTGTGCCAGGCAATGCCCTGGACTTAGCCTGTCTACTGGATGCTACATACAAAACATTACAATGAACTGTAGACTACATTCTTTATATTACATAGGACATCATGAATACTATTCCTGCATTCTGTACACTTTATAAGAAGAAGTAAACAGTACACACTGTGGTCTATAGACAGTGGGTAATACACACAATATATCCTATGGGTAATCCACTAGCAGTGTTTTGCCATAATAGATATTTTGTAAATATGTGTTGAATGAAGGAAAACTCTTTCAACACCATGTTCTATTCTGGCAGAGCCTGATCATCGAGGATGTATTCTTTCAACTCTTTCTTATCCCTTTCTTTAAGGGCAGTTTTCTCCTTTGACCACGTGTTCTGGCTTCTTTGAGACAGGTAAATTCATCTGCCCATCCAAGTCTGAGCTGAGTGTGCACCAGGGAGTGAAAGGTGGTGGGTGGGCCTCAGAGTGTCAAGGCTGTCAGGCGGGTTTGGAGGGAAGCCAGCCATGCCTCTCCGCCCCATCCAGAGTGGGTGTCCAGATGTCCTATGGTTCCTGATCCTCCTTTGCTTCCTTGAGGACAAAGTTCGGATCACGAAGTGGCAGAACTGGAAAGGGTGTTAGTGAGAGTCTAGTCCAATTCTCAAAAATTATAGGTTCCACGCCCTACTCCCCAAACCAGCTAAAACAGGCACTGGGGTCTGACTGCTCTTTCATTCTTAGTGGCAATACTTTTCTCCAGTTTTCTAGGGGGTTCTCCAGCTCCATTGCTATTAAACAAGTGGCTAGGAAGCTTGGGGTTCCTTCCTAAGCGCTTCAGTTCTCCCCAGGAAGGATGAACGGAACGAAAGAGGAAGGGGAAAGGGAAAGGGAAGGGGAAGGGGAAGGGGAAAGGAAAGGGAGGGAGGGAGGTAAAGAGAGAGGAAGAGAGCAAAGTAGGGAGGATAGAAGGAAGGATGGATGGATGAGTGGATGGATGAGGGGTGGTGGTGAAGGGATGGATGCGCTGGAGCGGGGGAGCTGTAACCCCGCCCGCCGGGCCAAACCCGTCGTTGGACGCTGACCCTCACCCCACCTCCCCACCCCCGCCCCTCGGCTCCTGCGCCCCCGCTTGCTCGGGCGCACGGAGGGAGAGAGCGCGGAGGAGAGAGGCCGTGGGGCGGCGGGGTGGGCTGCTTGGGCGAGGGGAGGTGGCGACGAAGAGGTGGGGCAGGGGAGGGCCTTGGAGGCGGGAGGAGGGGCGCGCGGGGCGAGGGCGCGGCGGGAGCTGGGCGCCTGGCTGTTGCGTGGACCCGCTTGGGGACGCGATGCCGCCGCCGCCGCCTCGCCTGCCGGGGCTGCGCCGCGGGGGCTGAGCCGCCGCCCGAGCCGGGAGCCGAGCGGCCGCCGGGCGTGCCCGCGGCGCGGGAGGATGGGCTGCGGCGGGAGCCGGGCGGATGCCATCGAGCCCCGCTACTACGAGAGCTGGACCCGGGAGACCGAGTCCACCTGGCTCACCTACACCGACTCCGACGCGCCGCCCAGCAACACCACGCCCGACAGCGGCCCCGAGGCCGTCGGCCTGCACGCGGGTGAGCGAGCCCGGACACCCTGCGGACCCCGGGGCACGGGGGGGGGGCGGGGGGGCGCCAGGGGCAGCGCGGTCCTCCGGGGAATTTCGGGTGTGGGGAGGGAAGGAGGGAAACAGACAGACCGGAGCTGCCTGGTGCTGACAGACTGACAGACCCAGGCCGGGTATTGGGGTCGACCCGGGACTCCCACCGAGGCGAGCTACCTTCCCCCACCCCCACCGCGTGCGCCCTGGGAAGCCCAGCGCTTTGCCGCGGCCAGGACGAGCTCATTGGCCGGGGTCGAATGGAAGGCAGCCACCTGACGCGCACACCTTGCCAGCCCACGGCCCTGGCGCGCCCGGGTTCGCCTCTGACCCGCTTTGGTTTACGTGCCCCGTCAGGCCACCTGCTCCCAGCCGTGTCACTTCTGCCTCCACTGGCAAACTGGCCCCTCTCTCCTTGGACTTATAGGCACGGCTCCTGACCCACATTGTCTGGGTGGAGTCTTCCTGGTGGTTTTGTTTTTTTTCTCTACCAAGCAGGTGTCGCCTCTCTAGCTCTGAAAACCAGAATCCTGGTTCAGGGCTATTAAACGCCGGGCTGGCCTCATCACTGGTTCTCTGCTCAAGCTTACTTTTCAAGCTGTTTCATAGTGAAGGGCTTCCCTCCCTACCCCTTGGTTCCTCAATGCTTTATATGAGGCAAGGCATAAAAGTGGATTAAGACTATAAAAATTAAATACTCTCACCTAGGTCACTCCTGCTCTAGGAGGAATCTGATAGAAGGATATGCAAAGAACTTCCTGGTCCAGTCGCAAAATCGGGTTTTATTATTATTATTATTATTATTTAGTAGACACATAATTGTAGGGTAGAGATGAAAATAGACTAACTGTTGCCCCAGACTGGTCACAGACAGGCACTAATCATAAATCTGTTGGTGACGTTAAAAGGCAAAATCCAACTACATGTTACATGGATGCTGTCAAAAACCAGATCTGTATTTGGGTTAAAATGTTTATCCCTTTCCTGACACGTTTGTTATTGGCACTTTTGAATAATGAAATCTAAAATAGAAAATGAAGTTAATTTGAAGTATAATGTATAGTATAGGAGGAGGAAGGAAAAATGAACTACTTTTAAGAGATTAATAATTCTAAATCCATACCTTCTAAATAAGAGCTGTCACCTTAATCTTGAGAATTGATTTCTCCGTTATTTAGGATCAAAGCTGACTCCTTTTTCACATGAACTTTGTGATTTCCTCCTTTTTAAAAGCTAGAACTGTCAGTGAAAACTGTGCAAGGCATAACACTACGTTTGTCCCTAATTTTTCTGACTCACGGTAGCAAACAGAATGGATATTCTGTGCTGCTGATGCTTTCAGCAAGTGTCCAAATGATGTGTTGGCCGAATTCAATGTCAGAATGAGGATAAAATGTGAGCCCTCAAAAGGGACTTGGTGTTAGATGTAATAGCCATTCCGAGGGAGGTGTGGTACTTCTCAGCAGAGTCAAAGGCCAGAGCTGCACTCCAAGAAAATAAGGTTAAAAAGATCTAGAGTGAAAAAGAACAAAGTACAGCATCAGGAAATGGTTGCCTTGGTGACTGGGAATATATGGTGTGCATGTGTGTATGTGTGTACATATTTATGGATATTAGAGGGTTATTATGGTATGGCTAAATATGTACATTTTATTTATTTCCAATGCTTATTCATTTGTTACTCTGCCATCCTGAGTCATATCCCATCATGCATCGTGAGAGCTGGCTTCTGCAACAGGTGGGACCTGGGACAGGCTTGCTCACTTGTTACGCCCTGCCAAACGTGGGGCAGCCACGCCAGGCAAGTAGTCCCGAAGACCTGCAACATTCACAGGAGGGCTCAGTTCAGTCCTAGGGACAGCAGTCTAAAATTGGCAAGCCTCTTAGTTGGGCAAGATCATCTCAATTCCCTAGAAATTTCCATCAGCCTCGAGGGAGAGGGACATTTCTGAAAATCAAGATGGAATCAAGGCTTTGCTGAGGGTGCAGTGGCATTCCTTAGGGCGTTTAGAAAAGTGGCTTCGTTCCTAAGGATTTTTTAGACTGAGAACTTGACATCTTTAGTCTTAGTGGTCATTTGAGAAAAGTACAAATCTCCCAGGTTTCAGCCACCCCGGGAAATTAGCCAGGGTTCTTTATTCTTTTCTTCCTTCCTGCCCTCCCTGTCTCACCCATCCCTGCCTGTCCTCCACCCGCGAACTCAGTCCCAGGCTTCTGGGGGGCACCTTCTGGCTCACAGTGACTGGGTTATGACAAGAAGCTGGAATGCCATTTTTTCCTGGTTCCATCAAACTTTTCTGATGGGGGACAAAAGGAAAGGCTGGATTCAGGAGAGTCCAGATTGTAAAGCCACAAAAATGGCTTTATTACTAGAATTCGAGAGCTAGAGAGGGTCTTCAGAGGTCACTTATTCAAGGCAGATGGGTCTCAGTTAAATTGCCTGGTCTGGACATTCTCGCAACCTCTTCGTAGCTCTTACTCCCCGTTCCCTTTATCTTCAAGGCTCCTTTCTGGGCCCCTGGTCACTCTCCTTTAGTGTCAAATCAAAGCTGCTTTGCTTCTGGCCACCTCGTCCTCAGAAGCTATGAGGACAGGGAGTGGGCTCATCATCTCTGTGTCTTCTGTGCTGGCATTGTGGGGAGCACATGTGACCCCTGGCTGGGATGTTTGAAGGTTTTCTGTAGAAATTGGCACTCTATCTAAGCTTACCCTTCATACCTGTCATCTCTTCCTAGAGTCCCACTCTCTTTTCTCTTCCCAGAAGCCCTTGCTATTGAAGTTTTTCCACATGTATCTGTTTAACCTAGATTCTCCCAAGTCCACTTATGATCCCACAGCTTCTCTTTATATAGTCCCCTCCATTTTACCCTCCTCCACTGAAATACCAAGCCTAGCTCAAAGGTTCTATTTGTTCTGTAGTGCCCCACAATGCCATATCCATGTCTACCAAAACCCCCCACTTAAGTATATCTGCTTGTAAATTTCACTTCAGTTTCGCTTAGTTCACTCTAGATGGAGGGCATGTCACCTGACGGGTGTTCAGTAAGTGTTGGTAGAATGGGGGCGTGTTTACCTGCCACAAAGGAAAGAGCTTCTTGCCTCCTCCTTACTCAGAAAGTGATTCTGATTCTCTGGTTCTCATTTTCGGAGATCATTTCCACTAGCTAGCAGAATTCAATTAAGTTTTTAGATTTGGATATTGCCTAGGCTGGAAGTAAAGACTTAACCGTATCTGATATCCAACACTTTCCTTTGTCACCAAAACCCGTCTCTCTGTTACAGGAGGAAATTAAATTGATATGGCATGATTTAGTCCTCATAAAATCAGTTTGCTGGATTGATTTTTACTTTTCTTCTCTGATGGGGGTCTCCCAAAGACAAACGGAGCCTGAGGCCACTGTGCCCAGCCTACTTCAGTCATTCCACACATTAATAGCTCCCTAGCTGCACTTCGATTCGATCACAAGTCCTTTCAATTACATCCTCAAACATCCCCTTTTGTACTGTCATTTTTCTCTAATTTCTCTAGAGAATGAAATTTCTCTAAAGTGCTTCTACTTTACAGTTTTAAATTGCTATAATAATTGCTTTAGTGAATGCCACCTGGAAGATTGTACAACTAGAGACTCACAGCAAAGTGATTTACCTGAATAAATGGAAATATGTCAAATTAAATGGCGAGCACTTAATATCACCTTTAGGTAACATGTATCGATTACTTACCAATGGCCAGGCGCTGTATCGGTGGCACTATATGTAAGTCACCTCGTTCAATCCTCACAGCCAGGACAAGCTAGGAACTATTACTAACCTCTCTTTGCAAGTGAGGGCTGAAACTGTGCAGTAACTTGTCCCAGTCCAGGACATCCAAAGCCTACTCTCCTAAATACTGCCTTCCTGATTATTGGGAGATTAAGTATGGAATTCTTGATTTTACAGTTGATGAGACTTGGAGTCTAGTCTGCTCTCTTGATAGCCTAGTCTGGTCTAGGACAGCACAGTTTTTTTTCTGCAGCATCCTTGAGGATGGGATGTCTCTTCCCTAGGGAAACAGCCCTCCCACAGCCTTGTGGAACAGTTCCCCTTGTGATAAATTCTTCCTGCTGCCTTGTAATTTCTACCTGGTAAACTCCAGGCCCTTGGGGTCTGGTCTGCATGGACAGCTCTTTCAGTATTTCAAGATGGCTGTTGCATCTCTTCTTATCGTTGGTCCTCCAGGTTAAACACATGCAATTCCTTCTCAGACCTCTATGGGCTTATCCATACTCTTCCGAACATACTATTTGGTTTGTCAAAGTCCTCTTGATACAAGGGAACCCATGGTTAGCTCCAAACTACTAATGCCAGCTGAGCAGCATAAGGCAACATAAGAAATACATGATGTGGGCGCTGAACCTCTCCTGGTGCAGGAAAAGTCAGATTAGGGTTTGTTTTCCTGTTGCTGTCACTATATTAACTTGTGACTCACATTAAGCTTATGATTTGTTAAAACCCTTAGCTCTTTCTTTTTAGTCAAATTTAGGGACATTGTCTGTGTTTTTACTACTGGATACCCAGCACCTGGAAGAGTGACTGAATATAAGTGGCACTCAAGTGTTTCTTGAATGAATTTCCCCCCTGTGAAACCTGCATTTTTACTATTGATTTCAGTAACCTAAATTTGTGTATTTATTCTCATTAAAATTAATTTTGTTTCCCTATGTTGGAGACTAAAGATAAAATACATTTATTTGCTCTTTTGTTCATTCAATATGCTTTGGGCATAAAGATGAATAAGATATGTTCCTTGACCTCAAAAAGTTAATAGTGTAGGGGAGACACACAAAGGCGGACGCGCGGGGACAGCATGGGGGAAGGCTGCAGGAGGGGAGCAGGGGCCCGAGCAGTTCGTTCTGCGTGGCGGGGAGCTAGTGTGTGTGCAGACCTCTGCAGGAGCCCAGCGGAGGAAGCAGCACAGTCCCCGCGGCCTTCCACAGCCCTGAGAGGTGAAGGTAGGTTATCTGGACTCCTTCCCTGAGATGAGAGTACCTGCGGAGAGCCCACCTGGGGCTTCCTGGTGGCCAAGCCTCCTCCTTCCCCCCAGCATGTTCTACATTAGCTATTATACTTGTTATGTTTTCAAATAATTACTGAATCATGCCTGTCCCTCGAGGACAAGCTCTGCTGCCTAGGTAAGGGGCCTTTTTGCTCACCATTGTATCCCGGTGCCCAGTGCTGTGCCAGCTATAGGACCTCAAGTGATCTCTCTTGAATGAATAAATCCCCTAGAACTTCCATCTATCTATTTCTTCTTCCTGTAGTTCCCAGAGATGATGTTTTCTTTCCTCAAAAGTTCCATCTCTCTCTCCTTTTTGAGTTCTTATCTACCTGATTGGTTGCATGGTAAAAAACATCTGCTTCTCTATGGCTCCCTTTGCCAAACACAAGCCTCTTTGTTATACGGGTTGTTTTCACTACTGAAAACAGGCGGTAACAAACCTAGGCAGTTCGTAAAGGTTTAGGAAGTCTCCTGTTTCTATGGCCCTTGTCTCCGAGGAAGACAAGGTTCACATCCTGCCACAGGCTCTTCAGACACTTTGTCCAGCCCAGTGATATAGCACTCGTCACATTGCATTGCTGAGTCTGGTGCATGCCTCCAGCTCTCTAGTCTGTGAACTCTCTGCACCATTGACACTTGCATGTCTGGCATTCATCACACATTTTTTGAATGACGATATAAATGAAGAAGGAGATGAATGACCCAGCTATGCAAATGAAGTTGTGTGTGTGTCTTATGCCCTCTTTCCAGAATCTTGTCTTACGTGATTTTGTCTTAGACATCAGTCCACTGAATTGTGTCTTCGTTGGACAGTAGGTAAATCTATTCTGACTCTAATCGAGGTTAATTTAATGCTCCAAGCTGGAGCCTCAGTGGGAGGAAGGTAGTCTCTCTCAATTGGCAATCAGTCTCTTCCTGGCTCATCCTGCGCTCAGCAGTCCATCAGGCTTGGACCCCTGGAGGTCCTGCCTTCGCCTTGGGATCTGTGCACCTGTGACCCACAGCACCTTCCTAATGAGGGGGCCATCCTGTCCTTTCGTGAAGTTGGGTGTCCGAACCTGTTGTCTCTGGCCAGCGGTGCCTGGGCTTTCAACCAGGAGCTTTTCCATGTAAAGTCATGGCCTCTAGCCACTCTCAGAAGACCATTTGGCTTCTGTTGCAAAATCTTATTCCAGTCAGGATTCCCACAGAGGTTCTCTGGTGGGTCTGAGTGCCACTTTGCTTCCATATGTAGAGGAGACTAGATGGTATACCATGAGCTAAATCGTCATCTAGCCCATTTCAGTTTAGCTACTAGCAGCTTTCACTTCCTCATATGCTCTCCTCCCACTCCCTCTCCCTCACTCTGTTTTAGAAAAGATCCAAAATTAGACCAGCAAGAAACCAAGCAGCACTCAGAGAGTTAGAGAACTCAGGTTTATTATGCCAGGGGTCCCAGAGGAGGTAGCACTCTGAAGATATGGGCCCAGAGCTTAGTTGCTGCATTCCTTATATGGACCTTTTATGGCACAAGCTGATTGGTTAATTTGTCCTCAGACCATTACAAAGTGGGCGGAAGTTGCTATGTTGCAGGTAGTTACATTGCGTTACAAAGGGCTGGAGTTGCTATGGGTTACTGGCAGTTACAAAGTATTACAAAGCCTGGGAGTTCCTCAGGGGTACAAAAGGTTATGTTTGTTGCTCATCAGATAAAAGGGAAGATGAGTCTTTAGTCAATATTGAGTACAGCTCATGCAGCAAGCACACTTACAAAAGCAGAACCGAGAGCTGATTAGCCTTTTGAATGAAAATTCCTCTTCAACCCAACCACCTCTATCTCTCCAGAGATAAAGCTATTTTAGAATGTGGTTATGGGCTGAACTGTGCCCTCCTCCCAAAATGATACATTGAAGTCCACTCCCCGCCCCCCCCCCCTGGCCAGTACATTAGAATGTGACCTTATTGGAGATGGGGTCTCTATAGAGATACTCAAGTTGAAATGAGGTCACTAGGGTGGGCCCTAATCCACTGACTGGTATTCTTATAAAAAGGGGAAATTTGGACACAGACATGCACAGGGAGAACGCCACGTGAAGATAAACGCAGAGATCAGGGTGATACTTCTACAGGTCAAGGAAGGCCTGCGATTGCCAGGAAGCCACCAGAAGCCAGGAGAGAGGCATGGAACAGATTCTCCTTCCGCTCCCAGAAGGAACCAACCCTGCCTTGGTCTTGGACTTTTAGCCTCCAGACCCGAGAGATAGTAAATTTCTGTTGTTAAGTACCTTGTGTTTATGGTACTTAGTTTCAGCAGCCCTGGAAAACTAACAAATGTGTTTATAAGCACACTGTGAACATTTCAAAATAATTTCAAAATAATGAGAGCGGATTTCTGTTGTCCCTACCTCCCACTTCCCCTCTGAGATTACTTCTATTTCCTCCTCATTTAAATTCAAATAGCATTTATTGAGCATCTACTATATGTGATAATTTTTTTTTTTTGGACATTAGTTTATATAACTCTCTAAAATGACCTCATAAACCACAATTACCACCATTTTCCAGATGAAGAAAGTTCAGTGAGATTAAGAAATAGAGTGAGGTCGCCTGGCTAGGAGGCAGAAGAGCCTGGATCAGCATTCAGGTCTCTCATTTCTAAATCCAGGGCAGTGTCCATTTCACCAATTGCTAAGTACAAATTTAGTGTCCTCCTCCACCCCGTCTGCCTTTGGCTTCCTTGAAAATCTGAACCACTGGGATTGGGGCCTCCTGCCAGCATTGACAAGGCTGAGGACACTTGCAGTCCCGTGGCTAACGCTGCCCCTCCTGGCGCTGAGAGCCTGGTGCAGAAAGCCCGAAGGGCTGCAGGGGCTGCTCACAACATCACCTGTATCCTGGTCACCTGATGGGCGCATTAGCGGTGAACAGTCTGTGGGCAGAATAACATTTGTTTCTGGTTTCAAATGCAATGCATATTCCTTATAGAAAATTTAGAAGGATAGAGAAGTATGTAGAAGGAAACAAATGCTTTTGTCAGCATTTAGGTTCCATCCTTCAGGTCCTATGTCGAGGTGTGTAGGGTGCATGGTGGATCTTCAATGGGAGTCATGTTTAAAGTTAGAGGAGTATGGGAGAATCTCTTAAATTGCTTGGAAGCTCAAAGGCAAAGAAAGAAACTTTTTTGATTCTCTTTGTGTTTAGAAAAATATCTGGAGGTTGTGGGAGCTGAAGTCCAGTTTTAATGTGTGTGTGTGTGGGGGGGTGTTGGGTGTATATAAGCGCATGTGTGTGTGCATGTGTGCGCATGCACGAGTGTGTGCAAGTCGGTTGGCTGCCCAGTATTCTGGTTGGTGCAGCCCCATATGCTTCCAGCTCTGGGTCTCTGTGTCATACGGGATAGGTACAAAGTGTCTGCTACATCTTGCCACGTGGCTTCTGTGTGATGAAGCAAAGCCAGAAACCTGGGTAGATTTTTCTTAATTTAGCTCCATCTGGTTTTCAAGTGGTGCCAGTTTCTCCCAGATTTGAGGGTTGGGTTGTCTGTTAGTCTTTGTTTGGGAGGTTGAGTGTCTTGGTCTTCTTCTGTCTTTGTAGGCATTTTAGTGGTCAGTAGGGCAAGGCCAAGTCAGCAGCTGCTAGCCAGACGCCCCTCTGCCCAAAGTCCAGCCCACAGCCTCTTGACCTTCTCTTCCAGCCTCTGTACCATCCTTTGGTATAGCCACACCCACAGGACCTCCCAGCCAGATTTGGGCTGTTTACAACTTGATACACCTCCTCCCCTCCAGTGAGCCAGCGTCTCATAAGCATCATGACCTCCAGTCTCTGGACCTTTCTCTTCTGTTTTCAGCATCATCTTCCTTGTTATTTTGCTCGAAGATAGTATAGTTTAGTGGTTAAGGAATTAAACTTTAACAACGGACATTGACCAGCTGTGCGATCTTGAGCAAGTTTCTTAGCTTTTCTGGGTTTCAGTTTCCATAAGGTAGAATGGGAATCACTGAAGAATTAATGCCTCACCAGTGTGAAGGCTGTTCCAGTACTGCCCATCCCAGCGCTCGGGATCCCCTCGTCCCCTCAGTCTTACACTGGGCTCATCGTGTGGATCACAGACTGGGGTCACCCTTCCCCCCTGCTCCTTACATCCCCGTTTCTGAGCTGCCTACCCTTGCGGGAGGAAGTCGGGACATAGGTGATTGCACCCCATAGCTATTCAGGCTCTAGGACCTCAATGTTCTTCCCACCTCTTGGCACTTCTGTGAATTCCTTACTAACATGCTGTGCCAGTTCCCATGGAATGGCTCCCAACACTGTCCTGTTCTTTCCTTCCGAATACTAAGAAACCAAAAGACTTGCTATGAATCCACCCATCTTTCTCTTTAATGACCTTATCATTGTACATCCTTCTTGTCACCTGAGCATTTTTAAGACAACTTTTACTGTCCTCTCCTCAAATCTGCCTGTTTGGATTCTACGTGCCCTTGTGACCACAGCTGAGGCCATCACAGGCAGGTCCTTTAGGACGAAGGTGTCCTCTGCACCTCCATTGGCCCTACCTGAGCCCCAGCCACTGTCATGTTTTACTTAAACCTCTGGATTAGTCTGCTTCCGTTCTTGCCTTTGGTAAGTCATTCATCATGTCACAGAGAGAAAAGCTTTTAAAAGCATATATCAGGTCCTGTCAGTCTTTCGTTTAATACCTTATGGTAGCTTTCCATTATGTTATGCATGGAATAAAATTCCAGCCCCTTTCCCTGCCTGCAGGACCCAGTCCCGGCTGCTTCTCCACCTTTATCCTGCTCCTTGCCTCCGCTCCGCCTCCCCACCCCTCCCACCCCGCCCCTTCCCCTCTCCCCCTCCCCCGCTTCCTCTTCCCATCCCCCTCCCCCTCCCCCTCTCCTTCTCCCTTTTCCTCTCCAGGTTCCGGTCTTGCTGGCTTCCTCTTTGCTCCTTGAACGTCCCCACCACTTTCCTGTCACCAGGATTTTGCACTTGCTGGAATGTGTTCTCCCTCCTCCCTTCAGCTTTCCTCCTTGGGGAGACCAGCCTTCCTGAGTTAGTAGCTAGCTATTTCCTTCCTTACACCACAGCCCGTCATTATCTTGTTCATTTATTGTTCATTTCTTTACTCAGCATGGTGCCCCATGGCACAGAGCAGATACTCGAGGGACATTTGTTGAATGAAGGGAACCCTCCTCACCTTTCGTGTCAGGTAGGAATCGTAGGAGTTGTGTTTGGCAGCATGAACAGAAATGTGGCTTAGCGAGTAGAGGATTTATTTTTGCACTTAACGAAAAGTCTGGAGGTAGGGACAGCTGCACTGCTCTAGGACGCCGTTAAGGACCTGGGCTCTTTGAGCTTATTGCTTTGCCATCCTTCATATGTGGATTTCATCCTTATAGTTATAAGATGCTGCAGCATCTTAGCGCAAATAGGAAGAAGGGGAAATATAGAAAGGAGTATCCACCTATTTTTTTTTTTTTTCAGTCTGCGGAACAGTAGCTTTTCCAAAACCCAGTAAGCTTTGCTTGAGTGTCCTTGGCCAGGACTGTTACTGGCTATCTGGCTGCTAGAGTCTAGGAAATTGAGACTTTTAACTGGACACATGCCACCCTAAAAGTATTGGATCCCTTTGGTAAAGAAAAGACCAGATCTTGGGTAGGCTGCCGGCAGGGTGACTGCACCTTTCATCCTAAGGCTATGTCAGAGAGGAGAGATTAGCAGGAGCAAGGGAGAAAGGAGAAAAGGAAGTAGGTAAATGAGGAGGGAGGAGAGATGGTCTGGCGGAAACCATGGGGGCATAATTACTAGCATTAAGATCTTATAATAATAATAGTAACCATAATAATAACCACTGTGTTTTTAACATTCCCATGTGTCAAGTTCATAAAGGTGAATATTTGCTGGAAAAAGGTGCTAATATTGAGCTGATTTTACAAATAATGCAATACTACCCTACACATAAGTCTTTTAGATAGACCGTTGACATCAGAGTCTGTGATGTGCACACAAGGTGCGTGGTGGACAGTCCTTTGTTTTCTGCTTCATTTTTCTGCAAAGTTAATGCCACCGGAAACCGATGTGTCAGCTGATATTCTGTGGCACCAGTTTCCAATTAGTGGGAACGTTTGTTGAGGTTTGCTGTGCAAGGTCACGCTGGTGCTCAGTCTGGAGCTTCTCTTGGAGGAGCAGCAGCCAGCCAATTGGCTAATTGAGAGTTGACAGTGTTTCCTATGGAAGCTCAAAAATATCACCCTGCTATTGTTTCTAGGGCTTGTGGACATCAGGGCATGAGGAAACCGAAAAGATTTGTAGAAGATAGCAGTGTGAGAAGCCGGTTGTCATAACAACAAGGCAGGCAGCAGTTACAATGGAAGTGGCAATCGCCTGCATACCCTAAGTAAGAGGGACGATTCAGGGTTAAGCACCTCAATAAACAACAAACCGAGGCCTCATTAAGTTATTACGTCCAAGAATAATCACTTCTCAAGGACAGTCTTCATAGCAGCCAGGCTCAGGTTTGTTTGCTGGGGCGGTATGTGATGCGTGTGCCAAAGCAGATGAACACAGCCACTGCCTCGTGAGCATAGCTCCTGTTATTTGCATGCCCCTCATGTGCCAGGCACTCCATATGTAGTACCTGCTTCTGTTATCCCCATTTCATAGATGGGGCAAGTCGGAGAGGTGAGGAGACTTGCCCAAGTGCATGCAGGGTGTGAGCGGCTGAGTGGGGTTTGGGAGCCAGATCTGGATCTCTCGGAGCCCGTGGTCTTTTCTCTGTCCCAGCCGCTTAACTCCTCCTAGTTCCCGCCCTCATTGCCTGTCACCTAGACATATGCAACAGCTTTCTGCCTGGCCCCCCACCCCCCAGTCACTGCCGCTCCAATGCCTTTCGCACCATTGCCAGATGAAGATGCCTGAAGCTGAGCTGGAGCATTATCGTGGTGTTCTCCTGCTCAGAGCCTTTCATGATTTCCCTCTGCCTGCTGAGTACAAATGTCTTAGCCTGGCATTTAAGGCTTTCTACCCAGCCTCATCTTCCACTAGCTGCCCGCAAGTCCTTTCCACTCAGCCTCGCTCAGGGGCTGCCTTTTGTCTGAAGCGCCTTATTCCTCTCCCCTCCCCTGGACCTCTGAGAGCCCTACAGCTCCTGCGCACCTGCCGCAGTCACCTGTTCCCTTCTAGCACTCGCCTTCTAGGACACTTATTTTGCTTTGAATTTTCTTATTTAGTGGCCATGATGTATCTCTGCTGTCACACTGTGATAGCTTAAAGACAGTGTCAGGAAAGACTGAGATGGACCCATACTGGAGAGAGCTTTACAGAACACCTGTGAGGGGCGAGGTAGTGGGGAGGGTGAACTGCTGTTGAACTGCAGAGTCCTCAGCTGATCCCCTGAGCAGCTCTGGAGCTGGGATGGCCCTTCGGATATTGCAGTGAGAGGCATTTTCCCCCTGCATCAACCAGGGGTCAGATGCAGGCTGCCTCCAGCAAGGGGCAGTGACCTTGGCTGGGGCCATGTCCTTCCACAGAAGGAAATTCCTAGAGAGGCACTCACCTGTGAGCCTTCAGTGGTCACTTATCCTGGCAGCTGGAGGATCTGGTGTCAGTCCTTCAGGGAGGTTCCACGGGGGATCACAGCAGCCGCTACAGGCAGGGACCTTATTCATCTGTCAGATTCACCTGGGGCAGCAGTCCCCAACCTGTTTGGCACCAGGGACCGGTGCTCCTATGAGAATCTAATGCCTGATGGTCTGAGGTGGAGCTGAGGCAGTGATGCTAGTGCTGGGGAGCAGGTGAGGTGCAAATACAGATGAAGCTTCACCTGCTCACCTGCCACTCACCTCCTGCTGTGCAACCCGGTTCCTAACAGACCATGGACCGGTACCAGTCCGTGGCCCAGGGGTTGAGGATCCCTGACTTGGGGAACCTAAAATAAAGGCTCCATCCTTGGGACTTCTGGTAGTAGCCTGGGTGTTGGGCCAGAAACTTGTATGTTTAACAGGTTCTCTAGGTCAGTGCAGAGTGGAATTCTGGCTTGGGACCCGAGACTGCTTTCCTAACAAGCTCCCGAGTGGTGCTGATGCTGCTGGCCAGGCTTGCAGAGGTTGGCAAACCTTTCTGTAAAGGGCCAGATGGTAAACACCTTAGGCTTTGTGGGCCACATGCTCTCTGCCGCAACTACTCAGCTTTGCTGTTTTTAGCACCATAGACGATACATCAGTGAATGAGTGTGGCCCACCCTGTGGTAGGTGATGCTGAGGCACAGCCAGCTTTAAGAGCTACTGTTCTTAACTGCAAGCGCAGTGTGGAAGAGAGGAAAGAACCAGACTTGAAGTTACTAGTCTCAGCCCTCAAACGCACCTCAAATAGCTCAGCAGGCAGTGAGCCCTTAAACAGTGTGTGTGGAATGAACAAATAAATGGGATTAAGTGCATTTCTCACCTCGAAGGCAATTTTTAAAAGTTGTGAGACTATTTCTGATAACATTAGAATATTTTATTATGCAAACCATGCTCTCGAGCTGCGTGGGATTTGGGAAGTATCATGGCACCACCCAGAGTAAGGCAGGGGGTTCCTGGTTCTTGCAAGATCTCGCTCTGCCTTGGGCTCCCAGGAAGATTGGGATCCTCTGTCCCTCCACCTCAGGTCACTGTTGATTCAGAGGCACCAGGGCAGCTGCCAGTGGCCCAAGTTCCTATTCCCAGCTGGGCCTCCACATTTCTTCTAAGGATGTGGAGCCGCTGCCAGGAGGTGTGAGAAATAATCATCTCCCCTGTACCCTTCTGAGCTTCACTCACCTTTCCTTAACCCACAGTTACTGCCACAGGCTGTGGAGTTGGGAGCGTTTAAAGAGTCACTGTATGTCTGGTCAGTTGTGGGTTGTGGGCGGCCGATGAATACCCTGTTACGACATTCACTTTTCTGAATCAGGTATTCCTATGTAGAGACAGGCCTCAGAAAACATCCAGTGAACTTAGATAAAAAGGCATCATTTAAAGAGAGTTAAAAAAAAAAAAAGTTTACAGAGGGAACCAGGGAGAGTGTGCCCTTTTCTTTTGTTCTTTTGTATGTGTATTCAAAATGCAAATACTGACTACAGTATTCTTAGAAGCCCAAAGTCTCATAGCCATAAAAAATCAGTGGGAAATATAACAAAAAGTTATAAGAGAAGGTGATTTAAACACATTCTCACACACACACACACACACACACACATACACTTAGATACCTATACACACACTAGACACCGTCTTCAACTGAGCATTGTCTCTTCCCAGCAGACGCCTTGAGTTGCAATTGCTCAAAACAATTCTGGAACTCCTTAATTGTAGCCTCAGGCATTTTTAAACATAACATTTCAAACACATATCAATTTAAAACTTTAAAACTACACAAACACATATTTCAGACATATATATAAGCTGGGAGAAGAGTGTCACGAACGCCCACGGAGCAGCCGTCTAGCTTCGACGATTGTCCACACGCAGATCCTGCCTCATCTCTACCTCCCTTCCCCTCCACCGATTGGATTATTTTGAAGCAAATTTCAGAAGTCGTGTAACTTGATCCATAAATATTTTAGTATGGATCTCTAAAAGATAAGGACTCTTTTAAACAAGATATAAGATTAAACCCTATGAAATTATCATTTTCATCGGTTGAAATGGTTATATCAGTAATTCTATGTTTCAGCCTAACGTGTAACCACAATACTGTTATCACACCTTAAAATTAATGAAAATTCCTCTAATACAGCCAAAATTCAGTCATTATTCATATTTCACCAATGGTACAACACATGTGTTTCATATAATTGGTTTGTTTGAATTGGGTTAAAACAGTGTCCGTACATTGTATTTTTTGATATTTATCTGGTTATCTCCCATTTTTGTGACGTTAAGATTGTCTGAGACAACCCAATCCACCCATTGTAAAGTTCTTCGTCAGCTTTCAGTCACTGATAATCATTGTCTACGTGAATCATTTCATTAGGAATTGCAAAATAGTGTTATTCTAACATTTCTTCAACATTAATTAGCTGGAATTCTTTTATAAAGAATAACTTTTCCTTATTGCCCATTTGGTTTCCCCGAAAGGCGGAGTAAATGTCCAGTTCTTTTCCATTAATTATCAGTTCTCAGTTTGTTCCCTGGTTTCCTCCAAAGGTAGAAATATCATTACGAATTCATGGATTTTTAACATATCTGGTGACTTTTAATTCATCGCACTTATTATAATTTTGTGTGTGTTCATGCTCATATTGTCCCGTCTTGGGCTGATGAGAGGCCGTCTGTCTCATTCCCGACTCCAGTTTACACAGCTCCAACTTGCTTTCATTTTTATAGGCTTGTACTTTTTCCTGTTGCTAGACTGGAATTAGCCATTTCTCTGAGGAGTCCTGATGCCTTTAATTGAAATAGGATATTTCAGCATTGTTGCTGGATTGATTGTTGTTTATAGACTTTTTCGATGGACAGAGTTAGGAGTTATTTATTTACATATATACTATGTCTTTTTAAAGATATAGTATAATCATATCGATATTATCAATTGGAAATTTTCAATTGTAGCTCTTCCTTAATTTTTTAAATTTCATATTAGTTTTTTTTTTAGATGTTGAAAATCCTGGTTCCTAACGGTATTATAGGTACTCATTTGCTTTGTCTTGTATATCTAACAATATGACTACTGAAAATATTTTAAGATGTTTTGAGGGTTTTTTTTTTTGTCCTGAGCTATATCCCTATAATAGAGATATATAGTTAGATGGCCTTTTTAAAATCACTTGAAATAATTGTTTGCTGTGTGTTTAAGCCATCAACTTGCTAAATAGATTCATTTGTTTGATTTTGTGGCAAAATTGTTGTTGTTGTATTTCACTTTAATTTTGTTTTATATATAAGTAAAAATATTTGCACGGTTCCAATGACAAATCTATAAAACAAGAAGTTTTAAGAAAGCTAACTTTCATCTCTGGCCCCTTTACTCAGTTTCTTTTGTCCTCCTATAGATAACCATTTTATTAGTTTTTGGTTTATCTTTTCATTAAGAAAATAAACCATATATATATTCACATGCTTTCTTTTTTAAAGATAAAAGGTAGCATACTATACCCTCTGTTCTGTACCTTGGCCTTTTCACTTAACGGTATATTCCAAAGATTACTTTGAAGCAATATATAGGTAGATTCCTCATTCTTTTCTATAGCTACATAGTGCTTCATCGTGGGGCTACGTGTAGTTTGTTAAACCAATTGCCTACTAATGGCCATTGGCGGTGTTGTAGACTTGTGCTATACAGATAGTCTTGTTCATGCGTTTTTTGTTTTGTTTTGTTTGTTTGTTTGTTTTCATTTTTACCAATGTATCTTTGGGTAGATTCTTAAAAGTGCATGGATAGGCCAAGGGCTGAATGCAAATGTAATTTTGCCAAATTCCCCGCCACTGGATTTGTACTATTTTACATTCTCACCAGCACTGCTTGAGGGTGCCCGTTGTCCAACAGAGTATATTGTCATAGCTTTGCCAACAGAGTATATTGTCTAAGTTAGGGGGTTTTGTCACTTTAATAGGTAAGACATTATAGCTTAGTTTTAATGTGCATCTCTCTGAGTGGGGTTGCTGTCTTTTCATGAGATTATGGGCAAATTGCCTTTTCCTCTCTACATACAAGCTGTTCCTGTCTCTAGGCCTGTTTTTTTTTACCATATTCAGTTGTTGCGAATTTTCATTCTCTTAGGATGACTGAGATCTTCCGAAGAGCAAAAAGTCCCTAAAGTTGTTTGGTGAATAAAATTGTTGGGTTTTGCTGTCAGATGAAGCGGCAGGGGGCTGGCTGGGCAACCTTCTCTCTTAGGACAGTCCTGGGGTTTCTCCATACGGCCTTTCTGCATAGACTAGTTTGGGCCTCCTCACAGCGTGGTGGCCTCAGCGCAGTCCGCTTGCATAACTGCTCAGAGCTCTAGCGCTTTCCCAGCAAAAAGGGCAGAAGCTATATTGCCTCTCGTGACCTTGCCTCGGAAGTCACACGGTGTCACTTCTCTTGCATTCTGCTGGTTACAAGTGAGTCACAACCCTGTCTAGACTCCAAGAGATGGAGTTATACCCCGCCTCTTAATTGAAGAACAGCAAGGTTCTAGAAGAGCATGGCAGTTTGAAGAACTATGCAGGGTCCAGGATTCCATCCGACAAGTCGGCCTTTGACAGTTTCTTGGAAGCTAGTGAGACACGAGACTCCTGGGTCACAAACAACGGACTGAGGCGCAGCAGGCCTTGTGAGCATTCGCGTGTCTGCATCAGTTCTCCTTCCCCGCAGGTCTCACAGGGGTGATGCAGATGGGTCCAGAGAGACTTGCACACGCAGTAGACTGCGTTGCAGGAGATTTTTCTGCCCACGATTCTACTGAAACTCTTCTCACAAGAACACAGAGTCAGAGCCTTTGTCCTTGACCTCTCTGCAGCGTTCAGCGCCATTGATGGGGCTTGTCCCCTGTGCCCACACCCTCCTCCCCACTTTGGAAGTCGGCCTTTTCCCGCAGTTTCGCCGTCCCCAAATTTCTCTGCACCTCTGATTATGTCTTCTACGCCTCATCTTCCTTTTTCGGCTCCACCCACTAGGTGTGTGACCCTTTACACCCTCCCCTAGCTCTGTCTCCCCATTCAGCCTGTGTTCTGCTGAGGAACTCATCCGCCCCTCCAGTTATCCCCGGTGATGGCTCCATGATGCTCCCTTCTGGTTCGAGATCCACGTTTCCAGTTGCTAGCAAGATATTCGACTGCTGTCAGCCAGGTGCCTCAAATTCAACATAATTGCCCCAAACCCACTTAACCTCTTCTTCCACACCCCTGCCCCACCCTCCCCTCCCCTCACTCTACTGTGTGTTCCCCCTCAGCTTACTGTAGTCACCCTCTGGTTGTGCAGGTGCAAAGCTTTGGAGTTTTTGTTTTTCTCCCATTGTTCTCTTTCTCTCTCCAGACATCTGATGTGGAAGCAAATCCCACTGGCTGTCTTGAACTATCTGTTGTAATGAATAGTTTCCTTCTTTCTAGTCCCCAGACTATTGTCCTCCGTAGTTCAGGCCCTCATTAATGCTCACCTTTGGATAACCTCCCATTGGCCATCCTGGATGTGGGGCATCTTGATGGCTAGGTAGGTGTCCCCTTTTTTCTCATTGTTCCATGCTTGTCTCTCCCCAAGCCTCAAGTTAAATTTTATGTGTTTCTCAAATAGAGAATGCCCTTCTTTCTCTCTTCCTTCCTTTCCACAATTATTCTTCAGCATCCGCTGTAGAGTGGGCACTTTTTCACATATTGTAGCAGTGAACAAGACAGACGAGACTGCTCTTGGAGCTTACATTCGGGTTGGGGGTAAAGGTGAGGCGCAGAGGAATAAACAAGCAAGGTGATTTTAGGTGCGGGTAAGTACCATGAAAACACCAAGATAATGAAATAGAGAGTAACTGGAGTTGAGCATGTCAGGGAGTAACAGATTAGGTGGTCAGGGAAGGCCTCTTTGAGAAGTGATATTTGAGCTGAACTGCGAGTGAAAACGAGGGGTGGCCTTGTGAACATTAGGGGCCAGAGTGCTCCAGGAAGAGCCACCAGCACGTGCAGAGGCCCTGAGCCTGGAATGAACGTGACGTCATTGAGGCATGAAAGGAGGCCGAAGTGGCCGGAGGGCAGGTGCTGCGAGAGGCAAAGCGGTGTGTGGCGGGAGCGTCTCCGTGCAGCAGGATGGGATGTGCAGGGCCCCGTGGGCGACGGGCAGGAGTCGGGCTCTGTTCCAGCAGCGGTGGGAGGAAGGGCGCCCCTGCCCGAACCTCTGAACCTCTCTTTTACTTTCGACCTTTTCGTTCTTCAGGCATTCCTCACACTCCTGCCAGAGAATCTTTCTGGAGCATGGATGTGACCCTGTCACTGTCAGGGCCCAAAGCATTTCATGACCCCCATTTCCTCCTGGACGAATGATGAGACTTTCCGCATGGCATTCCAGCCCATCTCGCCTGAGCCTCTGTCCTTACCATTTCCACACTGTGAGTTCTCACTGTTTCCTAGGCCTGCCCTTTCCTTGCTTCTCTCTGTTTTTAGTCTTGGGGTCCCCGCAGATGGAACATCTTCCCTTCACACTTCCTCCTGGTACAAGTCTAACCCCAAAACCACCCCCTCTGCAAAACCTTCCTAGGTTCTCCTAAGTGGAACTAATCTGTTTCCCGTGTCCCCATTCAGTTTTTTCCCTTTTTGTCATTATTTCCACTGTTAATGGTCAGCCTTGTGTACATGTGCACGGGTCCACCCTTCCATGGGCATGAGGGCTTTTTAGGAGCAGACATCGTATCTTGCTCATTGTCTGTCTCCTGTGAGGCCTTGCATGAACCAGGAGCTCCATTAATGTCTTCTGAGATTGACTGGGTAGGCGCACACCTTCTCGCATTTGCAGAACGTGTTGGGCTTGGCTGTAAAACTGTGGGGTTTCAGGTGTGGCCCCATAAGCACTTAGCTATGAGGTTACGTGCTCCAGTGACCACACCACCATTTCACTGCATGGCCGCATAGCTGCATGGCTGCATAATTATGTGGCTGTTTAGCTGCATGAGTATCTGGAAGCAGAGCTGTCTGACCACAGTTTGCGTGGCTGTGTGGCCAGGTGGCTGCTTTCCCGTGTAACCGTGCAGCTGTGTTGCTTTGACAGAAAGCCTCCCCTTTGCTTTTCTGTGAGTTGTATCCTAATTTCCACCATCATTCTGAGGTTGGCTGTGTTTTCCGTAGAAAAGCTGTTGGCATTTTAGGTGGGGCTACCGCATGCATTGATAAACATTAAGCATTCCTTGACCCTGCCACCAAATGGCAGTGTGGCTCCTTTGCCATCAAGGCAACCCCAGATGCCCCTGTACCTTTCCATAGTCCCCTTCTCTTCACCTGTTAAGACCCCTAGGTCATGAGCACAGGAGCATAAGTGAAGGAAAAGTTACAAAGAAATTCTACTCATCAGAAAAAGCTTCTAGATAAAAGGGACCCAAATAATCATCAAAGACAAGCCCTAAAGTCTTTATGAACTAATCAAGATCTGAGCTAAAGGCCTTGCCTTAAGTCCCATAGCTTGTCAGCAGCAGAACCCAACTTAGAATACATTTTCTCATCCGTGGTCTGCAAAACGGGGATTTATTTGTTTCTATATAACAAATACTTGTACATTTCCCTACTTTGGGCCGGAGGCTGTTGTAATATATAACAAAACTCAGTGAATACTTGTAGCAACCCCGCGAGGTCAGGTTACCCCCAGTTGCAGATGGGGTCACACAGTACTCACTCTCTTTGTGGCACAAATTTTCTTACAATAAAATACACCCCAAAAGGTCGTGATACAGATTGAATGGTGTAACGTATGTTAAGTACTCAGGTCTCAGGAAGGGCTCAACACATTCTAGCTATCACGTATTAGGGCTATGACTATGTACCCTGCCCCACGGTCTTCCCAACCTACTCCTTAATCTAGTTGTACAAGTTCAACTGTGTCTCTCCAGGTGTCCTATGTCTCTCGTCCGAGTAGACCCTCATTGTTTCCTATGAAATGAACACACATTGTGAGTACAGGATGCGGGTCTGTCTCAGGGACAGGAGGTCATCTTTACACAAGGTCCTTTAGGGACCCAGAATTTAAACTTTGGCCACTCCATGTGGTGCTCGAGTCTTTGAATCCACTTGCTTCTGTAACCACAGAAGCACTTGATACTGCCACTCTCTTCTCCTGAAATGCTGCAAGGTTACCCTTTGGTGGTTTTTGTTCCAGAGAGTGGGAGAATGAGACCGAGAGAGAGAAAAAGAAGGCAGAAGCTCAATACTTGTCGTTGAAAGAGCAGCAGAGAGCCCTGCTTTTCCAGATTGCTTTTTTTCATGCTCAGGAATACTTTCTTTGTTGCCAGGGGACCTCCTTAATCAGGGTTTGAAAGGGAGAAGATGTGTGGGTGGAGACCGGGAAGGCTTGACGGCAGATATCCTTTTCGGAATGGGCAAGGACACTGGTTAAGAGGTTCTCCTATAGCCAGCATGTTGGGGACAGGGAGATAGTGATTTACCGTCATCTAGGAAGGCCTGATTTTATTTTTTTTTAAATCTGCAAAGTGCTTACATATATATATTTGAGTATGTCTCTGAGTTGTTGAATTTGTTCAAATCCAATGACCACATTAACCATTAAGCCTGGTAATAATTCGCTTAAAAGAAAATCATACCTATTTAATTTCTATCTTTGCGTATAATGCTAAATACAGCATCTAAACTGGACTAATACTCCACCATGCCAAAAGTGACTTAGCGTGCCACAGTCACAGGACCCATTAGGTTGCTTTCTGCCTAAAAGGACTCTGAAAATACACATCTTATAGGCTAATTCTAATGATTGGTTCCTAAAACAAATCGAGAATCTAACTCCTAAGAGTGGTAACTGGGGTGGAATGTGATCCTTTTGCCTAAATGAGTCACTTAACTCCACAATTATGCCCCAAATGGTGCCATGAACATTTATTTAATTACCTAAATTTTAATTTTATTTAATGCAGGTTTTACTCTTGAGTGATACAGAAATAGATGTTATTGAAGGGCTTGAGACTGAGATAGACCAAATATTGATATTCTCCCAGTCAGGGAAGTGACCTTACTTTTTACCCTAAATGAATGAGTAAATTTATTTATTCAACAGTTAGTTAGAGAGCACCTGCGAAGTGCTAGACATTGTCCTAGGCACTCAGGAGAGATCAGTGACGAGCCCTTGTAGCGCTTACCTTGTAGAGTGGTGCTATCTGTTAGAACTTCCCGTGATGATGGCATGTTCTGTATTGCACTGTTTAATGCAGTGGCTACGGCCATGAATCCCATGAAATGGGGCTGGTGCGGCCCCATTAACATATTCTGTAATTCTTAAATTAACATATTCTTTATGTTAATTTAAATGTACGTAGCTCAGTGTAGCTAGTGGCTGCCATTTTGGACCGCAGAGGTAGAAGACGTGATAAAATAGGAAACTGATTCATATAGTCAATTACAATTGTTGTAAGTGCTGCAGAAGGGAAGCCAGGTACTATGGGAAAATAAAAATGGGAAATGTAACCTAATCTAAGGGTTGGCTAAGACTTTTCTGAGAGTTTGACAATCGTGTTAAAAACCGAAGAGTCCTTGGGATTCATTAAGGTTGGGGTTGGTGCGGGGAACATTTTTAGCAGAAGGAACCACATGTGCAAAGGCCTTGGGGCAGGAAGAACGTGGCACTGTCCGGATGCTAGAAGACAGCCAATGCGATTGGAGCATCGTGAGAGCAGAGTAGGCGGAGCAGGACTGAGGAGTAGGTGTGGGAGGCTGGATCACATAGGCCCCTGTTGGCCTTGTTAAGGGTCTTGGACATTATCTTAATAGTGATGAGAGGCCTTGGGAAGGTTTTGGGCAAGAAAGTACCTTGATTCAAATACATTTTTGAAAAATCGTAAGTACTTTAGTTATACATGCAGAAACTTTAGAGTCAAATAGTTTCTAAAAGTCTTGCTATGAAAATCAACAGTTCCCTGTTATGCTTCCCAGTTTTTCAGTTCCCTGGAAAAAACTACTTTCAATTCTTCAGCCAGTTTTCTTGGTCTTTACTCCCATGTCTCTAAATAATGTGCAAGTCTTACTCCTTCCTGATGTTTCAGTTTAAGGCCTGGTCTACTGATTACCTACAAGGAAGGTGAGGTTTTCGCTCTTTCATTCCCACCTCCCAATATCGTTGTAAGATAATTTGGTTAGATCGATGTTCATTGTTTGTATTATTATGACTTCGTAAACACTAGGCATAGATGAACTACATGATATGCTGTGATAACTTTTCCTTTTGCACAATATTTTTGCTGCACTAAGAACTTTTTTTAGATTTGAACTCATCACTCATTCACATGTAACTGCCCTCTAGTTGCGTAAATCTATTTTCAACATGTTTAAGCACATTAGGAATTCTCTCAGTTGTTTTCTTTTTGAAGAAGTTGCCCTTGGAGTTCTCTGACCTGCTCCAGTCTGGACTGGTAGTTCTTCAGACGAGCTGCACAGCTCTTGGCTTGAATCTGTCTTATCCCCTTGGCCTCTCTCTTGAGTCGATGCTATATTTCCTGAATCCTGTGTCTTCTACTTTCTCGGTTGTTTCTTTTATTTGGGCAAGAACATCCTCAAAGAACTTCCTGTGTGGGACCTAACATTTTCTGAATCTTTGCATTTCAAAAATTTCTTTGTGTTCTCTATTTAATTGATAGTTTGGATATAAAACTTTAAGATAGAAATCGTGTTACTTTAGAGTTTTGAAGGCATTGCTCCTTGTCTTCTAGATTCTAATGTTGCTGTCTAGAAATTTGATGTTATTCTGATTTGTAATCCTTTACATGAAATTCATGCCCCCCATTCCCCCGTGCCTTCCCTTCACCCTCATTCTTCTCTCCTGTGAGCCTTTTTTCATCTGGAACCTAAGAACTTTCAATTAGAGAAACATTTTCTTAAAAGTTATTATTATTTTTCTTAATAGACTGGTCCTCTCATTTTCTCGTCTTTTCTCTCCTATTTTCCATCTCTCGTTTTTTGCTCTACTTTTTGGGAGGTTTCCTCAACATTATCTTCCAACTTTTCCATTGAATTTTTTATTTCTCCTACCTTATTTTTAATTTCTAAGAATTCTCTTTTGCTTCTCAGAATGTTCTTTTTTATAGCATCTCATTCTCATATTTTAGATGCAGTCTGATGATGATTTTAATTAGGTTGCTTCTCCGTACAGTCTTCATTTCCTCATGTTTAATTTTCCCCTGTTTGCTTTGGTGCCTGTCTTTCACATGGAGGCTTTCTTCAATGTCCGGTGGCCCTTGGCTGTTTGCTCATGTATAAGGAGAGGGCGCTAAGTTCAATGGCCTATTCTCCACCAATAAACTTGCCCGTTAGTGAATCCACTGCACACCCCCAGCTTTGGTTCTGCCTCAGCTTTGCTGCAGCCACTTTATCTTGGCACTGTCAGTCCAGGCTTCTCTTAAGTACAAATGTCGGGGCTTCCCTTTAGATCATTTTTTGCTGTCTGTCCTCAGTCTCTCTCTGGACTTCTGCTGTGCTCCTCCTGTTTCTACTCCAAGCTCTGTCCCTGCCCTTGTCTGCTTTTTTTTTTTTTTTTTTTTTTTTTTGCATGGGGCAGTGTATAGTTTCAGCAAACTTTTCTAGACTACATTGAAAATAATTGTCTGATAGTGCTTGGATGATCGATCATGTGGCTTTTTTTTTTTTTTTCTCCCACGTGGAAATTGTATTTGACTAATTAGCTTTTGGCAAGTTCTTCTTTCATTGAATTGGTTTTGGGTGAATTATTTTTTGACAAACAGCATATGAAAAAAAGCATCTCTTGCTTTAGGAAGTCAGTAGAAGATTGTGGGGATTAGGGAGCCTGAATCCTACTCTGGCTCGCTTCCTATTCAGTGAGGCAACTTTGTACATCTCCTAAGCTCCAGTTTCTCTATAAAATGGGGCTATTAATGCCAGCTTCCCAGTGCAAAGATTAATTGACCCCAGAGATAACTTCAACAGATTTCATTTTTAAATTATAATCTCCTTAAAAATATACACAATAAATTAGGTAAAGCTACTCCTTACAGCTCATAAACAATCATACAACAAAAGCTATTTACAAAGGAAAGATCCACAAACTAGAAAACCAGTAATATTCTGATAATAACATTAATTTAATAGAAAATTTTGTAAAAACTGAATGGCACCTGTTGGTTCCAGTGACCAAAAGATATGTTTGCTGATTTCCCACTTCACCTTTGTCCACCTGATGCTTTTAATTTCGGAGCACAGTGGACCATCATTTAAGTCATCTTCATTACTATGGTTATTTTTCATTTTAACAGTGATACCAGCTTTCAGCATCCACTCCACTGACCGCAGGCTGGAACCTCTAAGCAAGGGAACTGTGCGCATCTGCTCCCAGTGGGAGGGCCATCATTTTCAGCTCAGCACCTGTGCTGGGCGATGATTCGAGTTCCCACCCTTTTCTCTACTTACATGACTCAGAAGTTTTCATTCACGATGTCACGTATGCAGTGAAGATATCGTTTATACCAAGAAAGTCTCCTTTCTTCCTACTTCAAGACTATTAAAGGAGTTGGCACCAACACAGCCTTAAAAAAATATAAACGTGGACACCAAAGCGCAGAAGTCTGCTAAGTTGAGGTCATCTGGATGAGCACAAATGTGTGTATTTTTTCACAATCACCATCCAGACGGAAGCATGAGACTATACCCTCAGACCCCCCAGGAGCTTACCCACCCCTTTAATTTTAGGCACACTGACTCGAATGTAAGCAAACATTCAGTGTGTAGTAGGCACTTGGTAAAGGAAAGTTTTTAATCAGTTTATGTCAAAACTATCCACTAAGTCCAGAGATTTCAAACCTGTATAATTAAGGTTAAATCAACTGGGTTTCAATGATGTCATGTTTCAAAATATTTAAGAGATTAGGAAAAATATTACTCAGTTTACATCTTGACAAAGTTGAATTTGAATCTAAGTAACTAGCTGCAGTGGTGCCAGAAGTCAGTGGAACAATCTGCAGGATGCAAAATTAGTTACGGTCCTGGCCCCACGGTCCTGAAATTCTCATAGGAACAAAACGCCCTTAGGAATTACTTTTAAAAACCTGCCACATAAAGAAGGACAAGGCTATGAAAAAGACACCATTCTCACAATGACTGAGAGCTGTCCTTGCAGGTAACACTAGTGGCTTTGCTCCAAAAACAATCCTGAAAATGAAAATGACTCAGCCAGGACACAGCACTGCTTTTGGAGAATTCAAACCCCAGACGCTGACAGCTTATTAGACTCCGAAACGAGACTGGGTCCTGAATTTACTGCTCCAGCCTCCTCCATCAAGATGGGCGTCGCGCAGAGAACAAATACACAGACTCCAATCTGGTTGTCAGGGAAACCCCTCCAGCATATCACCAAAAAAAAAAAAAAAAAAAAAAAAAGTGCCTGTCTGTTCTAGGAATGAAGGAGAAAGTCATTGGTGAGTTTGGTGGGAACAAACTGAGTGAAGGCCACAGCTTCCCCTGTCAGGCTCGGCCAGGGGCCCGACCGCAAAGCACAGCTCGTGCGACACCTGGGAACAGCTCCTCCACGGGGCTCATGGCACAGCTGCTGCTCTTCCAAGACCTGGGGCCTCTGCTACCGGCATGCCAACTAGCTCGTTTTCTGTGCTCACCTTACGTACTGCAAAGATGCAGAAGAGGGCCTGAGGAAGCCTTGGACGAATGTGTTTGGAAATGTATAATGTGCAAAGGGTAATTCAGAGCTGTTTGGACATAGAAAAGACCTGAGGTTACAACAAGCCACTTCCTTTTTTTTAAATAGGTACTTTCTTTAAAAAAATTTTTAAATAATACATTTTTAAATTTTTTTATTAGAGTTGGCACACAATATTTTGTTTCAGGTGTACAACACAGTGATTAGACTTTTTATAGCTTACAAAGTGATCACTCCCATCTGGTACCATGCAAAGTTATTACAGTATTATTGACTAGATTCCCTCTGCCGTACTTTACCTCCCCGTGACTATTTTGTAACTACTAATTTATATTTCTTAATCCCTTCCCTCTTTTTATCCCCTACAAACTCCCTCCCATCTGGCAACCATTGAAATGTTCTCTGTATCTGTAAGTTTGTTTTTGTTTTGTTTGTTTATTTTGTTCTTTAGATTCTACATGTAAGTGAAATCATATAGCATTTGTCTTCCTCTGACTTACTCCACTCAGCACAGCACCCTTCAGGTACATCCATGCAGGTGGTGAGATTTTATTCTTTTTTATGGCTGAATAATATTTCATTGTACATATATGCAGCCTCTTCTTTATCCATTCATCCATTGATGGACATCCAGGTCGCCCCCATATCTTGGCTATTGTAAATAATGTTGCAATGGTCATAGGGATTCACATGTCCCTTCAAAGAAGTATTTTGGGTTTCTTTGGATAAATATCCAGGTGTAGGATTACTGGATCCTTTTTTGTCTTTTGTAATAGCCTTTGTTTTAAAGTCTGTTTTATCTGGTATAAGTATTACTACCCCACTTTTTTTTTTTTTTTTCAATTTTGTGGGCTATCTTTTTCCATCCCTTTACTTTCAGTCTGTGTGTCTTTCGATTTGAAGTGAATCTCTCGTAGGCAGCATATATAAGGGTCTTGGTTTTTTATCCATTTAGCTACCCTATTTTTGATTGGAGTATTTAATCCATTTATACTTAAAGTAATTGTTGATAGCCATGTAGTTATTGCCATTTTATTATTCATATTTTTAAATATTTTTTTCCTTCATCTTCTTAAAGAAGACTCTCTAACATTTCCTTTAATATTGGTTTGGTAGTGATGAACTCCTTTAGCTTTTTCTTGTCTGGGAAGCTCTCTCTTTATCTGTCCTTTAATTCTAAACGATAATTTGCTGAGTAGAGTAATCTTGGTTCTAGGTTCTTACTTTTTGTCATTTTGAATATTTTGTGCCAATTTCTTCTGGCCTGCAAAGTTTCTCATGAGAAATCAGCTGACAGTCTTACAGGAGCTCCCTAGTAGGTAGGTAACTGCTTTTCTCTTACTGCTTTTAAATTGTTTCTTTGTCTTAAACCTTTGGCATTTTAATTATGGTGTGTCTTGGTGTGGGCCTCTTTAGATTCATCTTGTTTGGGACTCTCTGCACTTCCTGGGCTTGTATGTCTATTTCCTTTGCCAGGTTAGGGACATTTTCCATCATTTCTTGAAATGCATTTTTAATTCCTTGCTGTCTCTCTTCTCCTCCCGGTACCCCTATAATGCAAACGTTGGTGTACTTGATGTTGTCCCACAGGCCCTTTAACCGATCCTCATTTTTTTGGATTCTTTTTTTCTTATTGCTGTTCCAATTGAGTGTTTTCTGTTACCTTATCTTCTAAATCGCTGATTCGATCCTCTGCTTCATCTAACCTACTGTTGATTCCCTCTAAGGTATTTTTCATTTTAGTTATCGTATTCTTCATTTATGGCTGGTTCTTTTTTACATTTTCTACCTCCATTTTATGTTTCTTATCTCTTTTTAAAAGTTCTGAGTTCATCTACTCTTCCTCTAAGCTCATTGAGCATCCTTATAACCAGTGTTTTGAACTCTGCATCTGGTAGATTGCTTGTCTCTATTTTATTTGGTTCTTTTTCTGAAGCTTTGTTTTATTCATTCATTTGGGACATATTTTTTTTGTCTCCCTATTTTGGCTGCCTCCTTGTGTTTGTTTCTATGTATTAGGTACAGCAGCTCTCTCTCCCAGTCTGAGGAGAGTGGCCTTTTGTAGTAGGTGTCCTGTGGGGCCCAGTGGCATAGTCTCCCTAGTCACCTGAGCTATGTGCTCCAGGTATATCCCTTGTATGGGGTGTGTGCACCCTGTTGTAGGTGAGCCTTGGTTGCCGTTTGCACATCAAAGGAGCTGATTGGTTGTGAGGACAGGCCAGTGACTACAGTGGAGGAGCTGTTGTACAGGTGCTGGCCCTACACAGCAGGATTCCCTTTATCAGAGCTCTGGTGCTTGCCCAGGCTGCCCTCTAGGTGTGTCATCCTTAGATGCCTCCCCAGGTGGTGCTCTGGCTCAGTCAGAAGCCATCTACCAGGTGTGCCAGATCCAGAGCCTCTTGGGAGGGGCCCTGCTACAGGGCAAGTTCAGCCACAGCCTGTGCCCTGCCTGAGGCCATGAGTCACCAAGCAATTTGCAGATGGCCACCACCCAACACTGGGTTTAGAGATACTTCAAGAGTCTAAGGCACGAATCAAGGTCGGCTGTCACTAGTGCCAGGCTTAGGGTTGCTCAGCAAAAGATACGGGGCATGCCAAGGCCAAATTCTGCTTTATGGGGTTTCTGCACCTTTGAGAGATTTTAGAAAAGTTCGCAGCATGAACCAAGACAGGCTGTTTGTATGGAAAAGCCACAGGAAGCAGCTTGGGTAGGCCCACAAATTGGGTGGAGTTGGTCCTCAGGGAACCACTAGGGTGCTGGAGACTCAGATTTGGCAGGTTGGGAGGGTGGAGTGCTTAACAAAGGAACAATAATGCATGCCAGCACTTCTGATTTGGAGGAAGCCACCCCTCCAGCCCTTGCCCTGAAGCCAGACGATTCAGGTCCTCCTCGCTGTGTGTGTCTAGCACCTTTCGAGCTGCTACCCCAGCACTAGAGCTCAGAGCAAGTGAGTCCATCAATGAGTAAGTTCACCTGTGAACCCTTTAAGACGAGTGCCTGGGACTCCGACAGCCCTTCGTCTCAGCCACAGTCTCTGCTGGTTTTCATAGGCAGAAATTGTGGGGACTTCTCTTCCTCACTGAAACCCTGGGCTGGGGAGCCTAGTATGGGGCCACGATTCCTCACTTCTCTGGGGGTACTTCTGCAGTTGAGATATCCCTCCCAATTTTTAACCACCACATGTAATATGGGACTAGCATGTTCCATGTCTCTGCCCTTCCTGCTAGTCTTGAGGTGGTCTCTTCTGTCTGTCCCCAGCTGTAGGACTTCTGTTCAGCTAGACTTCAGGCAACTCCCAATGATGGTTGTTCTGTGGTTTAGTTGTGATTTTCGATGTGGTCGTGAGAGGAGGCGCGCACAGCATTTACCTATTCCACCACATGGACTGGAAATCTCAGCAAGCCACTTCTTAAGACTCATTCCAGGAAAGTACCTGGGACATGTCCTGTGGTTAGATGTACTTAGGAAATGCTCCATACCGTGAACTCCTTTTAGAGAGTCACGATGTACTTTAGCATATGAGAAGTCCTATAGTAAATAAACATGTTTACTTGAACAGCGGCCCCAAACCTAGGTCAACAATCCTAATCTCCAGAACCTGTGAATATGGCAAAAGAGTCAATATTATCTCATGTGACAAGGGATGTGATTAAGTTGAGGATCTTGAAAGTAGTGGCTCATCCTATATTGTCAGGATTGGCTCTAAATGCAATCACACATAACCTTAAAAGAGGGAGGCAGAGGGAGTCCCAACACCATGCACAGAGGAAGAAGGCCATGTGAAGACAGAGGAAGAGATCAGAGTGATGCAGCCATAGGCAAGGAACACAGAGGAATGTCAACAGCTGCCAGACACTAGATGAGACAAGGAAAGCCAGAGGGAGATGGCCCTGCCCCACTGACACTTTGAGTTCATACTTCTGGCCTCCAGAACTGTGGAAGAATAAAGTTCTGTTGTTTAAGCTACCAGTGTTATGTCAATTTACTATAGTAGCTTTAAGAAATTGATATACTTCTGTCCAAACTTATGAAGTTATAACCTTTTATTACAGAACACCAGTTATTGATTCTTTAAACTTAAAGTTCTGAGGAATCCATTCTGGACACAACACTTGAGATGAATTTATGAATGACTGATCCACTGTGGCATCACTGAGGAAGTTTAGAAGTCTGGGTCTGTCCCTTGGCTACTGGTATCCACAAAATGGCCAGGAGCTCAAGGCCATGCCACATGCCTCCCTTTGGTCCTTCCATCAGAAAGGGCATCCTGACATGTTTGCTGCCTTTTACCCGTATCGTCTATTCATACTGTTTTATACTTATGAGATGTATTCAGACCTTGCTAACATTTCTAACTATCGCTCTCACAGATGTGCCATCTCAGCTTCTTAAGTGTTTCTGTGTTCTCTCCCAAGGTCATCTTACAGGGGGAATTCTCTTTCTAACGCTGGACTGCACAAAGCGTGTCAGGATGCCTAAGGACGGAAACTACTCAGGGGGAAGCTTCGCCCGGTCTTTTGTTCCCTGTTAAATGCAGTGCTCACAGTGTTGCCTACATTGCTTCCAACTCTCTGCCCGGCGGTGACCACTTCAAAGGACTGTGTGGTCCTGTGCTCCGCTGTGGCGCTGCTTTCTCAGGGGAGGATCTGCTCCCAGTTGGACCTTTACAGAGGATCTCTGGGTCATTTGCTCAGCAACTTGTCCCTTTAAAAACCATTCTGTGGACTATGAGGGCAGAGGTCTTTACTGTCTGTTGAGCCTTTCTCAACTCTATTCTGACCTCCATGTATTAATGCCATTAAAGTTCACCAAAGGCAATGTCTCGAGAGGACAAGGCATTCTATATATGTTAGAAAGTGTACCCTCAACAAGGAAAAACTGTCAGAATCTCTAAGCCAAGAATCCTTTTATCTATCTATCGATCTATTTATTTATTTATTTTTTAAATTGAAGAAATGATTTTAATTTTCCCCCATCCCCCCTCCTTCCTCCCTACCCTCTGGTAACCACTAGTCTTTAGTCCATGTCCATGAGTCTCTGTTTGTTTGTCCTGTTCGTTTGTTGCTTTTAGGTTTATACCCCCCATATAAGTGATGCCACATGATTTTCAACTTTTTCTGTCTGGCTTATTTTGCTTAGCGTGATTATCTCAAGGTCCATGCATATCGTTGTAAATGGCAGTATTTCATCTCTTCTTATGGCTGAGTAATAGTCCATTGTACATATGTACTACAGCTTCTTTAGCCAGTCATCTATCGTAGGACACTTCGGTTGCTTCCATGTCCTGGACACTGTGAACAATACTGCTATGAACATCGGTGTGCAAATATCTTTTCAGATGCGGTTTTCAAGTTTTTGGAGTAAATACCCAGTAGAGGGATTGATGGATCATATGGTAGATTGATTCTTAGTTTTTTGAGGAACCTCCATACTGTTTTCCATAGAGGCTGTATAATTTACAGTCCCACCAGCAGTGTATGAGGGTTCCTTTTTCTCCTCATCCTCTCCAACATTTGTTATTACTTGTCCTGTTGATTATAGCTCTTCTAACAGGTGTGAGATGGTATCTTATTGTGGTTTTGATTTGCATTTCCCTAACAGCTAGTGATGCTGAGCATCTTTTCAAATATTTCTTGGCCATTTGTATGTCCTCTAGGGATAAGTGTCTGTTCAGATCCTCTGCCCATTTTTTGATTGGGTCATTTGTTTTTGTGTTGTTATTGAGTTGTATAAATTCTTTGTATATTTTGGATGTTAGGCCCTTATCAGAAGTGTTGCTTGAAAATATATTTTCCCATTCATATGGTTGTCTTTTTACCTCGTGATGGTTTCTTTTGCTGAGCAGAAGCTTTTTAGTTTGATGTAGTCTCATTCATTTATTTTTGCTTTTACTTCCCTTGCCTTTGAGGTCAAATTCATAAACTCCTCTTTAAGTCCAAGGTCCTTGAGTTTAGTTCCTATGTTTTCTTCTATGCATTTTATCGTTTCAGGTCTTATATTCAGGTCCTTAATCCATTTTGAGTTAATTTTAGTGTGTGGTGATAGACAACAGTCTAGTTTCATTCTTTTGCAGGTGGCTTTCCAGTTTTCCCAACACCATTTATTGAAGAGTCTTTCCTTTCTCCACTATATGTTTCAGCTTTTCTGTTGAAGATTATTTGCCTGTATAAATATGGGTTTCTTTCTGGACTCTCGATTCTGTTCCACTGGTCCGTGCATCTGTTTTTCTGTTAATATCATGCCATTCTGATTACTGTCACTTTGTAGTATAATTTGAAGTTGGGCAGAGTGATGCCTCCAGCCTCATTCCTTTTTCTCAGGATGGCTTTGGAAATTCGGGGTTTTTGTGCTTCCATACAAATCTGATGATTTTTTTATTGTTCTATTTCTTTAAAAAATGGTGATAGGATTTTGACGGGGATTGTATTAAATCTGTATAATGCTTTAGGTAATAAGGTCATTTTAACTATGTTGATTCTTCCAATCCGAGAACACGGAATATCTTTCCATTTCTTTGTGTCCTCTTCAATTTTCTAAGCCAAGAATCTTAAAATAGGAAATTTCCTCTTCCATCTCTGTTGCATGGAATTATACAGGTTGATATCTACCCAGGATGACTCCAGGACAGAGCCTGTCAGAATGTGGCAGAACTGCCTCACCCTCTCCTGGCACTCATTTCTCTGCCCTCCCACAAACAGTTGAAGGCCCAGAGACTTCTCTTTTTCTCCTTTGACTCAGCTCTAACTTTCTCAAGGCTAAGAAGTGGAGACCTCACCTCGGCCCTCACCTTCCCTCTCTCTCCACAACTCTGTTTTCATTTATTAATATAACTCTCCAACAGTGTAAACTCCAACAGATGGCAAGTTTGTGCTTGGAAGAAAGCAATAAATAAAAATTTGAAAGTGTGTGTAAATCAGATTGCTTTAAAATGCTTCCCGTTTTCTGGCTTATGTACGTTCTCATTTCAGGATTGTTTCATCATCATTTCTGGAAGATATTCTTTTGGCAATGGTCCCTGACCTGATTCTTCTCTTTCCTAGTTATACTGGGGAAATGAATTCATTTATAAACCTCTTAATTAATAAGGGTCTCAGGCATGACCACCCCCCGGGCAAACAGACCTCAGCAATTTGGAAGTGGTGCCTTGAAACCTTTTAATTTAATCATTCATATTTACAGTGAGGAAGTTGAATACTAAATTAAGATTAGCTCCTTTGAATGCCAGGAAACTGCCCTTGGGTGGCCCCGGTCTGGCTTGGCCCCAGTTGCTGGCAGTGTAGCTGGAGCAAAGAGTACGAACCCCAAGAGGGCTTTTGAGACAAGGCCTTGGTGGAGAAGATAATCCGTGAGGCACAATGGTGAGCGTCATTTATTCATTGAACTAAACTTTGTCTGCACCAGGTTCTTGCTACATTATATCTGTAACTTTCTCGATTACTGTTTCTGTTCTGCAGGTGAAGAAACTGAGGTTTAATGATATAAGGGGACGTTCTCAATATCACACAGCTGGTAGAGCCAGATTCAGACCAAGCCTGCCTTATTTCAAAACCCTTATCTGAGGCCATAGAGCCCCAGACCTTTAGAACTCATAAGTTGGTAAAATTAAAAAAGAAAAAAATATTTGTGTAAAATTCAAAAGAAAAAGTGGGTGAGTGTGTGCACATGCTAACATAGAGTTGCTTTGTATTTTGCCATCAGGGCATGAAAAGGCCTGCCATTTTTTACTACAGCCCTTTCATTGGAAAGGATATTTCACATACACACATGCACACACACATAAGAAAATAACACTTTAAATTAATTGAACAAATATTTATTGAACACCTATGATGTGTCAGGCACTACAGAATGTAATAATGAAAAATAAACAAAATGAACAAAACAATTAAACAAACAAAATAAAAAAATTCCTGCCCTCATGCTTAAATTCTAAGTAAGGTGTGATGAATTAAAAAAAGAAGAAGGAAAGTACACAGTATGTTGAAAATGAGTGCTATAAGAAAAAAAAAAAAACCACAGGGAAGAGGGATGTGAGTGTGAGGGGCAGGAAGCCCTTGCTGAGGGCGAGTGAACACACCAGTCTTGCAGAGAAAGGATGTAGACAGTCTGAGCATGCACACATCCCCACTGCACGGTCTCATTTTTCTCATCGTCTCAGCACTGGAGACCTTGTCCTTGTGACCTAACACTTGGAAACCTGTGCCCTGTGCTATCTGAGGTCCATAGAAGTCGAGATGGGCGGACTGGCAAGGAGGGGTCAGGCTCTGCTTCTGGTTCATTTCCTCTCAACCTTTTCTAGCCTTTTTGATTCCAAGGCTATTGATTGGCTGAGCTTTTATCTTGCCTAAGACAGGAGCCAAGTAGTTTCTCATTGTGCCCCAATGTAAATTAAAGGAAGAACTGTGAATCAGAAACTTTGGCTTTCTGAGGCGGAGGCCCTAGGGCCCCCACCCACCTCGCTACCGTGCCACCCTCCTTTTGCTAAAGAAGTTGGACCTGGTGAGTGCTGGCTTCTTTTCTCTGTGTGTTTCCTGCTTGGTGTGGGAAGAAACTTGACAAAATAGCCTCTCACTCATTTTCCTTTGGGTTTTTGTTGTTCAGAGGGATGTTTCTCAACCTCTAGAAGTAAGATGGAGGGAGTATTTGGACCTCAGAATTTTTTCCTGTTGACAGCCTCCAACCCCGTGCAAAATCTCCCACCTTCTCAGCAGCCTGGATTCCGCTGGAGCCCGAGTTTCTGGTTTTTATTCTGAGTACAGCTGCCAATATTCTCACAAAATGAGTAGGGCAAAGGCAAGTCCTTGGAATTACAGAGTCCAGAGTTCTGATTCTGATTCTACCTCTTTCTAGACTGAGACTTTGGGAAGGTTACTTGAACTTTCTGAACCCTGGTTTTCTGATCTGCTATATTGCGATAGTAAAAGTATTTACCTCATTGGATTGTTGTGGGTATTAAATGAGAGAACATATAATAATTAAATTTATTGAGAATTTATTATGTGTCACACACTACTCTAAGTGCTTTGTACATATTAACTACGGATGGTCACCTACTTATGATGGTTTGACTTATGGGTTTTCGACTTTATTATGGTACAAAAGCGATGCTCATAATAAATTACATAAGAGCTACAACACTTTAATCATAAAATAGGCTTTTTGTTAGATGATTTCACCCAACTGTAGGCTATTGTAAGTGTTCAGAGCATGTTTAAGGTGGGCTAGGCTAAGCTATGGTGTTCAGTAGGTTAGGCATATGAAATGCATTTTCAATTTACAATGGGTGTATATGGACGTAATAGCATCATAAGTTAAGGAGCATCTGTACTTGAATTCTCCATAAACTCTTTAAAATAGAAGCTGTTATTGTTTTTATTTTATGGAAGAAGAAACTGAATCACAGAGAAAATAAGTAGCTTTCTCAAGGTCATCCTATGTTCCTTGTACATAGAGTGATGGCTTTCATTAATATAGTCACTTGTGGAGAAATTAGGAACAACTTCATATACCCTTGTCATCAGAGCTTATCTTGGAGCTGCTATTTAATAGGATAATTTCATTAATGCCAAAGGAATATATCAGATATATTTCTCAAAATGTTAAAAACTTAATTCTCATACAAATAGTGAGCAGGTGTAACTATCTACTTAACTCATTAATGAGGGTCACAGTGGGATGATAAAACCAAGTCAAGAGAGAATATGAGAGTGTACTTATTAAAAGGGCAACATGAGGGATCTGTGTGCAGACGGAACTGTTCTCTATCTTGACTGTGGTGATTTAGATACATGAACCTACACCTGGGAGAAAATTGTATCAGAGTAAATCCAAAGACACCAATGAGTACAAGTAGAATTGGGGAAATCTGAGTCAGGTGGGCGGATTGTACCAATGTCCACACCTTGGATGTGACCTTGTACTATCGTTCCAGGGAAACTGGTGAAGGGCACACAAATCTCTCAGTCTTTTTTCTTACAACTGTATGTGAATCTACACATAATCTTGAAATAAAAAGTTTAATTAAAAAAATAAATGGCTCAGATGAAAAGAAAATTTGAGAAACTGGTTGTTGTTTTAAAAATAGTGGAAAGAATAGATTAAGGACCTGAATATAAGACCTGAAATAACAATAAAATGCATAGAAGAAAACGTAGGAACTAAACTCAAGGACCTTAGACTTAAAGAGGAGTTTATGAATTTGATCTCAAAAATAAGGGAAGTAAAAGCTAAAATAAGTGAATGGAAATACATCAAACTAAAAAGCTTCTGCTCAGCAAAAGAAACCATCACAAGGTAAAGAGATAACCATCCGAATGGGAGAATATATTTGCAAGCAACGCCTCAAATAAGAACTCATACAACTCATAATACACAAAGAACTCATACAACTCAATAACAACAACAACAAAAAAACAGTCCAATCAAAAAATGGGCAGAGGACCTGAACAGACATTTTTCCTTAGAGGAGAAGATGCTCAACATCACTAGCTATTAGGGAAATGCAAATCAAAACCACAATGAGATACCATCTCACACTTGTTAGAAGAGCTGTAATCAACAGAACAAGTAATAAAAAATATTGGAGATGATACAGAGAAAAAGGAACCTTCATACACAGCTGGTGGGACTGCAAATTGGTACAGCCACTATGGAAAACAGTATAGAGGTTCCTCCAAACACTAAGAATTGATCTAGGGGTGGCTCCATAGTGCGATTGTTAGCACATCCCTTTTACACGCAAAAGGTCCTGGGTTCATGCCCCACGTGGAGCCATGACCATACCCTGGGTGTGTCAAAACCTGGATGCATGCGTTCCCCTGGTGTGCCAGGCCCCGGGGTCACCAGGCCCCGGGTGCAGGCTACGAGTGTGTGGGAGGAGACGTCCCACCTTTAGAGATCCAGTTCTCAAGGGGAAACAGCAACATCCATAGGTCAGGGGTGGAAGTGGGAGAGGGGAGGAATTAAAGAGGGGAAGAAAAAAAAGAACTGATCTACCACATGATCCATCAATCCCTCTACTGGGAATTTACCCCAAAGGCTTGTAAACCCGTATCCAAAAAGATATTTGCACACCGATGTTCATGGCAGCATTATTCACAGTGGCCAGGACATGGAAGCAACCGAAGTGTCCTACGATAGATGATTGGCTAAAGAAGCTGTGGTACATATGTACAATGGACTATTACTCAGCCATAAGAAGAGATGAAATACTGCCATTTGCAACAACATGGATGGACCTTGAGATAATCATGCTAAACAAAATAAGCCACACAGAAAAAGTTGAAAATCATGTGACATCACTTATATGTGGGGTATAAACCTAAAAGCAACAAATGAACAGGACAAACAAACAGAGACTCATGGACATGGACAATGGACTAGCAGTTACCAGAGGGTAGGGCGTGGGGGAGGACGAGGTAGACAGGGTAACGGGGGTCAAATATGTGGTGACAGAAAGAAATCTAACTATGGGAGGTGAACACACAGTGTAAATATGTATGTATGTATGTATGTGTGTGTGTGTATATATATATATATATATATATATATATATATATATATATATGCCTTACCGTTAAAGTATACAGTTGAAACTTACTGGATTTCATTAACCAATGTCACTATAAAAAATTAATTAATTTTAAAAAATAGTGGAAAGAAGGAAAGCTGAGATAAGGTTGCCAAATTAAATATAAAACTTGTCATATCCTACAAGGGACAAAACCTCATAGTCTTTCAGGTTATCTTCTCTGATGGAAAAGAGTCATCACTCATCAGTTCACAGAATTGTAAGATGTTTGAGCCCAAATCAGATGTACAAAGTTACATACTCAGGAACCAGGTTTCTCAACAACAGCACTACTGGCATTTTGGGCTCAGAAAACTCTGTGTTGTGGGGGACTACCCTGCACATTAAGTTTGGTGGCATCCCTGGCCTCTTCCCACGAGATGCCAACAGCTGCCTTCCAGTCAACAACCAAAACATCTCCACATGTCTGCTAGGGGAAAGTCAACTAAAGTCAACCTAGTTGAGAATCGCCATTCCAGACTCGAGGGCCCACAGAGCCAGAAGGCCTTCGGGTGAGTCTTCTAGTTGGGAAGTGTTCCTAGTGTGATATACATAATTTTTTGTCATTATTTTCAAGTTTTGGATAATTGTTCTTCACAAATAAAACTACCATTTACAGAGTCATGGTGCTGGACAGAAGCACAGTACACTATCAGGAGTCACAGACTTTGTGGTACAGGAACCTTAGAGATTCTCTAGTCCTGGTCCAAAGCACCTCATTTTACAGCTGAGCAGCATGAACGGAGATGGCCTCCCTAAGGGCATGAAGCTAGCTCATGGCAGAGCGTGTTCCGTTAAACCTTGTCTTATTCTAGAAGGCATTTGAGGTGATCATCATGGAGTCATTAAAGCTTTTGAGCGCCAGTTATGTACCAGACACTGTACTAGGTTCCAGGCTCAGAAGATGAGTAATACTGGGTTCCTCTCCTCAAGGAACTGATGGTCCTATTGGAGAGGTGAGGCTGTGCGCAAATCATTACTGGAGGTAAACATGCAGCAGTGACTGAAAACGATGTGGAGGTGGATGGGGGTGAGAGAGGGTCATGATGGTCCTAGGGTCTCAGGGCTTAGGAGAATCTAATGAGGGGAGTCTGTGGGTCCAGGGCAGGGCTGGGCCAGGTTCTGGGATTACTGGAAGCTTCAGAAGAGAATGATAAGAGAGGGGGATGCAGAAATGGGGAGCTGTTAAGAATGAGGGAGCAGATTTATAGCCAAGAGATAAGTCCACAGCCAGGACAGGGTGGACTAGTGAGAGGAATGCAATTGCAAGACAGAACGGAAGACAGCTGGAGCCAAGCAAAGAAAACCAGTGGTCACACCGAGGCAGCGTTTAGAGCACGGAGTTGCCAGTGGCTCGGTGGTGCGAGTCATTACGGGTTCTCAGGCAGCCGACTGCACAGGAATCTGAATGTGGACCTTCCAGGCTGGGTGCACCAGGGCTCATGTGCTTGGCCTTCGGGAGGAATTGGCCTCTGAACTGAGGCTCGGGTGCTCATCTCTGTCCAAAAACTTGGCGGGGTGTGAATTCAGGCCTGGCTGTCACAGGATCGTCATTTACTCATTTGGTTTATAACTTGCCTGATGTAGGGGTACCTTTGGAGTCTGGTCAAAGGGGGAGCTGAGTAATGAGAATCTCTCCAGCCTTCTGTAAAAAGAGGGCACAAGTGTAATGACAGGTAGCAGAGCAATCTTCCTGTCCCGGGCGTCACCACTCTAAAGCCTAATTCTTTCTGCTCTGATTCTGTACTCACCAACAACTTAGGCTTGATTTGGTCTTTTATAGCTGATTGGCTTTCCTGTAAAACCATGATTTTAAGCCTCGGCCTGGCCCTGATTACTGCGAGGTGATCACTTGACTCAATCTAGATTGGCCTCTTCTCTCATTCCCCTGGTTTAACCAATCCAAACCTTCGCCACCCTACTGGCCCCCTGCCAAACCTAGCAACCACCAATCTACACTGTTTCTATGAGTTCAGGTTTTTTTTAGATTCCACATATAAGTGAGATCATACAGTATTTATATTTCTCTGTCCGACTTATTTCACTTAGTATAATGCCCTCAAGACTCATCCCTGTTGTTGCAAATGGTAGGGTTTCTTGGTTTCTTTTTATGGCTGAATAATATTCCATTGTGTGTGTATGTGTTTGTGTGTATATACCATTATATATATATATATATATATATATATATATATAATCACATTTTCTTTATTCATGATGGACATTTATGTTGTTTCTATGGTTTATCTGTTACAAATAATGCTACGATGAACATGGGATGCAGGCATCTTTTCAAGATAGTGAGTTCATTTTCTTTGGATATATACCCAGAAGTGGGGTTGCTGAAATTATACGGTAGTTTTGTTTTTAATTTTTTGAGGCACCTCTGTACTGTTTTCCACGGTGGCTGCACCAGGTTACAGTCCCATCGACAGTGCCCAAGTGTTCCCTTTTCTCCACATGCTCTCCAGCATTTGTTATCTCTTGTCTTTTTGACGGTCACCTGACAGATATTAGGTGATATCTCACTGCAGTTTGATGTACATTTCCTTGTTGAGTGATATTGAGCACAATTTCATGTGCCTGTTATGCCATCTGTATGTCTTATTTGGAAAAATGTCTATTTAGGTCCTTTTCCCATTTTTTAGGTTGGATCGTTTGGGTTTCTTTTTTGTTGTTTGTTTGTTTGTTTGTTTTCTATTGAGTTGTATGAGTTCCCTATATATTTGGGATATTAAGCCCTTATCAAATATATAATTTGCAGATATTTTTTCCTTTTATATAGGTTGCCTTTTCATTTGTTGATGGTTTCCTTTGCTGTGCTTTTTAGTTTGATATAGTCCCACTTATTTATTTTTGCTTTTTTGCTTATTTATTTGTGCTTTTAGTGTCAAATTCAAAAAGTTAGTGCCAAGACCAATGCCCAAGATCTTTTCCCCTATGTTTTTTCTAGGAGTTTTATGGTCTCAGATCTTACACTAAGATCTTTAATCCATTTTGAGTTAAGTTTTGTGAGTGGTGTACGATAGAGATCCAGTTTCATTCTTTTGCTTGAGGATATTCAGTTTTCCCACCACCCCTTACTGAAGAGACTATCTTTTCCCCAATAAAGCGTTATACTTTAGCTTATGCCAAGGCCTTCCCACCCAGTTGGCCTGCATCGCTGTGTCATGGGTGGTCTGGGAGAACAGAGAACCACCGTGCCTTCCAGCAGGAGCCAGGCATGCACCCTTCCCTCCCAAGGCTCGAAGGTCAGCTGCATTTCCAAGGGAGATGTCTGACCTCCAGGGAATAGCGTGGTATTGCAATTCCAAAGATATTATATGTGCTTACCTAGAGGTCTGTTTTCTTAGGCGCACCTTCCTTAAATTTGTGTTTGCTTCTTTAGCCTTCCTCTTACACCTGTGGCAAACAGTGTCTTTCTTATAAATGGTTGAATGATGGGGCATCCAAATCCTGAATTTTGTTGGACACTAGAACTAGAATGGAAAGCCATTCCTCATCTCTGAAGGAAGGAGAGGAGGCTGGGGCAATTTATCACTCTCTGCCTTCATTGTTTAATTAGCTAGAAAACACCTTTCTGCAATTCTAAGAACTATGCAGATTGTGAATAATTTTAACAGCTTTTAGGAGGGAAAACATGAGCAGGTTAAATATGCACATCAATTTAAAAATATACTCTAATTTTGGAAACAAAAATGTGATGTTCGGAATTCAAGATGTACAGTCTTGTGCCTCTTAACAATAAGGATGCATTCTGAGAAATGTGTCATTAGGTGATTTTGTCATTGTTGCAAACATCAGAGAGTACACTTATACAAACCTAGATGGTCTAGCCTACTGCACACCTATGCTATGTGGTACAGCCTACCGCTCCTGGGATACAATCCTGTAAAGCATGTTACTCTACTGAATCCTGTAGGCAATTGTAATACAATGGTATTTGTGTATCTAAACATATCTAAACACAAAGAAGTACACTAAAAATATGGTATAAAAGATTATAATAAAGTTATAATCTTATGAAACCACCACATATGTGGTCCATCGTTGCCTGATACATCATTATGTGGCACATGACTGTACACTCTGAGTATCCTCCAAGTGTATAGTGAACAGCCAGTGAGACACAATCCCTGCCATCATGGGGCTTGTCCTTTAACACTAGAGAAAACACTAGAGAAATCATTAATAGGATAGTCAAAACCGTGCAAAGGGCTTTGAACTTGAGATACGATGCGCTGTGAGAGTGAACACCTACGGGAGCCTTGGGGTTGCTACTTTGTGCCCTGAGCCACATAATACATGCCTAGAAAATGGGACCTGATATCCATTTCTATTTCTTTTTTGTATGAGACCTCTTTTTTCTTCTGTACTTGTTGCCAGGGAGTTATGTTAGTCCTCACTGTAGCCCACATGCTCGGTTCTGTACTTGCACGTGATTTAAATTGTTTGTCGAATGGGATTGAAGAATGAGATATCAACCCTCTTTAGGATAGGGATCAAGCCTCATTTGTCCGTAATTCCCTCACAGGGCCCATCAAATAACAATATTCAGTGATCACTGTCCCCTGAGTGAATGTCCAGGAGTCACCTCCTACTTCCCTTTATGGAAGGTCAGCTAGCATGTGGTAAGGCACCAACTTAGTGTCAGGCCTACTCTAGGCATTTTATGAGATGAGGAAACAGATGTAGAGACGTAACTTGCTCAAGGTTATGTAACAAATATGTGATGCCGGTCAGGGGATTGGACCCCAGCTCTGTCTGACAGCAAAGCCAATTCTCATTACACTATAGCACCTCAGCATCAGACGTAAGTGGCTAAAAATAAAAAATAAAAAAGTGGTGAGTAAATGAATCTGGTTCCTTTTAAAAATTCCAAAGGGCCTTGCCTCTCGTCACCGCACTCCACTTCTGTCTCCCACAGGGGTTATTTTCTGTCTGTCTCAATGCCTCTTCTTCACCCAAGCTAATCTTCCTGCTGCCCTGGAGACTGTCGATTAAATTTGCCCAGGAAACACCATCCTGTTTTCTCTGCCCCAGTACACATATTGGAATGTCCAAGCCTCAGAAATAGAGTTTGGAGTTTATTACCCTGTGGCTATAGGTAAATTGACTTGTGACTAGAGAACAGTAGTGGCTAATCTTGAAGTAAGCTATTTGATATGGTTCAAGGTTATGGGATTTTCCAATTTAATCCACATGTTCTCAGCTCTCACTGGCCTCTGGGTACAAATGGGCTCACTCATATGAAAAGCCACACGAGTATGTCACTGTTTCCTGTCACCAATTGTTCTCTAGGACCTGAGCCCTTTGCAGCCCCCCAAGTTATTTCAAGGGCTCCTCTGGGTGCAGCTCACAAATAAGTCTGGCCAACTGGTGTTCTGCCACTGTGGAGTCCTGTTTTTGCTTTTTGTTTTTTGACTTTCTGCTTAAGAAACTGCTCTCTTCCTCACTACCACCTCTCCAAACATCCTGTAATGCTCAGGAGAGTCCCAACACAAAGAGTTATGCATCCTCACATGTCAATAGTGCTGAGGTTGAGAAGCTCTGATCCAGAGCCAAGATATCCAGAATAAGCAAGGTTATATTATAAAATAGTGGAGAAGACCACTCTTCTTTTTGTCTTATGCTATCATTTTAGAGGAGCCCCCAAGTAGTGTTGCTTGTACCCTATATCTTAGATAATTTTGTGACAAACAGCTTTCAAAATTTTTGCTTACGGCCCTCTCTTCTTCATGGGGTCAAGTTGTGGATAGAAAACAGAACTGAGAGACTAATGCTGATTCTCTTTAAATTTGCTCCTCCCCTTGACCATGAGGCTTGGCTTTTCTCCTTATTGGGTGAGGCCTACTGAACCTGGCCCCTCTTCCCTTAGGACAAGTTATTTTCTGGCAGGCTCCTTGGTCCCTAATGCAAATACACTGCCAGCACCCAACAGTTTGTTCTGACATGTCTGAACTCCAGTGTAGATCCCAGCTTAAGCTTAAATAAGAGAGAGAATCTTTTGCAAATTGATGTTCAGGTACTGTAGAACTCGAATGAGTGCTATCGAAGGACAAAGCTTGTGGTTTACACTGTGTGTCAGTTAGGACTCATTTGTTAGCGCGTAGTAAACAAATCAACATCCACAAAAACAAAACTGTAAGCAAAAAAAGAAAAAGAGAGGAACTGTATTGTCTCAGGGAACAGAAAGGCTGAGGGTTGGGCTGTCTTGGGGTGATGCTGCGGTCAAGGCTCATATGCTGCCAAGAACCCTGTGTCTCCCCCTCTATCTCTCAAGCCCCTTCCGTGTGGGCTCCATTCTCAGAGAGGCTCTCCTCTCAGTGGCCAGACCACTGCCATGCCCCACCTCACATCTCCCAGGTTCAAGTCCAATGAGAAAGAGTCTCTTTTTCAGTAGCTCCTGCACAGGTCTTGAGATTTGCTGACTCCTGTCACGTAATGCCCCTGAGCCAATCATATGGTCTCTGAGATGCAGAGTAATGATTGGCTTGCCCTTGGTCACGTGCTCCAACCTGGACCACCGGGCTGAGAGTGAGAAGGTGGGGTTACTGGGGAAAAATATACTTCAATGATTGGGGCAAGCCCACCACACATCGTTTAAGAATCTTAGATTGTGTAGAATGGGTTGTGGGATTATTGGATAGGTCAGGAATGGGATCTCTAAAGAAAAATATATCCTTTTAAAATAAGAGGAAGGATTGATAATTTTGCGTTTAAACAAATCGGAAATATGCAGTGTGGGCAGGAGTCAAGCTGGGAAGTGTAGGGACTTCTAAAGTAACCTCCGATGGGAAATAATGCCCGCATGTTCCTCCAGGTCCAGGGCTCACAGTCCCCTGAGGTCCCACACTCCTTTTCCTCAACCTTTCAATATCTGAATGTATAAACATTTTGTTTGATTTTTGCTTGATAGCATGCCAAGATGTATTGTGATGAGTATTTACGTTTTTATGTATCTTAATTTATTCATGTTTTAGAGTTTTCCTAAAATTGCCAGGTGAAATACCACATCTTTCTTTTAACAAGCAACTTTCTAAAACAATGTTTCATTATTTTCTTTGAAAAGTCAAAAGGTGGCCATTGAAATACTTTTAATTTCCATTAGATTTTAAAGTGCATTTCAACTTCATCTCCAAGGAATATTTTTAAACATAACTTCTAAATAAAAATCAATTTTTAAGGAAAAAAAATGACTTTGTACTTGTCTTAATCCAGTAGCGAGACTTAAAAAAAGCAACGGTCCAGTGCCTGACATGTAGTGGGCTCTGTACAAATAGAAACTCCCTTTTGCTTATTTTTAGAACCATTAAAACTCTGAAGAAGAAGGGGGAAAAAAAGGACTCAAGGGAGCCAGCTGTAGGCTACTGCAATAATCTAAAGATGAGGTGAACCGGACCTTTCCAATGGGAAGAAACTGGAGAACAAAGAGCTATTCGGGAAGATGTGTGAAGGGAAGAAATGGCAGGGAAGGGAAATGATTACTCCTAAGTTTTTAAGGCCAGAGGTTAGAAGATTGGTGGCATGACTGACATAGATAGGAGAATCAGGAAGGGGAAGTGGTTTGGAGGTAAGAAGATAAGTTTGGATGTATTGAGTCTAAAGTGACTTGAGAGAGACCTCTGTGTGGAAAAGTGAGACCACAGCTGGTTCCGTAGGACTGTCACCGTCACTTCCTGAATCTCTCCTTCTCCGCTCCCCTGTTTCTTGAATCCGTCTTGTTCAGCCCATGCCCATCCCCTGTTTAGTTGAGGTCCTCATCCCCTCTTGCATTCGGAGAGTTTAATGGTCTTTTCCTTCCTTTGGTCTCATCCTCCTTAATCCAGCCTCCTCCATGTCTTTGAACTTTTCCTTATGTTTTCATTTTGCCCATAATTTTGTTTTCCAGGTTACTAATTTAGTATTTATCTAGGGACATGACAAAATGTTGTGGTGAGTTATGAGTGGAACTCCCTTTGCTTTTTCCAGGAAAAGCAAGTAAAGAATTTAGGTTACTCTTAACAACTTCAGAGTTTTGAACATTGTTTCCTTCAATCTAATGTCATCGTGAGACTGGACCACAAGGACGACTTGATTTATAAGGACTGCATCGATGTCTCTTTCTGACTCTCACCAGATGTGCACGCCTGCAGGGCAAGGGCCGCCTCTGCGAGTCACCAGAGCCTGGTGAACTGTCTGCCGTGTGTTGGAGGTTCAGCAAATGTTGGTTGAGACGAACTGATAGGAGCAGAGAGTTAGGCACCTGATGTGACCTGGATTAGTGAAGATGGATGTGGTCTCTGAGAGAGGACAGTATTAGAACCGAGAGTGGGGAATGGCATTTTTAGAGTGGCCATCTTGTCCTCAGGGACGTATGAGCCACCACGTACCGATTTTTGTGACTAGAAGCCACAGAGCCGCAGGTGTGTGCTGTGGGGCCTGAGTGGTCCAGCCGCAGTGCTGCGCCGTCTGTGTGAGGCCCCGCGGGGCCGTGGTTCGTGCGGTTTCCCACAGGGCCACCAACCTTCTTGTGTAGCCCTGAGGTCTGATCCGGATATTTGGAAGGAATATCTTGAAGAAAGTTTAGTTTTGTTATTATTTCACCCTGAAGAAAAACTACCTTAGAGGGAAATTTTGATTTTTGATTTTGACTTTTCTCAGGCTTCATATCCCTTGGTTCTATTATGCCAACCCCAGCAGAACCGTTTCACCATGAAATCTGTGCATTTGGGTGAGATCTCATCACACAGGCGGGTTGCTGACTGTACGGGTGATGTTGTCCAAACCCTTCCATGGGAAAAGTCACCTCCTTTCGTAAATATCAAGAATGGTAATATGATTTAAACCAAAGCCAACTGCACCTACTCCCAGATGCTAGCAGGAACTTGTCAAAGGGGGAGCTCGAACTTGCCTTCTCAGGGAAAAAAAAAAGTAAGTGTAAACCTGCTTTAAAACTATTAAGGAAAAGCTACAAAGATAGGAACTAGGATTTAAGAGTCAATTATTGCAGTACAGAAATACAAAATCAAACCAGCTTAGCTGAAGTTTTTACTGATACTTCCAATAGAAAACCCACAGTGACTCTGTCCTCTACAACTGCTACAGAAGAGGTCTGGGGTATCACCAAGGACATAGACATTCACAGTGAGCTGCAGGGCGTGTCGGTTGACAGGCGTAATCCTGTGCGTTCCGCTGTGCGATTTTAAAATTGTGACTGAAAACCTTTCATCTAGATTATGGTTGTAGATGACTATCCTAATTAATCACTATTGTTTTTCTTGTTTTCTCCTTTCTTTCTACATACTCCATTGCACTTGTCAGATGTGTATTTTGGCAAATGTCATCTTTCCAAAGTGGTATAATTTCCAGTCGCAGCCTTCTGAGAGTGGTTTCCAATTTGGTGAGTCAAGCAGGAAAGATAATAATTTCAAAAATGCGTTCAGAGGGCTAAGGAAACTCCAGAGAGAGGCAGGACCTCAAGGGCAGGGCTCTGTCCTCTCTGGACCCCCTGCTTCCAGACTGTTGAGCCCTTCAGATGGACCCTCCACACTGTTCCAAGGCTGCCGTTGCCCACGGGACACTGTCCAAGCTCCTTAACGAGGCACACTTGACTGCCCATGATTTGGCCTCTGCCCCTCTTTGGCCCATTTTGTTCTTTGCCTCAGCAACATCTCTTGGACAGCTCTCTTCCCTGCACCCCAGGTACCACTGCCCAAGCGTGAAGATGGAGTCGCTCTTTCACGTCTGCCTCCCCGGCCTTGAAACAGAGCCCGGCTCCTTGGAGAGGTGAAGTAAATATTCATGACCGTGTGAACCGTTCTGCCACGATCTGTTTTCCTCTGGTTTTCTCCATTTCTCTTCACACAACAAAAGCCCAGGAGCTGGCTAAGCTTCAGATTATCTGTCCTTCCAAGGAAGGTGAGGCACAGTGAGGGCTTGTGAATACTATGCTTTATCTTTTGTCCCTGTCACATGTGTCACATGCCAGCCCTCGGATAACATGCAGTACACAGACATGGGTGTAACAACAATCTGCTCTGTAATTTGGGGCTCCCGCTTCAGCTCAACCTTCTGACCTCTTGACGGGCCTTCTGGGGCCCCTCAGTCTCTGAGTCTTAGAACTTTTAGGATTGCTACACTCTGGCCAGATCTGGGACAAAGTTGTGGACTTGGCGAAGTTGATCTTTGATGATATACTCCTGTTCCTATGTCTTTTCTCCATTTTCTTTCACTCACTAGAGCTCTACCCAAGAAAGGGCCTAAAATCAGCCATTCGCACCTCGTCGTGTCTGGGGTGGGAAGTTGTAAAGTTAACCCTGACTGCGTGAGCGGGCTCAGAGCCAGGCTTCACTTTTTTCTCTTTGATCACCAGTCTTTGATGCAGATTTCGTAATTCTCATTTTACACCCAAGGAAATTGAGGCTTAGTGTTGTTAAGTAGTGGGGCCATGACAGAGACAGCAGATAAGAACGAGATGTCTTTGGAATCATATAGGCCTAGGTTTTGAGTCCTGGCTCCGCCACTGGCTGGTTGTTTCGTCTTCGAGAAAATTATTTGATCTCCCTGAGGCACCATGTCCTAGTCCGTAAAATGAGAAGGATCATAGCAGAGAGTTTGACATATGGTACACAAAAACAAAAAAGTAAATGTTATTATTTGGTCACTTCTGAAAGGTCACGCAGCCTGCAAGGGGTGGATCTGGGATTTGAACCCAGGCCTGCCTGGCTCCAAAGGCAGTGCCAGCCCTACCGTAGCACCCCTCTCTTCGGACACAGCAGGCTGGGCACCAGATATGCTTGCTGAATGAACGTGAATGTAAGTCATTCAACTCATAGACACTGAGGGCCCCAAGAGACTGTCTCAAAATGGAATCAGATTCAGAGATATGGAATGAAGGGAAAAAACAATTCAAATCCTGTTCTTTTATAAGAAAAATACCACAAAGGAAGGATTTTACTATTTTTTGATTTTACTGAGGCATAATTGACAAAATTATAAGAGATTTAGAGTGTACAGTGCGATTTGATAGACACATACATTGTGAAAGGATTCCCCCCATCCAGCTAACACATCTGAGAGAACGTTTAAGTTGTCCTCTCTTAGAAAATTTCAATTATACACTGTAGTGTAATCAACTACTGTATAGTTCTCATGTTTTACAGTAGATCCTCAGGCCTTATTCATCTTATTGCTGAAAATTTGCACCTTTTTACCAATCCCTCCCAAATCTCTCACCCCCCAGCCCCTGGCAATCATTTTTCTACTCTGTATTTCTGTGAGTTCAGTTTTTAAAAGTGATACCACGTGGTATTTTTCTATGTCTGGCTTATTTCACTTCACATAATACCCTCCAGGGTTATCCGTATTGTTCTAAACAGCAGGATTTTGGAAGGAATTTACTTCTGATGTACAACAAAACTTCTTTGAAATCCTGTGACTCTCAGACTTTCTCACAAACCAAGCCATGATGCATCCTCTTCCCAAATCTATCTCCCTTCTCTTTCTCTCCCTGATACCTTTCTTTTCCTTCCCATCCCTTCTCTACCTAAACCCTATGACGTAAGTCTACTTAGTCTCTCTTTTCTTTGACTAATTACCTGAATTCTTCAACCCAGAAGCAAGCCATGAGGTCAGCCTAGCAAACAACAGAAAGAGCTGCCTTTAAAAGACTGGGCGAGGTGGAGAGAGGTGAATTTAACTTACCATGTTCCCTGTCATAGAATTAACTAAATTTTAAACCTGAGTGCTAATCACAATGTAAAAGATACTGTCCCCTGGGTAAGAAATTTAAAGCATTGGTGGAAGGGAAGACACATTTTGGAGACTGAGGGCCCCTCTTCTGCATAAAGTTTGCCCTGTAGATCTTCCAGCCTGGAATCGAAGGCCCAGGGGTCAGGCCCTCAGCACCTTTCCAGAGCCCTGTCATCAAACCCCTCTTCCCAGCGCATCACAGCCACCTGCAAAGGAAGGAAAGCCTGGTGTGATCCACCGCTCATCTTTACCCTACACCATTGCCAAACCCTAGGCAGCATTGCCCAAACCTCTCTCCAGCCCTTCCTGTAGCCAGGTTCAGGGTGACCTTTACTGGGCTGAGTTTGTTGAACTGTTTTCACCAGAGGGCTGTGATGTTCATGATGAGAACCCACCCCTCCTTCCTGCAGCACAAACCCCAGAGGGTAAATGGAATCTGGGCACACCCACAGAGCTGTGGTTATATTTGCACCAGGTCCTCAGCCCTGGAAATATGCCAGCTTTGATTGGGAGCCCCTGGGAGCCAGAGCAGCCTGAAGGGGTGTATGGGGTGAGTGGCTGGAGGCAGATAACAGGTATCTGCCAGGGGCTGACTTCACTGTGCGTGTGAGCCTTTCCTGTCGCCTCCTGGCCTCCCCACAGTAATCAGAACAGCAGGCATGCTTCAGGTTTGCACTGCTTCCTTTGGAATTGAGCTGTTTAATACCTCAAGGGAGAAAACAACACATAGAGGTCTATATGGCAGCTTCTTCTTGCAGTGATGATTCTAGCTCTGACCACCTGCTCAATCGTTCAGGACTCTTTCAGCAAACGTTTCTTGAATGATGAAGATATTCCAGGCGTGGTCATGAACACGACAGGCATGGTCCTTGTCTTCATGGAGCGACCAGGCTAGTGGGGCAGGTGGGCATGGACCAAAAAATGCCAACAGTACTGAGTGCTCCAAAGAGGAAGTATAAGGTGCTGTGGGAGGGGAACGGGGAACCCAGCACGTGTGAGTGAAGAGCCTGGGAAGGGCCCACTGAGGAAGTCATGTTTTTTTGTTTGTTTGTTTGTTTTTGTTTTGAGACAGAAAATTAGGCTGAGGGGAGAGCATTCTGAGTAGAAAGGACAGTGTTGTAGAGTCAGCGAAGTGCCACCTGTCCAGTAAGGCTGGCACATAGACGACAGGGAGAGCACGCAGCCCATGAAGCCAGAAGAGGCAGGAGAGCTCACAGACAGCTTTGCAGGACGTACAGAGATTTGGGGTTTTATCCTAAAGGCACTGAGAAGTCGTCGAAGGGGTAGGCTGGGATCTGATTTACAGTTCTGAAAGGTTGTTCTGGCTGCCCAGCAGAGAATGGAATCCACATCGGCCATCCCTTCTCTGTCCCCCGGATTGGATCAGCAAATGTCTGCAACACCCTGGTTTTATGAGCTTCCCTGGGATTATTTTCTTCTCTAGAGCAAGTAGTCACGATCCTGCCTGGATCAGAGATTACCCAAGGCCAATGGGCTGCACCCCTAAACAGGAACTGTTTAGAAAACAAGCCTGGCCCTGGCTTCTGAGTGTTAGAGGACAAGTGGTGAATCTTTATTGGGTGACCCAGAAGGCTGAGCACCTGGTGGGAGAACAATTTCGAGAGTCTGAGAGGTAGACAATGCACCAAGGAAGTTTAATTATATTCATCTTACTGTCAGTAGTTCAGTATGACCTACTTGACTCTGCTGGCAAGTTACTTGGATTCTAAATTATTCTAAAGATCTGCTCCACCCTGGACAAGTAAGACCTTTGAGCTATGGATTATCTTTAAAAAGCCTTTTATTTATTTTTGTGACACCATACATCTCATTATTGCCTAGCCCTGAAAAGGGAGAATATGATTCATTGTAGAGTGTTTTGGAAATGATGCAAGCAAACATAAATGCATGTGAAAGCAAAGGTTTCAGACTCTGGAAGACCTAGAGTGAAAGCCTGGCTCTAGCACCTCGGGCAGGTTAAGTAACCTCCCTGAACCTCAGTTTCCTATTCTGAAGTAAAAATGATGGAGAGGAATGATAACACTTATCTACAAGGTTGCTGTGACAATGAAATAGAATTAGAAATCAAATTCCAACTCCATGCTCTTATCTACCAGTTATTTCAGGAGTCTTTCTGCCTTTATCCTTAAGCTCTGAGCTTGAGGTAGCACTCAGCAGTAGCCCACAAACGTAAGTTTCATTTCACATCTTCTATTAGCCTTCATGCCCCAGCTCCCAGGTTGATTTCAATCATGTCAGTAACCTCCGGGTTCTTCAAACAACTGTAATTTGTCTCGTCCACATTAACAATTAGGGTGTTTCAGCGAACATTACCACCTGCCCTACAGAGTCAGACATCTCCTATCTTCATTTAAAAATGGTTTGACTTTCTTTGTAGAATAGGCTAATAACAAGGTACATTTGATGATTAAATGTAAGCTAATAACTAAGAAATACAAAGGCAAATACTCTGGTTTGGTCCAAAAGCAATACTAATGAGAAAAGGCAGACAATGACATAGCTCTATTTTTTAAAATTATCTTTATTTTACATGTAATATATTTAAAAAGTAGAAATTTTACAGATAAGTCTCCATTAATCCCCCTCTGACATTGGCCCCTGATTTTCCCCAAAGACAAACATTGTTATCAATTTGTTGTATGTACACACATACATAAACATACATATGCATAGACATATATACACATACATATGTATCCCTGTGCAAAATATACAATCATAATAACATAATACGTAACAGGGATTTTTTTTTTCTGTATAAAAGCTGTTATTTGTACATATTTACCCTCTACTTGATTTTTCTACTCATTATTATGATGACTTCTGTATAAATCTATTTTACGATTTGGGGCTGTCATGTAGTGGTGGGAAAGGGAAAATTCTCCCCCTACCCTTCTTGGGTTGCCATTGGCTGAACCAATAATAAACTTGACACATGACCAAATGATGTGTCAAGTTTATAATTAGTTCAGACATAATAAAAAATAAATTTATAAAAAAATTAAAAAGCCAATTTAATATGTGCCCGTAGAAGATCATAAATGATGCTCAGAGAAATGATGAACCAGCCAACTTTTTATCCTTTTCAGGCAAATAAGCAATAAATTTGTGAAGAATTGAAAGAACAAAGACACTTAGGTTCAGGTGCTCATTAGTGAGGAATCTAAACAAAGTTTCGGCTTAGATAGTAAATTAGTGAAAGAGTAACAAGGTTTGTTTATGTGATCTCTTTGACCCTGGATTTCTTCACTCTAGCCATAAGGTTTATCTCTTAGCCCTCCAGGAACAAGTAGAACACCATTTACATGGAGAGATTTATTTCCTGCATTCAAGGAGACAAGGGAGGGTCAGTGTGCCCTTCTTGTACTGGCCACTTGTCAAGTAACTTCAAATCAAAGTTACCAATATGCCATCGTGGGACATTTTGGAGTAGCCTGCTCTAGGCTCTGACAGTAGACTTCCATAGTATAGGTAAACCACAGCTTATTTTATTATCCAACTGATGAATGGCTACATTGGTTCCACTTTTCAGTGCATATTTATTACAGTGGTATAAAGGATGTCTTCAACAGGCCTCTTTGTGCAATAGTAAGGGGTTTTCTACAGTAGATGCTGGGAACTGGAATTACTGAGTCATAATGGTATGCACATTTTAAGGTTGACCAGGTTCTACTAGTTGTCCAAAATAGTTTTCTTTGTACTTCCACCAGCAGTTTATGAGAGAAGTATATGAGAGAACCCATTAACCCACACCGTTTCCACATTTAGTATTATCAGACTTCTTTTACCATTCAGATGAGTTAAAAAATGATATTCTTGAAATTTTGCATGGCTCTATTTTTCAGTACTTTTTAAATAAACTGTTACATTCCCAATTAAATTACAGATGCATGAAGAATTCAAGTAGGTATTTTATATCCCCAAATAACATGTAGTACTAGGCACAGGGTAGACTCTAAAGGATGTTAGAGGATTGATTGATTGCTTTAGATGATTTTTAAACTTCAAGAAATAAAGCTATTTAAATGATCTAATTCTCCTAATTCTGACTGACCCAAATATTCTTATGTCTTATAAAGACATATCAATTAATTTCTAATACTCAATGTAAGAGAACAAACCAGTACTAGCTACAGCCATCCTTGGAAAGAGCCTGCTGAAGAAGCTGATTGTACTAAGCTTGGAAAACGTTAAGAAGTAAAAAAAAAAAAAAAAAAAAAAAACCATGGAGGAAAATTGCATTGAAAGACTATCCCTAAGGAAAGTTTCACTGACTAAGCAAAAGTCTAAGGGGCAGGCATGAAGATTGGCATGGGGCCATGTACCTGTGGAACAGTGGAAGGGTATATCCCTTCCACTTAAATCCCTGACAGATTAGATCTTTCAGATTTGTGGAAAGAAGCCAGGCCATAAGCAGGATACCCTGTCAAGACACATAAGGAAGTGGGATAAAAATAAAAGATTAAAATAAGCTTCCCCATCCATGCAGAAAAAAAAAGGCCATGATGGGCAGAGCCTTGGCCAATGATTATGCCAGCCACTGGAGGTATTCTGTGATCCACAGGGCCCTTCTCCTCCCTCCCAACCCCTGGGGCTCTCTTCCCAGACGTCATCCTAGGAGAGTATTCCATGGTAAGGGCACCGCTTGTCAGAGTGCCTAAGACTGGACAGGTAAACAATTCCCTGGAGAGGCAGTTTCAGGCTGAGTAGGAAGGTGGAATCCACACCAGGTCACATGGAAGAGGAAGACGGAATTAGGTACATAGACAGATAAGAGCTATTGTTTTCTTAATGTTTGCTGCTTTGCCTCACTCTCTGTTTCTCAAGGAGAATTATGCCAATGCTCATTCAAAATCTTGTCTCCCTTCTTCTCCCAATGAAAATCCAGTCTTTGCCATCTATCTCCCAGTATCCTCTCTGGTACAAAATTGGGGGACTAGGTAAAGACTAGGACAGTCAGGAAGAAAAAGAAGATGGGTGAAAGGATGATTTGGCTGAGAGACTGTACCCCACTGGATTATGAGTATCGGGTGTAACCCCAGACCCCAGTGTTGTGCCTGGCCCATAGTAGGCACTGAATAAATATTTTTCAAATGATTGAATGACTAAAAGACAAATGATAAAAGAAGGAACAAGTGACCTATTATAAGGAAGAAGAAGATGAAAGAGGATGACGAAGCTGAGTAGAAATGTTGGTAGATATAGGGTAAAATGGACCAGCGTTATGCTATAATCTCATTTCTTAAAAATTATGTTTGTGTGTCTGTACATTGGAAAACGTTCAAGGATACAATAGACAAAATGTCAATGAACAATTATCCCTTGTTGGGAGGATTATGGATAATTTTCATTTCTTAGTTTTTTCTTACCAGTATAGTCAAGTTTTCTACAAGAAACATCTATTTTTATAAAAGAAAAGCATAAACATAATTTTATAAAAGGCAAACCAAGGTGTTATGAGCCGAACTGAGCCCCTGCCCCCACATTCAGATGTTGCAGTCCTAACACCCAGGGCCTCAGAATGCAGCTGTGTTTGGAGACAGTCTCTTGAAAGAGGTGATTAAGGTGAAATTAGGTATGTGGGTGAGCCCTACTCCAGTATGACTGGTGTTCTTATAAGAAGAGGTGCTAAGGACACATACAGAGGGGAGGGCACAGGGAGAAGACGGCATCTACGAGCTGAGGAGAGAGGCCTCAGGAAACCATCCTGTTGACTCCTTGATTTCGGACTCAGCCACCAGAACTGTGAGAAAATAAATTTCTGTTGTTTAAACCAAGGGTCCCAAACCCCCAGGCCGTGGACCAGTACTGGTCCGTAGCCTGTTAGGAGCCTGAGTGGCGGGTGAGCCAGCGAAGCTTCACCTGTATTTGCAGCTGCTCCCCAGCGCTAGCATCACCGCCTCAGCTCCACCACAGATCATCAGGTGTTAGATTCTCATAGGAGCGCCGATCCCTGGTGCCAAAAAGGTTGGGGACTGCTGGTTTACACCACCAAGTTTGTGGTACTTTTTGTGGCAGTCCTACAAATTAATACACAAGGTAAACATTTAAAAAGTTTATGAAAATTATTCAAGGAGAGAGACAAAGAGGAAGAGAAGAGCATCAGCAAAGGATTTAGAGCAATTAGGAAAGAATGCCCTGGAAAACGACAAGGTATTGTTATGTCACAGCAATATTGCATACCTTAGGAACAGTAAGTAGGAAGCATGTTTGATAGGAGAGAAAGCTAAATTTTTGTCAGAGTAGGGGCAGCCTCAGTAATTGACAGATATGGCAAGTATCTGCCCTGGTCTAAGGTGACCTTGGCGCAGAGGTGGGAACTTCAAGGAAGGGGCGTGCCACTGAGTGGATCAAAGTGAGACAAGGCAGGGTAAGTGAGCCCTCAGAGACACTGACAAACCCGAACAGTATCCATAGGTACAAGAAAAGTGAGACTTTGACTTCTCCTTTCGGCCTCCTCTTAGTTTATTAGCTTGTTTGCGGCCTCCTGGGTGTCTCCTTGGGGAGAGAAGACTTCAGGCCTGATCTCACCGAGGACAGACGGGATGCTCTTTGCCTCTTCTTGCAGTCCTTTCGGTTCCAGCTGTTGCTCTCAGCAGGCATCTTTTTGGAAGCCGCTGGGTACCGTGGGGAAGCTGTTTCCACCACCAACTGCTGAGGCCAAGGGCAGATGTGACAAGCTGGCGATTCATCTCAGGGAACAGCAGTCCTCTTACTCGGGACCCATGGCCTTTGGAGACCGATAGGATAGTTCTGCAATTATCCTTATAGACTATATAGGTATGTGAGTCAATTTCTCTCCCCAGCCAATACTTTTCAAGTTCACATGTGCTTCTTTAGTCAATATAGCCTTCCAAAATGTGTTGCTCACTATTCTTTTAATTATAACTTTATTGAACTATAATTCACGTATTATACAACTGACCTATTTAAAGTGTACAATTAAACGGCTTCTAGTATATTCTCAGAGTAGTGCAATCATCTCCGCAATCGATTTTAGAATATTTTCATCACCTTAAAAAGAAATCTCTTATCTATTAATGGTCAGTCCTCATTTTCCTCCATCAACCCCAGCCCCAGGTAACCACTAATCAACTTTTCTATCTATAGATTTGCCCATTGCTAAACATTTCATATTAAATGGAGTGATATAATATGTGGCCTTCTGTATCTGGCTCCTTTCACTTAGCATAATATTTTCAAGGTTTGTCAATGTCGTAGCATGGATCAGTACTTCATTTTGTTTACTGTCAAATAATATTTCATTATATGTATGTACCATATTTTATTTATGCTTCTATCAGTTGATAGATATTCAGGTTGTTTCTACTCTTCGGCTATTATGAATGATTCTGCTGTGAACCATGTGCAGTCTGTGTGGACATAGGTTTTCATTTCTTTTGAGTATATACCTAGGAGTGGAATTTCTGGGTAATATGGTAACTCTATGTCTGACCTTTGGAGGAACTGCCAGACTGATAACTGAAGTGACTGTACCAATTCGCATCCCCATTGGCAGTGTATGAGGGTTAAAAATTCTCCACATTTTTACCAACACCCTCGTTATTATCTTTTTTATTATAGCCATCCCAGTGGGTATGAAGCAATATCTCATTGTAGTTTTGATTTGTACTTCTCTTGTAGCTGATGTTGTTGAACACTTTTTCCTTTGTTTATTGGCCATCTGCATATCTTTTTTTGAGAAGTGTCTGTTTAAATCCTTTGAAATGTTTTAATTTGATTATTTGTCTTTTTTATTATTGAGTTATAAGAGTGTTTTGGGAGTATGAATCCCTTGTCAGATATATAATTTACAAAAATTTTCTTCCATTCTGTGAATTGTCTTTTCATGTTGTCCTTGAAACACAAAAGTTTTAAATTTTAATGATATCCAATTTATCTATTTTGTGTTATTGTTTGTTGTGCTTTTGTCATCATTTTAAAAAAAAATCCATTGCCTAATCCAAGGTCATGAAGATTTATGCCTGTGTTTTCTCTTAAGTGTTTTATAGTTTTAGCTTTTACATTTAGATCTTTGTTCCATTTGGGGTAACTTTTGTATATGATGTGAGGTAGGGGTCCGGTTTCGCTATTTTACATCTACATGTTGTCCCACACACTTGTTGAAAAAAAATTCTTTTATCATTGTAGTGTTTTGCCACCTTTACTCAAAGCCAATTGACCATAAATGTGATGGTTACTCACAATTTTTAAAGAATTTTATTGTATTGGCCATACAAATGTCCACTATCAGCTTCATATAATGTGTACTCAAAAATTTCTCATCAGATTGAAAAATTGATAGACACCCTCCCACCTTCTGGTTCTTTCTGAAAAATGACAAGACAAATTCTCAGCAAATGGCTTGGTATTTGCAATTTATTTAATGTATACATCAGTTCAGACAAAATTATCAGCAGCCGTGTTCAGGCCCTGAGCCGGGACACTCTTTGATGGGCCACAAAGTTTCATCTGATGTGACTTTAGGAGATTCTTCCCAGGTAGACTGTTAATGTCTTATACTTCAGTTTTCAGTCATTGAAGAAATGACTTGCAGGTGTTTTCGACTTTGGACAGACTCTGTGATCACCTTCACCAGGGAAAGCCAGGTGCTCGGGTTAAGCAGGAATTTCCTCTTGGCCTGCTCTCCACGTGGTTCACAGCTTTCATTTTTAATTTTTAAGATCTGCCCCCCTCCCAGCTTCATTTTCAAAAGAGTAAGAAACTTTGGCAAGAAGTCACTGGTTGCAATTTGTCAGCAAGCATTGGACACAGCTGTTTTCTATCTTTGGCAAAGTCAGTGATTTGGCTTGTCTTCTGGAGGGAATGAACATTTTGTGAAAAGTGTCCAAAAAAAGACACACCCTAGGGGCACACAAATGTCCCTCAGTTTACTACTATAGAATTCACGGCAGAAAGAAATAGATGGACATTTTGCATATAACCTTCAAAACCCGCATGAGTGTTGTTGAAACCTCAAAGTGAGGTCTTGATAGTTCCCTGCCTCAGGATCACAGAGGGTGGAATGGGGTAGAGGAAACTTGGTAAAATGCGTATTCTCAGGCCCCCACTGAATCTGAAATTTTAGGGGCTGGATATAAAGATCTGCATTTTGACAGACGCCTCAGGCAAGTCTCACGCATACTAAAATTTGAAAGCTGCCTACGTGGGAGCTTTTCCTCTAGGGAAATGTAACTATTTGCTCAGACTATAGCTTTGGAAAAATATAGAACCTTGGTTGAACTTCAAGTTCTTCTCCTATAAAATAAGGGTCATTCTCCCACCAGCCAGGCTTGAGATGGGTAGCATGGGGCACAGACGCAGATGGAGCTCAGGGTCTCGTACAATGCAGCTTTCACAGTAGTGCTCCTCCAGACTGGGCACTTGAAACCCTGTAGGCTGCCAGTAAAATTCAGGACACTCAGTTAAAATTGAATTTCAGAAAACAACATAACTTTTTAGAATGAGCATAGCAGCAGTGTCAAGGGTGGGACAGGCTCTGTGGAGAGATTTGGCACATTGCTTCTTCAGAGATAGCTTCCATGCATCAACCTCCAGCCCTCTCAGAAAGTCGGTGAGCTTCCCACGTCACTTGAAATTATTCCTTTTCTATTTTAACTTACTGGAGTCGATTTCTGTTGCGTACAGCTAAGAATCCTGACTGGTACAGCATCTGCAACTCCCTACTCAGCAACCTGCCTTCTGTCCTCTGTTCCCACCACTCCTCTGAGCTCTCCCTGAAGTCATCAGGAACCTTCTCATTACACAGCCTCTTGGGCTTCTCTGGGTTCTGCGCTCTCTTCTGATGGAAGAGAACACAGAGCCCCCATGGCAACACTACAAGGAGGGAACCAAAGGAATAAAGACCCAACCTCGGTCTGCTACTGCAAACCCAACTAGAGGCCAGTGGGCAAGGGAGCCTATTGGTATGGTACATTCAGGTCGGTGTCCTGAGACAGAACAAGGTAGAGAGAAGAGGAGAGTGAGTGTGGAGGGTCAAAAGGAATATATCCGGCATACACTGTCTTAGATTCGGTTCTCTAGAAGCAGAGCCTGAGATAGGGATTTTGTGCAAGTAACTTCTAGAGACCAACCACCCTGATAGGGGAACTGCGTGAGGGAGGGAGTGGGGGAAGCAGAGTGGGCCAGGAGAAGGAGCTGGGCAAAGATGTGGCTTCAGAATTGGTCTAGCCTCAGCCCGACCCCATGGGCTGCTTCGTAATGAAGGGACAGAAATTGTGCTGCTCAGAGGCGAGGGCTGTTACACAAGCCTCCTTCTCTCCTGTACACATATACTTTTAGTTGATTACTGGCCGTAGGCTGCCCCTGATGTAAGTGGCCAGTCTCTCCTGGTGAGAGGGTTTCCTTTAGCCAAGGGCAAGCCTTAGGAGAAGGGGCAGGTGTGAACCATTGGCCACCAACATCCACCATAGCTGGGGGACGGGTGCAGGAGTCAGGCAAGTGGACGTGATTGAGCACCAACAGCATCTGCTGGAAGAACATACACCTCCTTTTAACCGTGGATATCTCTGGGAAATGAGGTAAAAAAATGATTTTTCCTTGGTGCTTTTCTATAGTTTACAAGTTTTCTAACATTGAGCCTATTATTTTTAGAATTAGAAAATATAAATTCAATTAAATCCACACAGCAAAATCACCTGGTTTGTTGCAGGGAGAAGTAATAGTAAAGGACCCCATATTCCTGACCTCCCAAAGTGGCCTCTTAACCACTCTGAGCAGACGGCCCCTGCTCACTCTTTGGCAATGCCAGTTCCCAAGCTCAGCCCTGTTTCTTCGTGTGTCATCAGAGCTCCTCGGCTTGTTTATCAGGCTCAGTGGGCCAGTCGTTAAGCACTTTAGGGACGCCAATTGTAGGGCTAATAAATCAAGAATGTAAGTAATGTAGCTAACACACAGGGGCAGCACAAGGCGACAAGGCGACTGGTGTCGGGCCATAAATAATATAAGTACAATGTATGTGCCAAACACTGTAAGAATATATATGGTGTCTCGTTTAATCCTCATAATAGCCCTATGAAGTGGGAATTGTTATTCTCATTTAATAGATGAGGAAGTCTATGGAATGGGGATTAAGAAACCAGAGTTTTATTTTTATTCAGCCACCAATGAAAACGAAACACCGGACCAAAGGAGTGATCTTCAATCCATGTCTCTAGGAACCCTGAGGCTCAGCAGAGATGCCCAGGGAATGCGGGCGAGGGAAGGACTGGCCGTTTGCACCTCAGCCACAGCAGCTCGGCCTGGATCCCTGTTAGGCGTTAGAGGCTTCATGGGTGTGCAGCGAGTGCAGCTGCACCCAGCCTGCCAGGCCCAGGAGGGTCCCTATGCTTAGGATTTAGTGCTCTGCAGACACCATCTTGAAATCTTTCATTGTATCTCTGAATTTATGTTTTGTAAGTGAAGTCTGTTGGAACATTGAAACATATACCAGGGGCTTGGCGCTCTGACTGATGCTTGGTCCCACTTCCTGTTGTCTTCTGCCTCCGTGGGGTGTGTTCTCTACTGCCTGCCCTGGCCCTGGGTGTCTCCAATCCCCATTCCTACCTTACTGCCCTCCTCTTGCATCAGAAACTGCGTTACACGGTTGGGGAGGGGAAAGGGAGCTGTGTTCCATGTCCTCTAACCCCCACAGGGGTCTAGCCATGGCCATGGGGAGAATCGGGGTCAAGTACACATCTTGAAGTATCTCAGTGTGGGACAAGGTGGTGGCCATACCCATCCAGGCTGGAAGCACCATGGGGCAGTCAGTGGACGGCTCAGCAGAACCCTTTACCCACCCTCGACCCAGGTATCCAGTCATGACACACTTAGAAAATAGTAATATTTGCCTCTAACAACCATGAAGCAATCTATACGTGTGGGTCTGAACTTGCAGACTCAGTTTAAATATCAAGTAAATCTATAACAGATAATTTTTAAAGAGTTAAAAAAAGAAAAAAGAAAAAGCTAGCATTCATATGGCACACTGTGGATAACAGCCACGTTAGCACCAACTAGCCTCGAGTCACACTCAGCAGCTTCAAGGAGAGAAGGCAGTTCCACCCTAGACTTAATTTAGCTGAGTCTCTGCCTTGGTCTTATGTTTTAGATCCCGCCCCCCGTGGCCCCCTCTTGCCCTCAAGGCAAATTATCTAGGGACCAAAGGGGCACACCTACCAAAGCCCCCGGCCTTCCTTCAGGACCGGTTGCTTTTTCTTTCCCCAGTCCCTCACAGACAAGTATGTGGTCCTACCATGAGTGACTAACACACCACTCACACCTCTTGAGTTGACAGCACCTTATTTAATCTGAGAAGTTCAGTCAGACAAGTTCACCCTTGACGTTCCAGCAATGTCATAGTTGCCATAGAAATGTCTAAGTGCTTGCGTTGTTTTCACACTTAACCCACAGCAGACTGGTCACAACAGTTTAGTCCCTGAACCACACTGAGAAGCTCTATTTTAGGTTCTTATGTGTGTGTCAGGACCCTGGAATTACCAGCCCAAATCACATCATGACTGTTTCTAGGGTATTTCTTGAGCCTCTTCTCTTAATTCATTCTCCGGGTTTGCACACTCCTAGGCCAAGGGGCAGCTGTTTGCAGGAAGCAGTGGAGATAGAGATTGGATGTGTGTACTGGAGTATGCTTACACGTGCATTTGAAGCCCTTCTGGGATAGGATGAAAGGGGAATGGGAAGAGAAGGGGTATAGATTGCTGACTGGAAGAGGAAGGGGGGCACAAGGATTTGGGGTGGGCCCAGCTAGAGGAATTCATCTCTCTGCACATCTGGAACCCATCCACAGTGCCCCCATGTACTATGGCCTGCCAGTCTGCAAACTCCGGACCAAACATTTTCTATTGTGACTTTCAATGTTTTGAATTCTGATTTCTACCCCGTGACCACAGTTGAGAACCTCTTAACAGTTTGCAGAGCAGATGGATGACATGTGGACATGTGGGTCCTTTAGATCACTTCTTCCTCAGCTGTTTTAGGACTGGAGCCTCATCGCCTCTGCTTTGTCAATCACCCTTCCCTCCCTTAGTATATCACATACACTGTGCTTCTGAGGTTTGCCTCATGGCAAATGATTTTTTAACACTCTTGGAGAGGATTTTGTTTGTTTTACTTAAGTTTGATTAAAAGCAAACCCAGGCAAACACTCCCAAGGAAAGATAGGCAAATGAACTTGACAATTAAAAAAAACACACACACAATTAATCAATAGGCATATAAATAACACAACTTCTCTCGTATATCAAGACCTATAAATCCAAGCAATGAAATACTTTATTTTGCCTCTTAAACTGGCAAAGATGAGAACCAAGAAGGAAAATATTCAGTATTTGTGAAGGTTTGGGGAATATCACTATTTCATATACTGTTAGAAAAATAATAGGGTAATTAGAGAAAGATTTATACAAGTGAATTTGGCAATACATTGCATCAGACTTTAAAATGTGCATATCTTTTGAAATCTCAAAGACATTGTTTTATAGTCTTCCTGCATCCATTTGGTTGCTGATGAAAAGTCTTACATCATTTTCATTCTTGAGTTTTTTTTTTTTCCTCTATTGAAGCTTTTCTTATTATCTATGACATCCTGAAATTTCACTAAGACCTGTCTAGGTTGGGTTTTCTTTTTCTTTTTTTTTAATTCTTTTTTATTCTCTATGTATTTATCCTGCCAAGCATTAGGTAATCTAGGTAATCTTTTTTTTTTTTTTATGGTGACATAGATTAGCAAAATCCAGTAAGTTTCAGGTGTACAATTTAACAGTAAGGCATATATATGTTGTATTGTGTGTTCACCTCCCATACTTAGATTTCTTTCTATCACCACATATTTGAGCCCTTTTACCCCATCTACCTCTCCCTTCTCCCTTACCCCCTAACCTTTGGTAACCACTAGTCTATTGTCCATGTCCATGAGTCTCTGTTTGTCCTGTTCTTTTGTTGCTTTTAGGTTTATATCCCACATATAAGTGATATCATGTGATTTTCAACCTTTTCTGTCTGGCTTATTTTGCTTAGCGTGATTATCTCAAGGTCCATCCATATTGTTGCAAATGGCAGTATTTCATCTCTTCTTATGGCTGAGTAATAAATAGTCCATTGTATATATGTGCCCCTGCTTCTTTAGCCAGTCATCTATCGTAGTAGATAATCTATTTCATTTTGAGGTTTCACATCTTTTTTCAGTTCTGAGAAATAGTTGAGCTATATAATTTGCTAGAATGACTCACAGAACTCAGGAACACTTTACTTACATTTATTCCAAGGGATTCTATAAAGGATACAAGTGAATAAACAGATGAAGAGGTACATAGGCCGAGGTCCAGAAGAGTCCCAAATGTGGGAACTTCTGTCCCTGTGGAAATGAAGTATACCACCCTCTGGGCACATGGGTGCTTTTGCCCACCTGAAAGCTCCCTAAACTTTGTCATTTGGGGGTTTTATGGAGGATTCATCATGTAAGCATGATCAATCATTAACTTAACCTCTAATTATTAACTTAATCTGCCCTCCCCCCTCCCCCCCTCCCCCGCCCACCACCACACACACACAAAAAGGTTGGGGAGGCGACACTGAAATTTCCAAGCTTCTAATCAATGTCAGGTCTTTCTGCAACCAGCTCTCATCGTGAAGCTATGGGGGAGGGGGAGTTCCTCATTAGAACAAATGGCGTTCCTGTGTCTCCTGTCACTCACAGAATTCCATGGGATTCAGGAGCTCTGTGTCACGTACCACGAGCAAAGACCAATGTTATAACAAAAGATGCTGCTACTACCTCCGTCATTTAGGAACTCGTTAGAAGGTTTTGGAAGCTCTGTGCCAGGAACTGGGAACAAAGACCGAATAGATATTCATTATTATATCACAGTATCCCACCCTCATAGACTGCTCCATCGTGGCCGCCGGCCCCAGCTGGCGGAGGAATAGAACGGCCGACACACGCGGCTGCCCCTGGCCCCCTCGTGGCCGTCGCAGAGCCTCTGCCTCCCGCGTGGTGCTGCGCCTCGTGCCTCACGTGCGCTTCTCTTTTCAGTCAGATGCTCTTCATCCTTGAATTTTTCACTGTGGTCCTCCTCTTGTGTTTCCGTAGGGCTATTTATTTAAACTTTATTCTATCATTTCTTGACATTTGTTATGGGAGGAGCTCAGTCTAACATCTTGAGATAGAATTATGTAAAAGACTGTATAACCTTCAAATCAATGATCCCACTTCTAGGAATTTATCCTAAGGAAGTCATTAAGAGTAAAAGCTTTGACCGCGAGGAGTTTCATCACAAGTAACATTTATTTTGAGAGTGAAAACAAATATCCAGTGAGAGGGGATTAGTAAAATAAATGGCGGTCCATCCACACAGCAGCAGACTGTATGTGAGAAATCATGTGGCAGAATATTTAACGGCATGGTAAAATGCCATTGATACATTCTTAAGTAAAAATTTCAGGTTACGAAATTATTTTTTTATTTAAATATCATTTTTGTAAACGCACACACATGTTCTTACAAGAAAGATGGTAGGATTTCTGGTGACACTTCTATTTGGCTATGTCTTTTCACACTCTTGGGGATTGTTTGTAGTCATTGTCATGTGCGAGACTCTAGTGCCATCCTCTGCTTCCCTCCCCCAGGTGTGCTGGAAGATGGATTGTCTTCCAATGGTGTGCCCCGATCTGCAGCCCCAGGTGGGATATCCAACCCAGAGAAGATGAGCTGTGGGACCCAGTGCCCGAATCCTCAGAGCCTCAGCTCAGGCTCTCTGACCCAGAAACAGAATGGCCTTCGGACCACAGAGGTAGGTCACAGCCGTGGAACTGCCTTGGGACTGGAGAAAGGGAGAGAAGCTTGCTCCGGGGTGGGGCCAAGCCAAGACTGCACCCAGGGAAGGGTCAGTGAAGGTTCACCTCGCCATCAGGAATTCTCTGCCTCACCCATGTGAAAATTATTGCAAACAAAACAGCAAGACCCCACCCCTACCCCAACCCCTGCCTTGCGGGTTGCCATGTTTTGTTGAATTAGCAGAAATGGGTCCTTGATATTTGCAGTCTAAAGGAAGTGTGTGTTTGCTTAAATACAGCTTTGTTAGGAATCTCCTTTTCTATGTCAGCTCTTACCATCCTGATGATGAGGACAGTGCTGGTTATAGGAGCCAGTCTTAGGCCAGGCAGTTGGCCACTCAGGTTGGCAGGGTGGAGGGTAGGCAGAGAAGGGAAGAGAAGACCAGTGTGGGAGGAGACAAGTCTGGCATTTTACCTCAGACCCTCCAACTAGGTGGGCAGTGTGAGAGTTCCCAAGAGGGGATCTTGGGGACCGCAGAATGTGGTGGCGGCCAGACCGTTGCTGTTAGGAGACAGGGCTGCAATGTCCCTGGCCTAGCTGGCATCCTTTCTGATCCTTTCTTTCCTCCCAGAGCTGTTGTTGGGAGGCGCTCCTGCCACTGTTCTGGCTTCTCCACGAGAACAAATGCCCTTAGTAGGCTAGCTCAGGCTTTGCAGTCTGTTCCTCTTCTCACGCCATTCCTCCTTCCCACCTCCTCATTTTCCCCTTCCCCTCCCCCATTCCACTGCTCACCCAATGCTCCAAGCCCATTTCGTCCCCCATCCCCTGTCAAAACTTACTGGTCCTGTCTTCTCAGGCCAATGCCACCTGCTTGCTGAGGATCTACTGATGGAATTCTTGCTCACATCAGTGAGTTACCTCTCTAAGCTTTGGTCAAAAAACTTGTTGCACATTCAGCTCTAACACTCATTAACTAAGTAGCCTTGCAGGAATCACTTAATCTTTCAGAGCCTCAGGTTTCTTATCTACACGATGGAAATAATACCAAAATGAGAGAACAGATGGGCCTGCTTTTCGTAACTGAGAAGTGCCATAAGAAAGGCAGTAAGCATCAGCAGGGGATGGTTAGGCACACAGTACCGTAACACAATTAAATGAATCACTGATAATGGCCCTTTAGCACCGTAGAAGGCAATGCGTAGAGGATAGATTTAAGGGTAGCAGTGGCCTTCCTAGGGTCCTGTATCCCCTACTTTGCCTGTGCATAAGCTGGCCTTTGAGATGCCTAATCACTGCCATCTCCCAAGGCAGTCTGGGCCCCACAGAACTATGCTCAGAAACCTGGTGAGTGCTCTAGTGTAGGCCTTGACATTTGTCCCCTCCTGCTCCTACTGTGTCCTCACCCTCTGAGCCAGGACGGGCCACGGTAGGGAGGAAGGAGCTTTCCTCATGTGTGGAATGATCCGCACACTTGCTTTTTCACCTCACTTCCTGCCCCCATCATCCATCACTTTAAAATTGTATTTTTCAATGTACAGAGTCTTTTGGGTTTTATGGCTCATTAAATCCTCCCAAGAGCATTGTGAAATAAGCATTATCCCCATTTTATAGACAAGGAAGCTGAGGTTCATTTATACGACATGAATAGGCCATTTAAATGCTGGAGGTGGATGTCGGTAACTAAATTGAAACAGGCAACTATTAGAAAAAGGGAGCATAGAGAGCTTAAAGTGCTTTTTTATTGAAGAATAATGTGTTAGTCACCTATTGTCATAATAATGCTGTATAACAAAGCGCATCGACATTCAGTGTCTTAAAACAATGATCTTTTCACTCCTCACAATCAGCTGCAGCTTGAATGGGCTAGGTCAGCTTCAGGCTCCAGGCTGAATCTCCTCCACGTGTGTTATTCTGGGAATCAGGCCAAAAGAGCAGCAGCATAGAGCTATAGCCTTCTCAGGACTATGACAGTGTTGGGGCTCAGGGCAGGCTGCCCCAAAGTATGTCACTTCGGTGTATTATTTTGAATTAAAGTTACTTAAGAAACAACTGGTGCAAAAAGGACACTCTGACCATTCTTTGTCTCTCTGAAAGCAGAAAATAAATCTCCTGTGTGAAAGGTGCCCTCCCAGCTCACCAGGAGCTGGAGAGACATCCTTATTGCCAGAGATAAAAAATTCAGGGCTGAGAGGGCTGTGTAAAAAAAAAAAAAAAACTCTGCTTAGATTCTTCACTAATTAAACACCCACGCCTAAGTTTCTTTGTCATGTCAATTCCTCAAAAATTTATGGTTTCTTTATCTAAAAAGTGTAAAATCTATCTGCTTTGGTCATTTCTTTAGGTCCCATATGTATGAGACCTCCAAAGGTATGAAACTAAACTTGATTTTCTCCTGTTATTCTGTCTCACGTCAACTTAATTCTTAAACTAGCCAGAAGAACTTAAAAGAGTAGAAGGAAAATTTTTTCCTCCCTGAAAGCAGAAACTCAAGAGGGCAAAATCAAACTACTCAAACACATTTTATGTCTCTGCTCACATCATATCGACTAAGCTCTTATTGGCCAAAGCAAATCACATGAACAAGCTCTACATCAGTAGGACAAGGAAACATACTGCGCCCCCAGTGGAGGCACAACTAAGAATAGGAGCAGTAACGCAGTCTACCAACTAGAACATACATACGTAAAAATGCGCAAGTCACAAGTTCAGTAGCTTTTTATAAGGTGCCAGTGCCATGTAACCATCTTCCATATGAAGACGTAGAGCATCATCACTAGCCCCCAAATCCATCCGTGCCCCTCCCGTTACCTTCTGCCCCCACCACACAACAACCTTCCTGACATTCCGCACTGTAAGCCAGTTTTATTTTTGAGGTTTTTATAGATGGAATGATGCAGCATATGCCCTTTGTGTCTGGCTTCTTGTGTTCAACATTATGCTGGTGAGAATCCTGTGTGTTGTGAGTTGCAAAAATTTCCTCATTTTCATTGTTACGTGTATTCCATTACATGACTCTACCCCAATTTAACCATTCTACTGGAAAGACATTTGGGTTGTTTTCAGTTTGGGGCTATTGTGAACGATATAGCTGTTAACTTTTTTCTTGTCTGTATGTGTATTTTTTTTTTAATTAAAAAAATCATTAAATTTGTTAGGGTAACATAGGTTAATAACACTATATAAATTTTATGTGTACAACTTTATAGTACAATATCCATATACTCCGCTGTGTGCTCACCGCCCAAAGTCTGGCCCCCTCCGTCACCACACACCCGACTGCCTTTGCCCTCTCCATCCTCCCCCCACCCCCTTTCCTCCTGGTAACCACCATTCTGTGGTCCACATCTATGAGTTTATTTTCTTTGTTTGGTGTGTTCATTTGTGCTTTCTGTCTTATATCCCACATATGAATGAAATCATACAGTTATTGTCCTTTTCCATCTGACTTATTTCACTTAGCATGATACCCTGGAGATCCATCCATATTGTCACAAATGGCAATATTTCATCTTTTTATGGTTGTGTAGTATTCCACTGTATATAGGTACCACATCTTCTTTATCCAGTCATCCGTCGAAGGACACTTAGGTTGTTTCTGTGTAACATTCTTGTGCACGCCCTTCTGTGGGCATTTACTTCTTTGAGATCTATACCTAGGAGTGAATTGCCATTTTGTAGGATGGGGATCTATGTGACTTTATGGATACTGACAAATAGTTTTCCAAAGTGGTTACACCACTTTACATGCTACCCGGAAGCAGATGAGTTCTGGTTATGGGATGTGGGAATTTAAGATCTGTTAGTTGTACTTAGTTCTTCTTCCTTAGGCCTGTGATAGCAGCCTTCTAGGCACAGCACAGGGTGCTAAGCATTTTGTTATATTATCTCTCTTAATCCTCATAATGACTCTAAAATGTTGGTATCATTGTCTCCAGTTTACAGATAAGAATGGAGACTTGGATATAGGTAAGGAAAGCACTCCTCACACCACACTCACATACACTCTGGGAGCTGTGTCATAATTGAAACGGGGTAAGCGAAGCCAGTCCAAACTGCGTCGCAGGGCAGTGAAGACCGACACCCCCCGACCCACGCAGCGCTACAGCGTAGGTGGTGCGTGCCGAGAAGCCATCCCTGCAGCGTTCGACCTCACAATTCACTGAACAGTGGCTGTGTTGTAACTATTTCCAAAATAAGATCAGCAAGCAGATAACTTCAGTTTTAAGTGCTCAGACTGTTGTCGAAGTGCATCAGTGGCCTTTCTATCCTGAGACCTCACCAGCTACCAGATGTCTTGGGCCCCTGAAAGCACATGGCAAAGGCTTTATATCTAAGGTGTCAGTTTACAAGACAAGTTTGCCTCACACTGAAGCTTCTGTCAGTAGAGCTATCTCACGGCAACACAGCTGCCTAGAATCTATCCAAAGAAATTAGTTTTCTTTCTATATTCTCTAGGGCCTTTGACATGCCGTTTCTTCCCAGGTTGTCTCTTATACTCTGGCCTAAAGCATCCTGAATTTTCATTGTCTGGCTCGGGCAGTATCCATTCGCCACCTCCCGTCTTCTTTTGCATCTCCCAAGACGACCTATTAGAATGTCACAGCATTTCTCTGTACATCATCAGGCCACCTGGCCGGTGTTCTTTGGCATTTTTTTTAAAGCTTTCCTTCTCCAGAAGAACCTGTTCGTGGAGCTCGCATCCTCGCCTGTGTGCCTGCTGCAGCATCCCCATTCAGGTTTACAAAACAAGTTTGGGTGTTAAAGGCAATCGAAAGCTCATTTACTGAGCACCGTCTAGATACCAGGCACCGTTCTAGTGCCAAGGATTCAGGCGTGGAAGAGGTATTCATGGCCTTTGCTCAGCTGCCAATTTTAATGAGGCTGAGGGTGGGGAGTCAGATAATATAAAATAAATGAACAAAGTATTTATAGATTCAGAATGGTGCTATGAAGGAAGTAAAAGGCCACTAGGAGAGGATAGCACCCACTCTATTTGACATAGATAAATGGCCCCGCAGTTCAAATCACTTTCTGAACGATGACAAAAGGCAGCTAATGTTGCTAATGGCTGTAACTACGGCATCTCATGTTCTGAGCCCTTCTCCACTTCATGCCCCACCGAAAAATTAAAAAACTGTATCTTTTTCCCTTGAGTTCCCTCTGGCCTTGTCTTATAACTAGTGTTGATAGGTGCTAACTGGCAAAAAGAATGTGACGAAAATGAACTTTCACAAATTGGACCGACCCTCTCAGTGGAGAGCTCTTTCTCTTTCTCTGTGGCATCCTATTCGCTTGGGACCTTTTCGACTTTGCCTGATAAATCAGCGACTGGGTCTCCTTCCCCCAGCTCCTTTCCCAGGATCGACAAGCAGCATAAGAGGAAGCTCCGTAGCTGCTAGTTCTCTCATGGCAATTAATTGTTCAGGAACTCAGGGCTGCTTCCGACCAGAATGTGCCATTTCCTCAGGCTTAGGACTCTTATTTTTTTCTCCCAGAACTACCTCCTCAAGCATTCAACCAGGGTAGAAATTATATATGGATATATAGCTCTAAGCAGACAAAGATCTCAGTACGTGGCCGGCCTGGCAATGAATCTCTTTAGAAGCTGCATCTTACTTTATTATTCTTGGCAAAGTGACCAGACCAAGCTAAAGGAATTAGTCAATGCCTGGACTTATTTTCAGCTAAAGAGCTTTCTCCTTCTGCTCTCCCTCCCCTCTCACCCCAGTGTCTGATTGTTGGCGAGGCTTGGTCCAGTCCAGGAAAGATAGGTGAAGCCTCACAGAAATGTCTAAGGCCAGACAGGGAGGCCTGACCCAGAGAACAGGCTCGGGCCAGCCCAGAATTTCCCCTGGGTGGCAGTAATAGGAGATATATGTAAAGAGTTTGAAAAATAAATATGAGTTTCTCCTAGAAAAACAAAAACGAGACATTAAAAGGAGGGAGAGATAAAAAGAAACTATTGGGGAAAACCAAAGAGAAGGAGGCCTCATCGAAGGGTACTTGGATGTGCTCACTAGTTCGAGCCTGGTGGTACAGGGATGTGGGGCCTGCATGTGTGTGTGTGTGTGTGTGTGTGTGTGTGTGTGTGTGTGTGTGTGGTGATTTCCACAAAGCATGTGTATATTGGCTGCTGTCTTATGAAGAATTGCAACACTCATTATTTATCTTAAGGATCTGCAGAAAAAACAATTCGATTAGAATCCTCTCATGGCAGAAACCTCCTTCTTTTTCTTCACATTCTGTCCCTGAGCCTCCTCCAGGGTTATGTACCTAGTATGTCCTCGGTAGCTATATGTTGATTAAATAAGACCAGCCTAGTACTTCACTATTAGAGAGGTTTCCCATGGCTCCAGTCAGCGCCACCGCCACCGTCATGTGATTGATGACTGTTCTGTGGGAGCCCAGTTGCTTTTCTAAAGCAGGTTCTACTGCCTTCCTAGTGTTTGATCTATCTGAGGTTCAAGTTGCAAAGCAACACCTGCTTTTGGTATTTGATACCTGACAGATAAAAACTCAGGGCTAAGTTTGCCTAAGTGAGTACCTTGCTTGGGCCTGTGGTCTGCATAGGATTTGCTCCAGGCTTGGGGAGTTCTTGAGAGTTTTGCCTGAGGCATGGTCTGATCCCTGCCTTTGGAGACTAGCAACCTGGCTCTTGGCGGACTTGCTGAGATGAAATGTTTCCTGACCAGCCTCGCATGAATGCTATAAAATTTATGAAACAGCAGCAAATAAATCCGTGGAATTCAGGATCAGCTAGAGGTTTGCTATTATCTGTCTCTCTTTAATGGAATTTGAAAAGAAGGAAAACGTCTTGAGTTACAGCTGACAAGTCTTAGTCTTTAATCTTTTGGGACAGGGGAGAGGTGGAAGCTAACACTCTCAGATGTTACAGTGTGTCTACTACGAGCCAGACACGTTATATATAGCATTATCTTTAACCCTCAGAACTCTAAGCGGCCAGCAGCATGGCTTCCTCCCCACCCCCACACACACCGCCCCAGGCACACAGGCCGGGAGAGGTTAGGTACTGGGCTGCATGGCGCAGGGAGTACTGAGTTGGCTGCGTCAGAATACAAACTCAGGTCTGTCTGCCTCCAAACCCATGATCTTCCTTCCTGTTACCTGAAACGAAGTGATGGAGGAGCAAGACTGAGCTTTGGCGCTGGTGGGAGGCTGGATGTGGGACCTGTTGCCACCACTTTCAGTTGAGGTCACCACCTATATTGACATTGGCCTTGGGCAAATTGTGCGGCCTGAATGACTTCAGCTGCCTCATCGGGAAAGGGAACACAGTCACATGTCCAGCCATCTCTCAGGGTTGGTGCAAGAAACAATCGAGCACAACTGAAACCCTATAGGAAAGTTCTATGATGTTTAGGCAGGACGAATCAAACAGGTTCTGTTCTCAGGGATTTTTTTCTCTCTGAAGGTTTATCTTTCCACATGTGTTCATCAGATTATTTCTTAGGTGTCTATTATGTGACAGGCACTAAGTTAGACTCTGAGGACACTGTGGTGAACACAACAGACTGGGCCCCTACTTTCTTGAAATTCATAATCTGGTGAGGATGTGGGAAATAAGCAAGTAAACAGGCAAATAAATATATAATCCAAACCCCGGTTGAAGACCAAGAAGAAAGTAGAGCATCAGGAGAGAGAGGAAGATGGCCCTACGCTTGAATATGCTTAGGAAATCCCAGCCACATTATATTAGAAACGCTTTGCTGCGATTACATGTGGGAGAAGGATAAGGGGGGCCAGAGCAGGGGCGTAAGCGTTGCTTTCACTGTGCCCTTCTCTACTCTTTAAACTCATTTTACCATAATTCTGTATTGCTTTGAAAATTAAAAAAAAAAAAAAAGTTATACAAAAAAAGCGGTGTCTGATAAATCATCTCGGTAAGCTTTGCTTTCTTCATTGTAAGGAACTGTGAAAAGGTCCACGCAACCCCGTGTTAGGTATAGATATATTTGTGGAGTCAAAGTAAAGCTGAGAACATTTCTGTCTCCATGTGCGTGGAAAGTGAAAAAAGGCCGAGCGGATTTAGCGGCACTCCTGAGCCCAGGCCCTCCTGGAGCAGCCGGGCGGTCCCCACTTCCACAGGGAATGAGCTGAGGCGTTGACTTCAAACTCCAAGAGAAACAAGTCCATCTGGGTTTGAAGCTGCCAGGAAGTTATCACAGTCAATCTGGTCACCGCTGAGAAATGGCAGCCAATAAATTACTTTTAATTAAAGAGGCAGTATTAAGAGAACTAAAATCTATGATTCACAGAATACTAAACCTGCAGAAATTAAGATGAGGCAAGGGAAGAGTTGAAAAGCTGTAAAACTGGGTGAGAAATAAAAAAGTGGCCCATTACCAAGTCGATGTTGATAAAGCTCACAAAACGAGAATTTTAGAAGTGGAGGAAGGATTGAACTAGAGTTGGGAACCCAAAGATTTTTTTTTTTTTTTAAGCTAGTAATTACAATAAAGACACACTTTCTTTTCATGTCATTAAATAAAGAGGTGAGATCTTCAATAAAAAGGTTTTGGCTTATTCAAAATCACATCAGAGGGGAAAATATCTATGTCATACAAAATGTCATAGACCCTGAGGAACAAAATATATAATAGTTCTTTGTATCTCTGTAGCTCTTTTGCTATAGAAGGACAAAGCAACCTACTTCTTGGAACTTCTAGAGAAAACCATCTGGCATTGCACTTCTCTTTGCATCTTCTTTCTCAGGCGTAAAACCTGAGGTTTCCAAGTTGTCGCTAGATTGCAGCAGCGACTAGTCCCCTGGGTATCCGTGCTGCCTCAGAGGGACAGGCACCTTTCCATCGATGCCTTAGACTCGAAAGCGTCCCTTTTATAAAACATTTCCAAGAAAATACACTGTTGTTGTAATTGTTCAAATTTCTTAATGTAATACAGTGTAATTATTTGGAAATGGATTGCGTATGGTCTAGAACTTTCCGTGCCTATCACAGGAAGACAGAACTCCAGTTTGTCCTTTATCCAAATACGTGTCTTGTTATTTAGAAGTCGTGGTAACAGTAGTCATAGTTTCAGTAGAATAAGAAAGTTACCTATTTAAATTTAATATATTTGACGGACATCATTTTGCAAATAGAATTAAGATTAATGGCTGTCACTAGAGCCACCAGCTGTCCTGGTTGGCAGGGGCCTGGGGAGGCTGTCGGAAAGTGGGACTTTCAGTTTTAAAACAGGTCAGTCTTGGGCAAAGCGGGAGACATTGGTCGCCCTGTGAGTGATGCTGGGCAGCATGCATAATGCTCCCGGAGAGACCAAAGCAGCAGGCATTCTTTCCCCAATGTCAGAGAAGGGGACTGAGTGAGATTCAGAGGTTAAAGCAACAGGTCTTGTGACAGCCACCGGTGGCAAAGCCTTGCACTAAGTCTAGGTCTTTGTGGCCCCAAAGCTTGTTTTCTGACCATCTCCATTGTACAGGCTTTTGATGTACAGATTTGAGAAATTTCCCTGTTGTACTTGAGACTCAAACCACACATATTCCGTGGCTGTTCCAGGCATGACTATTTTGTAGCCTTTGCCTGTTTACTTAAACAGGTTGGGGAATTTAGAACCAGCCAAAAACTAAATATTTGCTTAGATTTTTAAGTTTAGAAAAACAGACTGAAATATAGAGCAGAACATTTTCTGTGTATAACCTTTAATAACCTTTTGTGAAATCTTGCCAATAACTCTAAGAAAAAGCAGTTAAGCAGTTCAGAAACTTTACGTTTCCATTCTGGAAAGCTCTCTCCCTGCCCACCGGTTTGAGGGGAACGCTGCCCTAAATTTGGCTCGCGTCAATAAGGCCTCTGTCTATTCTGTGCCCCAGTCCACAAAGCTTTAATGCAGTGACACTTGAAATGGAAATTAAATGGAATTAGCCTCATAATTACTACAGTTTTCTTTAGGAAACAAAATTGGTTGTGGGACTTTAGGAGTTCTTTGCTTTTAGGGAAAAATAAACCCGTCGACATCACTGCTGGCCCAGGTGCCAGTTCGGGCTTGAAAGTGCAGAGTGTGAGACTGAATCCTGAGACAGCTCTGGCTGCTGATTGTTAAAGCAAGGGTAAGATGACAAAAGCGAGGTGCCATGCGTTCATTCATCCTTTATTCAACCAGAGCTGAACTGAGAGCCTGCTGTGTCTCCAACTGGGCTAGCCACTGGGAACGTGAAGAAAACAATGAAATCCTACCTCATGAAATCAAGATAAGGCCAAATTGCATATAGCCGAAATTATCCTTAAACATCCTTCATAAAGTATTATCTTAGTTTCCCTAGAAGCAGAGCCTGAGGCGAGGATTCTTGTGCAAGAAATGATTGAAGGAGTAATCTCAGGCGAAACCCATAAGGAGCAGGAAGCAAGGTGACACAGAGGACCAAGTTCAGCAAACATGTAAGCTCTGCCAAACAGCTACAGTGGAGCCTCAGTCCGATTCCACAGTGAGCTCTAGCAGCATGAGTGACATCATAAATTTATACCCCCTTGAGGCAAAATGGCCAGCCTTTTATGTCCCCAACAATCAGTCATTGGCTTTGGGCTGCCTCCAGGAATGAGGGTGTAACCTCTGTGGCATTTCTGGGTGAGGTGGCTCCAATCAGATGAGAGAAGTTTTCAAAAGAAGGATGCTGATGTGAGCAGTTAGCAGCCAAAACTCATAGCAATTGCGGGATGGAGGCACCAGCCAAGTAAAGGGAATCTGAGAGGGGCATTGTCAGTGGCTTCTACACAGGACTTATGTGACGTATTAGAAACCCACATGTCATCTGTTAATAAAGACAACCGAGAAATTTGTTTTTCTAGTGGTGCACCAGTCCACTGTTTCTTCGGATGCACTATGGATGAGGTAGTTGGCTTGTGTTCAGGGACTATATTATATGAAAAGATGCATCTGTCAACAGCAGACTCACATCCGGCATGGGGAGGTACTCCTGCAGATCTGCAACTGACTGCTTCCCAGGGAGCAGACTCTGAGATATCATTCTATAGGATGTTCATTGAGAAGTGTCCTGTCCGCACCTGTGGGAGGGAGGGCTGGGAGCAGGAGTGGGAGGAGGGAGAAGTTGGGCCACAATGCTGGCAACTGTACCCCTGAAGAGAAATGGCCTGTCATAGCTGGCCTGCTCTGGGCCAAATGGCCAAGCCTTCGTACCTCCTCATTGGGCCACCTTGGGAAGGGCAAGGCCCTGGGTGAGGTGGCTCTCTGCAGCCGAGGCCACTCTGGAGGGACAACTGGAGGCTCTTCGCTGGCTGTACTCCCCGCAGCTGGGAAACAGGTCCTTCCTGGAATGGGGATTGGGTGGCACGTGTGGCTGTCCATCCACGATGGCGATGACTCACAAGGCACACCTCATGCTCACCCTAAGCCAATGTCACTGGATAGAATGGGCACAGAATTGCCTCCCATTAGTTAAGGTTGTTTCCTCTTTAGGGAGGGTGGGGGGATCAGGCACATGTGGTTGAAGAACCTGCGGTTTAGTCACCGCTTTAGTATTTAATATGAAATCTGGACTTTCATCATTCGTGTATCTTCACTTAGAAGTGAATAATCTATCCTATTTTTTACTTCTACTTACCAAGTTTTTTTCCCCCCATTTTTATTTAATGACCAGCATTGCGCTAAGTACCTTACGTGTATTACCTTATTTAATCCTTACAATAAGCTTATGAGGTAGATACTATTATTCTTCTCCACTTTATAGAGGAAGCTAAGGGTTTAGAGAGGTTAGAAAAAATGTGCCCATAGTGAAATTACATAGTCAGTGTTTAAACCAAAGTCTGTCTGACTCCAAAGCCCAAACCCTTAACCACTCTAATAAAACCAACTGTGAAACCTTTCACATTACCCATGGATAGACCAGAGCTCATTCATTCATTCGACAATGCTTCACTGAGCATACTTTATGCTAGGCTCGGTGCTAGGTTGGTATTATAGATTCAACAAGAAACCCATGAAAAGGGGCACATGTGTGTGTGTTCTTATGGGCCATTCCCGCCTCTCTGTGTGTGTATATGTGTGTAATGATCTCAAGATATTAATGCAAATGTGAGGACCTTTGCATATTTCCTAATAACTCATTTCACTGTGTTAAACTTTTTAACAGGCTAAAAGAGATGCTAAGCGAATGTCGGCAAAAGAAGTCACTATTAATGTTATAGACAGCATCCGACAGGCGGACAGAAGTCGAAGAATCACAAAGAACTGCGTCAATTAGCAGAGTGTTTAACTCGAAGGCCAGATGGACTTCTTTGGTGCCCGTCACATACTGGATCCCACCAAGGAACTGTGAAGAAGTGGGCGCCCCTTGCTGAGCAGCGGGAACGCTGCTGAGTGCCTTGAGAGACTCTTACCTGGCAGTGGACGGCTGCCTGAGCTGTTGGGACATTCTCAGCCTCCTATTTTTCTCGTAAATGTTATTGACACAGTGCTCACATATGGAAACAAACTGCAAATGTGCGGTTTGATTTGCCTCTTTGCAACTCCTTCAGTTTAGTTTGATGTAAAAGTGGCGAGCCAAAGCCCCGGGCCAGTTGATGGAACAGAAAATAGAAGGGGAGGATCCCCAGGGTGGAGAGTCACTGCCCACTCTACCCTCTCCCGGCCACAGCAGTGTGCACTGCTTCAGGCAAGCTTATTCTTTTGTTCATTTTTTTTTTAATTCCACCATCATGAAGCTTACGGTGTTCACTGAAAAGTTGGCTGTCACCCAACTCTCTAGCCAGATATATGAGAAATCAAGAAACAGGAAACTCCCTGTTATTCTTATTGAGCTTGGTCTGAGGCAGGTTCAGATCTAATTTCACACAAACTCACCCTGCCAACACCCACAGTGTGTCCCTGGGAGATGGTCTCCATGATGCAGTCACACCCATTTCTCATCTGCCTCCAACGTCCCCCATGCTTGTGTCCCTATCGGCCTCTGAACCATAATATCGCTGTTATTAGCTCAGTGCATCTAACCAAGGACGCCCCTCCAGGCTCAACCAGACACTGCATTTTTCATAGCTTTCCAGTTTCTTTAGCTTGTGTTTTTCAGTGCTTTCTCTCTTCAGTCGGGTCATTTGCAATTATTCATCAAAGACTGGACACTGCTTACAAGAGGGAGAAAAGCCAGAACATGTTGGCGGGACACAGCGCCTCCCTTACCCTCTCTGTGCACAGCCCAGGGCTGTGCCATTTCTGTATCTGCAAAGGGATCACTTTAAAAAGCCAGTACCTGGTGGGTGTGCATTCACATCGACATTAGATCGACATGCGCTGTGTTAGAAATCAGGCAGCCGATGTGGCGAAAAAATGTTTTGTTAGGAATAAAATTTTCTAGCATTTCTTTAAACATGTTAAGGTGGAAGTGTTTTCCTCCAAAGTCCTGTAGTATGATTTTGAAAGGACTGTTAACATGCCTGGGCTTGGGAAAGGTAAGGCTAAAGTTGTACCAAACGATACCAATAAACTCCATGTTTAGCAGAAATAGGCAGCCTGATGGTGTGTGCTTATGTAACATGGTCTGGAGAATTGATATCAGCAGGTTACAATTCAGGTACTCTGCCTCCTTCCCTGCCAAATCTGTTTTCTCAAACACGAACAGGCAATGTCCCTCCCTCCATCCCTCCCTCCCTTGCTTCATAACTTTTTTCAGCAGATTGTATATTTATTCATTGAACTTTAAATGTCAACCCTGTGTCAGGCGCCATGCAGATGCTGAGAGATTTGGAGTCTGGCCAGTCCCAATTGTATATCCTAAATCTGACAGTGGACTTAATAACAGGAGACTGACTGAGACACAGAGTTATAGTGTGTGCTGTGAATTGCCCTGCAGTGTAACCTCACTTTCATATTCAGGATAGGTCTTAAACTCCAGATCTGGGTGTTCTGATCACTGTATAAGAAGACTTGACCATATCCAGAACCACAGTTTTCCCAAACCTCTGTTATTTTGTGATTCTTTGAGAAAGGGCTTTTCAAAAAGAAGCTTCACGTTTTGAAATTTTTTTAATTAATAAAATAAAATAAAAGCAAAACCTGTGACTCCTATGTCCCCACAGGTACAACCCAGCAGGAGCCCCCAACCGCCGGAGGTGGGAGTTGATCCTGCAAGTCCAAGGGCTCGCTCTCCCGGGGCAAGAGCATGTGGCTTTGTGTTGGGTGTTCCTTCGCCAGTCACTGCTGCCAGCCCCGGACTAAGCCTAGTTTCTCTTTACAGCTTTGTTTCTCATCACTTAACTGCTGCATGTTGTTTAGAATTGATCGACTTGAAGGGGTATCTCTGTTTTATATAGAAACAGTTTCCCACTCCTGGGGGAGAATGGAATAAAGGGCTCCCCTTTCTTCTTGAGAACTATCTATCTAGATTTCACCAAGACAGTGACCAGAAGTAAAATCGTGTTATTGGAAATTCATCTGGCAATTTTTTCATGTATATATGATATAGAAATTGATTCTTAATATCTTATTAGCATAATGCTTTCTATTGCAAAGTCTGTGTCAATAAAGTGATCAATTTCAAACGTGGACAGTTACAGAGAATCTTTACTGGAACTTTAAATTTGTATGTAGAGCTGCTCGGATTTTTTTTTTTTTTTAAGCAAAGGCCTTTTATATATGTAATTGCTGTGAATCCTCCAAAAGCCTTGCGAAATAGGTAAGGAGAACACTATTAGCCCTAATTTACACTTATAAAAGTATTTATGGTCCACTCAGCCAGTAACTGATGAAGGGGGGATTCAAGTTAGGGAAGTTGGTCTGCAAACCCAGTGCTGTTTCCGCTGTATGAATTGGTGCCTTTCCTGGCGAGAAGGTGTACCATGGCTGGGAGACTCAGCCACTTGGAGGGGTGTTGTCACTGAGCCCGAGACCAGGCCAAGTCCAAGTCTAAGAGGGTGCGACAGCGACTAGAGAGGGCTGGTGAGCTTTTGCGAGTTTGCGTCTGGCTCAGGCTTCCTTATCCCCCCAGAGAGTGTGACCCTGACATAGAGTGACAGGGCACCTTTGATGAAGGTCAGGAAGAAGAGCAATTCAGAGGAGATTGAAATTGCACCCCTCAGAACTGCCGCTAAGACCTAAAGGTCAGGGAAGCCATGACGCCCAGGGACTTCCCCGTTCTGCCGCCGCCCCAAATACTCCTTGATGTGTAGGTGAAGAACTCTGCCTGCTCACTCTTTCCCTGCTGCCGACCCCTCAGGGCTCCCACCCCACCCCCACCTCCCAGGCTATCTGAACACACTCCTGTTTAAGCCCTGCTAACTGTCACCCATTTATGACCCATCACTGACTGCCCACATGCCACAGAAACGAATCCCATCTGTATTTGCACCTGTAAGCAGGGTTTATAAAACTTTCAACTCTGCTGGACCAGATGGCAGACATGGTTTATTAGGCTGTGATGGTGTTCAAACTTGAGAATTTTACAGAAAAAGCCAGCTCTAGTGCAAACTCTTAGTTTAGAATTCTATATTTATTCTTCTCTTCTTGCTTAGCTGGACACATGCCCACTGAGAATAAAGGTTACACTTCTCAGCTACCTTTGCAGCTAAGAGTAGCTACATGATTAAGTTCTGGCCAATGAAATGAAATGAATGAGACATGGAAGCATCTAGGAAGTTTCCTTATAAAAGAATAATCGAGTCCTTTTTTTCTCTTTTTTGCTTCTTGCTTCCTAAAGTGAGGAGGTAATGGCTGGAGCCACAGCAGTCCATTGGGTAATGAGGTGACCTTGGGAATGGGAGACATGCCATGCTGAGCCTAGGTGCCCGATTCCTTTGAGCCCCCAGGAGTCTAGCACTGCATACCGCAGATCTCTTTTTGTGAGAGAAAAATATAATTGTACCTCATTTAAGCTGCCTCATTATTCACAGCCAAACCTAATTCTAATTGATATAAAACTTTCCAACTTCTTTTGAAAACTTGAAAGATCTTTCACTCCTGGGCCCTGTCGCCACTCAGATGCAGTCAGTGGGAGCTGATAAAGCTCCATTCGCTTAAGCCGGAGATCTTTAGATCGCAAGGGCCCCCCTGCTTATTGTGGCTTACACATGGCAGCCTCCCCATCTGTGTTAACTTTCTTGAGCCCTGAGACATTTGTGTTGCAAGCCTTGCTCCAGACTGTGTCCCTAATATATTATATTGTTTTCACGTTCTTTTTAGAATTTGCTGAAATATAAAAAGTCCTTTCACTCTGTCCCGCCAGTCTAGGAAGTCAATCATAGGGGAATTTTCTGAGTTGGCAAATTTCAGATATGACTTAATCTATAAAATTATGTATTCTTACCAACTTTAATTTACTCCATATGTATGTCTCAAAAAGCTTCACTGTATCAGAAGTTGGGATATGGTGAGGAATTAAACAGACTTGGTCTCTGCCCTCATGGAGCTGGCAGCCTAGTGAAGGGAACAGACACAACGTAAAGAAGTTATCACAATCCTGTAAGATGGCGATGGATGCTGAAAAGAATGCTAACAGGACCCTGGAGGCAGGAATAGACTGGGGGGGGGGGCATTTAGGGAGCTGTGCGGTAGCCTGGGACAGATGTTAGAGCAAGGAGTAGGGTGATGATTGTGAAGACGGACAGAAGTGGGTGGACACCGAGTATGTTCTGGAAATGGAAACATTAAGATTTGCTGATAGGTTGTGTGTAGAAAGTGAAGGGAAGGGAGAAATCTGTGATTCCTAAGTTTTTGGTTTGATTAAGAGGGTTCTTGGCAAGATAGAAATGATGGTATGAGAGGTATTTTGTCGTTGTTGTTTTCGCAAGGGGTTAGAAGTTCACCTAGCTGGGCTACATTTTCCAGTTTCCCCTGCAGTGAGCTCCTAAACTATTTCATCAATATTTAATTCTCTTTAAATTACTGCATATTGTTCCCAGAAATCATCCCTCATGGAAGAGTATAAGGCCATTATCAGGAGGAATGTGTAATTAATTCTCTCAGGAATTTGGAACAATTAGAAGATTCTGACCAATAGATCAGACCGTAGATCACCCAGATTTTTTAACTCGGCAAACAGATAGGCCTGGGCACTTACTGCCAGAGCGAGCTCTGCAGTTTTAGTTCCTTAGCTAGGGCTTCTCTAGGTAGAACTCCACTTAAAAAGGGAAGGTGTAAATAGTATTACCCTTTCTGAGCCAAATAGCCCTTTTCATAATATTGCCATGTGACAGGGAGATAACCGAAAAGTTTTGCTTGCCTTTTTAATTGTATTTTATTATCCAGAGAGTATCTTTTTTGTTCTAATAAATAAATCAGCCGTGGGATGGCTTATGAAACAAGAAGTGGCAGCCTGACAACCAGGAAAAACAAAAAAACCACAGGCTTCAAGGGCAAGAGACAAATCCTAACCTGGCATCCAACAGCTGTGTGCCCGGGGGCAAATAGAAGAGTTTTTCAGTGGCTCACTTCCTGTCAGTGGAAATAATAGCATCTTTTGGAGGGCACGTTGTGAGGAGTAAGTGAGATAACAAATGTAGATAACATGGTGTCTGTCACGTAATGATAACTATGGCCCTGTGCCAGGTACACTACTAGGTGCTTCACACACACTATTTGTCATCAATAAAACAGTCCCACCAGGTAATTTTTGTCAGGGCCACTTTACAGATGAGGAAACGGAGACCGAAAGGCCCAAGATCACACAGCTACTAAACGGCAGAGCTGGGGTCTGACCCTCTGTCTATCTGCCTGTGTGTAAAAACCCACGCTCTGCCCATCGCGCCAGGAGTAAGTGCTCGATGAATGTCCATTTCCTTCCCGTCACAGTGGATGGCAGGTGACTTCGCAGCCCTTTTTATAGCATCGGTGTCAGTGCTGATGTCAGGATCAATGATAGCACCCTAGATACAAATCTGCGAAATTTTACCTTTGTTTCTTTTAACTTTTTTTCCTTAAGAGCAATGAAGGCTGTAGCCGTCTTTTAAGTTATGTCACAATATTAAAATTCTTTTGAAGGTAATAACTTTTCGAGTCTTTCTAAAATGTTTTGCAAACCTAAGTATTATAGATTTTAGTAATAGTAATCCAAGGGATTAAACAGTGATTCTATAGTAATCACTCCTTGCTCTTTGCTCTAGAACAGGAAAACGAAGGGCAGGGCTAGCTGGGTCCCCAGGGAGAAAGGATATGCCCGTGCCGACGGCAGCACCGAGCCTCGTACTCGGTGGCCCCTCAACCGCTGCTTGAAGAAAGGAATGAAATGAAATAGAATTATTTTCTGCTTTAAAAAAACCATAGCAGGTGGAAAGATTTACAATCACTTAGCATGACGGTTTGCAATACAGCTGCGCATTGGAATCGCCTGGGAAGCTTTAAAAGCTATTCATGCCTGGGTTCCAGCCCCAGGGATCCTTATTTAGTTGGGCTAGGGTGCAACCTGGACATCCAGATGGTCCAAAACTCCCCAGAGGATGCTAATGTGCAGCCAGGGTTGAGAGCAACCGGCTTTGCAGATCACAAACAGAACGAGGGACACTCAAACTCCACGAGGGGTCTTAAATCAGACTCCCTGGAGTGGAATCCCAGCTTCACCACTTACTAGCTTTGTGACCTTGGACAGGTCATTTAACCTCTTCATGCTCCAGTTTGCCCATTATATAAAATGGGGCTAATGGTATCTCATAATAGCGGGAGGATTTAGTATGGATATTTATGTAAAGTGCTTAGCACAGTGCCCAGCATATGAAGAAAAAGACGAAGTTATTTCCTATTATTGAACTGTGATCCACCTCAAGTTTTTCAGGATACCAGCAAGGCTTTTAAAATTCAGTTCTTTGGGGGTAAATGTACCAGAGAGCTGGCTCCTTATTTAAGTACATTGTTTCTTTTCACATATTATAAATGTACCTTCGTTTCAAGGTAAGCACTTCTTATCCAGTTCAAAATGTACCAGGGGCGCCCTGGGATGAGGACAGCAACCATCTCAAGACTCTTCCTAAGGTGCTTGTGCTGATTCAGGGTAATGGAGAGGAAAAAACCTTGCTTAGTTGGTTTGGGGCTCTAAAGACTTAACGTTGTCCCTTTAAACTTGTCATTAGCAGCTTTCATTTGCAAGCTGTCTGGAGGGTGGTTTCCCCCACATTAGTAACTAGCAAGTAAGACATGACTTGAGAGGTAAAGGAGTCCTGTGTGAAAAGTTGTGTGGCAATGGATTGAGGGTTTCCAGGTTTTTCCTTTGCACCGATAAATTGTCCAGAAACCGGCGTGAAATATGAGATGCTGTTCTCTAGGAAGAAGGACGGCCCAGTCCCGGCATGTTCGATGACGCCGGCAGCACCCCCGCAGACCCAGTGCAGGCCCGTGTGTGGGTTCCCCGGTCTGCTGCACCCACCCCGGTGTTCTCCCCGACTGTCCCAGCCAGGAAAGACCCAAGTAAATACGTGTGCGAGAATACATCACACAAGTAAGCACAGAAAATTGAGTCCATTTAAAAGGAATGCCTTCTAAAATTTTACTTCAGATCTCTGGAAAAGGTCAGATAGGGACAGTCCACCTACTAATTTTGGGGGGCTCGGAAGAGCCTCTGGTCAAAGGAGACAGGGTGGATGAAACTCTGGTAGTCCTGTACTTACTACTGAAAATTCGATCACAGTTTGCAGCCTCGGAATTTCGACAGACCAAGCTGGGCTACTTGTCATTATAAGCAGCACAGTGGATAGCAGGGCTGATGGGACATGACCCCAATATGGCTTTGTTTTTGTCTTTAACTGTCCCCTTAAAATATACCCTGCAAAGGAAGGCTTCTTCCGCCCCCTCCAGCAGTCCTAAAACTTTTCTGGCCATGTTTATGTAACAGGAAGCCCTATGGTTATTGAAAGTTGCAAACATGGTTTTATTTATTAAAACGATAAAAGTTAGACAGGCAAGTCCTAGTGATGCAGGACAGGGCGAATCCCCTGAGTAGGGACTCCAGACCTCACTGAGAGAGGGAGGGTCCTCAGCTCCTCGCAGGAAGAATTCAAGAGCAAGCCAGTTAGAGACGAAGAAAAATTTATTAGAGAAGGAATAACGCTCCATAGACAGAGTTCAATGGCCTCTCAGAATCAGAGAATGAGACCCCCTAACATTTGAGGCATTGGGTTTATATCTTGTTTCTCTGTTTCTATGAAAAATTACTGATTATAGAGAATAAAAAGTGGAACGAATGGTTGGGTTTATCTTTAATTTGTGCAAGGTACAGCTCAAAGTCTTTGTTTTCCTGTCATGGAATGGGTAAGCAGCTTTAAAGATATGAGTAAGCAGTTGTTAGTAATCTCCGTAGCAATCCTCTTTTGTTCTGTAGGTTCCCGAGGCCTGGCTGTGCAGCTGCTCAACCAGGTTCTGAGTCTCACAGCACGTAGCGGGCTCTGAATTCCACTGGGTTTAATGTTTAGTTAATCCGTGTAGTTCTCATGCCTCTTCCCTGTATCACAAGGACTTTATCAACACTTCCTTTTTTTCTCCCAATCCCTGTTCCTTGTTAGGGGCTGTAGGGAGTGGCCAATCTGTTGTAGGAAAGTGTTCTGATACACTCCTACCCCTTCTTTGCTTGCCTCATTTCTCCTCCATTCTGGAGTTTGCCAAAAGATGAGGGAAAGGGAATCAAGTTTTAACTTGACAGTTAGAAGCTCGATTCCAGCTCTCAAGTCTTCTGACACTTAAAGTTCTTACTTGTTTGTTTCTTTGTTATTGTTGTATTTGCTTGGGCACCTCTCTGTGTCCTCATAAGCTCCCTTGCTAGATCTCTTCTTCTGCCACTCCTGTCCTGGGGACCATGTGGGGCACAGTCCCCACCTCTGCCCTGGCTCCACTCCATACAGACTCCTCTGTTGAAGCCCATCACGCTCCCACACTGTCTTCCTGGGCAAGAGTCCAATAGCTCCCGCCCTGCAGCATCTGCTCTGGCACGGGGCGGGTAGGTGGTCACAGCCGGCCTCCCTGCAGGAGGCCTGTGTACCAGAAGGAGCCAGCTGCACGAAGATTGGTGCAGTGAGTTCTGGCAAAGGGAAGGACAGTTGAAAAGGCTGTGAGTGCAGCTGAGGACCAAGGAAGGCCAGCGTGGCTGGAGCAGAGGGAGAGAGGGGCGAGGGTGGAAGGTGAGGAGGGAGAACAAGGCAGAAGCCAGATCGGGAGGGCTTCCTGGGCCAATGTAGCCAAGAGTTGAGGGTTTTGTCTTTAAAATGGCTATTGTTTGGAGAAGTAGATGGATTTAGATACATTTTAGAGGTTGAGCCCACAGAACTTTGTGTGTGTGTGGCCTAGAATTGGGACAGAGAACAAGTGAGGATATCAAAGATGATTCCTAGATTTTTAGTTTGAGCAAATGGCTGGTTGATGGTGTCATCCACTGAGAAAGAGAAGACGGGAGGAGGCACAGTTTTGGGAGAGAAATCAAGAGTTTTGGGGGGGTCTTGAAGTGTCTGATGCTTATTAGACCTCGAGTGGAGATGTTGAATAGGCCGCTGGAATTCAAGTCTGTAGTTTTGGGGTGGAAGAGGACAGTTAGGCCTGGAAATACAAATTTTGGAGTCATTGGATTCAATATATGATTTTTTTTTTTCACATCACCAAGCAATTCTTCAACACTAGCCAGGTGTCCTGCAATTCAATTCAATTCTTACACTGTCTCTATGGAGTTAAGGGTTCAGTCCCACAGGGCTGCCCCACCCCATCCCACCCCCACTTCAGAGGGCAATTGCAAGTTCAAGTTGTCACCTATGCTTCTGACTGATGGGCTATAGATCACAGGTTCCCAACACTCTCTCCTTGGGTTCTGGGGGCACCAGGCCCAGCTGGTTTGAGGTCGGGCTGTGATCCAGGCTCCTGGCTAGGAATGGACCTGGATTTAGAATGTTACATGAGTGTAGTATGGCACCTGCACCTAAAATATGTAAACATACTTCAGTTTATTGTGTCGCACATGTGTAGCTGAGGCCACTATTGTACTCCGTTATGTGTGGAGCCATGCCGTCCCCAGGAGAGCAGAAGGGGAGCACAAGGAGTGTGCGTAGTACCGCACCCCCCCCGCCCCATAGACTGCACTTCCCCCTCAGAAGCGTGCTCCCGCAGTCAACTGGGGGCCTGCCCTCTCGCTCTCATGTCGGCCTTTTGTGCATTCTTCCAACTGGGCATCTCACCATCGAACCTTCCCTTTTCGATCAGCTCGGCGCTGACAGGTTCCATTAGTTTGCTAGAACTGCTCACAAGTGTTTTACTTCCTAGTTTGCCAGTTTATTTTAAAAGAATATAACTTGAAAACAGCCACATAGAAGACATGCATAAGGTAAGGTACGTGGGAAAGGGCGTAGAGCTTCCGCACCCCCTCCAGGGGACCCCCATATCTCCGGTGTCCGCCAGCACAGACTCTCTCCAAACCCCATCCTTCTGGCTTTTTATGGAGGCTTCATTACATAGGCCTCTCGGGAGGTCTATAGGTGGAATCTAAGTTCTAACCCTCTAATCACAGGGTTGGTTTCCCCGGCAACCAGCTTCCAACCTTACCTAGGGGCTTTCTGAAAGTCCCTCATTAGCATAATAAAAAACACCTTTTATCACTGGTCTCCTCTCTTAGGAAATTCCAAGAGTTTTAGGAGCTCTGTGCCAAGGTAGACCAAGTATATATTTCTTATTATAAATCACAATATCACATTGGCAACACATGATATTTAAATTTATGGGGTTGCGTAAGCTCATGTCAGAAGAGACTGCACAGAGTTCTCTCCCTAATTTTATGGCTCATAAAAACTGTGTCCCAAGTTTTCACAGCCAATCAACAAAAGAAGGAGCATTAGAATCAAAGCCTAATTCCTGAATGGGGTGACCACTGAAGGACTGTGGCATGTGTGACTTTCAGTGCTAAAACCGTGAAAGTCCCAGGCAACTGGAACAAGTTGGTCACCTTATCCTGGGCCAGTGATCTAGCCATTTTCTCCTTTGGTGATGGCAGCTGAGACGGAAGTGATTGCCGTCAATGACTTGGTTTATTCTTGTCTTCAAAAGAAAATTGTTTTCATTCTGTTCGATTTTTTTCTGTCAATGAAATATTATGTTCATTTTGAAGGAGATTTAGCTTTTCCTGAGAGGAAATTATGGAGCGGCAATTACCATGTCTTCCTGCTCCCCCTGGAATAATCAGAGCAGGAAAGACAGTCATCCTGATGGTACCACAGAATCCGTCCTCAAGACAATGTTGAAATCTAAGCTGGCAGGAGAGGAGCAGCAGGAGAGAATGAAGCTCCTCAGACGGAGCTCAGCCTCTCCCCACCGCAGCGACTCCTGACTCTTCTGCTGATAGTGCTGCCACACCCCTTTTCTCTTTGCCTTTATCTCTCCCTTCCTAGTGCCACTCCTTAGCTCTATAAACTTGTCCTCAACAATGAGCCTGGCATCTATCTCATCGTCAATGGCCCACTCTCCACCAAACTGCTCAAAACAGAAACTCTGGAGTTACCCTGGGCTACTTCCTCTCCTTCAGTTATCAATCCTGCCTCATCCACTTTCCAACCGTCTCTCACATCTATCTTTTTTGCTCATGTCTCACAACCACCACCGTCACCCAAACCACCTCACCTCCTGGATTTCTGCAGAAGTCTCCTTACCCCTCTGCCTCCTGACTTGTCTCTCATCCAGACTCCACACAACTGACAAAATGGCCTTTCTAAAATGTAAATATGATCATAGCATTTGCTGCCCACAAAATGTAGACTCCAATAAGCCTGGTTTACTAACTGTCTGTTTCGAAATCTGGCTCCTTCTGTCACTTATAGTCAGTTTCTACATTCAAATCAGAATTTTTTTTTTGTATCTTCTCATTGGGAAAGTAGGAGATCCCCTTATATTTTAGAATGCTTTATTCATGGCAGTGATTCACTGGATGCATTTAAGGAAACATCCTTCATCTTCTCTCTGCGGGTATTCCTGGCTTCAGCCTCTCTCCCCCGAGTCCCGTCCCTGCACAGCGAGTCTTCCAAAGGGGGGGGGGGGCTGTTGTGTATCAAGGAGTATCAGGGACCTCAGTGGAATTCTTGCTGCAACTTTCAGTCCAGGCAAGTTATTTAATCTGACTGAGCCTCATTTGCCTAATCTGTAAAATGAGGGCACTTGATAAACATTAATTAAATCTGAACCTTTTTGTTCTAAATTTTCAGTAGCCCTCATTGCCTGACTTAAGAATCAATTGTTGGATGGAAAAAGGGAAGGGGATTAAGAAGTACAAACTTCCAGTTATAAAATAAGTTACAGGAGTGTAATGTACAGCATAGGGAATAGAATCAATAACAAAAGGCGGGGGTGGGGGGGACGGTTTCTCAGTCTGGCAGATTCTAAAAGCCCTGCCCTGTCTTTGCAGCTCTAACCAACTTGCACATATTTTGTGCTTCAAATCAGGCTACTTAACACTTTCTGAATGCCCACCGCAGGTTCTGCCTTCAGCACAAATCTCCACTGGAGAGCATCCTCTCTCCACTGCTGTTGGAATCGTATTCCTCTTTTAAGGGTCAGTTCCAGTGCTACCTCAGTCCTCAATGAAAATTTCTTAATCCTCTTAACCAAATGTAATCTCTCCCTCCCTTCTTGCCCCAGCCACCTCCCCTTCCCCCCCCCCCGCCCCCGCTTCTGGTACCAGTCTATCCACATTATAGTTATATCTGTGTTATAGATGTTCTTGTGCTTGTCTGTAAAGGGATTAGGATACTTCTCTTTACTGTAAGGGTCTTAGCTTCATGGAACATACAATGTTGAGCATTCTGTATGCTCAGCAAATGTTTATTAGATTGAAGCACTCACGAGACATAAGATATTAGCAAAGTCCATGACCTAGACGTTTAATTAGGAATCCATTAATGTACTTATTCATTTATCAAGCATTTACTGAGTGCTTTTTAAGTCCTGGGATATAGAGAGAATTTTAGACAGAGTTTGAAGTCTGAATGACCTCATAGCATAATGAGACAGCTGAAATATAATATGCTAAATACATAATAGGAAATTGGCATATAAATAAACATGAGTATAAGTACTTTATTAGTACTGACTATAATGAAATGCCTTAAAACATTCTATTTTAGTCTTTGTAAAATCCAAACATTTAAATACACCCAGCCATATTAGCTTAGAAAAAGGAATGAGGAATTCTTAGTTGTTGAATGCCTATGAAGTTATAGGCAATGTAGATACATTACCTCACCATCAGAGATACTGTGAAATATTATATTATCCCCATTTTATAGATGAGGAAACTTAAGGTAAGAGCTGTTACATACCTTGGGTAAGGTCATACAGTTAGAAGTTCTTAGCCAGTTTTTAAACCCAGGACTCTGTTATCAACTGGCCTGTGATCTCAGCCTTCCAGACAACACTAGGACAGCTACCTGAGGGCCTGTGGATAGCCTATAGCCTGTACTTTGCACAGGTATCTATTCCAGGAACTTGAACTATTGACACAGAACCGTGTGAATTTGCCTCTTGGCCAGAGGACCTAGACATCAAAGGAAGGAGGGATATTTGGCCTGGAGATGATAAGATCTAGATGAATCATTCAACCAGGAAAGTAAAATATCCCAGATGACAACTCAGGAAAGAATGGCCATTTTAAAGCCTGACCACAGTGCCCTCCCTGAAGTCCTGCCTCTAAAAACTCTACCTCTTTTGAAGCTCCACCTCAGGCTCTCAAAAGGAGTAAAAGGTCCGTTCCTGGTCTATGTTTTTCTCTACTAACCTCAGCTTCCGCCCAACTGTTAGAACAAGGAAATGCAGGGAAACTAAGCCTGGGATGATCAGTTTGAAGTCCCGTGAAGAGGAATACCATGCTGCGATTCTAAAGGATTTAGAAAGAACTAAAGCAGCTAAACATCCTCAAGACTTTGTGGAAAGATTATGAAGATGGCTTTTTGGGAAGAAAAAAAAAAGTAAAAATTTCTAAAACAGATGTCTTCACCATAAAATAGACAGAAATTATATGATGTGAAAATGTTTTCACATCTGTGTACAAAGAAGTGAGGAGGTGAAGAGCAGACTGTATTTTTCTGTCCTTCCCTACGACCTCTTAATGCCGCTGAAGCTTTGCTTTCCATGGCCGGGAGGAGCAGAGCAGTGGCTGGGCGGGCCACGTGGAAAAGGGTGAGGAGTGTGTCTTATAGTGCAGCTGGTACGAACATCTGTCCAAATTTAGGCGTTCAAGAAATGTAACAAAATTTTTTTGAGTTCTACTCTCTACTACAGTTTAGTGTTCACTCATGTAAGTGAAAGAAAGGTAATCTCAGTCTAGGTGTTACAGCTGCGCGCCATCAATGCCAAAGCGCAGGGGCCTATGGGAGCGCGCCTGTGAACTTGGGGCTGCGCGATGCCTCAGCCCAGCCTGCAAGGTCCCTTCTTACCCAGTGGTTCTCTCATGCTCTCTTGGGTGCACAAGAAACATTTCATGGCACCTAAACCATGCTGGGTGCAGGAAAACAATTCTGTGCTGCTAAGACATTAAGCGTTTCTGTGTAGCTTGGGGGCCTGTAAGGTGATTCCACTGCTCTGTGCAAGGCTGTGCTCAGTAGCTTCGGTGGGTCTCAGCTCGGACAGACCATGCTGCCTCTTCTCTGTCACTGTCTTCCCTGCCTTCTGGGGGCTAGCTTGGAAAAGAACCCCTCATCTCTTTGCTGTCTGTCTCCAATCCTACAAATCTATCTAAAGGTCCTCCCTTTCTCTCAGGACTGCACCTTTAAAACTTATAAGCTGGGAAGATGCTGTCTGACTGAAGGGGTGAGGGAGGTCGTGGGGTATCAGAAGGTAGGTCCTATTCCAAAATGGACTCATAGCTTTCTGTTTTGTTGTTGAGTCTAAATAATCCCCTCTTCTAAAATCAAGCAAATGAAAAAGTGTTTTTTTTTCAATTACAGTAATATATTTCAAAATATTTATAGCCTAATTTATTTAATTTTTATGATCTATAGTATTTCTAACAGTTACAGATACTTGATTCCTCTCCGAGAAATGAAGATGCTTTGAGTTGTTGGGATATTTTATGTTGAGGTATTGGGTGGAGTGACAACTTGCCACGTGAGAATACAAACTCAGACAGTGCACCTTTGACTTGCATGCTAAGACGGGGCGAATGGCTATAACTTGGCTTGCATACCTGAATGTCAGCCCTTTCTTGCCCCTGGCTCGGGCGTGATGCCTTCTGAGAGAACAGAAGACTACAGCCCTGTGACTTTAATCTGATTAACACACTTGGCTGTTCAAGAAAGCAAATCAGGTGATTCCAGGTGATGTGAGGGCAATTAGGAGACCCTCCCTGCTCCAGACATTTTCTTCACCACTCTGTTTTTTGTTTCCTCAGAATTACTTCTTGGTTTAGAAGACATAAATCGGAGGATGCTGCCTTTACTTCGCGTGGAGAGAAAGCCCTTCCAAATACTTTTTGTCTCTTCTTGGCACCTGCAGACTGAAGGGCAGTCAAAGGAACTGGGACGCTGGCAGAGTGTTCTCTGTTCCTTCAGAAAGAGTCTTCTTGTTTCTCTTCCCTTTTCCCATAATAATTCCTCTTCTAAGTTGTCATTGCCTAATGTCTCCATACTGCAGAGCTGTCTCACCACAAGGATCTTTGACTTCTATATATTCTAACATATTTGGAAGACCCTGAGAAAGAAGCTGACATGTGAGAAACGTCGGTGCTTTCTTACTTCTAAGGAGTCATGCATGGCAAAATGTTTTGTTTATTTATCTGTTTTGTTCAACTCAATGCATCCAAAGTTGGTAGAACTTGTTTGCTCTCTGTTCCTTCTTGGTACATTTTAGTTACAAACAGGGGCATAATTTCCTTAGCTTTTATTAAGTCTTTCAGAAACATGGTTGTTGAAAATGCTGAATATATTTTCTACTTTTCATTGGGAAGTGATTTCTGACTTGCCCCAGTTTTAACGTACATTTGCCCCTGGTGCTTCCAAATTGAGCTGCTAGACCACACTGGGCTGTGTTCAGTAGAAGCACTGGGGCTCTGGGGATTACACAAAAGGCTGAAAATTCTCTTATTCTCTTGCCAGGTTCTCCGTTTACAGCTGAGGCAACCTGCAGAAAATAGTTTGCATCTATGTGCTTGGTATCCTACTCTGGATCCAAGTTGGAGAAAATAATGCCGATTGCATTTCTAGCAGCAGCAAACAAAATTGGAAGTAAAGCTCTTTTGATATAAGTGTCAAAATAATTTTTATCTTAATTAATGTGTTGCCACACATTAGTCATACATAATTTTGGCTCTGTAATAATTTGTTCATTCTCCAACCTTCACATTTAACATTAAGTTGAGAGTAGAGATTTTTAACCTTTGCTATACAATAATCTGGGGACCTTTAAAAAATAATTAAACCCACCTCAATTTCAGAGATTCTGATGTAACTGGGTTAGAGTGGGGCCAAAGTGTACTTTAAAAAAAGTCTCCAGATGACAATGGACTGAAGCTAGGGTTGAGAGCCACTGAGGGAGAAGAAGAAACAAAGGCTTTGGAGTTAGACAGGCTTTGGTTCAAATCCTGGCTCTACCACTTACTTGACTTGGGGTGAATTACTTAAAGAGTTTAGATCTAAATTTCCTTCTCTGTCAAAAGGAAGATGAGGTAGAGTTTAATGGGCTTGTATTAAAGATTAAGCGAGGCAACTAACATATGTAAAATATGAAATTGGCACAGAATGAGTATATTAGAAATTATTTGTGCTCTTTTGCCCTTTTATATTTGATCATTTTTAACAGATTCAAGTTATAATGCTGTAGCGAAAAGGGCAAACCCTATAGATCTGCTGTTTAGACTGGAAGTAAAGGAAGATTTGGGATGATCAGGGCAAACAAGAAGGGAAGGAAACCCCAAATCTCAGTTTGCTCTCTGGATGGACAATCATAAAAGGGTTGCATATCACAGCTCCACAATCACAGCTCTCAGAATATTCTGGATCTTTTTTATTTTTTACTTTTTTAGGGGTTGTATAGTTTATTTTTATTTTTTGCTAGAACTAGTAATATTTATTAATTTTAATTTTGGGGTCTTTTTTAAATTCAATCTTGTAACACCATATTATAGAATCTCTATTTTATATTAAACATTTAACTAACTTGTTCTGAGGTGTTTTTAGATATCATAAATTATGTGGATTTGTTCTCTATGTATTTTTTATTTGCTTGTTCTCTATTGGTGGTCGTCAGTAGTGTCAGGGTGAGGGAGAATTCCCCACCCCCCACTTCTTTAGTTTTTACAGCTGGACTAATAATAAATAATAAAAATTGACACAAGACTAGGTTAACAAGAGGAGGAAAAACCATTTAATACATGCACATGGGAGAATTACAATATGATGCTCACATAAATGAGGCTCAAAGAAATGATCAAAGTAGGCAATTTTTCATAATTTTCACACAAAGAAACAATCAACTTTTGAGAAATTGAGGGGACAAAAAAAGCCAGTGCTCATTAGAAAGGATTCCAAGCAAGAGTCAGGTGTAGGGAGTGATTAGTTGAGGTGTTACAAGGTTAGTTTATGCAGGCATTTTGGACTCTGGATTGTATATCTCCTGTGATGAGGTTGCCTCTCAGTTCTTCAGAAGTGGGGAAGGCACCTATCATGGAGATTTGTTACCTGCTTTCAGGGACAGAGGAAAGTCAGAGAGCTCACTGGCTCCTGCTCCTTCTCAGGTGATTTTATTTTGAAATAGCCAGGGTGCCATTGTGGGATATCTTGGGACCGTCTGACCTGAGGCCCCAACAATAGAAAGTATACAAATTTAAAGAACAGAACAATATTTGAAAATACCAAGTAGAACAAAATGATGTTCATTCTTTTATTTTGGCAAAAGATAATCTACCCAAGATACTCCACCTATTCCTCTAAACTCTTGTTTTGTCCACTTATGGAGAAATAGCTCTGAGATTGCTCCCTATATATCTGGAAATGAAAGCTGTGAAGGGAGAGTATGCCACCTGGGCCATCAGTAAACAACAAAAGCCGTGCTCACCAGAACATGACTCATGCTTCTCGTTACTTCCTGAGGACTCAACGTAACCTCTGGCTATGAACTTGAGATGCCACGGAGGCAGGGAGGAACAAAAACTGCAAAGGGCAGAGGAGTGAGTAAGGGTAGGTTTGGGGAGAGAAGTGGAAAAGAGAATGATCCTAGGCTTGAGATAAATCGGGTAATGTGGAGCACAGCCCAGCTGGCTGTTTCGCTGGAAATTAGATGAGCAGAGAGTCAAACAGTTTGGTGATTCTGAGTCAGATCTTTTCCTGCTCAGCACCAAAGAACGAGGAGCTCGCCTGGCACGGAGGATGACTCATTGCCTTGCTTTCCCTCCCCCTTATTAGAGGATATAAATATTAGGTACCACAATGGAGATAAAAATCATGTAGCTAGATGACAACCTGGGTCATTGAGTCTAGACTTTGTCTCTCGGCAGAGCAATGCTCAACTCATAAGTAAATCCTCAATTCGTATTTTTTAAAAGAAAAGAAGTTAAAACTTTCTTATAAAAGCCATGTACATACAAGTATATATGTTATGTCATAGAGTGCGGTCTAAGGGCTGGGGCTCAGGAGAAGGAAGGGTGGATATTCAAATCCCAGCTCCTCAGTTGCTAGCTATGTTACTATCGTACTAAGACTTGGTTTCTTCATCTTCGGAATGAGAGTAACAACAGTACAAATAGACATCATAGATTTGATGTGAAGACCAAGTGTTGGTGTTGGCCACAAAGCGGTCACTCCAGGTGAGCTACTGACATTAAAAATGGGGGTGGAGGACGGAATGACCTACTTAGAATCGATGACATATGGTCTGCAAAGCACTTTGAACAGTGTCTGGCAGTAGTAGGTGCTGATTACGCCTCAGCCATTATCATCAATGGCATTGTCCTCCTCTTCATTATCACCATGGTAGCCTAGATGTCATTATCTATGATGATGTTTGGTCTCATGTTATTTTTGTGACACTTTCTTTCTTTTTCCTTTAATTGCCAGTGAATTTCTTCTAACATATATGATATTTATTCCATTATTTCTCAAAATGACTCAAAAGAGTATAAATCAGCTCCACATGACCACGAAACAATACCAAATTCATGGTAAATATTCAATATATGTTTGCTCATTAATTCAAGATGTTATCTCTATACACAGTTACTTATTATATTCATGGTCTGACAATGGGACAGAACATTTAGAATTGGCACTTCCCAAAATCATCTTGTTTACATTCTGTGCTATAGAAATTTGTTGGATTTGACTAAGCTTTGTCATCGAAAATTGCTTCCTAATCAAATTCTGGCCTAGGAACCCCATAACATGACTCCACTTAGAGATGGAATGGGTCTCTCCTTGAGGAGAGTCCTGCTAGCTTCCTCGGTGGCGCAATAGCTTTCCTCTTGCTTATCTGCTTTCTAGAACATATGCTTTTGAACAGCATCCCTGCCTGCCAGTATTCCAGAGCCGCATGAAGAGCGAGTAGCAAACATCTGATCTTTTGCTTCTATTAAGCCCCACTAAGAAAAGGGATATTTACTGGTCATTGGCTGAAGAATATATTCTTCACTTTTCTAAATACTCTAAATCAAAGGTCCCCAACACCTGGGTCGTGGGCCAGTATCAGTCTGTGGCCTGTTAGGAACCAGGCTACACGGCAGGAGGTGAGTGGTGGGTAAGCAAGCTAAGCTTCAACTGTATTTGCAGCGGCTCCCCAGGGCTAGCATCACTGCCTCAGCTCCACCTCAGGTCATCGGGCATTAGATTCTCATAGGAGCACCGGTCCCTGGTATCAAAAAGGTTGGAAGCTGCTACTAGAGTTGTATCACATTGAGTCCAAGGCTATCTATGAATATTAATAGCTGATGTTTATAGAACACTAACTAGTACCAAGTACTATGTAAATACTCTATGTTTATTATCTCACTTAATTATCAAAATAATTCTTTAAGGGAGAGTCTTGTTATTCCGCTGTAGTTGACACTGTGGATTGGCCACTCAAACATAATTTAAATATCTTTCCTCCTTCTTCATGACTGAAATGCTGATGTGAGGATGAGGGTGCAGCAGCCATTTTGCAAACATGAAGCGACGAGCATGAAAACAGAGGCCTTCATGCTAAGGATGTCAAAGCAGAAAGACAGAGAGAGCCTGGACCCAGACAACATTGACAAACAACTACATTGGGCCTGGATGGCTGAACCCTGGACTTGTTATTATATCAGAAAAATAAGCCTCTCAGTAACTGATAAATTTTTTTGTTCTTTGAGCCAAACACATTTTTAATCAATGCATCTCATTTCATGAATAAGGTAACTAAATCTCAGTGAGTTTGCATAACTTTTTTTCAAAGTCATGCATCTGGTAAGTATCAGAGACAAATCTGCCCAACACCAATGCACGTGCTCTTAACCACAAAAGCAATCGCACTGGCCTCTCTCATCATTGTATTTCCATCAGTTTACCATGGCTCATTTTTTCCAAACCATGTGTCAGAAAATTTGGAGATTATTCATAGGTGAACCTCAGAAGAAAAACTTCTGTACATCGTATAGTCCTTTCCCCCACCTCCCCACAATTTACATCAATATTTCAGAATTTCCCTGAAATCCTGCAACAAAACCCGCTGACTTTGACTAAATCAGTGGTTCACAAATTTATTTGAACATGGAACACATTTTTTTTAAGTGACATTCTTAGTAATTTCTGTCAGAACATTACTCTTTAGAACACCAGTTTGATGAAGAGTTATTTCTTCAGCTTTGGTCTAGAGTGAAAGAAAGTGAGTCACAAACAATTTGCTACTTTGTGAGTATTGTGTAGGATTTTTTCCACTGTGCCACTCAGAGCCCCATATAAAGTCTCAAATGATAAATTTTGTTGGGAATTTGGTGTCAGGACAGTGTGCACCTCCTGAGGAAGCTGTCTGCTTCCTTTCTTCTAATAATGAGAATTACGTAACTTCCTGTGCCTTCTCTTTTGCTTTGGCTTTCCGGAAGCTCAGAGACAAACAGGAAACAACAATTATCTGCTCAGGTTCCTGGGTTTTATGTGCTTATATTTTCTTTTATCTGATTTCCAATTTCCTTATTATTTTTCTTGGTCTCGATTCTGTCATTTAATTTTATTGGTATTGTTCTGTATGTTCTTATGAGAGATACTCTATTCTAGAGGAATGGGTGGAGTATAAACAGACTAATTCAACAAAAATAAAGACTATCCTGAAAAAACGTAAGCCACGTGGCCTCCTTATCAACATGATTTTACCTGTGGTATTTCATCAAAAAATCAATTTATTAATACTGTAAAACTTGAAATTATGTCTTATAAATGTTTAATAAAAGAAGGGAAGTAAATCTTCAAAGAGGGATATATTCTTGGAGATGAAACATAAATGCCTTTACTTTTATTTGGATATGTTCTAATATAAATTAAAATTTTATTGAAATTAATTCTATTTCTCTAGATTACTGAGCTACATCAATGTCCATACCACCAAATTAGATAACCAAATTAATCACAACCTTGCAGAAAAAATAAAATTAAGAAAGATAGACATGCCTTGTGATATATACCTACTTCAGAAACTTAATTATTTAACCATGGTTGGATAACCATTACTTCCTTAAGAAGGAAGAATTTGCTATAATTGTCAACATAAGAGGAGCAATAAGTTATTTATGAAGCTGATGACTTACGCATTTCATTAAAGGGGCAACCTGATAAGCCCCAGATCAATAAACAAATGTTAACTAAGGGCATGCTGTGGAATTAGTAAGAGATACAACGAAATATGATACAGATGTTTACTCCTCAGCTGTTGAGGGGAGATGACCCAGGTGTTGAGAGCAGCTGGGAGAGGCAGTTCAGAATGTTATGTGCAGCCACAGTTTTCAAACGAACTCCTATAGAGCCGCTTTCAGATATCATCAAATTTATTGATAACTTTTAGTGTTTTTGAATGGTATACCTTAGATCTTTAAAGCATTAAATTCTGGGCTTCAATCCAAGGCATGGGGACTGCTTAGATAAATTTCATGTGTAAGGATAACATTGAAATAATAACATTTACTTCTTTCACCCTATTATTTCAGGCAGCAAGAAGGTGTCCTCTTCACCGTTCTTAGTAAAGTGTTGTTACTATATAAATGCAAAGAAACAAAAGGAGTTCAATTTTAGCTTTTTTGTTTCAATGTAGACCTTTGAAATGCACAGCAGAGAAAATAGCTTGAGAGAAAAGGGTTTTCAAAAACATCCTTGTTAATCTTGTTAACCTTGTTAGAATTTGGCTGCATAAAACAGAAAGTAAAAAGGCTTACATAAAGAAATGTATTTCTTTTTCCTGAAAAAGAAGTCTGGTAGTACAGAGTTAGTATTGTCATCAGATACTCAGACTCCATCTGCATTTCGGTTCCCTCCTAGTACTCTTCTATAGCTGCAGGACGACTTTCTGGTATGACATGGTTGCCAGAGCTCTCATCATTAAATTCACATCTGAGGAACTAGGAAAAGGCAAAGAGTATCCCTTCCTGCTGAGTTAGACCACTTATGCAGCCATCACAGAAGTACCATACAGCACTTATGTTTATATTTTATTTGCCAGAATTTAGTCAGATGGCTATGCTAGCTGCAAGGGAGCCCAGAGGTAGACTCTTTTGTAGGGCATACAGCTGACCTTAATAAAATCAGCACTCTATTTCTAAAATAGAATGGGTTAATGGATATAGGGTTGCAAAGAGCAGTCTCTGCCACATCTCTGAAGAACTCAAGGTATAAAGTTGATATCATAAATATAGAGAATGGTCCTTGATTAGGCGAGAGCAAGTTTTTTCACCCCAGATGCAATAAACATTCTTTGGACTGGGTGATGAGGAGAGTAACAGAGAGGAAGTGAAAAGCAAATTGATATCCTGGGTTCCCAAGCAGGTTCCTGTGCTCTAATATTTATCACTAGGTCCTCCAGAGAAAACTCAGACAAAATCCATTCTGTGCCTTGCTCTTTGGTGAAGACCTGAAAGGTGACAAGCCCCATGGAATTGCCCCAGACCTGTGTGGTGAGATGTCCATAAAAGAAAGGCAGCCTCACATATCTAGGCTGGCAGAGCCTGAGACAACTGTATGAAATAGCCTATGGCGCTAGAGTAGTAAGGAAGAGCATACGAAGTGGAAGTTCTCACTCCATTCTGAGGGGCTCAAAAGTAGCTGAGAGAGGCCAGTAGGCCTAAAGATGCTTTGAGATTGAGATGAGAAGGATGCCGGGTGACCTTCCCGGGCCAGCTACCAGAGACCAGATGGAGAACCCAGATGTCCTAGAAATTTCCTGTGGGGATGATGTACATCTCCACATGTCTCCTCCTCCTCCAACACTTGAGTTCTGTGAACGCTCCCTGGAATTTTGACATAATCTAGGGAATGGTCGAGGGGTGAAAAACTTGAACTGACCAAAAAGATAATCCTGATTTGAATAGGAAAACTCTAATTTTACTGAGTTTTCTTTCAAATGGCTAGGATTAAGTTATACAACCAGGCAAAATGGGGGTTTGAGATTAAAATTAAATTCGGTTATACCAAAGAAAAATTGTTTTTTGGTATAACTGAATGGATGACTTGTAACAATTCATCTGCAACACATGCTTTCTGAGTCTCACTCTCAAGTCATTCAGCTCAGAATTTTGGCACCTCTTTTCTTTAATGGCGTATGAAAAATACTGACAAATGAGAATTTTGCTGTTTCAACTAAAGTTATTTTGAGTGAGCAGAATTTCACTGTCACATTGCTTCAATAATCCTGTACCTCATATCCATGACTCACAAACACCCTCCCCACTCCCTGCCAAGAAGCACCTACACAGATGGCCTAAGATGTATTTCCCAAACTTTAGCTGCATCTAAGGTGAACATTTGTCCTTCCTAACCCAGAGCTTTTCAAGTTTTAGCAATGAAAGTCCCATGTCCCAAGAATCCTTTCAATAATCCCAAGCAAACCAGGACGGTTGGTCAAGTTTGCTACATCAGAGTCACCTGGAAAGCTTGTTAAGCACAGATTTTTGGACTCCACCCAAGACCTTCTAATTCAGTAGGGGTTGGGATGGAACCCCAAGATTTCTTTTTACAACAAAGTCCCAGAGAATTTGATGCTGCCAGTCTATAGACCATGTTGTACTGGCCTGAGAGACTAGTCACAATTCCCCCCACTCTATACTAACATAATAAAGCAATACATTGATCCATATATTTAATCAATGACAAATTCATGGCAAAAGCTTTGACCAAGATCTTAAATCTTTCTGCTTTGTTTGTTCGTTTGTTTGTTTTTTGTTTCATTTTGTTTTCATAGCAATTCCCGACCTGGTCAGCTCTGCATGGCTGAACTAGAGCTCATTCCTCGGGGCTTAGCCTACTACCTGTCCCTCCAGCTTTTCTAGAACTTCTACAAGCACTTAATGTTTTATATTAAATCTCTTTCTGCTAAATCTAGTGGAAGAGTGTCCTGTTATCTGTAATTGAATCCTAAATGATAAATCGTATGACCATTGAACACAGATTTGAGAAACAATAAAGAAAAGGAGAAAGGGGAAAAGAGGAGAAGGAAAAGCAGCGATTTCTTGAGTGCAAAACTTGCCTAGGCAAAGATGCCCCTGCACACCTCAGCCATTTACGAGCAAAACACACACTCGGCCATAGAAAACCATATCAATATATTCCTGAATAATTGTCAGTGGAGAAATGACATCATTCCTTCTCTCAATCAGAACAATAAACCTAGCTCTAACTCTGCATATAACAAAAGTAAAATCTGTTTCTCTAACAGATGGAAATGAACAGGTTTGCACCATGGAATCTTTCTGTTGTCTAACTAGTCTCCCCCAGGACAATATCTTACTCTAGAAGATTATGAATCTGAACACTGAACACAACAAAGTCTCCTGAGCCTAGTGATCGCCAGAGACAGGAACCGAGTCCGCCATACTAAGAGGTTTAAACACAATTAGAAGAAAAAAGTCTCCACAAATCTCACACATCTCCAAAGAAATCAACTTCAGAGCCATTCCTTTTGAACATTTACTTAAGCCTTAAAAAAGCAATGCATCATGTAAGGTAGAAAGGAGAAAGAGATGGCAGGCACACTCTCAACTATAAGGCACTGATTTGCTAAATCAAGCATGGAGGGGGAAAACTAAACCGTGAAATCTCAATGTAGATGGTCCTTAATATTAACTCAAATATGCAAATTAAATACTTGAAATTGGCTTATGCATGTATAAGACTCTAGTGTTAGATATTAAAGGTAATATTTCTCCCAATGAAGCAGCACTTTTTCTAGGACTCGGCAGTGTATTCAGCAGTGGCATCGACACACCCAGGAAAGTACTGAGCATCTTTATTTTATTTTATTATTTTATTTTACTTTATTTTGTTTAAAAGGAAATGATCACCACAGTCAGGTTAGTTAACACCTCCATCACATCACATAATTATCATCTTTTATATGTGTGGCGAGAATGCTTAAGATCTACTTTCTTAAGTTTTTCAAGTTTAATATACAGTACTGTAACTGCAGGCACCAGGCTGCATATTAGAACCCAGAAGTACTGCACATGGCAGAACCCTGATTGTCCAACACTGTTTTAGACACCTTATACCACCATATTTGATTCATTTAAAATTTATTTTCTCGCTGGCAACATAATTTCAATTGTCCCTCTTTATGTAAATTTGATTATCATTCTGGAAGGTCCCTTTCTTATAATGCCTTTTTTCCCCCTATCAAAACATGACTTTTTATCCCAATAGAAACTTTTCACCCATTGGGCAATATACAAGGTATAAAATCATCATCTGTTGCAGTTTTTACATTTTTCCTTCTTTTCTCATCTGCTGCACTTGCAATGAACTTACTGTAATAATTTCACCCAATTATTGGGAGGCACTTTATCTACAACAACTCTTCAAGTTATGGGGTAAGAGCAAAAGCACAGTTGAGAGTGTAATGACTGCTTTCTATTCTTGTCTATCTCAAATCCTTTCTCAACAAACACAGCAAGCAGGGCCTTTGCAAAATTTAAACCCGAGCATGTCTCTCCCTGATTAATATCCCTTAATCATTTCCCATTATACTCAGAATAAAAACAGCCTCCTGCCCAGGGCCCACAACAGCAGGCCTCAGGTCTAGAGTTTTATATAAGTTAATGAATGTAAAACTCTTAGAACAGTGCTGGTGCATAGTAAGCGCTCAGTAAATCTTAGCTGTTCGTCCCCTTCCCTCCTTCTCACTGTTATATGACAAGATTCTCTGCAATCTGTCCCTTGTCTCATTCTTTGCTTTTAGCTACCTTCTCCCCCTTTTTTTTTTTTTTTTTTTTTTGGCAAGCAGCATTCACATCCGCCATCTTTCAGTTACTTGAGTACATGGAGCGTTTTTCCATTTCAGAACCTTCCCTCAGACTGTTCGCTCCCTTTTTGTCTAGGTGGCTCCTTCTCATTTTTTGAGCCTAAACGGCCTCTCCTCAGAAAAGCATCTTTTTCTGCTGATCTAAATTGTACCTTCCTCTTTCATTATTCTCTCACAGCACCAGGTTCTTTTCTTTCAGCCTCCTAAGCACAATTTGTAATTGATACGTATTTGTTTTTATATCTTTAGTGTCTCTCTTCCCATTAGCGTTTGAACCTATTAGGGAACCTCCTTTTTGTTCTCTATTTATAATTAGCATAGGGCACAGCGTTTGGTACATAGAGAAAATTCAATTAATAATATAGAAGGAGAAAACAACATAACATAAAATAAAACCCTTCAAATATTCACTGAACATTTGCTATGTGGCTAGGCATTCTGCTAAATATTTGGCATGCATTAGCTCATCTAATCTTTCAAACATCTGTGAGGTAGATAATTATCTCCATTTCCCATTTTCAGAAAGTGAGATTCAAAGAGTTTATTTGGCCACACAGGGACTAAGTGTCAGAGTTAGGATTTGAACTGAAGCCTGTCTGGCTCCAGATCATTTGCTTTTCCTCTCACACCAAGTTGCTTCTAGTAATGGCGAGCATATGAAATTATGGCACACAATAAACAAATAATTCTGCCTCATTTATGGCATATAAAGGCTTCCCGAGTGAATGGTTCAATTATCCTCCTGGAATATGAAAAATCAAAGAAACGATTTTGCCAGCACGTGCTGAGCTTTTCCTTCGGCATGTGTTATATATTTTATCAATAAATATTCAGCAATACTCCAGAGCCTGGGGAAGCACTATATACTAATATTGCGACCTCAAAATACTGAACAGCTGTGTTTTCTGGCAGGTACCTTTTTGGCCCTGGACTTGTTATAAGTGTGAATGGAAAAGTGGTACATTTCCAAAACAACCAGAGAAAAACCTCTGCAGTACAAGCTCACTGGGAAGAAGTAATCGAGTATGAATGGACAAGGAAAAATAAGGGGGGGGGGGGGAAATCTGCTGATTCTAAATCAACTCTTCTTAGTCTTAAAATCAGTAACATCTCATTATGAACTGAATATTTCTATCTCCCCCAAATCCATATTTTAAAGCCCCAGCCTCCAATGTGATAAAATTTGGAGATGGGGCCTTTGAGAGGTAAATAAGATTAGATAAGGTCATGACACTGGAACCCTCATGATGGAATTTGTGCCCTTATAAGAGGAAATATAAGAGAGCTTCCTCTCTCTCTCTCCATGCATACACACTGAGAAAAAAACATGTGAGCACATGGCAAGGATGTGGCTGTGTGTAAACCAGGAAGAGTGCTCTCAATAGAAACTGAATCAGCCAGCACCTTGATCTTAGACTTTGCAGTTTCCAGAACTGTGAGATATAAATTTGTGTTGTTTAAGCCATCCAGTCTATAGAATTTAGTTAAGGCAACCTGAGCTGACTAATACACATTTCAAGTTATAACAGTGATCTCCCAGAGTAAAGGCTCTTTGGCTTCTATTTTATTTCCTAAATAGTGAGGTAGCCTTGAATAAAATTGAAATTAAAGAGGCAAGAAAACAAAAGACAAGCAATATTATTTAACATTTATTAAATCTTGCTAAGTACTTTACATAAATTAACTTATTTTATCCTCACACAACCATTGAGGTACACGTTATCCTTATTCCCAATAAACAGGTGAGTAAACTGAGGCACAGAAAAGTTAAGTAACTTGCAGTATGGTCTCAATAAAATTGTATTGACATCAGCAGGAGTGGTGACTGAGAACTACTGAAAATCCTCTCTTCTATAAAAGCAACAAGAATATTGGGGAAAATATCAATATCAACTTTTGCAGAACCCTAGAAATTAACCAAAGGCTTGCAGTAATTCAGGGAATATTTATTCAAGAAAAATGGCTGGATCTCAGTAAGAACGATAAGAACTTTGTGGCATTTTAACTTGCCTTATTCCCACCCCTCTCTCCCATCTCTGTAGTAGCCTTGAAAACCACTAGTCCCACAATTATGGTAGAAACCAGCAAGCACTGGAGGGGGCCAAATGACTTCTTCAAAGTCTCCTTTTCAGAGCTGTCATTATTTGACCTGTCTGGCCATTCCCTGGAAAATCCTATTTGAGGATTTGTCTTTATTTGACCTAAGACCTTACCTAGTCAGAATAAATTTGCCCCAGGAATATTTATTGAAAACAATCAGCAGCAGCAGCTTAACATCATAGATGCTTGAAGTAGCGATAACAGTTGGGGTAAGCAAAAAGTTGACCAAAAATGTTTTAAAAAATCTCTGAGAGCAACGTGTCCCTAGAGAGCTTTGAAAAGCTTCAATATAGTCCTGGGAATCTAGAAAGCCCTGAATGTGCATGGAGCTGTGCACATGCCCAGAAAAGCTCTGAGAAGGCCCTAAGATCTCATCTCTAGTTCATCTTGAGGTTCTACACAAGCAAGAAGTGGAGCCTGAGGCAGAGTTGTAAACTATGCCTGAGCATATGCCTAACATGCATACAAAACCTCTTGGCAAAGTCTGGGAGACTTACTGGTTTCAGGCATTTAAGGGAATCTGTGTTCAAGTATTAGCTGATCACTAAGTTAACCAAGCACAGACTATAGTGGCTACACATAACAAAGAATATAGACTTTACCAAATTATTTTAGAAAAGTCATTAAACAGCAATGACAACAAATCCCAGAGAGGAGAGATAATCGAATTGCTAGTGTTGCCATATTATATTATTTAAAATGTCCAACCTTCAACAACAACAAAATGACATACATGGAGGACTCATTATAAACATTCCATGAGAAAGCCCAGATGTTGACCTTACTAGACAAAGATTTTAAAACAGCTATTTTAAATATGTTCAAAGAACTAAAATCAAATACAAGAACAATTTCTTACCAAAATAGAGAATATCAATAAAGAGGTAGAAATTACCAAATATATATATTTACATAAATTCTTGAGTTGAAAAGTAAAAAACAAATGAAAAATTTACTACAGGGGTTCAACAACAAATTTGAACTAGCCAAAATAGTCAAAATGGAAATCCCAGAAGCAGAGGAGAGAGGAATAGAAAGAGTATTTGCAGAATTACTGGCTGAAAACTTCTCAAATCTGATGAAAAACATTAATCCAAGAAGCCTAATAAATTCCAAGCGAGATAAACACAAAAGAGATCCACACTTAGACACATTATAAACAAACTGTCAAAAGACAGTTTGAAAGCAGCAAGATAGAAGTGATTCATTACATACAAGGAATTTTCAACAAGATTAAAATCTAATTTCTCAGAACATAGAGAGATAATGCATTTAAAGTGGTGGAAAAAAACAACAATGGTCACTAAGAATTCTATATCCAGCAAAACTATTCTTTGAAAATGTAGAGAAATTAAGATATTCCTAGATAAACAAAAACTGAAAGAATTAGTTGCTAATAGACCTGCCCACTAAAGGGAGTCTTTCCGGCTGAAATGTACAGAAACTATAAAATAACTTGAATATACATGAAGAAATTAAGAGCACTGGTAAAGGTAACTTTATAGTTAATATAAAAAACAGTAAAGTGTAATTTGTAAACTTTTTCCCTCTTATTTGATTTAAAATACAACTACATAAGCAATAATTAAATCTATGTTAATGAACATACAATGTGCAGATATGCAATTGTATAACAAAAATAACACAAAAGAGCAGAGAAGAAACAGAACTATATGGAAACAAATTTTTTTATAGTATTGAAATTAAGTTGGTATTCATTCTAACTAGGTTATTCTAAATTAGAATGTTAATTGTAATGAGGACAACTACTATGAAAGTACCTAAAAATATGTATAGTAAAAGAAATGACAAGGAAGTTTGAATGGTACCCTAGAAAATAACTAAAAGAAAAGGAGGCAGTAAGGCAGTAATTAATAAAGGAACAAAATGATAAATAAGGCATATAGAAAACAAATAAGAAAATGTCAAATGTAAATGTTGTCATTAATTACATTACATTTAAATAAATTAAATATCCCAACCAAAAGGCAGAATAAATTTTTAAAAGTAATCTAGTTTTATGAATCTATAATGGATTTACTTTAGATTCAAAGACACGAATTGGTTGAAAGTAAAAAAAAATTGAAAAAGATATACGGACAGTCCCTGACTTAATGATTTTTTGACTTTATGATGGAGCAAAAGTGATACGCATTCAGTAGAAACTGTACTTCAAATTTAGAATTTTGAGTGGTGCAATATTCACTTGTGATGCTGGGCCATAGCAGTGAGCCCCGGCTCCCAGTCAGTTACATGATCATGAGGGTAAACATGATAATCTACAGTGTACTGTATTGCCATTTTTTGAATGTGTTTTGTGTTTTTACATTTCATCATGTCTACAAAACGCCTATGTCTCCTGCTTCTGTTGAGAAGAGCAAGACAATCACTCTTGAAATGAAACAATTGTCCAACTGTAGGCTAATGCAAGTGCTCTGAGAATGTTTAAGGTAGGCTAGGCTAAGCTATGATGTTCGGTAGGTTTGGAGTATTAAATACACTTTCAACTTAAGATATTTCCAACTTACAATGAGTTTACCAGAATGTAACCCCATCATAAGTCAAGGAGCATCTGCATTATGCAAACAGTAATTAAAAGAGAGCCCAAGTGGCTATGCTAACATTAGTCAAAATAGGCTTCAAGGCAAAAATATTACTAGAGACAAATAATGATTGGGACACCAGCTTTTCCTGGCGCATGACACTGTTTAGCTGGGTGAAGAGAGTGGAGACATTCCTGTCTGGGATCTTATTATCATATACTGTGCCCTTAGAAATGAGTTTTATCTTTGTAAGTATTTCCTTTTAATTTCTAAGTGAAACTTACATTTATTACCATTCGTACATCACTAGAGTTTTGTTAAGATTTATGATATATTAAGCCTGAACTAATCTAGTTAAAAAGGGCAGCCATGGGGTTCAGAAGGAGTAATGAGGAATGAGAAAGAAGGAGAAGAGGAAGGCTATTGTCTCCTCACCCATGTAATAATATTTGTTTGGCCCACATCATAAGGCTGTTGCAAGATCAAAGGATGCTATGTCTATGCAAATGCTTTGTATCCACAGTATACCACATGAATAAAAGAAATCATTAGTTTAGTGGGCCAGAGAAACAGTTTACCAAATTATTAGTGGTCTGAGTTACTGTTCAGTTCTCATGTATAGGATCATATCCAAATTTTCTATAAAAATTTTTGATCTTTGAAAGATTGTGTGTTATAAATTAATAATACTGTCATTACTTGGCACAAATTATCCTGCTACTGTGACTAAATGAAATGGCAACAGAAATCTAAAGTACATAATAAAACTTTCTCAATACATTGACAGAGTTTGAAATGGAACTGAGAATTGAGGCAAAAATATAAAAGCACTTTATTAACTATAAAATGCTAAATAAATGTCAGTAATTATTACCAATTGAACTAAGTAAGTTTTATTCACTTTAGCTTTTTAAAAAAATTCCCATTGAAAAATGTCAACCAATTTCCAGTTCAGCTCCATGACAGTATTTATTGATGCCATCTGCTGGAAGTTCCTGAAAAATTGATCAGGTTAAGACAAGCAAAATGATAAGCGGCTCACTACGTTGTATTTTAAGTACACATATTTTTCACATAATAAAATTAATGTAGGTAAAGTTTTCAGGCATACATTTCTTACATTAAAATTTGCTAACAACTTTTTGATGCTGATTAAATGAATGTGTTCCATGAATTGTAACATTCATTCATTCCTTAATTCATTCAACTGATATGTTTTGAGCTCTTGGTCTCTGCCAGGTCTTGTGATAAGAACTAGGGTTGGAAAGAGGCGTAGGTAACTGTCCCTGCTCACAAGGCATCAGAGTCCCCTAATTAGTGGAAAACTCCATGAGGGAAACTAAGAAAGGGACCTCCCCAATCCAGAAGGTGGTAGCCTTTTCCACAAAATGTTAAAATCTACCATCTGTACAGGGGTGGAGGAGAGAAGGAAGAATTACAGGAGAAAAATCAAACTTGAGCACTGCTTGACGCCATCAGGCAAATAAAGGCAGGATTCAAATTTTTTTAAAAAAAGCTTACTCCAATCCTGTGAAACATCACAGGTATCAAGTAATCTCCATAAACATTGAGTTAGATCTAAATTAATCTAGCCCTTTGTCTATTAAATGCAACATGAATTGCAATATAGAGTACATAGACTATGTAGACCAATATATGTATCATAAAACCCCAGCATAATTTGCCCTAAAGTGAATTCAGCTATAGCATAACTGTGATGTGTTTTCATTCCCTTTAGCAGGCTCACCCCAATCAGTTCATTAATCCCATAATTATGCAACCCTGCATTTTACATGACTAAAATTTTGGGATTCCACTTGTAGAACTTTAGGGGGATTTACAGGTATGGTTAATGAACATTGTTTTTAGACCAAACTTTAGTGCACATCAAAATCACCTGGATGGCTTTGTAAAACACAGATTTGCTGGGCCCCACTTCCAGAGTTTCTGGTTTAGGAGGTCCCGGGGCGGGTCTGATCTTTTGCTTCTCTAACAAGTTCCCAGGTGGTGCCGATGTGGCTGGTCCAGGGACCACTCTTTTAGAACCACTGCTTTACACTATGATAACATAAATTTAAAGGTAACAAAAACAAAGCACTCATTAGTTTTATAAGTATTTAAAAATCATACAACGATTTGTTCTAATTTAAAAAACAGTCCAGAGAACATTCGGGAAAAAAATGAAAATTAGAAATAATTATAGAGAATCAGATATAAATCATTTAAAATCTCAAACCCAGAAATAAGTGTTGTAAGCATTTGATAGCTTCCCTCCCGTATTTCTTTTGGTATGTGTGTATGTACACACATGTGCTTATAATTAAAATCATTCTGTATATATAATATTGTATCTGATTTTTTTCTTTTCATATTTTGTGTATGTGACCATTTTCCATAAATTTAAAAATTAGCTAATATAAGGTATGTTAATAATCAGGTTATTGCTGTGAGCAACTAGGGATCAAAGTACAAGTTATATTGCTGTTTTGCTGGGGAAGGGTCCACTGAGCTCCCCATTCCATCATTTTGGAAGTCCCGCCTCCCCCGCTTCACTTATTTTTCCCTGATTGACAGTTAGTGAGAGGAGCATGAGAGGAGCAAATGTCTTCCCTTTTTGGAAATATTCTCTTGAGTAAACAATAAGAGGGTTCACATCCTAGGATCTTTTCATCCTCTGTATCCTCAGCCTCTTTAAACACTAGTGAATAAGTAGTATTAATTTTGAATATGTTTAGTAGAGTAGGTAAGTTGTCGTTGGTGTTGGGGCTCAGGTCAACTGATTAATCATGGGATTAGCCTAATTGTTTTGGCATTCCTAAGAAACCTGGTTTTAGGTTGGCAAATAAAATTTTAAGGTGAGAGTAAAGTTTAAGGGCAGAATTATAACTTTGGAAATTTTTTAAAAATGGTTTTTAACTATGTAAGTAGCAACGTATATCATAGAAAAAAGAGCTATATCTTTTGTTCCCAAACTATTTTGATTGTTTAGGCACTCGCTCTAGTTAATAATCACTGTTGTTTTGGTCTAGATGATAATCGCTCTACTTTTGGTTAAATTCTAACTCTTTTTATTTCTTTTCCAAAATCGCTTACTGGTTAAGAACTTTAACTCGGAGTCGGAGTCGAGTCAGAAACACTCCAGGTGTTTCAAAGAGGGGAGTTCAGAGAGGGGATAGTTACATAAGTGTTGGGAGGGCCGAAGGGGCCAAAGGGGGCCAGTGAGATAACTGAGCGGTTAGTAACTGCAGGAATTTGCTACCGCCCCAAGGCTGAAGAGGGAAAAAGGAGGGAAAAAAAAGAAGAAGAAAGCGATGTTACCATGTCCATCAGGCATTTGTCACTGTCACTGCTGAGACTCACTATTGTTGCCAGAAACACCGACACACACTCGGGTCCAACGCTGCAATAGCTGCCATGCGCTGTCTAGCAGCAGCTCTGGCCCACTGCCACACAACGTTTCTTGAATCTGATATAAGTTTTCTTACCATTTACCATTTTGTGCCTGGGGTGATTTTTCCGATACCATTCTGACATGCTACAAGGCTTCATGCATAACACATTGCAGTGTATGTTTATGTCTGACTTTTCTTTATCATATTCTTAAAGATAAGAAAGATTACAAATGTTTATAAATGTTTTCTAATAGTACTAATACATTAAAAGGCTGAATTTATTATGAAACATATTATTTTGTGTGCAAACTAACTCTCTCTCATAATCTTGTCTGCTCTTTCGGTGTTTTAGGATTAGCATCTGAACACTCATTTTTATACAAATAACATTGATATGGCCTACATATTGTCAGTCGCTTAGAGAACAATATTCCAACTGAGAATGATGAGAGTTGCAAAAGATATAACTACCCTTGCAACATCATTGAAGAGCCATCTTATCTTGGCTTAAGTCAGAAACAGTGCGACTGAGACACAACTGGGCATGAAATGATTCTATCATGAGGTTTAAAAATAATTTCTTTTTATTGTCCAACTACATTGTTAAATAGGGTACATTTCTTAGATAACGTACAAGGAACTCATTTGAGTAAAGGGTAAACATAAAAGGGATGCTGAGTATTTAATAGAACCTAACCCCTAACAGTAGCAAAATTAACCTGTATGCAGCTACAGTGGGCTGCTATTAGTATTATGTGATGACGAAGCAAACCAGGCCTTTCACCTAAACCAGCCAGTCATGTATTGCTATGACTTTTTACTGTGGGTATGCTATTAACACTAGTGGGAGCTCTTTACATCAAATTAAAAAACAACAACAACAACAACAAAAAACACAAGGCCACAGTTGTTCTGCTATCCTCTCCCTTTCATATTAGAACATATCTCATGTCTGGGAGGGTTATCTTTAAAGGGATCATTTTCTAAGACTTGGATTAATTTTGTCTATGTATTCTAAGACACTATAACGTGGAAGTAAATAATTTACTACAATCTTCCTTTCTACCTCTGAACAATATTTAAGCCAGTGACAGGAACATTAGCCCTTGGTCATTAGTTAGTGCTATCTTTCCCCACTGATTATACGTAAGAGACTAACTAGAAGAAAATCACAAGAAAGCACATGAACACACAGATGAAGAGGTAGTCAAACTGTTTCCTTCACGTTAAAGGATGCAGAAAGGGAAATGTAAACTTGTTAGGCATTTACTTGTAACATTTGACAGTGCTGTTAGTGCTTTCAAAAACAGGCTCTATCTAGTTGCCTGTCCCCTCAGTTAAAGCTGCTGTGATGCCCTATATTCTGCTTAGCACCATCTGAAACTCCTGGTATGATGCTTAGACAAAAAAAGGCAACTTCTCTCTGACTTTGGCTTTCCAGACCATCACCCTTGATTACCAGGAAGAAGGCGGGCTGCCACATTTCTGAGGAGCCAAGACTCTCACAATAAGGGGTTATTTAATCTTGGAAGGGCTTTGAATTTCTTTTTCCTTGCACTCTCTACAGACACCCCAACACTCCTACATACTTTTATGTCTTGTAAAAGGAGTAAGAGAATGACTTGGAGAAAATGAATCGTGGGCTATTAGAGCTATATGCTATCCTGGGGACCCCAGAATTTATTCTCTTTCTTATGCACTGAGGTGAAGAATGGAAGAGCTGGGATGACTTGACTCAAGCTTTCTCTTGATTCTTTCCATGACACATTGCTACACAGCATGAAATGAGTTAAATAAAATTCTCAACTTCTATCTGGTGGAGAATGAGCAGTGAAGGGACTTACTAAGTGTCAGGCCCCATGTGAAGGGTTTTGTGTACAGTCTCTCATCTAACCCTCATACCAAACCTATAAATCATTATTATTCTAATTTTGCAGATTTATAAACCGAGACTTTGAGAGTTTAAGTCACAGAGTCAGTAAGTGGCAAGCTAGGATTCAAATCCAGATATATGTGACTGTAAAGAACATGCATTAAAACCGCTATACTACATTATATTGTCTATGTAGAATATTACTCATGTTAAAGAAAGAAGCATTGCAAGACCGTGAGATCCCAGGAAATTTATCCAGGGCAGGAATCAGTCTTTAATAATGTTCATAATAATAGTGAAAACTACCATTAACTGAGTCCCTACTAAAGACCAGGCGCTTCATATTTGTAATTTTGTTTAATTATCACAACCTCCCTAAGAGTTAGAGATAATTATATACCCATTTTTCAGATGAGGACACTGACAAATAGGGAAATCAAATAACTTTCCCAAGTCACACAGTTGGCAAGTGGTAAAATAGAGAGTTAAATCTAGGTAACCTGAAATACTATGTTCTTACTAATCTTAGATTAGTGCCTGGCCCATGGAATCTGCTTAATAGATATAGAATGCATGAATAAATTAATGGAAAAAATAAATAAATGGGGCCTGGAATGGAGTATGTATCTATTATGAAATGCTCAAGTAGGCTTTGTTTAGAGGCTTTTAAAGAAATAATGTCTTGTTTTGCTCCAAAAGGTCGAATGGGGACAAATCAGTAGAAATTGTAGACTGCCTGTGACTTTCTGTACAGGAATCTGACTTCAAAAAGTTCATTGCCTAGACGACCCTCGATGCTATGATTCAAGGATTCTATGAGAGTTGGTGTCTTTTAGAGGCATATTAATGAAAACCATTCTAATAATGAGAGCTGTCTTCTAAAACAATAACCTGCCCATCTTTGGAGGTTTTCCAGCTACATGACCACCAGCGAGAAATGCCATAAAAGAAATGATTAAATTGGGTAGTATAGAAGATTATTTGCAAAAATGGCTGCAGTTATTCCCTTCTCTTCATCCATACCCCCCTTTCAAGATGATATTGAAGTTCCTCCCATTGAGAGATGGCATTTTCCCATGCTTTGAATCTGGGTTGGCCTTGGAACTCACCGTACCCAAAATAATGCAACAGAAACAATAGTAAGCCAGTTCTAAGTCTAGGTCTCAAAGGGCTTCGTATAGTTTCACTCTTCTAGAGACCCTGAGATCCTTGTGAGAATGGCAGACTATATGGAGAAGAGAAGTGCCACAGCCAATGGTCAGCCAACCTCTGGAAGCGCAGCCACCTAGGTGACCTGTAGCTGACCACAGATGCAGGAGAGAGCTTAGCTGAAACCAGAAAAAACTACGCACTTAACCTGTAAATTCATGGGCAATAGTAAATGGTTGCTGTTTGACTCTCAAAAGCACTTCCTGAGATGAAGGGAAGACATAGAGAACGCCCGATATTTAATCAGAATAGGTCATGCCACCATCATCTTTCCAGAAGGCTTCCAGAGACTTTCTCAAAAGATTTAGCAGCCAACATGAATTTGGCATCTTACTGCTTTCCAGGCAATAGTTTTAATGCTTTATATAAATTAATTCTTTAGGCTCACAACAACCAGTGAGAAATGTACTGTTATTACTGAACTGATTTGGCAGATATGGAAACCACAGCAGAGAACAGAAGGAACTTGCCGAAAGTGCAGATTCAGTAGATGTCTCTCCCAGGTTTCAAACCCAGGAAGTCTGAAACGAAAGCCCTTGCAGTTAGCCTCGCTATGCTGCCTCTTGCTGTCCAACTAAAGGGGAGATTGTCTGCAGGGACTATACTTATCTTCACAAAACCTGGTGTTGTAAGTGTTCTCCCAATTTTCACCAGGCTCTCTTTACAAAGCCTGGGACGTCACCGAATCTCTCACTCATTTTCCAGGATTCTCCCACCTCAAAGACTTTTTCTCTACATCCTGTTTCTAAGGAATTTCACTATTATACCTGAAGGTTAGAACCATGATCGGGAGAAAGGTTTAAAAAAACTAATTACCAAAAGCATGGGAGCAAGTAAAAAAAAAAAAAAAAAAAAAACGCTTCATTTCTAAAAGAGAATCAATTTTCCAGTATGAGAGTTTCCATCCTACCCAGAAAAGGAAATGTGCATAAATTAGCTTTAGAAAAATATGAGTTGGGCTTATGCAAAAGGCTTAAGCAGAGAATCAAATGTTAACCAAAATGATCAAAGCAGATGTAATAATCACGCCTAATGTCCAAGATATGTTGGTTTTTTCCTGCCTAATGGTTTCCCTGCAGCTCACGAGAGTTACAAAATGTCTCAAATCACTGTTTTTCTTGTTGAATACAATGGGCTGCCAATGTTTAAGCCATAGTTAAAGCAGTCCCACAGGAAAAAAAGCCAAGGAATGTATCCATTCTGACCTTTTCTGCAGTCTGGTAGTGTATAGGTCTCTGCCAAAAGATCTCTTAAATGGGAACTCCAATTACCCAAGTGGTTGAAACATGACCAAGACATAAATACTCTTCTAGAAATTTCCTCTGCCTTGTCTAACTTCTCCATTGGAGCAGGCAGTATCACCCATTTCTCTACTGTTGTGGGTTTTATTTTCTGACACCTTTCCAGGGCCCTGTTGTAGCACTCCCAACCTCCTCCCTCGCTCCCCTCCCAGTATAGTAGGGATTAGTGGAAATCCTCTATCAACCCCTCCTCTAGCCCACTGCTAGGGATTTGAGCACTGCCTATAGACAGAGCAGTGTAAATACCTGTGTATCTGCTTACATATCTTCTTTTTATCTCACCCACTTGTCCATCTAATTATTCTACAGCATTGCTGTAATCGCAACTCCTTTTTGTCTATTGCTTTTCGATGTCCTGATAGGAACCCTAACTTCTTATGCCTCTTTAAATTAACCATTAGGCCCTCAAAAGCAAAATGTCAGCCTTATTCTGGGAAGCTTTCATGGAACCCTTTCTTTTTCTTTTTCTCTTTGTTTTAATGGATTTTATACTTCAGCAGATTTTAGTTTGCAGCAAAATTGAGCGGGAAGTACAGAGTTCCCGTATACGCTTGAGCTCACAGATGCACAGCCTCTCCCACTATTAACATGCCATACCAGAGCAGTGTATTTGTTACAACTGAAGAACCTACGTTGCCGTGTCAGTATCACCCAGAGTCCATACTTTATATTAGGGTTCACTCTTGGCATTGAACCTTCTCTGGGTTTTGATAGATGTATAATAACATCTATTCACTATTATAGTATTACACAAAATAGTTTCACTGTCCTAAAAATCCCTTTCTCCTCTCCCCCCAATTCTTTCAGCTACTAGTCTTTTTTACTTTTTCCATAGTGTTGCCTTTTCCCAAGTGTCATATAGTCAGAATCATACAGTATGTAGCCTTTTCAGATTAGCTTCTTTCAATTAGTAATATGGATTTAAGTTTCCTCCATGTGTTTTCATGGCTTGGTAGCTTCTTTGTAGTGCTGAACAATGTTCCTTTGTCTGAATGTCCCACAGTTTATTTATCCATTCATCTACTGTCTCAGTCAGCTTGGGCTGCTATAACAAAATATCATAGACTGGACAGATTACATTAAAAAAAATTATTTTTCACAGTTCTGGAGGCTGAGAAGTCTAAAATCAAGGTGCCGGTGTATTTGGTTTTTGTGAGGACCTTCTTCTTGCTTGCAGATGGCCGCCTTCTGGTTGTATCCTTATATGGTAGGAAAAGAAAACTCTGGTGTTTCTTCCTGTTGCAGAAAAATCAGACTGGTGAGAAACCAAGCACCGCTCAGAGAGTTGGAGAACTCAGGTTTATTATGCCAGTGGTTCCGGAAGAGCTAGTGCTCTAAAGATCTGGGCCCCGAGCTCAGGGGTAACTTTACTTAGGGCTTATCCACGCAGTTACAGCTGGCATGTGCTGATTGGCTCATAAGAGTCTCAAACGGGAATTTAGGCAATATATCTGTTATCAAGACAGAACAAGCAAAGGGGATGGTGAGTCTTCACTTAATCTCGAGGTCACCATGCCCTTCGGCCTATGCAGCAAGCATGTCTACCTACAGAAGCAGAACAAAGAGCCGATTACAAGGTTAGCCATATGAGTGGAAAATTCCTCTTCATTTCTTTTCTTATAAGAGCGCCAATCCTATCATGGAAAGCCCTACTCCTATGACCTTATCTTTTACCTAATTACCTCCCAAAGACCCCACTTCCTAATACCATCACATTAGTGGTCAAGGCTTTGGCATATTAATTTGGGATGGTGGACACAAACATTCAGTCCATAACACTCAGTCTTGGCAATTATGAATAAAATTGTATAAACATCAGTGTGCAGATTTTTGTGTAAACATAAGTTTTCAATTCATTCGAGTAAATATCTAGGGGTATGATTGTTGGATTGTATGGAAGAGCATGTTTGGTTTTGTAGGAAACTGCACACTGTCTTCCAAAGTACTGTACCATTGACATTCCCGCTAGCATTGAATGAGAGTCTCTTTTGCTCCACATCCTCACCAGCGTTGGGTGTTATCAGCATTTTGAATTTTGACCTTTCTAATAGGTGTGTGGTGGTACCTTGTTGTTGTTTTTAACATTATATTTTTATTTCGTTTTTGTCCTTTGCTGTTATACATACACTACATCATAAGATTTTCCTGTTTTCTTTCAAATGTTTTTGTGAAGATAATATTTGCTCAATAAGTAAGCGTCTCTTTGGACTTCAGCCTCTGCCTTTGACTCTACTAATTCCAACCAACCATAAGGGACCTAATGTTAGTTTCTTATACCGTCTTGGAAATACATCTTTTTATCTCTCCTCCCCATCTCTGTCCCTCCTAATGTATCCTGGTCTCACAGCTCAAGCCTAGACCTGACAATTGTGTTTCTGTTTTCAGCCAATTGAAAAATTTTAGGAAAATATTCTGTAACTCTCGTATTTGTCTTATAACTATAGTAAGCCCAGAGAATTGCTTTTATAATCTAGCTGTCTCTAGTTGTTGAACTTCCAGGTAATTCTTTTGTCATTTTTACTATAATGAATTTATTCATCAAATTAAAATACAATGTTTTATACAGAGTTTTTACTAAAATGGAAATATTTTATTAATAAAATTCCTGTTTAAATAACTTCTTTTTAAAAATAAAATTCTTAAGATTATAATTTATTCAATTTGAACAAAAGTATAGTCTTTTAAGTAAAAGATAAGAAGTTATAAATGAAAATGATCATCTAAAATTATATTTAAAAAGAGACCAAAATTGGCTCGTTTTTATTGTGGTTTTAATTGTTCATTAGTAGATTTATTTAGAGGCTAAATACACTTTGAGTGTGAATTCTATTTTCATATACGGCGGGGCGGGGGGTGTGTGGGGGTGGGGCAGGGGAAATATCCAGTCCACAGGAGAGGATAATGAAGAAAACTCTCTGATAGAAAAAAATTCCTCATCATTAACGGCCAGGACAAGAAATGTGGGAGACTTTCCTCTTCCCATGAACGCTTCTTTGGCACTAAGGGCCTCTAGATCCGAGGGACACAGACTAGCAGGGCTTATCCCAAAGATCTCTGCAGTAAAGAACTTGCATGTACATGTACAGCTCAGGGCTCCCGTTCTCAATAAATAAATAAATAAATAAATAAATAAATAAATAAATAAATAAATAAATAAATAGACGTTTAAAGTTTTGTCAAAGTTATACAAACAAAAGTTAACCAGTTCTACAAGTTTAATATTCATAAGAACATAGGTCAGCATCCTCCCTCGCCACCATTACCCACTCCTAGAAGAAATCAATTCAACTTTTTAAATTGTTTTTAATTGCTTAAAAATCCACCTGAATACTCCATTTCCCTGGTCTCTGTTATACTATTTTCCTCCTTTCAAGAGGAGTGAATTCCAATTGTTTGGTTCTGCCATTTGAGGGACTCTTTAACAAAAAGAGTGTAAGATTTCAAAAATAAAATTAGATAAAGCTTTGGAAAGGTCCCTAAAGCTTAAGCTTCATTAGCTTTATGGTAAATCTGCTTCTGCCTTCAAGTGAAAACACAAAATCTATTGTAGTAAATTATCCTATTGCCACTTCTAAACTGTCTCCCAATCTACATACCATGTCTGGAAAACAAATCTCTCAATAATTTTACATTCATGTTGCTCCCAAAAGCCCATCTCCTCTATAAAATATTTTCCATTGAACCACAAAAATAGTGAATTTCTTTAATTCTACTTCCTCTAAAATTTAATTCCATATCACCCTATAACACATATTTATACCATTTGTTTTTAAGGCAATTTAAAAAAATCATATATAGTCATTAGCAGCCCATAAAGCTCAATTAGGGGTAAAGTTGGTTTTGCATATCAAAGGAAATTAATTTAGTTGTTATCTAAACCACTAAATTTGAGGCAGAAGCCTTTTTTTAGTTGCTAAAACTTTAGGGAAAATACCATTTCCAATATTTGACTTAATATGGCTGCTTTGCTAGAAAAAAGCATAAGATATTAAATATTAAAGATGACCAGATGGTAGATATTAAAGCCACTAAAAACAAAACCAAGCAGTAAGCTCACAGGCACAAAATGTAACTCAAAGCATTAGTGGAGCTAAAGCTGTTTTTCTTTAGCATAATGAATCTCTTTATTTGCAAATGACAATACCAGAGCTCCAAAGAGGCAATCTTATAGATCAAGCTGTCATTAAAATATGTGGCTCTTTCCTGGCGTGTCATATTACTACTGAAATTTTTATTTTCTAGTAAGACTGGAGATAGTAATTAGAGGGTATTATTATTTCTGGACAGCCATAATGGATACAACCACAAAAGGTTAATTGCTATGCTACAAAACTGCAGCAATTAGCTTTTAGAACAGGGAGTGACAGGTAATGCACTTTAAAGCGAAAGTTTTTAAATAAAAGCTATCCTCTATGTTTTGTTCATAGACTTCCCTAAATTAAGTCAATAGCCATCAAATTCACACATGTTACTTGGAGGCACTGAGCCATGGGTAGGACTTTCAAGGGCTAGGCAGAGTTTGGGAGAGAAATTCAGGAAGAAAGGAGCCCATGCAGTCCAAGTTCCTCTCTTTCCCTCTGTTCTCTTCTATGTCTCTCCCCAGCCCAGCCTCCTCCAGCTGGAGGCCCCTTATTGCTCTTTGCTCTTTAAGCCCCTAATAACCTGGCTATCAGGTCTCAAGCAGGTCTACCCACATATGGCTCTAGGCTTCAGGCAAGAGGACAAAGGAGGACACTGTACTATATGCCTACACAGTTAAAAGCCACAAATCAAACTAACAAACTTAAATAAAATGTGTTCTGTCGTCCAACTTTGTCCTAATATGAAATTCTTTCAATGTTTAAAGCTATATTTTAGTGAAGATAAGCAGCTATCAAAGATGAACGAATTTAATTATTATTATGTGGCCACAAGCCTGGTGATAAGCTGGAGATGTTTGGATAAGTAATAAAATAAAAACTTAACACAATTTACAAATTATATTTGTTTGTTTCGGCAAAATCACTTAATTATGTTGTTATCAAGATGTTCATATAATCAGTGTTTTATTAACGGTAATGCCAAATTATATAACTTTCCTGAGTTAATGTAGCTCTTGGAATTTTTTAACTTAATTTTAACTTGGAGAAACTGTTCTGCTAAGGTTGTAGTAACTGGAATTGTCAATCAAATTCTTAAAGCCATACTTACTTTAGAAAATGAAGAATTGGAGTTTCTGACCTGTCTTAGAAGAGCTATAAAGAGCTTAGAAGCCATCATTACACCCTAACAAGTAAAAAACTGAATGGACTAAAAAGTAACAGTTCTAAGATCTGTCAGAGATTTGAGGTCACAGAGCAAATTGCTGATCCTAAAATTGGAGAGACAGGAAAATACAGAGAATCACAACTTGATGGAGAAGAAACCCATGAGCAGAAACCTTCAGAGAAACCTGAATAGGGGTTATGAAAATCTGAACTACAACTGATGAATTGCTGGGGCTGTGTGGACAAGTCTGAGAGTTAAAAACTCCATGGAAAGTCAGTCTTTGGGGGACCCCTCACTTTTGTGAGTTTACCTTCCTGAAAGGCCAGAAAAGATGTCCCTTCCCACTATTCCTTTTCAGCATCATACTGGAAGTCCTAGCTAGTGCAATAAGACAAGAAAAGGAAACAAAAGATATAAAGATTTGGGAGGAAATAATAAAATTATTTTTGTTTACAGACGACGTGATTGTCTACGCAGAAAATATAAAAGAATCAACCGAAAAAAACTCCTGGAACTAATAAGTGATTATGGCAAAGTTGCAGGATGCAAGATTAACATAAGTCAATTACTTTCCTATATACCAGTAATGAACAAATGGAATATGAAATTAAAAACAAAACTAGGGGGGGAAATCCACCAAAAACACCCCCACGGTACCATTTACATTAGCACCCCCAAAAGTAAAATACATAGTTATAAATCTAACAAAACATATGTATATACAGAAGATCTACATAAGGGAACTACAAAACAGTGTTGAAAGAAATCAAAGAGGAACTAAATAAATGGAGAGATATTCAATGTTCACAGATAGGAAGATTCAATTTTGTTAAGATGTCAGTACTTCCCAAGTTGATGTGTAGATTCAATGTAATCCTAATCAAAATCTCTGCAAGTTATTTTGTTGATACTGACAAATTGATTCTAAAGCTTATGTAGAGAGGAAAAGACCCAGAATAGCCAACACAACATTGAAGAATAAAGTTAGAGTCTGAAACTACCTGATTTCAAGACTCACTATAAAGCTACAGTAATCAAGACAGTGTGTTATTGGGAAAAAAATAAATAGATTCATAGAACAGAATAGAGAACCCAGGAATAGATTCATATAAATAAAGTCAACTCATCTTTGACAAAGGAGCAAAGGCAATATAATGGAGCAAACATCGTCTTTTCAACATTGTCTTTTCAGAGCCGGAACAACTAGACATCCAGATGCAAAAAAAAAAAAAAAAAAAAAATGAATCTAGTTAGAACTCTTACACCCTTCATAAAAATGATCTCAAAATGGATCATAAGGCTGGATGTAAACACAAAACTATAAAACTCCTGGATGGTAAAGTACGAGAAAATTTAGAAGTGCTTGAAGTTGGTGATAACTTTTTGGCTATAATATTTAAGGCACAATCCATGAAAGAAATCACTGATAAGCTGGACTTCATTAAAATTTAAAACTTTTGCTCTGTGAAAGATAATGTCAAGAAAATTAAAAGATAAGCCACAGACTAAGAGAAAATATTTGCAAAGCATATATCTAATAAAAGATTGTCATACAAAATATACAAAGGACTCTTAAAACGCAACCATAAGAGAACAAACAACACATTTAAAAAATAGGCCAAAGACCTTAAAAGACACCTCATCGAAGAAGATATGCGGATGGTACCTAAGCACATGAAAAGATGCTCACATCATAACTCATCAGGGAAATACAAATTAAAACAAGGCACCACTGCACACCTATTAAAATGACCAAAATCTGGAACACTGACAACACCAAATGCTAGCAAAGATGTGGAGCAATGGGAACTCTCAAACATTGCTGGTGGGAATGCAAAATGGTACAGCCACTCAGAAGACAGTTGGGCAGTTTCTTACAGGAACTAACCATACTCTTACCACAAGATCCAGCAATGGCACTCCTTGGTATTAACCCGCAAAAATTGAAAACAATGTCTTCCAAAACCTTTTCGCAGATGTTTATAGCATTTTTATTCATGATTGCCAAAATTTGGAATCAACCAAGACGTCCTTCAGCAGGTGAATGGATAAATTGTGGTACATCCAGACAATAGAATAGTTTTCAGCACTTAAAAGAAATGACCTATCAAGCCATGAGGAGACATGGCAGAATATTGCTAAGTGAATGAAGCCAACTTGAAAAGGCTACATACTATATAATTCCAACTATAGGATATTCTGGGAAAGACGGAACTGTAGAAACAGTAAAAAAGATGTGTGGTTGGCAATAGTTAAGAGGGAAGGAGCCATGACTAGGTAAAGCACATGAGATGATGTGTGTCATAGTTGGTACTAGGTGGCCTTCTAAAGAAGTTCAACTTTTCTATTACAATTTTGAATCAATAAAACTGTGGGTCTGGAATCCCATTCCTGCCCTTGCCTCTACTTGGTGACTAGACTCCCTAATTAACAAAAGCTTTTTTCTTCTTTTTAATATAGTTAACCAGGAAGTTACTCAGTTTCCAACTAAGGTCACTTGAACAATCTGAGCAAATTGGCTCGTTTAAAATTCTTGGCTCTTGAAGTCCAAAATGAAGTGGGTTCTTTTAAAGGAAACTTTAATTGGGGGATCACCAAGAGCTTTAAAATAAATCATCTTTCTAGGCTGAACGCCTCTGGGCAGGACAGCGAGCAGGGCACGGCCGCGTCCTGCAGGTTCCCTAACAGACGGCAAGGTGGAGGGGGCTGCCTGGCCCTGCGCCGCCCGCCCCGCTCAGCCCGGGCTCTTCCCCGGCCAGCGGCGCGGCGCGGGCGGAGCTCGGGTGGAGCGCCAGGCCCGCCGCCGCCGCCGCCGCCGCCGCCACGAGCCCAGACCTGCCCGCGGCCCCGGCGGCGCAGTCTCGCGGGATCGCTCAGCTCTCGCTCCCCGTGCGGCTCCCTGGGCGGCCGGAGTCCCGGACAGCCCCGGAGCCGTCTCAGGTCGCGGGGGTGCGGCGGGCTGGACGGGGAGCTCGGGGAGAGAGCTGCCTTCGGACGCCGTCCGAGGTCGGGCTCCTCGGGCCCCGACTGGGCGGGCGGCCGCTGCCGGGCGCGTCCAGGGCGAGCCGAGCCGAGCCGGCCTCGAGGCTGCGGGGCGGGCTGGGGGCGCGCGCAGAGCCGCAGGTGCCGGGAAGGCGGCGGCGGGCCGGCCGGCACCGCGGAAGTTCCAGCGAAGTTGGGGCCAGCGCCTGAAAGGTGATGCCGGGTTCCCGCGCGGCCGGAGGCGCTGCGGCTCGGCTCTAGGCCTGGGGCAGGTGTCTGGGTGTGGGGCGCGTTACCCCGCCCGGCGCTGGAAGCCTGGACACGGCTGTGTGTGTGTTTGGGGGTAAGGGGTGCGGTCATTCGTGACTCGGGGCCCTCAGCCTCCCTCACACAGAGACTCCGTCGCCTTCCTGGGACAGACTTGCGTGTTTTCCCCTTCGGTGGGATCACTACTCCAAGTCCATGAAAACTAGTTTCGCTCCTCCCCAGGTAGGCTTCCTGGAAGTCTCTCTTTTGAAAAACAGAAAAGTAAGTAGGTCCCTAGAAGACTGCCACAGAAACGGGCTCTTTAGAGTCTTTAAACATTTTAAGAACTCATTAGGTCTTAAAGAGTTTTCCTGGGACCCAGTTTTGTGCGTAATAAAATATCCAACAGGGGCTCTTAGATTTTGTGATTCCATTAATCTTTTTTAACTTATCCTCGACCCACCCTGTCCGCCCCCCCGCATTACTTCTCCACCTCAGTCATCCAGTGCCCCCTTTTACCCCGTGTTCGGCACAACACAAATCTATCATCAGCTCCCTAGAGACGAGACTTCCTCAGCAAATGACAGTGATATAGTCTGGGCCAAGGCAGGTGGAAGAGTGTCTCGATAGGATGGAATTTTTCGCCGTTTTTCCAATGCTCGTTACCTATAGTAAAAATCTTAACTTTGCATTTGGATGTCTGCATTTGTGTTTATGACAGATGTTGCTGATACGCCCTCTTGATTGTTTTTACAGTAATTGACCTGGAACTCATTTTCAGGAAATGAGCTTCTTTCAAAATGGTGAAATAATGAAATGAGGAATTCGAACATTTTATCTTTGGATGGAAATCTGAGAATGAAAAGAGTGATTAATTCAAGCCATGTGGTAAAAACAGGAATTTGAAGAAAATGGAAATGTTCATATTTTTGTGGACATGTGTTTTTCTACCCCTCATAAGAGGGCACAGTCTTTTCACCTGTGAACCAATTATTGTTCCCAGATGTATGAAAATGGCCTACAACATGACATTTTTCCCTAATCTGATGGGGCATTATGACCAGAGTACCGCTGCTGTAGAAATGGAGGTGAGTAGTTATTCATACCTTTATAGAAAAATAGTTTATGCTCTGTTCTATACTACACTATGAATGCAAATTGTTGTTGTTGTTGAAGACAAGGATTCTTTCAGTTGTGTACAAATCGTATTTGGAATAAACTCTTTGAAAATTATATTCCCTTTTGAACTTACATTTTGTGTACATTTGTGGCCTTGTTTAGTGGATTTGCTTAAGATAAAGTTCATTTTACATGAAATATAGTTATGAATGATTTCGAAGTATCTTGCACCTGGTAAATATTTTGCTTTTCTGTATCAATTATGGTAGTTTCTCTGATAATGTGAATTCTGAATTTTTCCTAGTTCATTGAACAGCAAATCTATATTGCCTGGACTACATATATTTTCATAAGTAGTTGTGTTCATTTGGTAAGTTTACTGAAGCAAATCAATTATTGAAAGATTTGTGAGCTCTAGATAGTGTTTTGCGAAAGTGACTTTTTAAAGCACTTAAATACTCTTTGTAAGATACTTTTTGAAAGAAGCCACAAGTCATGGGAGGAGCTAAGTGACACTAAAGATTGCCTTAGGTGCCTCAGTTACCTGTTTCTGTTTTAGAGATATGGAGATTGCTAGGAAGGTGTGGAAAGAGTTACCTATAGTGACAAGGAGGGAGGGACCTGCCCTCATAATACAGATGTTAGGTTGATAAGTCACCTGAAGGAAAAGACAAATGTTCTTGCAGTTTTACTGACCAAGGATGGTACAGACTTTTTCCCCTCAGATTGTTTCTAAGAGCTGCATCCCTGTAATTTTAATACAGACACTACTTTAAAAACTAACTAGACTTGATTTTGCAGCTTCAGAAGTCTTCCACTGTTGTTTAGTTGAATAGTTGTCGGACTACCTCATTGTAGACTGATGTCTAAAATAGGAGGACTTTTAAGTAGCAAGTTGATGTACTTTAAAAGGGTATTATTACAAATCACATTATTGTAATCTCTCAGTGGTTTTTCAAACCAGTGTAAGATGTTATATTGAATACTGGACAAATGATGTAGTGAGGCTTTTCTTTGATTAATCAGAACCATTTTATGTTCTAATTTGATTAAAATAAAGTATGTATTTGAGATACCTTCAAGGGATAATTATATCATTCATTCACATTTTCTCTGATGATAGTACATGTTTTATAATTCATGTCCTATAGAGTTCTTAAAAAAAAATTTTTTTTTCAAATCTGGTTCCCTTTCTGTGTAGTAGCTACAAACATTTTAAGTTTGAATGCTAACGTCAACCTTATAAATATAGGTCATTTAGAGTTCCTAGGGAAGAGATGCATCCTGTTATTAAGTGCCTATAATGGTAAGATGATAAGAGATAGTTTTTGTTCTACACATGTCTTTTAAAATTTGAAAAATGGTTATTTTTTATTTACCTAGCTTCTTTCCCAGGTAGTTTTGTGTCTAGACATTATCAAGAACATTTTAGGCTTATGTTATTTATTTGAAGATGTATATATAGATATATATAATATCTTTACTAAGTTTTATTCTATAAATCATATTTCAGTAGGTTTAAGCATATAAAAGAAGAAAGCCATCAAACTATCACTTAATACCAGCATTAACTTAAGTCTACAAAGAAGAAGGGGAAATGGAAAGGCAAAATAACAACCTGAGTCAGACTTTAAACTCCTGTATATCGTTTTTTTTTTTTTTTTTGGTCCATAGTTTTGTGCTTATCCTGTTACCCCGTTATTATTTGTCCCTAGCCAGTGGCATTCTCTTTTAGTTCTTATATCGAATATCTGAAATGCTATCATTTGAGGGTTATAAGTCACCCTAAACATCATGCAGAACTTCTTAACCTCTTTTGTGCCATTGATACCTTCTCTGAATAAAGGGATGTTTTAAAATTTAAATAAAATCAGTAGGATTACAAAGGAAACATTATATTGAAATATACTTCTATTTGCAGCCCAGGTTAAGAACGCCTGAATCCTTCATATATATAGGTGAAGAAACTGAAGCCCAAAGAAGTTATGACTTGCTCAGGTCTGAGCACTGTTTGACCCAGTCTTCTCTGTCATCATGGGCTCTAATGTCATCTTTAACTTTTTTTTTTATCCCTGCCCTTATTGGATAAAAAAGAAAATATTTCCTAAGATGCAGAATGTGATGTGTTAATTTAGTCTTTACTGCTTCTTTGAAAACTTCATTTCGATAAAAATTAAACTGGGAGGTTTTTTTTCTTCTTCTTTTTTTTTCTTTTTGCATTTATTCATGTCTCCCTCCTTTTCCTCTCATCTGTGCCTTGACTACAAAATCTCATCAGAATTTTTAGATCAGAAATAAGATCCTTAGCCTTCAGCTGCTCCTTCTGTGGTACCAAAGTGATTCGTTAAAATACAAATCCACACAGTCCACTTGAGGTTAAATTCTTCACGATTTCCCTATAGCTGGCAAAATAAAGACCTGACTCTAGTATGGCAGCACCCAAGGCTCTTCATGTGGCACTTCCTTTCCAGCCTTCCATCTTGTCCCTTCCAAACACTCTGCTTCACCCAAACAAACATATTTGTAGAGCTCAAATCCATATATCTCTCTCTCTCACACTGCCATACCTCTGTACATCGTATTGTATCCACTGCCTTCTGGGCTTTTTGCCTACCCTCATCAGCAGCTCAGTTTCTTCAGGTCCCAAAGCAATAACTGTGCTTAGTGAAACCTCCTTTCACTTTTCTCCCAAGCTTATTTAATCAGCTTACTCTTTACCCTGTAATAGTACGTAATATATATGACAGTTCTTATTTATTACGGTATACTGCAATTATTTACATGGCTCTCTCACTGAATTATGAGCTTGTTGAAAGTAGAGATAGTGTTTATTTATTTCTATCCCTACTGCCCAGTACAGTGCCCTCAGCATGGTAGGTGCTCATTAAAGGCTGAATAAAGTAAAAGGCTGAATAAATCAGCAAAGTGGATTTCCTTCCCTGAAATCTTTACCTTCTACCTCTGTCTTCTGCAGTATCAAGTAAAAGACATTCTAATATTTTTAGGTGGTTTACAAATCATCCACTTTCTGCCTAAACCTAGTTCTGATAAAATAGTTGACATCCTCTGTGTTCTTTTCCCAAATTAGCTTGACGCATATTTGTTAGAATTTATTTAAGGAATTAGATTTTTAGCCATCTGTATTTATTTATATGGCGTGAAGGGATCATCTTGAGATTGGACCATTGAATTATAAACTGTATGTGTCAAATTTTTTTCAAACATTGCACTTTAGTACTTAAAATTTATAGTCCAGTCAAGTACTAAATTACTAACTGCTTTTTTTTAAAAAAAGTGTTTTACAACTTCTCTAAAGAACAGGTTGGGCTTTACACCTCCAACTCAAGTGTCTGTCTTTGGTTTCAGCTGGTCCCTGTTGAATTTCCACTGTTCACTCTGAATTAATGTTAGCGAGGGGCTGAAGAAGAATTATCTGATGCTTATGGCAACCAGTGTACTTTCTTAGCTACCAAAAATTCCATATAAGTCAAGAGATCTATCTCATTCCTCTTTTATGCCTTAACTTTTCATTTTGTGTGATGGCTGTCCTGTTATATAAAATTTATAGCATTTGTGTTCATCGCTGATCTGTGATTATATGAGATGGTTTAGAGCAGTGGTTCTCAAAGTTTAGTTCATAGACCAGCAGCAGCTTGTGAGCTTGTTAGAGATGCAATTTTTGAACCCCATCCCAACCTATTGTGAAGATAGAGCCCACGAAACTGTATTTTAAAAAGCCGTTCAGGTTTTTCTTGCAATGTTAAAGTTTGAGACCCACTGATTTAGAACAGAGAATTCTAACTCTTTCTGTAAAGGGCCAAATAATAAATATTTTGCCTTTGCAAACCATATAGTCTCTGTCACAGCTTTTCAACTCTGCAGTTGCAGCAATATCAGCCATAGACAATACATAAACAAATGAGTGTAGATATGTTTCAATAAAACTTTATTTACAAAAACAGGCAGTAGTTTGCTAAACCCTGGTTTAAAGTACGTGATAGTGTTGTTATTATACATGTATAGCAGGTATAAGTAAACATTCTGTGCATTCTTATTAATGTTACCTGAATTATATGTTATTTACTTGACACAAATTTTTTTTTAAGTCAAGTTTTTCACAAACCAAAAAGATCTGACTGGGATATCCTGGTTCTTTTGTTTCAGAGATTGCTTGAAATCAGAGCCTTCAGTTTTTTCCTTATTTTATTATCTGAAGCTAAAGTCATTTGTATTACAAAGAGTTAATTTACAATTCTGAATAGTAACTTGGCATTATAATGAAAAGGATGTTGTATAGTCTAATTCTCCCAAGTGGAAAAACAAATGGCTGCTGGTTTTCCATTGTGTTCCTTTTTGTTTCATATCTAGAGCATTGTTTCTCAAATTGTTAGGTTGATGTCCCTTGAGAGACCGATTTCATCCAAAAAGAGCTGAGACTGATCTAGGGAAAATGGAAACAGGAATATATTTATTTTTCTGCTTGAATTGCCTTCATTGAGCTCTAGGCAAAAGCAAAGTCATGTATTGTGTTTGGAATAGCTTGTGGTTGTTCCACTTTTAAACAGTCTAAAGGGAAGTGAGCCCCCAAAAAACAAAGAAACAAAACCTTTTCCTTATCACCTGTGAATATGTATTACTGAAATGTCACTATTCAATTAAAAATAAAAAGATGGAGAAAAACTTTATAAACAAATTTTTAAGAAAAACTATTTGTATTGGGCAGTGGTTTTTAAACATTTTCATTTTTCTGCTTTTAGTAGAGTCTAGTGAACCCCTTCCGTCCCTCCTTATTCTCTATTCTTATACCACCTCCCAATCCCCCATACACAGACAAGAAAATGTTTAGTGTGGCTAATCTCTTTTTCAGAGAAAGCTTTCTGAAAATAGCTGTTAACTATGCTGAAAGAAAGCTATTGAGTTATTTAAAATGAAATAAATATTAAAGTGTTCTAAGTCATTTATGTGTATAGTGCCTACTATTGTGTTTTAAATGTAGAAACCACAAGTTACCTTTGTGATGTGTTAAATTAGTAGAGAAAGTACCTTGACTAATTCTGAGTCTGCAGAATCAGGGTTAGACTTGTATGTGAACAGAGGACAGTATTTCCTCTTCGAGGCTCTGCTGATACACACAATGTTCTTACAGAGTCATTCCCTGGTATTCCGCGGTCTAGGATATTATTAGTTGTGTCCTCAGGAGAGCCTGTCCACTAAGGGACATGGTTCTTTCAGACTGTGGGGAGACTATTGTGTTGTGATTATATTCTTCCCCTGAGAATCTGGCAGGTAGATAATGAAGCCTTTTTACTCTAGTTTGTATATTTGTCATGTATTCATTCACTAATGTTATTGAATGTGTAACTTCCCCAGAAGTACAGTTTTTCAAGTTACAAGTTTTATATTAAAAACTTAATCGACACATCACTAGACAGATTTTTTAAATTTTATTTTTGGTAATGCCAACAAATTACTGTGCATATTTGTCTAATTTCCAAAAGAAAGCCCTTTGGGGAAAATAATTAAAAATTTGTAGTTCTCTCTGCTGAGAAATATTGCAAAAATAGCAAGTTTTCCATTATAGAGATAATGAAAATTTTTGCTGTTTATTCTCCTCTTGTATTCCAGGCTCTGCTTCATTTTTTAAAGAAGCTGACTGCCTAAGATTGATCACATTCATGAAAATAAGTGGCAGAGTTCTTACCACTTCATTATGCAGTAGCCCATTAATATTCTCAAAGAATTTATTCAAATCCTTTAATGAATCTGTTGTCTAGCTAAGGCGCATCACTTTTTTCTTCACTTTCTCTCCATTTTCATTACCATCAGCAGAAGTTGACTTTCTTTTTGTTGCCATTTTAAAGTAAGAAATGAAGCTTTTATTACTTCTTGAGAGTTACTGTGTTTGTCACCAGGAGTAGAAAGCACAAACCTGAGGTGAGAATCGGACATTTTGTAGTTACTTGGTCTTGTTCCCTAGTAAAGTGGCTGCCTCCATGTACCAGTGGGATTCTGATTCATGCTTCAGAAAGTGACAAATGCTTATATATATATATATCTTATGCCGTTAGTACTAACTGAGGCAAAACACAGCCATGATACTGCTGCAGGACCACTCTGCTTAGGCTTAGCTTTTTATATTTTTAAAACATCAAAATATCTTTTTTTCTTTCGATTACTCTCTATTACAATTCTAATCCATACTTTCTCTTCAGGATCTTACAGTGCCACATATTATTGGTTCCTTCCATTATCATGTCGCCATAGCGTGAGGGAGTTGGCTGGTGTATTTTAAGGAAGAGGTGGTAGGTAGTATGGGAGAAGTAGGCATTCTGAGAGTGTGAGTAATACACTCATCCTACTTTCCCATGTCTTTAGTCCTGCGTAGGCCACTTGAAGACGAAGGCTCTTCGAGTATACCTGATGTGAGTGAGTTAGGTAATACAACATTCATGAGCAATGGCTTGGGTTGATTACTCTAGATGACCCATAGTTTTGTCCAGTCTGTACCAGGAAGTATTAGCAAAACCAAGGGGGAAGGTCCCTTTTATTTATGTAGGGTTAATCTCCTTATCGGCACATATCTATGGCCTCATCAGCTTTATGTCTTAAATATGATGGGTCAGTATAATGTCCTGTCCAACCATGATGTGGTTCGTCTGTGACAATGAAATTGAAGTGCAGAGCTGAAGAGCTGAATTTCCTCTAAGGCAGTGCTTCTAGACTTTGGTGTGCATCCAAATCATCTGAAGGGCTTGTTAAAGCACAGATCACCCCCAAAATTCCTGAATCTGGGGCGGCATGCCACGTCTGGAAAAGCACCTTAGCCATTTGATTAAGGTTGCTTAAGATAGTCTATTAATAACATATCTGGTTGTACCGGAGAGTTAAAATGGGCAGGTGCTAAGAATTACTACCCCTGAATGTATTTTTGATGGTGTTACTAATCTCTTAAAGTCCCCTGATCTGCAATAATGCTTTTGATTTTCTGTTATGATAAAAGGAAGACCTCTAAATGATTTTCGTTTGGCCCTTTCTACCATAATGTTTATCTGGGAAGTCAGTGTAGTGATTGTACTGATCACTTAGCTCTCATTTTGCTAATGGATGCTCTGAGACTCAAAGACAGAAAATCATCTGCAAAAGGTGGCACTGGTAGTTAATGATGGAGCTACAGCCAGAGTTACAATGCTGGCATCATTTCTAGTAAAGCATTGTATAAAATACCTCACATATTTTGGTTCTCATTGTCTACTTATCATAGTTTGGCTCTGGCTATTTTTCAGAATGGAAGTATAAGTTGCCTTCTTAATTGCTCTCTTCTTCCTCATCCTTGCTACTACTAATAGTTAACTACCACAGGATTTCTCCCAGGGACTTACCATGTCTTGAAAGGAGCCTACTTTTTATTTCTCTGAGCATTAAAACTATGATTAACAGGACTATTTTAGTTAATATGGAATGGTAGAATCACAAAAGCATTACTGGTATTTTATGTTGTTGTTAGTTACTGGATGAGTTTCTGAGCCTTCTTTGAAAAAGAGAAATTCATAACAAAGACCATGAAGGCACTGGGTTACTGAGAGAGTCGAAGGTGTCACTAAGAAGGAGTAAAGGGAATAGACCGAAGAGACTAGGAAGTTTGACTCTTTGTTCAACATGGGTTTATGTAGCACTTAGCATGCTAAATACTAGTTTAACAAAATGATGGAATTCTGAGTGTAAGATTAAAGACATAAATACCACAGTGAGCCAAGTTAATAGCATTTTTATCTCAAATTTAGGTTTCTGAGAATGGTACTCAGGACATTTTGTGGAAGAGTATAAAATATTTCTATCAAGATGTTTACTTCGCAAGATTAGGAAAATACACTTATTTGGTTTATGTTTTTAACTGATTGGGATAAATTCAATAACAGGCTGACTACCCATTATTTTGGTAGTATGACATTTTAACGATGTTATTTCTTCTTGTCCATGAGCATGATATATACTTCCATTTATTTGTACCTTCTTCTGTTTCTTTCTTCAGTGTCTTATAATTTTCTGAGTATAGATGTTTTTCCTATCATTGTTGACATTCATGCCTGTCTTATGCTTTGGGGAAGGGTAATTTTTAGGGAGAACTGGGTTGGCACCATAGTGTCAGGATTAAAGAGGACATACTTTGGAGTCATACAGATCCAGGTGAACATCCTGGTTGCCACTTAGTACACATGTAACCCTATAAAAAGTTGCCTCACCTCTTAGAGCCTCATCTTCAAGGTGGCGATCAGAACACCTACTCACAGGATTATTGCAAAAAGAACTAATATATGAGAAAGCGCAGTGTCTAGCTTATTGTAAGTAGTAAAAATCCAAGCTTTGATCTATTATAGCTATAGTATTGGCAAAAGCATTAGATCAGGAATAAGGGCACTTAAATTTTAATTCAGACTAGATTTTTGGATTTCAATAACACTTTCAATAAAAAATTGGATTGCCTTTTCTCATTTGTAATTTGGGGTTTGGATTAGGTCCGTAGTTTTAAACTGTGACCTCTGGAGGTGCTTTGAGGTCACTGGTGGAGAAGTGGAGCAGTGAGAGATCTCAAGAAGGAGGGCTTCCTCTTCAGCCAGAGCAGCTGTGCTTTTATTTACTTATTTACTGTATCAGTCTTCTTTGTAATCTCTTATTTAAAGGAAATGTTTCTTGGGAAAGCACATACACACACACTTTGAAAATAATAGACTTAAAAGGCCTCTCAGGTCCCTTCCAAGTCTAAAATTCTTTGTATCTATTAGCTTGCAACAGAATTTGAAAGTTAGTGACCCGCACTGTACCTCACTTAAAGACATGTTTGTTTGTCCTTTTTACACAATATTTTAAATATATTAATGCTACAGAATTTCTGTTTGATAGCATATCTTGTGAGCTTCCCATAGCACCGTGTCTTAAAAAAAAATCCCAGTTACTTATGATGAAGACTGAATGAAATGTCTCGTTATCCACAGATTTTTCCCTGACATAAGTTTGTTTTGGAATTTCAAGGAATGACAAAATAAAATATAAATGTTGTGATTTGGAAAAAAAATTAAAGTGACAAAATTTTAAATTTTGAAGATTTCACATAAAAATCCAGATTCTGTTTTCTTATGAATATTGCATATCTGCCTATTCTGGGACCACATTCCCAAATAACATCTGATGGAATTGAGTAGCAGCCATTACCCAACTACTCCCTATTATCTTATATGCTCTTGGATTTACCTGCCTAGGCTCTGAAGGTATTTGAGTTTTCAACATCTGATTTATCCTCTGCAGACTGCATAAATATCTACATCGTTGAATTAACAAATATTGGCACTCTGGAAAAGTTAAACAAAGGTTGTGACTTGCCATGTTTTTCCTGTAAGAAAATAATTTTGTTACACCACGACTACATGTGTTACTTTTATTTTACCTGCCCTTAGACTGGACAATAATAGTTCTTAAGTGCTGGCCATCAGTTTATCATAGCTATTGCAAACTGGCTTCTGAGTTAGAAGAATGTTGAACATGGCGTGTTTTAATTCTTTCTGCTATAGGATCTAACTACCAGATACTCAAAAATTTTAGGCACTATGTTTCTTTGGGACAGTAAACAAAGAGGTAAATGCTATCAGTTGCCCATGCCTTGTTCCACTTCGGCCCCAAAGGAGGTTACTCACACAATCTGGGCATTTTCCTTCAAAGGACAGAGAAAATTGAGACTGTATTCTGCAGTTTACCTCCAAGTTCCTTGTAGGTGGCAAAGGGTCAGGTCTCAGCATCATTCAAAAAAGGGAAAGGTAGTGTATCAACTGTGGCAGCCCTGTCTTTGCTCAGTCACTTTGCCCTATCAGGATAGGTTCAGTGTCCTGTAAGTGTTGGATGTGGGTTCTGTATGTGCCCTTTAAATCAGACTTGTTAATTTTAGTGTATTCACCTCTCATATTCACTTAATTTTTTGGCCTGCTTGGCCTTACATTTATTAAGAAATATGCATTGCAATACTTCATTATGATCACGAAATTGTCCATTTTTCCTTGTAGTTTTGCTGCCTTTTACTTTATATAGTTTGTTATTTTATTAGATACATACAGTGCTCAGCAGTGCATTTTAAATACATTTGTTTCAGTTTATCCAGAATCTGAATGTTTTATGGCAGAAGATATTTAGTTGGTCATACTCCTAAAAGAAGTCCTTGTTCCTTCTATCTTTCAAATTCCTCAAAGTTTATAGTTCACTGATGAGACTTTTCCCTGTTTTTTTTTTTTTTTTTTGAGGGGAGAAGAGAGATAGCTATAGATATTTATTTATTTATTTATTTATTTATTTATTTATTTATCTATCTTTAAACCCTTCCTCTCATTTCAATGGTGTTTGGAGAGGAAGGAGATGTTAATACATAAGTTCAGTGCATTTCCCCTTAAATCAGAATTTTCATCTTCTCTTACTCTACATGTTCTTTAGGTAATTTAATTCAGTTATTTCTGTTACCATTTTTATAATGATAACTTCCAAATCAATATCCTTAACCTAAAGTCTTTCACCTGCATAGCTCTATTTACTGTCTACTAGTAGCTATCCACACTCAAATGTCCCAGGGGCACTTCAAATTATCCATCAACAGATGGATGGATAAACAAATTATGGTATAGCCAAACAATGGAATACAACTTAACAACTAAAAAGAATGAACTATTGATACACAGAACAACATTGATGAATCTCAAAATAATAATACTGAGTGAAATAAGCCAGACAAAAAAGAGTACATACTATGTGATTCATTTATGTAAAATTCTAGAAAATACCACTCTCTAGTGACCGAAAGGTCAGTGGTTGCCAGCAGTGGGAGGTTACTGAGATGTGGGAGGGAGGTGAAAAGAGAGATAGGAGAGAGGGATTATAAAGGGGCAAGAAGAAACTTCTGGTAGTTGTAGATATATTTATTACCTTCGTTGTGGTAATGCTTTCAAAACCCATCAAACTACATGCTTTACACATGTCGTTTATCATATATCATTTATACCTGAATAAAGCTGGAAAAACCCTCAATACTGAAGGCTTTTCACAGAAAAACAGTTGTCCCTGCCCACCTTTCCCAAAGAAAGCCACTTTGAATTCCTTTAGGTGTTCTTTTGATAGGTGCACTATACAGCAAGAGGTATTAATTTCTTAAATAACATAGTTTCGTTCAACATCGTTTTGTCTCTCTGGAAATATTTATGATCTCTATCATGATGCTGTGAAATTTTTTATTGATATAACGTTATTGTTCATTGTTTTGGATAGTCATTCATTTCGATAAATATCTATAGAGAAATATATATATACACACACATACGCTATCCTAGGCATTGGGGATTATAACAGAATAAGTAATATTTCTTGTGGAATTTACATTCTAGTGGTGAAAACAGGAATAAACTAGTATATAATGAAATGTCAAGTAGTGATAAGGACATAAAGAAATATAAAACAGAGTAATGGAACAGAGAATGACAGGATAATTTTTTACATAGAGTGGGCAGAGAGTGACTCTCTGAGGTGACAGTTGAGCAGACACGGTTAGGACACAAACCATGTGACTATCTGGAGGAAGAGTATTCTAGGTTAAGGGAACAGTAAATGCAAAGATTCTGAGACAGAAATATACCTGGAATAATGAGAAGCAAAAAAGCCAGTTTGACAGCAGTGGAGCAAATAAGAGAAAGAGTAATAGGAAATGCAATTGGAGACATAGCCAGGGGTCAGGAAATATACGGCCTCATAGGACTTGGTAAGGACTCTGGAATTCATTCTATTGGAGTCTTTTGAACAATGTAAGCCTTTTAAAACTTACATTTTAAAGAATCACATTGGTAGGAGTATGGATTAGTATGGAAATCGACTAAGATTATCAAGAGTAGGAAGTAGTGAGACTTGTTAAGAGGTAAAAGATATAGTGACTTTGGGTAGTAATAGTGAGAAATGATAAAATTTGAAATATATTTTGAAGGAAGAATGAACAGGATTTGCTGATGGGTTGATTATGGGTGAGAGAAAGAAAAAAGAATGACTCTTTAGATTCTTTCTTGGCCTGAGCAGTTTGGTGAATGGTGGCACTATCTTACTCAATGGGGAAGACCGGGAGTATTTAGGGGATATGATACAGTGGGATCGAGTTGTGTTTTGGACACGGGTTTGAGATGTGTGGTGACAGCAAGTGGAATTGTCCAGGAGGCAGATGGTCATTCAAGTCTGGGTTTCACAGGAGAGATGGGGAACAGAGATAAATTTGGGAACCTTTCATGTATAGTTGATATTTAATACCATGGTTCTGGATGAGTTTCCCCTGAGGAGTGAGCATAGATTGGGAAGAAGTCTGAGGATTGAGCTCCTTAGAATTGGGAATTGGAAGAGAATCAGAAAAGGAACACCTAATGAGTTAAGCAGAAAGCCATGGTAATTGGTATCCTAGAAGTCAAGTAAAAAAGTACCTCAGGAGGAGGGCAGGCTCTACTACATCAGATGTTGTTAAGATTTGAGTAGGATCAGGACTCAAAATTGACCATTGGATTTGGCAATGTGGAGTTTGTGGTAACTTTGACAAGCGGTTTTCACTGGAGGTTGGGGACAAAACCTAATTGGGTTCAAGAAGGAATCGGAAGAGTGGAATTGGAGAAAGTAGGCTTAGACCACTATTTGGAAGAGCTTTTCTATAAAGAGGGATAGGAAAATGGAACAATAGCTGGATGGGGATTATGATGTAGAGTAAAAGAGGTTGTGTGTGTGTGTGTGTGTGTTACGGTGGGAGATAATAGAGCAAGTTTGTCTGATGGAGGAATCACTGTAGCATAGAGGGAGAAATTATTGCAAGAATAGGAGAAAAATGCAGAAGCAAAGTCTTTGTCTAGTGAAGTAGGGAGGATCCAGTGTACAGATGGAGGACTTAGTTGATTAGGAGTTCAAGTTGTTCATCCATCGAAATAGAGAAGGCAGAGAATGTGGATAAGCTGCAGGTATGTTGGTACATCTAGTTAGAGGATGAGGAAATGATCTGGTTGTTTCTGTTTTCTCAGTGAACTAGGAACAGAATCATCAGCTGAGAGAATAAGAGGTTGAATTGGAGTTTTGAAAAGAGAGGAGTATGTGAGAGAGATCTCTGTAAAAGAGAGTTAATTGTTTAAAGTTATAGCCCAGAAATGTTTTAGTAGTTGGTTTGCAAAGTGTGATGCCAGCCTTTTCATTTTGAAGACTAGTATCCTTGTGTTCTGAGAAATATTCTTATATTCCTTATTTGATTATCATCCTACCCCATTTTCCCTGTTGTTTATTTCTGAAACCCATTTAGTCAGGTGTTAGACAGTTAGACTAGTTGGGAGGATTTTCTCTCTGATTGTCCATCTCTTTCCTCAGCTTTATTTTCTAATGCTATAGAGTTCTTTATTTCAGCTACCTTATTTTAATTTTCCATAGCATCCTATTTTTTAATGGAAGCAATAGCATCTCATTTTAAGATATTAATGTTTTTATTTTGTGATTTGTTTTGTTCTGTTCACCACATAATTTCTGTTTTCTCCAAATTTCCTTTTGTCTGCTTGCCTGTTTGGGGCTCTGTCTTTCATAGGGATTTCTTCAAATGCCTGAAGATCCTTTGCTGCCCATTTATATTTGTGTGGGGCACTGAAATCTCCATGTGCACGAACGGGGCTGGTGGGCTTCATAGTAAGGTGAACTCAAGCTCTTTCATTGTCAATATGTAGAGGTTTTTTTCCCCCAAGTTTTTTCCAGAGATGGGGATGGTGGCACATGCCTGTCTGCCAATCTTTTGTGAACGAGCAGGAAATGCAGGATGAGGACTTCACGTTTGCCTAGACGGATTGTTACTCACTGCAACCTCTTTTCACTGCACTGTGGCACAGCCCAGTCCTGTGCTGGATACCCTGCCTGGGGTAGGGGTGAAGGGATAATATAAAGAGGAACTGATTTGTAAACATTCCTTGTTTTAGACTTTTCTGCTACTTGGTGCCTAAAAGAACTGAGACTCTCAGATCCTTTAGGGCAGAGCAGCTCTATGGAACCCTCCACTCCTCCTTTGTAATCCACTCCTATGTCCAGTTTCGACATCTCTCTAAATACCTTTTTGTCACTCAAAGTTTTGGGTCTGTCTTTTTAGATGTTTTGTTTTGTTTTGTTTTGTTTCTGTTCTTTGGCAAACTCAAATACACTTAATGTAGTCTGTCCTGTTCATTTGCTAACAGAGTAAGACTCTTTTTTCTTTACTGTCATTTTAGTGAAGAAACAAAGGAAAGAGGATAAATAGATGTGGTCAATATACCATATTTATCCAGAACCCATCCGTATGCTCAAAAGTATAATCATCACAGTAACTAACATTTATTGAGTGCCTACGTCAATATACCATATTTATCCAGAACCCATCCGTATGCTCAAAAGTATAATCATCACAGTAACTAACATTTATTGAGTGCCTTCATTTTATTAATGTAGTATTCACAACAATCTTACAAGACAAGTACTATTATTATTGCCATTTTGCAGATGAAAAAACTAAGACACAGAGAAGTTAAATAAATTGCCAAAGTTACATGGCCAGTAAGGGTAGCTCTAGGATTCATACTCAGCTGTCAGACTTAAGTCACTTCCTGCTTTAAACTCTCCAATAGTATTTCATTCCTTTATTTGAAAATTGAAGCAACTTAGCATGTCATTCATGCTCTGCATGAGCGGGTCCAGCATACCTCTCCAGTCTCACCTCTTTCTAGTCTGTCCTTGACTCCACCTCTTTGAACTTATATTCTAGTCACATGGAACTTCTTGCCCTGAAATGCACCATGTTCTCGTGATCCTCACGCCTTTTTCATGCTGTTCCTTCTGCCACAAACATTGCTTTATTCTCCAGAACACTCAGTGTATGGTGTTAAGGTATTTCAGCATATACTTATAAATTGAACATTTGTATAATATATTTCACCTAGCAATCAATGCATGCTTTTGATTTGCTTTAATTTAGCATGTCTTCTTGAAAAATGCATTATTGAATAAAATAATACTACTGTATTATGTATGAAGATTTCTAAGTCTAACAGATTAAAACATCATCTTTAACAGACCAGACAAAATTTGATCATATTAAAAGTGGTATTTAAAGATTCTTTTGACTCCAAAAGTATAAGCAAAAATGTATATATTTAAACCATAAATGTTCATTTCTTTCATTTGTTATTAAAATATTTTCTAACTTTATCTTGCTATTTTTCTTAATAGCTTTTTCTTCCCCTTGCAAACCTGGAATGTTCACCAAATGTTGAAACTTTCCTTTGCAAAGCTTTCGTACCAACATGCACAGAGCAAATTCATGTGGTTCCACCTTGTCGTAAATTTTGTGAGAAAGTATATTCTGACTGCAAAAAATTAATTGACACTTTTGGGATCCAATGGCCTGAGGAACTTAAATGTGACAGGTAAATTATGTTTTTGACTAAAAGCTACTAATGATATTTTAATATTTTAATTCATATTTTAATATTTCCATGTTAGTGACAGGCTTTCATTATTTAATAAATGTTTACTGCACACTTAATATCTACCAGGCACTGTACTGATAAGTGTTGCAGACACAATGGTGAGCAAAAACAGACTCGATTCTTATTCTGGGGGAACTTACAATGAGATAGAAGGAATGAAGAGTAATCAAATAATTATACAAATAAATGCAAATTAACAACTGTGCTAGGTGTAACAAAGGAGAGATGTCTAGTTCTATGAGAACACGTAATGGTGCCTTTGACCTTAACTGGGGAAAAATAAAATTTTATTTTTAATACACAGACCCTTTTACACATTACTCTTTTTTTTAATAGTATTTTCTTAGTTTCAAGTATATAATACATTGGTTAGACATTTGCATAGTTTACGAAACAATCCCCTGATTGCTCTTTCTCTCTCGTTTACTTTTGTCTCCTATTCTCTAGACATTGGGAGCTTGTAGTTTGAAATAGTCTACTAATATAATGAGACCTCATATAATCTGGGAAGGAAAATGGCTACCTTTTTTTTCTTTACCTATAAACTAAAGAAACTATAGAATCTTTATGGATTTCATACACTTACGGCAGATGCATAACCTTTTTCAAGAATAATTGAGTAATACAGTCAACCCTTGAACAATGCAGTGCAGGAATTAGTGCACCAACCCCCCATGCAATCAAAAATCTGCATACAACTCTTGACTCCCCAAAAACATGACTACTGATAGCCTACTATGACTGAAAGCCTCACCAATAACATAAACAATCAGTTAACACATACTTTGTATCTTATATGTATTATATACTGTATTCTTAAAGTAGAGAAAAAAATGTTATTAAAATCATAAGGAAAATAAAATACATTTACAGTATTTGTTGGAAAAATTCTGGATATAAGTGGATCTCTGCAGTTCAAATCCATGTTGTATAAGGGTCAACTGTGTGTAGTAAAGTTGAGGATGCTCATACCCTATATCCTAGGAAATCCCTTTTCTAGAAACTTTTACACAATCAAGTAGTAGTGTACAAAAATATTAATTTTTTAGCATTCTTATTTTTTAAATGGGGAAAAGATTGTGAAAATATATTGTAAAAATGATTAGTAAATTGTGATATACTTACACACTAGAATACTGCCATACAATTGATAAAATGAATGCAGTTGACTCACATCTGTCAATATGGATAAATCTAAAAATTATAGTGTTAAGTGAAAAAAGGAAGTTTCAGTATGACATATATAAAATGATCATTTTATAAAGTTCAAAACCTGTGAAACAACTATATAACGTTATAGTTAGAAAATAACACAGTAAGAATACTAAAAAATACTTGAGAATAAAAACTGAATTTGTCATGAATATTTCTGAAGGAGAAAAGAGAACAGAACCAGAAAGTAGTAACTCAATAAAAATGTTGACTTTATTTATTTAATTTGTATCATATTTACAGATTACAATACTGTGATGAGGCTGTTCCTGTAACTTTTGATCCACATACAGAGTTTCTTGGTCCTCAGAAGAAAACAGAACAAATCCAAAGAGACATTGGAATTTGGTGTCCAAGGCATCTTAAGACTACTGGGGCACAAGGCTATAAGTTTCTCGGAATTGACCAATGTGCACCTCCGTGTCCCAACATGTATTTTAAAAGTGATGAGCTAGAGTTTGCGAAAAGTTTTATCGGAATAGTTTCAATATTTTGTCTTTGTGCAACTCTGTTCACATTCCTTACTTTTTTAATTGATGTTAAAAGATTCAGATACCCAGAGAGACCAATTATATATTACTCTGTCTGTTACAGCATTGTATCTCTTATGTACTTTATTGGATTTTTGCTAGGCAATAGCACAGCCTGCAATAAGGCCGATGAGAAGCTAGAAGTTGGGGATACAGTTGTTCTTGGCTCCCAAAATAAGGCTTGCTCTGTTTTGTTTATGTTTTTGTATTTTTTCACAATGGCTGGCACTGTGTGGTGGGTGATTCTTACCATTACTTGGTTCTTAGCTGCAGGAAGAAAATGGAGTTGTGAAGCCATTGAACAAAAAGCTGTGTGGTTTCATGCGGTAGCATGGGGAATTCCAGGTTTTCTGACTGTTATGCTTCTTGCTATGAACAAAGTCGAGGGAGACAACATTAGTGGAGTTTGCTTTGTCGGCCTTTATGACCTGGATGCTTCTCGTTACTTTGTACTCTTGCCACTGTGCCTTTGTGTGTTTGTCGGGCTGTCTCTTCTTTTAGCTGGCATTATTTCCTTAAATCATGTTCGACAAGTTATACAGCATGATGGTCGGAACCAAGAGAAACTAAAGAAATTTATGATTCGAATTGGAGTCTTCAGTGGCCTGTATCTCGTGCCATTAGTGACACTTCTTGGATGTTATGTCTATGAACAAGTGAACAGGATTACCTGGGAGATAACTTGGGTCTCTGACCATTGTCGTCAGTACCACATCCCATGTCCTTATCAGGTAAAAGCCATCTTTTGTATTGTTTTGTGACTTAATTTTAACCTAGAACATGTTCCCTAGAAATATACTTGAGTTAGTTATGAACATAAAGTTAGATTTCAGGTGAGAAATCCAGTAGACATAGGAATGGTTCCCTATGCATCATTTGCAACTGGGATAAATGTCTGAAGGTTTTTTAGTTTCAGTTCAATAGTAAAGTGCCTTCTTTAGCTATTCTTTTAAAAATTACAGTGAGTTGCAAAGACAACTTAATAGTAATGAAGAAAAGAGTCAGAAGAACAGGTCTTGTCATTGGGAAAAAAGAAAAGTAACTCCTGCTGAATTGGGAGTTGTTTTAAATTCTTCAGTTAGTAGCAGAAAACCTTATTTATGTATATTTAATTTCATAATATTATAATGTTTTTCAGAGTATTTGCTTACAAAAATAAAACTTGATTTTTGCCGAACCATCCTGTCATTTCTTAACTGAAAAAAACAATTGAAACAAGATGTGTTTCATATATTTCTGATGTTTATGGTTAGTATAAAGATGGTGTTTTTACAATTAAAAATGTAAATTTCTGAAAATAGGAAAATTTTAAAAGCATTTTAGTTAAGGCTTTTTTAATAGGAAAAAATTTTAAATAGATTGTATACATTTTTCTTGAATATTTATATTTGATATTAACTAATCACATGGATGTAAGTGCTACCAGTGTATCAAATCAGGCAATGTGTGGGCTGAATTATTTTACACAATAAATTATATTCTGGAAAGTTACTACATTATATAAAATAGGTTCAACTATATAACCTAGTAGAACCTATTTTATATACTTACATGTGGTGATAAGTTTTACTTGCCTGCGTACTGGTCATAGTCTCGTTATCCATAGGCCGTTTTTCCTGTATATTTAGTAAAGGCACAGTCTCTTAAAGTGATCCTGTTGTATTAAATGTCTCGTATGTTCCCCAGTATTTTTGGAAAATTAGGAGGAAAAAACAGCTATAACACACTGTTAAAAAAGTTTAAGGTCTATGATTTTAAAATATTATGTTTCATATAAAGAAACTATAAGATATTAGAAGATAACATGAGAAAATTCTAAACATAGTGGAGACAAACTTCATAAGTGTGATAAAAAAAATTCAGGAACTATAAATGAAAAGATTGCAAAATTTGACTAAGTTAAAAAAAATTCTTTTAAGATGCCGCATGGCAAAAATCTTGCCATACTCAAAGTCAGAAAACCAATTGGGAACATTTATTCACATATTACATCATAGTTGAAGAGCTCATTTCTTTAATTCATAAAGAATTCCTACAGATCAATAAGAAAAAAACCATAACAATATAGTATAAAAATGAAAAAACAATATGAAGAGGGTTCACAGAAAAGAAAAATCAAAAAGCTGTTCTTAACATGTAAAAAATGTTATGAGAATGTAAATTAAAATTATAATAAAATTATATTCCACTTATGACATGGCAAACATCTAAAGGTTTTATAGGCACTGTGTTGGTGAAACTGTGGCAAAATATGCATTCTCAGATTTTTCTCTTTCATTAGTTCAACATTCTGTGGAAAGCAGTTTGACAGTGTCTGTCATTTAAAATGCACACACTCTTTGATCCTGCCCTTACGGGAGTTTATAAAACAGATATCACAAGTATGAGATTACATACATACAAAGATACTCACTGCAGCATTATAGGCAATGGCAACAGGTAGAAAATAATCTAAATATCCATTAATAGGGATGGTTGAATAAATTATAGTTCAGCCATACAATGGAACGGCTTTTAAAAATAAATGAGATCTATTTGTATTGATATGAAACAGTCTTCAAGAAATATTAGTAAGTGAAAAAAGCAAGATATAATAGAGTGTATAGTATTTTGACACTTGTGTAACATTTGAAAAGTAATATTTGAAAGTTTATGTTTAACAGAAAAGTATGAATTAATTTTATGAAATTTCCCTATTTTCACATTTTATAGATATCTATTTTGCTCTAACAAACAGTTTTTATAACATGAACATCAACAATGTGTAAAGACTCTAAAGTAGTATATTGTTATAATGAATTTAAATGTGGGATTTTTTGTGGTAGGTACATTAAAGTGAAGGAAAATAGATAAATATTTTGAGGCAAGTATTTGGCAATATGAAGCTTCTATACTTCTATGGGGGAAACACTAAATATATTTAAATGTTTTTTCCTTTCTAGCTATGTATTCTGACACACATATAAAGGTTCTTTGTTCAGAACTTAGGTAAAGAGTGTATTATACTTAAAGCACTATATATTATATCAAACATTTTATAATGAAACAGAGTAAATATTTATATTTTTTGTTCCAGGTTTATGTTGACTATATAAACGTCTCTCCACTTAGAATATATCACTAAAATTTTTATTATTCACTATTTTTTTTACAGGCAAAAACAGAAACTCGGCCAGAGTTGGCTGTATTTATGATAAAATATCTGATGACATTAATCGTTGGCATCTCTCCCGTCTTCTGGGTTGGAAGCAAAAAGACATGCACAGAATGGGCTGGGTTTTTTAAACGAAATCGCAAGAGAGAGTAAGAACCTATTGAATTATCTGACATTATTTTAAAATAGATCACATACCAAGGAACTATTAAATTCATTGTTGTACTGGAGTTTTATTATGTCAACTGTTGTTTCAAGTTTGTAAATCTTTTTCATGGAGAGAGATTTTTTATTTTGGCATTAATTATAACAGTCTTTAACATATATCATTCTATTGAAATATGAATGAAAGATTTGTAAAATAGGTGTTTTCTCTCTGTGGCTTATACTACATCCAATTTTATTATTGCTTTCATTATTTTGGGCATAGCACTTTTAATAATTTTGTCCTTTTTTATCAATGATAAAAGGTTAAATGGGGTCAAATATGTGTAAAGAAATCTATAAAATATGATTCAAATGTGATATTGTTTACTACCTTTAAATTTTATCACACACAGCATTGATTTAAAATTTCACTTATTTGCCTTGCCTAAGATAGTAAAAATTCAAACTTATGGAACATACTGCAACAATATATAGTAGATATATGTACATTTATGAGTTAATAGTTTATTTTAGTTATTTACATACATTGCATACCATGTATTATTAACAACATACAATAGAGTTTTTAAACTGTTCCCCGTTGGGTTGATTAATGAACTTTTTTTGTGGTAAAATTTTTTTTTACCGTAGACCTTTTAAAAATAAGTTTTTGAAGTCTGAAAATTGCATTTAATGGGACTTGAAAATTTTTGCACTGTTATTATATGTCTACCCCATATTTATATACCCACACTAATTTGCTAATTTTAATGTTAGAAAGAAAACAATTGAATTTAAGCAAAGACCACTACTTATATTCTGTATCATCTCTCTTCTGGTTTACTTTTATATATTTGGTATACTCACCTATGATACACTTAAAGATAGTACCCTACTTTATTCTGGGTTGAGTTTCCTTGCCCTCATTCTTTGGTTTTGCCTATTTCTTTACCAGTCTGCTATTTATGCTGACAAAAATAACTAACAGTGTATGCACACATTTCAGTTCAGGAAATCCACTTATATATCGTAGTGTTTATAATCTTAGGTTTTAAAAATAATATAAATCGTGTAGCATTTCTGACTTTATTGAATAGGATTTTTAGCACAAGATAGGTGATATGTGTTATGGCTTCTACTATAACACTTAATATTTATCAAGTAAATCTTGTCCTTGGTTTGTTACAGTCCCATCAGTGAAAGTCGAAGAGTACTACAGGAGTCATGTGAGTTTTTCTTAAAGCATAATTCTAAAGTTAAGCACAAAAAGAAGCACTACAAACCTAGTTCGCATAAGCTGAAGGTCATTTCCAAATCCATGGGGACCAGCACAGGAGCTTCAGCGAATCACGGCACTTCCACAGTAGCCATCACTAGCCACGATTACTTAGGACAAGAAACTTTCACGGAAATCCAAACCTCTCCAGAAACGTCAGTGAGGGAAGGGAGAGAAGACGGAGCGAGTGCCCCCACATCAGGAGAACAGGACCGCGGCGACCCTGCCTCCCCAGCAGTGTCCAGTTCCAAACTCTGTGGGGCACAGGCCGACAGGAAAGGCCGCGCAGGCAACATGAGCGATAAGGGCAGTGTGTCTGACAGTGCGCGGGGTGAAGGAAGGTGAGCTTCCGTTTGGTTATCTTAAACCAGCACTGTTCTGAGTACAGCAGTATACGTATTTTATTAAAGCAAAGCACGTTTGGAAAGAACACGTCTGTGAGATGACATTTTTATACACTTAATCCAAAGAAGCTTGGATTTAAGAAGTTTAAGTTCATCCTATAAGTACACTTATTTCATAGTTTAATTCTTAGCTTTGAGAAGAGCTTTCATGTATGTTGTTCCAGGAGAACAGTAATGTTCATTTCTATGGTAATTGTTAAGAGTTGCATGTATATTTAGGTAAATGTTTAAGATTCATCTGAAATACTTTAATTAGTACTGCATTACAGTAGTGTCTAAAAGGTTTTTGTCAGTTTATACAAAGATGATTATGTTTTAATTTCCTGAACATGAAAGGTTGTTGACATTATCTTTAATGAATTTTTCCAAAGAGTCATAGGTGATCCAAACACAGGTAAACATCAACTTAACCAGAATACTGACAACTAACTACTTTAAGGTCTCTAGATTGTCTTACCTTGTCCTCCCAAACTAGGCCAAATGCACTTCTCTGTGTTCCTCTAACAGCTTTCGCATACCTGGATTATAACTAGATACATGCTTTTATCCTCCACTAGATTTATAAACTCTTTAAAGGCAGAGCTGAGGTCTTTCTTATCTTTGTGTTCCCAACCACTTACATATTGTCTGATCCACAGCATGGTGGGAAATCAATAAACTGTTTCTAAACCAAGGGTAGGAATTCTTTCTTATTAATTGTATTCCCATGAGACACCATGCTCACTCAGTCCATGCATGGGTGGTGTTTGATCCAGTTTCCAAAGTTAGCAAAAATTGTATTTGAAAATAAATTATTTATATTTTGAGGTGTTAGAGCATACATGGAGAATTTAGGTTAATTTTCCTCTGATAAAAGTGGATACTGGTTGGGAGTAAAAGCTCATGAAAAGTGGATAGTATTTAGAAGGACATCTGGTATCGCATTCGTGCTTGAGTATTTATGTATGTCAACTTTCATTCTTCTGCCTAGGGTCACTCCAAAAAGTGACGTTACTGAAACTGGCCTGGTGCAGAGCAACAACTTGCACGTCCCCAGTTCTTCAGAGCCAAGCAGCCTGAAAGGCTCCACATCACTGCTCGTTCACTCGGCTTCAGGAGTTAGAAAAGAGCAGGGCGCCGGCAGTCACTCAGATACCTGACAACCAGGTTATCCCACTACTTAGAAGCGGACTTGTGTTACACTAGAGGGGACCAGTACACTGTCTTAGAATAATCACTGTTATGTTCTTTTGCACTTAAAGCCACATTACACTGGAAACAATAGACTCTGAGAATAGTATGATTCATTTCACACAGAAGTTAATGACAACAATATACCTGAAAAACAGAAATGTGCAGGTTAATAATATTTTTTACATTGTGTAGGAGGAGGGAGTTAGAGGAATCTTCCTTTTTTTTTTTTATGAAGATTCTACTCTTATTAAAAGTATTTTAAGGTGTAAAATGCTATTTCATTTTTCCGACATAAAATCAAGATTTTTCTTTGCTAGAGTATTTAAAACTTATCCTTGTATCTTTTTTATACTTTTGAAAATAAGTTTATATATATTTGAACTTTTTAAAGAAATCCTAGAAAATCTATTCAAGTATTTTTATGTTTTCCTGATATCTTAGCACTACTTTGGTAACTTTTACACTGAATTTCTAAGAAAATGAAAAGTAGTATTCTTTTTTAGTATAAAAAAATAATCGGCACACGAAAAGGTGTTATAATGGGTATTTGACTAAAAAACATCCACGTACTCTACCTTATCATCTTCAATGTGTGAATTTTATAAAATCTCATTATTTTAGGAATTGCACAGGTCTATTATGCAACTAAGTAAGGTGCTTATTGAAAGAGGGTCCAATGTTGATTGTATTATGCTGCTCACTGATCCTTCTGCATTTTAAAAATAAAATGTCCTGGAGGATTAGTAGATGAAATGTTACTCTTTTATAAATTAAGCCAAATATAATTGGTTTTCTTTTTTTTAATGTTGCATGATTTTGCATGACCACTCAAGATTGTATTATTATGACCATTTACAGTTGCTTATATTTTTGTTTTAACTTTTATTTTTAATATTTAGAATACTACAGGTGCTTTGTATTGTGCAGTATCTTTCTCAGACATTACATAGAATTCATTTTTGCATTTAAATAGAATTTTGCTGGACATTAAAAAGTGTATTAGCAATATTAGTGCCAATCAAATGGAAAAAATGTAGTCCTGATTGAATAAAATATATTTCATATGATGTACTTCAAAATATTAAAAATTTTTCTTAATTTTGTTTCCAGTTAAGTATTATTCCATGAACAGGTTTTCTGATGCTTTTAGTTCTCTTCTCTATTTAGCATTCTGTTGAAGTGTAAAAAGAAAATTATCATGTACTGTATGGAAAATGTTGTAAATATTAACTTTTCCACATTTGTTAAGTTTGTATACAAAAACTTTGTTTTGTGTGATTTTTTTTCAGTAATAAAATTTCTTTATATAAAAAGTTGTAAAGTATTCTGTAATATATATAGTGGTCCTGGCCTGAGAAGTGGTATAATTTTCAGATCAGTGGCTTAGTGACTAATAAGCCAGAAGCTTCTTTTTGAACTAGAGGAGGAGAAGACAATCAGACTCTTTTTTATTTGTCACAATTTCTTCCCAAAGTATAAATTATACAGCTGTATTAATCATAACTTTTAAAGCCAGTTGGAGACCTGGTATCTGCAGTGAAGCAAAGCGGACCCAGGACCCTGCTTTCGCTCTTGACAGTGGGAAATGAAACAGTATCATCCTCAAAACATCAAAATGAAGACCTAGTAAGTTAATGAGAAATTGCCAGGCTAACATCTAGAAGTAAATTCCCACTGCTAAGCCCAAGATTTGAAACTTCTTTTTTCCCTGGAAGCATTTGATGATTTAGAAAGGGTGGCTGCGAAGTGCTGTTAGCCATAAGGTCTGGAGGACAAAGGGAAGGGAACCTGGCACACCATACTACACTTGGCATTATGACCTCAAAGGGATGTATTAACCGTAGGAATGAGATGAACTGTAAGGAAAGCAACCCTGTTTCAGGTTAACTTGGTGGACTAGAAAAATCTCTAACTTTGGAATTAGAATAAAGTAGTTCTCTATTAGTAGTAACCTCAAGCTTCTCTGGAGGAAAAGATGTCATTCTACATACTCTACAAATTCTTTTCAAATACAGTGTTCATCATATAAAGCAAACATAGGCATGCAAAAACATAATACAGAACCAAGAATTGCTATAAACACCAGGCAAAAAAAGATCCAGAGTTCCTGAATTACCAGGCACAGATTTGTTAAATTCATGTAACTTAAAAAAATCAGCATAGAAAACAATGAGATAACACGGTATATCTATTACAATGGTTAAAATGCAAAAAAATCTGACAATACCAATTATCTGGTGAGAATGCAGAGCAACAGAAATTCATTGCAAATGAAAATGCAAAATGCTACAAGCACTTTGGAAAAGAGCCGGGAAGTTTTCCTACACAGCTAAACAGTGGTCTTACCATTGGACCCAATGATCACTCTCCTAGGTATTTATCTAATTGATTTATCTAGATACTCTGCCCTTGAGGTGCAGTATAAAGTCTCCACTCCTTGAGTTTGGGCAGCACGTAGTGACTTCCTTCCAAAGAATACAGTAGGGAAAGAGGGTGGGAAAGAGTAACTTTCACAGTGGAGAAACGACAAAAACTACTTCAGCTAGGTGAGGGAGGTTAACATCAACATGAGAAGTCACGGGAGTATGTACCTTTCATATGATGTGATGAAAAACGCTTGACCTCTGAGATCCTCCTCCCCCAAATCCATAGCCTCATCTATTAATGGGAAAAGCAGACAAATCCCAACACATAGACATCTACCATAATACTTGACCAGCATTCCTCAAAACTAACAAGATCATCAAAACCAGTCTGAGAAACTCAAAGCAAAGAAGAGTCTAAAAAGACAAATGACTAAATATAATGTGGTATTCTAGGAAAGGGAAAGAAAATACGTTAGATAAAAATGAAGGAAATCCAAATAAGGCATCGGCTTTAGTTTAGCCATTCAATTCAATGAAATGTTCCTTAATTATGTATATGATAATCCCCTCCCTCTGCTTGCTCCTTTTCACTGGAATGCCTTGTCGTCGGATATCAGACATCCTGAGTGGATCCTCTAATTTTATCATCTTTCCTCTTCTTTTGTCCACCTCTGAATTTTTGTTCTCTAAGGAAATTTCTCAAACTGAGAAATTTTTATTAAATTTTTATTTTGTCTACCATATATTTTTTAATTTCAGAGTGTTTTTTACTGCTGTTCTTTTTTAAATAGTGTCTCCCTTTTAATGATTCTTTTATATATATTTGAAGACATATAATTTACTCTTTAAAGGTCACATAGAAAAATCTTAATTTTTAATCTTTATTTTTGAACAGATGACTTCATTAAAGTCCATTAGTTGCTCTAAGTTCATAGTTGATTTTTCTTGGATTTTCTAGGTGTGATCTTTTCATCTCAAGTAATAAAAGTTTTATTTTCTTATTTATTAGCTAAAACTTGGAGCCAGCAATCATTGATAGTGGTAGCAGCAGACATCCTTGTCTTGTTCACTTTAATGAAATTCCTATAGAACACTATCCTTAAGAACAATGTGGACATTTGATATGAGACAGATATTTTTAACAATAAAGAATCCTATTTCAACTTACAATTTGTTAAAAGTTAGCAGTAGGAGTTGAATTTTATCAAAGATCTTTTCACTATCTATATTAATCAAGGTTGGCTAACTGCTGTGACAAACAAACCTCAAAATTCTTAGTAGCTTAAAAACCTATCATTCAAGTGACAGCGAGGTAGCCTTCCAAGTGATTACTTCAAGGACCTACTATTTCTATCTTGTGACACTACACTCTCTTAGGGCTTCAAATTCTTCTGTAGGATTCTCTGCATGCAGCCAGCAGGTAAAAGAGAGAGTAAACAATTACACAAGGAAAGTTTTATATGAGCCAGAGAGGCAAGTGGCACACATCATTTTCAGCTACATTTCATTTGCCTGAACTCGGGAACAGATCCATACCTAACTGCAAGGGAGGCTGAGTAAGGTAGACCAGGTGTGCACCTGGGAGGGAGAAGAAACAGGCTTAGTGAGTAACTGGACAACAATGTTTCAGTCTAAAAATGTGATGTAGTAAATAAATGTCCTAATCTAGAGCCATTTTTTAATTATTTGAATAGCTCAAATTGATCATGATGTATCATTTAATTATACTGTTTGATTTGATTTGCTGGTGACTTATTTAGGATAAAAATTTGCATCTATATCCACTTATATTCTAAATGATTTCTAAACCATGGACAAAATATGTATAATCAGGAAGCTTAAATTTTAAAAGTATTCATTTTTAATAGCAAACTTCAAAAATATCTAATTCAAAAGAAAACAACAGTTTTTTTTTTTTTTCCTGAGACCAGAGTCTTTGATGCAAAAAGAGCCTGATATTTCAGAGGTGGTGATATTAATTTTTATAAGAACTTCATAATATTTTGTAACCAAGAAATTTGATCTAAATTACACAATACATTTACAATAACAAGGTTGGCATGAGCATTGTGCAGCTAAACTCAACATCAGTAAAGACGTGATAAAGCAGAATTTCAGTTTTGGAAGTTGGCTACAAAACCCTCAACAGAATTTTCTGGAATGCCATCTTTCTAAAAAATTCAGTATACCTATTTGGATTCATTTAGTGCTATGCTATTCATGGTACCAAAGGACTCTTCCCTAGACTTTCCTTGACAAACTAGACTAAAAACACCCTGTAACTGCCACCCGTTGTCAAAATCATAGTTTCAGTGCTTTCTTACTCTCATCTCAGAAATGTACCACTGGTGAGTGTTTCCAGTTACCACTACTGGAAACTTTTGGCATTGCCAAGGCAGGCACTGGCACTCTCAGGAAATGAAAGGTCTAATTTTTAATAACCACAAGGAACCCCACTGTTCCTTTTCTGCATTGAAAGCATAATCTATATAGCTTACTGCCCATAGCAAAAATCACAGACTTAAAATTGCAGATGCTGAAGCTTTTAACAGAAGCCCCTGTAATCTCTCATGTGCAGAAGAATCAAATTTTATTAATTTACAATGGCAATGAAGAGAAAAGAGAAAATGCAAAATTAAAATCCAAAGACATTGGTACCCGAAAATAAACGGAAGTGCAAAATGACCCAGTAAAGTTTGTTATGGACATTATTGGAGGAGCAGAAACAAAAGGGAATGATGAATGGAAGTATGAGATTTCCAGTCAAGATGGCGGAGTAAGTAAATGCTTAAGTAAGTGTTCGCCTCTTCTCATGGCCGTATCAGAATTACAGCTAAACTACAGAACAGCCATCATTAAAAATCACCTGACGTCTAGCTGAACAGAAGTCCTACAACTGAGGACATAGAAAAAGCTTCCTCGAGACTGGTAGGAAGGGCAAAGATGCTGAACAGACTGGTCCCATACCACATGTGGCAGTTAAAAATTGTGAGGGACATCTCGGCTGTGGACATCCCTCTGGAGCAGTGAGAGGTCCCAGCCCCACACCAGAATCCCCAGCCCAGCGTTCCAGTACTGGGAAGAGAAGTCCTTACAACTTCTGGCTGTGAAAACCAGTGGAGATTGTGGCTGAATGAGATGGAGTCCCTGGGATTTCTCTTCAAAGGCCTGAACATGGACTTACTTGCAGACGGACTCACTTGCCCTGAGCTCCAGTTCTTGGGCAGCAGCTTGAAATGTGCCAGGGACATACGGGGAGGAATTGAATTGTCTGGTTTCAGGACAAGGGCTGGAGAAGCAGCTTTCTCCTAGACAGAAGGGCTGGCAGAAGCCATTGTTCCTTTGTTGAGCCCTTCCCCCTCCCAGCATGCAGAGTAAGGCAGTCCTCATATCTGAGTCTTCATCAAGATGGCTAATCCTGATCACCATGCCCTGCTAATTCCCTGAGACCCCGCCTCACTCAACTTTCAGGCAAACCCAAGTCACCTCCAGTGGCTCTTCCATACAAATGATCTATTTGGTTCATGCTGCAGGCTTTTCTAAAATCTCTCAATGATTCACAAAACCTCAAAAAGTAGCATCTGGCCTCGGTGTGCCTCAAACCTCTTGCTAAGCAGCCTCAAGCCTGGCACTAGTAGTAGCCAGGCCAGTTTGTCAGTTGGCCTCTCCAGGCACCTCCAAATTTAGTGTGAGTGGCAGCAGTCTGCAGATTGCTTGGTGGCTCATGCCAGATGGCCTCAGGCAGGGCACAGGCTGAAATTGGCCTGCAGCATGGCCCTTCTTAAAGGGCACATTACCAGGTAGCCAGCTTCAGACTAAGCCAAAGCACCTGGAGCACCTGATTCAGGTGAACATGGAAGACTGTGCCACTGGGCCTCGCAGAACACCTGCTACTTAAGGCCACTCTACTAAGACTGGGAGAGACAGCAGCCGTACTTAATACATAGAAAGAAACGCAGAAGGCAGCAAAATGAGGAGACAGAAATATGTCTCAAATGAAAGAACAGAACAAAGCTCCAGAAAAAGAACTAAACAAAATGGAGACAGCAATCTACCAAATACAGTTTAAAACACTGACTGTGAGGACGAACAATGATCTTGCTAAGACCTTCATCAAAGAGGTAGAAAAAAACATAAAAATGGAGGTAGAAAACAAAAAAAAAACAGTCAAAAATGAAGAATACGATAACTGAAATAAAGTATACATTAGAAGGAATCAACAGCAAATTAGATGAAGCAGAGTATCGAATCAGTGATTTATAAGAAAAGGAAGCAGAAAATACCCAATTAGAACAGCAACGAGAAAAAAGATTTAAAAAAACAATGAGAATAGTTTAAGGCATCTCTGGGACAACATCAAGTGTAACAGCATTCGGATCATAGGAGTTCCAGGAGGAGAAGAGAGAGCAAGGAATTGAAAACCTATTTGAAGAAATAACAATGGAAAATTTCCCTAACCTGGCAAAGGAAATGGACATATAAGCCCAGGAAGCTCAGACAGCCCCGATAAAATGAACCTAAAGAGGCCCACATCAAGACACATCATAATTAAAATGCAAAAGGTTAAAGACAAAGAAACAATTTTAAAAGCAGTTACCTACCTACAAGGGAGCTTCTATAAGACTAGCAGCTGATTTCTCAACAGAAACTTTTCAGGCAAAAAGAGATTGGCATGAAAAATTCAAAGTGTTTAAAAGCCGGGACCTACAGCCAAGACTACTCTATCAGGCAAAGTTATCATTTAGAATTGAAGGACAGCTAAAGAGAGAGCTTTCCAGACAAGAAAAAGCTGAAGAAGTTCATCAACACCAAACCGGTATTACAGGAAATGTTAGAGGGACAAGAAGAAAGAAAAAGAGAAGAAATAAAAAATATAAATAATAAAATGGCAGTAACTGTGTAGCAACAATTACTTTAAATGTAAATGGGTTAAAAGCTCCAATCAAAAAATATAGGGTGACTGAATGGACAAGAAAACAAGACTCTTATATATGCTCCCTACAAGAGACTCGCTTTAGCTCAAAAAAAAAAAAAAAAAAAATACTGAAAGGGATGGAAAAAGATAGTTCAAGAAAATGGAAACAAACAAACAACAACAACAGAACCAGCTGGTATAGCAATACTTAAACCAGACTAAATAGACTTTAAAACAAATGAAGGAGAACCCAATAATCCCACTTTTGGGTATTGGTCTGAAGAAACCCAAAACACTACTTTAAAAAGATATGTGAATCCATATGTTCACTGCAGCATTACTTACAGTAGTCAAGATATAGAGGTAACCTAGGTGTCCACCAATAGATGAATGGATAAAGAAGAGGTGGTACATATATAAAACAGAATGTTACTCAGCCATAAAAATGAATGAAATCTTGCCCTCTGCAACAACATGGATGAACCCGGAGGGTATTGTGCGGAGCGGAGTAAGTCAGGTAGAGATAGATAAACGCCATGTTGTTTCACTTGCATGTAGAATCTAAAGAACAAAACAAACAGAATGAAAACAAACTTATAGATACAGAGAATATTTTGATGTTTGCCAGATGGAAGGGGGATTAGAAGAGAGAAAAGGAGGAAGGGACTAAGAAATACAAATTGGTAGTTACAAAACAGTCATGGGGATATAAAGTATAGCATAGGAATATAGTCAGTAACATTGTAATAACTATATATGGTGTCAAATGGGTACTAGATTTATTGAGTGATCACTTGTAAGTTATATGAATGTCTAATCACTATGTCATACACCTGAAACTATTATAATATTGTATGTCAACTATAATTAAAAACTTTTAAAAATTAAGGAAAAGAACAGAAGTATAATAAAATGAAAAGGACTGGAAATAGTAAATACTAACTAGAAATTAAAATAAATTTTAAAAAATTGCTAAAATGAACAAATTTTAGCAGCCAAATTTGAGGTTTTAATTTTTCATCCTCAGAAGGAAAAAAGGGATAATCAGGAAAAACTTCTAAGAACAGATATTCTGATTTTTCACCACAAAAGGAAAAAATGAGAGAAAGTGAACCTACTTAATTTTTGATAAAAAACACCTTCTAGAAAGTTTTTCAAATAAATCATTTCCAAATGCATGCTGCTATTCATCTTCATTTATACTGAACATAAATTTCCTATTTATCTGGTTTCATTTGCACTGGGTTTTAACATACCTAAGTGCAAAGACTCTAATAACCCTATATTTAATATCTGCGTCTATAAATATACAATTACACTTAGAATATTTTGAGAAGAAAGGCGCAAAATCAATAGGGATTAAGAAAATGTTTTTTTCCAAACTCAAAAGAAAAAAAGACATCTCAATATCATCTCTCTCTCATTTTCCAGAGTACTAAAGTAAAACTGTCTAGTCTGTGGGTTTATTTCCTTCGGGGCCTATTCTGACATCTAATTAGTTTCATTGTCAGGAAAGATAAACCTGAATATGTAGTCTCCAGACTTTATTCAGAAAAACTCACCAGCGAAGTACGAGCTCCCCTGGTGGTTTTAGTCCTTCTGAGTGGCCAGTCCAGTGACTCCCTGAAAACTTTCATTTGAAAAACCCTCCAGAGCCGGTAAACAAAGCTGACCACTGGCAAAACCCTTGCTGGCACTTTCGGCCTCTTAACTGCCACCTCTCAGTGCAGACTCCCAGCGAAGAAGAATGGCACGCTGTGTTTCCAGGGCCGACCATGTTGGCAGGCTGTGGGCAAATAAAAAGTACAGTAAAACAAAACAGGAGGACTGTGTTTCCTCAACTGACAGGCATCACTGCCTCTTTATCGCTGGTCCTCAGGGCTTTCCAGGCCTGCCCCATAGACACTGAGAGGTCCAAACGTTTGCTTTATGAAAGCAAAGACCAGGAAAGGGGCACACAACACATTCAAAGCCAGGAGGAGGGTACCTGGCACTTGAGAGGCAGGGCAGAGTCTGGATACCGGGGGCACCTTGAAAAGATCAGTATAAAAACCTGTTCTCTCACTCAACAGTTGTGGGTCCCAGGCCTGGCTATGATCCAGGCTCGCGGCTAGGACCAGGACCCCAGATTTAGAATGCTCCCTCAGTACAGTAGGACGCCTGCACCCAGCTCATGCAAGCATGATGCAGCTTACTGTATCACGCACGTGTGCTGAATGCCACTATTGTTCTCTGACACATGTGGAGCCCATGCGGTCCCCTAACGCAGAAGCGTGCTCCGTGCAATAAGGTTGGAGCCTGTCGGTCCTTCTCACGTCGGCCTCTTGGGCATTCTTTCAACTGGGCATCTCACCTCAAAACCTTCCCTTCTCGATCAGTTGGGCGCTGACAACAGCTGTGCAGAGCTATGGAGGGGACTGAGCCTCGTGTTCAAGAGGTAAAAACAGCTAAAGAATTAGCAGTCGAAGGGAATGAGATCTAAATGCGTTGGCGTGAAAGCCTTCCAACGCATTATTGAGCACACAAAAAGCAGATTGTAAAACTATACTTACAGAATAATATCTTGTATGTAAACAATCTCCCAATCCTACAGAATCATGCTGTATATTTCCTATAGTCACATATATACCTACGTAAAGGCATAGAAGGCTCTGGAAAGTGTGGTGACAAGGGTTATCCCTGTAGCAGGGGTCAGCATTGTTAGGTGATGATCACAGCAGACTTTTGCCTGATCTGCAACGCTTACGTTTTTATAAGGAAGATCTATTAATATATCACATTGCGTGACTAAGAATTTTTTTTTAAAGAAAATGTAAGCATATATCTAGCAAATGGTGACACAGTAGGTCCAGCCTAGACCCTGAGAGGGTCTGGGCCTAACTGTAGTTGCTGCTTCAGTGATGTGAGCCTCACTCCTGCAGGCCAGGGAGTGGCAGCCCCCACCACTGAGAGGCCGCCAGTTCACCCAGTTCAAACTCCCTCTGATTCCTCAGTCCTCTGCTTCTTTTTGTCTCCCTAACCACTTTCTCTCTCTTTTTTTTTCACCACATATGTTTTGAGAACCTCTGTGCTTACTTTTTTCTCTTCAGTCCCTTCCCCAGACTATAGACTCCCATCCCCACAGATAAATCTTACACCCATTGACTGGATCCCAGTACTGAGAGATGGGGTGTGGGGATGGAGGACCAGCCCCCCAGCAGTGTGATATAGGGAAGGAAGAGAAGCTTCAGGTAGACTGAAGTCTGCAGAATACCCAAAATGGTAAATTCTTTCGATTCACTGTCTCCACCACTTCTCCCACCATACACACAGACCACCACCACCTTGGGGGTCCTCAGCAGTGGGTAATTGTCACTACAATTTGCTTCCCTATTCATCAACTTCAAGTTGAGAAACTGATCAAAAGTGAATGCAAGAGTTTGAGGTCTGAAGGTCAGGGAATGTCTAAGGCATTCGTGACTTCCCACAAAAGCCAGGCCCCTGTTTTTCTCTAGAGACTCTTCCAGTGTATTTTCCCACACCCCTTAGGGCAGGACAGTTGGCCCAGGCTCCCGAATTCTGGACTGAGGAACGGGGGCCCGTGGATCTAAGGAGAAAGCTGGCTCTTACAGTTGGCTCTGTCTTAGTCACCATGGCTAGTTGTTCTCAGGGACCGTCCAGTTTTGATCATCAGCTCCCCACTGAATAAGTAGTTTCAAACTTAGAGTGAACTCTGAAGGGAATAAATGTCTTGTCTGTATCTGCCTGCTCCCTAAACTGCTAAGAGATTAGGTCTTGGTTTTAGAAATTAGACTAGTCCTTTCCCTCCAGACCAGGTGAGTCAATTTTACCCCTTATCATGTTTGCTGAGAGCAAAAATAGCATTCTTAAGCACCTGACACTTAAACCAAGGTTTCTGTTTTTAACCAAGAGGACGAAAATGTTCCAACAGGAATATTATATACATGAGCCAAAGAGAAGGCCCTGCTGTGGCCTGGAGACTCCCAGAGCTAGTCTATGACTGCAGGCCTCCCGTTCACCTCTGGAACACAGCCAAGAGCAACAGGTAAGTTATATTTTGGCAAGATAACATAAACACTATAGACGTTGAACTCAGTGGCTCCTGATAGCTATTTTATTCGTATATTTTGCCAATTTTACCATTTCTGCAGAACTAGAGGGTGGCATCCAAATTTGACTGTGTTCCTCCTGTGAGCCGAAACAGGTGCTATAGTTCCTCCCAGTCGGTTTCTAGGGATTTGGGGATGAGGCGGTAAAGTCAGCTCTTGTCTGTACTTCAGCCTGTAGGCAAGGTCCTCATGAGATGGAACTCGAGATATACCAAGGAGTTAAAATGCTGTGTCTCAACATAAAGAATGAGAGCCCATGACAACAATATAACCTCGTTTTTTAAAAATTGTTTTACTAAGAAATCTATTTCATATTGCATTAGATCTGGAAACAGGGTCACTTCCTGGTTGTAGAGGCCTCTTTACTAAGGCTAACTGAAGGCTGTACTTGGCAATCTGGGTTTCTAAACTGATAAATATCAAACGTGTGCACTTGGGAGGGTAGTGGGTACAAGCTTTTGGAGCACTACTTGGAACTCCTAAGAAAATTCCACGCCAAGTCATCATCATGCAAACTCAGGTAAATGGCTCTGTTTAGCAAAATCATTGGCTTTGGATGAGTTGTTCTATGGTCTAGACACGGGCAGGTTTGGAGGAAAGGCGCACAAGCAAGCCCATGCGGCTCTTCCAATGAGTCGTGCCCTCCAGGAGCAGGTTTATCATTAACAAGAGCAGGACTTTTATCTTCATCTGTCTGACTCTTAGGTCAACTCCCAATTGCTTTCAGACATCAGCATCATAGGTTAGGAACCCTCGAACACAAAAAAATTAGTATACAGTCTCCAAAATTGGCAAAGGTAAAATAAAACAAGAAATTACTCAGACAAGCCAAAGAGATTTTTGATAAATATATTGATAAATCAAATGGAAAAAGACAGATATGCTTTCTTCTCAGCCATGTGTTACTAATCAGTTGGTTGGGTCAAAGCAAAGAATGAAAAATTTCATATACTTCAACAAATGATACTGGAACACCTGGATATTTACATGCAAAAAAAAATTAATCTAGGCACAGACATTACACCCTTCAAAAAATTAACTCAAAATGGATCATAGACCTGAATGTGAACTAAACAACTGTACAGTTTCTAGAAAATAACACAGGAGAAAACCTAGATGACCTTAGGTTTGGTGAGGACTTTTTAGATACAACATCAGAGGCATGATCCATGAAGGAAAAAATTTAGAAGCTGGTCTTCATTAAAATTAAAAACTTCTGCTCTGTCAAAAACAATGCCAGGAGAAGCCAGACTGAGAGAAGATATTTGCAAAAGATACAACTAATAAAGCATTGTTATCTAAAATATACCAAGTACACTTAAAACTCAACCATAAGAAAACAAACAACCTGATTTAAAATATGGGCCAAAGACCTTAACAGACACCTCACCAAAGAATATTAGGCAGATAGCAAATTAGTCATCAGATTTCTACCAAGAGCAAAGGGATTAAGGGACGTGAGAGACCAAACGTGCCCTGGTTCCCCAGATAAGGTGCAAAGAGGAAAGGAGCTGTGGTGGGAGGGGAATTTCTGAGACCTGAACTATTTCTTAATTTTCGAACTTTGAAGATTTCAAGGTTTAAGAGAAGCAGAATTCCCAAAAGGACATCTTAGGCAGAAGTTCTAAATGGCTAAGCAAGGAGACTAGGCAGCAAGAGGGCCAGAAGTAGCCACCTCACCCCGAGTCGCCCTTGGATCACGGAAAGGATCTAGAAATATCCCAGTGCTCCCAGTAATAACAACAAACAATATTATTCGTCAGGTACAATCCCAGGTGCTAAGGATATAAAGGGGAACAAGGGGCAAGGCCCCTGGTTTGGCGGAGCTTACATTCCAGGATTGGGAGGTGGTGGTAACTAAATATAAGACAAGATAAATTCAGATAGGGATTAGCATTACAATAGAATGTCATTTAATTATATCAATTGAAACATCATTTAACAGAAATTTAAGTGTCTACAAATACAGTTGACCCTTGAACAACATGAGTTTGAACTGCGCAGGTCCACTTATTTGTGGATATTTTTTCGAATAATACCTACAGTTCTATAAATGTATTTTCATTTCCTTTTGATTTTCTTCATAATATTTTTTCTCTAGCTTACTTTACTGTAAGAATACAGTGTGTAATACATATAGCATACCAAATACATGTTAACCAATTGTTTATGTGATTGTTAAGGTTTCCAGTCAATAGTAGGCTATTAGTAGTTGAGTTTGCAAGGAGTCAGAAGTTATGTGGAGATTTTCAACTGCAAGGCAGGGTCAAGATGTCTCGGAAATATCGTTAGTAAAAAAAGTAGATGACCGCATAATATTGTTTCAATGTGTGTGTTATTTTTAAACACCGCCAAGCAATCAACTCAATTCTGACACTACCTAGAGATCCTACAGGTTAAGGGTTCAGTCCCAAAAGATTGCCCCCAACTTTAGATGTCGATTGCAAGTCCAGGTTGTCACCATTGCTTCTGACCCACTGCTACAGATCGAAGGTTCCCACAAGCACCTCTTTGGGTTCAACTAATTTGCCAGAGCAGCTCACAGAACTTGGGGAAACATTTCTTCACATTTACCAGTTTATTGTAAAGGATACAGATGAACCGCCAGACGAAGAGGTACATGGGACAAGGTCTAGGGAAAGAGGGAAGAGCTTTTTGTTCTCTGAGCAGTCACTCTCCCCACAGCTCCACGTGCTCACCCACCCAGAAGCTCTCCAACCCATCTTCTTTGGGTTTGCATGGAGGTTTTATTACGCCGTCTAGCCTCTCTCCTCTTCTCAGAGGTCAGAGGGATGGCACTGAAAATTCCAACCCTTTCTATCATGTATTCAGTTCCCCTGGCAACCAGCCCTCAGCTTTAAGTGCTTTCCAAAATTCATCTCATTAACACAAATTCGGATGTGATTGAAAGGGGTTTGTTATAAATATCAAGACACCTTTACCCCTCTTTCACCTCAGAAATTCCAAGGGTTTTAGGAGTTTTGTGCCAGAAATGAGGACAAAGACCAAATATATATTTCTAATTATAAATCACAATATCACATACATATATAATAATCCTATTTAATTTATATTCAAATACTGTCATGTGTGTCTATTTAATGACTAGAAACATATGTACCAAACTATAGGCTTTAGGTGCTTTAAAGGAGTGAGATTAATGGTGAGGGTTAATAATGGGGAAAACTTTCACTTTCTGCTCTATCCACTTCTATACTGTTTGATTTCAGAATGAACATATGCTGTTCCCCGCCCACCTCCCCAATCGTGGTGGTGTCATGGGGACTGATGCTAAAACTAGTAAGAAAGAACAGCCTGTCTTGCAAACTTATGTTACTTGCTTAATTTGACATTTCAATAATATGAAGGCATATTACAGTTCAAGATACACATCACTATGAAGACAAGCAGCTTTAAGAATCTCGTCTTCAATATTATTCTAGAATTTCCAAAATTATTGCTCACTATACAAATATTTCCTTTTTCTCAATTTTGTAAAAGACACAGTATGCTTGTTTCTACATCCATAAAAGTGTCCTACATGACATGTAAAATTTAATTCATTCCATATATGATACTCAACTATAAAACACATAGTCGATTTTACCTCCTACTGTGACTTGGTTTGGAACTTAACTTTGATGAATGATCTATGTCTCTGGATAGAGATCTTAGAAATATTTACTCCTATACTGAATCCTAAGTTAAATATTTCAAGATGGCTTTGGTCAGCCAAGCCTGACTGCTGGTATGCAGACATGAACAAATCACTAAGAAAAATAATTAAAACGCTTACTTTTGGATATGCAGCTTGGAAACTAGCATATCTGTTGAACATATTAACAATGACTCATAACCACATGAGTTAAATATACTCAGGAATAAAATATTTAGCTCATAGTTCTGGACGTGCTAAGGTCTAGGATTACTATAACGCCAACAGAAAATTGGAATTGAATTAGATACACTGGACTTGACTCCTAATTTCAAGGCCAAGAGTTTGCTAATAATGCACCCTGTGGGGCTCAGAGAGGAGGGGAACCTCCCTGTCTCCCTGTGCCTTCTGTTTTCTAGGACTCTGTCTGGTAGGAGGGGGAAAATATCTTTGTAGCGGCCCGTGGTGTAACTTGGATTCTTGCCTCTGATGCAAAGTCCAAGAATTGAAGAACAAAATGAGTCTGGTAATAAGTCATAAGGGGAGATAAATCTGCACTTCCTTGGCTTCTTAGGGAATCCCCAGGAGACTTGAGGACAATCCTACTTGAATCTGGGCCCCCTCCACCAGTGGAAGCAGCAGGCCATTGCTCACTGGCACACTGTCATCTTCTCTCAGAGCATTCCCGGCCTTGGGGGTCATCCCTCTGCAGCAGGAGCACCCCAGAGCTCCAGCCTCCTGGAACCAAATCCTGTTCTCTAGAAAGGATCTGATACACTCACTCCCCCTAAACTGTAAATGCTGATGGGATGTTATCTTCTCAGACAAATGGATAAACAAACTATGAAATTTTGCTCAATGATGAAAAGAAACAAACTACTGATATTTGCAATTATAGGTGAATCTCAAAAACGTTATGCTTAGGAGAAGAAACCAGACACAAATGAGTACCAAAGCGCACATAGTTTAGAAGTGGGTGAATGATGAGGCTAGATCTGCTAAGGGGTCAAAAGATTGTACTGGCATGTCTAGCATTTCTCTGTAGAATGTGTAGATATATGTCATCTATGTGGGTTCATCCAAAGTTCTGAGGATAAAGAAGCAGTCCTCTTTAACATCCTGTTATACATATCTGTGTCCTCAACCAGAAGCTGCTTGTTATCAACTCAGCATTCCTTCTTTCATCCTTTTTCATTCCAGAACCCAAATTTACTCAAGTAGCAATTCTATTCTACATGGAGTTTCTTCCTGATTTGCTTAAGTTTATCGTGGTTATCTAGATTATTTTAGGGTTGGGTATGCGACTCCCTTCTGGCCCATGAGATGTGAAAGGGCTGGGAATTGCTGGGAAAGGTTCTCCTCCTCTTAACAAGGAGATGACACAAGAGGTGGCCTTCTACTCTTCTAGACGTTGTTAAAACCAACAGAGACACCTAAACCAGATGTCACCCTCAGGGGAGATGATGACATGGAGACAAAGCTAAAACCCTAAGAATGGTAGAACATAAAGATAGAAAAACTGAATCCTTGATCATGTGGTTGAGTCACTGAATTAATCAACTCTGAAGCAGCCTCCCTCTGAATTTCATGTTAAGAAAAAAAATAAATTTGCTTAAATAAAATTGGTTAAGACACATTGAGTTGACTTTTCTGTTCCTTGCTGCTGAAAGTATCTTAACTAATATAACAACCAATTCCTTTAGGGTGATACATAGTCCCCACTAAATAAAAGACACTCAATAAATATTAATTAAAATATTATAAGAATGCATATCTCAGACCCTCTGATGACCTCAAGTACAGCTGCATCATTCCATCTACACGAGCTTGAATTTGAGCTTGTTTATACTGCAAAACAAAAGCAAAGTAAAAGGACGTGGTAGGATTTATGGAGAGTGAGCACATCTGGGAATCACTGATGGTCAAGAGTCAGCAGAAAGCACAACCATCTGGCTGGACAGATGTGGTTTATGCCTACAGGGACTTTGACATATGAAATCCTTGAAAATCCTGCTATTTACATAGGGGAACGATGGCACATCAAGGGGTAAGTGATAACCTGAAAGCTTTTCCCAGTCTGAGGTATATCGAAGACAAAAGAAACAGATACTGAACCTCTAGAACAAAAGGTTTAAAGGTTTTGGTTATGACCCGAGTTAGTATACTCTTTTACACTGAGAGAAATGCCATTCCACATGGATTTTTTCTTTTTGCATATTGCCATAGCCAAAGTGACTTTTGGAGTGGGGAAAATGGCAACTCTGGGAAGTCTTTGTTCAAACAATAACCCAAAACTCCATGGGGACCTTAGTCAACACTGTATCATTTCACCCAATCATATCCAATTTTTTTAAAAGTGGACTTTAGTTGTCAGTGAAGTTTTAAGTTCACAGCAAAAATGAATGGAAGGTACAGAGATTTCCCATATGCCTCCTGCCCCGCCCATACACAGCTTTCCCCGTCATTACCATCCCTCACCAGAGTGGTACAGTTAATGTGTTACAGTTGATTAACCTATATTTACATGTCATTATCACCAAAGTATGTACTTTACATTAGGGTTCTCTCTTGGTCTATGGGTTTACAACTATGCAATGATGTGTAGCTACCATTATAGCATCATACAGAAGAGTTTCACCACCTTAAAAAATTCTATGTACTTTGGCTACTTATCCTTTAAACACTATGCCTGCCAACCACAGATCTTTTTACTGTCTCCATAGTTCTGCCTTTTCCAGAATGTCATATAGTTGGAATTATGCTATAGTATGCAGCCTTTTCAGATTGGCTTCTTTCAGTTGATAATATGTGTTTAATTTTCCTCCATGTCTTTTCATGGCTTGATAGCTCATTTCTATTGTCTGGTTGTACCATCGTTTATCTCCACCAACCCACTAAAGGACGTCTCGATTGCTTCCAAGTTTTGGCTATTGTGAATAAAGCTGCTATGAACAGCTATGTGCAGGTTTTCGGATAGACATAGTTTTCAATTCATTTCAACTCATCTAAGTAGCAAGGAGTGTAATTGCTGGATCGTAAGATAAGAGTGTGTTTAGTCTTGTAAGAAACCACCAAACCGTCTTCCAAAGCGGCTGCACCATTTGCATTCCCACCAGCAATAAATGAGAGTGCCGGTTGCTCCACAGCCCGCCAGCGTTTGGTGGTGTCAGTGTTCTGGGTTTTGGCCATTCCAATAGGAGTGTAGTGGGGTCTTTTTGTTTTAATTTCTATTTCCCTGATGACATATAATGCTCTTTCATATGCTTTCTTTTTTTTTTTTTTTTTTAGATTTTTGGTTCTCTTTTTTTAAACGTTGTTACTGTATCTTTATTTATTTTTAATTGAGGTATAATTGGCAAACAACATTATATTAGTTTCAATATTATCATTAGTTTTTAGCATAATTATTTGATATTTGTATGTATTGCAAAATGATCACAAGTCTAGTTAACATTCATCACCGTACTTAGTTATAGAATTTTTTCTTGCGATGAGAACATTTAAGATTTATTCTCTTGCCACTTTCAAATATGCAATATACTTTTCATGTGCTTATTTGCCATCTGTGCATCTTCTTTGGTGAGGTATCTATTCAGGTCTTTGGCCCATTTTTTAGTTGAGTTATTTGTTTTCTTATTGTTGAGCCAAATTTTTAACTTCATTTTGGTAATAGATTTCAAAAGAGATTGATCCTCTTCCCAACCAGATTCCATCCATCTATTCTGGTTGCTCTAAAACTCACATGAAGGCAAGGCTAGAATTTCCATTGAATGCAATACGCATTATTCGACATCTTTTATGTGCCCAAAAGATTTTTAAAGTATTGTGGAAGATACAGAAAAGGCGGAATACAGTCCCTGTCATCTTGGCAATCTTTGGGAAACCAAAAATAAGGCAATGGAAAAAAACTCAATAGCACTAAAGGACACAAAAGATTAATTTGTGTGATATCCCCTCTAAGTACTTCCCATGAAACTCTTTTTAAAAAAAATTTTGTATATACATACATTTAAAAGTTGCTTTATGAAAGATGATGATCAATTATGCAGATATATTACTGAGAACTATTTTTTTCGATCTTAAAAAAAACACACTTTCTTTCAAAATACCTTTAGCTTTACAAAAGAGTTGTAAAGGTAGCACAGAGGATTCCCGTGGGCCCATCCCACTGTTTTCACCAATGTTATCATTTTCAACCACCATACACATTTCAAAATGAAGAATTTAATACTGGCACAACATTATTAACTAAACCACAAACTCTATTTGTATTTCGCCAGGTTTTCCACTAACATCCTTCTAATATAGGATACAACATTGCGATTCCTTTTCATCACATGTCCTTGATAGCTGTGAGCAGTATCGATCTAGTACTTTTTAGTATTTGTTCCTCGACGTGTTTTTGTCTGACGTTTTCTCATGGTTAGGGTCAGGTTTTGAATTTTTTGCAAAAATGCCACAGAGGTGAGATTTCTTTTTATAGTATTCTATCAGGATAGAATAAAAAATATCAGGATATCAATTTTACTTGGTATAGTATGTTAATTATAATCACCTGGTTAAGGTAATAAAACCTCTAGGTTTCTTTACTGTAAAGTTACTGTTTCTCCCCTTCTATACTCCATTTGTTAAAAGTCAGTTGCGAACTCCAGAACACTCAGAAGAAGAGGAATTAAGAACTGTCTCCTAGAGAGAAAAGTATCAAGGAAATCGTGGACATCTATACCACAATAATTAATAAATATTTGAGGGAAGATGCCTTTACGATATGCAAATTTTTTTCCCCTTAAAGTTTTATTTACTAATTAATGGAATTTTTCTGCAGCAATTGTTACTGCGGTGTTCTAATGGTGTTTTTTTTTTTTTTTTAAATTTTTTTGTTCCTTTTACATTTATTATTTAGAAATATTCTGTAGGGAAGATTCATCCTTTATCTCCCATTTATTTATCAATTCATTATTTATTTATGTTAGTATGGACTCATAGACATTTATTTTATTCTTTTGATTATAATCCTATGTTATCATTATTTATCTTGTTGCTCAAATTATTCCAGCTTTGACCATTGTGAGTTCTTTCAGCTTTGTCCCACCTCCCATGAAGGCGAAGGTGAATCTGCAGAACCATAGTCAACAAGTAGGATTAAGAAAACTAGGGCTCATACTACAATGTTGATAAGATTATCTGACTTCTTAAACCTATGACTCATTAGTATTCAGGAAGGATCTTGCAAAACATAATTTGATAATATTAAGGACACATGTTCCAAGTTTAAACATTGCCAGGTAGCTATCTGCCTCACTTCAGTTGATCAAGACAATAGACAGCATACAGTAATATGTAGTCCAGCTGCCTGAGCCAGTCTCAACATCCCAAAGAATGGGAGCATTTTATTATTTACACTAGCCATGAAACCAATGGTATATCCTTCTACTTTTTCTTTCTTCTTCCCTTCCTTCCTTTCTTTCTCCTTACTGAAGACTATTAATCTATAAATTTATAAACTGCATGTACACTTCACATTACTGATGCACTTAATTATATCAGGCAGAATAGAAGAAGGACTGAAACAGTTCTTTTATATCTCTTTCAAATAGATAAATTGATGGAACTCTGCAAGTGGAGAAAATTTATAACAAAGAGTCATACTCTCAAAGACTACATCAGTGGAAATAAAGACCAGGGTGGAAACAACCAACCAGTGAGCTGAAGTATAATAATGATCATTAAACAGAGGTATGGTAGTGATCATTAACAAATGCTTAGCAACTGGGTTTCTGTCAATGGATGATGGATCCTTCAGGAACCTGAAGACTGTACTGAGTCTATGAAAGAATATAAGCATTATGAGAGAGCCTCAACTTTGTCTGAGCTATTATCAAGAGATAAAATGTCTGTAGGCAAATGACTGACCAGAAAATCCAGCTTGTCAGTGACATTTCCCAGACTTACACAAGAATACTGAGCAAGTGAGGCCCCACAAATAATCACCCCAGTAGGAAAAAAAAAAAATGCACATTCCATTGAGATTAGAATCCCCGGGGAGGCAGGAAGCAAACAGTACAAAGGCACTGATTAAGCAGAGGAATTTGTGTGAGGTTTTGGGGCTTTACATAAAACACTCATGAAAATGCATCTCCTCAGGAACGCTCTATTGCAACCACACTAAGATGGCTCTGCTTCCCTAAAATTAGAACTGTGTCCTCTGATTAGCCTATGTATACTAGAAAAACTACTGGTACAGGAAGAGGGGTGGTATCATGGGTTAACATCTGTAAGTGAAACTTTGTGATATGTCCTTTAAACTTAAGGTGTACTTCCCCCGGTGCATTATACTAAGCTTATCTCCTAGTGGTCTTTGATTTCCAAAAGGCACCCAGAACTGAAATAACTGATGGTGGGTTGGATAAACAAACCAAGGATTTTGCAAGGATGGGGAAAAGGTACAATTGCCATTTTACCATTATTTTATTATTTTATTGTAGTTTTTGTTTTGTGTGTGTCAGACACTCTTAGTTGTCTACTCACTAGTCGACTGTCTGCCACTTGTCCTTCTTCCTCGTTAACAGAACCCAAATGTTGCTCACTGTTCTTTGAGGAAGCATGTCCTTCGAGAAAGGAACAGTCTCCTTCTAGCCCCATGGGGCTAATGGCTCTTGCCGAGTGATTTGTTTTAGGCAACAGGCAGGTGTGACAATCCTAGCCAATGAGACAGGAGGGATGTGGGCAGGGACGACTTTGGAAAGAATTTCCTCAGAATCGTAAGGGGACATGTGACAGGGTCATTTCATGTTTCTGCCTCTGGAAGAATGTCAATCTATATTTTATTTATCTATTTATTTATTTAATGATTATTCATCGCTCAACATGTATCCTGAAATTCAAAGTCTACCTGTTCTTGAACTGGAAAGGAATAGCTTTAAAATATAGGTGAGTTTCAAAGGTACATTCTAATAAAGTTGTGTACTTTAAAAATAGAGTAGAACTATGGCCATGCCACCCTGAACACTCCCGATCCTATCTGATCTCAGAAGGAAAGCAGGGTCGGGCCTGGCTAGTACTTGGATGGGAGACCACCTAGGAAGACTGGGTGCTGTAGGCATAAAAAAAAAAAAAAAAGTAGAAATGTAAAGGAAATAGCAGACCAGAAGAAGTAAGGGCTGTGTTTCCAACTGAAAAGTTCTGAAGGCCTAGTTCAGTTTAGAGGTCGGGAGAAGGAGCTGTGTGCTGTAGACAAAGACCAAAGGCGAGGAGGTAGGAAGGAGAAAACAGCACCAAAGTTCCAAGAAAATCAACCAACTCCAAAGCCCAGGGGGTCACCAAAGATTTATAGGAGGGTATAGCGCCAAAGTCCTAGGCTGAGGAGCAGAACTAATGGTCCAATAATCTGAAAGACCAATGTACACTCGAACAGGGCGCGACTTCTAATCTATTATGACTGATGTTTGCTCTTTGCCGTGGTTTTAACTTACCCACTGCACAAGCATGAGTATGCTCATCCACGTGCATGTGGTACGAGAGGAACTGAGTCTGACCCCACTGGGTGCATCCTGACCCCAGCACAGACCAAGGTTCTGCTCCTGTTGCAGGCCCCCTCCTTGGCTTCCTCCTTTTTCTCTGGCATCTTCTTTGGGACTCTTTTCTCCTTCCACCCATCCCATAAATTACCTGTTCTCAAAGTGTGGTTCGGCGACTCTCAAAGGGGCCTGAAACACTTTGAGGGGAAATGCGACATTAAAACTATTTTCATCATAATAAAATGTTACTTGTTGTTTTAACTCTCATTCTCTAATGCATGCTCAGTGGAGTTTTTCCTGAGGCTACATGGTGTGTGATATGGCAACAGATTAACTATAGAAATAAATATGAAAATCTAGCTGCAAAAAGATTTGCAAAAATGCAAATAATACCAATCTCCATGTTAAATTTTTGTTTTAGAAAGTACAGCTACTTTTCATTAAAAGACGTTATTTATTCTAATATATAATGGGGCTAGTTACTGCTACTTAAAAATGAATTGATAAAAATATTTTTAAAAATTTCCATTTTCAATTTCTAATATGCGGTGCCTGGACCAGCGGCCTCAGAGCTTGTGAGAAATGCCATTTCTCCCGCTTCTCCCCAGACCTATTGACTCAGAAGCTCTTCAGGTGGGGGTGGGAGAAACCCTCCGGGTGATGATCGCCAAAGCGTGAGAGCCACCACTCTGATACATTCATCTCTCGTCATTTCTTCAAGACGGGCTGAAACGCATGACCTCCTGAGCCCTCTCAGTGCCAGTCGCAAGGAGTTGTGACTCCGATGCTGAGTGACGGGCCTGTCTTAGTCTGCTCAGGTTGCCATAACAAAATGCCACAGGCTGGGTGACTCAAACAAGAGAAACTTATTCTCCCGCAGTGCGAAAGGATAGAAGTCTGAGATCGAGATATCAGCAGGTTTGGTTCCTCCTGAGGCCTCGCTCCTTGGCTGGCAGACAGCTCCTCGCTGCGTCCTCACATGATCTTTCCCCTGTGTGTCTTGAAAACCATTCCTTCTGCTGCACTTTATATCCCAGTTGGTGGCATCTCCATCCACGAGTTGTCACCTAAGCTAGAAACTCCGGTGGGGAGTGGGGAATCATCGTGGTCTTCTCACTCTCTCACACCACCTAGGACAAATCCATTACTAAATCCTCCAATTACGTCTAGATTTTTCTCACCCAAAACTCAGCTATCGATGTGCAAATTCAGGCCCTTGTCGTTTTTCACCTATACCAGTGGGCTCCATCTTTTTTCTTCTGAGAAGAATATACTCGCATAACCACAGCAGGTGTGCTTGGGACACTCCCCAGTCTATGAGCAGGCCGCACAGATAAAACAGGCAGTTTCATCCTGAGCAGTTTCCTGGTGGTCCCTAGCAGGGACCAGAGACAGTTCCCAGGCTGACCAGGTCACAGCACTGTCGCTGAGAGCTGCTGGTCTGCATGACAGCAAAAGCCTTCTGAATGACCTTCTGGAAAAAGCCTGGCTCCCTCAAGTCCAGCCACTGCATGCAGCCAGGAGGCTCTTCCTAAACGACCCAACCAGGCCAGTCCTGCTTACAAACCATCTGAAGCTTCTCATCGAATACAGAACAAAACCCAACCACCTTCACGAGGAACACAGAACTCGCCATGCTCTAATCCCCATTGGCCTCTCCAGCCTCATTGCTGGACTCTCCACGCCTGGCACCCTCAGCTCTGGCAGCCCCAGCCCTGCAGTGCCCCAGACACGGTCCTAGTCCTTACCTCTGTGCCAGTCCTCATTTCGCCATGCTGATCGGATGCCCTTCTTTCATTACTCACTGTGCCATACTCTTTAAATCAGCTAAATATCACCTCCTGCAGGAAGCCTTCAGTGGCAATGCCCCTCCCATGTCCTCCTCCCCACTTCAGGTAACCTGTACTCACCCCTCCCAGGCATTTGCCTCCCTGTTCTGCACTCATATCTTTAGAAATCTCTCTCATTAGACTCAGTTCTTTGAGGACCGAGACCATGTCTTTTTCTTACTTTTATTCCCAGTGTTGAGCACAAGATCCCTATTCATAGTGGGTGCCCCCGTACATGTTAGATGAGTGAAGGAATGACTTCCAGGAATACTGGAGCTGACTCAAGCGGCAGAGTCCACAAGAGCGCCATGTGCCAGACAGACTCCAAAGTGCGGGCAGGGGTTGGCGTAGTCACTGGGCAAGGCAAGGCTGGGCGGGATAGCTTCAACATGAAAAGCCCTGAGATAAATGAGAGAGGAAAATGGTGATCCCGAGCCCTGGTTTTCAAAGCCTGGGGTCTGCCCCCACAGCCTTGCCACTCTTAAACTGACTATGCTCCAACTGTTTTCAGGGTAGGCGTCCAATTTCAGTCACCAAGACATATTACATATTAAGCTCAGTTTTGGGGATTTAGACAGTGTCAATTAATATCCTATTTCTGGAATGTAATCTTTGTCTTCTCAAATCAACTGCAATTTCCCTATGCAAACTGCCCCCACATAGGAAGACTCAGAGGGACCACTGCACATTCTAACAGCGCCTCTGCTCCTGGAATGCAGCAGATAATCTCAGAGAAGTTTATATCATCCCCTTGAGTACAGTAGACCAAGGCTCCTGTTTCCCTTTTGTGACAGCCCTTCAGATGTTTACATCTTATCTCCTCTTGGCCACCAGCTCCAATTTTTCAACCATTCCTTCCTTGAGATCCTTTCTAAAACCCCTCACAATCACGCTCACTCACAAACATTCCAGCGCTGTATTTGTCAATGTTCCTTTTAAAACACGTTGCCTGGAATTGAGCACAGTACTCCATCTGTCCTCTTAACGATGCAAGGTCGTTTATGTCAGTAGATGCTTTTATTTCTTATAGTGGTTATGATGCTGCTAAGATTACTTTGGTTTTTAGTAGCCATGTCATCACGGCCTTGATAGCTGTGAAATGTGGAACAATATAATTATAATCGGAGCATGGATACAGGACTTTGCCTTTGTCTCTGTGCATGAATATGGGCTGGGGAGGCGAGGTGACTGGGAGATAGCCTCAGAATGTAATATTCCAGCCACAACCTTGACCTGGCAGCAGACACTTAAAGGGTTACTAAGAAGCAGAATTTCCTGGGAGATATTAAGCAGATGCTGGAGATGTGAGCTGGTTCTTAAAAGAATTCAATCTAAACGAAAGAGGTAGAAAAGAGGAGGACATGGTACAAATTTCCTGTCATGCCCAAGGGAGCAATCACCTTAAAAATTGGGTGAAAGTGGTCAAACGGTACAAACTTCCAATTATAAAATAATTAAGTCATGGGGATGTCATGTACAGCATGGTGACTACAGTTAATAATACTACATTATACATTTGAAAGTTGCTAAAAGAATAGATTCTTAAAAGTTGTCATTACAAGAAAAAATTTTAAGTATGTACGGGTGATGGATGTTGATAGATTTATTGTGATCATTTCACAATAGATACAAATATCAAGTCATTATATGGTACCTGAAACTAATACAATGTTACATGTCAATTATATCTCAATTAAAAAAAAATAAATTAGGGCCCATGACAAGGACTCCAGATATCTGATGAAGAGATTTCACGATGAAACCATGATGAGGTCATGCACCTGGACATCTCTTTTCACCCCTGGTATGGGAGTCACAAACAACTGGCGGCAGCATGTAACCAGTGAATTTAAGAAATAAAATAAAATTCGTATGTGGTTGGGGTCAGTAGATGTTTATATCTGTTTAATAGATAAGTGATCATTTTTATTATCTCTCCTTATGCAGTCTCAGATGACTTTCTTCTGTATAACAAAAAATTCTTTAGTTTTCATATAGTAAGTGGCTAATTCAATATTCACTCTGTTCCCCCCTGTTCCCCACACCTATCCACCTTGATTTTTGGTCTCTTTTTATAAACTGCTGCCGAACACATCTTTCGCATCAGCTTTGGTGCAAGCAGCTCTAGCTATCTCTTCCAGCTTTGAGCCATCTATAAACTGCAAAGCATGCTTTCTATAGAATCCATAACATAAATTAAGGTGCCAACGGTGTCCATCTAAATAGGAATCATTAATCTAGCCAAGAGGTGGAGAGAAAAAGTGGAGAGGGGATTTTTCTAGTAATTCTGATAAGTCTGTAATACTGATAATTGTGTTACTGATAATTCTGATAAAACTGCCAAAGTATCTGATAATATTGTCAACAGGTTATTTTCAAATCATGATTTAGGAACATGGGAAGGGAGTTTGCCTAGACTTAATTTTATTTTTTTACACAGTGGCTAGCAAGTCTTACAACTAGTAACTCCTATGCCATAATTATAATGAATTGTTCCATTAACTCTTGTCTTTCCTTTGGACAGTTACCTATTTCTTGTTTTGTATCCAAACCTCTCAATCACTTTATTTCTCCTGTCACCAGTCAATTCCCATTTCGTCGTTGTTTAACATTCTTTAATGGACAGTTTTGGAAGAGGTAAAACTGCATTCAGCTTGCTTTGTCATTTGATAAAAACTCCAATAGGTAAGAGAGGAAACTAATATTATTCATTTGTTTCTATTTCCTTCCCAGAGACCTGACTTAATATTAATGAAGCAGTCACGTCTACAGCTGTCAGGAGGAGCTGGGGGTAAAATCATTAGAAACCATGGTTTAGCAGATGGAGTTGGAGATCTGAGGAAGGGGACAGGAGACGTGGATGTATTTTGTAAACCTAAATGTTTTAAGATGTAATTCCAAATATCCTATTTACTTTGGCTTTCTTTTATCATAAAACAGGCAGTTCTTTGTGTCTTGAAAGAGACATGCAGGCTGCAAAGAGCCATCTGAACTGCCTGGCAATGTCTTTAATCTTGACCATTTTCAAACACAGATCTCAATGGTGAACAATTTTCTGAGGACTTCTTACAATGCAGAGTCTGTTCAGAGGATGCTGATTTCAAAACCTCTGTACACAGGGCTTAATGAAGAGGGGAAGTAAGCGCACAGCTTTGGGTAACTTAAGAAAAAGGAAGAAAATTCCACGGGAAATGAAAGACTACCCAAGTAGAAAGCCTGTAGCATACTATGATTTAGAATAAAAGAAATGTAACTCTTTCAGTTTTAACAGAGACCAGTGCTTGCCCTCCAGCACTGCAAAGGATTACACAGTTTCTAGTTGTCTGAATAAGCACAAATAAAAAAGGATGCATGTAAAAGGTGCTTACTATGATTGCAGGCAAGGGACTTTGACTCATCTTTCACTGTGATTTAGGTTCTATAATTTTCCATCAACTTTTATTCTCTTAGGACTATAAAAAGTCTACCCACTCATGAGCTGGTAAGGGTGTTGTATACTTACTGTTTATCAGTGTAGTATGTGGATAGATTGACCAATTAATAATACCACCCTGAAAAGTCTAGTAACTTAGGGATTTAGGAATGAGGATGGATTTTAGAGCTGACTGTGTGTGCACATGTGAACATGAACCAGTGGAGGAGGAATTCAGTAACCCCCTTTCAGCACTGATCAGCACTGTTTGCCTAGGTCTATGCTTTGCGCTTGTCCTGCTTTGTTCTTGTATCACATGAGGCTGACTGACCTTTGTAGGCTGTTTCCCAGCCTCCTGTTTCAGAGATTGGCCAGAGATTGGAGCGTGGGAAGAGGAGAGAAGCCCGGCTATTGTTCATCTTCCTTCTCTGACAGTGGTTTTATTTCTTTCATGGCTTCAGCTTCCAATGAACAAGCCCAACATGATTACAGCTTTTACTGGTCACCTATGTCTCCCCAGCTTAAGGGTCACAGCAGCTTACAGCTGTGGCCAACTTTAGGCTGTCTCACTGTCTCCTGGTGAACTTCTTGTTTTAGTGGCCAGTTTCCTACATTAAACTCCTTCTATTTTAAAACCATAAAGTGGTTTCTGTTTCCTAATTGGATCCTGAATGGTACAACAGATGTATAGGTACAGTGTCATCCATTGAATCATGGCTTCCTTTAATTTTATATGGAATTCCCTACTTTCAAAATGAAAATAATAATAGCTAATATATAGAGGATACTTTATAAATACTAGGTAAAAGTACTTAGTCACTAAGAAAGGATAGCTACAGCTTTAGATTCTAGCTTCTCTTGGAAGCGACTGTGCTATACACCTCCTCAGAGGTACCAGTTGCTCACGACCCTTTTGATGGTCCAAATACTGTGCACTCAGTGCTCCAACTCAAAGTCTAAGGACCACTTGTGCACCCGTGAGACGGAGATGGGACTTTCTCCAAGCTTTAGCTTCTATGACCTCCTCTGGAAACATCTCTTCTTTTTTTGGTTTCAGTTCTAGAGATAGCAGATGCCTCTTTCACTAATCATCTGGTTTACCTCAGCATCCAGGCTTCCAACATCTGAGAACCGATCTCTTATATTCAACATCCTTTAGTTGAAACATCTAGCATGGTTTATGCTACTCTGATTAGACCTTGACTGAAACATAGGTTCTTCTACCTTAATTCCAGTAAGCGGCCCATTGATTCTAAATATTAGCACTGTCAGCCCATTTATTTTTGTATTTATTTCAACTATGCTAAGTTTATGAGCTCTTATCATTTATACCACTACTTTCCATTTTCTTTTTTTTCTTATAGCTCTTTTTTAGAAAATAATAAGAACAAATACAAACACTATCAAATAATTGCATAAATACTGTTTACAAACATAGCAATACTGCTAAAATAGACTATTTGACTGGCAGGCAGTGACTATGCAATACTTCGAAACATTCATTAGCAACTGACACATGAAAGATATGCTTGGCTTGCAAAGGATGATTCGGGGATACGTGAATGCTTAACGATTTAAAAGCTGAGACTCTTCTTTATTTGCTTTCCTGCAAAGGAAATATAGAACTCTATTGGCAGAATATTTTGATCGGCCATCTTGATCTCATTGCCACCTGCCAACAGATTACTCTTTATGTTATCGGGGACATGTGATGAAAAGCAAAAGCTTCCTGCTAAAGCCTGTTGATATGTGTGATAGAATTCTAAGGTGGTCCCATAAGATTTCTGTCCTGTGGTTTATAATCTTCTCTTTGAGTATGAGTGAACCTGTGAATATGACAGATGTCACTCCATGATTACGTTACCTTATGTGGTGGAAGGGATTTTGTAGGTGTAATTAAGTTCCCTAGGCAGCTGACTTTGACTTAATCAAAGAGAAGATTATCCTAGATGGGCCCGTCTTAGTAGGATGAGCCCTTAAAAGGGACTGCACCCTTCTTGAACCCTGAACCAGAGATTCAAAGTGAGACAGAGAGGACTTTTGGAAGGGGACCATATGGCATAGACCTGAGAGTGGCCTCTAGTAGCTGAGAATGGTCCCCAGAAAACAGACAGCAAGAAAGCAGGAACCTCAGTCCTACAACCACAAGGACATGAATTCTGCCAATAACCTAAGGAAGCTTAGAAGTGAATCTTTCCTTAGTCAGGCTTCGAGATGAGGACTCACCTTGCTGACACCTTGACTTCAGCTTTGTATGACACTAACCTGTGCTAGATTCCTGACCCATAGAACTGGTAGGTAATAAATTTATGTTGTGTTAAATCACTAAGACTGTGGTAATTTGTTACATAGTAATAGAAAAATAATACATTCAATGAAGGAATTACCATAAGTAGATTCCATTTGTAACATCAGCAAAATCCACATAGCTCCAATAAGAAATACGTAAGTCCTGGATTGGCTCTTTGCTGAAATGTCAATCCGGACCCCAGATTTACACAGAGAGGGCCCATCTGAAGTCACTGGAGGACAGGAGCAGCAGCAGCAACAAAAGCAGAAATTGCGATTGGATAGAAGACAGACTGTCTGGGGGGGCCTCTTCTCCCCTCCAGCCTGTATACTGCTGCCGCCACAGCAGCTTGGCTACCGAGGGCATCAGCTGGGACCTTGTTTAGTTTTATGCTGGGCCAGTTTCATGCATGAGTGACATGTGCAGCTACAGTTAGGAGGGTCCCATGCTTGGTGTATTGCTCTGTTGACACTGTCTTGAAATTCTTAATAATTTCTTAACAAAGAACTCTGCATTTGCATTTTGCACTGAGCTGGGCAAATTATGTAGCCAGTCCTGGCTTTGGAAGCCATTTGGATTTTAACTTCTTTTGATAAATAGGAATGAAATTTTCCTGTGGTCAGGCACTGACTGACCCAGGAGTGAGCATTTCTAGAACTGTCCTGACCTGCTCCTCTGCCAAACTTTCTTCTCTTTAATACCCGTCTTTGAGCCTACCAGAAACCTACCGGAGTCTCCAAAGAGAACCTTGCTGAGTTCAATTGGACCTCAGCAGTATTACCATTCTGTCAGCAACCTTCCTGTTGCTACAGGTGTGGCGGGACTTCTGACCTGCCTGATTCTAGCCAATGGTGTATAAAGGAGCTCCTGAGCGTACCTGGTGGGTGGTCTGGGTCCTTCAGGATGCTTTCTTCTGGAATGGACAAAGGACAGATGAAAGGGGGACAGAGAGGGTTAGAAAAAGTATCAGTCAAAGATCAAGAGTGATTACGCAAAAGTGAACGTCTACCACCGAATGTTGTTTAACTTCCCTGAGCCAGTTTCATGCATGAGTGACATGTGCAGCTGCAGTTAGACGGGTCCCATGCTTAGTGTATTGCACGGAGTAGAGGAGGTACTCCCCCACCGGCCTTGCTGAAAGGACAGAGTGTGTAAAGGACTTTGCCTAGTTCCTGGAGATTGCTAAGCGTTAGCACTTATTACACAGCGGTTCCTAATCATTTGGGACACGGGCACCTGGGAGAACCTGAGGAGACCTGTGGTTCCCCCTACCAAATGTCACCTCCTAATAAGAGCCCATAAGAGGTGCCAGGATTAAACAACCATTGAAGTGGGGCCCTAGACCCTGGCGAAGGCTGTCCTTCTACAATGTTCCTTTAGGTGATGCAGTTTCCACTCCCATCCTCGAAGTCTCCACCTGTGGGTCCCTGACAACCGCCACCCCGCCTCAACTGTGCAGGGGTTTCTCCACGAGGTCTGTACAGCCCCGCGAGGGTCGCGGTAGACTCAGCAGCCGCAGGAGGGGGCGGGCCCGGCTCTCGTCCCGCCCCACTTCGGGCTGGGGGTGGGGGCTCCAGCCAGTTACGGGATGGAAACTCCGGGTGTCCAGGGGGGCGGGAGGGAACGGGAGTGGGAGGGAGGTGCGCGGGTGAAAGGCGCATTGATGCAGGCTGCGCCGGCCTCGGAGCGCGGCGGGGCCAGACTCTGATCACGTCCCGGCTTGCGGTCTCCAAGTCCGGCTCTAGCTCCGCGCGTCCCGGGGCCGCCGCGCGCCATGCGCCTCCACGGCCCCGCCACAGTCTCCGCGCCGTGGCTCCTCGGCCTCCTGTTGCTCCTGCTGCTGCAGCTGCGGGCGCCGTCGAGCGCCTCTGAGATCCCAAAAGGGAAGCAGAAGGCGTTGCTCCGGCAGAGGGAGGTGGTGGACCTGGTGAGTGCATGGAGCTGGACCGGCCGGAGCCGCGGGCCGCACAGGGAGGGAGTCAGTCCAACTGTTTGGGGCGGGGGAGCGGTCTGCACAGCTGGGTGTATATGTCTTACTGGTGTGCGCCTGGGCGTCCCGCTTTGTCCCGGTCTACGTGAAGGAAGGACCTGGGCTCTGCGTGTAGCAGAGTCCTGGGACTCGCAGGGAGACCAAAATGAGAGGGCTACCAAAATGAGAGGGCCACCGTACAGAGGAGATGCGACATGGGTCGGGTGAGATGCCCCAAAGTACAGGGAGTCGCCCAATAATTTCAGGCCTTGGAAGCTCACCCTAGGATGATGGGAAGAGTTAGAGCGTCAATAAGAGTAGAATGAGGAGCTTGGGTAGGTTAGAACGTTGGCCCGGGAGACCCTGGACTAGCTGATGATCCCTGGGTGGGCTGGGCCGTGGACATGCAACGTGTCCTTTGTTGGGCTGGTGGCCACGTCTGCCCACAGGAGAGAATAACAGCCCTCACAAAGCATCCGTCCAACTCTCTGTAACTTGAAGACTATGAGTCATGTTGGGTCATCTTCCTAGGGAGTATGGGCTGCAATTTACTTTGTCGGACGACCACAGCTGGGGCCAGGAATGGTTCAGAGGGTTTAAGGCCGGAAGGGGAAATGAAGGGGCCCAGTACTAACCCTCCAGGGCCCATTCCATTGTTTAGAAAATGGGCAGTCAGTCCTTCCTGACACCCTGGGTCTTCAGCATGTGGCCACCTGGTAGGAGCATCACAGTTGAGCTGAGGGAGAAGACTTTCCAAGAGAGCAAATAAATAGCCCAAGTGCTTTCTGAGAGGCTAATCTATGGGAAGGTATGTTGGCTTAAAGCTCTTTCCCTCTAAAAGTCAACAAACCCAGTGGAGATCAAGAGTAATCCTTTCCCAACTATCATATTCCTTGGCACATAATATCTTCAATTCTTAATCCAATCTTAATTGCTGGCAAATACGGTTTACAGGTATTGTAGGATGTAAGAGAGAGGGGCATTTTTGATAAAAAAAACGAAAAACAAAAAACAAAAAAACTCAAATTTGTTAAGCTGCCATTGTAAACTAGCAGTTAGTTGTAAGCCAGAATCAAAAGCTCTAGAAAAAAATTCTTTTCGTTTCACACAGCACTTTTTGGTGATGTGCTGTGTAATTTTGCACCACAAAGCAGACTATATGTGGTATGTGTGGAGGGCTACAATTCTATTTTAAGTGTCTAAATCGTTAAAAAAAAAAAAACTGTACCAAATGAATGTGGCTCATATGCAGTTTGCATTTGTGAATTCGTAGTTATGATACACAAAATACCCCTTTTCCCATAAAGAAAGCTTGCAGTTTTTTTTTCTCCCTCCAAGGATTTACAGCACCCGCGGTTTCCCACAACTCTAGCCCGACTTGGAAAAGCTTACTATGCAGCCAGGCTCAGGTGCATCCTGTAGCTTGGATTTGGTTTTGCTGAGGGAAAAAAAAAATAGCCCACATAGTCGTTAAGGTTTCAACGGATTCGGTAAAGAAACTTCTTTGTATAGGATCTTTCAAAGCGTTTCTTTCAAGCTTCCAGCAAGCTTTGCCCCCTAGTGGCTAGTGAAAGAAACAGAGGTTCATTCCACAGAGGTTTACCCAGTCCCTACCTGGCAGGCACTAAATATGCGCTGAGTTAGCATTTTAAAGTGGCAGAAGACCGATGTACTACTACCTGTGGAACCAAATTCAGTAAAATTATATGGTCTCTGAAATAAAGTTTTTAGATCAAAATCTGAATAAAAATTCTCAATCACATCACTATTGACATTTTGGGCTAGATAATTCTTTGTCGTAGGGACTGTCCTATGCACGTAGCATATTTAGTAGCATTCCTGGCCTCACTAGATGCCAATAGAAATCCTCTCCTCCCAAGTTATAAAAACCAAAAATGTCTGTAGACATTGCCATTGTCCCCTGTGGGACAAAATTATTCTCAGGTGAGAACCACTGTTATATAAGAAAATGAAGCTTTGTGTAACATCTTGCTTTGACAGGAACAATAGTGAAGAAATCAAAGAATGCCAGAAGAAATCTTATTATTTCTCCCTGCTCACTAGAAATGTATGTCCATATGTCCAAACATTGCATGTATCTGCTAGTGCAAGTGAATGGAATTACTAAAATGAAAATTAAGTCTAAAATAAACTAGACCATTTTAGGATATTTTATATTTTAGCAAGTCTTCTAATACTTCTGCAGTTTTGTTACTTTTCTTGCTATTTCTCTGGCAATAAATAAATAGTAGTGGCCCCCCACCCCCATTACAATCAGGAAAATAGCAGTGGTCGAAGTCACAAAAATCATTTATCAAAACAAAAATCAAGGTGGTAATTTGAGAAGCAAATTGATTAGCAAACATTAGAAACATGAGAATCCTGCCGAGGCAGTGTCATCATTGGACTTTATAATATGACCATGTCTAGTCCTACCCAGATGGTGAAATTAAAAGACAAGCTTTGAAGTTATTTTAATATATAAGGAATCTTGTTTTTTTTAAAATTATTATTCTCATTGAACTATATATATATATATATATATATATATATATATATATATATATATATAGAATGATCATATTGGACAATCTATACAATGTGAGAATGTTAAAATAAAAATTTAAGTGATCGGGTTTGGGATTTGGAGGGTCTAATAAGGGGACCAATTCAGGAATTAAACAGATGGAGATCAAAATATTACTTATACCAAAGATTTGACAATGACATTAGTGCGTGTGGCTTATGTGTGAGGTGTTTGCTAATGCTCTTTTCTCCAGATCTAGACCCTGGAAAGTCCACTCAGGGGAGTGGACATACTTGCCCAGAGTCATTGCTTCATATGCTCTTGGAAAATAAGAATAATCATGCCTGGCATATGCAGTTTTTACTGTGTACCAGGCAATGTTCTAAGCACATTTTATATATTATCTCACATCTCACAAAACCCTCAATTTAATCTGATTGAGTCTTTCTTTGACTCTGAATTGGGTAAGACTCTATTATTTTCCCCATTTTATAGATAGGGAAACAGACACTGACATACTGAGTAACTTGCTCTATCTCCCATAGCTAATAGTGATGGGACCAGGATTAAAATTCAGATAATCTGCCTCCAGGCTCTTAACTTCTACATACTACCACTGCCATCCCCCACCCCCAAGGAAAACAGTATTTTAGCAATTAAGTTAAGGCATTTGATAAATTACAGCCGCCCTATTGAGAACTAGTGGTTACCTACAATGAAGTCATTTATTCCTTTTCAAGGAGGAAAGGTGGGGTTGGAGGTCAGAAGTGTTACCATAGTGACACATAGAATTAGGGAGAAGTATCCAACTTAGAGATATTGCCAGTGTAAGATAATTATTGACTGTTAAGATTTTGTTTTGTAATTATATCTCTAGGAATTTATCTTATGGAAATAATTCAAAAGAAGAAAAAAGCTATAAAAAATAGGAATAACCTAAGTATTCCAAAATAGTGCAGTGTACAACTTTGCATAAAATTGTAAAGCTAGAATTTTGAAATCCAAGTCTTTTTATAACATATAGTTTTATAAGAAAAATGCAGTACATCAAATGATGTCCACCTTGGAATACAGCTTTTATGTATGCTTTTAATGAACAGTAGAAAAAGCAGTCGAATGAAAACATTTTGCTTTGTGTTTGTATGTAAAGTCTGTGCGATAAAGAAAATAGGAAAGAGATCTCAATATTTTAGAAATAACTTTAACATCAGTTCTCTATAATAACTCTTCTGGAACACAAGCAAGTGGTAAGAAAGGATTCTTGACTCCAAGAGCTCAAAATGAATGCAAATCTAACCTGATTGAGAGTTTTTTCCCCTTTCCTTTTTCCTCTGTAGTATAATGGAATGTGCTTACAAGGGCCTGCAGGGGTACCTGGTCGAGATGGGAGCCCTGGGGCCAATGGTATTCCTGGCACCCCTGGGATCCCAGGTCGGGATGGATTCAAAGGAGAAAAGGGGGAATGCCTAAGGGAAACCTTTGAGGAGTCCTGGACACCCAACTACAAGCAGTGTTCATGGAGTTCGCTGAATTATGGCATAGATCTTGGAAAAATCGCGGTAAGTAAAATCTGAATTATTTTGAAGTTGAAACAAAACTTAAGGGTTTTCATAGTTGAGTGTTAATTTTAGGTGAAATTTTATTTTATTTTTACTAAAAGACTTTTAAAAATTAAGGAGTAGGTATCATGAGACATTAACTTAAAATTAATGAGAAAAATTGATAACATTAATTTTATAAAGGTATTTCTAAAACAAAGATATCACTATATGATTTTTAACCCTAATAACCAACATCTTTCTAAAATAATGCAAACAAAAAGAGAGAGCACATATGTCTTTGTCCACAAGATTGGACAGCGACAACTTTCTAATCTTATTCTAAAGTAAATTTAAATTAGTCTAAGAAATTCTGCTGTGGCTCCAGACATAAAGGTGGGAAGAAATTTCTAAAAAATTACTACATGACAGGAATTATCTGCCATTGGTATTTGTCCTTATTCTGGGTAGCTGGCCCGGCTTGAAATGGATCAGCCTAAGAGAAGTGGAATGGACCAGAGATATACTACTGTGACTATTTAAAATTATTCTGCAACATTTAGAAGGAATATTACTCAAAATGGCCTGCAATGCATTTTTGATTCATGGCTCAGTCACTTTGATCAGTGTTTGCTTCAAAAGTACCTGGCAAGCCCACTGGGATGGCGTAGTGTTGAAGAAGTTGGTGCTTTTCCTAAGTTTCTCTTTTGTTGACCAGCTCTGCACATGGTCCCATATGCACAGTATATCAACCACCACTATCGCTAGGCAAATAGAAGAGATTTTATTTTCGTAAAACTCTAAGGTTTTAAACTGTGTATTATCTCTGATCTTTGTCTCAGCTCTTTAATATCTGCTCTATTATCTATAAAAAAGTTTGAGACTGTCTTGAATTTTTTGTGTGTGTGATAGAATTTCCATATAGCTTCCATAGTTTTGGTGGCTGATCATTTTTATTTGTGATTTCTTAGAAAGCATTTTGTTAAAATGTTGCCTACTCCCTAAAGATTTGACTGGTTTCTTATTTCTAGCTCATTGAAAGTTGCCGAGGTCTCTCTAAAACCCTTGTGGACTCTGAATTATTAATATGTTTTCAAGTTCCTTTTAGCAATGGTCAGAATGGGTTTGGGAGCCTTCTGGAAGTAAACGATCGTAGGACTGATGCAGGACAGGGCAAATTACCTCGAGTGCGGGGTTGGGGAGGAGACCAAGCCCTGGACGGAGAGAAGAAGAGGGTCCTTTGGCAGAGAGTGTGGAAAGAATTCAACACACAGCCAAAGTTAGAGTCAAAAGGAAAGTTTATTAGACAAGGGGTAACCCTCCGTAGAGTGTGGTCTCCTCTCAGAGGCAGAGAGTGAGATGGACAATGAAAAGAATACGGAGAGGGAACTGAGTATTGGGTGAATTCAGTTTCTATATTATTCTTTAGTTTATAGTTTAGAAGAGAATAGAGTGTGAAAAGGTAAGAATATGTAGAGTGAAAGGCCTGCTGGGAGTTCCCAGCCTTTAATCCATAGGTTCCCCAAGGTTCTAGCCCTAGGGAGTGACTGTTTTTCTTGTGTGGGGAATGGGTCGTTAGTAATCCAGCAGAAATCTTCCTTTGTTTCTGCGGGCTCCTCCTGACCTGGCTGCAGGGCTGATCAGTATATTGCAGTCTCTGATTGTGGCTTGATTAACATTTTTTAATTATCTTGCCTCCTCCCTACATTAGGACCATGAGACAATTGACAGACAACTTTTGCAAAGACCAATTAGAGAAAAAAAATAAAATAAAATAAACCCACCTAGGCCTTATATTGTATCAGATAGGTAAAGATTAAACCCCTCACTTGTGCTCGACACCCTACTACTGTTTGCTGTTGATCCAATAGAAACAGGTCAAGAGTAAACACACTTGGACAGTGCTCGTGTAGAATGTGAGTTCCATGAGGGTGGGGATTCCGTTTTGTTTATTGGATATATCTGCAGCATCTAGCACATAGGGCTCAGGAAATATTTTTGGAATGAAAATAGAAAGTAAATATATATACTGGTTTGGTCTAAATACTGAAGACTAGTTAGCTGTTTTGGGTAAAAGTGAAAGATACCTTCAATGGGGTGAATGCCATCATTTGATTTTTTTATAGTTCCTAATATCAGAATCTCATCTGTCTTATAGAACATCTTCCTCTTTCTGTAAAAGTTAAACTTTTAAAATGCAGTTTGGGGGAAAGGATAGTTAAATAAAATTCACAATACAATTTGAAAGCATCTTTTTAATTAGAATTGAAAATGCAAATTAACCCCGTTTCTGTGTTTGTGACAGGAGTGTACATTTACAAAAATGCGTTCCAACAGTGCCCTGAGAGTTTTGTTCAGTGGCTCGCTTCGGTTAAAGTGCAGAAGTGCATGCTGCCAACGTTGGTATTTCACGTTCAATGGAGCTGAATGTTCAGGACCTCTTCCCATTGAAGCCATAATTTATTTGGACCAAGGAAGCCCTGAACTGAATTCGACAATTAATATTCATCGCACTTCTTCCGGTATGTAGAATAGTGACATTGCAGAATGTGTCTCAGATCTTTAGAGACCAAAGATTAATTTTGAGTCCACCAACATGTCGGGTCACTAGGCTGTTGTAAAGAGACCTACAGCAAGTTTTCAGCTCAGAATTCTCCATCCTGGTTGCATTTTAGAATTTCCTGAAATGGATCTTTAAAAAAATATGTGGATGCCTGGGTCTCATCTCTGACCAACTGAATCAGACTATCTAGGGGGAAGACTGTATTTTTAAAAAGAACCCCAAGATTGAAAATCACTGAGTTAGATGAAATGGCAAAACAGCCAATAATGCCATAGAGCAGTGGTTTCCAGCCTTGGCTGTAAGTTGGGCTCAACTGGGGAACTTAAAAAAAAAATCCCCATGCCTGGGCATCCCCGCTCCAGGGAGTCTAACTTAATAGGTCTGATGCTCCCTAGGAAATAGGACTTCCAACTCTCTCTGGTTATTCTAACCTTCAGCCAAGGTTGAGAACCTCTAGCATAACTTGATAAGGAGACTGATTTTTCTGCCCTCTCCTTTAAAAGAGTAGATGCAGTCTGCTGAATTTGTAAAAGAGAATATTTCTATATTGTTCCTGCCTTCTCTGCTTGTTTCTACCTAGTATCAGAGAAAAGACATTCGATTAAACCAGTGGTCAGTTGAGCCGTAAGAAAAAATTTGGTTCGTTTTATTTTAAGATTCGTTTAAGAAAGTTTAGAAGATACCAAACAGTAGAAGTGGGGGGAATTACCTATTCCTGTCACCGTCTAGGCACATCATTATCCATATTTGGCTGCCAGCCATTTTGGTGTCTTGAGTGGCTGTGGGGTGGCACACCATGACACCCTAGGCTGGGAGAATCACACGATGTAGATATTGCTGGCTTCATTTTCCTGGTTTCTTGAAGGGATTTCTCACTGCTTTTAGCACTTTAAAATGGCCAAAGGAAGAGAAGAGATTCCCCACACTGTTAACTAGAGGAAATAATTATGTGACAGCGTTCTTTGAGGATGTAAGTCAGATACTTAATCCAAAAACTAATGTTAACATTGCACACTTATCCCTAGGAAATCAAGGGCATCCCTTCCACATTCTTCCTCAAATCTCCACCATATTCTTGAGATGTAAGCCCCTCTGTCTGCACATAGAGAAGGGTCAGGGAAATAAAGTGTCTCAGTCAGGACAGCAGAATCAGTGTTTAGGAGAACAGAAACCAGACTCCTGCCCTCTTATTTCCCCAGCCCTCTCTTCGATCAGATTAAAAAGCCTCATCTCTAAGTCCTTAGATGCTTGTGCTGGAAAGAAAGATGTGCTTTCTTCTTTGAGAAGCAGTGTCTAAAATAAAAAAAAAAAAAAATCCAGATATAAAATTAAATTTGATTAGGAAGTGATATTGTTTAGATAATAGGTGATATAATCAATTTATTTTCAATTATCTTCAAGGTGTACGTGTTAATATCTTGCTATATAATGTAAGCCCTCAGGCCCGGAAACGGTGACCTATACACACATATACTTTATAAATTACTTAACATGGTACTTCCCAGCCATGATGTAAAATCTCATTTGGTGTGTTCAATTCAGTTGGGTGGACTGTCAGAAGCAATTTGCTATTCGTAACAGTTTTTTGTGTTAAGATGAATTGCAGGTTAACACTGCAATAAAATCACTTTCCCTTGCACAGATACTCTTTCTTGAAAGAGGGGAAAGAGGATGTACTTACATTAACACATCAGAGGATGACTTAATGCCTTGAATGTGCCCATGGGAGTTTGGAAAACATTTGAATGCCATCTTATTGCCTGGGTCTAGGAGGAAAACAGGTTGAGAACCCTAATCCAACATATTTTAGGTGGTTAATAAGCTGCAATAATATAGTATAGCAACAATGTTCATTCATTCAAAAAGCATTTTTTCATTTGTTAAAGACCGTGAAGTGACTTTTTGACTCTCCCCACTTAAGGGTGACGCTGGAACCAAGCTTGTCTGACATCCTGTAGGGGGCGCGAACAAGTTTCTAGGCTGTGGATGTTAAGACCTAGGAAAAATATGAGGATTTCTGGGCATTCTCACCTGGCATGGTACTGAGGATACCAGATTAAATGGGACTGTGGGCACACTGCTTAGTTCTCCCAACTTTGAAAAGGGACTGAACCAGAGCCAGATCCCTGGATTCTGAGGGACTTGCCTCAGACTGCTTTAGGCCTCTATCCCTGAGGCTCAGCTGGAATGAACTAAACTTCCAAATGGGAAACCTGAACGGTCACATGATGTCATCTGGACACTACTATATGTCAGGACTCATTTTCTTAAAGAATCTACAATCTCTGGTTCCCTTTCCCCTTAAACAGACATCAAAGGGGCTAGATCTTTTTGCCTGTTCAAATGACCACTGGGAGAAGTTTTTCTCTTTAATGTGAGAGAAGAACTTTGGTAAGATGAAATGCAAATTGTTTATTAGTATTTCAAAGACCAGAGACCCTGAGAAAAAGTATATATTTATATAGCATAAGAAGAAAAGCAGAGTTTTTTTTTGTTTGTTTTTTGTTTTCACTGTGAGGAAATTCTGTATAAAATGAGATTCCCAGAATGAAGGACTGGTATAAGGATCATGGTTGAATTTCTTTTAATGTTATAAAAGCTCTCTCTTTTACTTGAATACCTTTAAGTATACAGGTAAGTGTTAAGAAGGACTTTCTTTAAAAAAAAAAAAAAAGACTTACAAATCAAAGTCTTGGCTTTTGAAAGTGTAGGCTTACTTTAGTCAAATAAATTGTTTTGTTGTCATTTTAGGTCATCTCTATAACTAAAGAACTTCTGGTTTTATCCTTAAAACCTGTAAGAAAACTGCCTGTTAAACTTATATTATAGAATGGATATGTATCTTTTAAAAATATTCATCTGCTAAGAAAGAGAATTTATCTTTATGAAATCCTTATCAAGTATTAGAGTCTTTAATTCACTGTACATTAGATCTCTAGTTTGCTAAAGTAATAAAAATTTAACTAAAGGATTTTGCTTGCTAAAGAAAGATGTACCTTTCACCTTTGTTTTGCAGTGGAAGGACTTTGTGAAGGAATTGGTGCTGGATTAGTGGATGTTGCTATCTGGGTTGGTACTTGTTCAGATTACCCCAAAGGAGATGCCTCTACTGGATGGAATTCAGTGTCTCGCATCATTATTGAAGAACTGCCAAAATAGATTCTTTAATATTCATTACCTACCTCTTTTTTATTATATCTTTGAATGGTTCATTTTAGTGACATTTAATTTTTACGTATATATCTGAATGAAAACAAAGCTAAATGTGTTTACAGACCAGAGTGTAATTTCATACTGTTTTTAAGTCTAGGATTCATTTTCCTTCCATCAAAGATTATTTTGGGATTTTGTAGTTAAATAGAATACTTCCTTCATAGTCCCATTCTCTGAATCTATAATTTAGAATATCATTGTAGTTTAAAATTTTTCCTATTCTCTCAGCACAACCCTTTTTTAAAATATAAAAGCTACCAGTGTTTGTAAAAGTTGTAAATTTTTCAAAATTTTTTTGTATCTGTGAAATAAAACTCATTTCAAACAACTTTAGTATCTTTAACCTAATTGCCACTAAAATTAGAGTTTCTAGTATTTTTTATTTGAAAAGTTGAGTTAAATCTAAATTTGCATTTATTCATTTAACAATGATATATTAAATTTTAGTATGGATATAGTGTTCCATATTTCAAGGGATACAAAGAGAAAGGAAATTTATGTGTCAGGAAATACACAAGCACTTGAGGAATTTTATCTTAACAAAGAGTAAAAAGATGTGAATTCTTATCTCAAATTGCTTACCATCTGGTAGGGAGGATAAGAGATATACAAAAATAACAATAAATCAAAGATTATATATCGACTGTTATAAAAGTTGTGGAAAGGGACAGTATAATTCGAAGCAGATCTATCACTTCTCATTGAGGCAATCAGAAAGAATTCATGATGAACTAAGTACAGGTAAGACTGATAAAGTTAAGTAAATCCTGGGCTTGAATTGGAAGTGTCAGTATGAATTCATAAAGTACTTTATCATAAGTAAAGCTATAAAACAATAACAACAAAATCTCCTATCTTTGTTTACTGAAAAGGCCTAGAAATGATGACTAATGTAGTAATGCCCAGATTGTGATCACAACATACCATTTCCTACTCAAAGGAATCCTGGCTCCCTAAAGGAATGGGTGATTTCATTTCTGGGGCAGGAAATGTACAATATAAGCCTGGAACATCTTGTCATACTGGAAAACAAAGCAACTACCAAAGACAACTCAAAAGGATCCAAGAGCCAACCTGAATTGGTTCCTGTTGGCAGAGATGATACAATTTAAGCATCAATAAAGATAGTAACTGCAATGGTTTGAACCACATCAAATATGTTTATATGCATGACTTCATAATGATATTGACATGAAATTCATTGGCCAACTTTGAGGACACCAGCAAACCAACTTGTTACTTTGAAAATCGGTACACTGTTAAAAACAAGCATTTAGTATATTTTCTCCAAATGAACTATATTTCTGGGTAACCAAATTAATTGTTGATGAAGGAGAATTTTGCCTTATATAAGTGTGTGTATGTGAATTAAGGGATCTAGCAATGAACATTACTGACTGATAACATTCCGAAGAGAAAGACCAGACTATGTGCCTCGTAATGAAAGTTCATTAATGCCACCCAAGAAGCAGTTTTGCCAAGAAACAACCAAACCTGGGCCTGATTTAGCCTCCAGATATAACCGTTACATTTTAGGAAATACAGGAGATAGAAAGACATGTTAATTGATATACTGGTTGTAATCAGCAAATCTAGACTGTGGGAAACTCGAAAGAACTTGGTTTCTTCAACAAATAGCAAGAAAAAAGAAAAATCATGGACTAAAAGATGTAATATATCAACCCATTTCAATGTTTGGATTTTATTTGGATGCTTGAGATAGTTAAAGACATTTGAACATTGGATATTTGATATTAAACAGTTTTCAGGTGTGATAATGGTATTGTGGTTTTAAATGGTGCTTATCTTTTAGAGCTATTGAAATATTTAAGATAAAGTGATGTCTGCAATTTGCTTCAAAATAATCTGGAAATGAAAAGGGGTTGAGAGGGGATCTAGGTGAAAAAAAATAGTGAAGATAGGTAGAAGCTAACAAATGAGAATAGATTCTGACAAACGAGGCCTGAGATTAACGGCATTTTGGGCAGGGACGAGAATATCAGTTCAAACCTCTTCAAACCGGTAGACATTTGTGTGCCAAGTGAGTGCCTAACAAAGAGCATCCACTGCAGATGAGGCTCTTAATAGTGATGTGGACAAAATAACACTGTGATGTCAGCTTCTTTCTCCAGCCATTCTGGTGCTATTTCAATAGACTCATGAACCAAAAAGCCACAGTCTTAAAAACAAAGGCCACGGAGTCAACAACGTGGAATTTCCATCACTAAGGCTAGCCCGCTACTGCCACTGCTCACTAGAGACCAACGTTGAGTCCCTAATAGGGAATCATTCCCTGGGGAGATAAGCCAGCCACCTGGTGACAGGCTGATTACATTAAACTTCTATCATGGAGGGGCAGAGATTCGTTCTCATGGAAATAGACATATATTCTGGATATAGATTTGCCTTTTCTGACTGTAATGCTTCACCAGCACTACCACCCACGGACTCACAGAATGCCTTATCCACTGTCATGGTATTCTACACAGCATTTCTTCTGATCAAGAAACTTCATTTCACAGCAAAGAAGCACAACGATGGGACTCGCTCCATGAAATTAAGTTGTCTTACCACATGTCCCATCACCTGGAAGTGGCAGGCCTAAATGAAGGGTGAAATGGCTTATTGAGGAATCATTATAGTACCAGTTGATAGACAACATCCTAAAAGAATGGGGTTGTCTTACAAGGTGCAGCAGATGCTTCGAATCAGAAAGTATTATATGGAGTTCTTTCTCCTCTAGCCAGAATACAAGTGGTATAAGAGGTAGTGGCTTTGCTGACTATTACACCTCATAACCCATTTATAGACTTTGCTTCCTGTCTTGGCGACTTTGAGCTCTGCTGGTTTGGAGTATCCAAAAAGAGAATGCTTTCCCCAGGGGACCAACAATAGTTCCACCAAATTGGAAGATGAGACCTTGTGTTAGTTTTCTAATATAAATTATCACAAATATAGCAGCTGAAAACAACACAGATTTATTTATCTCACAATATCTATGAATTGAGAATCTAGATACAGGTTAGCTGAGTCCTCTGTTCAGGGTATCACCAGGATGAAATCAAAGTATCGTCAGGAGCTATGACCTCATCTATGGCTCTGTATTCTCTTCCTGGCTTATGTGGTTGTTAGGAGAACACAATTCCTTGCAGCTGTGATTAAAGTCTGTTTTCTTACTGTCAGCTGAAGACCTAGAGGTCACGCTCAGGTCCTTGCCTCATCGCTCCACCTCTCACAACAAGGCTGTTTTTCTTCCAGACCAGCAAGAGAATTCTGCTTTTAAAAGACTTGCCTGATTAGGTATGTCAGACCCACCCACAATACTCTCTCTTTGGATTAGAGTTAACTGATTAGGGACCTTAATTACACATGCATATAGGTGATCGCCATTGAGGTGATTATCTAATTATATTTACAGATCCCAACAATGCACAAAGAGAAATTACACATGATGTGTGCACCTGGGGGCAGGAATCGTGGGGTCCATCTTAGAATTCTGCCTATCACAGACTGCCACCTGGTCATTTTGCACTCCTTTTACCACTGAATCAACAAGTGAAAAAGAGAAGGTTAATCTATTGGTTGTAATGATTGGTCCCAGTTACCAAGGGAAACAGGTTGCTGCTACAGTGGAAGCAAGGAGGACTATGTTAGAGAAGGTGCGGTTGCAGACCATCAGGTAGGGAGAAAGTTTGCTGGTTTGCCTGAGCCAGCAAATGATTCCAAAATCTGGAGATTTTCTATGTTTTTTTTCTTAAAATGTCCATGCCAACAGTAAAGGTTAGTGGAACACTACAGGAACTAGAAAAAAGGCAAAGTGATTGAGGAGTCAGACCCCGTGGAAAAGAAAGTTTGGATCATGCCACCAGGTAACAAACCCAGAGCTGTGGGTAAGGAAAATGTGGAATGGGCATTTGAGGGTGGAATACAGATATCAAATTATAATCGTAACCAATTACAGAAACCAGGACTGTGGTAGCTTTGCATATTTTCTCTGTTATATGCACGTGTTTATATATGCTAACCCTTCATTCCTCTCCTTGCCATTTTTATTTTATATAAAAGTTGGTGGAGGTCAACTTTACAAAGCAATCCTTATTTTACAGAATATTTAGTGGGACCATGACTGAATCTGAGGAGTAATTAATATAGTCAGCAATGGGTTCAATGACTGTTGGGGCTTTGTGTCTTCTCGTTTGGGAGAAAAGCTCCACTTATCAGGATAGCTCCATCTTGATAGGCTAAAAATAGTTCATTGCTTTGTTGTGCAGGAATTCAAATGTAGAAGGGCATTTGGAAGCTGAGTAGTCAAAGGGGTCAGCAGAGCCACTTATCAACTTATTGCTTCTCACCTTCATCCCTCAGTACCTGCTCTGCAATAATGGGCTGGACTCTAAGCATTTCTCCTTTAGAAAGAGCATATTAAGTAGAGCTGGGGGCCCCAACCCCTGGGCCAGGGACCAATACTGGTCTGTGGCCTGTTAGGAACTGAGCCACACAGCAGGAGGTGAGCGTCTGGAGAGTGACGCGTCATCTCTATCTGCAGCCGTTCCCCAGCGCTAGCATCACTGCCTCAGCCCCACCTCAGATCATCATAGGAGCACAAACGCTATTGTGAACTGTGCATGCGAGGGATCTAGGTTGCATGCTCCTTATGAGAATCTAATGCCTGATGATCTGAGGTGGCGCTGAGGGCGTGATGCTAGTGCTGGGGAGCGGCTGCAAATACAGATTAACATTAGCGGAGAGGCTGGACTGCACAGAGACCATGATAAATCCATTGCTTGAATATCCATATCAAAACCCTATCAGTGAAAAGCTCGTGACAATTAAGCTGCATCTGGTGGCAGGCTTTAAGTTTGAATACAACAATTATTTTAGTCCGCATGTGGCCTGCCCATTATTTTATTTATCACTTCCGTCCGCAACTCTTTCCTGTGCTGTGTACTTGTCTCAGTCACAGTTTTGGTAAGCCCACAAGCTAACCCTAGCCAAAATGGGTAAAAAACAAACCTCACTAGAGAGCTTCTTTGAAAATGGGAAAAGACCCAATGATGAGACAGCGAAAGACTCTAAGACTGCTAACAAAAAGAAAGCTGCATTTAAAAGAAAATATCAAGAATTCTACTTAAACTACAGGTTCATTGCAACAGGTGAGTCACAGTCTCCAGGCCTAATTTGTATAATTTGTGGCAACCAACTATCCAATGAAGCCGTGAAACCTTCAAAACTGCTTCGCCACATGGAGACCAAGCACCCTGCATTAAAAGACAAGCCTTTGTAATTTTTCAAAAGAAAAATGTGAACAGAAGCAATTATTGAAAGCCACTGCCTCACCAAATGTGTCTGCACTGAGAGCATCATTCTTGGTGGCTAACTGCCTCGCTAAGGCTAAGAAGCTCCTTATTATTGGTGAAGAGTTGATCCTGCCTGCTGCTGAGGACATTTGTCGTGAACTTTTAGGAGAGGCTGCAGTTTAGAAGGTGACCTGTGTTCCTCTTTCGGCAAGCATTGTAACTACATGAATTGATGAAACAGCAGATGATATCGAGGCACAATTGTTCTAAAGGATTAATGAGTCACCATGGTACACAACCCAGGTTGATGAGTCCACTGATGTTGACAAGGAAACAGTGCTTGTTTTTGTGTGAATTACTTTTCAGAAGGATGTGCATGAGGATATGTTATGTGCACTTTTGTTGTGAACCAACACCACAGCTGCAGAACTATTCAAGTCTCTGAATGACTACATATCAGGAAAACTGAATTGGTCATTTGTGTCAGTATATGCATGGAAGGAGTGGCTGCCACAACTAGATGGCTTTCTGGCTTCACTACTCAGGTCAAAGAGGTCGCTTCTGAATGTGAGTCTATGCAATGCGTCATCCATAGAGAAATGCTGGCTAGCTGAAAGAAAGTCACCTGAGCCTAACATTTTGCAGGCTGTGTTAAAATGATCAACCACATTAAAGTACATGCCCTTAACTCACATCTGTCTGCACATCTCTGTGAGGAGATGGACACAGAGCACACACATCCTTTCTTCACACGGAAGCGAGATGGCTTTTAAAGGTAGATCACTGGCCAGAGTTTTTGAGTTATGAGAGGCGCTCCAGAAATTTCTTTTAGAAAAATGGTCACCACTGGCATATTTCGGTGACACAGAATGGGTCGCAAAACTTGCTTACTTGTGTGACATATTCAACCAGCTTAACCAACTCAATCTGTCACTTCACAGGAGAACGACAACTGTGCTCAAGTTGGCAGATCGAATGGCTGCCTTCAAAGCCAAACTGGAATTATGGGGTCAACGAGTTAATGTTGGGATTTTTGACATTTTAGACATTAGCAGAGATTTTGAAAGAGACTGAGCCAGGGCCTTCTTTCTCCCAGATGGTTCACCTATCTCAGCTTTCAAAAGAGTTTGAGAATTACTTCCCAACCACAAAAGACCCCAAACCGGAAAGGAATTGATCTGTGACCAATTCATGAATAAGTCAGGTGAATCGACTTTGCCCAAGCTAGAAGAGGATCAATTGCTTGAGATCACAAATGCTGGTGGCCTTAAAAGTATATTTGAGAAAACTTCAAATCTCCATACATTCTGGATTAAAGTCAAGGCAGAATATCCTGCGATTACCATAGAAGCACTGAAAAGCCTGCTTCCATTTCCAACATCCTCTCTTTGTGAATCAGGGTACTCTGCAGTGACAGCAATCTAAATGAGATTACGGAGTAGACTTCAGGTGTCTCTGTCTCCCATCACCCCCCAAATAGGACTGTCTAATTGCAGGAAAACAAGCTCAGGGCTCCCACCGATTCTGCGTTATGGTGAGTTATATAATTATTTCATTATCTATTACAATGTAATAATAGAAAGTGCACAAAAGATGTAATGTGCTTGAATCATCCCAAAAACATCCCCCCACCCAGTCTGTGGAAAGATTGTCTTCCACGAAACTGGTTCCTGGTGCCAAAAAGGTTGGGGACCACTGAAATAGAAGATACCAGGACACAGTAGGAGGAAAGAAGCTTCTCTTTCTGGTTTCAGTGTACTGAAATTTAATTTTCCTTGCTCCTGCTGCATGATCTGTCACTGGGGTGTGTGTGTGTGTGTGTGTGTGTGTGTGTGTGTGTGTGTGTGTGTGTGTGTGTACATCTGATGGTTCTTTCCTCCGGTTACATACCCAGAATGCAGTCCCTCAACTATGTCACAGCCCCGGCCCAGGAGGTCTGGTGACCGCTTTCCTGAGGTCTTAAGAGGGACAGACATGCTCCTGGCCTCATGCTTGTAGCAGTGCCCCTAACTCCCCAGCATGCCCACCCACCTGTCCCAGCCTGCCTGTCCCCTACAGGGTTGTTCCTGAGGCCTTTCCAAGGTCTGCTCCTGGCTTTGGATCTACAGAAATGACTTAACTCTTTCTACAACTGGCTCACCAGCCTGTGTCTCAGAGTCATTTCCTGTTTATCAGATGACTCTAAATCAGCTCTGGTCCAGGCAAACCAGCAGACTTTCTTACCAACTAGTGTTCTGCAGCCATACCTTCTTCAAAGAAGTCTGAACGCCAGAGGGGGCCCCCCGCCTTCTTCCAAGCTTATCCTTCCTTGGATGCTCTCCCTCAGCCCTAGGATGCCATTTAGACTTCTCTTAACATATTTATATTATTCTTTCCTGGCTTAACAATTTTTTAAGCTTCTCCTGGTTACAGTTACCATGTGTTCTGTCTCCTGGTGGGACCTACATTGCTAGAGGTGGATTATTTGATTGATGAGTTTGGGACAAAAAAGTGCGCCTAAGTAGTACTTTCTCTCTTCTCTTTTGGAATGAGCTGCTCACAGACAGCATTCTGCCTGCTTCCTCCTTGCCATAAGTTTTACAAAGGCATGCTATAAAATAGTCTTGGTCCAGAATTGTCTGTGGCTGGATAGGATGTCTGTATGATTCTGGGGCTTGGTATAAGAAAGCCCACTTTTACAGATATAAGCTTCATTCTCTACTTCTGGTCTGATCACTAATAAAGATCATATTCATGCCCCACTTACCTCTTATCTATTTCTAAATTAGTTTAAACCTGGTTGGGAAAGAGGTTAATATAAATCACTTAACAAAAGCAATTCATTGCTTTTTCTTTTGACATGTTCACTGTGAACTGGTTTTAATCATTTTCTAGCCTTGAGTATATATAACATATATTGATGTAAACACACAATCCTGTAATATTTGATCTCAGTAACTATACTAGGGAGAACTTCCAAACCATCCATCTTTTGTACAGTGAATAGATTTTAGTTATTTTTCCTATCAATCTTTTATGCTTTTCATGATGAGTTGAATAACTTTTAATTTTTACAATTAAATTACAATATTTTTCTATAAAACTTAAAACATTTTTAAAAACCTATGCAACATATGTAAGGATCCCAAAGTGCTCACATTTCATAAAGGTGACATCGATTTCCATAGAAACAGAAGTTTACCATTATTATGAGTTATGAGAAAGTGACAGACTTTAGGGTCTGTACTGCAGATTCTGTGTCTAGAAAGCTTTCAGTTGCAACATGTAATAGAAAAACCCAACTGAGACTGGCTAATAAACTTATTGGTTCACCCAACTGAAATCTACAGAGGTACATGTTGCTAGTAGGGGAGGAGGGGAGGATTGATCCAGAATCTCATATAATGTGACTTAGGATTTGATTTCTTTCCTTTTCTTCTATTTTTTTCTTTGGAAGTCCCATTTCTAGATAATTACATTTTAAGCTTATCTGAAATGAAAGGGTTTTTTTTTTTTTCTAGTTTGAGATAGAACCTAATTTCAATTTTTTATTTTTATTTTTTTATATTAGTTTCCAGTATATAGTACAACGGTTAGACATTTATATAGTTTATGAAGTGATCTTCCCAATTACTCTGGCACTCCTCTGGTTCTACACACAGCCATTACATTACCGTTGACTACATTCCCTATGCTGTACCCTACATCCCCGTGACTATTTGTAACTAATTTGTATTTCTTTGTCCCCTCCTTTTTCATCCCTCCCTGCAATACTCCTCCCCTCTGGCAATCACAGTTTGCCCTCCGTTTTTGTCTGTTTTTGTTTAGTTTGTTTGTTCCTTAGCTTCTGCATATAAGTTAAATCGTATGTTATTTTTCTTTCTCTGACTTATTTCTCTGACTCAGCATTACCCTCTTGGTCCATCCATGCTGTTGCAAATGCTAAGATTTCATTTTTTTTTTTTTTTTAATGGCTGATGGAAAACACTCTGGAGGTGCCTCAAAATATTAAAAATAGAACTACCATTTGACCTAGCCATAGCACTTCTGGGTATTTACCCAAAGAAAACCGAAACACTAGTTTGTAAAGATCTATGCACCCCTGTTCACTGTGGCACTGTTCACAATAGCTAAGATACAAAAGTGACCTAAGTGCCCAACAATAAGCAACTGAATAAAGAAGTTATGGTACATATATACAATGAAATATTTCTTTCAATTTCTTATTGTCATTTTCTTGGTGTTGATTCCATCTTGGACAAACTCATTCTCCCAACTTCATCATCCTAAATTGGCTTTGAGGAGTTCTGAGAGTTTCATAAATCCTCATTTATGAAAGAGCAAAGAGAATCTACGTCAATATATTCAGAAAATAATGCCTATAAAAGTCACTCTGACTGGACCAGCTTAGGTAACTGCGCCAATTGCAAACTATTCATTATGAACAAAGATGGCACATTCAACTGGTTCTGCTAATCAGGGCCCTCCTCTGGGGCAGGTGAGATCCATTCCCTCAAAATCACAAAGGTGAGAATGAAAGGAGGGGGTAGGTTTGGAAAAAAAATTCAGGCTACTGCTCGAAGAAGAAAGAGAAATGGATGCTGGGCAGCATTCATCACAGGTACTGCCAGAGTCCATTTCCTATTTACTCATTTAGAAAGAAATTTAAAGCTTTAAGCAAACTCAAGACTTCAGGTACTTTCTGCATGTTACCTAACACATTTTTAGAAAAGAAACATAAAGGTTAAATCATTTCACAGTATTTTATTTACGTAAGCAATTTAAAATCACTAAAAGATCTTGCTATGAAAGTGGTAATACACCTTTTATCTGGAGGATTTTATATTCGGTAGTGTCAACATTGAAAAGAAAATCCTTTCTGATGCCTTTTTAGTGTGGTGTCTAACTACAACATGACTTTCTAAAATGCAGGCCACAAAAGCACATATCAAAATGCAATAGCCTTGTTTTCACAAAGCATGGCACCCATCACTGTCTTGGATCACATTCTACCATATGTTCGTTCTCTGGTGCCTAGTTCCAGCAACTTTGTTTGTTTGTTTGTTTTGGGCCTGTTTCTTCACGCATTCTCCCTACAATCACTCTGGTTTTCCCTTTGCCAATCCCTCCTACTTCCACCCCTTCCTAGACTCCCAGCACTGATTCAAGCTAATGTTCTTTATCTTTCCTTTATCTGCTGAAATCTAAGAAAGAGTCTATAGTTGAAATGAATACTCACTTAGCTGCTTACAATCTGTCTTCAGCCTCTATAATTTGAATATACCTAAAGTTATCAGTGGCATTAATCTTCATCCTACTGAAATATTTATATGGTTGATAACCCCGTCTGAGTTTGTTCCTCTTATCTGATTGGTCTTCCTCTGTCACTTCTAAGATGTAGCCATTATCTCTCAGTTCCATTAATTACTCTCACTTCTCCTGTATCCAACAAATAAAACCCAAAGAGGTTTAGTAAAGCTCTAAGAGTTCTTATGTTCTGGTGCCAATCTTTCTGATTTGTCTTTCGTTTCTTCATTATCTCATTTTCAACTCACTGCTCAACACATGTCACCTATGCTTTCTTTCTCTCATGATTCCCTTTGAAACATCTTCCTTCAAGGTCCAGCTTAAATGTTTTCTCCTCCATGCACCCTGCTCTAGTTCTCCCTAAGCTATAAACTACTTCCAACTTCATTAACCAGGTCCATACTACCACCAGCTATGAACTAGATATGATTAATTTGGGGGTACAAAGGCATTCGAATCATGGCATGACCTCCAAAACTCCAAAATCAACTGCAGCTTATTTTTCCATATAGGGACTAATACAAGGATTTCATATGAATTCTAGTATAATCCAGAGTATGAAAAAAAATATAACACATTTAATTTATAAAGCATTCCTATGGATGTTACAAGAAATTATAGTAAATTAAGTACTTATCATTTCACCTTTATTTTTAAAACTGCCATATTCAAAATACAAAAAATAGACTTATTTTCAAAGAACCATTTAAATATGGCTTTGAAAACCACAATGTTTTATTTACAACATAGATGGTAGTGCAATAGCATTCATAGATGTTTATGATAAAAATATTGGTATTATTCTGGTATCGCTTTGCGGCAGGCCTCTGTATTTATAGAAATTTACAATGACTCATAAAAGTAAAACCACTAATAGCTATTAGTGTAATTTGTATTTAAACCTGAATTTGAGTAACCAATGTAGATCAGTCATTTATTTGAGATTCACATATCCGAAAACTGAAGCAGGAACTATATCATTTCCATAGTTTGTCAACGAACACATCCCAGTCATTCCAGTATCTGTATAAGGTGATCTAATTACAGCTCCAGAAAGTGATTTATAGCCAGATATAATAAGGGCTGACACAGCTGGATCCTAGTTGAGATTTTATAAATTTAAGACACTAGGTACCCATGCCAAAAAATAATGGAATCCAGGTCTACATTTTAAATTATGAGAGCCTCTGGAAATAAAATTAGTAATGAAATGAAAACGAATATCCACTACTTCTCAAATTAAGAGAAGGACATAACTTCTTAAATTTTTCTAGTCAGTGTATTCCACCTGAATTAAAACTAAAGCACATTTATAGTGAGGTTTTTTCTCACCAAAATTTCCCAATTCTAAAATGGTCTGGATTTGGGCAACATGTTTTCCAGCAAATCCTTAAAGTTTAATTTGCCCTTGAAACAGTGATGACATTCTTATAAGAAGCCATTTTCTTGATATTGCACAGAGGTCGATTTTAAAGCTAATCCAGGCACATGAGTTCAGAAAAAAGAGCACGTTCACCAACTTCACTTAGCAAATGCTGCAAATCCACTTCTACCTGAACAACAAAATGGAGAAATCTGGGACACTCCCCAGTTGATGTCTGTTTTACTGTTGTGTTGATGGCAGCCACTTCAGGCAGAGGTCCCATAAATATGGGGAAGGCAAAAAGCAGAAAAACATTAAGATTTAGCAGTTCTTTGAATTCTAATGGTTATAGACCTATTTTGATTATGAACCATGTTGCTGTGTAGTACTCTTCTGAGTTTTACATTTCAGACACAAGGAGCATGTTGTTGCCTTGGGCAGACATATTAGAATTGTCTTTTTTTTAGCTTACTTTTCCTTTTCTCTAAGGTCGAGTAAAAAATGTGAGACATTTTCATATACCACAAAGGTAATACAGCAGGCTGGAGTCACTCTGATCAAATTGGGGGCAATTCCTTTGTAAAATCCACCGATGCCTTCTTTCCTTTAGAGGGAAAAATAGATAGGTGCTTAATTTCCTAAATAGCTAGCCTAAAGATACAAAAGTTTAACTGACATAGGGCATGGAGCCAGCAGTCAAACCTCCCTGTGATTTAAGTCCGTATTTTCAATGTCCTGAAGTAATATTGTTTATGAGCCACTTGTAGGGGCTTACATTTCTTTTGTGAGATGACTGAGGAAGGGACACCTCAAAAGTGAACTGAAAACGCTTTAATGTTAACCACCTTTCAAATGCCTTTAAATGTATGAACATGCAGTAATATTAACTGATCTAACGTAGGCATTAAAAATCTTATAAATGTTAGATAACACTAAATGCTAATAGCACTCGGTACGATAAAACTGTATTTCCTTAATGTCTAGAAGAGAAACATGGCCTTGGAACTTGTCACTTAGGTTCTTGATATTTACTAAATTGAATTAAAGTGAAGATTCTAAATATTTTGCTTTGGCCTTTTAAAATTAAAGATAAATATCAGAATGTCTACCTATAACAGTTTAACTATTTCCATGCTGAAGAACAAGCATTTCTTCCACACATGGAGACTGGTATAATAAGTCCTCATCTTATATTGTCGATAGGTTCTGCAACTTCAAGCGAAATAGGTATAACAAAACCAATTTTACCGCAGACTATCTGATATAAACAAGAGTTAAGTTCCTATGGCATCTCATCAGTGTTATAAGGAGATGTTATTCAAGGATCCACTGTATTTGCAAAAGTTATAGTGCCAGTATCAGGTGTGAAGACTTCTTAATTGTATTAAACTAGGTCTTTTATGACTTACAAGGCTATTCAAATGTTATAGAACACCTGCATTTTGTTTTATTAATTTGTCAAAGCATTTTCACAGATCTCATTTGATTTTTATAACGATCTTGTCGACCTAGATAGATAATTTTACAAATGAAGAAATCAAGCCTTAGAGAGATTAAGTCCGTGTAGTAAATGGGAAATGGGAAAGCAGGGGCCATCAACTATGTTTTCACCACTGCACACTGGCCTTTGCTATAAAATTAATGTTGACTATACAGGTGAAGATTTGCGAGGTACCTCCTAAGAACCATTCTGACATACCCACCTCCAGGTCCTTGTGATTACATCCAATACACCCTCATAAGACATGTGTTGATCCTGAAGACGAGCTCTCACAACTTGATACGGGTACGTTGCTGCTACAGCAAATATTTTGGATAGTGCTGCAACAGATATATATTCTGCTGTGCTCTAAAACGACAAAATAAAACAAATTTTTCTTTAGACAGGATTTCTTGAAAAATATAGCAGTATAATTTATATAGGAAAACAAACATTTAAATGAATTTGTAAGTGAAAAATACTATTTCCCCTCTTAACAGAAGCTCTGAGCAATTAAGGGGTTCTATTTTTAACATTTGTGTGTCAAAATATAAAATACTTAATTATAAATTAAATTACTTGCAGAGTCAATACTCAACATCATAGCAATACCACCAAAGTAAACATGACAAAATTTCCATCTATTATATACTCATAAAGTAAATGATACACATTTTTCTCAAGAATCATCTTACCAGTTGGGCTTCTGGTAATCTACTGATATGCTGGTTGTATTTCACCTTCAGTAATTCATATGCCATAAACTGAAGGGCACCATGTGATGTTCCAAACAGCCCAGGAACAAATCCCTAAAAGAGAACAATTTTTTAAAAAAGCTAAACTAAGCAAATTTCCAAGGGACCACAGCTTCCAGAGAGGGGAGTAAAGGAACAGGTGACCTCAATGTATGACTTAGTGAAGTGGTTACTTGACAAAGCTTTACCCAGTCTTTCTCACACCCACCAGTGTCATACTGATACATCTTAAAAACGGGGATAAAGAGCTTAAAATACATTTCCAATACTATAAACTAGATTTCGGTTTTCATTCAATGGTTTCTTGCCTAAGCTTAGCTTCTTTTTAGGTAGGACTATAAGCCACTCAAGACAATAGAACCAAGGAAAATTACAGTGGTCAGTTATTAAAAAGGTATTGACAATTCATTACCTTATATAATCCACGCACACCTTCATATTTATATATTTTCACAAGTGTATCAAACATTCCTTTATATTGCCGCTGTGAGGCATTAACAACACCATCATACTGTAACATGAGGCGAGTTTTTGCTACCCATAACGGGTTGGTAATGCAGAGGGTCATGGCTCCTGAAATCAGATTTAAATAAGATTACTCAGCATACAGGTACTTTTTCACTTATGACAATCCAAATTAAGAAAAGTCCATTTACATGAAGAATGGAGGGGTTTGCTCAGAGGCTGTACCTACAAAAGTAAGAGGGTCTCTGAGGCACAGTCTTAGGGCTAAAAGATAGACACAGTTTTTGGTGGTCTTAAAAAGTTCCTCATGTGGTTAGTAAATTAAAAAAAAAATGGAAATGTGAGACTTTTCGTTTAAAGTATGAGGATAGTGAAGACGTCCTGGCTCCTAAACATTATGACCTGGTGTAGAAAACAGAAAGAAGTCCCGGGAAGCAGACTCTGATGAGGAGATATTGATACTCGGAAGTAGTAGAACCCAGGGGGGTTGGAGATTAGGGGAAAAGGACCAAGAAATCAGCACCTCAATAATTTGTGTATGTGCACATATATATCCACCCCAACTTTACCACAATCTTGCGCAAATCCATATAAAGTAAGTACTACACCTCAAACATTAAAGAACTATGCAATGTAAGAATATTTTACACTCTTTACAGAAAGTGCCAATTTTGTAAAAAAAAGTTTATTTGCTGAGTTTTCTAAGTAGGCCTTCATTCAACAAATATGAGTCCTATGTGATTCAGGTCTCTGCTAGCAGCTAGGTATTCAAAAATGAATAAGACAGTTCTTGCCTTAAAAGACAATCAGTACACATTAAGAAACTAAGGTATGCGAAGTATCAAAGTATTAGTTTTAAAGACTTATGCGTCTTACTTTGTTTTTCCCTTCTGAATATTATACACATGAGACAATTAAGCAAGGCTACTAAATTGTATAACTTTAAAACTGAAATTACGCTTTAATTGAAAAAATGCTATACTGAATCATCTTAAACTACTAGATTTATAACTTTTCTAAATTTCCTTATCCTGTAATAAATAAAATTCTTGAAATCTATCCAGAGTAATCAAGAATACCTGCTTTCTAGGAAATTTCATGTGATCACTGATTAGTATAGTTAGATAAGCATATTTAAACTCTGATGTTCAAAGGAAAGAAAGGCAAATAAAATAAAAAACAAAAGTGAAAATCAAGTTGCAAGTGGATGTTTTATATTTCACACACTGTCTTACCAGCTTCGGCAGCTGAGACAAGGTATTCCGTTGCCTCTAACTGTTCAGCTCTTCCTTCTGTCTTATATGATTTGATGGCATTGTAACTAAAAGAATAAACCACGAGCAATTTAATAAATATTTTACATGGTATTATAAAGCAGTAAAGTCTGTTTAAAGTGGTGTGTAACTTAATAGTGCACCAAAAGTAAAAATCAATGCATAATGTAGACATAAAATGAGACCTTTTCAAAAACAGATTTGCTGGAATGGTTTACTGTATGATTATATTACCCCTCCCCCCCAAATATATATGGCTAGCAATACATATGTAGAATATTTTAATCATACTCATCAATTAAAAAAAAAACAACAGACTAGGAGAACTGGGAGTGGGGAGGGTACAGTGGCAGTGCTGTGATTGGACAGACAAGGCAAAAGAGACTAAAAAAAGACACCTAACAAATATGTGTTGGCAAATATGATAAAAAGATAAACACTCAGTGGATCCTACCTAACAGACTAACAAAGACCATAGGCAGCACACAAATAATCGTAATAAAAGATAGCATAGACCGTATCGTAAGAGTTAGAAACTGTAACTTAGAACACAGAAAGCTTTGTGTAGGAAATGGCACTGGCTGAATATGGAGAGACAAATACAGTTTCAATAGGGACACAGATGAGCATGAACAAAAATTATAAAAGGGTGGATGGGAAGACAGGGAAACCGGAACCACCTTTGAGTGGCAGATTTTATAGTTAGGCTTTATCTGGCAGAAAACAGAGAGCCATTAAAAGGTTCCTGAGCAGAGGAATCAACTCTGTCTGTTTTCCCTAACTCCAATTTCTACTTTTCTCTTGAAAGAAGACTTCAGCTAAATAAATCTTTCCAAGCTTTACCAATGCCATTCTAACATGAAACGAGTACACTGTTTTATTATAAAAAATTTCCAACACATAAACCTTACGTAGCTTGTCCTTAGAATCTCTTTTTGGAGAACCTATGCAATTCTGAATTTCACAATAGTATAAATTTTATACACAGTTTCATTCTTTTAAGTATGACTTAGGATTTAAAAAAAAAGACATTTAAACAATACTAAGGCTGAATTTTATTTTGCTTTGACTTAAAAAATATTTCAAGATTAGTTTGGATTCTGCCATAAAATTGAGATAAAGCAAAAATATGACATATAAAAGTGAAAAAGACAAATACATCAGGTACTGATGTCTTCCTAAAAATGCCATCTATTAAAACAAAGAAAGTCCTTCCCATTCACGGATTCAGTTTCGAATATCAGAGGCATGCTTAAAGCAGCACACACTTAGTGGAGTGATGCTTTGTTCTTACATTTGTACACTCAATAGGTGGACTGTGCCTGCTACAGGCACTTTCTGTGGCTTCTTCAGTAAGCATGCAGTAGCAGTTATTTCAAATGGTGATGATACTTGACAGGTCAAGCACAAAAGAAATGAATGAGCAGGTCAAATAAGAGGTAAGAAAGGCCATGCCTCATACTCTTTCAACCGTGTACTGGCTTTTGCTTTCTGTTCCCAGTAGGGATTTTCCTGTGGTACATGTGCTTACAAAAACTCCAAGATTTGTCCTCTGCTTTTCCAACTTCATTATGAATCAAATGTATTCTGGGAAGCAATTTTCCTGAATTAATATCACAGAAATGGCTTTTGTAAAAGTGTTTCTCCATTTCATCCCTTTACCTTCTTTCTATTAAGAATTTTCTTCTAAACCAAATGTTTCTGGTAATAAGCTAACAGAGAATGAAAGTAATAAGCCACTTTGCTCTTTCTGGCCCCTCCTAGTCAGAGAAACTGTTAAATGACTCATCTTGCTCATCAACTGAGAGAGAGAGATATATAATCACTAAAACCAAAATTCCTTTTATTTAATACAGTAAAAATCTCTCAGATTTACTCACAAGAAAAAGTAGAGGCCCCAGGATAAACCTGCACCCCACACATTTGGGGTTACTCCTTGGTAAAGTCCCCGTAGTCCATCAAGCTTCCAAATAGTAGTCAAACAATGCAAAATTCCTTTGTATTTTGGTCTCAGTTCCAATCCATCACTCACTGCAGTAAAAGATATACAAAGTTAGGTAAGAGCAAAGTTCTACCTCTGAATCACATATAAACACCACACAAGCAATCACATAAAGGAGATAAATTCAGAAAAAAAATCTTTTTGGGTAAAGAAAATTATTTTCCAGGATAATTTAATATTTTAAAATAAATACATTCATGAATTGATTAAAATTTTCATTGAGGGCATACTGAGCAATCAAATAATATTGCAGGAAGTGTCAGATTAGCTCTTAAATAATCAAAAAGCCTCTTAAGCAAATAGGTTTCAACATAAATTTTATTTCCATCATAGATATCCAAGATTAAGGATTCAAATGATGAAAAATATTACTCAAAAAATAAACTAGCCAGGAGCTTTAATTATAGTAAGAGTATTGTCAAGACCTGAGGAGTGGCAGGAAAGAAAATGGGTACAGTTAAATTTTTTTGGTAAATTCTTTCTACCCTTCCCACTAACACACACACATACACACACATGCACACACTAAAATCAACATAAGTAGAAAGTATTCTTCCCTTTTATTGTTTTCTTAGTCTCAAAAGTTCTAAATAAAATATAATAGTAAAACAAACACTAAGTTATATAGATTTTACATTTCTTAAATAAGAATTCAAATCTCTTTTGGAAGCTGAAGAGAAAATACTTGACTATGTAACTTCTATTTTGTGAAAGACTCCACAAACAAGAGATTGAGAAAAAATATTTATAGTATAGAGTTAATATAGCTAATATAAAAGCAGTATCTGCAAATCAAGTAGAAAATGCAGAAATGGCCCCAAAGAAAAATGGTCAAATTATATGCACTATCAATTCACATAAAAATACAAACAGCCAAGAAGCTTTGAAAGATAGTCAACCTCACTGATGAAATCTTATTTTTTGGAAGTTTATTTAATAACAAAAGAGGAAAGTTCACAATACACTCTTGAGTGAGAAGAAAAAGCATACAAAACTATAATTTTAATTCTGTGGCTAGTTGAAGAAAAAATGGTGTTCTAAATTAGGATAATGACAGTGTGAACTGACAGCGTGGACAGGCCCAGAAAAGATTTACAATATAGAATAAATAGGATTCCTTAACTGGTAAGAGGTGTGAAGGGAAGAACGCTGCCCTAGTTGGTATGTGAATTGTTTCTCTTTTTTTGCTACTATTAAAAGTTTGCTAGAGAATATTCTATGTAAGAATTTGTACAAACATTATATCCTTATAATTATTTAGAAGGGGAATTAATATGAGTCAAAAGGTATAAATTTAAGGTTACAAATACATAATGAAATTACCCTCCACCCCCTGAAAGTTAATACAAATTACAGTCCACTAGCCATATACAAGTGTGGCTACTTCAACATCCTCTTGCCACTACTTTACTGTGTATAATGGGGCCTGGCAAAGAAGAATCACTGTTTATCACTGCCAGGTATAAAGGGGGGAGTGAATTTCTTTCATCATTAACCTGACGAGGTTACATCATGAAATGAGATTAAAGTATACTCATTTTTGTCAAAAGACCTGGGTTTGATATCCGACTTCCCTAATTAGCTACATGGTCTTAATCTTTCTTGCTTCATTGGGATAAATATCGCCTACCCTACAGGTTGTTGTGAAGTTTATACAAGTTTAAAAGCAAGCAGCAAAGTGACTAGCTCTTAAGAATGTTTTGCTGTGTACTCTACAATCTTTCTGATGCTTCCCTGAAATTTTATGTATCTCATCTTCTGTATAAATTTCTAAGTACCTTTCCATCTTCCTTTTAATAGTAAGCTCATAACACAATTTCTCTCAAGGTAAAAAACAAAACAAACCTTAAAATACCATCATTATCTGTCATAGGAATGAACCAATGATTTAGAGTTTTGAGAAGCTATTTAATCCTTGAAGTAGAGTATTAAATATTTCAGTAATAGGCAACAATATTCTATACCCTATACTTTCTTAAAACTATAATCTATTTACCTTATCATAGTTAGGATCAAATCTTTAATTTTGAAAAATATATACACAGGTAATTATTTTATTTAAAAAATAAGAAAACTATCAACTACTTATTCCCAAAGAGAGAATGTAAACATCAGTAGGATTCAAACCATGACCCTTAGGTAAATATAATCTTCAAGGCAAAATAAGCACTCACATTACAAAGTAATAAACATTGTGATAAACATATAAAGTGCTACAATAATACAGAGGAAACACAATAAATGTTGTGTAGAGAAGGAACTGGGAAGGTGCAGCAGGGTGACAAAAAAAAAGTAAGAGAGAAGATGCTCAGATGGAGCCCTGAAGAGTGATTAGAAACTTGTGTAGTTGTGTTCAGGGAAAGGAAGGAAAGGTTTATCTCCAGACAAGTGGAACGGCTGGTGCAAATACATGGAAGCATCATAGCACCGGGCACTGTTAGGGAAGACACTGGGGAGCTGGTGTAGCCGAAGTGTACATCCAGCTGGTGGAGCAAAGAGATGGTAGGAAATTAGGCTAGAAAGAAGGGCAAGGCCCTGTTATGGACCAAATTGTGTCCGGTCCACACCGCACCCCCACCCCCACCACCCAACCACTACTACACCCTCCAAATTCATATGTTAAAGCCCCAGCCCTCAGTATGGCTGTATTTGGAGACAGGACATTTAATGAGATAATTAAAATTAAACGAGGTCATAGGGTGGGGCCCTAATTCAACAGGACTGGAAATAAATAAAGAGGAAGAAATACTTGAATACACACAGAGAAAAGGCCATGTGAGGGCACAGGAGAAAGCCAAGGAGAAAAGGACTCACGAGAAACTAACTCTACTAGCTCCTTAATCGTGGACTTCCAGCCTCCCAAACTATAAGAAAATAAATTTGTTGTTTAAGCTATACTGTCTGGGGTATTTCGTATGATAATCCTGGCAGACTAATACAGGCCTAATTGCAAAGGTTCTTGAAAATCACACAAGTGCCTATGATCTCGAAGTCTCATTCTAAAATTTGAGTCCAAGTGTGCCTACTTGTTTTAGAAAGGAAACCCTGGCAACCCAGGGAGAATGAATTTGAAGGTAGGAAACCTGGAAGCAAGAAAACAAATTAATAGACTTTGCAGTTAGCTGATGAAGAGGATAGAAGTCAAATTAAAATTGCTATATAAATAGAGTATTTTTGGCCTAAATAACTACAGCACTGATGCTAATGGTCAATCAACTATTCTGATTTCAGTTATCCATCTTCCCAAATTTTCCTCTTTTCCATCACCATTTTATAGCCACACTGTGAGCTTTATTATTACAAAGACCTGTTTTGACTCCTAGATCTTTAATTTTGTCTTTCCATCCAGTCTCAATCACCTTATCTGTTGTCTTGGCCCTACTGGTCTAATACTCTCTCCCTTTCCTCAGGCATGATATACTTACCACAAGCTCATTAACTTACCAGGCCAACCACACTATCCTCAATGATTATTTCAACTGTCATATTTTCTTCTCCCAGACAAAACATTGCAGAAGAGAGACACCAAGTCATACAGGCCTACACCTGCAGCTAAAGCCGAAATTCTTTTCTTCGTGTTCAAGCCACTATACACAAAGATTCTTAGAGCTAGTAGTACTGTGAGTAGTTAAGCGACAAGAGGGTTCCAGAATTAAACCAACTGGGTTCAAATCTCAGCTGTATTTTACAAACTTGTGCCTTGGGCAAATTAGTTAACTTCTATTATCCCCATCTGTAATAATGCAGATAGTAAATTCTCAAAGTTGTTCAGAGGAGTCAATAAGATAATGCACGTGAAGTACTTACCTTATTGCCTTGTTCCTAGTAAATGCTCAATAAATGCACTTGTCATTATTCATGCATGCATCATAAACTTCACAGAAATTACATGCCTTTGTGGGTTTCTGCCTAAGAATAATACTCCATAATTTCTACTAATTTTCCTTAATAGAATGGCTTCTTGCCTCCTGCCCCTCTGTCAAAATACTATTCTATGGAGAACCTTAAGATCTAATGAAATCTTTACAGATACAGATATATATATGGTCATCAATAATCTATAATTTTCTCGATAGTCTACCTCTACTCACATTTTGGTATTTGGATTTATTCCATTTTGTCCTTGGTTTTATGTTGTCTAGAATAATCTTTTCTATGACTAAGTCTCAAGCATACAATTAGACTATAAATTTCCTGAGGACAAGAACTTTCAGAAGCTTCAGTATCTCTTACTCATCCTGTAGCCTACAAATATTGAGAACAGTGTATCAAGTGAATAGGATATAATTAGTTTAACTCTTTAAAGTAAATCATTTCTGCAGATCTATATCAAGGCAGGAGTTGACATGTAATAAGAGAACTCAAACAACAGAAAATCGTTTCCAAATAAAGTTATCGAAGATTTTCCTTGAAATCATCTTTTCCAGAATTTAGTGTTGAGTTTAACTTCTGCAGTACTTTGTTAATTGTAATATACTTAATTTACTTAACTCAAGGCGCTTATCTAAAAAATAATAATAATAATAATACTATTTTGAGATCAGCTACGTTTCCTTTACAGGACCTTGTAACACACTATTAATGCCAAACAAACTTTCGAGAGAATTGTATTTCCAAACCTGCTGGGGATTAAATCGCCTTACCCCAAACACTCGCATCTTCCTCTCAGCGGTGCTGAAGAACACATGGCTACCCTAAGATTTCAAAGTGCTTTCAATGTGTTGAGACCTAAGAGCAAACAGGCTTTGAGGCCCACATTCTACACCAGTGAGGGCTTTTCTACCCCATCCTTTAGTCCTGGGGAACAGGGACTTCGGCGGCAAGATCCCTTTACCAGGCTCCTCTGCCTCAAATGTAGTTCCAAGTGAGGCCAGATGGAAAGCGCCTTCTTCAACGCCCTCCTCTTACTACGGAAGAAGCAGGGGAGACCAAGGCCTCTTTTTGAGCCTTTATCACCCAGTCCGGGGTGACAACAAAGAGGAGCCCAGGGTCTGAACGGGCTCTTACCCGCAAAGCGGATCTTGACAAGGTCCAGCGGGTGCAGCGCGAGGTTGGACAGGACCCCGCCGCTGACACCCGCCACCAGGTTCTCGTACCGGACGTGGCGGAATACCGCGCTCCATGCGGACGACCCGGGCACTGCCTGGCCCTGGCCAGTCATTGACTCGGCGCCCGCTGACACTACGACGCCAAGGGCGGCGGAGCTGGGACTAGATGCAGTGGCGGCCACCGTGGCCACGATCGCTGCCTCGCAGCAGGAACCGCGTGGCGCTAGCCCACTTCCGCGACCGGCGCACGGACTCGGATGCACGAAGCCAAGAGACACGCGTGCAGCAGGAGCATGACAGTGAGAAAGCCACACGTCACGCTAGCGGAGAGCGCGGAGGAGGTGGAGCGCTCGCCTCCGGCGAATCTCCGCTCGCCTCTCCCACAGCCGCCGCCGACTGAGGACGAAAGACGTAGATGGGAACGCACAGAACCGACTCCGGCCAACCTTTGTCCGCAAAACTACGGAGCGTCTCAGGGTACATTTTAGGCTTACGGGTTCCGCTCCGTGAAAGTCACGTGACAGGGAGTAGTCAAGAAGAAGCGGAAGTAGCGTTCTCCGGGACAGGCGGCGGTAGTCTGAACCCGAACGGAAAGGCTTGTGGACTCGTGGAGAATTGGCCGCCAAGATGAAGGTGAAAATGCTGAGCCGGAACCCGGACAACTATGTCCGCGAAACCAAGTTGGACTTACAGAGAGGTGAGACAGGTTAGAGAGCCCGCGAGCCTTCGGCCTGGCTTCGGGTTCCACCGAATAAAGCTGGCAGGGAGACGCGCTCTAGTTTCGTTCTCTCCCTGTGTTCGCGTTAGCCCAGGCAAACTTTGTACAGATCAGGCCGTTGTCAGACTGGGTAGCAGATAACTTCTCTTCACGTCCTTTTTCTAAAAACTTTTTCTAGTGGTAAGTGGAAAAGTTAGCCATATGGAGAATGCTTTCGCTGCCAGCCCCAGTGCTGTTCTCAGATTTTTCTTAGGTTCTTGTTGAAAAGTGGAACACGAATGAGCCAAACTTGTGAATTGAAGAATTTAAAAGTTAAACAGGCTTCTTTAAACCTTCGTGCTGTTCTGACTTCTGGCCATTTTACTACCTAAAATTCTGTACTTTTGGATGTGGGAAGAGACAAAGGCTAAATTTAAAGCCATTAGTTTTATTAACAATTCTGGAAAATGAGAATGGATAAAATGAAGTCAATGAATTTTATTTACTGGTCTTTCCCCCCGCTAACATTTTATTTATCTGTACTGGTCTTTCTCCCCGTTGACTGCTTATGAATTTCAGCTCATGATATCTAAATGACCAGAGACCTACCATATGTGAACAGACTATTCCAAGTGAAGACAATAAAAAGTTCACAGGCCTTAAGGCAGGAATGAACTTAGGCATAAAAAAAAAAGGGGGGGGGGGACCATGTCATCGGAGTTTTAATAAAGGATAAGTGATAGAAGGTGATGAAGCTGGAACTATATTTCACTATTTTGATTGAGTAGTAGAGGCTATCAACATATACGAGCATTGGTCTCTGCTTACAAGATGTTTACAGGTTAATGACAATAATGTTTCTAAAATGCAAATTAAGGCATATTACCTGGATTTGACATCACCTTTATTCCTTGAACATGTTCCCATCTTCCTCTCTAGTTTTACCAGTCACTATTCCTCTTGGAAGTAGCTTACATTCACCCTGGGCAGTCTAGGTGAATTTCAGGTATCCTCTTTCAGTCATCCTCTTTCAGGCATCCTGAGGCACACACCCTTATCCAATTTCTCTCCTTCCTCTGGGAAGCTTTCTCTAAAGACTAATTCTTCCATACTTACCTCGTGTATCCTTCCTGTCCCCCCATTTAAGCACCCTTTTTTCTTTAACCAGTATCAGAGTGTTTATCCCATTGCCTCATGATTACTATTTTGATCGTCAGTCTTTCTCATCAAACTGAACTTTCCGAGAGGGGAAGAGTCATGTTTGTTTCTATATCCACCATGTTTAGACAGCACCTGGCACATAGTAGTTGTTTTATAAGTGTCCTAATGCAGGAATGAATCTGATCTTGTTAAGGGACTTATGTAAAATTTTATTTCTTTATACTTTCTGATGAAAAAATAGTAGAAGTATTGAAACTCTCAAAAACATAATATAAGGAAGACATTATTTTCCATTATTTCATTTTTGTTTAGCTGTTATTTCCTTGTAACTTTTGTGTAGTATTCAGATACTTGATTATTTTGATTCATAGACCTGGGGTGGACATCAGAGAATCTGTATTTTTAAAATTCCTTTGGTTATTCTGATACAGTTGATTAATGTACAGATATGTGAGAACAACTTACATAAATTTTTGTCATGAGTTTGTCAGCTATATTATCCTCAGTGCTGTGGCACATGGCCGATGCTCTATATGCATTCACTGCATGTTTGTTGTTGACTGAATGTATGAATTTAGAGGTAGGAATTATAGGAGACATGGTCTTTAAGCTGAATATGTTTAAAGGATACATAGGGTTTAGATAGGTTAGGTTGAAAAGTTGGAGTACATTCTTGGCAGAAGAAATGACTTTTGCAAAGTCTCAAAAGTGGGAAATTGCCAGGCAGTTTTAGATGACAGTGAATAAACCAATTTGGCAAGAGCTGAGTTTCAAAAAGCACTTGAAACTGAAGAAGTAGGTTGGAACCACATTGTGGAAGACCAAAAAAGAGCTTGAAATTAATCCCATTGGTCAGAAGTCTCTAAACTGGACGTACTGAGCTGTGGAGTGGAAAAAAAAACAGTACTTCAATTTTTATTTCTTAAAAAACAAATTAGTCTTTATTTATATACTACTTACATTGACACTTACATCCTCATTTCGTGCCATATGTGGTACTTCAAGTATTCCAAGAAAAGACTGGAAGGTCGAGAAAGGTGTGCTTGCTTCTACCTTTGGAATATTGCAGCATATTACAGTTTACATTTATTGGCAGATTATATTATTTTAAATAACAGAATCTTTATATAGCAATTTGTAAAGCGGTGAGAGGAACCATAAAAATATTTTTTTCTCTGCAGAGGTTCCTTGGTAATATCGTGGCAAAGTTCTTAGAATTGTGGAACATACTGATGAATTAAAAATTTATTTAAATTTGCTAAACTTTTCTGTGGCTATGAATAGTAGATAGGAATTTTTATTTTTTTATTTTAAAAATACATAATCTGCTACTTCAAGGTCCATTTTAATGATGAGTGATGAGTGAGGAAGTGATTACTTTTCAAAAAATCTTGTGCTGTGGAAGGCTGTTTTGAAAATTTATATTTAGAACTGTTTCCATATATTTAAAAAGTAGTGTCCTGTAAATGATGAAAGTGTCATCTATAAAAATTCATTTTTGACTACATAAAAATATTAGTAAACAGAATGATCTCTACTTTGTTGAGTTTTTTTACCTGTTAAAATTATTAAAATGCCAAAATAGTTTTAGAAAGATCTATTGACATCAGAGTAAATGGAAATTTTCTAGATAAATTTCAGAAATAACTTTTGCAAAACTGGTGGATGGGACTGAAAATTAAATATTCTAAATGTAGCCAATGATGGATGTCTTCTCTTTGGATCTGCTCCTTTTTTTTGAAGGGCAGGCAGTCCTCACTTTGCACGATACCATATTAACCGAACCACTCCCACTGTCTGACATGTTCACAGTAACTGAAGTCACATGTGTTAGCACAAAACTGCAAAAGGAGGAATTGGTTCCGGTATATTTGTGCTCCCAGTAACGCAGTACCAGTCAGTAGCAAGTTCTGCCTGCATCTTTTTCAGCTATGGTAGCAATTAAAACCAAATATTGATATAAACTAAGTTAAAACCTTCGAATCCCTCTATCATAGTGTTACAATGAGGTTTTTTTAAACAAGCATCTTTAACATGCTTTACTAAATAAATATTGTGTACACATGTTGACAGGGGAAAGACCTGCTCAAGAACTCTGTTACTAATGGGGCACACAATCAAGAGTTCGAAAACTACCACTGTAGGGAGCCTTTGAAAGTTTTTGAGCATGGGAAGGACATGTAAAAAGCTGTGTTTTAGGATGATTAATCTGATTATAGTGTAAATTTCCACCAAGTAGAGTAGGGATGATATTACAATAGTCCAAGTATAAAGTAATAAGGGCCAGAACTAAGTTACTAAAGATAGGAAAAGAAAGGGAAGAATGAATTAGTATTTCAGAGAGAGAGTATAAGTAGGAGTTTAAGTTTTGGCATTGGGGAATGTGGAAGATGGAATATATAAGATCGACATGTTTGAGCTTGATTGGATGTTGGATATAGTACCATTAATGGAGTCAGAAAAGACATCAGGGTGAAGTCGTGGGGTAAGACAATGCATTTACTTTTAGACGTTGAGGGTTTTTTTAAACATGCGGGCTTAGAATTATTTCCTAAACATAATTATTAACTGAGACAACATATTTAGCAGCATAGCATAGTAGTTAAGAACTTGGATTCTGGAGCCAGACTGCCTTGGTTGAATCCTGACTCCATCATTTCATAGACAAGTTACTGCTCTGTGTCTTAGTTTTCCCAACTATAAAGTGGGATGTAGTAATAGAATCTAAAACATAGGGTGCTGTGGAGATTAAATAAGTTAATATAAGGTATTTGGAAGAGTGCCAGGCACATGGTAAAAACAGTTTTTTAAGCAAACAAATGTGGAAAGTGCTTAATAAATAGTGGCTATAATCATAAACACAGCAGTGTACGCCTGTTACTACAGCAATTAGCACTAGAGATTAATGTTTCTGCTCCATAAGGAGCTTAGAGTTCGGTGGGGCAAGCATTTACATGCACTTGTTTTGTGCCAGGTACTGTGCTAGGCATAAGGAGTAAAAGTGAAGAATGTAGTGGAAGCCCTGTCCATGAAAGCTTACAGCCCAGTTGAGGAGTATAGTAGGACATATTAAAAGAAAAGCTGTGTGTATATATAGGGTCTAATTATTTTGCAAAATATATGCATTCTATGATTTTCTGGTATTCTGGAAGAAAGGTCTTCTGCTTTTGAATTCTTCACAGTTCCAGGCATAGAACAGTGTCCCTAACAATGGCTTATTGAATGATTAGCTGAGAAAGACCACAGGAAATATTAAATGTGAATTATTTTTTCAGTTCCAAGAAACTATGATCCTACCTTACACCCCTTCGAGGTTCCACGAGAATATGTAAGAGCTTTAAATGCTACCAAACTGGAACGGGTATTTGCAAAACCATTCCTTGCTTCCCTGGATGGTCACCGAGATGGAGTCAATTGCTTGGCAAAGCATCCAAAGAGCCTGGCTACTGTCCTTTCTGGGGCATGTGATGGAGAGGCAAGTGTCACTCTAAAGGTTGATATTTTAAACTAAAAGTAGTTATGTTACTAATGTTCTTCCTTTAGTTTGAGTTACTGTGGGTTTTCATTTTTCTGTGTCTTGTAATTCAAGACTAAATTCTGTTTGAATCAGTAACTAAAGTAATTTCTTATCTAAAGCTACTACATTTTTAATTTCTTTGCTTTGGACTGAATTTGACAGTAAATAATAAAGCATGTTTATAATAAAGCTATTTCAGTGTGAGTTTTATTAATAACAGGATATTAATGATTCAACATTTAATCACTTCTCACTGGCAAAGAAAGAAAGCTTGGAACACTTTAAACTGGAATCAACAGAGTATTTAGCAGATTGACTGTTCTGCTTGTTGATATACTCATCCATATGCATTGCATTATTTTAATACAGAGGATTTTGTTTTTAGCTGTCTGGTGGATTTTGTTTAGTGATTCATAGCTTTTTCAGTGTCGAATTTATTTTTCTTGGAATGTAGTAATCCTATCCCTAAATATTTTATATTTACAGTTTAATGAAATTTACTGGTATGCTTTATCATAGGTTAGAATTTGGAACTTGACTAAACGAAACTGTATCCGTACTATACAAGCACATGAAGGTTTTGTACGTGGAATATGTACTCGCTTTTGTGGGACTTCTTTTTTTACTGTAAGTATAATGCCGTTAAGTTATTAACTCTTTTTACCACATATAAGACTGATCTAATTGAATATTTTCTGAGTTCATTTATTTGTTCCAAGGCCCTTTTGGCATTTCACAATGCAAATAACTTGCTAAAACCTTGAAAAGTCCTAATTTTCTTCATGTAATCCAGCCTTCCCCTTACTTTTTGATTTTTTAATAAATACTTAACATAATATTGAACTAATATCCTATAGAACCCTGAGAAGTGAGATTAATGCAAGATGAGAGTAGAAAAGTAGTTTAGTTTATTCTGGAGGATTTTCTGTGCTTAAGGATATGTAAGTTGTACTGTATCAAATAGTAAGTAGTAAGTCATTGAAGGACTTGTGTTTGTGTGTGGTAAGACATACATAATATAAAATTTACCATTGTGTATTCAGTGGAATTAAGTATATTCACACCATTGCACAACCTTCACCACTGTCCCTTTCTAGACTTTTTCATTTTTCCCACACTAAAACTCTGTAGTCAAATAAACAATAACTCCCGTTCACCTTACCCCTAGCCCTTGGTTACCGCTGTCCTGCTTTCTGCATATTTGACTATTCTAGGTACCTCATATCAGTGGAGTCATCTATTTGCCTTTCTGTGTCTGACCTGTTTCAATTAGCATAATGTCTTTAGGGTTTATTCATATTTTAGCATGTGCCAGAATTTCTTTCCTTTTTAAGGCTGAATAAAATTCCATTGTATGTATATACCACATTTTGTTTATCCATTCATCCATCATGGACATTTGAGTTGTTTCACCATTGGCTTTTATGAATAATGCTGCTATAAACATTGGTGTACAAATGCCTGTTTGAGTTCATTGAACGTTGTTTTAAGAGGAGAATGACAGAATCTAAGCAGTGCTTTGAAATGATTACTTTGACAACAGTAAGTAATAGTTTGGAGGCTGTTTTAATAATTTGAGGAAGCAATAATAAGAGCCAGTGCTGGAGATTGAAAACAGAGGAAAGTAGTTGTTAGGTTTAGAAACATTTTAGAGGTTTGCCAGGCTTGACAAATGAGGGATGCCTTGGAGGATGGTCGTCGTTAATAAACAATTGGCTAGGAGGATGGTTACAGAAATGAGGAAGCCAGGAGTGTCAAACTTGAGAGGACAGTGAGAAGGGAAAGGTATGGTGTGATCCTGGCTGTCAATGGGCTATTCAAGTGAAGACGCCTATCGTGCCTTTGCGGATGCAGGTCCAGAGCTCAGGAGGAAAGGAGAGCTCAACTTGGCAGCATCAATTCAGAAATAATGATTGAAACCATCGTATGGCATTGTTGGAAGTGAGACAGAAAATATAGGAATCAGAGATGTCAGAAATAGCTTTGGGAAACGCCTGCCTCTAGGAATGGGGAAACAGAGAGTAATGCAGAGAACTAGAAGAGCCTGTGAATGAGCTTAATTTCCCAGGAGGAAAGGAAAGGATGGTTGTGTGAGCTACCACAAGAGATGATGAAGATGAAGACTGAGAAGAATATTTTAGGAATGTAGACCTGCAAACAATAATTCTACTATAATTCTACCCTTTCAGTTTTGACACTGTTAGCGGTTTGATGTGTATCTTTTCAAATGTTTTAACCTATATATACAACAGTTCATGTATACATATATGCTAACCAACTGTGTAAATCTTCCTTATTTTTACTGGTGATTTTTTAAAGAACAAGTCCAGTAGCATGCTGAGCACAAAACTCAGATCGCAAAGGAATTTGCAAGGGAATAATAAAGGGCAGAGGTAACTTCTGGGAAACCTGAGAGCTACCTTTAAATATTAGAAAGATTGTCATGTGAAAGAGGAAATGGCTTCATTTGTTGTTCCATATAGGAATATTTGGAATAGGTGATAATGCTAAAAGATTTAGTTTCAGTGTAAGGAAATACGTATTTGCTGTCAACAACCAAAATAGACTTCATTGCAAAGCATTTAGTAGCTTTTCACTAGAGGGGTGCAGACAAGTTTCATGACCCTATATAGGTATGTTAGAAAAGGAATTATGATCATAGTGAAAAGGCAAATGATGTCTTTATTAACAATCTGAAAATTCTCAGGATCTTTCAGAGGTCTGTAGTTCACAATTTGAGAACCACCAACTTAATAGTTTCTGGAGTTTTGTGTCAGGTACAGAAGCACTTTGTTCATGCCAAAATCATAAAAATGCCTTCTCTCTAGTATTTTTATGTTTTTAATTTTATATTTTACATTTAAAGTTATCAGGAATTTTATTTTTATGACAGATATAAGATCGTGTGAACTTTTTAAATGACTAACCTGACATTACAATATCATTTTATTGCAGTCCATTTTCTTCTTAATTTAAAATGCCATTCTTATTGCAATATGCATTTTTCGGCTATTATTTATGACTTAACTGTGTTCCTACTCTTGTTTTTTTTCTCTACTCATACGATTTTGTTTTTAATTTTATAGACTGTATATATTTGTCACAATTATTTACTATAACAAGGTAAATAATTATGATACTGGAAGAATATGGTTTGTGCTATTTTTAAAACTGGAAATGTTTATAATTTGATGTGTATGTCGATGAGTTTATAATTTATAAATGTTCATTATCTTCATCATGATAAATGTTTCTAGGTTGGTGATGATAAAACTGTGAAGCAGTGGAAAATGGATGGACCAAGCTTTGGAGAAGAGGAAGAACCATTGCATACAATATTAGGAAAGGTACAAAAATGAATTGATCCATACTTTGTCTATTAAAATTCTTCTCTTTTACTTAAAATAATTTCATACTTTTAATTGCAAAAAGAGATATATCTAAGAATCAAAGACTTTAGGCTGTAATAATTGACCTATTTTAAGCACTATTTAATACAGTTAAGGTCTTTTGCAGCTTAAGAATTTATTTCTGTTTTTAGCTGGAGGATACAATGAAACATTTCCTTAGAGGGAACTCTATAAGGTAAAAGGTCAGAAAAAATACTGCTTGAGCTTCTATCTGATTTATATCATGATAGAGGTTACACAAAGCTCAGAATTTCTTACTTGAAAGAATCCTTTAGGAAATGAAGAAATATAATAATATGTTTTTTGTATAAGTCACATTTACATTTCTTGTAATCTGCAAATCAGGTGATATGATTTAGTTATAGCAAGTATAATTCAGGATGTGTGGCCTATATTTATAATGCTTACATTTTCATATTAAGCAAAGTTCTAAAATTAGATTTGATCTTTAAATATGTCCATTTTTAAATTGCTGTTATTTTGCTATTAGAGTTATGTATTTTAAGTCTGCTTTTTCAGGTATCAAGAGGTTATAAATGTTCTTAAAGAGACATTGAGGTTGGGTATGAGAATGAGATAGAAATAACTTGCAGTTGGTAAAAAATTGGTTTCATACTTGTAAAATGCCTTTTTTCTGGAAGTTCCAAATGTTTTTTAAATCTTTAGTCTCATCTCTGTCTCTGTGATATTGGTGAGTAATTCTTATTTTGGAAAAGTTTGTAGGACTTGCATTCATGTATAGAAAATAATTAGAAACCTGTAGATGCTGCTACGAGTTCTTAAAGTACTAGCTAAATATTTCCCTCTAATTTCCTTCGTAAACATTTTTTTTATCGTATAGTAGAAAGGCAGACTTTAATCTGAACCTGAATAGATTAATCACGTGTTTTAAATTAATAATAGCAAATATTTGAGATTTTATTGCTTTTAACAATATTAGCATCCACCCTCACCAATTTTATTTCTCCCCTTAAATTTTAATCCAGTTGTTGATTCAAACTTAATTAAATGCATCCCATGTTAACATTTTTCTTTATTCCCAGAATATATGATAAAAACATCATTCTTTGTGATACTGTTTTCTCCTTTAGGTAAGGGCTTCAAAGAAATTTCTTTGTGAACACATATCTTTTCCCCAAAAATGAGTGTGTAGATAAATATATTTAAAATGTTGTTCTGTAGATTTGAAGTAATTATGAAAAGACCCATCTATAACAATCTCTTTGCTTTCAAAGACAGTGTATACAGGAATTGATCATCACTGGAAAGAAGCTGTTTTTGCCACATGTGGACAGCAAGTAGACATTTGGGATGAACAAAGAACCAATCCTATATGTTCAATGACCTGGGGATTTGACAGTATAAGTAGTGTTAAGTTTAACCCAATTGAGGTAATGTTTCTTTTTGAAATATTTTCAGCTTGTTGTTTTCTTATTATTTAATAATTTCAGCTCTGTTTAAGAAACTTTTAAACATATATAATTTTTTTTTTTTGAGTTTGAATGATATTCTGGCATTTAATTAGTTTTCCAGATTTTATCTGTATTCTGACACCTTTGGTCAAATCTTGACGTGTTTACCTGCAGTTTAGTCCCAGATACAGGTGCTAAACACCATTAGAGGAGGGTGTGAAAATACCGTCCTGAAAACTTAAGTTTAACTCATGCTCTCAACACTCATGTACCAGATTACATCATTGTACCTTTAGGAAAATGTTTATTAACTCTCTTAGAGGTCAGAAGAAGGAGCATTGGGCATTAATTATTTTCTTTAATTATTTATAAGCGACAAGGGCACATCAGTGCTTCATAATGATATATTTGTGTATTGTACTGTATGACAATTAGCTCTGTTTTTCTTTGCTTAGAAGTCAGATGTTATTCCTAATTTTTTCCGGGTCTAAGGGAAGAGTTGGAAATTGGCTACTACCTGTTGTTTATTCAGGTTCAAATACAGGAAAGGAAGCTGCCTTGAAAGCTAAGTAGACCTTGGATTCCAGATCTTTCCCTGAGCTTTTACTGAGTATATAACAGTAGGTGAGCTCATTGTCCAGAGGACTTGGTAGAGATGCCTTTTCCTGAAGAAAGAAAAGGAAATTGCTGCATATATAAGCTGATTTTAGAAGTTTTCAGGAGATCATCATGTTAGATAGTATAAGAGAAAATCCTGATATGCAAGTTTTACACTCTCAAGCTGACAAAAGGGTGGTAGAAAGGCCAAGTCAAAGTGGCAGGGTATAAAAATTGTATGATATTTTGAAACACAAGGTGCTACAGCATGATGTGAGTTTGCCTTGTGCTGCTGAGCAGTCAATCAGAGAACACCCTTCCTGTCCCCAGCACATATAACATATACACTTCTGCGAGGAGCTGCTGGTCTAGAGCATGGTTTGGCAAACTGATCTGTGTGCCCAGTGCCTTTTTTTGTAAATAAAGTTTCACTAGAACAGAGCTGTGCTCTTTTGCTTACATATTGTTGGTAGCTGTGTTTGCAGTACAGTGGCAGAGTTGAACAAATGCTACAGAGACCATATGGCCACGAACACAAGTGATTTGTGGGAGCATTTTATGTCCTCCTTCATGTGGAGCTAAGCTTGAACTTGATTTCCTGGCAATGTGCCTTTGACCTTATACAGTTGAGACTTTATGTATTTTTGTTTCTTTTTTAAATGAGATTGATAATATCTTTCAGTGTACTTAATAGGTTTATAGTGAGTGTAAAAGGCGATAATACATGTGAATATTTTTTAAAAGTGCTATCCAAATTTAAGGTAGTGATGTTATTACTATTAAAAAAAAAAAGTGAACATATTGATTTCTGCTTCTCTAAGGGAAGGTCTTTCATTTCTCTATGTTGGTGAACACCTGTGTTAGAAAGACTGCTGGGCAATTCTAAAATCATAATTATTAGTGATGACCTAGTGACCATGTTTTTCAAATTTGCCTGTATAGCAACTCTATTTGTTCAGCTGTATATGTGATTTTTTTTTTTTTAACCTCGTGAACTGACTTACTGGTAGAAACAAATGGTGTGCATGGAAAGGGCATGTTGCTGTGAACAAATGGAGTGTATTTGTCTCTTCTAATCAATAATAAATTTTCTGTTAAAATATTGAAGCCTAGAATTCTAATAAAGTCAAAAGTTTATGCTAAGCATTGCCACATTTTACAATGTGAAAGTCAGCTTTTAGTCTAGGAGAATTTTTGCTTTGCTCGGATCAAAGTATTTTTGGGACCTGGTCAGACCTTAAGGTAACATAATGAGACATCAGGAAAGGTTGAGAGAAGTCACTAACCAGGGTAAAGTCTCAGAGTGGAAGCGATGATGTTTTATTTGAACTTTGTACACACATATAGTAGGAGTTAGCTGGCCATATAGCTGTTTAGTAAATATCTCTTTGTTTTTCCTCTTACACGTGGAGTGAGGAGTAACTAATTGGCAGAAGCCAAGAGTTGTGTCAGGACCTGTAAGTGAGGAGGGAATGGTGCTACAAAGGCCGGGATTCTAGGCTCCACTGGTAGCTGGAGGGCTTATTTTCACTTACTGCCAAGTGTTATATAAGAAGTACCTTGCACATTTATAACTGACTTAAAAAATAAATATTTGAAACATCTTGAAACAAAGGACACTCCTAATTTATACAGAAGGTTAGTATACTTGAGGAAATATTAAACTACTAGTAAAGTACTAATTAGGAAATGTTGCCATACAGATATTAACTTTTAAATGGCACTACCTAATGCCTGGTTGCAATAACATTGACATATTTGCATGTTGTAGTGCATGTTGGTACAACTCTCTGGAAAAGGATTAGCCCTAAATATCAAAAAATATAACTTTTTTTAAAATGCTTTTTTGATTCAGTAATGCTACTACTGAAATTGTCTCTTTAGAAAAAGAGCTGAATGTGTGAATTATCTTTACATTGTCATCACTGGCATCTAAAATATGCGCATAGGGATTTAACAGTGAAAATAGATCCCTGAGATTATGCATGATTCATTGTTCCCTCTTAAAAGGACTTTAATGTAACTTTGTATCCTAAACATAAAGGGTAATTAAATCATTTGTTCACTGAATGGACATAGTTCGCTGCCAAGCCTGGCTTTTAACTGGTGATTGTTATACTTATTTTTAGACATTTCTCTTGGGAAGTTGTGCTTCTGACAGGAATATAGTACTATATGACATGAGGCAAGCTACTCCTCTGAAAAAGGTGAGTTTCAGTTTGTCTTCTGCTTATACAATTGTTAGTACATTCCTCTGTAAATTGAGTGACTGAAAACCTGGAGCAAATATTTCTTCAGAATTTAAAAAAGTTTCTTTTCATAGAGATGTTCTTAGAACCCAAAGTGATCATAATGGCATTCTCTCAGCTCCCTTTTGTTTTTTAGCGACCCTTAAATTTATGCTAGGTACTATATCCCAGTCATCTTCATATCTTTCATAATGCCAGTAAATATTAGGCATCTAGTCAGTGCTTATTAAATTGAAAGGTTTTAAATTAAAATTATTACATTCCGTTACTTCAGGCCCCATGATTGTTATATGATACGTATAATATTGCATTCCAGAAAATTTTATAATTACATAACTAAGTTTATTTGTTTAATTATGTGCTGATGGGTACTAGATTGGCATTTTGTTTAGACAAACACTATCTTGTTCAAAGTGACAGATTTCCCAGTAGTGCTAGGCAATCATTCCAGGAGTTAGATATCAAAGGTAATACAACTTTAGACTGACTCTTTAGAGGGAGAGAAATACCATCGGTAAAGAGTACCATTATAAGCGAAAAGGTATAAAGTTGATTTAAAGTGCTAGAATTGTGAGCATGCAGGAAAGGTAGACATTGATGTACCACAAGTTTATTGTCATAGTCCACATATAGAAGATGTGCTTTCACATTTTTGTTTTTCCTCAGTCATTTTTATAACATAAAATAACTTCAGAAATATTAGGAGTTGAATATATTCATTGAAGTTTGAACTTGATAAATATGATAACCTTTCCAAAGTACCACTTAATCATTTCACTCATTCATGTGATATAGTGGGAAGATTCTACATGAATTTTGGTTTTAGACGTAAAACAGGTAACTTAATCTGTTTCTCCTGTAAAACAGTGATATTAATAACCACTTGCAGCACATTGGTGAGAATACAACATGATACTTTAAGCATTTAGCAGACTGCTGACATGAAGTACTAGTTTAATAAGTAGTTTTTGCCCCCTCTGACCCTCCATTCTCAGTTTTTAAATGGTGCTTTATTACTTTTAGGTTGAAGAAAAGAACTGTAGCTTGGCTTTCAAGGCCCTCTAAAATCTGGTCCCAATTTGTATTTCATTTATTTGTTTCAGTCAGTGAGACAATATATAAATAGGCTTTGTCACATTGCAGGTCACCTTGATGATGCAGAGATGGTATTTTCTATTTTTCCTTTATTCTAGCTACTAGACTATCAGTGTTTCTTCTGTTCTTTTCTAAATGTAGTAGTTCTCAATCAGCAGTTGTACTCCCCCACCAGGTATATTTTTGGAAATATGGGAAGGGTATTTTAGAGACTGCTAACTGGCATTTTAGTGGGCAGGTGCCTGAAAAGATAAACATCATACAACAGATAGTCACACACAGCAAAAGATTGTTGTACCCCAAATGCTCCAATTGAGAAACTGTATAATATACTTTTCCTTCACAGGTCAACTCCAATTATGCTTGTCTTTTGAAATCTTCTCCATTTTAACTCTTAGATCACCATTAATTTTGCCTTTAATTTGGTATTTAGTTATTGCTTCATTGTTTATATTTTTAAAATTTTTATGTCTCATTAACCTGATTAAACTATAAGTTATTTGAGGTCAAGGGACTATTTATTAATCATTTTTATATATTTTCAATATTTATAACTCTTTGTTTTCAAGAAGCAATTATTGATTTATTTTCCTATTGCACCAAGGCAAGTACTGAGCACATAATAGGTATTTACTAAATATTTGTTTAAACATTGGAAAAAAATGAAAGGAAATGAAGTGGGAAGTTTATTCATTTTAGAGAGAATTAATTTCACTGTAATGGATTAGAGAGTGCTTCCTTTTTCAGGTCATCTTAGATATGAGAACGAATACAATTTGTTGGAACCCTATGGAAGCTTTCATTTTTACTGCAGCAAATGAAGATTACAAGTAAGTTTTCTTTTAAACTTACTTCTATCAGAAATCACTCAATCGTATAAGTCTTACTAATGAAATATGTTTCCTATGTAGTATTCCTTCAAATATGTTAGAAAATTGTCATGTGTTTTGCTAAAAAATGAATAAATAAATAAAATGTTTCCCAAATTGGAGAACAGCTTCTTAGAAAAGTATTTTCAGTTTTCAAAATGATACATACCAGGAACAGTAAGCTATGACCTGTGGACCAGATCCTGTCTGCTGCCTGTGTTTGTAAGGTTTTATTGGAAAATAACCACAGTCATTAATGTACTGAATATGGCTGCCTTTGCGCTAGAATGCCTGAATTGCATAGTTGCAGCAGAGATCACATGGCCTACAATGGTGAAAATGTTTATCAGCCCCTTTACAAAAAAGTTGTTCGGTCTCTGAGGTAGACCATATAAATATGACAGAACCATACACGTTTTAATAGAAACTAAAAATATCTGCCTACAAAATTTGTAGCTCTTTAGATAGCTGATACTTATGTAGTCTGCTTATCAGCTGTCACTCTTACTTCAGTAAGACAAAAAGAAAAATATAGTTTCAATTTTTACCTTAATATTTGCAAATATATTCTGTTACTCCATGTAAAGTGAAGGTGACTTAGCAGCTTTATGTTGTTGACCTAGATGGAATTTTATGATTCCTTACATATTGCTTTAAAACTTGTTGAAGCATTTCACATTGGCTCTCCTGTTTTATATTTGCAGTATCCCTATAAGCTGAATAGGACATGTATATTACCCCCTTTTTAGAGATGAGACTATTGAAGCAGGGGTTTAATGTCCTAATGAAAAAAGTGTCTTATCTTTTTCACCAAAGCATTTACTGTAGTGCTGCGCATACGGTTGGGTCTTGACACTTTTTTTTTTAAGATGGAAGTTTGTTGTTGGGTTGAACTTTAGATCATCTGCATTTAAGTTTTGTGTTCTTTTCACTATTTATAAAAGGATAAATTAGCTCAAAATAGGATTTATTACATGATGTTTTAGTGATACCAACTAAGAAGATCTATTACAACTCTCTATACTAAAAAGCTTAGTTGTACTCTTATTAACAAGCAGTACCAAAGAAAATTGAAGCCCTTTGAGCCTTTATTGATATTTTGAAATTCAATGGCCTTTTTCTAGTTAAGGTCTAACACTTATTCTAATTGGCCGTTTTGGCAAGGTATCTTTTTTTCAGAGTATCCCTGGAATTTCTCATTTCTTACCTTGGGAACAATTATATATGGCACCTAAAACAAAGAGCACATCCCTTATAAGAAGTGACTGTTAGGGTACCATAATTTCTCTTACTTTAAAGTGATATTGCTGTGATATCCTTTTTTTTCTATATTTTTAACATTTTTTTTTTTTTGCCCCTGAAATAGTTCAGTTATTCTGAATTAGAAATTAATTGAAGTTCGAGTATGGACTCAGCCAGTAACTACTGTAGAAATTTGGATAAGTCATATAAAAGCTCCATGCCATGATTTTATCATCTGTAAGATAAGGGGTTGGAATGGGCGATCGTTAAAGAATTTTATAACTCAAAACTTTGTTTGTGTAAACATTGTCCATCCAAATGGGTTGATTTGCTTGGAATTTGAAAAAATTTTTAACCTTTTTCTCAGGTAGAAATTAAAACAGAATTTACTTGGGAAAAAACTCCCAGAATTTTCTAAAACAAAATAAACCTGATTGAAAACCACTGCTCTAGACAGAGAGTATAAAGCAGTTGTCAACTCAGAAATTTAACATCAAAGATCAGTATGACCTTGGCTGACAATCCTGTGGTATGTTCAAAGATTTTGGGGATATTTTACTGTTAACATCAATGACTTTTTATAGTAATAGTATTAAAAAAAAATTCTTTTTGAAGTGTTAGTTTTTTAAACATTTTATTTTGAACTAAAACTTGCAAAAAGTTGCAAAAAAAGTGGTAAAAATAGTACCTGTCAACCAACTTCCCCTAAAGTTCATGTCTTTTGTACTATCCTTCAGTTAGCAAAACCAAGAAATTAACATTGGTACAATAGTATTAACTACAAACTTTATTTCACCACCACTCTAATGTTCTTTATTCTAGGATACAACACAGCTTTTTAGTATAGAGAGTTGTAATAGATCTTCTTAGTTGGATTTAATTTTCATGTCTCCTTAGTCTGTTCAGTCTTTGTTCTTCAGTCTATCCTTGTCTTTTATGACCTTAGATACTTTTGAGATGGACCTATTAGTTATTTTGTAGACTGCCTTTAATTTGGGCTTAAGTGATGTTTCTCATTATTATGCATATTTTGCAAGAATACCAAAAAATCGATATGCCCATCTTGGTGAATCAAACCAGGGTGACATGATGTCTTACAACTGACGATGGTAACCATGATCACCTAGTTAAGGTAGTATCTGCCATGTTTCTCCACCATAAAGTTACTGTTTTTTCTTTTTATAATTGATACATATCTTTGGGGAGATAACTTTAAAATTATGTAGATGTCCTGTTTCTCCTTAAACTTTTGCTCACTAATCTTAGCATCTTGAAGTGTTTTGCTGTTAGGAACTTAGTCACAGTAATGCTTTATTACCGTTGCCCATTGTCCATCTTGACTCATTTGAAGCACTATTCTTTAAACTGTTGATTAAGAATTTTTAAACCTTGATAATCATGAAGTTATTGCTTTTTTCCAGTTCACAATGTATAGTTTTCTAATTTAAGTACATCCTTTGAGAAGCTGTGCTCATTCTTATAAGTCACTGATAGGAGTATAAATTAATGCAACTTTGTTGAAAATGATATGTCAGCTCAAGCCTTAAAAATGCTCGTGCCTTTGAACTTAATAATCCTACTTGTAGGAATCTGTGTAGATTCAGTTTAAACCATCTCATTCAATTAAAGGTTAAATGTCAAAATTTCAAATATCAGAATTTTATTTGAGTTATTTACTAATAAATTTAAGTTATAAATTATTTTAACTCATCCTTAAACATGCAAGCATTAAAATATTAAAGATTGTTTATTGGATAAATGCTCATGTGTGCTACGTGAAGTATCAGAATACAGAGCTTTATACAGTATTATGTCACTTTTATTAAAAGTATATATTTAAATTACATGATGAAAAGATTAGGAATAATTATTCTGTACTGAGTGTCTCTGAATGGTGGAATTAAAGGTAAATTCAGTACTGTTTGTACTTACAATTTTTCACATTTTCTACACTGAGATTTATGTTTATAAGGATGAAAATTTTTAAGTATAATCTTAAAAAATAATAAAAGCCTTTGATATTTTTCCCTATTCCTTTCCTGCTGTATGTAGAATTAAGCTGTTTATTTAGATGTGCATTATTTAGCTAATGGTCTTACTTTCACAAGTGTCTTTTAGTACTCTAAGCTTCTTTATAGAAATTTGTATCAAATAATTAAAAATCCTTTTACAGCTTGTATACTTTTGATATGCGTGCACTGGACACTCCTGTAATGGTACATATGGATCATGTATCTGCGGTGCTTGACGTTGATTACTCTCCCACCGGGAAAGAGTTCGTGTCTGCTAGTTTTGATAAATCTATTCGAATCTTTCCAATGGACAAAAGTAGAAGCAGGTATGTACTATCAATAAACCATTTGTTTTTGTTTAATTTTTCCTTGTCTTGATTGTCATTTTTTTTGGTTGTGTGTACATGATGGGGCTCACACCCCAGTATTTTGACGTGGAGTACCAGCTTCCACTGTATTATCTATGGTTGAAACATTAGCCTGCTGGGCAGTTTATTTCATTGAACAAGATATTGTCTTTATTTAATGCATTGATATGAAATTTTATTGTTTGCCTTAAGGAAAAACCTTTTATTTTAGAATTGCTTTTAAATGTTTTATAATAAACTTTTTTTATAAAGCTTAATTTTTTTAGAGCAGTTTTAGGTTGATAACAAAATTGAGTGGAAATTACAGAGATTTCCCATATATCCCTGCCCCCATATATGCATAGGCAATCTCGTTATCAGCATTATTTACCAGAATAGTACATTTGTTACCAAGGATGAACCTATACTGACACGTCATAATCACCCCAAATCCATAGTTTGCTTTAGTGTTCACTCTTGGTGTATATTCTATGGGTTTAAACAAATGTGTAATAACATGTATCTATTATTATACTACCACACAGAGTATTTTCACTGCCCTAAAACATAGTAAACTTAAAATTGTTTTTAATTTGATAATGAAGAACTTAGATAAGTTTTTTTCTTATACACTAAGGCAAAAAAGAAAAATAACAGTTTAAGTTGTCAGGACCATTCTCCCTCCACTCCACTTAGTAGTTATAAGCTTTGGAATGATTAGGAGGTGGGAGATATGAATGCTCAGCTGTCCTGGACTCTGTGTGTCTCTCATTCTGTAAGCACATTGAGTATAATTCTAGTGTCTAAGACATATTGTTTTGTATACTTTGGCCCTCTGTTACATATTATATGTTAATGAATGTAATATATTTTTATTATCTATATTATATCATGTATTATTGTATTAAGGTAGTTTATAGAAAGCTATGACATTTTAAGTTTTTTAAGGGTAATTTCGACTGCACTTGATTTTTTGCTTTATAGCCTGACTTTAAAACCTAACTCCTGAGTAAGATAAGCTGCTTGTATAGTGTGCTATGGTTTACAAAGCACTTTCATACACATTCTTTTGTTCCTTACTAAGGCCTTATATGTGTCCTGGAAATATATTCAAAGCGAATTCTAGTAAACCAGAGAAAATTTACCCATAAAAAATAATGATAGTTGAAGGATTATGGTTGGGTTGCTCACACTAGAAGATATGAACACCCCCATTTTAATACAATAATGTTAATAACATTAAAATTTTAAAAGTCTGAATATTCTTTCTAAAATACAGTTATACATGTACACACACAATATGCATGTGTATACATATATACATGTACAGTTTGGTATTGTTACTACAACAGAGTGGAGGAATCTCACCATTTTAGTACAATGATGAGAATTTTAGTCATTACTCTTAATGATAATTAGCCTGGCTTCTACAGTGCTAAAAGTTTCTGAGCTTTCTTAAAGAATGTGGTTTGTTTTCAAGGGTATATCGTGTTCTTTTAACTCACCATCTGTCTCAGCAGGGCCAGGACTAGAGTCCAGAATTCAAGGAGTTACCTTGAATCTGCACAACACTGAAAGTGAGTGCCTTTCAGAGTTTATAGGGCGGACACCTCATTTGCTTTACTCTAGCTCCTGCTCTGTATTCACAACCAAAAGATCTTTAAGACAGAGCCTTTTCCAGGGAGTCAAGCAACTTATCCATACCTTGTTCATCATAGCCAGTCTTCTCTTTGGTGTTGTATCTTTCTCTCCTTCAATTTGAGGACTCCATATTGATTCCTAAAGCACCTTGTATCATCATTGATTTCCAGCAAATAATTGTCACCATCACTATTAGCTGATTAAGAAGGTACTTGAATCAAAAGCACACTGACTGGAGCATTCTGATGACTTTGATACTCATCCCATCCTGAGAGCTTCATTCCTTCATCTTCATTGTAGTGCTCTCAGTGTTGGTTTCTATGTGTTTGCTGCAACTAACCCGATGTTATCCAAACAGTCATAAATGGTTTGTTGGGACTATTTAGCCAGGCCTAAGGCAAAGCTGATAGTTTCCATTCTTCACACCTCTCTGGAAAATATTAAGAATCAAAAGACTGTGGCCCCCATTATTTCTTGGCATTAGACTCTCCAAAGTAGTAGGACACTATTTTTTTCAGTAGGATACATAAGTAGATAGAATGGGGAAATAACAAAGAAAGAATCAGAGAAATAGGAATGTTTAGGCACCTGTGATCCCAAGGACCAAGCAACTGAGTTCAAGCCGAATTATTCCAAAGCCAACATGGATACTAAATACAGGCCTAGGTAAAAAAGCTTCAATTCTAAAATTGTATGAAATGAGTTCTTATACTCATTTCTAGGGAAGTGTCTCCTGATACCATTTGGAGGTTTTATAATCGCAGTCTTAATATGTGTTTCTGTTAGGTTTAGATGTAAGTGGTATTCCCTCTGACCTTTTCATTCATCTGCTTGAAAGCTAATCTAGTTTGTTTCTGTGTGATCTGCTCATTTCCTACATTGCAAACCTCAGATAACACAGGCAGTGCTTTGAATGATCTGTATTTAAAAAATATTTTCCTTTGAAAGACCTTAAAATGGTAAAGTATATTTTTAAAATAAATTTTGAGTAGATTTTCTTAAACTGCAGTTAAATTGATGCTTGAAAGTAGGCTTCTATTAGGATTTCATGCAGTGTTTACTAAGCAAACAAGTAAATCAGTTGCATTCACGTGGAACAATTTGTTTATTTTGACTGTATATAAAGAATAAGTTTTTAAAATGTATCTCTGAATAGTATAACTTGTAGTGAACTTTATATGTCTAATGTGTAAACATAAACACATCTAGAAGTTAAGAATGCTGCTTAGTTTACCATTAAGGAGGATTCTAAGTTGTTTAAGTGAATAACCATTGGATTTGACTGGTCTGATACATGAACAGGTTATTTTTAATGGTTACCAAAGCCTGACTGAATTTTGTAATATTTAAATTCATTACATGGCTATGGGAAAAAAGGCCCTCCTAAATACAGAAGTTATAAGAATTTAGTCTTGTAAAGCAGTGTATTGAGAGCATAAGAAAAAGCAGTTTGTCTCATCTACTTTTCATTTTAATACGATGTTCTTTCTAAGCATTTTTTAATCATTCACCCACTTTTAAAAGTAAATTTAATGTGGTTTATGTACATGTTCATTTAAGAGCTCACAACATATCATTTAGAAAGTGTAAAAGACTAGTTTTGTGAGTAATTCAGGGATATTTTTATACATACGTACTCTTTGGACATCATGTGTGGGTTTTCTTTTACTATGCAGAGTTTGCTGAGCTAGTTTCCTTTCTCTCAAGTAGTCTGCATTTTGAATCATATTTTTATCCGGATAAGAAAAGTTTATTTTTCCAGAAGTTGTATCTTTTTATTTTTTCTGACCTTATCTTTTACTTGTCTTTGGATATTATTCTTCACACTTCCCAATATAGTATCTTCTGTGAATTCACTTAGCATGTTTCACACCTTTCCAAATAGGTATGATAGTTGACATCTCCATTTATTAATTGATTCTTACCTCAACTCATCAGACACTTCTATAGCCCTCCCTTTCTTTTCACACATGTAAATCAACTCTCACTTCAATTAAACTTCTTAAACAATTTTACCAAAACACAAATCAAACATTAGGATCAACATATCAGGATGTGCTCTCCGAATGTCATTGCATTTATTTTGTTTTGTAAAGGAAAAGCATGATAGTTGACCAGAACTGATTTAGGGTAGGGGGGCGAGGGCTGAGGGAGAGACTTATTAAAAACAATCCGCTTCTTACTATAAAATTATTCCAGGTTCAAAATATTTGTGTTATATGCCTTCAGTTGTTTCGTGAACTTTTCTGGGCATCTAATTTTTACTTAGTTTCTTTTCGTTTATTTTTCTTATTGGATCGTAACCTCTCTGAGGACAGGAATTTTTTCAAATTTCCCAGCACTTAATATAGAATCTTGTTTGGTTCAAAAAAAATATATTAAAATGAATTTGAATTTCCCTTTTATACTCTCTTAGGACTCAAAATGGTATCCTGATACTCTCAATAGGCAGTGGTTAAACTCTGTACCGAAATCCAAAGAGTTTTAACTAATTCCTTTTCTGTAGGGAAGTCTATCACACAAAGAGAATGCAGCATGTTATCTGTGTAAAATGGACTTCTGACAGCAAGTATATTATGTGTGGATCTGATGAAATGAACATTCGTCTGTGGAAAGCTAATGCTTCTGAAAAATTGGGTGTGGTAAGAGAGACCCCATTTTCTTTCATTGTCACAAAGCTAGTTTCTGATTTTATTGGATGTCATACTGTAAAGAGAGAAGTATTTTGATCAAATTGGCATAGTTGGGATAAAAAGAAATAAGTTGGCACCAAAACAGACAAGGCTGTATTAAGATTTACTTTTTTTCATGTCAAAGGCACCTTCAGAGTCCTTAGTTAATTCAGATGTTTGATAATATTTGAGCCTTCTTGATTCTTTGTGTTTTCCTTGAGGTAGGGTGAGAAGAGGTAGGGACTGGAAGCAGAACTTGGAACAGCACCTGTTTCTCCTTAATGAATAGTATTCTGGCAGATCAAAGGCTGCAAGTTCCTGTAAGGTCTTTTAGTATCAAAGACACAGTAAAATATTTAACTTAAAAAAAAATACAGAAAGCTTCAAACTTTAAAAAAGATTTGATGAAAATATAACAAATATTATTAGCTAGCTACTTCTGGGTTTTAGAGTTATGGGTGATTTTTGTTTTGTTTCTGATGTCTTTCTAAATGTCTCGTGTTTTCTCTAAGAAAACATAGTGTTTATATCAAAAACAAATATTAAGTTTTAGAAGGAAAGGTTAAGGGTGAGTTATTTTCTGCTTAACACTGGTGGGAAAATCAAGATATAAACAGTAATTAAAAACAATTCTATGTTAGGTTTAATGATTGGTATTACATTATACCTAGGTTTTGATTCATCATTAAATGTTTCTCTAAATCATATTTTCCTTATCATTTGTTAAACAAAGTCTAGTTATTACAAAATTAAAAACTTTGCCTTTTCTGTTTCTGTTATTTTAACCAAAAATTTTTTTGAGCGATTAGGTGGTTTTCTGTTATTTTTGCCTATGGAAGATCCAACTCAGTGGTTCACGTAGCCCTGCTTCCCAGTATTGAGATTTTCACTTGGTGTCATTTACCTACATTGCAGGCATGCTATCTAAAAGGAAGTGCTTGCAGAGCTGGTATGACTAACATAACCTTGTACAGGGTAGAATTACGTTGGCGGTTTTGGTTGCATGTCATAAAAGTTTAGTTTGGGGGGGAATTTGGGGTGCTTCTTAGCTTTGTTATGCTAAAGCAAAACAAAGAACATACCATTCATTAAAATATCAAAATGCATTTTTTTCAGCTTACATCACGAGAAAAAGCAGCCACAGATTATAACCAGAAGTTGAAGGAGAAATTCCAGTATCATCCTCATGTAAAACGAATCGCTCGGCACCGACATCTACCAAAATCTATCTACAGCCAGATCCAGGAACAGCGCATTATGAAAGAGGCTCGTCGGCGCAAGTATGTGTTGGGAAATTTTACTCTATCTCATTATCCTTTTCTCATTCCTCCCTGTTAAAAACCTTACCTTTTAAGGAGCTAGTTTATGTGCTATTATACATTAGAAATGTTTTTGAAGACTTCTCTGAGTCTTTTTTCTAATAAAAGGGGGAACAACAATCATGTAAGGTTGTAAGAATTTCTAATACCTATTTTTGAGAATATATTTAAAGGACAGACTATGGAAATGACTTACCAAAATAAACCATTGCTCATACTATAAAACTATTTACAGTAGATGTTTTTAAAAATGATTTCTAATGTAGGTAGAAGTAAAAAGTATTGTGTATTTTCCAAGTTAAAGAATGCAAAGAATTAATAGTGTTCATTTAAGTAAAAATTTTTCTGCTGTGCTTCATCATAACGTTTGAAATCTAACAATGTGGCCCTAAAGCAGAACAACGACTCACCACCACCACCCTTGCCCCTGTAGAATGTTCTCTGTAGTTCTTGAATTCATGTTATAGGAATTTTAAGATGGAGCTCTTTTTTTTTTTTTAATTAAACTATACAAGTGACTATTATTTTGCTTTCTTTGGATAGATGTTGGGGTTGAGTCCCTTTTAAATATTTTAATAACTGGCAGGTTTTTAAACTCAATAAAGGACACTGAGATGTTAGTAAGAGAAGAAGCAAATAAGTTAACAAAAGTTGATTTCTAGGTGTTTTTTACGTATTTCATTGTGAAAACTTTTTAATAGGTGGTTTTTCAATAAAAGAAAATGCCTTGTTATTTTTCTGAGAAAGTTTTTTTTGGTTAAGATGATTTCTCATAAACTTGCTTATATTTTATATATTTTGTTTTATTTTTAGGGAAGTAAATCGACTCAAACACAGCAAGCCTGGATCTGTGCCAATTGTGTCGGAGAGGAAGAAACACATAGTGGCAGTTGTGAAATAATATTTGGTATTCCTACTGATACAGATGTGTAAATTACTTGTTATGTTTTGATGTGAACTCTATAAATAAAAGTAAAGTTGACCCTTGAACAACACATATTTGAACTAGCAGGATCCACTTAATATGTGTTTTTTTTCCCAATAAATATATAGTTGGCCCTCTGTTTCTTGGGTTTTACATCTGTGGATTCAACCAACCATGGATCAAAAACTGTATTTTCTATCTGAGGTGGGAATCCCCAAATGCAAGGGACCAACTGACGTTATATGTGAATTTGCATCTGCTCAGGGGTCAGTACCCGTAACCCTCGTGTTCAAAGATCAGCTGTACGTCTCCGGTATAACAGTTTAATTATATCTGTAGAACTTTATCATCGCTCATTTTACCTACCCTGAAATATTATCTAAAAGGTAGCCTTGGTTGATAAGATTATCCAACATTTTATTTTTTAGTTGCTTTCTTATTGAAGAATACAGTATTTTCAAACTAACTTATTTTTTCAGTTTGAAATTTCAGATATAGCTCTGATCTGTTATTGTAGACAGTATACTGTTTAAATTTATGTTTAAGACCAAACATCTGTTGTGTTACCTTTAATATTAATTTGAGTAATTATTACAATGGTTCTTCCTAAGATTTCACATAACATGTAGAAAAATTATGTCAGAACTTTTTTCACTTGAATTTATTTTCTGTACTTTATTCATATTTGGCTTTTTGAGACTAAAGATCAGCGTACATTTATGTTACTTTCATAAATGGTAATAATTATAATTTAAGGTCAAGTTAATAAAACATCCTTTTTCTCAGCATTGTAACTTTGATGTATTTCTGCTAAATAATTTCTTTTTAATCTCACTAAATTGTAAATAGTTTTTTTGTGACATAGATTGGGTTTTTTTTTTTTTAATCATCAGCTTAGTGAACTATTATAAATATATAGAAACCAAAATTTTAGGAAATTTTAAGTAAAGAAGAGATTTTAAAAATCCAAAGAAAAAATATGTTGTTAAGAATACATATATTTGTAGTAAAAATATGGAGAAATTTCATAGGGATGATAAAGATCAAAATCTAGTGAATAAGAGGAGGACACAAGGTGGGGTACACAGGAGACTGCAGCTCTGGGTAGGATTTATTTCTTAAGCTCTGTGTTCATTCTATTTTTTATGCTTTCTTGGACATATTAAACATTTCATAGCTTAAGGCTGAGAAGAGATCGACCATCTTTTAATCTTTGTGATTTATTCTAGGCCTCAAATTACTTGATTTTCAAGACAAACCAAGTTCTTTTGTGAACTTACACTGCTATTGGTTTGGGTGTGATTTCGAAGAAAATATGCTAATACTAATCCATAAAGATGAGCTTCTGTGTTAGTTTGAGTCCTTTAAGAAGCAGATGCCTAAATAGAATAAGATGTGCCAGAGATTTATTAAAAAACTGAAGGCTAAAGAGGAGGGAGCGGGGTTAGGCGGGAGAGCCTTCCGTCTGTACTGTAGGCTTGACTCCTGTGACAGGAGAGCAAGGAGGAAGGGCGATGGGGTAGGAAGGGCCTCAGACAGCAGTGCAATTCTAGAAAAGGTTGGGCCAGGTCAATGGGATGTCCTTGAGCCAGCGATGCTTGTCCAAGGATTCCTGTGTTGTATAAGAGTAAGCTAGCACTAGCGGCCTCACTGCTCCGTCAGCGACAGGGAGCAGCCTAGGGGAAGCATGGCCTTGCAGTGAATAGTGGTGAATCCAGAGGGGTGGCAACTAGGACTTGGTCAGCTGTGCTTCCTGCAGCCAGTTCTCCGGAGGGGATTCTGAGCAGAGCATTTCTATGGCTGCACCTCTTGTACCACACAGACCCACTTCTTGCAGGTTTGGGAGCTTGTAGGTTTGGGGAGCAACTCTTCTATGATTTCCATCTACCTCTCTTGGAAGAGGGAGTTTGGTCAGATGAGCACTGTTGCCGAAGAGCCAAAACTAGTACTCATCCTCTCTGCTTTCCATCATTCCATCACCTTAGCAGGCCTTGGTGGCTTACCTAGTGATATGACCCAAACCTTCATTCCTGGGTATCTGAACCTTGGGTAATCATACCCTTTCCAGGCTGCAGTGGCTACACAAATCCATGCACATTGCAGTGAGCAAGGACATACCAATGGGCACCAAATGGATCGCCTGCGTTCTGCACATATTTCTTCCATCCCGCCCATTACTGCAGATTGAAGTCAGTTACCCCTGCCGGGAGGGTGACTGCTCTCCTGGCCCAAAGTACCTTGGTGGCAGTCATAGCATGTAGTTCAGTAAAAATTCTGCTGTGTTTCCTAACAAGAGTGCCACCTTTTATGACCAATACGTCCAACTCCGCAGAGCCCAGAGTTTAAGGAATAGGAAGCAGAAGCTTCTAGTGGGTCACTAGACATGATAATTGCAGCCACTCCTCTCTCAGGGTACTCAGACCGATAAAAAGGTTTGTGATTCTATGTGTATACTGCATCCTGTAAGATAGCCCCATCTTTTCAGCACACAGCACCTGAACTGGTGTTTATATTGTATCTTTAGTAGGCTATTTAGTGATCTATGAGTGCATGTTTCTAGATTGCAGGTGTGTGATATGACTAGTAAATCCTATGATTGGGCCTACTCTCTCACCCCCTTTGCTATAAAATAGGTCACCTAGATAAGTGGTTCCCAACCTTTTGGCCCTAGGGACTGGTGCTGTGAGAATCTAATGCCTGATCTGAGGTGGAGCTGAGGCTGTGATCCTAGTGCTGGGGAGCAGCTGCAAATAACAGATGAAGCTTCGCTCACCCACCACTCACTTCCTGCTGTGCAGCCTGGTTCCTAACAGGCCCCAGTACCAGTTCATGGCCCGGGGGTTGGGAACTTTTGCCCTAGGTGAACACAATGTGGGATTCATGCTTGTGAATTTGGCATTCCAGTAACACCCAAATAGTGGTGCTGGCTGAAGCCTTGTGGCTCTGGTAGCTGAGGAGACCAGAGTAGGTATTCCTGTGAAGGTAAATTGCTGGATCCACTGTAGGGTCAAAAGGATCCACTGTAGTCAAGTTGACACCAACTGGCCTATTCTTTTTTTTTTTTTTTTTTTTTTAGGCGAGACAGCCCTTGGTTGACCTCACAGATTGCAAGGACCTTGTCAGTTTATAATCCCTTATTTTTTTTTTATTTGTTATGCCTACTGCACCTGGTCTTTCTAGGTGGTCTCCCATCCAAGTACTAACCAGGCCTGACCCTGCTTAGCTTCCTAGATCAGACAGGATCGGGCTTGTTCAGGGTCGCATGGCCGTAGACTGGCCTTTTCTCCTAAAGGAATAGTGCCATATTGGGGCATAGATTGGACAGTCAGATCAGCTTTGGTAAGTGGGAGTTCATCTGTTGGACTTAGCCTCTCTCTGTGCCACAAGCCCTTCCTTCCATGTGCCCACTCTGCCTCTTCCAGGCTAGCTCATATCAACTGGTAGAATCATTTTGTCCACTTGGTTGTTCAGTGCCTCTGTGGTGGATGTTTTTTGGTGGGCATTAACATACCTTTACTCCATGTTCACTCACATACCTTTACTCCAGACTTTTTCTGATCTAGCCCTTTCCCTTCCATACCCTAACCAGAGGGACAGGCCTTGACCACTGCTCAGGAATCTCATCTAAGGCCACTTCCACACAAAATGATGGCCATGCACATTATTTACAGATCTACCCAGAACTCAGTAGCATGATAGGAGCTAATTCTCAAAAGGCATAATTTTCTGCTGCAGATGGCATGGCCTTGCTCTGGAATCCTGAAGTTTTGGGTTGTGATTCTCCCACTGGGGCTTGCCGTAAACCACACTGCATCTTTTATCCCCTCTGATGCTTTCTGCACCATCGGGTCTTGTGACACAAGTTTCAGGGCTGCATGCACCACAGCCTAGCCCTGCTGCAGAGCCATTTCCCAGTCTGGGCCCCGTGCGGATCTGGTAGCCTTTTGTATTACCCAACATACGAGCCAGAGCAGTAGGTATACCTATGTGTGGAATATGTCACCTACAGAAAAAGGGGCCTACCAGGCACAGCGCTTCCTTCCAATGCAGCAGTTATACTTTAGAAGAGATAGCATGGCCCCGATCACTGGACCTCTAAAATTTCACTGATGTGATAAAGGAAGGTTGCTGAACCTTCACAGGATTAATTTCTCACCCTCTTGACCTGTGTCTTACCAAGGCTTCCAGCACACTAGCCATCTTATTTGTCTTGTCAAATCAGTAGTATGTCATCAATGTAATGGATAAATGTCATGTTCTGTGGGATGTCCAGTGATTCCAGATCTCTTTGGACTATGAGAGAGTCAGGAGAGTTAACAGCCCTAGGGCACAATTAAATGAGTATTGTTCATCCCATGTAAATGTGAACTGATCAGCTTTTCTAAACATTTGCCAAATCAATAGCTGTATACCATGTACACGAGGCCTAGCAACGGTACTGTGCCCAGCACAGCAACTGATCGGGGCTGCTACTTTCAACCTTTTGTAGTGGCCTACGTTACATTCTCCAGAATCTACCTAGTTTGTACAGAAGTAAGATGGGTAAATTAAATGAAAGTATGAAAACAACCACACTGCTACCCACTGCCATCTTTTAGGTCCTTAACGGCACTAATTTCCCCTATCTTATCCACCCCGATGCAATATTGTTTTTGATTTAAAATATTGGTTGGGGGGATGGGGTGGGGTTTAAAAGGTTTTTACTTGTTTTTCACCATTATCACTGCTCCTGCCCTACAGGTCAAGGAGCCAATATGGCGGTTATTCCAACTATGTCATTTCCAATTACATACTGGAGAACTGAGGAAATGGTAACTGAGTATGTCCATAGACCTAGTAGATCTACTGTAAGTTAGACTTTAGATATCTATTTATTAAAAGACCCCCATAAACTGTTGTTTTAACAAGGTCATGGTGACTTTTCAGGTCTTCGGGAATCAAATATCAGCTCAGACCCTGAGTTCAGTTGTCTTTGGAATATCTGGGTATTCCCCAGTGCAGTTACCTGAACAAATGACCATAGGTCCTTTTGGGGAACCATTATAGCATTTACTTGCTGTGGGTTTGCAAAGTCCTTCCATGGACCGAACCACTTCTTGAGTCAGTGATTCCACATAGGAAAATTGGCCTAGGTCTGGTAGCTGAGCAAGAGAGTGTGTCTTTTTCTTGTGACTGCACTCAGCCCCCTAATTCTCCATTCTTGCCTGTTTCTGGTTGTAGAAGTCAGGAGTGTCCTCATTGGATGTCCATGTGTTTTGCCTCAAGGACACCATACTTCTCACTGCTTCCACAGCTCCCTGTGGACTAAGGCTATTTGGCTGCTTCTCCAACCTTGCTGATCATTACAGCAACCTGGCTTCTGGTGGTTCGGCACAACCACCTGGCCTCTATTGCTGGCATGTATTTGGGGGTGAGGGCATGATCACCACTGAATTTAAAGAGGCCAGCTCTGTGACCGCCTCTCACCATCATCTCTGGCCTTCAGAGGAGAAAGAAACAGTACTGAGTTTTTCGGTGATATTAGTGCTCCTATGTTAGCGCTTCTCTTACTAGCGCAATCCAATTGACCTTAGCCTTCCAGGCTTTCTCATGGAACACAGCCTGATGACCTTCTGGCCCTACATAATACATCTGTCCAGCACACTGTCTTCCCTCAACTCTTTGTTTCTTCCTCTACAGGCCACTAGGGCAACACAGGTGTGTTCCGCTTTGCTCAACGTTGACCAGCACTTTCTCTAGGCTTCTGAGAGCCACCCTAGCAGTGAGTTTGCCCCATCCCCTGCGATTCTTGCCAGGGTGCTGAATCCCATGACATAGAAAGTACCCCCAATTTGGTGCATTCTTCCTTTTTCACTGTTACATTCCTGCCCCCTTGATCTGTAACTCTGAAATCCTATGTCTGCTCCTCATCTTTGTCCTCACTTTTCACTGCAGGAGGTGAGGGCTTCTTTATACGCTCACAGACTTTGGTCTCTGGCTCTCATACCTGGCCTTTAATTATTAATGGCCCTCAGTTTCTCATTATTCCTCTGCATGGTACCAATGCAACTTAGTAATCAGCAATTGCTGTCCTTATAGACACTGTGCCCCTCATATCTTTCAAGTGCTTGAATCATCACACCTGTACAGCTAGTTCCCTCCACCAGGACGGTTTCCTAGGTCATCACTGCTGAAATCTTCAGCAATCAGGCCACTCAGGATGGGGCCATATTTTATCAGTCAGGCAGTGAATGAGCCTATCACCAAACACCAACTTGACTGCCTACTTTCCTGAACCACTCCTAGTACCACCTGGTTGTGTTCAGGTTCTCTGAGGAACAGCCACCAAAACAGAGTTAGACAGACAAGAGATTTATTGGAGGAACTGTCTGTGAAGGATAGAGGGGAGGGAACAGGAGTAGGTAGGGAGAGCCTTGCAACTGTATTGTAGGCTTGACACCTGTGACAGGAGAGAGGAAAAGGAAGAGGATTGGGTAAGAAGAGCCTGAGACTAAAGTAAGTACAATTCTAAGAAAGCTTTAGCCAAGCCAGTGGGGAGTCCTTTGACCAAAGTTGCTTATTAGAGAAGTCCTAAATCCCAAAGGGATGGAGCCAGCGCTAAGACCCCTGCTGTGCTTAGTCATTGGCTAGAAACAGCTGAGGAAAGTGTAGCTTCGGTGGGAGCCTGGCGGTGAGTGGGGGTGGGGTGTTTGCAGCTGGGGTTCTGAGTCAACTGTGCTCCCCACAGCCAGTTCTCTTGAAGAAGATCTGAGTGACACATTTCTGTGGCTGCCACAGCTACTCGCTTTTATATCCATTGTCATTATGACTTAGCATCTATTTGTATTTCTGTATAGGGAATCTCAGATCATTTAATAAGTGCACAGCAATTTTTTACTTATCCCAAATTTAATGTAAGTTAAAGTGCATTTCATTTGCAAAATGTTATTTAAAATATTGGTCTTAAGTGATAGTGCCTTAAGTGATATTAACTTATTATTGGCCTTAAGTGATATTAACTGTCATGGAATTGGAAGTGACCATGGGAGAGAAAGGAGCCAAGCTCAATACTTAGCACTTGGCACGTAGTGGGTGTTCAATAAATGTTTGTTAACAACAAAAACAAACAAACAAAAAAATCCCATACTTATGTTTCTGGTGGAATATTTACTATATATTTTCATAACTCTTCTAAATCCTTTGTCCTCCATAAGCCTGAGAATGCAGAATATCCATATTTAAGGAGAATGCCTTCTTAAAATACATATATTCTGAAATGTTATGAAATATATTATCCATGTGCATGAATAAAAACGTGATTCAATTTTTTCATGACGCTAATATGAAAATGTTTTTGATAAAAAGTTGGTTAAATTCAAGTCATGGAACTCTGCATCATAACTAGTTAAATTCACCTTTATGAAAATATCCAAGCTATCTTTGTCATCTATACTATGCCTCAATTTGTATCAATTAATTGAAATAATTGATTAAAATTATTTAAAGTATATCTGTACACAAAAATGTAGTCAAATATTTAAAGTTAGGCAAATGAATGTTACAAAATACCCTTCTGATTTTATTGTTTTGTTGAAGAGGATTCGCTATAAATGAAACAGGACCCAAGTGTGATTGTTAGGAGATGGAGGATGCTAGTGTGTATATCAGATCATGCAGTTCAGAAACAAAGCCCCCGTTTGCCCCTATGCTTGATTTGTTTTTAGCCATGATATGTTTTTTCTTTAATTTTACAAAACATGAAGAGGACCACAGATTTATTAAAGGGAATGGGCGAGGTGATTCGATGGTGGAAAAACCATTATTACAAGGTTTTGGCTTCTTCACAAACCATCTGACAAAACATCTGACCACTTTTGAAAGTTTAGATAGTTGCCATCATCCTTTTTCATTTTTACTTGATAGGAGCATAGAAGGGGACCAATGAAAGGTGAATGGTCACTGACTTTGCTCTCATGCCTGATGACTGAGTTCGCAACTTGAAATCAAAGGAAGGTGTTGATAAAATGAATGTACAGGATAAACTTTTTTTCAGAGTTATAATTAACATATAACATTAGTTTCAGGAGTACAACATGATGATTCAATATCTGTATATTGCGAAATGATCACCACTCCAGGTCTAGTTAACACCCATCATCATACATAATTACAGTATTTTTCTTGTAATGAGTTTTGAGATTTTCTCTCATAACTTTTCAAGGATACAATACAATATTATTAACTATAGTCACCATGCTGTGCAGTAATCCCCATGATGTTGTTTATCTAGTTTGTATGTTTTGGCCACGCTGACCCACAAGGGCTGGTCCAGCCACAGCATTGGTTATTGATAGGCACACAACCTGTCCTCTAGGTCAATCCATGTTGTTGCAAATGGTAAGGGTTCTTTCTTTCTTATGGCTGAATAATATTCCATTGATATATGTATAGCACATACATACGCATAACATTTTTCTATCTTTTCATCTGTGGATGGACAATAAGGTTGCTTCTACATCTTGGCTATTATGAATAGTGCTGTACTGAACATAGGTGTGCAGATATCTCTTCAAGATCCTGATTTCAATGCCTTTGGATATATACACAGAAGTGCAATGGCTGGGCAGTATGGTAGTTCTATTTTTAATTTTTTGAGGAAACTCCAAAAATTTTCCAAAATGGCTGCACCAGTATACATACCTACCAACAGTGTACAAGGGTTCCTTTTTCTTCACATCTTCACTAACACTTGTTATTTCTTGTCCTGTTTTGTTTTGTTTTTTAATAATAGCCATCCTAAAAACTAAAAAGTGTGAGGTGATATCTCATTGTGTTTTGTTTGTTTTTTTTAAACTTACTAGTCTACCTGACAACTGTAGGTAGTCTTAATATCAACTGCAGCATGCATTTAAATTGGAAAGATTAGAATATCTTAACATTTAGGAAGTATATTATAAACAACCACTTGGATATTGATACTACTTACAATTTGGGCTATATTTTTAATGTTACAATTAAGATCTTGTACATATCTTTTTATACTTGTCTAAACATTTCCTTCAGATAAAAATCTTGGAAGATTGCTGAGCAAAGAGTTAAAGGAAATTTTAAAGCTTTCAACACACATTGCCAAATTGCCACCTAGAAAATTAGTCTGAATTTACAGCCCTGATCAGAAATGAAAGTGCATATTCCCCCATGTCCTTGCCAAAACTGGTTTTATCATTTAAAAATTTTTATTTTTAATTATAGTTGACACACAATATTATATTAGTTTCAGGTGTACAACATAGTAATTCAATATTTATATACCCTACACAGTGGTCACAATAAATCTAGTAACCATCTGTCACTGTACATGTGATATTATTGACTCTGTTCTCGACACTGTATGTTATATCCCTGTGACTTATTTTATAGCTGGAAGTTTGTACTTCTTAATCCCCTTCCCCTTTTCTGTCCAACTGCCCCTGCTTCCCCTCTGGTAACCATCCATTTGTTCTCTATATCTAAAAATTTTTTTGTTCGTTTGTTTTATAGGTTCCATATATTAGTAAAATTATATAGTATTTGTCTTTCTCTGACCTATTTCACTTCACATAATCATGTTGCAAATGCCAAACTTTAAGTCTTTTTTATGACTGAGTAATATTTCATTGTATACATGTACCACATCTTTATCCATTCATTTATCAGTGGACACCTAGACTGCTTCCATATCTTGGCTATTGTAAACAATGATGCAATGAATGTAGGGATACATGTATCTTTTCAAATTGGTGCTTTCATTTTATTTGGATAAATACCCAGAAGTGGAATTGCTAGGTTGTCCAGTAGTTCTGTTTTTAATTTTTCGAAGAATCTCCATATTGTTTTCCATAGTAGCTGCACCAATTTTCAATCCTACCAACAGTACACAAGTTTTTCCTTTTCTCCACATCTTCGCCAATACTTGTTATTTGTTGTCTTTTCAATAATAGCCATTCTGATAGGTTTGAGGTGATACCTCACTGTGGTTTTTAAAAATGTTTATTTTTCAATTATAGTCGACATACAATATTATTAATTTCAGTTATATAATACAGTAATTAGACATTTATATATATGACAAAGTAATTACCCCAATAAGTCTAGTACCCATCTGACACCATACATAGTTATTAAAACATTATTATCGGTTTATAGTCCCTGCGCTGTACTTTACATCTCTGTGACTATTTTTATAACTGGAAATTTGTACAAATTTGATTTGCATTTTCCTGGTGATTAATGATGTTGATGTTTCATGTATCTGTTGGCAATCTGTATGTCTTCTTTGGAGAAATGTCTACTCAGGCCCTGTGCCCATTTTTTAATTTTTTTTTTGATGTTAAGTTGTATGAATTCCTTGTATATTTTAGATATTAACCCCTTATAGGGTGTATCATTTGCAAATATTTTCTTCCATTCAATATCTTGCCTTTTGTCTTGATGGGTTTCTTTGCTGTGCAAAGTTTTTTAGTTTGATGCAGTTAATTTGTTTATTTTTGCTTTTGTTGCCTTTGCCTGAGAAGACATATACAAGACTGATGCCAAAGAGTTTACTTCCTGTTTTCTTCTAGGATTTTTATGGTTTCGGCTCTTACATTCTAGTTTTGAGTTACTTTTGTGTGTGGTATAAAATAGTGATCAAGGTTCATTCTTTTGCATATGATCATGCATTTTTCCCAGTACCATTTTTTGAAGAGACTATGCTTTCCCTATTGTATATTCTTATCTCCTTTGTCATAGATTAATTGCTCGATAATGTGTGGGTATTTCTGGGCTCACTATTCTGTTTCATTGCTCTATGTGTATGTTTTTGTGTCAATAACATTAGTTTTGATTACTATAGCTTTGTAATGTGGTTTGAAATCAGGGAATGTAATACCTCCAGCTTTGTTCTTCTTTCTCAAGGTTGTGTTGGCTATTCAGAGTCTTTTATGGTTCCATACAAATTTTAGGATTGTCTATTCTAGTTCTGTGAAAAATGTCTTTTGAATTTTTATAGGGATTACATTGAGTCTGTAGATTGGTTCGGGTGGTATGGACAATTTAACGGTATTCTTCCAATTCATGAACGTGAAGCGATTTTCATTTATTTATGTCTTCTTCAATTTCTTTCATTAATGTCTTTCAGTTCTCAGAGCACAGGTCTTCCATCTCCTTAGTTAAATTTATTCCTAGGTATTTTATTCTTTTGATGTAATTGTAAATGGGATTGTTTCCTCAATTTTTTTTTCAGATCATTTGTTATTCATGTATAACAACACAACTAATTTTTATATATTGATTTTTTTATCCTGCAACTTTAGCAAATTTATTTGTTAGTTCTAATAGTTTTTTGGTAGAGTCTTCTAGCATTTTAAAAAAGTATAAAATGATGGTTAAAAAAGAAAAGGAACACTTGGTACAAATATTGCAAACAAGAAGAGAAATCACTTTTGAAATGAGTCTTATTCCTCTCACATTGAACTTGAGTTTAATTTTTGAAAAGCCTTACTTTTTTTCCTTAAAAATGTTTAAAACGGTCTGGATTCAAGCTCCCAGTTACCTGGGAGCTGGATCTTTTACCTTTAGTTCTGTGGGCAGTTTTATCTCCTTGGGGACATTTGACTGATGTCTGGAGACATTTTTTATTGTTATGACCATGTTAGGTAGAGGCTTGTTAGTGTCATCTAGTGGGTAGAAGCCAGGGAAGGATGCTGTTAAACATGCCCCCACAGCAAAGAATTATCTTGTACAAAATATCAAGAGTGCCATTGTTGAGAACCCCTGTTTTCTTTAGTTAAATTTAGCCAAGCCACTATAGAAATAACAATTATCCTTATTTTTTTTAATCAAAATTCAAAACTGAAAATTTGAAGCAGTTGATAATTCATTAAGAAAAAAATTCCAAGTAGGAAACTCATTATCTAGCAATATCTTATCCTTACGGGCAATAAGAATGAGACTATAACAGGAAAGAGCCGCCTTCCTTTAAATCCTCTCCCTGAGTAATTGATTCCAGTCACGGAGGCCAGCTTTCAAATGATTTTCGAAGTTAAGTAGAATGAATGGAAGTTTACCTAACTTTATTTTTCTTTCTTTTTCATCACTTGACTCTGGTCTTTCTCTTTTGCTGTTTTTTTTGCTCATGTTTTGGCTGATTTAAAATCTGGTTGCACCTTGGCCCAGTGAACATCAGTGTATGTACCATCAAATATATGAAACAACCATAGTGTGGTGTTTGCCCGACCTCTTGTCAGGGCACTGGGTGTGAATGACTTTAAGGGAAGTACCACCTGCTGAATCACTGGCACTGCCTCCCGCAACAACTTGTGGTTTCCATAGTGATGTCTTCTTAGTGAACTGTACTCAGCAGAACCTGACTGTTTAAAGACATGAACAGTTTCCTGGGATTTGAGCTTTTTAGACATGGGAACATGACTTTGACTGTTTTGAAATGTAATTTTACCAGTCAAAATCTTTTGGAATAAAACACAGATATGTTTTAAGAAGGGAGGTTGTTAGGGTAGAACCCTGAGGAAGGAAATAAGGATGGCGGTGATATGAAAGGACTGCTTAAGGAGACAGAGAAACGTTAGTCAATACGAAGGATTTATAGTAGCCTCTCAGGAAAAAAAAAGTTGCATCAAATGCCTTATTGAATCTTGTCATTTGGTTACTGCAAAGACCCTTATCTTTGATAGAACCGGAGAAAGCAGACTGTTATTCAACTTATTTTTCTTATAATTTCCACTCATAATCTTGTTTTCAGAAAAAAGGGAAGAGAAAGGAGCAACCTATTTCCCCCTACTGCTACCTGTTTAGCAATGTGGGCACACAACAATCTTTTGGTCTTTTTCTTCCTTTCTTCCTTCTTTCCTCCTTTCCTTCCTTCCTTCTTCCTCTCCTCCATTTCTTCTTCTTTCTCCTCCTTCTTTATCTTCTACATTTTTAAAATTACAGAACAAATTAGAGAGATTTTTCAAAATGGATGTGACATCTATGTGAATTCTAAGTAAGGCATCTTAAGTCCTTGACCATTCATGGTCAGCTTGGATATTTGAGCAATGAATCCAAAATCGGTTGCAACCTAGTGAACATCAGAGGTCTATACAGGGCCTTAAAGCCCCGTATTAGAAAGCACTAAAGTGTTTCCATGCTATCCAGAAAAGGGTCTATGCAGCATTGTTCTTGGTTCCCGCGTAACTTAAAGGGAAACTGTCCAGAGTTCTTGATGTCCTGCAAATGAAGGAGGACGATGTCTGCAAATTTCTTGCAGCAGGAACCCACTTAGGTCACACCAACCTTGACTTCCAAATGGAACAGTACATCGACAAAAGGAAAAGTGATGGCATCTACATCATAAATTTGAAGAGAACCTGCAGGCAGCTCATGCCGTTGTTGCCATTGAAAACCCAGCTGATGTCAGTGTCATATCATCCAGGAATACTGGCCAGCGAGCTGTGCTGAAGTTTGCTGCTGCCACTGGAGCCACTTCTATTGCTGGCTGCTTCACTCCAGGGACCCTTCACTAACGAGATGCAGGCAGCCTTCCGGGAGCTGAGACTTCTGGTGGTTACTGATCCCAGGGCCAACTGCCAGCCTCTCACAGAGGCATCTTATATTAACCCTCCCACCATCGCCCTGTGTAACACAGACTCTCCTCTGTGCTATGTGGACATTGCCATCCCTTGCAACGACAAGAGAACCCATTCAGTGGGGCTAATGTGGGGATGCTGGCCTGGGAAGTTCTGCACATGCATGATGCCATCTCCCGTGAACACCTGTAGGAGGTCATGCCTGATCTCTGCTTCTGCAGAGACCCCGAAGAGATTGAGAAGGAGCAGGCTGCTGCTGAAAAGGCTGTGGCCAAGGAGGAATGAGTTCACTGCCACTCGGCCTGAAGTCGCAGACTGGCCCGAAGGCACGCAGGTGCCCCTCTGAGCCTATGCAACAGTTTCCCCCTGAAGACTGGTCTGCAGCCCCCACCGCTCAGGCCAGTGACTGGGTAGGAACAACCACCGAGTGGTCTTCAGCAGGTCTTCCACATATTCTTAAACAAAATGGTAATAAGGTCGATGGAAAATAAAGTTTCTAAAAATTTTTTAAAGAAAGAAAGTACTAAATAAATATTTGACTATTTGGTGAAAGGAATTTAAAAACATATAATAAATCAGCGTTTTCCAGCTTTTTGGTATTCTGACCCTTGTAATAGTGCTAACTGTGCATACATTGTAAACATTAAGTTATCTTTGACCCCTTCCCTTAAAGTTATTGAATAGCTAGAGTTAAATCAGGACCAAGAACTCTTTCATTGAATGAATGAATGATTGACTGATTAAAGAAGCATCCTTTCATTTAGTCAACATTGAGTCCCAGCTGTAAGGGGATGTGTTTTTAAGTCAACTTTATGCCTGGATCTCTTCACAAGCACTGAAGCTAATGTCCAAAAAGGAGTTCATTATTTTGCTCAGACTCCCAAATTTCATTTCTTTCTGCGTTCCCTATTTCCGAATGGCACATCTCCCACAAAGATACCCAGACAGAAACCTGGTGTAAGGAAGCAACTTAATAATAATAATAATAACAATAATAATAATAGTTGCTAATGTTTAATGAACAATCACAACACCGTAAATGCTTTGTACACACTTAAATTAATCTACTTTTAATTCTCATAATAACCCCAAAAGGAAGGTCCTATTATAATCCATATTTAATTTCTGTACTCTGCACTAAATCTATAAAAGATTATATAAGGAACTCAGTCTTAAAGGCGATAGACATGAAAAGAGATAACTGCAATACATCATGATGCCTTAGCAGGATACTGCAGGAGCATCCAAGAGGAAAAGCTGAACTTCCTGCTGGGGAAGGAAGAAGCCCTCCAGAAGTGAATGATGTTTATCAAAGGCCAGCCGGTTCTGGTATATTGCATGGGTGAGTAGAAATACAGCAGGGCTATTTTCAAAATAAATCTGTGATCCCTCATTCAGATATGACACTATTAATGAAAGAACCTGTTGTAGCAATGCTATGTTATCAGAAACTTATTACCCTAAATCAAATGACATGTAAGGTGTAGTCTAATATTCTCTAGAGAAACAAGAGGGTTTTGGGCTAGAAATTCCATTAGGTGCTAAAGATTAATGGATCTATAAGTACAAAAATATATATTTAGAGGTCTTAGGACACAAGGTATAAAGGAAGGTGTGAGAAGTGGAGGCAGTGAGCCAGAGCAGGGTGTGCTGTGATCCTGGTGGACAGGCCCATGACGAGATCACCCAGCAGTGACAGAATATAGGCTTCCAGCAGGTGCGTGTGTACACATACCCAGGCGTACATGAAGGTTGGCAGCAGCGAAGAGGGAAGACACCTCTTTTGATCTTTATACTTGTAATTCACCCAAACGAAGGAGGGAATCGGTTTTACTTTTAGGGCCAGCTTTAAAAGTAGGCCTGAATGATTTTGTGATTTCTGTCTCCTTATTTGAACATGCCACAGTTTTGTTATATATTGGGGATCATTTTGTTGCAAGGAACAATATTTTCCTCAAGGTAGTTCAAGAAATTTGTGGGCAAGAGTCTTACAGAAATTCAAGGACAGGAAGCACAGTACAGCTGAGCCAGACATCCTAGGCTCTAGAGCTGACACTGGAGAGTCACGAAGAAACAAGACTGCTTCTGCATCTGTTTTTTTAATTCTCTACCAACTAGCTCCTTCTCCTTACTCGTAATTTCTACTCTTCCATAACTTCAGCTCTTCCTGTCCCATAATGGCTGCCCCAGCCTGATGCAACATGACTTTTCAGTTCCAATTGGCTACTTCTCTATGTCTTTCAATTTCAGTTCCCCAGAGAGGAAAATCCCTTAACTGGGATTACCTAATTGGGGGCAGAGTCTTTTGTGCAGTGGCTAACCCAGAAGGCCCTGGTTAGCAAGTCTGCCCTTGACCACTAGGTGGGACATTTTTAGAATGAGCTCTGGGTAGGCAAGCCTCCCAAATGCTTACTACATTTCAGTTAATCAGTAACATATTATATTAGTATTTTGATATGGGCAAGGAGGTGAGGAAAACAGGAAGGACTTGGGAGTTCAAAGTAGGAAACAAGTCACTCCTGAGTTGATAAAAAAGAAAGCATAGAAAGGGGAGGCTGATGTCAACCTCAGCTCATTTCGACTGCCTCTGTTTTCCTAGCTCCTCATCCCCAAACACCTCCCCCAGCTCAGGCTTGCCTCTGTTGCTCTTAACCGAGATAGGAAATAATAAGGGAGGCTTGGAATTCAGTTAGAGTCCCTAGACCCTCAGTATCGCCCTGTATCTGGGTGTGGATCCCAGTCATCCATCCTCCATGTGGCTGCACTCTGAGCCCCTGTGGTGAGTAGCGCCATGGAACTCTAACCAGTTCCTGCCACTAGTTTCCATGGCTGGGCCCTGCTAGCCCGTGCCCTGCTTACTGAAACTGGTAATTGTCTTGTCCGGCTCCTAAACTGAACCGCTACTCAAAACCCCCCTCTCTGTCATTTGACTAACCACTGCCTGAGCCCCGGGATTCTGCCCAAGCTCACTAAACTACAGCGCTGCTGAGAGCGCTGCAGCTATCACCAGCAAATGCAAACCCTATTTCGCTAAGTTAAATCTTCTCTCAGGCTGAGGGGGTCCCAGCATGCCTTGCACCCAAGAACATAAACTTCACAGACTTCATAATTACCTCAAAGGGAATTTTATCTTCACCTTAGCAAGGATAAAATAGAAGCACTGTATTGAGGTGTTGTTGTCTTGCTAACACATTCAGGAAGTCTTGCTTTATTGACTTTAACACCTTGAACCTCCTCATGAAGAAACTTATTCCCCTAAGGATTACTTAATCAAAATATCACATTAGATTTGTAAAAAAATTTCTTTTAAACAATTAGAATTTGTAGGGAATATAAGCCTAAATATCAAGTTTGGTTTGATGGCAATGCACATTCCTAAATATTTGTAATTTTAATTTAAAAATTTATTTGGATTATGTCTGTTTGTTATCACAGTACATAGAATCCTAAATATAAATTTTCAAGCTCAAAAACAACAACTAAGTAACTATAACAAATATATTTGAGTCTAATTTCAATTCTATAAGGAAATTGGTCAGGAAATTAATTTATAAAAAGCAGTCTTGTTAATTAGATTCAACATGAATCTTTGAATAGTATTATCCATTCTGATTTATAATTAATAACTCAATTCTACTGCAACAAGGAAATTTATTCATCCATCAGGGATATTCAAATTATTATCATTCATTTTTATGAGAAAAATGTAAAAATTTTCTAAAGGAAATATATATTTTAAAATAATTTTACTAATCATATTTTGCTTAAATTGGAATTAATAAGATAGAAGACATTATTCCAAATTTATTTATATTCCATAATAACCAATGATGCCTATCATATGTGACATTCTCACTGAGACTCGTTATGTAAAGTGGATATATGAAGGTACGTATACCTACACCTTCACCGAACTGGGGGCTAGTAATGAGACAGTGCTTCACCCTAGGCAAACAGCAATCTTGACAACGATACTTGCTGCAAGATCTAGGAATCAAAGTTAAGTGTAGACCTGGGTGATGTTTGTTATTGAGTTGGCCAGTGGAGGTAACTCTTGGGTGCAGTTTCTCTGCTGCTCTTGCAGACATTTCTGAAATCCTTGTCTGAAATTCTATTCCTTTCTTAATATAACACTTTAGTAAATCGCCATAAGCAGCGTGCATTGGGCGTTTGTCCTTTTTGTGGCTGCCCAGTGTCTACTTTAATGGAGTCCACACTGTGCAATTCTTGAAATTGATAAAGCCAAGCATTCCCTCTCCCCATTCCCTTATGGGCAAAGCCAGCGGATGCTCATTTCCAGCACCTTGAATCTGGAGTTAGTGATGCTATTATGCAGGGACAGTTTTGAATTGTCACATGGAGGTGCATCCAGCAGTAGCCAAGGGCAGCTGTGGCAGTCACGTCCATTGGAACATCCCAAACAGACCATTCCTGCAGTGAAACTCTGGCCTGGTACTTACTCTTTAACTTTCCCTGGCTCCTATCAAATTTCCAGCCTTGGAGTCCAGTCTTCTTATCCAAACTGTCATGTATCCTATGCCTTTCCAACAAATTCCTTTTCTGCTAAAGTCAGCAAAAGTCAGTCTCTGTTTTTAAGAATGAGTGTATAGCTCTTAGCCAGTTAATTCATTAGGAAATTATCATTTGGAAGCTACATTAGAAAGGATTATAATTTATTAGGTTTTTTTAAAAGTACATTTTTCCTTTTTGAGAATTATTTTTCTGTAAAAAACACTTGAGAGAGAATCCTACAAAAATGGTAAGCCCTGAACAGTCTGTTGATCTGGGAATCTTGCATATGAAGTACCTCCTCTTCTGCTTTAGATGAAGACTTTCATTCTCCTCTTGGGGCTGGATGTTGCCCTGTCTCTTTCCTTTGAACCCTGTATTCCTCTCCTCAAGAGCATTTTTTCTCATCTCTCAATCCCTGCTCCACATACATTTCTGCCTCTGATCCACTGGTTAGCCCAAGTTGGCCAAGGAAAGAGGAATTCTGTGGAGAAGGAGCACAAAGGAAGGGAAAACTGCAGTCAGTGTCTGGGAAGGGGAGCTTGGACAGGAAGGAGAGCTCATCACATTTATACCATAGTAAATTTTGCTCTTCTACTTTTTTTTTTTTTTAATAATAATTATTTTCTACTCATGGGGCAGAGAAATGAAAGGGGTAAATGGAGAAGAAGAAAGAGAACTTTCTTGTCACAACTTTCCATCCCCCACCCCTTATTTCTAGCAACACTGCAAAGGACTTTGTGTTTATTGTTGATTTCTCAGCACATAAAAAGAATCTTGATGCTCAACTGAGTTTGTTGAATAAATGTGATGGATCTCTTCAACAGGATTTATATAGATTCGTATTCTAGCTATATTAAGGCTTAACATGAATTCTTTTTCAATAAGAATGTTCTTGGCAGTTTTATTCATAATAACTGAAAACAGAAAGCAACTCAGGTATTTACCAAAAGGTGAATGGATAAACAAAGGTATATTCATACAGTAGAATACTACTCAGCAACAAAAAGAAGCAAGTTTCTAATACATGCCACAACATGGGTGAGTCTCAAAAACATCATGCTGAGTGAAAGAAGCCAGATACAAAAGAAAACATATTATATGTGTCATCTACATAAACCTCTGGAATAGGCAAAACTAGTCTATGGTGAAAAAAATCATGCCTCTGCTGTGGGCCATGGTGCCTGCAATAAATGGAAAGGACATGATACAATTTTCTTGGGTTATAGCAATGTTTTGTACCTTGACAGATGTTCAGGTTACACAGATGGGTACATTTATCGAATTTCACCTCATGATGCAGCTGAAATTTTACCTTAAAAAAAAAAAACCTGCAAATAGATATTGAACTCTAATTAATGATGAACCTGAGAAAGTGTAGTAATGTCTGCAATTTACTTTGAAATGCATCAGAAAATAAAATGGATTGATGTATGCATAGAAGAATTTATAGTTCTAAGATAGTGCAATATAGCAAAATGTTAATTATGAAACTAGGTGGTAAGAACAAGGATATTCTCTGTAAAATTTTTTAGCTTTTCTGTATGTTTGATAGTTTTCATAATAAAATGTAGGTGGAAAACAAGGCTTTTTCACAAAATCACATATCTGGTAAAACTAGATTTAAAAATTAAGGGAATTATAAACACAAAGATCAGGATAGTGGTTGCCTCTCTGGATGGGCTTTTGCGAGTGGGACTCAAATGCCACAGTGTCTTTGTGCAGAATGTTTTAGTTTCTAAGTTGGGTGTGTGATGGAGGTGGGTTAATGGGTTTTTTATTTATAAAATAAATACTTTTGGATGTCCTCAGCTCCCTCCTGTCTTTCCATCAGTCATAAGGTCCTAAATATCTCCTACTCATCTTCAAATCTTTCTTTCCTCTTTACTCCCCACTGCCAACACCTCCGTCTAGCCTACCATCAAACCTCAGTCAGATGGCAATGGCCCCCTAATGAATCTTTTAATATAATTTTTCCCCCTTTTAATTTGTCCTCCAGTCTTTGGCCAGAATAATCTTTTTTTTTTTTAAGCTAATTTTATCACGTCTCTTCTGTACTTAACAGCCTTTCAGTAGCTTGCTATTGTACTTAGAACAAAGTCCAGAGTTCTTAACGTGCTTAGAAGGCTCGACATGGTTGCTGTGTCCGTCAACAGCATGTCTCCATCTCATGCCACACTCCTTCATCTCCATGCTGGATTTCTCTCAGGTCTTTGATCTCAGTGTGCTTTCTCCTGACTCAAAACTTCTGCAAATTGTTCCCTCTGCCCGAAGAGCTTGTCCCAAATTTTTCAGGTCTTCTCAAACATTTCCTCAGAGAAAACTTTCCTGACCCCACGGGGCATGCATATCCCTAGTTATGTAATCCCTGAGCACTTCTCTGCTGAGACTTGTAAGAGGACATGGACCATCCCTGTCTTGTCCTCAGCCATATTCTCAGCTTCCTGAACTCTCTGCTTTGTCAAATCCCACAAACCCCCCCTTTCCCTTTGTCCTAAGAGGTAGGTGTTATTTCTTTAATTCTTTCCTCATTTTAAACTCTCTCTCTTAGAGAAATATATCTAACAGTTAACATCCTGCAGGCCTGGGAGTCAGTGAGAGAGGTCTCTAATTAACCCATTTCATTAAGTAATTTTAGAGTGATGGAATAGTACAGTAGATAAGATCATGGTCCCTCAAGTTAGACTGAGTTCAAATCCTGACTTTGCAAATCACAAGAGTGTAATCTTGGGTAAATTACTCAATCTTTCGCCTTGACTGAGTTTCTTCATCTGTAAAGTGGTAGGGCTATTGGGAGAATTAAATCAATTAATACATGTCAAACACTTAGAACAGCACCTGGTATATAACACATACTATACAAATATTTGCTATTATCATTTCTTAAACATGGACTCTGTGCCACAGTAACTAGCAAATTTAACCTTTTGAGTGTAGGGCTTATGTTGGTCTTATTTATTTTTGTTTGCCCAATGGCTAGCACAGTACCTAGCACTAAATAGTTGTATGCTGAATATTTGTAGTATGAAATCAAGGATGACTGAACAAATGACCATCGTTTGTTAGACATCATCATAGTGAAGAATAGCAGAGAAGAGACCTAAACTTATTGAGAAATTTTCATAAACTTCCTTTCCTTATCTGAAAATGGCAGTAATAATATCTCTTTCACAGGACTGTTGTGAGATTTTGGTGACAATGAAATATGTGGAATATTTATCCCCTACAGTTCCTGGAACAATAAGCTCACCAATAATGGGCTTTTATTTATTCTCTGAGCTTGGAGGTTGTAGGTCTATCTCTTTCTTACTCTGGATTCCAATAATAAGATCTTGTTTCTGCCTCTTTGGCTGTCCTCCTTTATTATGGCATTTGTGACAAGATGATCTGTCTTCTCAACCTCTGATTGTTGTTATAAAATCTCTATGAAAGGCCAACAGACTCCTCTGCCTTCAATATTAGCCAATACTTTCCCTATCCAGAGTTCACTCCATCCTTACGGATATTGAGAAGATAAACGGAAATGATTAGAATGTACTTTCCAAATTTAAAACATTGTACTATAGGAGTTTGCCAAAGGGGATTAATATAACCAGATATCTGTAGAAGAACTTTATGAAGACCCTGTGTATCTCTCGACCTTAATGTCTAAGATTGTAGATATGATAGGAGTCTGTAAATAGCATATAATAGCAAATTTATTAAAGTCTAGGACAACTGCATTACCCAGTTCTACACATCATGTTCTTTCTTCAGATGCTGTGATAAATTAAAAAAAAAAAGTTGCCATAGAGATAGTTAAACTATACCCTTTGTCTAGTAGATTAGAAGTCCATTTCAACCTAGGAGAAAAGAATGTATTTTGCCTTTATGTGATATTCACAGCTTATTTCTATCACAGATGCAATACCAATTATTGAAACTCAAGTATTAAACCTATAAACATGACACTTTATGAAACTTTTCTTTTTGGCAAATCTTACTTTAACATTTATATGAAAACCGTAGAAGCTACTCTCTTTTTGTCTTAGGAAATGTAATTTAAAGTTTTTACTCCTAAGATATTATAAAAATCTTCCTTGAAATCTACTGTACCACACAGCTGGCTTCATTTTCTTTGAAGCTCATATTTTATTTTTGAATCATTGTCAGAGGCAATATGTAGTATCTCAAAGGATGCACCAGTGCAGGAAATGCTTATGAAACATGGAAAACCCATTTAATAATAACTTATAGTAGTCAGCAGAAGGTTTTGTGGATGATAATACTCAAATCCTTATGTAGTCATTTACTCTGTTCTTCAAAATTAAGAAAGTCATTACAAATCCACAGCAAGGAAAATCTGCCAGTTGATGCAAGCATTTGCTGCAGGGAGAAAATTTGTCAAGGTTAAGCTTATTTTTGCCTGGTTGAGTAAGATAGGTTCTGTGGAGAACAAAGAGGAGGTGGATTTTTTTTTCTTTTTTGTAAATTGAATGAATTTTATGTCACCGTAAATCTGACCACTGTTCCCTAAAATATTGCTGCATAAATCTATTTTTTCGGGTGTGATAACTTAAAAGAGATTTGTATTCCCTAGGGAAATAATAATTTCTCTCTTTTCCTGGCATTGGGTATTTAGTCACAACCTTCCTTTGCCCAGGCCAAAGTTTGGATAATTGATTCCCTCCCCTATGCTGGTGGTAAATATTCATATCATTTGTGTGTGTGTGTGTGTGTGTGTGTGTGTGTGTGTGTGTGTGTGTGAATGTGTGTAAGCGTATGTGCTTAATTGGGCTTTGAAAGAGAGAAAGAACAGTAGAGAAAAAAAGTATCTTGTTCCAAACCAGGACCCCTTAGATTTATAAATTTGGGTGAGTAAATGATCATATAGCTCATTTTCTATCTTCCTCTTCATCCCCAACCTCCATTGTCTTTCTCTTAAATGTAGTAAAACCAAATGGGTCAATATGCATGAAGAATTGTTAGGACCAGAAAAGAAAGGCCAGAAATCATTTAAGGTAGAATATCATTTTCTTTTCTTTTTTTTCTGAAACGAAGTGGAAACTTAAGGAACATCATACCTCCTAGGTTAAGAGAGTTGAAATAGGAGTCATACATTGTCCATGTTCTTATTTATTATGCATAAAATTGATTATTTTATTTCTCCATCTAAGAATCTCTTTAAAGTTTTGTACAAGAAAAAGCATGGCAAACATTGAAATATGCCATTCCCCACTCTTTTTGCCATTTCCAACCCTCTATTTAGAGAAGTTGGAAAGGATAAATATTTTCTTTCTACTTCCCTTCTGTTAGGGGTGGCCATGTGAACCTGTTCTGGCCAATATGGAAGGCATGAGCAGAAGGCTCCTGTGAGGCATCTAGGAAAGCTTTTCTTTCCTAATAAAGGGACGGATGTGGTTGGTGCCACCTACTTTCTCTCCACACACGCCCCTCATCCCTTTTCTTTATACTTTAAATGTGAACATGATGTCTGCTACTGTAACAATGGCTCCAGAGTATGAGGCTAAGGATAGTGGAATGGAAAGATAGAAAAGGCATCACTCAGCAGGATATCCTACGGCCCACCTTCTGGCTTCAAATTAGGAGAAAATAAATCTCTATTGGTTTAAGGCACTATTAGTTTGATTTTCTAAATACTTTTAGCCAAGAAAACATCCTGATATAAAACCTGGTTTGTGTTTCATTCTGAGAACCACACCCCACCCCAAAGCACAAGTTAATATTTTTCATTTTCCTTGTCTATTTTAGGTGAGACTGTTCCATCGCTATAAGTTTTTTTTTGTTTTTGTTTTTGTTTTTGTTTTTTTTTACAATTTAGTAAGTAAGCTGGACCTTTCCAAAGGGTGGAAGAGAGGTAATAGTTTGGCGTTATGCAAACATTAGTATGTTATCAAGATGTGGATGTAACAAGGTTCAAGCTTCTTCATTAGGGCAACAATAACTTTCAAACAGTTGGGAAATGAGGACAATTTCCGACCAGGAAGGAGCAAATTTAAAGTTATTCCTTTTTAATCAGGGTTTCAGGTGGCTCATATCAAGGCATTTTCTGTGGAAGTTAATGAAACTGAGTTCCATAAAGTAAAAAGCACATCTTCTCTGTAAGGATTCTTAGTTTTTCTACCCGAATTCTATATCTTTGGGAATAAAACATGCTCTCTTGGCAGACTCATCTGTTCTTAGTAGAATAGTGTGCAACTCTTCGACAGCACTTTTCCTGTTGACTGCCCCAGTCCGAATTAGCATTCCACGGAATGGTAGATGTACTTCTACACTGGTTAAGCTGCCAGCTGCAATGCCATGCATCTATCAGCTTCATCATCTGACACTATCAAGTTACCCACGATCTCCCAGTCACTTCAGCTAGACAGTCATTTCAAATTAATGTCATTTGTTCTGAACCAATTCTTCATTAGTTATGGGGAAATGACACTAAATAATCTATACTGCTTTTAAAAAGATATCAGCTAAACTTTGAGCATACACACTCATAAAAAAGGATTTCCCTGAAAAGATAGCTTTATATGATTCTTTGGGAAATTATTTTAACTCAATGGACTCTGTACATCATCAGAAGTCATGGACATAATGTTGCATTCTGTTGATTCTGGTTTCAGAGTTGCATGTCAGATCATTCAACAACAATCGTCAACTGCCTTTTGTTTTAAATTGAGGTTAAATTCACAAAACATAAAATTAACCAGTTTAAAGTGTACAATTCAATGGCATTTGATATATATTGTGCAAGCACCACTTCTATCAAGTTTCAAAATATTTTCTTTACCTCAAAAGAAAACTCCACACCCATTAAGCAGTTTCTCACCATTCTCTCCCTCCAGCCTGGGACAACCAGCAATTTGCTTTTCGTCTTTATAGATTTACCTATTCTGATTATTGCATATAAACAGAATCATACAATATGACCTTTCGTGTCTGATTTTTTCACTTAGCATGTTTTCAAGGTTTATCCAAATCATAGCATGTACTTTATTGGCAGAATAATATTCCATTGTATTTATATACCACATTTTGCTAATCCATTAATCTGTTTGGGTTGTTTCCACCTTTGGGCTATTATGAATAGTGTCGCCATAGGCATTTATGTACAAATATTTCAGTACCTACCTTAAATTTGTTGAGCTATGTACCTTGGAGTGGAGTTGCTGGGTCAAATGGTAATTATATGTTTAGCTTTTTGAGAAATTACTACACTGTTTTCCACAGCAGCTGCACCTTTTTAGATACTCACCAGCAAAGTACAAGAGTTCCAATTTGTTCACACCCTTACCATTTATTATTTTCCTTTTTTAAAAATTATAACTTTCCTAGTGGGTGAAAAGTGGCATCTCATTGGAGTTTTGACTTCCATTTCCCTAATGATTAATGATGTTGAGCAACTTTTCATGTCCTTGTTGTCCATTTGCATTTTTTTTTTTTTGAGAAATGTCTACAAGTTCTTTGCCCATTTATTAATTGAGTTGTTTGTCTTTCCGTTGTTGAGTTGTTAGTGTTCTTTATATATTCTGGGTACAAGTACTCTTTTGGATGTGTGATTTATGAATATTCTCTCTACTTATATGGGTTCTCTTTCCAGTTTTCTCATAATGTCTTTTGATGCATGAAAGTTTTTAATTTCGATCAAGTCTAATTTACCTATTTTTTCTTTTGTCCCTTGTACTTTTGGTGCCATATCTAAGAATCTGTCATCGCCTAATCCAAGGTCATGAAGATATACCACTATGTTTTCTTCTAAGAGTTTTGTAGTATCAAATGCTTTCAAAAAGTAAAGTTGGCATGGCATGACTGTTGAAAAACAAAAAGTAAAAAGAAATAAAGTTTATGGACTAACCTGCTCCAGAGCAAGCTTAGCTAATTTTAAAGACTTTTTGTTTTCAGTCCTGTATAATTAGCAATTGGTCCTGGATTCTGCTATCTAGACATTCCATTGTCCTCTTAGCATCTAATTAACACAGAGATTGTTACTTGATGAACCAAATGAGAAAAAGACAATAAGAAGGTCAGTACAGCCCTTGGAAGACAGGCAGATGGTTTGGTGACAAGATACCAAGTTTCTTACCAAATGAAAGCTTACAGCACAAACCAGTCTTTGCTATGGTTCGAAATATGTTCCCTATGACATAAATTCATTTAATTTCTTAAACAGTTCCATTGGTGAGTATTCTTTATTAACTATCAAGGCAGAGCCTCCCCCAGTAAGACGTTAGGTGCAGCCCTGAAGTGAGCAGAGGGGGTGCCCTCATAATGGTATCCAACGAGCAGGGCCAGCCTTTGGGAAACTAGATTAGAGACTAAGTTTGTCTTTAGTACCTACTATACTTACTAAGTTTGCAAAGAAAGAGAGGACAGCCTCTGACCAACCTGGGCTCCAAATATGAACGATCCTCTCTGTAGAGTTTCCCTAGATTCTTAGCTTTGCAGGTTGAGAAGTTATTCTTTTTTTTTTTTTTTTTTTTTTTTTACATCTTACAAAATCGTTCAAGTTTAGAGAGAACTCATTCGTTGTAACCTAACTCACAAGAGACTGCTTTATAAAAGGATGCCAATTTCAGAATTTACAGTGGGCAAATTCCTATTTGCCCTGATACGACTACTGTCTATTTTTTCAGCTTCACTCTTAGTGGTATCTTGGTGCTGCATTTTGTTAGAAATGCAATAAAAGTGTGTGTGGTGGGCCCAGGTAGTATGGATTTTTACCTGACCCTCTTCACTCACAGTATAGGGGAACTTACGTATAAATATTAGTTGACTTTCCTCAAAGAGGTTCTGTATTTCAGCAGGTACACTGTTCATGCCCATATACGGTTGTTCTATTTGGTGAGTTATACTCTGGATAAAAGCACATGCAGAGTAACTAGGAACATTTCTCTACCAGCATTTCTTGCATACCAGAGGAGATCGTGCTCTTTTAGTAATCTAAAGCCCTCTTCCCAAATGGCTACCCCTGGCTTACACTTTGAGTAATTCAGTAGTCTCAATAACTTAAAAATAAGCCCCTGAGCCACCCAAGTAGGACAAAATTAATGGCGCTTTATTTTCTCCTTTTTCTCTCAAAAAGTAAGAAGGAGCCTGAAAAGTAAAAAGTGAGTGCATTTAACATTTTCCTTATTACACACCAAACCACAGCATTACTAGGGATAAATAACATATATCTTAGGGTTTCTCAGAATGGGATCTGTGTTTCACTAGTAAGTAGTACACAGGTTGATTTTCAGTTGTCACGGATGGAGAGCTTTTACTTTTAAGGTTATACATTTATGTTAATGTGTTACAAAAAGATCTAACTAGTTTATCGAATTCATGGTGTCATGGATGCTATTGCTTAGGATGAAGCTAAAGTGTGAAAAAAAATTTAATTGTTTTAGTTATATTAGGAAAGAATTACATTAAGATAATAGTACTGGTGGTATGAAGACATGCCAAAGATGATAAAGACTAAAATTTGGGAAACACTGAATTTATTTCTTATACTAAGTAACAAAGTTTTAGCAGCACTTATGCAATATGTCTTGATTGCTAATTTAATACATCCAACTAATCACATTCTTTTCCTTATCTTCTACGCTGACTGGTCATAAATGCTTACTCCTCAATTGCTTAACATTATAAAGTATCAACTTCATTTGGGGAAAAAAAAAAAGTGCTTACTACAGCAAGCTCTCCATGGGACATCTCCCAATTTTCCTTTTCATTCAAGCATTCAGATTCAGCATTTACTTATCTCTAAATGCACTCCCTTGTCGTCATGCCTCATCCTAACTTTCTCTTATCAGTAGGTCAGCCTTGCCTTCTCCTAGTCTTTCTTTCTGTTCACCCACTTCCGAGCTGCATCTCTCTTGAAACTTCCATTTAGCAATTTATTTTCCTATCTGGCACTAAATGTACATTATTTTCCTCATCCATGACATTCCTATCCACTCCTCTTCCTAGTTCTTTCTGCCTACTGCACCACTCAGTGAAAATAATGACAACAAAAATAGTTAGATGTAATTACTGGCTATTTTTATAAAATTAAGTGTAGCTTGCTCCTGCTCTATTCTAGGTACATTCTAACTAAGTAATTGACATTGGTCCTCTGAAGTCAAAGTGTCCTTCCCTCTGGGAGGCTGGATAAAACCAATGTCAGCTTGTTCCCTTGCCTGCCTTTTCTTAGGTCTGAGGCAGACTTCCAATACTCCTGTTATGACAGCATAAGACTCTGAGACATTATCACTGAGTAGGCTATAGTTCTTTGAGAAACCCAGTGACTTTCTTAATTGAACTAAAAGACAATGGCTCCATTTGGGATATGTTTATAGACCACTTAAAGTGAGTCATTTTGCAGAGGCACTCTTCTCCAATTTTTGTTAGTTTTACTAGCAGAAGATAACCTTGTTTTGACCTCATCCCCGAATTTTGTGGCTATATCCTGTTTGGAGCCTTAATGAATTACTGGACTCTTCCCATGTGATTCCTCAGCATCTCTACCTGTAGGCCCTGGTCTGTGCCCTGTCATAGGGCTTTCCTGTCTTACTCAGGTGCCCAAATGTAAAGCGATCTTTGCCAACAAGGATTTTGCTGATTAAAACTTGTGATTACAAGAAGATCATCTTTCCTCAATGAATGTGTGGATTTAAGGGTATATATAGTACACCTGTCCATATGGAGGCAAGAATAATTGAAATGTAAATGGGCTTTATGTTGTATCAAGAGGGTTAGGATGAAGGTTCTGGAAGAACTGGAAGTACAACTGTGAGAGAAGAGATGGGCAAAATGAAATGTAGAAATTTTTAAAGAAACTTGAAGAAGGTTCTAGAAGCATGAGAAACTAGAGCAGGGATAGGACATTGTAAGGATGCTAGGTGAGCCCCGTGGGAGAAGTATATTAGCTTTATACCGTTGTTATCTAGAAAAGGCTTGGGAAGAGGAAGCAGCAGCTTAAATGACTTCATCTGAGCAGACCAAAGAGACCTTGAGATGAAATGTTTGATAAAGAGATTTAGGATGGAATCTGAATAGAACTGTTCAAGCAGAAAGAAAGTTGTCTTTAATTGGGACCACGGATAGTGCATGGTGGCTAGAACTGAAGCTGAATGAGCAGCTGACCTGGCAGTGAAACAATCTGTTAAAATTGGATTTAATGAGTTAAGAATCATCAAGCTGGTTTAAGAAGCAAGACAGCATTCTGGTCACCCCGGGTTATTTGTATTCTGAAATTTCCTCACTGCAAAGCCATATTAAAACCAAAGTGACTGACTAACTGACTGGCTGTGATCACAAGACTCAGAAAGGAAGGGAAACAAGAGATAAAATAATGATGATGATAATAATAATAACAATAATAATAATAATAATAATGAAAAAAAAAAGCCACAGTCCATATGGCAGATGGTGATGAGAAACTTATCAATGATGGAATTCTGGGAAGATTTTCTCTGAGAGTACTCTGGTATATTTTTGTCCCAAGGTAGAAAAAGAATTATTTTGAGGTATGAGATCTTCTCAGTACTCTTCATATACTTCCATGTCTAGGCCTGAGAATAAACTAAGGTGGGTCGAAATGCACTTACACACACACACACACACACACACACACACACACACACACACTGAAATCCAATATATAACTTAAGTAAGCATTAAATACATTTTCCTTCAAATCAGATTTTCTCTATGTCAGAAGTTAATAAAAAATCTCGCTTAATTCTCTATTGCAATTGCCCCATTCTGCTCTACAGGTAGAGTTTCATATTGTCATTTAGGTTTGGTGAGCAATGATGTTTTTGATTGCGTATGATTCAGATTAATTATAACTTGTTTTGCTTTGGATGTGAAAAGCTCCAAACATACTTTTTTTAGAGTTCTTCTTTTTCAAAGACCAATTCTATTTTAAAATGTTTTGTTGTTGTTGTTGTTGTTGGCTTCTTTTTAAAACAATGCTAATCAAATCTGGTGGTTATTACAGGCAGCAGAAAATTTTGATTTTGGAATGTGGAAAAGATTTGGAAATGTATTAAAATGGAGTGGTGGTGGTAGAATCAGACCTCTAAGTGAAAAAAACGAAAAACAGGGCATATGACACTGTGCTATCTCAGAAATAGGAGACCGGTGTTAACTTTCATTAATAGATGGCACCTGGCTCAGGGACAGCCATCAACCAAATAAGGCAAACCTGGGGCTTGGGCTCTTAGTGTTCTGCCCCTATGCACTGTGGTGGGATAAAAATTCAGGGGGCATTCAGAAAAGGGGAGAAAGGGATGATTCATACTGCAGGTAATAAGAATTTCCTAAACGTGCACTCAGCACAGGAGTGTAGGCAGAATTTGACATTTGCACATCCAAGCCTGAGGGAGCAGGTGAGGTGGGTGGGGGTGACGGAAAACGCCTTTTTTTTTTTTTTTTTTTGAGACGGAAACAACCTCATAAAAAAACAGCCACACTTTGTCATCTCTGCTGTTTCTTAGTCTTGATTTCACTTTGCTTCCTCTACATCTTCCCACCATGGTATTTACACCTGCCAAGTCTCACATTAGGAAACTGTTGAAAAGGAGCCACACTGTAAAGGATGCCTAAAATCATTCATCTCCAAAGCAAATTAAGCGAGAATTCATGTCCGCCTCCTGCCTCCTCCATCTTTCTTCCCAAACACAAGCACATGTGTGCACTTGATATTTAGGCAATTTGTAGTCAGCCCTCTGTGACGTTTTTCTCCAAGGTGTCCCTGACGTTTATCTGCAACTGTTTCCTGTCCCTGTGGAATGCCCCTGTTCAGACACAATGTTTTCTGCACTACACATATACTGAGCACCTAGAAAACACACTCAGTGGATATGCATGGAGAAGAGCCTGCAGTGACTGTGATCTTCCCTTGTATCTGCAGCCTCCAGGGATTCTAAACTCTCTCACAAGCCCACACTTTAGCAATTCATTAAAATAAATTAGTTGTAGTCCTTTTCTCCTGTTTGTATGGCACCTGGAGTTTCTTCTTCCTGTGCTCTGCCACAGTGAGCCAGTGTTCTCAGCCTATCTCTCCTTAGAAGTTTGTTTTTCCTTGGATTTCAATGTACTTTGTTGCCCTGTGATATCAGCTTTTTGATAGGTTTAAGGAAAGGCATAATTATGTTGATCATCCGGCCTTTTCTTTTTATTAGAATGGAAACAATGTTCTTTCCAGCTCTATATCCTAGATGGAAGTGAAATTATGTTTACTTTTAAATATATTTGATTTGGGCTGATGGCAGGATAAGCATGCAGGTATTTCTAAGTAAGTTACAAATGTGAGACACAAGACTTGAAAATTCAGGTGTCATCTGTAGATGTGATCATCGAAGCTGATAAAATAGATGATAATTTAAGGGAAGAGTAAACTACAAAAAAAAAGAGCCGATGATTGGAGACAGAATGAAATCACTGAACTTACTGTAAAAAGGATAATGTTTGTGTATATGTATGTGTTTGATGGGAAGCGGATGGTCGAACAAAATATTTATACTTTATAGTCTGCTGTGATTTCAGTTTAACATTTGAGTTCTTGCTCTCTGTGCCTTTTGGTTAAGCAGAATTGTTCCTAGAGAATCAGCTAAAGTTTTCCTTCTTTCTCAGCCAGTTAATATCGACACATTCTAGCTTTATCAACAAAGAAAGAAATTACTATTTCTTTTTTTTTTCATTCAAATTCCTTTAATTATTTAAAGTGGTGCTGCTCTAAATAGCTAAAGACTAATTAAAAACAACTGGTGATTCATTCATTTCCTTTGCCAGAGTCACATCTCAGCCCAAGGGCTCAGGATGGCAGCAGAATGAGATTAATTCTGGAATCACAGACTGCTTGCTTGAGAACTGTTAGGTTTCACTGCTCATCTCTTTTGGGTGAAGGCTTCTGCCGATTGCATATATGAAATGACAGATGAAAATTTGGCTTTCTAATCGGGAATTACATATGTTGAGCAAAATTAAGGATGGTGTAGGTAAGGTAGATTAGATTGAAATTAACCCCACTTTGTCAAAGCTCTTATAATATACACACGCATACAAATTCACTAGATAATAAAGCAGTATTTACCCTCAAGAATGAGGTAAACCACCAAACATCTGCAGTGTCCTACTAGTATTCCAGCAATATCTTATTCAGTCACATGATACAAATCTTTTAAACAAATTTGAGCTATGATGAGTTCATTAACTCTATTTTTTTGGGCTTTGGGTTTCATATGATCACAGCGAGAAGGGACTACGAGTTGCAAGGCAATAGTTCCATACTGGTGTGTGACAACCTTGCATGTATCACATAGGCCATGTAAGCAAGATTAAACTGCAGCTGATGTGGCAGAATACTTGATTTTCCCAGAACATGAGAACATGGGAGGCTTATGAGCTGTTGCCTCATGGCCATCTCCCACTCACCCCGTCTACGAGGGAGAGTGTCATCAGTTTCTTTTCACCTCCTGGGTTCTGGTGAGTCTGAGGCTTTCTGCCGTGTTCCCACCTCCTACTTAGGGCACAGCTACAGCCATGTGACATTGGATTCTCAGCAGTGTCATTTGTGTGACAATCATCAGGTCTCTTATGTTTTAGTATTGCCCCTCCAAGGGCTGCAGAAAGCTGACACCTTTCCATACTATTTCTTTTGCTATGTAAGTTATAAACTGAATCCTAAAAAGAGCTTGTTGTTTCTTTTCTGGCCAAATCTGTTAGTCAGACCTCTGCTTGACAATAATAAAATAGCTAATAACAAACTTTGCCTATATGTGTGTGTGTGTGTGTGTGTGTGTGCGCGCGCGCGCGCGCCTATAGACATATCTTAAATACGTTAGGAAAAGATGAATTATTTGATGTATCATTTTGGAATAACTAGCTATTTAGAAAGAAAATTAGTATCTCTATTTCATTTCTTATAATGTCCTGAGTCCCTGTCCCCAATTCAGGTAGATAAAATAGTTAAAAAAAAAAAAAAGAGGAAATAAAACCACAAAAATGTCAATGGGAAAATAGGTGAATTTTTGAAAATACTTTTGGAGATGAAGTCTTTAGTATGACACAAGGTACAGACTCTACAGAGCAAAAGGATTATGATAAAGTTGATGACAAAAATAATTGAAGCATTTATGTGAGAAAAATATACTCTAAAATATTCAAAAGAAAAAAAGGCAAACTGGAAAATATATTCTTAATACGTGTTACAGACAAAAGACCAATTTCCGTCATATGCAAATAATTTGTAGAAATCAGTAAGAAAAAGACAAAGAGGAGGAACAGACATTTTGCAGTAACTCCTCACAAATAATCGATGAACATTTGTCATTCATAGTTGAAGAAATGAGCATTACGATAGCAATATTTTCATCTATTATATTGACAAAGATTAAAAATTACTATAATATCTAGTGCTGGTGAGAGTGTAGGGAAATGAGCACTTATGTACAGTAGCTGGGAGTGTGAGTTTGTATGACTTGTTAGAGGACAGCACTTGACAATCATTAAAGAATTAACATGCATCAATCATTTGATTTAAAAATTTCTCTTCTAGGATATACTTGGATGAGTGCACAAACATGTGTAAAAAGGATGTTCATCGTAGCACTGTAATAGCAAGATAACTGGAAATAACTTTAATGTCTATTAAGTAAGGGATTGGTTAAATAAACTAAGGTGGTCTGATATAAACAGAAAACTATGCAAAACATTAAGAGTGATGTAACTCTGACAGTACTTATATGGAAAGGTGTCTGAGATGTATATTAAAATAAAAATGTAAATTGGCAGAACAGTATGTATCTTATGATCTTATTTGCCTTAATTACATACTGTATATGCATAGCAAATTTCCGAATTATTTTGAACAAAAATTTATAATGGTTACTTTTATAGAGTGGAACTGGGGATAGGATACCTGGGGAAAGAGGAAAGCGTTTGAACTTTCTTTTGCTATAAGTTTATTTTTAAAAAGTTGTTTAATAAGTTATAAAAACTTACACTACACAAATACTGTCTAAATTTCTAAATTTGTACAAATTCCTAAAGATTTTTCCTAAATCATAATTTTCAAATTTAAATTTGTCTTTCTATGAGTTAAAGAATTAATAAAGGCCTACCTCATTTTATACATTATTGCAAAAAAAAAAAAGTTAAAAACATGGCCCATGTCTTAAATAGCTTACAATCTTCCTAGTAAAGCATTAAAAATAAAATATTTCTTATCTGAACTAACTCTAAGGATAGAATGATTTCAGAAATAAAAGGCATCTGTGTTGTAAGAGCTAGAGTGGAAAAGTCCTCATCCTGGCAGTGGGATTTGAACCGAACTTTGAATGTGAGACAATTTAGAGGAGAGGGAAGCAGCAAAGTCACTTCAGCAATATACTGGCATTTGCACAGACATTAAAGCAAATGTACTTGGCATTGTGGGCGAAATGCCTAAATAGATGTCCTGTGTGAAATGAGTGTATGTTATAGGCAGTATGAGGAAACAAAATTTATACAAGTAGAGTGGAGTTGGACTGTGGAGGGCTACCATTTCTCAGAAAGAGAAGCTTGGCCTTGATATTCTAGGCAATGCAGATTCTTGAGAGGATGAATAATGATGTGATAATAATAATTATAAATATTAATCTGATAGCTATATACAAGATAGGCTGAGGTAGGGTGAACTGTGCTGGGGTAGTAGTAGTGGTTAAGAAAAGTGAGACTAGAGAAAATGATGAAAATAGAAAGCTTTAGGGATAGTATAGATATAGTATAGGGGATGCAGGGGAGAAAAGAACCAAAGGTAGTTCTTATTTTTGTAGCCTACAAGCCTGGAAGAATTGATAAAACTGCTCTGGGCAACACTGAAAATTGGTTGATTGAAGCTAATGAGAACCACATTTCCCCACCCTTTATGTACCTCCTGGGTATAATCTATTCACTTCAAATACAGGAACATTTTATATACATTAAGAACTTTCCCTCAGCTGTTTCTTCTGTCATTTTTTTCAATTATATTTGTAAAGACCCGACCCATAATTCTCCCTGATTTCAATGCTATTTCTCTTTTTAACTCCTTTAAGCTTTATATCTTCTTTTTGAATTTTTATATCTTCTTTTTCTGTCTCTCAATATTATTTCGACTCTGTTAAATCTCATACTCCTACTTATTACTAAATACTTGAAGCCATTAGGAAATTATTTTTGTCCAGCGTCATGTGACAGAAGGTAATCATCAGGCACCATGGGATCTATAATTAAATTGATGATTATGGTGAATAGTCAAAGATGTCTCCATGTCTTTAGTCTTGTTTTGCTGAGATTTTCCTTACTATTTTGCTTTCTCTTTCTCTTAGGGAAACCACATGAGTTGACATGTTTAAGAGTGATTTTACACACTTTGTAAAAGTATCACAGAGGTATGCCTTATTCTTATAAAAGCTAAAACACAAAACCCTCTGAAGTTCTTTCAGTGAAAATTTTGGAAGGAAAATCTCTAGGAGGAGAAGCCAAATAAGTAACTTAACTCTTTCACCTCTGTTTTCAGCTTCCCTTGGGATGATTTGTGCTGTCCCATTTGAATTATGCTGAATACCTACCTCTGGTCCAAACGTGAACAATATATCCTTCCTTGGTTCTCCTTAGGGCAGAAGAAATAGATGGTCATTTTGAAAACTTTACTAAATATTAAGATAGAACAAAAAATTAAATAGCCAAAAAATCAAACAGAAAAGGTTTCTGGTAATGAGATAATCAGTAAAGTTCAAAGAATAGATCAATTTTGCAAGCATTTCATCTCCCTGCCTCAATAACACAAGGCATCTCATAAGCTGTATTTATGTCATTCTTGGACCAACGTTTATGAGCCTGATTTAAATGTCTCAGACTAACTAGGGTCATCTCATGCTGTTCAGGTTTCTAGGCTGAGATATATACCTGCCTTATCCATAGTGGATTATTGGAGTTATTACAATTCACAGTGAGTTATCCAAACCTTTCTTGTTGAAGTTACCAGATCTGCCAACTTCTTGAGCATTCTGTGAGGAAGTGATCTAAAGGGTTATCGTTATCATTACAAAATGATTTTAATCGTATAACACACATGCAGTAACAACAGAGTAGTTCTCTCATAGAAACACACAGAAAATAAAGAAGGAAAAAACATTAGCAATTTTGAAGCAGAAAATTATGACCTTCTGCACTCTGAGCTAGAAGAGTTTAATAATTTTTCATTTTCTTCTATAAAAAAGAAAATTAAAAGATAAATTAAAGTTAAAATGAAGGTGAGCTAGAATTTGGAAAAGTGATGTTTCATCAATTTACCTAACCAGATATAATTAAACATTTTTAATACTTATGTTAACAATAAAGCTAAGGGCAAAAGGAAGAAAAATATTCCTCAACATTTTAAATGAAGAAAATAATGTTCCTATGCTTAGATGTTCTTTTTTCAAATGTCAGGATTTTAGAGTCAAACATTGCCTATCAATTGTTTATTAACAGGGCTTACTGATTTTAAATTAAATTCAATAAATATTCAGTGGGGTAGAAGATACTATGCTAGAAGATAGGTGAAAAATAATAAGGCATTTCACATACATTCAAGTACTTCATAATTTAGTAGGAGGCAGACAGAAGAATTATTAGAACCATTACCTAAAAATAAATTTTTTAAGGTTTGCCGGAAACTGCAGTAGTTATTTGTATATTTACTATTAAATCTTTTTTTAAAAATGAATTTTTTCTTAATATGTTAATAATTCTCACTTTTATACTTTGCTATGTTGCCCTGGTAAATTTAATTTTATATAGCACTTTCATTTCATTTAGCATTATTAGGAGTACGTGTAAGAAAGAGAAAAAAGCATTAGGTGAGTGCTAATGATCTCCATTTATAAATAAAAGATTGTGTCATAATTAGACAGCTGGAGTTCCTTTCTTCTTTTGAAGTGCAATAATTGAAGGGGAATTTTTCAGATCAGTCATATTCGAATTAAAAATGTGAGTTAAAAAAGTAAAATGCCAGCAAATCAACAAGCAATTGTTGTACTGTGAAGCCTTTATTATGAGAGACATCAGATAACCAAATTTCAAGTCATAACATTTCAGCAAAATACATAATGTGTGGTTTCCGGTAATAAAATATTATGTATAGAAATAACAAAACATATTTATCAAAGTAGTGAGTCTGTCATCACTTTAACTTGCAAAGGATGAAAACTGTCAATTATAAGTCCTGTTTGCAAGAGCATCTTGGGTTCTAATAGTTAGAGAAGCAATAAAGAGGTGAAGGGAGAAGTTATGAAATAAATGAATATATATGTTTTCCCAGATAACACTTTAGAGAAAACACTTTGGAAGATCCTAAGGAAATAAAAAAAACTTAAATTGAGATTGTTAAGGCTAAAAAAGCCTCTTGTAGAGGCATAAATATAGTTATTGAACACAGCTATTAAAAAATCATAATGTCCTCAAACTTACTCTGAAAGCAGAAATGGGATTCTGTGGGCTCCTGTTTTAGGGAGAGAAACTGCCTGAGTTATTTCACCTAGGGATCCATTGCTTAATTTGTTACTCTCTCCCAAGGGCAGTTCTAAAGGTTGAGATACTCTTTTTACCCATTCCACTTCTTTCAACCACCTATTTTCACTTTCCAAATATGTACCATGGAATCAACTATAAAACTATTTTACCCTTCATGGAGTGCTCTCTGTATCCATCTCAGTGCTGAATAGGAATACAATGTCCCTGACTTCAAGGAACTTATAATCTACTTAGGGAGGCAAGACATACATGCATAAAAGACTCAGTATAAAGCAAGTTAAAGTAGTGTTTATAGAAACTGACATTGCCAAATGGATGGTCTTTAATTGGACCTTAAAGATGGTGGAATGGACACCGTTGGCTCCATAACCAACATCTTTACTTGCTTTTCCATTATTAACAACATCCAGATTTTAACTTGGATAATATCCTTTACCATAAGCTTAAGTACTTTGGGGAAAGCTGATCCCACCTCAAGCTTCAGGAGGAGCTGTGGCTCATTTAATCCAATCATTGGCACATTTCATTTCCCCTTGTCACATCAGTTGCTGGGGCTGGGGTTGGGGGATGGGAAGAGGCAGATATGATCCAATTAAGGTGAATTTTAGGACTCTTGTTTAGAATGTTGGGAAGACTCTCTTCCTCTAATAACAAAGTCCTGTTGTAGCCGCCAGCCCCCAAAAGACACACAGACCACAAGAACTCAGTGAGTTATAGGAAACATACTCTTTATCCAACCAGCTGGGTCTGCCAGGGGTATGCAGACCCCAAATTAAGCAGACCTGAAATGTAGAGGTACAGGGTTTTTAAGCCCCAAATCCCATTCTTCATTCTGTCTAAACACAAAGGTCTATTTCTCTTCTATTCACTACCTGTCAACTCACAGGTCAGGCGTGTAAGCGGGGTTACAGAAGGAGAAGCTTATTGTTAGAATGTTATGTTCCTATGGGCAATAGCCTCTGTTACCATGGCGATAGCCCTTTTCCCATGGGCTATAGCCAAGGAGTAATTTCTTGCAAGCAATAAATTTCTAGCAGTCATTTTCCAGCCACCACAGTCCATGTGAAATCTGGAACCACTAGAGCTATTTTTCTTGATGTAACTCAGTCTAAGGACCAAACAGAGGAGGATACTGCTAAGAGAACTACAAAGAAGAGGTAGAACACCTAGATGAAGCCAATCCAAAACGTGTCTTACCACTAGACCAGTGTATTTTCTTGTTTAAGTTGGCTTTTTGTTTCATATAGCTGGAAGCCTTCAGATTAGCATGGGTGCCTTTCAAACAAATAAAGAGACTGGGGTATTCCAGGCATAAGTAATATTGAAGAGAGGCAAAGAAGTCAGGAACCTCTTGAAGACAAAGAGTAGACCAGGATATTTGGGGTAGAGGGTTTATAGAATGCAATAGTAAGGGCAAGTGTAAAAAGAGTAGTTCAGATAAAAAATGTAGAAAAATTTAACCCAGGCTAAGGTTTTTAGACTTGATTTGTAGGCAAGGTAAATTAATGGGATTTGATTGAGAAATTTAAGAAAAACAAATATTTATCAAACATTTAGAATATGCCAAGCATTATACATGTATTACCTCACTTAATTATTGAACTCTTAAATGAGGTGCTGTCTTTTCCCATTTGATGAGAAGGAGCATGCTTAGTAACGTGCTTGGTAAAAGGCAAAGTTGAGATTAGAATCTTTGCACTACGACCTTAGAGCTGGTACTCTTAGCTATTGCTTTAGTCTGCCTTTTATATGTCATAATCAAAGTGTTGTTTTTAAAAAGGTTATTCTGGGAGCAGTGTACGGAATGGTTTGGAAGAGTAGAAGAAACTGAAGCAAGAGAAAATAGTCCTGACAAAATTTTAGAACCAAAAAGAACATAGTGATAATCTTGTCCAGTCTTATTCATTTTATAGAGAAATTTTGGGTTCAGAGATTGTGATACATGACATAACTAATTAGTAGTACGCTGACTCAAAGTCCAGTGATTTTTCTCCTACATGATGCCTAAAATATTGCAATGATTTGAGTGGGACGTGATAATAATTTAGGTTGGAGTGGTGGCAGTGAGGATGATTTAAGGGCTATTTCTGAGATATGAGAAATAATTCATATTATGTAGGGGTTAATTAGATGTTAAGAAAAAAATAAAAAAAAATCACAGATGCTTTTGACATTCCTACTCCAGAAGATTTGGGGGAAAAATGATGACTTCGATGACAGAAAAATGGAAGTCGGAAAAGGAAATAGCTTTTTGTTGTTGGGGAAGGTGATAGTGGATAAATTGTTTTAGGCATATTAAGTTTGAAGTGGTATCAGTATCTTCAAGTATAAATGCTATATGGACAGCTAAGAATGAAGGACTGAAACTGGAGATTCAGTTTTAATTGTTAGTTTCATTGAGGTAGTAGTTGAAACTCATTAAACATAAAGTGAGAGTAAACCAAAGTGAAGGCGTTATTATTATTTTTTAAAGCTACTATGGGTCCCATCAGCTACTTTGAAAAACCTTTTGCAGTGCTTTACTGAACTTGGATAAAAATATTCCAATCAATGGTGAAGAAAAGATAAGCAATAACATGTTTAAGGTTGTACCTTATCATGGATAATCAATTCAATATACAGTTGTATATTAGAAACTCTATAGAATAATTAATTCTTATGTGTATATATTTTAACAGTGGGGTGGCCAAAGTCCTTGTATTTCACTTTTGGTACTGCTACCATTTTATCAAAGATTCTCACCTGGAGTTCTATGGTAAAATCTAGATATATCCCAATTATCCTTATAATATCAATTCCTTTTGAGTCTATTTCTCCCACTTTTTGTGGCTGCACAAAAGTAAGACTTACCACCTTCATGGCATTATTTTCTTCCGTATGCTCTAATGTGATTTTCATCTGTGAATCTGAAACATCATTTGCTCATTTACATTTCAAAGTGTATTTCTTAACATGAAAATATCACTTGAAAAGATTTCAAAAATAAGTGAAAACTAAAATATAATTAATATTCTTTTTCTGCTGACGTAGTAAATATTATGGCTATTCCCTCAACATATATTTCACTCTTCCCCCATTATTAGGCAACCATGTGGTTTGGGTGGGCTAAGCCCACAAGGTAATCCCCTTGTGACAATATAGTTTCAGGTTAGTCAGACCTAAGTCACTACAGCATGGCCTGTCTGCCCACAGGGATGAATGAGAGTGATCCAATCAGTGCACAGTTTAGAACTGCAGTTGACTAGATATGAGAGCTGACTAGCTCAGATTTGGAAAGGCCCTGATTGTTTTGGTCAGTCATATTATGTCAGTGAAAATGATCCCTGTTAAAATAAAGTTAACACCATGGACAGTGAAGTACAGATCCAGAATGAAACTGAGACCCTGATAAAAACAGCTAGACTGCTGGATCGACCAATTCTGATACCTTATCTAATTCTGGATTTTTTAGTTAAATGAGCCAATAAATTTCTTTACTGTTTGTCAGTTTGTATTGAAATTTCCTTTACAGATCACTGAAAGCATCCTAAGTAAAGCATTCTTTATTGGTAAACTAACTGTTGATAGGGGGAAAAAGTCTTGGAATAGACTTTATCTTTACACTTCCGTACTCAGTTTTTCTTTCTTGACTAAACTACTCATTGCAATTGCACAAGGATTATTTATCCATCACTTACATATAGGGAATGTGTCTGTTATCATTCTCACAGACTTACTTACAAATGAGCTCATTTTCTCAAGGGTGTTATGATCTTGAAACGTCTCCTGGGATTTCCAAACCTTGGTGTTGTTTCTCAAAGGAAAATGATGTTGAATCTGCCAGTATCTCCTCACCTTCCAAATGGTTTTCAAAAGTTCCCATTTCTTAATTCATTGGCTGTTGCATTTTAAAAAAATATTAAAATATCTTCCAAGAAGAACAGGATACATTTTAAAAGAAACACACAGATAAAGACAATGGGAAATTTTTCATAATGTTTGTTCCTTGGAATATAGATGCCTAAATGGTCCTCTATCAGTGCCGTCTAGTAGAAATTTCTTCTAAGATGGAAATGTTCTATATTGGTGCTATACAAAACTGTAGCCACTAGCCACATAGAGCTGTTGAAAATTTGAAATGTGACTAGTGTTAAGTGATAAACTAAAATTTTAATGTTATTTAATATAATAATAGATTAATATAACTTTAAAATTAAATGGCTACATGTGGCTAGTATGGCTATGGCTAGTGGCTACCATATTGGACAACACAGCTCTAGATCAACCTCAGACTGTTACAGAGTTATATAGAACAATTGCCAAAGATTGCTGTATTCAAAAAAGTATATTTTTAATCTTATATTTGGAATGCAGTTCAAGGTTGATTTAATAAAATTTTATTCATTTTAATAAAATTAAGATTACTGGATTCTTCTGTGGACTCCTTTCCCTCACATGTCACAACTGATTAGTCACTAAGTCCTATTCATCCTACATCTTAAAACTGTCTTTAAAATATCATCTCCTTTCTATTTCCACTATCACATCTGACCCTTATTATTTTAATAGCTTCCCAATTTTCCTCTTTATGACCACTCTTGCTTCTCTCCATTAACTTCCTACCTGTTCATTGTACTCTTTCCTAAAAACAATCTCACCATTTCACTTCCCAGCTTTAGAATACACTTCACGCTCAAAATGTGGTCCATAGTTCAGCAGAATAAGAGGCATCACTTGGACTTCATTAGACATGCAGAATTTCAGGCTCCACCCTAAACTAACTGAATCAGAATCTGCATTATAATGAAATCTACAAAAGTGATTTTCATGGACATTCAAGTTTGAGAAGCATTGCTGCAGGATGAATTCCAAACTCCTTAGCATATCTTTGAGTTTCTGGTCCAACTGTTTCCAGTTTCATCTCCAGTAACTACTTCCCAATCTCTTAAAACCCACACTTCAAGTCATACAAAATAATTTGCAATTCCATGTATTCATCTTTCTTCCTTGGCCTAAATAACTTTTTACTCCAAAACCCATTCAAAAATTTTTACTATGGTTTCTCGTAAGAGTTGGCTATATCTTTTTTGCACTCCCACATAATTTTATAGATACCTCTCTTATAGCATATACCACAATGGATTGTAAGTATTTGTATGTCTCTCATACTAGACTGAACTTTTTGAGGTAGATATTATTTCTTATACATTTATGTTATTCTCCATAGTTCTCAATACATGCTTGCTGTTTGAATGATACATTTCAAAGTAAGTATTAGATAATGGTAGTATTTCACAGAATCATTACATTTGAAAAGTAGAGAGAATCTTACTGATCATTGTATAGAAGATTTTTATTTTACAAGAAATCTAAAGCTCCCAAAGTTGAATTATTTTTTTCAGAATCATTGCCATGGTGATTTTTCTGGGGGGGCGGGGGGACAGACACATGTTTGTTTGCATACTTGCTCTGTTCCAGACATTGTGCTAAATATTATACATAGGACATCTCATTTAATTGCATGGTGACATTTTATCTGTATAAACTAGGCACCCCACAAAATTTCCAGGCCATAAATATATTATTTTTCTCTCTCTGGTATTTGGATAAACTAAATTTCCTTTGACTAAGTAAGGTAAAGACTCAAATAAACTTGTATTATTCTTGATGTCTTTTGCTAATCTTTTCTTCACCTTTCCCTTGAAGGCAATGACAGGGCTCTTTTCTATCTCCCTGAAAGGTTTAGTCTTATATGACACTAATCAGAAAGATAGTGAAGTAATTAGTGATGAGTGCCATCACTACACAGCTGATAGTAAGCTTTGCATCTTCTTTCATCAGATCTAGGATGTAGTTTCTTGAATTTCACTGTCTGACAGAATAAAGAACATGGGAGAAAGCAATTGGATCAGGCACCATATCTAGATAAGATGAAAGTGACTCTTGTAGGCAGAGGGAGACGTGTATGGCATCCAGTTCATGTTGCAGAAGATAAACCCACCCTTTGAAAGCCACAATTTTGTAGGAAATCTTGTACTGCAGGCTATTTCTAAGTGATTAGATTTTGGCTGAGACTTCTACACTCATTTCTTACATGCTTTCAAATAAATAACTATTATCTTTTGTTTCAGTTGAGAAGCTTGCTAAGACTATATTCTTGCACTGTATTTCAGGCTCTGTACATGACTTCTATATATCAATTATTATGCATGTCTTACAAATCCTGGGCAGTTTAATCCATTTTTGCTATAAATCTTCATTAGAAGATGGGCTTGATATTCCTGGTATTATTATTAGTTATTTCTGGATTCCAGCTGGGGCCAAAATCTGGTCTGGGGAGAGAATATAAGGAAATTAATTTATTCTTCTCTAATGTAGAATTCATTAACTCTATTTCAACCAAATTTATTAAATGTCTAGCATGTAGCATGGTAATTAAAAGATGGTTATAACATGGACCTTTACTCTATGAACATATTGTTTAAGTTTTATATATTGTCTATACCCATTACATATTGTGCATCTGAGCCTAATTTATATTACTTAAATATAACATGACCATAACATTTGAGGTGCAAAGTGGGATACTTATGAGAATGAAAATAGTTGCAATTAATAATTATACCTGGTCAACAGATTAAATGACTGTCCTGGGCAATCTGGGATAGTGCCAGGCAAACTGGAACATAACTAAACATTAGTTTCTGTTATAATTTCTTTTACGTTTTAAGTATGATAATTATTAGGGAGCAAGTTAGGTTAAATATATCTATTTTATGATGGCTATTACATGCCAGATACTATGGTAGAGGTGTACACAGATTTAATCAGGGAAACAGAATATAGAGAATCATTTTTAGTAATTGTGTATAGCAGAGTGAATACTGGACAAGGAGCCAGGAGACTTACACTGAAAATTTGCCTTGAAATTAGATCTCTTATTTTGGTCAAAATACCTCTTGGATATTCTTCATAGGATGGTGTGAGGTGGTTAAAAATGTGAAAGCAGCTAGCTAACATAGTTATCTATCAAATAAAGAATGTTTGATAAAGGGTTATCTGAGCTTGTTGATTTCCTAGTTTAGTGAAAGGCAGCCATAGTAGAAGTTAAAAGCTTATTCTCTTTCTAAAAACTTTTATTATGAAGAGTTTTTTTCACTATCTTCCATAGCCAATTTTGCCCCATTCACACTCCCATCTATATTATTTTGAAGCAAATCTCAGATATCATATAATTTCATTCATAGGCATTTCTGCATGTATTATTAAGGATTCTTTAACATCATTAAAATATCATTAACCTAAGAAAACAATAATTTCCTATTATCATCAAGTACCTACTGTTTATATTTCCAGTTCTTGTAAAAATGTTTTCCCCTATCTTTTTTCTTTAAAAATTCAGGTCCAAGTGAGGTCCATAAATCCTGTATTTCAAGGTTGATGTTATTTAAGTTTCATTTAAAATATAGATTCCCCCTTCCATCTCTTTATTTTTTCCTTGCAATCCCAGTTGGAAAAACTTGGATTTGTCCCATAGAATCTTCTATACAGTGTTCTATAGATTCCATGGTACAGTTCAATATGTTCCTCTGTCCCCAGTGTTTCCTGTAAACTGGTAGGTGGATCTAGATGTTCAAATCAGTTTTTATTTATTTATGTATTTTTAGTAAGACAGCTTCACAGGTTGTGTTCTTCCATCAGGAAGCACATATGCCGGGCTGATTGCCTTTTATGATATTAGCAGGAGTTGCTATTTAAAGCCTAGATCCATTTGTTCATTAGAAGTTTTTAATTTATTTTTGATCGCATAAAATTCTCTTGATTTTTTTTCACTTCCATAGTGGTCAGAGTTGTAATTAAGATGAAGATGTAATGAAGAAAATAGTAACATCAGTTATGCCTATTTGTCCCAGTCTCTACTATTGTCCTATTTCACTTTAAAGATGTGCTCATTAATTGGTAGGAATAAAAATAGAAATAACTTTATAATGCTATAAATGAAAGATGAGTAGAATATGATTTTCTCAGATCCTTTTAATATAAATAAATGACTATGGGTTTTATAACATGATAATTAAGAAATAGCTTTGTGTATTTCTAAATACACAAAAAGTAATTAATAAAGTTTATCTACACTAGCATCCACTAAATTTTTCATTACTTCTTGGCTTCAAATCCCAATAATTCAACCATATTAATCTCTAGCTTCTTTTCTAGGAACAAACAATGCATTCTTTCCGTGATGCTGTACTCTTTTGTTATTTTAATTTAAAATGACGGTATGATCCTATAACCATGGCAAAGCACTTTGAGTTGCTTTTCCAATAACACTGATTAACTTTTGATAAACTCGTCATATTCTTCCACCCAGTTCCTGGTCAAGAAATAACATGTTGTTATTTGACAACTGGAACAGATTAATAGTCAGCTGTGGCCACTGCACTGGCTGAGTCACCCAAGGATTTAAACCATGACCTTGGCCTCATTATCATGTGGTCATAATTTACTGAAAAAAAAAAATCTAGAAAAATAAGTTCTGAAGATAGGAAGTAAAAAATTCTGCTATTTGTGTCTCCAAGCCTAAATCATGCACATCTGTGTCCTTTCAGTAATTCTATTAGCAGGTGTTTGGCTATGAATGAGGAACTGAAGGCAGGATATTCTCCTGAAAATCAAAGCTGATCATGTCAGTTCTCTGGTTAAAGAAACCCCTTCCACTCCTATAGTCTAGTGACTCTAGGATAAGTTCAATTTCTTTAGTATAGCATATTAGGTTTATCTTTTGCTACAACTCTCTGCCTCTCTCTTTTCACACTCTAACAAGAGTGATTTTTCTCATTATTTATGACTGCTCATGTAACTGTGCAGCACACATTTATTGAGTCCCTATAATATATGAGACAGTATGATAGGCCCTGGGGAAACTGCCCTTTAAGAATTCATGGTCTAGTTGAGGAGACAGACAAGGAAATAAATGACTACAACACTGTGTGACAAGTGCTATTCGTGAGCAAGTTCTGTGTAGTGCTAATAGAGCTTAGCACAAATACATAGGAGGAGAAAGGAAGGGATGAGCATTAGTGGAGAAGACAAAGGAGGTAACTGTTAGGAAGGTTATAGGACTGGGAGTAGAAAAGGTGATCCAAGCCGATGGAACAGAAAGTCACAGAGATGAGATATTACACAATCAGTAAAGTGTAAGTAGGTTATCCTGGCTGAAGAAGGGGATGTGTTGGTAGGCTAGGTTAGAGATAAGGCTAGAGGCAGGCAGGAGTTGAATACTAAATGAAACTATGCACCTTGACAAAGGATTTAGATCATAGTTCTCTGTACCTGACTCTCTCTTTAGAGAATTTCTCCCTTTCTCTCACCCAACTGAAACCAATAATGATGACAAATCCTCTCTCCAGAAATTTATTCAACAGTATTTGTTAGAATACCTATTATGTGCCATGTAGTTTTAGATTCTTGAGATACATTAGTAAAAATCCTTCTCTGTCCATCTGCTTATATTCTGGTAGGGGGGAAGATGATTAATGATAAATATAATAAGTGGCAAGTGCTATGGAAAAAGTAAAGGTTGGGCAAGGTAAAAAAGATTGGAGTGACCAGGCAGTGGGGCAGGCTGGAGTATTAAATAGGATGGATAATTGACTGAAATTTGAAGAGGGAATGAGACAAGTAAATATCTTAGGAAAGAGTGTTCTAGGCAGGGGGAACAGCTAAAGGAAAACCTAAAAGAAATCAGTAGATGAGGTCGGAAAGATCATGAGCGACTTGTAGGCTATTTAAGGAGTTTAGCTCTGAGTAAAATAGAGAGCCATCACAAGATTTTGACCATGGAAGTGATATGGTTTGATTTGGAAGGGGAGGCTTGCTCTTTATGCTGTTTTGAGAAAAGACCGTAGAGCTGCAGAGAGATCTGTTAGGAGAAACTGTAGAAATGCCAGCCATCTATGTACATTTGTGTGCAGAAGAGCTGTAATGATTCCAAGCATTGTGAAGCTGCCAGGTATGTTAGCAGAGTACTGAGTCCTCAGTAAATTCTACTGATGTGACTATTTTAGTTTATGATTTTAGTTTAGATATGCCCCCTATAACTTACTTAGCAGGTTATAAGTAAGTGGCCCTTACTCACATGTAAGAAATGAAAGTCCTCAGGCTCCCAGGCTTCACAAGCTGGTGTTCCTATAGGAACTGAAAGACTTGCATTTGAAATTAGTCTGGGCCTATCAAGGAGACCTTGAGAATTCAATGATGAAGATGTAAAGTTATTTAAAAAGTTAAATAAGAACAATGCAGTTTTAACTCAACTTCGAATGTGTTCATATACTTGAGGGACATCTTAAGTAAAACATAATGCAATATAGGATACAGTGAGACATGATAAACATTTTAGGTAAAATAGTTAACTAGAACAAACAAAACACCTTTACGATCTGTAACGTAGTAAGATAAGAAAATAGATATTTTGAAGATATTTTACTTTCTTTAGTTCTGAGTATAGCAATCTTATATTAAATTGGGCATACTACTTTAAAAAGCAACCCATTTAAAATTCTATATGACATATATTCTATCTATACAATATGTAAACTTTTATTTTGAAAAGGTGTGGAAGATGATTTTAAGATATTTTCCCCCCTAAGGATTCCTTTTAATAGAAAAAACATGTGTAGTTTTAGTAAAGAAATGTACAAAGGAAATGCAGTAACAGCGAGCTCACTCACTTCTGCTTTAATCCCAGGTCAGATGTCCCAGTGATACTGGCTCGTGTACACTGTATTTCACATGCTGGCACTGTTTCTAGGCAGGTGAAAGGCAGTGGGGGTGCCGGGAGACGGCTGCAGGCATCCAGCATGCTCTGCGACTGGTAGAAAACTGCCGGGCCCATGATATGATTCTCTACTGTAAAGGAAGCGAAAATTGTCCAAACTAGACAACTACTTTTAAGTTCACATTTTACGTACTCAAAATAACTATACTATTTTAACCTCAGGGTTTCAGCTTCAGGATAGTGTGTGTATTCTGGCTTGTTTTTGCTTGGGTTGATAGTTGGCTGAGGGGTGGAAGTGGTATTACTTCTTTAAATCTGTAATGGTTGAATAAGGTAGAATGTTCCACCCATCCTTTTTATTTTTAGTTCTGCTCTCCTCTCTTTTAAAGTTCTTAGTATATTTTAGTGGCACTCAGGGTTTCCTAGGCTAAAGTGATAGGTATATGTATTTACTGGTACTAGTCATTGCATATGAGTGGAAAGGGAAGTGCGAATATTAGAAAACTCAACTTTCAAGTTTAGCCTAAAAAAAATTCAGTCTCCCTAGAAATGCTCTTTTTGCTTGTTTATCACTTCCCAGTTTCTTCTCCATTATCTATTTTGCAATGCACATGGTATAGTTCTCAACCCTCAGTATACATTAGTCATTTGAAAAATTAAAAAAATATACCCATGACAAGAGTCTTAATCCCAGAGATCTATTTTGGGTTGGATACAGGTAGTAAAATTGACCCAGGTAATTTAATGTGCAGCTAGATTTGAAAACCACCATGGTTTCAAACTGGAGTAAAATTAGGTTCTAGATGCAGTGTTGCCATTTACTACTCAGCTGATCTTAGTCCCCAATTTTCCACAGGCTGAGACTGGATTAGAGGTTTATAAAAATTCTCTATCTCTAAAACAAAATTAAATAAATTGGGATTTGTATGCTCTCCTTGAGTTTACTTAGTTTTCAGATGAAAACTGAATTATCTGGAGTATGAGAGTTTGGTTTGAAGCAGTTGAGTAATAATAAAATATAAAATAAAAAAAATAAAATAAAAAACACTTAAACACATTTCCTCTTCCCCAATGACAAGGAATGGGAGAGAAGAAACAAGTTTAAGCTTAAAAATCATGAGACTTCTAGGGTTGTTTTGTCTGTCCCTAGTTCTCTTAATGTCAGATGGACCTTGGGGAACAGAGGGAGGGGGGAGAGAGCTACTACTCACCAAGAAGGTAAATAGAATGCAAATCGCAAAGGCATTACACTACTCATCACACCATAATCTGGCCTGGCACTAAACAGTGTGGAAGGCGAGGTAGCGGTGTATACACATACACATGCACACATGCCATTCACTGCACTTGCGAGAGTGCTCAGAAGGGGTCATCCCTGGTGACCTACTCCCTGCCATGTCCACCTGGGACCCATCTCTACCCCTTCCAGGCCGCTGCTTGCCCCGCCTCCAGCCGGAGGATTGTCTGGGCGGTGCTCAGCCCCACTAAGAACAGAAGGCGGCACGAGCCTTTCTCCTGGAGCTGGTTTCCCAGCCACCCTCGACCTTTTTCACTGAACCCATCTCTGTTTGCCTCTTCTCTCTCTAGACTTGGTCTACCAAAAAAGTCTAAATAGGCCGAGGCCCTTGGCCCAAGCACGAGCTGATCCTCACCCTCCGGATGTTCCTTAGTGCTGTACCCTCACAGCCTCCCGTCTGCTCCTCATCCTCACACCTCTCCCTGACAAACCCTAACTCCTCAATCTTACCTGCCCCACTCCCCCTCCTCGATTTTTTTTTTTTTTTTTTGCCACCAGCTTTCTTTTCCAGAACTTCCTCATCCCCCCTCCTGGCGCTCCAGGTCCTAGACATCACCTGAGCTGCCCACTCGCTCATATCTTCCTCTTCCTCTCCTCAAGTAATCCTTTGCGCCCCCCAACGCTGACATCCCAAGGGACACTCCACACCTTCGCTCTCCTTCCTTCTGGGGCCCCGCCCACGACGCCTTGAAAGCCTCTCCACGCGATCACTTTTACCCCCCAGCCTGACACCCGGGCGCACACCTCCCCCACTGTTCCCTCACTCCACCCACTCCCCAGGCACAACGCATCATCTCTTCTGCGCCCGCCCCCCCCAACCTGGTCCCCACTCCTTAACCTCCAGACCTGACCCATAGGGTGCCCGCGTCCACCCGGCTCATACTCTTCCCCCCCAACTCCGACTCCTACGGCGCCCCAGTCTCCATTCTGTTCTCCGCACCCCCGCCCACACCTTCCTTGCCGGGCCACAACCTACAGATCGCCCTCGGGAGGGGTGGCCACCACCCGCGGGGCGCCCGCCTTGCCTGGGCCTGGGCAGCGGGGAGGTGACGCGGCCCCCGCGGGAGGAGCCCGGGAGGCGGGAGGGCGGGGGAGGCGCGGGCAGCGACATCGAGCGGCGGCGGCGTAGGGAGAGAGCGGGCCCTCGGCGCTGACTCCACGGACCTAAGGGGCGGCGGCGGCTGAGGGACCCCTGGCGGGCGCGTGATGAGGAAAGATCAGCGCCCGGTCCTGCGACGCGTAGGAGCTCGCTGGGATCCAGGGGTTGGCAGCCGAGGGGCCCTGGCCTCAGGACTCTCCGCTGCTAGCCCTAGTCATCCCTTCTTCGCTTTCGCTTCTCCGCTCTAGCCTGGAGGGGTCTCCGGCGGCCGTCCCCGGTTCCGTGTCCCTCTCCTCGTCGTTTCTGGAGGGGTCCTCCCTCCGCGGCGCCTGGGAGCCCTGTGACGCGTTGGTCGGCGGGACGGCTGAGCTGCTTCTCTAGAAATTATCCCCTGCTTTCTTACTACCCTCTCTGCTCCCGCCTCGGCGCCCCTCCGGCTCGCGGGACGCTGCCTCCGGGCGTGGGGGCCGGTCGTCCCGACTCCCCCGGGGGCTGGTTCGCAGCTACCCCTTTCCCTCCGAGGCGGCGCGCGCGCCCCTGCCCCCGCCGGACACACTCGCGCCCGCTCCCTCCAGTCACCCCACCCTTAGCCGTCCCCGCCACCTTACTCCACCACCCTCCCCCGCCGCTCCGCGCACACGGCGCCCCGGCCCGGCCTCCCGCTCTCCTCTCACCCAAACCGCTCACTTGCCAGCCCTTCGCCCCTGGAGGCTGAAGAAACATTTCCCGGAGCGCACTCCTCAGCCCTCCCTCCCTCTGCGCTCGCTCCCCGCCCCCCGCTCTTTTTTTTTTCTTGGGGGAGGGGGGCTGTCGCCTCGGATTGAAGGCCATTGATTTGTATGTATTGGTCCCAGCGCCGGAGGCTGCCCCAGCCGCCCGCGCGGGTGCCGCCGCCGCCGCCGCCAGTGGAGTTGCCTCCCTGCTTCCCTAGGGTGGTTAGGCTCCCCCAAACATGTCGGCTCCTGTCGGGCCGCGGGGCCGCCCGGCTCCCACTCCGGCAGCCTCTCAGCCGCCTCTGCAGCCCGAGATGCCCGACCTCAGCCACCTCACGGAGGAGGAAAGGAAAATCATTCTGGCCGTCATGGATCGGCAGAAGAAAGAAGAGGAGAAGGAGCAGTCGGTGCTCAAGTAAGGACCCAGCTCCATCTTCCCGCCTCCCTCCTTGCCCTCCGCCCCCTCGGCGGCTTCCCTGCGGCCGCCTGCGCGCCCGGATCGGTGCCCTCCCTCCCGCCGGCGGCGCCTGGGCCACGAGGGCTGTGGCCAGCGCGGGCCGCCGGGGCTGCTTTCTGGGCGTCAGAGCGCGGGGGTGTGTGTCGGGGAGGGAGGGCGCCGGGGCCGGTTGAGGTGAGGGTGGCGAGCCTTTGGGCGTCGTAATTTTCCCGGGTGTCCTTCCGGAGTTCCCCGCGGGCAAGTTCGGCTCCCGGACCCCGGCGGAGCTGGGGCTGAACCCTGGCTCCGCGCGTGCCTTCTCCTTTACCGCCGCCCCCGCGCGGAGGCAGTGACTGGGGCAATGAATCCAATATGGCCGTGCACAGGTGCTCCCTGGCTGGGACCCGGGCGAAGGCGCGCGGACCGGGGATGCGAGCGCCGCCGCCGGCCCCTTGTCCAGTGCCTCCGCAGGGCGGCTCTGCCCCCAACGCTGAGAAGAGCAGAGGTGCCCACAGTCGCCATGGGCAGGAGGGCGGCAGTGCGGGCGAGGGGCCTAAGCTCTGTCGTGTCTCTGGTGGGTGTGCGGCCGCCGCCATCTTCCAGCCCCTCCCCCTCGGCGGGTTCTAACACCCTGCACTCTGCCGCTCTTCCTGTTTGCAACTAGTAAATCTGTTTAATCCTGAAGAGACTCTGAAGACACTCCAGTTCCTTCCATGACTGCAGTTTGGGGTGCTTCCCTCCTTGTGAAGTTCTACTGTTCGTGTTTCTAGTGTAGGCAGCCGGGATTTGGCCGAGGGTGGGAGAGTGAAAGCAGCACCCAGGCATCGGTTTAGCGGCGCTGTAACTTCAGCACTAGGGAACTGTCCAGGCAGATAGTTTATAGCTTTGAAACTCCTCTTGTCTAGCAGTGATTTGTTTCTACAGGTTTGCTTTTTAAATGTTTTATGGTGATTGGGTTTCTAAGTTACTATGTGAAAGAGATTGTGCAGTAAACGTATAACCTTTTTATGTTCTTCCAACTAAACTTTTTTTCTTTTTACTTGGATTTTTCAGTAAGAAAATCACTTGTACAGTTTATATGTCAAAGTGGAATGGTCCTTTTGCTCGTTGTCAAGTATACTTTCCTCACATTCTCCACAGAAACACAATAGAAAGTGTAGAGATCCTCACTGAAGGAACTAACACACTGATCTCTAATTGTGTGCATTTTAAAAACGGGTTGCTAAATTCAGTATTCTTTAATGCACTTATAAACTATTCTCTGTCTATACATATATATCTCCATAATTTAACAAAAACTACTACTTCAAATTATTTATGATGACAAACGTATCAATTATTTGTACATGTTTAAGAAAAATACTGTTTATCAAAAACCATTGAAGGTCTAAGCAAATGTATTCCTGACATATTAACTGAAATAAAGAATTTCACTTGTTTGGGAATGTAATTGATTAGTAGGCTTGGAAAATGAAAAAAAGATTAAGAGATTTAAGTGGCTTACTTCAACTAATGGAAGAATAAAGCATTATTTTAAAAAGTTTTTTGAACATATTCGTAACTTTGCTTGATTTTATTATATATACTAACAATGCCAAGGTTTTGATGACTTAGAGTTTGATATTTGTATATACTATATTTTTTACTGTAATTGTTATAAAACTAGTGTTGCCAAAATCATGCTCAAATAAAATAGTTTTATTTCTTTGACCCACATATTTAAATGTAGAATGTGTTTTTTATTTCTTTGTGATATGCTAAATCATAGTATTTATTGGCACTGTAGTTCCAAAACTATTTATTGTTCTACTATACAGAAATTAAATGAACTTTTGAGTACTGAATTAAGAATTACTCAAAGCAAACAATATATTAGGAAAATATGAAAGAGTTATTCAGGTAGGTACATGTGAATATATAACAGTTATATCTAAATCTACATACCATACAAATACATATATTTGTGAATTCATATTTGCACAGTTTATGTAAAAACAGAATTCTCTAAACATTTAGTAGTATAGCCTATGAAGTTACATTGATGAAAAAATCTTCACATTTATTTTATTTGTATTTCTACCTAACTTAGTCTTGGAGGAGGTCATACTTCAAAGTGGCCTACATGGTTTTGAACTATTTTTGTATTCATTTTAACAAGAAGTTACTTGGCATAACATGTTTGAAAATTTAATTTTAAATGTTCTTCAAAAATATTTTTGGCTTTTGTAATAAAATAAGAGTCGGCAAGGGAAATGAAAAGAATAGTCTTTATAATAGAATTATAATAACAAGAGAAATCGTTTTCAAGAATTTGACGACTTATTAAGTAATATATTTTCAATATTGGGTATTAAGTGTCAAATGCTATATATAAGAAAAAATAATATTCTTCAGTGGTTACTATTTCTCAATAACTTTTAACAGGCAATTGCCTGGTAATGACTATTCCATCCTTTGCTTCTCTTTAGTGATGTCTATTTAATTGTATTGTTAACATCTTTTGAAAGAGGGTCATGGGCAGAGAGAAATAAACTGAAATTTGAATTCATGTCTGCTGCCTTTTAACAACTATGTTAACAAAAAGTTTGATGTGTGAAAAATTGGGACTCCTGGAGGAAAATATTTTTGCATGATCTGTGGGTTTCAATATTCATGCTAAGTATTCATACCAAGCGGGGCGTGCATACCTAAGAGCATCACAACATATTTGGAGTATAGGAAGAAAACATTAACACGTATTTACACTTCTATTTGTATTTGAAAAAGAAATTAAGTTTTACTGACACTTAATACATAGATTGACAACATTAAGATGCATATAATTTATAAACAGATATGCTTATGTTAAGAGGTTCATGCCTGAGAGATTTTTAATGAGAGAGGTGAGCAATAAAACAGATCGAGACTACTGCGGTAAGCTTTCTCCTTAGGAGCCTGAATAATTAAAAACTATATTTAATTGTTAGCAATTTCTGTAAAGCCTAACTGAACATCCACATACTCTGCTGTCACCATCAAATAATACCATTTTACATGTGAATGAGATACTAGAATTTTGGAAGCACTTTTATATCAGTAGATCCCTCAATAGGTCAATAATTACTTGTTTTTTCTTACATAAATTCCTTTAAAATTTTTAGTTGGGATAACTATCAGCAAATTCTATAATGTCCTTTTACTGATTAATGTTTTTAAGCCTTGTCTTTCAATAATGTAAACTTCTTGAGGGCAAGAATAAAAACGTACCCTTCTTTGGAGTTTGTGTTGTGCAGCATCTTTAATACCTACACATTGTAGGTACCTAATAAGTAAGGCTGATTAGACTTGTGGGAATGTTAATGAGGTAGTTTACCTATTTTGTTGTGAAAATGAATAATTTTTTGAAAGAGAAGCATAATTTAAAAGTTTCTGTTTTCCAGTGAGGTGCTTTAGTTTTTTGGTGTAGGCCTTTGAAAAAAATATGAGGAAAGCAAACCCACTGAATTAGTAGCAAAGTATTCATTCAGTAAATATTTATTAAATTTCTACTATGTACATATGTTACAGTCTTTCAGATATGATATTTTTGTAATACATTAGAAATTATATATTTCTTAACATGTAAATTATTTTTTCAATCTCAGTTTGGATTTTCTGTTAATGTCAATGGGATAATTTGCCTCCCAAATACAGGAAGATAATAAGTAAAAATTTCCCTGATAGATCAAGGTAATAATTTAACTTACCTTTTAAAAATAGGTGAGCAGTTCTAATTTTTTCCAAAGTCAATTTGTAAACTTTTTTACTTAATAGGTAATGTATACATATAGTACAAAATTTCTTAGCTAACTATTTCCTTAGCCAGAGGAAACTACTGTTGTCAGTTTATTGTATAGTCTTCCAGAAATATTCTATGCATAAGAGTAGATATGTGAATATATTAAATATTTTGTGTCTTTATGTGTGTATGTGTGTGCACACACATATATGATGTATGTGTGTAAACATTATAAAAACAAATGTGGCTTGAAGTTTACTTTTTAGGAGATAATTTCCACACCCATTAATATATACCTTCCTCATTCATTTTAATGGCTACATAATATCCCATTTTAAGAATGTTCTGTAATTTTTTTTAACTAGTACCGTATTTTAGGATAAATTGATTCTAATTATTTTGCCATTAGGAAAAATGCTATATTAAATATCTCTGTAAATATATCATTTCCCACATGTGTGAATATATTTCTGAGATAAATTTTTAGAAATGGAATGATTTGGTCAAAAGGTCAGTACATTTTAAATTTTAATAAATGTTGCCAAATTTTCTTTCACAGAGGAAGTGGGCATAAGTGACATATACTAGGGAGACTTTCCTACATCCTTGCCAACTCAGTGTGTGGTAATCTTTGTCAATATTTTGGCGAAAAATATGCCATTGTAGATTTGATTGCAGTTTTAATATCAGTAAGGTTGAGAGTCTTTTACATTTGTGTAGAACTTTTTGTATTTCATTTTCCGTTGGTCATTTTTAGTGATTTGTAGAAGCTCTTTAATATCTTTTGTTTTATAAACTTGTTTGTACCGTTTTTTACTGGTCGGGATTTAAAAAAATGTATTTAAATTTATTTTTGTTTTATGGCTTGGGGTTTGTGATAGAATGATCCTTCTCATTCTAATATTTAAAAAACTACTGTTTTTATTGTTATAGTTAAATGAAAATTTAAGAACATGGCATGTCAGATAAATGATGCAATTTAATCATGAAGACTTTTAAATGAAAATTATTATTGTACATGTAAATAACCAGGGCCATTGCCAAATATTGAAAACCTGATTTTAAGGATTCAAAATGCATTCTAAAATTTTGGTTGACATTTTATGAAAAAGTACCTAATAAGTTCTTTATATATATATATTCTGTATTTTAAAGTAACTAGGACAGTTAAATAATATCTTCTTGTTGACAATATATATTGATAAAGAATCAATTATACTGTGTGATGAAGAGGGAAGTAGTAGAGCCAAGTATGATGGACTAGATGGATTTTGACCTGAAACCTTATTTTACTAAGTAATAGCAGTAAGGTTTGGCTTATGTTATTAAACCCTCTGAGCCCATGTTTCCTCATCCATATTATCTGAGTGATAACGCCTACCTTGAAGAATTGTTGCAATCAGCATAGACTATTTAAGTGTCCTGGTGCAAATAGGTGTGCAATTAATAGTTGTTATTAATTGATTATAGGTAGCAGTCTCTTGACTTTAATATTTTCATAGCATTCCTGAGTGAAATCTTCCCCACCTCCTTTTTTATTTTTATTTTTTTAAATTGAGAGATTCTTTTCCTTGTTTACTAGGAAGTCAAAATATGCCTGGAGGACTTTTAAGTAACTGCATTATTTGTCTAGAAGGCCAGGGGTGAAGAGAGGGAAGGTGATAAATTGGAAGAAGTTTCCTCAGCAAAAACCATTGTTCGAGAATCTGATAACTAAGGTGTAGAAGTGAAAATAATACTGACACCAGGTTATTGGCAAGATATTGAGTGTTGTAGGTGAATGTGAGGGAACTAATTTGTTGAAATTACTCTGTGATTGACCTTATATTTGCCTGGGATAAATTTTTTGCTCTATTAATAAATCAAAATATGCATTTATTTATTTTTCTTATTCATATTATATCTGAGAACTCAGAGGATGTTACGAGGTTAATCTAATTCAGAAGCATGGTTTTAGAGCTTAGAATGATCATTTCCTTTCCATTGCCCCTCAAATACACAAAATCTTTGTATGACTGTTTCTTTTTCATCTTTCTGGCCTTAGATTCAAATTTACCTCTTTTGAGAGCTCTTTCCTAACCACGCTTTTTAAAGTAGGTTCTCTCCTTTATTCTTTATCACACTTTTAATATTTTCCTAGTTATGCTTATAAAATTTACAATGATTTCTTTATTAGTTTATGGTCTGTATATCCTGCTAGATTATAAACTACCAGAGAACAGGCACCATGACTTCTTGTTCACTATGTCAGCCTCAGTTTCTTTTCTAACATGTCTTACACATAGTAATACTCAAAAATATTCGGTGAATGAATGAAATACGGGGAATACTATGTTCATTTAGATAGTATTCACTTTCACAGTGAAATTCAGTAATCCAAAAGAAAAAGTAGTGCTCTTATTTTTTAAACATATGTCCAGTTTTGTTTTTTACTGGAAGCAGACTTAGAGTATTTGTGTAGGATTGAAACTCAACTTTCTTTTGTTTTGGACTAAGAGCATATTTTTTTTTGACTAGCAACCCGAAGAATATTGTGCTGTATCATTTTTTAACTTAAGAGCTATTACAAATTAAGGAATATTTTGCTTTTAAAAATATTACTTTATTTTCAAAACATTTTCAAATTTCCAGTCTGTTTAACAGAGCTGAATGGTAAAGAATGTACAGAATCTTTTGGATAGAAATAATTAATTTCCTCTAGGGGCAGACAATGTAAGGCCAACCATAATCATTTGAACACATAAAACTATAAAGTGTCATGAAAAAAAGACTGTAAAGATGTTTTTAGTATATGATAACCATAGTAAAACATATGTCATTAACCTAGTGAGTATTTTGTTGTCTCTTTGGTATTGTTTGAGGGTATCAGACAGTTTATCCTTTTAATATCTAGAGATTTTACTCCTAAATAATAAAGATACTAAAGACTAAATATTTTTGTATTCTCTTGTCATCCGTAGAATTACAGATGTCTCGGGGTCTTAAAACACTTTTAACCATTCTCAGCTAACCCTCAAGCAACTCACTAGAAGAAACATGATAAACCACAATTAATATATTGCATTGCAAGAGCTAGGATACCACTGTGTACAGTGTATCATGGATATATTCATACAAGAGGATTCGATCTTGGGGAAATGACATCTCGTCTGAGTTTCAAATAATGAGTTGCTGGGCAGTGGAAGATATTCTAAGCAAAAATACTAAAACTCCTGTTTCTCTCCCCTCAAAATTTACCTTTTATTTGTAAAAGAGTCAGTGCATGCTCAACAAACTCATTTGAAGTGGTTCAAAAGGTCTGGAGCATATGGTTAATTGGAGGTGAATCAGTGGAGGAAACTAGAGAGATGGCAAGGGTCAGAGCTTAAAAGACTTTATATGCTGTTCTTTTGATATAGATTTAATTCTGAAGGCAGTAGGAAGTCATAGAGGTATTTAAGCAGTGGTGCAATATAAGCAGACTTTTGTTGAAAAAAAGGAACTCTTACGGTATAAAGGACTGATGAGAATATGTAATGCCAGAGACAAGGGCAGTAGTTAGGAGACTCTTATAGTAATCCAGGTGATGAACGATGAAGATGTGAAATAAGGCAGTCACGTGGAAGTGGAGAGGCTGGACAGAATTTGTAAAATTTAGGAGCCAAATCGTAAGATTTTGTAACTGTGTAAAGGGCGAAGTAAGCTTTTATGATGCCCAACTTGCTCAACTGTCTTTGTCTGCTCATCTCACTGATGGTCAGCTCTCTGAACTCTAGTCTTAGGGCCAGTGTTCTCTTTGGACAGCAGTTGGGAAGCAGCTTTTTAAAAAAATTGTTTTAGTTATTTTTTATTATTTGGTTATTTAGTTATAAGCTCTTTAGCTTATAACATGAACATGAGTACTAGAGTGACTACAACTTGGAATATAGTGGGGGTAGCATGGGAAATAATAGAGCAGTAGAAAAAAGGGCAAATATTGGGGAGAAAGAAGAGAAGGCAAAGAAAAGGGGAGAATGACTTATACACAATGAAGCCATAAAAAAGATGAAATATTGGCACTTGCGACAACATGGATGGATCTTGAGAATATCATGCTAAGAGAAATAAGTCAGATGGAAAAGGATGAGAACCATATGATTTCACTAATGCGGGATATACAACAAAAAGCAGTAAGTGAACAAACAAATTCATAAATACAGACAGCAGAACGATGGTCACCAGAGGGGGAGGGGAGATGATGAGGATGAAGAGGATAAAAGGTGTCAAATATATGGTGATAGAAGGAGACTTTGGGTGATGAGCACACAATAGAGTATACAGATGTCGGATTATAAAGTTGTACACCTGAAATTTATGTACCCATATCACCCCAATAAATTTAATTAAAAAAAAGGAAAAAATGAAAAAGGGGAGAATGAGATCAGAATTATTTGAATCTATTCAAAATTTGAAGGAATTCTACTTAATAGCTTATAAAACTTTTTCATACTGGATATATTAATACCATATAATCTTTTCAAATCTCCAAGTCTCTCTTACTCTTATTGAATGTTTCTTCCTTCCATTGACAATTTAGCGTCAGTGAATTTCTCATTATCTGGTTTTGTTTCATTCTTTGGGTGTTTTCAACGATTACGCAGTCTTTGTTTTATATATTAAATTAGGGAAAATATATATTTTTTGTATACTTTCATCACCTATAAAGAAATTTTGGAAAAGTGAGTGTATTTTAGGAAAATGTAGAGAGGAAATTAGCCATGGAAATGACATGGTGCGGTTGAAGATTCTGTTCCTCTTTATATTACCTTACTGAGTTACTTCAGGATTTCAGAAAGTGTTTGTACTATGAAAGAGAGATAAATTTTGTTGTGATGAGAAGGTCTAGAAATAGAATTAGAGGTAGGGTTATAGAAAGGCAAAAGTTTAAGAATACGTTTAAACCCGAGTGATATAATATTGTTTTCTTTTTAGATTTCTTTTGAGAACTGTTATCAAAAATATGTAGGCAACTAGATAGTATAAATTAGGCTAAAAATGAACAACTTTTTATAGTTTATATATTATGAACATGTATTTATATTATGTACATGTCAAAAAGTTCTAATTTGTATTCTCTAAATAACACAATGCTAGCTAAATGCTTTTTAAAGGCTTTAGAATTAATGCCTTTTATACAGTTTATATATTAGAAAATTTAATATTTTTATGTAACATACACAAAATTTGGTAGGTTCTGCTAACCAGGGGCTGGGCAAATGCTCCTTTAAGCACAGAAGGAAGATGAAATTGTCTGTGTGCCGTTTAGCATTTCTTCCAACCAAGCTTATGTTCATCTGGAATGGGAAAAAAAACACCTAGCAGCTTCGTGCATCCTGCAACTAGCCTTCCTAGATGCTAAAACTGGGAGAAAAGGGATACACTAAACAATATAGCCATATGAGGTGTCTAATATAATTTTTGTCATGGTTTGCTTCTCAGGAACGTATATGAAATATTTGTTTCATTACATATCATATTACACGTAATACCTTTTGACCAAAAGCTTAAAGAATTAATTAATGCTTTTATTAGCACACTTTTTTTCTGTCAAAAATGAATTTTGTGTTCACCAAAGATTTATATACCCCCTTCATAAAGTTGTTGCTATTCAGCAGCTGCCTTTTCCAGGTTCCCTAATATCTATGTAGGTTTATGTGATTGAGTTCTGGTGGTAACTACTCTCTCCCCATTAGACTTCACATGAATAAAAGATGCACTTCTGTGTTAAGTCACAGTGATTTTGGGGGTGTATCTATTACTGTGGCTAACATTACCTTAACTAATAAAAATCCACTTATAATTATTTGATGTTATTTACTTAACTTTGGAAAGCTTTAAAGTTTACATCTGCACCGGGTGACTTTAGTACTGCTATGGCACTGAATTTTATTATCACAGTCTGATTGATCTCCCTTCAGTGATTATCTGGTCTGAGCTAACCTAATTCTTAACTGAGCCATAGGATTCTTGAATACAGAATTTATCAGGAATGGTGTTTCATCTGCTTGGTGGTAACTGGGCTGTGCTCCACCTGGGGATTTATTGTTGAACGTGCAAGGAGGTACATATACTGTATCTTAACAGAAATACTTGCTCTGGTATCAGAGAACAGTACACAGACAGAATTGACCATACTAAGAATTCACTTTAGAACATATTAAATCCTTGTCTTAAAAATTCTGCAGGTTGAAGGCTAATGGTTAAATTTCATCTCCAAACTAAAAGGAACGTTTACAGAAATTGGAGGTGAATTTTATAAGACCGGAGGGAGACATGGTTGAATGTTGTTGAACTTTATCACTGCATGTTACGTATTTTTTCAATCACCCCTCATCTGCTCTACTTCCCTCCCCCCCTCCTTTGCTATGTATTATGAGAGGCTGACCTTGGTGGATTGCATCAGTGGCCTCTTTTGTTCTCTGACTTCTGGCTGAGTTTTATTGGTGTGAGACAGTGGCAGATTGGAGAGAAGGTGGTGAATGAGATTAGATTTTTTCTTCCCAGGCTTCCTCTAGACTAGGCCTTTGTAGTTGGCTGTGTCTTTCTACCAAAGACAACAGTTCCAACTGGTGGCTCTCTTAGTATAGCCATTCTCTTCTGGTTCTGGAAATTGCTTTTCACTGTTGGTAGCTCTGGGTACTGCACCTTCCTTCATTGGTTTCTTTAAAGCTTGCCCACACTTTTGTAAAACAGCCACTTTATTAAACTCTCCTTGGTTACTTGGTTTGAATACGCCATCTGTTTCTTTCCAGGATCCAGACTTGATGTGGTTCAGTAAAAATTTTCTGGAATTATGAATGTGCATATACCATGACTTTAGGTATTCATGACTCACTTCAGTATTACACTAGTAGTCTTTTAATGAATCTCTATGTCATGTTCTTTAATTCTTTCATTATGCGCATGCCCTTACTCTTTACCTGATGAGCTGTTTTGTGCCTAGCTCCACTGCTCTTAAGAGATACATCTCTTTGGTACATTTCTGTTAGTCAGGTGTCTCTTCTCTTAATTTCCAGTGCATTTAATATATCACTATTTTATAAAGTTTCTGATATTCAACAGTAGTTACTAATCTCTATGTGCTCCTTACTACAACTGATTTCTTTGAAGTCATGGACCAAGTTTTAATCATCTTTTTATGTCCAGGGTAGTACCAGGCACATACTTGTCAGACAATAAACATTTGTTTAATAAAACCTGGTGGTGGGTGTCATTCTGATTTCTTTCCCTCAGCCCTCAAATATAATCAATTACCAGATCCTGTTATTATCTTCCCAATATCTTTGAAGTCTTTCTCCTTCTATCCATTTTCATTGTCACTACATTGTTTCATGCCTTTATTATATTTTTCTTGATTATTTCTAAATAGTATTTTCTTCACCTTCTGGCTCACCTAATCCAACCTTCATAATAGTATCACAATCTAATAACACACAATCTTATTTTAAAATCCTTAATATTCTTCCATGCTTTCCCATTGCATTTGCTGTACACTCCAAACTAGGTATGTTATAGAAGTCCCTTTGTAATGTTTTATCAATTTTTGTATCCTGATAATCTTTTCCAGGCACTGCATGTTTTGTTTATATCAAACTATTTGAAGATAATTCCATACTTTTAAAAAAACCTTCCATCTGTATTTTAGCATATACTGTTCTGTTTGCCTAGAAAGCCCTACCTACTTTTTTTTTTTTTTCAGGCTAAATCCCACTAGTTCTTAACTGAGGTTCATCTCAGGTTTCCAACCTATTGAAAACTGGGTCAGATGACTCTCCTTTGTGCTGTTATAACTCTTACTGCATACCTCTTTTATAACTCTTACTGCATTCATACTTAATAGCCAACATTTATCGAATGGTTACTGTGCTATTAGTATGCTACATTATAGATGTATTATCTGATTATATATATCTTATGAGATAGTTGTTACTAAGTTTTACAGGTGAAATAAGGAAGACTCAAGTTACATGCTGTTTTCAGTAGGGAGCCAGGATTTAAACCCAAGCAGTCATACTCTAGAATTTGCACTCTTAATAACTACATTTTATTACATTGTAGTTGTTGACTTACTTTTTTGTCTTTTCTAAGAGATTGTAGGGAAGGACTGTGTTCCCAGTGGGTGGTCCATTGTAAGTGGACATAAATGTTTTTCGAATGAATGATTAGTCTTTGAGATTGAGTGGTCACATTTGCAAAAAGTTTCATTGTTACTTCTTTTGGACATGAGAGCTCTTGGTTATGGTGTATGGTATTTTAAGCTAGCAAGCAGCGAGCAACAAATGAAATCAGTGAGAACAAAATATATTTAATAAATTTTTTTTTCATTTTAAAACTTCATTTAATAAACACTTGTTCAAGGATGTGAGAGATTAAGCCACCTTTTCTGGTGGTAGACAGATTTTTTTTTTCCCTATCGTGTAGAATACTTTTCTATTTGAAATAGTGGTGGTTAACATTTTAGAAACAACCACCAACAAAAAATTCCTTGGGCAATAATGATGGTAGTATTTCGGGATCAGAAGCTAAATTGATATTCAGAGAATGTGTGAAATTGGATCATCATGTAGGTATGCTTAAAAAAACCACAGTTTTAAAATAAAGGGAACTTGACAGATATTTAATGGTCAACTAATGCAGAAGGTACTCGCATTTGAGGGTAAAGCGTCTTTGTTAAGACTAGGTTCAGTGTCTAGAATATGAGGTTGATTTCTAGGTGATAAAAGAATATAAAGAATATTAGCATAAACATATAGGAAGTGATCACTCTTCAAGTATATTAGTAAGAACAAAGTAACATGGTTATAAAGTTGAGCCAAAGAAATGAACCAGAAGGTGTATGTAATAAACTGTTTCATCCGAGGTAATCTATGCCTATATCTCATGTTTAATTTCTTTAACATTTTTTCTCTTTACTTTCTAGTAATGTTTTTACAGTTAATTCCAGTCTATTTTTCTTGATATAATATTGAAAGCTTACAGTATCCTTAAAGACAGATGGTTGTCTTAGCTGAAATTTGAGAAGGAATATGTGAAACTGGAAAAAAGAGGTAGAAATTCAGACTTATGAGACTAGTATTCAGTTTTTATTTTGTTTATTCAACATAAGATTTTCTTTGTATTTGAATATAGCTCTAGACTTGTAGCAGGAATTGAAGGAAGGAATTAACATTTTTCAGTATCTACTATATGCTGCTGAGACGCACAGGTCACAAAGCTTCTAAGTACCAGACCACAGACCTGTACTTAGATCTTCCTAACTCCAAAATCCATTTTCTTTTCATTGTATTGCTGTTTAGTCTTATGGAAAACAGTTAGGAGCCTAGTGCTTTAAGTGCCTGGATGGATTCTGGAGTCAGACAAGCTTTGAATCCCAGCTCTGTTTTGGTAGCTGTTTTTGTGTACATCAGTTTGTTTATCTGTAAAATGGGGGTAATAGGACCTACTTTAGAAGCTGTTATGAGGATTAATTGAGTTTACGTTTGTAAAGAACTTAGAATTCCTAGCATATAATAAATACCATATAAATGTTAAATAAATTAGCTAGAAGAGGAAAGCATTACTGTTGAGAATATCAATCCAGTTTAATTGTCAATAAATACTTTTATGAGTCTCCTCCCCCCAATTTTTAAATACATTGTTACCTTCTTTATTAAAGACTTAGATCTTCTAGATTACAAATAGTATTTCTTCCATCAGTTTTCTACTACAAACTTAGTGGCTTAAAACAATACCAATTTATTATCTTACAGTTCTGTAGGTTAAAATTCCCGCATGAGTCTCAGAATAGGCTGGATTTCTTACAGGAAGCTAGAGGGAAGGATGTCTCCTTGATCTTTTGGGTTGATGAAAGAATTCAGTTCTTTGAGGTTACAGGACTGAGATCCCTATTTCTTTTTTGGCTATCAGCTGAATGCTGTTCTAAGCTCCTAGAGGCCTCTCTCTGAGGCTTGCACTTGGCCTCTTACATTTCAGAACCAGCAGTGGGGTCTTGAATCCTCATGATGTCATCTTTCTGACACTACTTCTGTCACTGATCTCTCTCTACTTACAGCTGGGGAGGATTTTTCTCTTTTAAGGACTCATATGATTAGATTGGGCTACCCAAACATGCCAGAATAATCTTTACACCTTAATCACATCTGTAAGATCCCTTTTGCCATGTAAGGATACATATTTACACATTATTGCATTAGAATGTGAACATCTTTGGTGGGGGGGCATTATTCTCCTTACATGTGAGTTGTGCTAAATGTAAGTTTGGATTTATGTCTTTTTAATGAAGTAGACATTGTGCTACTCTTATCTTTTTAAAATGCACTTAGTATTCAGAGACACAAATTCCAGAGTGCTATCTCTGAACTACATTTTACTTTGCACTTTTCCGTGGGTTTATAATACTTTATTGCCTTCAAATTACTGCCAGTTGGTTACTGCTACTTTTTATTTGTTTAACAGTTTACTCCTAAATTGAAATGTTGTTCTAACTGGGGGTTAGGTTGGGGGCTGTGGACGAGTCGTGTGAATTGTTCTGGGCTGTGTACGTAACGAACACAGACTTGTTCTTCCTAACTAGTCATTTTAGTTAATAATTGTATTTATTTTTATAGAGGGAGGAAAACATTTGCCATATGACTAACATAATGGAAAGTTATTGAAATCTTTCCAAATGCAGTATTTTCATGATCTAATGGTCATTTTTAAAGACCCAGCATAAACTTTATATTGCAGTATTAGTAACTGGAGATTTGGATTTAATCTTTTGACAAGAATATGGTTTCTCTTGATATATTTGGTCAAAGAGCAACTTCTTATTCTATTATAAGTGTGCCTTCATATACTGTTTTTCTTTCTTACTAATATTAGTCAAGAAGTATGACTTAACAAAAAGATAGTATGTTTTATGACTTACTATATAATGTCAGTATTATGTAAGTGTTTAAAATACATTTATTTAAACTTAGGTATATAAAACACTAAAAGTGGTGTGAAATAAAGTAGAAAAAGAAAATAATCTAAGGTTGTCGTTCAAAACTACTAATATAAATTCCTATTGCAGTATGTAGTTTTATGTGTTAGGATAGACTAGATGTATGAGTAAAGCCAGGAGACAGAAACTACAATAGTGTTTTGAACAAGGAGATTTTAATAAAGGATTATTAACCTATTGCAGGGGGCAGCCACCTCTTTTAGGGCTGAGGCGGAGTACACAAGAAAGGAACAAATTTGGAAGAGGCCCTACCCTCCATGGCTAGGGCTGAGATTCAGTCTTTGGAAGGTGTGACTATGGCTCATTGAGTTGTCACAGGGTAGAGCAAGCAAGCAAGAAGCCATCTGTGGGGGTGTCAATTGGGCTGGCTGAGAAGCTGGCTTGAGAGCTCAGTAAACTCACTGGGAAGCCATCTAATGGGGTGTCAGCGAGACTTGTGGGGATACTGCGTCCTGGAGTGCTGCTGAAACTGCCGAAACTGTTTTACCCGCTGCGGTGCTGGTAAAACGTGCTGGGGTGACGCAACTGGGTGTCCTGTAAGCTCCTGGCAGCCAAGCATCTCAGGAAAACAACAAAGCACCCAGAACCTGAAAGAGGAGCCCCTTCTTCCTTTAATGTCTCTCTGGCTCCCTCTACCGACAAAGCTTAACATTGTGCCAACTGGTAAATGAAAAATGGTTAGAATATCACAAAAAGCAGGACAAAGAAGGGTGGATTTGGAGCCGAGAGGCAATAAATTTATAATTTTACAATAGGCTGTGCTATTCCTAAATGTCAGTAGCATAAAACAACATAAGTTTATTACTTTTTCATGCTATGCTTTTTCTGGATTACTGGGATCTCTACTCCCTGTCATTCTCATTCTGGAACACCGGCTGATGGAGAAGCTATCTGTATCATTGAGAGCCGATGAAAAAGGAGACTGGTGAATCGCAAGCTGTCTCTTAAAGTTTCCTCTCAGAAACATGTATACAACTTCTGCTGACATTTCATTGCCCAAAGCAAGTTACATGATCATGCCTGACATAGGGATAAAGGGACACTATGTAAATCAAAGTGCCCGTGAGATAGAAATTGCTGTAAGATTTTAAGTTATCGTAATCACAACGGTCATTACATGTCTGTTATCACATATTATCACTAGCCATTAAAAATATTATTTAAAGGAAAGACTTGAAAATTAGATTCTGCTGCTGTAGGCTTACTTAAATAGATCAATATTGGGGTCTTTATTGATCTCTGATCATTTGAACTTTTATTTAAAATGATTTAAGTAGTACAGTTGCTAGAAAGAGCTTTACACATGAAAAATCTGATCGTGTAACTCTTTTGCTTAAAATATCAATGTCTTCCTGTTACTAGCTGCACACAGCCTTTAATTGGAGTCCCTCCTTGGCCCATGCAACACACAAAATTATGAGTAATTCTTTTCTCATTTTTCCCAGGGATGGGTACTCACTAGTACCATTCTAGATGTGTAAGAGATAATTTATTAAATGTAAAAGATAAATTAATTTATTATATACAATGGGTGCTATAGGGCTTTAGATCTTATTAATTCTCTTCCAGATCTTTGGTTGACAAAGGCTGGTAAAAGTACACGATTCTTAGCATAACAAACAAGACCTGTCATGATCTGTCTCCTATTCATTTACTATTTGCAGTCTTGTTTTGTCCTCTGCCACTATATATTTTAGCTAAATACTTACATTCTTTTACTTAGTGCTTCCTAACCCTTTTCATGTCATGCCACACATGGAAGTGGTAATAGACATGTATGTCATGTTGGGGTAAACCGGAAAAGATTTGGGGGCATCTATATGGGACTTTGTGAAAAAATAAATCACATTTTCTATTATAAGCAAAACAAATGCAAGATATTATGGAAGGTAGTTAATGTTGTATTGTAAAAACATTTAAATAATAAATATCTTTCCAACATTTAAAATGAGAAACTTACCTGGCTTCTATAAGCATACCTTTTTAATCAAGTTTATTTTTAAAACAAATGCTTCTTTTTAAAACATTTTAAAAGTAATATTTATGTTTGAAACACATATGCTCAATTTCTGATCAAGACTGTTTAGCAATGATCTCTTTAAATTCTCATCAGTCACTGCTGTTAAGAACTCTATACAAGCAGTTGGTAGCAAATTGAAGGAAAGAACTTCTTTTTTTTTTTTTTTTTTTAAAAAAGTAGATGGAAACTTTTACGCTATTGGCCAGAATTTTGAAAAATCATGCTCTTTAAATTTTACTTTAATGGCCGTAACATTTTTAAACTACTTTTATCTTTCTTTCATTGACAGATGTAATATTGAATTTTTTTCTAATAATATGAATGGATTTCAAATGCAATTGTACTTTTAAAAATATAAATTATTTAAAAATAATGTTGATATTCTTTTTAAAGCATAAGTAATATTCTACTAGCCTTAATTAGGTCTCAAATTATAACAGTGTCTATCATTGGCGAATCATTTTAACCTCATTTTAATGAAGTTTGTTGCTTTGAGTCTATAAACTTTATTATACTTATTAATATACTTTCATATGATTTGTGGAAATTTTTGATTAAGTTCATTCGAGTATTTGAAACTCAGGTTAATAAGCCATTTTTGAAGCCAATTACTAACCTTCAATAGATCTGTAAAGCAAGAATCACAACACATTGAGATATAGAACAGCAGAGAGTAGTATTCTGAACTTATTTCAAAAGTAATTGGTATTGCAGCAGCTTGGGATTGATTAGGTTCTTCATTTTGAAAGCATTATTTAATGTGAAATTTTATCTACAGGCAAGATTTTTACATCAAGAGCACCTTAGGGATGAAATAGTATTACTTAAATTTCAGGTTTTTCAGAATGAGCCTTTATACTTTATCATTAAAAATTTATTCAGTATTTCTATTTTGTTTCAAAACCTTAATTTATTGATTTAAATATTTTATTTTATTTTTTTTGTTACTTCTTTGCACAACCAATGGTTTTCTTAGTCATTTCTCTTCAGGGGCTGTAATGTCAGTTATTAACTAGATTACTAACTGTACATTCAATAATCTGCACTAAAAACTTTACTGAGTAATGTTCTTGATTAGAGTTGTCTCTATATACTCTCATATGCTGTTCATACATTTACTAATAATATTGTTCAAAGTGCCACTCATTATCTCTTTGTTTTCTTTTGGTTTATTGCTTTAAAATATAGTGTTGACAGTTTCCATGCAGACTGGTAGATAAGCAGTTCTGCAATTGTGCTTTGTTTATTGTTTTTCACTTGCAGACACTTTAAAAAGTAAAATCTTTTGCTTTGTGGTTAGGTGGTGGCATTGTTTATTCAGCTCCATTGCTTTGTGACAACTTTTTCATGCAAATAAAAAATTTAGTTTAAGGAAGAGAAGAATTATCAGGGTACAGGAGTCCAAATTTGAGATCCTTATTATATTGCTTGACTAGTGATATAAACTTTTACTTCAATAATTAAAGTCTTGAAACAATTGCATTCATACTTGATTAAAAATATTTTTTAAAAAAGTCTGCGGTTCTCTACTAAATTTACTTAATTATGATAAATTATATTTTTATTTTTTATATTCAAATAATTCATGAATGAGTCTCTTGCTAATTGTTAGCATCAAAAACTAATAAGAGAAAAAAATGAAAGAAAGGAAGAAGGACAAACAATAAAATTGGCAAAATAATTTATGTTCTAAGACATCTAATATGAGATAATGATACTGATGAGGATAGAGATAGCAATCACACTTAACTTTGTTAGAAAAATGTGAAAGTAAGTAATAGCAAATTAAATTAAAAATAAATATTTAACATATGTATAGAAAACAAAAAACTTCATTGATAATAAGTCCATTGTGGCAAAAGTAATAATTAGGCTACCTGAGATGATCCAGTGAGGTCAGGAGAGATGCTACATACATGGTGTTGCTCTTACAAAGGCAGGTATGCCGTGTACTCTCTAAAACAATTTAGAAAAAAATAGGTATCTTCTAAAATGTGTTTGAGTTTGCTTATAAAATTTTCCAGTATAGTGTACAGTATAGAAAATCAAACGTGATTGTTTTGGGTTTAAGTATTTCTTTATTCTTTTAAATGACTGTTTTGAGTGTCTGCTGTATACTAGCCACTGTACTCATTTAGGAAATGGAGAGGAATAAGGGCATAATCTCTACCCTTGAGGTGCTCACAATCTAGTGGGCAAGAGCTATGTAAAGAAATAATTAAAACATGATAAATGCTTTATAATAGTTACATACTAATTGTTGAGTTGAAAAAGAGAAAGGGGCACATATATGAACGCAGAGAGCTTAGAGAGAAAGCTTTCTAACCAAAGATAACATTCATATTGGTTTAGCAGGAAAAGTTATAATTCAGTATGTGGAGAAGGGCACTCTTGGGGAATGGCCAGTATTCCTATATTGCTAGATGCATGGAAGATGGGAGGAAGGGATGGAGTGGTGGAAGCTAATTTGTGGTGGTCAATTGTAAAGGGCATTGTATACGGGACTGGTATTTAACTGATTTGTACCAGTACAGAGATTCTAGTTATAAAAAAATTAAATCACTTTCATGCAGATGGGTAAATTATATTGAGCAAATAAGTTACCTAATGATGTCATCCATTGCAATCTGTATGGTGGATTATGGGTCCTAGTAAACTTGCTGGTGTGGATTAAGGTGGTCCTTGAGAGGCGCGTAGTAGCTGGAATGTCAGTGTTTGCCTACAGAGTGTGTCCTATTGGAGGCAGTGGAGCAGGCTGCAGTGCAGGTATTTTTGTGGCACCATTTTTTGGGAGGTGTCCTGAGGCACAGGGGTTTCATGCTCTGTGGGAAACACTGACATCCATGTATATGTTTATGTGACAGTGATAAGCAGTCAGTGTGTCCAGCTGCCTTATAGTTGCGACGAAGTACTGTTGGGTACCAGGGACTAATGACTGTCATTTTATGAGGAAGATGATGGGAAAAGCTTGGCATGGTTTTATATACTAAATCATGGTCCCTTTAAAGAGATTAAATCAACACTTGTCTAAATCTCAACAAGTGATCTAGAAATTATTAGAATGACTATATGAATAATTTATTCTACAACTCTCATTACACAATAAGCAGATATCTACATAGTTTCTTTGAAAAAAGATATTTATATTTAATGTAAATTAATATGTAATATGTTAATAAGTAAATAAATTCTATTGATTTAGTGTCAAAGTTTAACTAGTGTGAGAATTGTTACCAGAGTATTTCCACTGGTACTGCCACTGTCTCTTATTCTGGGATCTTGTCTCTCAATACTGGATTTGTCCTCTGTATTACCGCAGAAAACCTTCTTAAAAATAAAATTTAAATTATTTATTCCCTAGTTTAAAGACCTTGTTAGGCTTCCTGTTGTTTTGGATAAAATTCAACCTACTTACTTTTGCTTACAAGATTCTTCGCAGTCTCTCCCCAGCTTATCTTTCCAGCTTCATCTTCCTCATCCTTTCATAAATCTTTTCTTTTAGCTATAATAGGATTTTCACTGTTTCTGGAGCATTGAAATAGGGAAGGGGACCTTCTCATAAGGGGATATGTATGGAATAAATAATTCAGAAAATAATATTTCATAAAAACTATCCTGAAATATTTGAGATTGGACTATATCAGTATGCTTTCATTTAAAAGCTTACGCTAAAAATCACCTTTTCAAGAGACTCATGTGCAATTTAAGGACATAAAACTCTCATTACTCATTTTCTTCAACTTCAGTAGGAAATCTTATGGAATTGTTTCGGAACACATGCCTCCAATCTGCCACCAGATTTGCAGCAGGAATTTATATAACCATGCCGTAGCTCAGACTGTCTTACAATTTACCATATGTTTCAATATTTTCAGTGTTTTCAAACACTCTCCTCTTTCCCACCCTTTCCAGTTCACATTTCTCAGCTTTATCCTGGCCTTTTCCTCACAGTTCTCATTCATTTCTGTGATTCATGAATAATCTCTCGTAGAGCCTTCCAGTTTAGAGTCAGTTCTATTCTGGTTCTCTTTCTCGGACCCTTTTCTGGACTGTTATAAGCAATGCTTAATCCTCAGTTTTGAACTCTTGATTCTTGGCCTAGACTCAGCACTCAAATCTTAGTACTTGTTTTTATAGTTTTGGTACTTGCCTTTTACCTCTGTTTAAAGTTACTAGAGTCAAAAAATTTTGACTTATTAGAGTCAGGCTGGCTCCTGTAACAATATAAGATAGTAGTTCTAGTAAAAGTTTCCCTCTTCTGAATCCTGTTTTTGTCTTGTTAGAATTTAGGGGAATTTCTATAGTCTAATTAGTTAAGATAGCTTTATAAGTAGTTGGATCTTTACGACTGCAAATGTTGCTTTTTCTGATTGTTTTCCTCCTAATCTTGTGTTTCTGTAGGTGATTTTAAGGATGCAAGGCAGCGCAGTGTGTGTAAGCAGTATAAAGGAAAGGCTGTGGCAGCAGTCAACTAGTTTACCAGTTACTAGTGGTGTCACCTTGAACAAATCACTTAATCTCTTGGACTCTGTTGCTTTATCTATAAATTGAGGACAATAATGCTGTTTCATAGGGTTGTGGTGAGATGCAAATGTAGTGCATCTGGCACACAGAAAATATACAATAAATGTTACTAGGAGAAAATAAGCACCATGTATTTTAAGTTACTTTTTCTGCTACCAGTCTTGGGCTTGCCATCCATATCTGAAGTTAGATTCATGTGTTTATGTAAAGCTCAGTCTCGAGGTTAGATGATGAGACTAGGGTGAGAGGAAGTGAGAAGAACGCAGGTGAAATTCATCTGGGTATTTGTCCTTGAACATTTTCTTCACTATATAAGATTTTTTGAGATTGTCGATAATAACAAATTGTCCTCTTGAGGCAGGAAGGTGGGTTTTTTGTCTTCTTCTTCTTCTTTTTTTTTTTTTTTAAAACAGCATGCTGGAAATAGTTAATTATAATCTCAGTTTTTCTCTGCTCTTGCCCTTAGTAACCTGACAAATAATTATATTTTAAAAGTCTTCTCATAACTAAAAAGTAATAGTTTTTTGAAAATTGTTTTGTTTTTAAAGTTCCGCAAAATGCTTATCCAAATCTAAGCCCTGCCATGGACTTTGACAAGTGTATATTTCAAGTCTGTTCATAACTTTTCAAATTGATCCAAATAGTAATACTCCTAAATTTATGTTGTCTTTCTATCTTAGATACTGAAATCACCATCTTCCAGATACTTTCACCCAGAGCATTAATCCCATTATGTAGAAATAAAAAATTCAAAGACTATTCATTTACTCAATTTTTATTATGAAAAATAATAACAATAATATGGATTTTTAAAAAAAGACAAAATTCTGTAAACTGTCACCACCAACACAACTTTGTTTTTACATATTCCCTTGCAGTTTTTCTTTATATGCATCGTGTTTTACATACATGCAGTGATGCTATATGTACAATTTTATGTTCTGCTTAGTACTTTATTCTAAATGTTTTTTACTTAAAAGGATATTATAAATGCTTTTCTTGTGAATATATTTCTTAGTCATCTTACTTACCACCTGTCAAATGCTATAATATTCAATCAAATGGGTTCGCCTCAATTTTAGTTTCTAATACTTGGAGAACATTTCATTGTAATTACAGCACAAAAATATTAAACATTCCACTATTTATTTTTGCTGTATGTTTTGCCTTTATCTCTGTCCTGGTGTCAAATCAAATTTGGGACACAGCTTTATTTTCTAGATTCTAAAATCTTACTGATATTAGGCAGCAGTGTTCATAACATTTCTCTGGAGATTTAGGGATAATGATAATGAGGTTTCTATGCAGTAGATAATTGAAAATTGAATTAGACTTTTCCATTCTTAAAAAGTCTCTGAGCATTTCTTCCTAGATGGGCTCAAACTTATGGGCATATTATTAGTACCACCTTCTTTTTGCTTTCCCTTTCTTTTCTCCTTCGTTTTTTCTCCACTCTTCAATTTCTATTACTTTTTATACATATCAAATTAGCTGTGTTTTGTTTTTTTCTTTCAATCTACTCCCTTGGAGTTCCCCTTCCCCTCTCAAGTAGTTTGTTAAGGTATTTTCCTTAATGTACAATTTTTTTTCCTATGGAAAAAATCTCCAATATTATTTGGTAAAATATTTTTTTTCTTCATTCTGTTGCATAAGGCCACAGTAAAATAGTAAACTTGATGGAACTTATCTTGTGATTCTTCCTAGTTTTCCCATTTAATACATTTTCCCCATTTGCAAATGACTTCTTGGATATCTGCTGCTGTCCTATTCTTTAACATTCTCTCCTCAATCTCTAGCACATTAGAAAAAGAGTAATCAGTCACTTATGTTTTCCCAAATGGCAAATGATAATAAAATAGCTTTAAAATTTCAAATGGGTAATAATAAAGTTATAACCTTAAGCAGACATCTATTTACAAATTAAACCAGTTATTGATTAGTTATGTTTATATGGAGACTGAAGACAGGAATTGTGTGTGACTTTGTATCACTTTGTTCCTTTTTGAGGTTATTATAGTACTTGACACATAGAAGGTGCTTAGTAATGAATTAATGAAGGAATTAAAGACACCTTATTTAAAGAGTTTCCAGGTATTGATAGGAGATATGAAGTGGGTACAATGCCAGGGAATTTTTAAACAGTATTAGAAATAGTCTAAAAGCTGATCCTCAAGGTAAACATGAATTAATCATTTTGATGTAGCCAGAAATGAAGATGTGGTGTGTGTGTGTGTGTGTGTGTGTGCGTGCGTGCGTGTGTGTGTGTGTGTGTGTGTGTGTGTGTCTGTGAGAGAGAGAGAGAGAGAGAGAGAGAGAGAGAGAGAGAGAGAGAGAGAGAGAGACAGGAAACACATGAGAGATGGTTTACTCTTCACCAGAGGAGAAATAGTGGATGTCCGGAATCTTCAGTGTCAAGTCTATGTTACTGTATTTCTGCCAACTGTACAGGCTCCACCTTCAATTTTGGATTGAGCATCAACTCATTTGCTACGTATTATTTGCCTAGGAAAGATATTGTTGAATTTGATTCTGGAAGAAGAGGGAAGACAGGTGACAAGAAAGTATGTGGGGAAACTTGCATAGGAGGGTCTTGCCCAAAGACTGAAAGGGACTCGTGCATGTGTGTGTACATGTGTGTGCATATGTGTGCATATGTATATGATGAGTTAGGGTTGAGTCGTTTCTGTGACCATTGATTATTTTCCTTATCTCCGTGTTGAATAAAGAAAGTAGATAGATTGAGGCTGGATCAGTAGGCAGAAGCCAGATTAGGCAGGGACTTATATGACCTGGCAGAAAGTTTGCTTTCGTCTAAATATAATGGCAATTCAAGGGTACAGGACTAAGTAGTATAATGTGGGGGTGGGGAAGTGGTGATGGAGAGTGTTTTAGAGCAGGTCAAGAGGGACAGCAGGTTTCCAGGTCAAACTAGAGTTCAGTTTTGAACAAATGTGAAGTTTGATTTGTGATCCCAAGTAAAGAGCTGAAGTTGTGTCTTCCAGACACAACTTTTACATGTTTTTTTAAAAAAATTTTTACTCATCTAAAAAGTTAAAATATCTCCATGTTATCTTATTGTTGTCTTCTAAAACATGTACTAGGCTTTTCTTGTTTATTATGGAATAATGATGATACTTTTGAAATGATACTTAAAATATAACCTAAGGCTATGAATTATGATTTATATTTTAATTAAAATTGTTACTTGCCTTGAGACTTTTGGGCTAAGATGATGTTGCCACTGAAATAATGAATTCTGGTAGTGTTTGCAAAAATTATTTTCTAGGTATTCACAATTGTAATTATAATAAAAATTGGATTTTAATAAAGAGTTATAGTTTCTGAGGAAATTATTGTTTTTGTTCTTGAATTACTGATTAATTAAATTGAAAATATTCCAATTTTTTTTGCCCCGAGTGTCATTATAATAAAAAAATGTTACAGATACTCTTAGTATACTTAAGCACTAGGTCAAGAAGAAAGAAAAACAGAAATGAAGAGAAGATAGAGAAATGGAGGGTTGAATGAGGATAAGAAAGAAACACAAAAATGGAGAAATAGAAAAAGAAGAGGCCCCCACATGTCAATGAAAGTTGGGTAAATGGAAAAACAGAGAGCCACTCTAAATATTTCAAATAAAGAGAATTTAATATAGGGAGTTACCAAAGGTATTGGTATGGCTAGAGAAACAAAAAGCAGATGATGCATTTATCAAAAGATCAGCAACTGCAGGAAACCACTACCACTCCTAGGGCTAGGAGAGAAAAAATGAAAATGGTGTTAAACAGCGCCCATAAGTACTATGTTGCTAAGATTGTTGAAGTATCGCTGCTACCCTTGGAGCTGCTACTGCTATGCAGAAAGCCCAGGAGCCTGCACATAGAAAGCCTATAGTTTTGTTGATGGTACTGGACTCACTCCAGAGGATGCTGGAGCCTGCAGTCATCCACTGCTATTCCTACAAGAACTGCGCTGCTGTTGGAGTAGCCAGCATTTACATGGTAGTTATCTGGTGCTGCTGTTGTTGCTGGAGCCAGAACTCATGACCAAACTTCGGTCAAGGTTCCTAGAATATTGCTGCTGACTCTGCAGGAACTAGAAACGGAAAGAAGAAAATAAAATAGTTTATCTTCTCCTGCCATCTGAACTTTTTACCAGTGTTTTCCAGGGGCATAATGTAATTGGAAACCAGCTCTCAAGGGAGTGTGAGAAATGTAGTCTATAGGCTTCTAGCCCCTTAAGTGAGAGCATGGTAGGGCAGAAATGAAACTGAGAGCCAACAAACCACCAGCATAGAGAGGTTATAACATACTAATTCTTTAATCATAATAGAAGCATTTTTGCAACCTTCTGAGTAATGTTAAGACCCTTCATTTTTTTTTTTTTTTTTTTTGCTAGTTGACAGAAAGATTGAATTATAGGGACTGATAGAAAACCTTTGAAAATGAGATCTCTGTTGGGACTATCTATTAGGTATTTTAGTTTCAAGTAACAAAAAAAAAAAAAAAAAAAAAAAAGACCCTGATCCCTGATTAACTTAAGAAGAAAATAAAGTTTTATAAAGATATTTCATAGCTCTCAGAAAAGTAGAATGAATAGTCCCTGGAATAGATAGAAATTGGGATAGCTCTGGATAGTTAGTTTACCAAAACTGATGAATGGCCTGTTTATGGTTCTACTTGGCTGTTTATATGGATCAGCTTCACCATTTTCTTCTTAAGATTCACATTACCAATAGAGAGGCAGATCTAGCCTACCTTTGATTAGTTGCCAACTCTGTCAGAGGAGGACATGGCATCATGATTGACAGCCACATCAAGACTGGTTTGTCAAAGGAATTTTGAGATGTTGGAGAAGAATAGATGTTACGCAGGCAAAATCACACGATATCTATTAACTGAGCCTTGTTTTGAATTAGCAATAGGTAGCTCGAAATCATAGCCAAAAGTTCTTGCGCATTTAATATGTAATAGGCACTCTGATCTCTTTTAATAACATATTCGAGGAAGTTGTCATTATTATCCTCATTTTACAGATGAGAGGAATTGAGAGGTGCACTTCTGGTGATGGTGGATTAGGCAATTTGGACTAACTCTCCCACTGAGAACAACTAGAAAAGCTGGATCATATATAAAAATCATCTGTTTGAAGGTATCAAAGAGCTAACACATCAGTGAAGACTATGGGGACAAGATCCTGGAGAAGAATACCCAAAGAGGTGAGCTGGGTATGTGAGGCTGAGAAGCTGAAAAGAGCTCTTGGTACACTCATGGGGTGGAGGTAAGGGAACAGCAGTTTGAATTCAGGGTCCACTAAGAAGAGAGATTTCTTGCTAAATCCTCTGGCTTTGGGTTTGGACCTTAAAGGGCTATGCTTTAGAAATAAGGGTGAATCAAAAACAGAATGGTCTACTTATAAAATAAAACCCAGTCTAGAATCATCCTCATCATTGATTATTAGATTATGGATATCCAGGATTATTAATCATTCTACCCACCCGTTTTAAAAATAGTCAACTCCTTCTGGAGGAAGGTAACATCCTAGGCCTCAAATAATTTTTATGGTTTTTACATAATATATATTACATGCACACAAAAATAAACAGCCATACAGGAGACAGGATCATATGACTGAAACTAAGAGAAACAAAGACCATAGTAATAGACTCACAAGAGATCCATATAATGGAATTTTCAGATACTCCATAGAACAAGTAGACAAAAATTAGTAATAATATAGAATGTGAACAGATGGTTAATATGCTACACGTATGACCTATATAGAGCACTGCACAAAACAATGGGAGAATATATATTCTTTTCATGCACGTGGAACCCCCAAATTGACCATATCCTGAATAATTATTCAATTGTCAACAAAAATCAGACATTAGAAATATACATATGTTCTCTGAGCATAGTGCTGAAAATTGGTGACAAAAAGATAGAGAATTCCCATCTATTTAGCCACCAAGAAATCTGCTTCCAAATCATCCAAAGATTAAAGAATAAAGTAGAAGGAAAATTTAGAAATATTTTTACCTGAATGATAATGAAAACACACCTTGTCAAAATTTGTATGATGCAGCTAAGGTCCTTTGAAGGTAATTGATAGCTTTAAGGACATATATTATAAAAGAAGAATGGCTGAAAATTAATGATCTAAGCATTTATCTCAAGAAAGTAAAAATAAAATCCCAGCAAATTAAGCCCAAAGAAATTAGAAGGATGTTAATAATAAAGGCAAGGGAGAAATCAATGAAAAGAAAAGAAAACAAGAAAAGATTAATATAAAGTGGCAAACACCTGATATCACTGATGGAAAAAAAAAGGAAAAGCTCAACTAATCAATGTCAGGAATGAAAAAGAGGACATCGCTATAGAACCCATAGACATTAGAAGTGATTAAAGTATATTATGATCAATATTATGACTATACAGTTAAAAATTAATTGGTGTGGACAAATGCCTAGAAAAATATAACTTATTAAAATTGCTACAAGAAGAAATAGAAAGCTTGAACTATCTTGCAACTCTTAATGAAACTGAATCAGTAGTTTAAAAGCTTTCTCACAAAGAAAGCTTTAAGACCAGATGGCTTACTAGACACATAAAAAGAAAATAATTCTTACCTTAAACTTAGAGAATAGAAAAAAATGAGAAAAAATAAAAATTCGTTTTTTTGGGGGGTCAGCCAAACTTTGACTCCAAAGCCTGACCTTATTATAAAGGAAATTTACAGGCTAAATTTTGCCCAGGAATGTAGATACAAAAATTGTAAAGAATAAAAAATGAAATAAAAAGATAATAGAGCATGATTATATTGTGTATATTCCAGGACTATAGTGGTGGTTTAGCATTTGAAAATCCGTGTAATTCACAACATTAAGAGAATAAAGGAGAGAAAAACTGATAATGTCACTAGATGTAGAAAATATATTTGATAAAATTTATTATCCATTTTTGATAAAAAAAGTCATGGCAAATTAGGAATTCATAGGGACATCATTAATCTTATAAAAATATTACAAAGACTCTAAGTGGGTATCATACTTATGACAAAGAAAAGGATGCCCACTTCTATTGAGTCCTAGGCCAGTACAATAGAGTAAGGAAAAGAAACATTGTGTGGACATTGGGAAAGGAAAGATACAATTTTCATTCTTTGCAGATGTTGGTATGGAGAGAATTGAAAAAAAGAAAACGTACACACACTTTTAGAATTAATAAGGATTTTAGCAATGTTTCTGGACACAGTTAATATACAGGAATAAAGTATATTTCTATATAAACATAATGTTTATATAATGATTTACATCAAGTAAGTAGAAGTAAATCTAAGGAAAGATACATAAGACCTTCATACCGAAAACTATTGAAATGTTATTTAGACAAATTAAATAGAGTTCAATAATGTTGATAGATTGGAACGCTCAGTGTTATCAGATATTATCCCCAAATTGATCTATAGATTCAGTGCAATCCCAATGAAAATTCCAGCAGTTTATTTTAATTTTTAAGTAAACTGATAGGCTAATTTTAAAATTTATATGGAAATACAAAGACTAAGGAATAGTCAAAGGCACTCTTTTAGAAGAACAAAGTGAAAGCAATTGTTTTAGCAGATGTTAAGAATTATTATAATTCTATCATAATTAAGACTTTGAGTTAATGGTGCAAAGGTAGACAAACATCAGTAATAGAATAAAGAATCCAAAAACAAGCTCGTAAATATCTGGACACTTGGATTTATGACAGAAGAGTACGGCAGAGCAGTAGGGAGAGATTGTCTTTTCAATAAACGGTACAGGGCCAATTGTGATATTCTGGTGGAAAAATTATATTTTTCTCCTACCATATGCTATACCCATATGTCAATCCCACATCTAAATATAGAAGCAAAATAATAAAATCTTAGAAAATAATTCAGGAAAATATCTTCATGACTTTGGGATGGGGAAAGAATTCTTAAATAGAAAAAGAGCACTAATCATAGAGCAAATTATTGGTAAATTGAATTACATTGAAAAGAACTCCTGTTCATCAGAAAGTACCACTTAGAGTACAATGCAAGTCAGAGTTGAACATATTTGAAAATTTGGATGAAAATTATGACATGACTAGAAATAGACTCACAGTATCTTTTAAATGTTGATATAATAGGCATCGTATCATACTTTCTCTACTGTTATGTTTTTTGTACAGTTGCTCAAATGGGATCTTATAAAGTTTTTTTTTTTTTTTGCTGGTGAAGGATCTAATTTACTTAAATCTTATATAAATAATATAAATAATATATTTAGTCCAAAGTAACTTTGCATTTTTCTACATTCTACTAATGAGACTTTAATTAAATAATCTGTATGTGTCCATGTATTTGCTAGACTGAGCTATTTAAGATATTTGGTTTGTTTATTTATTACATAGTTTGAACTCATTATTTTGATGGATAAATGAATATTAGTGATTTAGGTTGGCAATGATACCACTAGTGGCAAGCTATTAACAAGATTATTATAATGTTACAAAGAGAAATTTAGGGCCATTTCTGGTTAGCCACCTTAATTTACTCACATACTGGACAGTTAGTTTTTATACTTTAATGTAGAAAATAGTGAAGTTCACAAAATCTCTCCTGAGAATTATTCGATGGTAAATGAATAGAAGTGAGCATTGTACTGGGAGTCAGGTCATCTGTACTGTCTTACAAGAATAAAGTAAAAATGAAGTAGCAATAGTCCTACCTCTTCCATCACTTAGTTCCATGGCTTTTAAGTTTTATATTGTCATTTGTAAAATTAAAGAGTCTGGACTAGGTTATCTCTATGTTGACTTTTCCCACTTTAAATGCCTATAATTCTATTATTAGAAAAATATTTAGATTTTACTCACTTGTTGAATTATAAAGCAAATGAATTTTACTTTAGATTTTTCGTGAGAATGAATATTGAAATATTAAGATTTTGAATAGTACATGTTCAAATTTCTGCTAATTATTGTAACATTCTGTGTTCTATGATTATGACTTTAACATTGTATCTGCTATATAAGATACATTTAAGGTCAGTACTTAATGTCATTTAAAATTATTTAGATACTCCAAGAAAAAAATTAATCACACTTTGAACAACAGAATATTTCCTATAATGTTGATTGGCTTTATTGGATTCGAGTAAACAGTTTAGGTTTTAGAAGCAGACAAAGTTGATTTACAGTATTTCTTCTTCCATCTATTAGTTTGTCCTTTAATAAGTTATTTACTCCGAGGAACTGTAATTTAAGGTAATTAACCTTATAGGGCATTGAGAATTGAGTAAGAAGACATATAAAGTGCCTGATATAGTGCATAGCCATAGTATTTGCAGTTAATAATTATTTTCCCTTCTGTTCTCTTTTTAACAATACCCTATGAGGCTCTCTATATAAAGACAAGAGAAATAGTTAGAAATGATACACTGCGCAATGTTCAGTAATTAGTTACTGTAAATTTAGGCATAAATACATATAGTAAAGTACAATAATTAGTGGCTATAACTATTAAGCATTTCTAGTGTTAATTTTCAATTATTCCTCATTAAATTATGGTGAAATGCTCAGGAAAGTGTAGCTGAAAGAAATAGCTTTGCTATGATCCCAGTAAGATCATCTTTCATTTTTTGACTCTTCATTGTCCACAAATATGATCTTCTGTTTCTTTCAAATTTACGTCCTACATTATATCACAGAATTTTGATTCCCTAGGTCTGAAATGTGGTCCTAGGAGTGAAAGAAAAAGTTTTCTAGGATATTCTGATTTTTATATCTCTCACTACATTTTCAGGTTTTGGCTAAGGGTTAGTAAATTACTGACCATGGGCCAAATCTGCTCTACTCTCTTTTTTGTATGACCTATGAGATGGATAGTTTTTACATTTTTAAGTGGTTAAAAAAGTCAAGAGTATTTTATAACTCATTAAAATTATGAAATTCAAATTCCAGTGTTTATAAAGTTCCATTGGAACGCAGTCATGCTTATTTGTTTATGTCTTGTCTGTGGCTGTTTTTGTACTATACTGGCAGAGTTGAGTAGTTGGGACGAATATCTGTGTGTGGCACTTTTTGCACTGCTGCTTGATCCATTAAAAATTATGCGATGCAGTTAAAATCAATGCCACATGTCTTGCTGCACTGTGATATTTAGTTACAATTATTTTTTACTTACCAATGGATACTCATGTCAAAACAAGAAGAGAAAAGTGGACTTCAGATGTGTGCTTTTATAGCATAGTGGAGTGTGGATTATTCTGTTACCTAATTAGATGACAAAGCATTGTGTTTATTATGTGTTGACATTATAGTTGTGCTAAAATAATACATGTCGACATTATCATACTAAACATCCACTACAATACTCTCATCTAGGGAACATTAGAAAATTTAAATGGTATATTACAGTAGAATTTTTTTTTTCAAAAGTAAAAAATGAAAACGAGTCTTCAATTAAAGAAAGTCTCCAAATGGTTCATTTGTTAGCCAGTCCATTTACCATGATGAGTTAGTTAAATCCCATTTGTTTGCCGCAGCTGACAAACTGTGTCCAGAGAAAATAAACTTGTTTAAGACTATTAAGCCTTTAGACGAGAATAATTTCTCAAAGAGTTGAAGACATTAGGAGCAACATCTTATAGTCAAGGCAAACGATTTTGAGTGGTTTGCATTGCCTCTTGCTGTGTTGACAGATATTACTGATACTGCTTCATCGTTTATTTGAGTTTGAAGTGATGGATGAATAAGCCTCTATGAATAGTTGGTGTAGAACAACAAGAGGCCAGGCCATCTTAAAAGAATTCGAGAAAACACAAATTTAGTACAAACTGAAGTGGACTCTGCTAAGATGTGTTAAAACTGATGATGTTAAAAAATTATGCACGGAGTAGAAAAAGGCTAAGTTGGATAAATTTATAAAGCTTGTGGAAATATAAGGTCCATGGTTATTCACTGTGTTACTTATGAGTAGGTACTTTGCAGAAAATAATTGAATCATAATGAGTTATTGAGTCAGTAGTGTTGACAGTATTCTTAATTCTCTCTTGAGGACTTAACTATCAGTTCTGTGCATTTTTGTCAAAAACGGAAACTGAATATCATGACTTGCTCTATCTCATAGAAGTTTGATGGCTTATAAGTGGTAAAATTACAGTTTTTTTGAGCTCAGGGTTGACATTCGAACAGTCTCTGCAGGAGAAAAACACCCTTCACCACTGTTATTGAACACAGTAAGGCTTTGGAAATTTGTTTTGGCTACAGAATTTGTGAAGTTTTTGAATTCATCCTATAATTAGAAGGCAAAACTGTGCTTATCTTTGGAACTTATTATATTGTGATAAAGTCATTTCAATGACAATATTTATCACAAGTAATTTCAGCTGCTTTATATGCTTTCTGTGCTGTCAAAGTTAAAACAAGAAGTAGCAAATTCTCTATTCCCACACAAATTTTCAGTGGATGTATTTTCCCAGCTCCGATATGATGATTTCAACAGCATTTTTCAGACTTTGATGCAGGTGCAAAAAATTTAAATATTTTAATATTTATTTAACTGTGCAGTTGAAGAGCTACCAGTCAACCTTAATTTGCAAGGTAATATGCTAAAAGCCAAACACTAAAAGAAGAATCTAATTCAATTCTATAAGTGTCCTTTATGTGATGAATAGGGTCAATGTTAGTACTTGATATTTCTTATCTGAGTGAAAAGACATTCTAAGGTGAATATGTAAAAGTCATATTACAGATCAGTATTAACAGAAGAACAGCTGCAATTGATTTGAATGATTCGGAGTACTAACTTTGAATCCCAATTGAGTAAAATGTTTCCCTCCAAAAGAATTTCATTATATTTTTATTAATAGACCTATTTTATTGTACTCAATTATTTGAATTTTGTCAATAAGAATTTTGTGGAAATGTGTTTCATCTCATGTTATGTTAGTAGTACACATTATCTTTAATTTTGCCTTTTGACCCACAAACCCTAAATATTTGCTTTCTAGCCCTTTACAGAAGAAGTTTGCCAATCTTTAATTTAGACCAATAAATACAGGTGGATACTCATTTGAAATCCATGTATTGTATTGGTTTTCTTCTTTTGAGTAATCAAGAGGAATTTGTTTCTCTTTAGCTTTAAATGTCCAGTTCACTATTGCCTCTTTCTGGCTAAAAGAATTTTTTGAATAACCTTAGAATATACATTGTTTACAACTCCAGAATGTACTCATATGTGGTTGGTCTCAGCATTATCACATTTTTTTTTTTCTCTCTGCAAAGTATGGACCCTCCAGAAACAACTGTAAACTTGTAGACGGAAGTAGAACAATTATCTTTATCATCAGGTCTGAATGTCAGAGCTCCTTTCACCCAATGCAATTTTATCCAAGCATTGTGAGTTACCTCTAGTAGAGGTTAGGCCAGTAGGAGTAAGAGTAGATGTGGAAGGATAGTATAAATGCTTCCTCCTTCCTTACTGTGCAGCCTGTTAATTCACTCTAATTATTTCAAATAGTCTAGCAATGAGCTGCACTGCTAGAAAAGCTTTATCTACACCCATATTTAAAATTTTTGACTCTGATATTAGAAACTTCCAAGAGCCTAATTCATAAATGTGATCATTCATTCCATAAGTGGCACATCCAGCTCAAATATATGTCCAAGATTTTAATATTATGGTGTTTAACCCCATCATTGAGGTGATCACAGCCAGAACTGCTTTGAGTACCTGCAGAGCTTTGCCAGTGTAAACGTTAGCTTTTGGCTAAGCTCCAGGAGCCAGTGGTGAACCTTGGCCATCTGGTTGGCTTCCGCACTTTTAGTTCTTGCCAAACAATGAGGCAACAATTTGGTGCATTTTGATTACTGATAGGCTTAGCAGTGGGTCATGAGTTAGGATTTCAGTTAGTTAAATGTGACAGGATGAGTAGGGCTTTAACAATCTTCTGAATACTATAAGCTTAGAGTGAAGGAGAGTGTGAAAGAGCATAAGAACCAAAGTTCAGAAAGGAATAAAATTTGTAGAGCAGCAGACATTGTGCTAGGTGCTTTACGTGTCTCATTTTCTTAAATTACATTAAAAAATCTAGGAGTGAGATATCATGTATATTTTATAGATGAAACTCAGATCAAGTAATTCAAAGTAGTAAGTAGTATATTAAAAGCCCAGGACATCTGCTTTCAGTACTTGACCCTTATGATACAATTGACAAAAGTAGGTACTATAGCAAAGGAGAAAAGGCCAATAGTAAAATAGTGGTTTGAGACATCTCTGATCTTAGCTGCATCATATTGTGTTTTATGGAGAAGCCCCATTGTGTATGATCGAAATCTCTTTTTTGGGAATGGCAATGCAGAGAATTCCCTGATCTCTGTTTTGGTTGTTAAGCTCTAGGAAGAAGCTTTCTTGCTTTTGCAGTAGAAACATACGAGAGCAATTCTGTGATTATGGGATTGAAGAGACTTTACGTAACAAAAAATTTAGTAAAATTTAGTTTTATATATTTTTGTAGATGTGCTTTATGGTAGAGAAGGCTTAAAAGAGTCTTCATGGACCTAAGAAAAAGTAATAGGGAAGAAGGAAGTATTAATACAGTATATAATTTGTGAGATAATCTCAAGATATGTACTTGATCAGTCTTTGAGTAATGTCTGTTTTCGAATTGTAAAGTTTAGAAAAGATAAGACTGTCTACCAAAGGAAAGCTTGAAACATTGTCAGTGGGCTGTTAAACAAAAAACAAACTAACAATTGATAAATTAATCACTATTTGCATCTTCGTTAGACACTGGGAATATCGAAATGAACAAGACATAATCTTTGTCTTAATCTCTATAAGTCACAGTTTTCTCATCTCTAAAATTAGTTTATTATACTTAACCTTAAATGATTTTTGTGTGTGTAAGTTTTAAATAAGAGAATATATTTAAATTCCTATAAAGGAGATTGTAAGTGAACAGTGATTATAATTGTAATGAGATATGTATAATGCCATGAGTCTAACTCCTCAGAACAGATGGCAATGAATCTTGAAGGCTGAACAGAATTGAGAAACTTTGATTTTTGGAAGTGAAAACTTAGAACAGTTCAAAAGGTGTCTCACTAAAGTCCTGCTTTATTTAGGGGTATTCTTGAGGATGTGAAAGTTTTGGTAAGTCCTAGTATTTTTAGCAAAGAATAGCTGTCCAAGTTCTCTGCTCTACTAGTACAGTGATATAAGATTTTGGAATTTGGATTTCAAGCCTGGTTTTTAAGTGTCTGACCTTGATTTAATTACTTAATTACTTAATTTCTTTTGCCTGAGCCTTGTCATGTAAAATAGGAATAACAGTATTTACTTCATAGGGTAGTACTTAACATCCCTGAAATGGTAAGCTTTCAGTAAAAGGAAATGAAAAGTATCACTTTTAATAATGTAGTACTTAGTCGTTGCAGAGTAGTTCCTTATTACTGCTTGATTATAAGTCTTTGTCATGGTCTTTTTTTTTTTAACTGTTCAACTACTGGGTAAATGCAAGGCTTAGTCTTCTGTGGCATATTTTTTCTATCAAATGGTAGGCATGTGAGATGTTCAGCAATACAGAAGTAACCCTGTGACTCTCTGATTGGCAATGTGATATGTTTTGGTTACTTGTAAAAAGGTAACTTTATAGTAGTTTATGGCCATTGTGGTCAATTTCTATGTTATAGAGCACATGTAGGATTTGGTTTATTGTAGTTCCCTAGATAAGGAAATTAAAATTATTATTTTACATATGATGAAACAGATTTAAATGAGTTGGGTGATATCCAAAGTCATACTGGGAGAGCCAGGACTTGATCTAGGTTTTTAAAGGTAATATCTGCCTTTTCTTCATAGGAAATTTTATTTATTAGTTCAGCCAGTGTGTTATGTTTAGATAAAGTTACCTATAATACTCAGAGAATATTCTCCATGTTATCATATTTTCTTTATGTTGACAAGCCACTACCAGGCAGTTGGACTTATTCTCAATATTTCTTTGTTTCTTTTATCCACCAGATATACATATTTCTATAAGAAAAGGTTGTTATTGATAAAGGTTAGGTTCCTAGGATGAACAACAACAACTAGGATAGAACTACTTTAATGTTAGACAGCTAGTGTGTTGTCAGAATCTTTCAAAGCTATTCTTAACTGCTAGCATCAAATATGCATTCATTTTGAGTAGACTATTGATTCTGAGAGTTTAATATCCTTATTTGTCTTTCTTGGAAATCTCAGTGAGGGAAAATGTCCAAGTATGTTACTTCTGATTTTCTTATTCTTTTCCACCTTTAGGCGAAACAGAAAGAGTAAATATAGTTGTATTTTGGTGTAAAACGTTATGATATTTTAAAACTTCATGGTTTATATATCATTTAATCACTTATTGTGTCCCAGGCACTGTTCTAGAAATATGGGACACAGCGGTGAATGAAACCATCAAGTAAAACACATTAATAGTTTCCCTGGTGGAGTTCACATTGTACGTCAATTGTTATTTCCCTATACAATGGCTGTAACAACCTCCTGGCTCCATATATTTTTGCTTTTTTTTTTCAACACTCTTACAGTAGTAGTTCAGACCTCAGAGTCCACAATTTCAGAAGTGTACATAAATCAATTTGTCTGTTATATTTAGGCATTGTAGAAGGAGTACTGAAAGTGGGTAATCCATGCTCCAATTCTAACTCTCCCTTAACTAAATGTGCAATTTTGGGCAGGTTATATGAACCCTTCCAATAATGTATAAAATCAAAATCTAAGAGTGGGTTGTCGCTATAGTTCCTACAGCTCTAAAAAATTTCTGTGATTGTAAAGTTTTAAAAAAGGTGTAAAAAAGTAGCTTCTCTGTAAAATGTGTTACTGTCCTAATGATACTGTCAACTCACTGAGGATCATGAATTAAAACCTTATTCTTTATAAGGTAAAACTATATCATCTACATCAACTACACTGAATCAGAACCAAGGAAACTGGGTAAGAAGGCTACTGATATTCCAAAATCCTTTCATCTTTGCCATTTCTATACCTTAGCATTTTCACTTAAAAATTTACCATCCTGATTGTAGGTAAGGATTTACCTAAAAATATGATCATGCAACATTCTCTTTTATGATGAATACCCAACAATGTCAATATTGGTTAAATTAATATGGTAAAAGTATGTAGAACAAAAGACAATTTTTGGTAGGGAAGCAAAATTTAAAATGATCCATGTTTGTTAGCTTTTGAGCTTAAAAAAAATCTCTCTTGTTGCTTGTCACTATTGCATATTTTGAAGCGTGGTGGGGAGTGTGAATGCAAATGAAAAAATAAACTATATCACCTAGCATAGTAAATTAAAAAATAAACTATATCACATAGAAGATATTCTACAAGTACATATTAAATTATTGATTCATTAAATTTTCAAGAACTGTGAAAGGTCTGAGAGTTTACTCACAAATTAGCCTGTCACAGTTTCATGGATGTTGGTGGAAGATGAGATTTGGATCAGATATGAAAGACTGAAGGATAGCAACAGCAGTAGCCAGAGTATTATCATTTATGCCAATTCTTTGAACTCCTAATAAATACAGATGCATTTTTTATGTTAAGCCTTCAATTGTTGGCTAACAAATAACAAAAAAACCTGCAATGGCCTACGAAAACAAACCAACAACCAAAATTACCATCTGTATCTTTAAATTCTTAAATGTGTTTGGAATTTGTTTGACAAAGTTAGGTTGGTTTTAAAATTTAGCTCAGTGACTCAGTTGCAGCTGTTCCAAATAATTGGTCATGAGCTTTTTATACTATCTGGCTTATTTTAACAGAGTACAGCTTCCTGCCGTTTTTTCCACTATGTGATCAAGAATCTGAGTATATACATATTAAGGGATTATCTCAGTTGTTCATATTTAAGAATAACAATCTAGGTATTAGTCTTTATGAGGAGTTTTTATATATTTTTATTTTTGATGCTTTCGTCTGGATAGATATAAATAATAGGAATTTCAAGTGATGATGCATTTTTAAAATAAGAAACCCATGCTCATTGTATCAACTTAGAATATTTAGGCATATAAAAGAAATATTCTTTTCACTTAGAGATAGCTACTTAAACATTTGGTATATGATGACCGAATTACTATGCCTTGACATCTGATTTATTGCTTTCGTAATTAAAATTATCTATTATGACCGTGGTGGAAGTCAAGAGACACATAAACTGATTACCAGTTCTGATCCATTGAGAACCACTTCCCTTTAAAAAAACAAAACAAAACAAAACAAAACACTTCCTTATTCATATTAGCAGTAATACATAACAACAGCAACAAAACAAAAGTTGTTCTCCTAAAATATCTTGACTTCATAAATACTAGCTACTTGATAACCATAAAAATGAGATAGTTCCTGCCTGACTGGGTTACTCAAGATCTTTATATAGTAAGTGTTTTTCCCTGACTCATTTTTATGGCCTCAAATCACAGTCAATACTGTTGCACTTGGCAGTGCCTAAGTCTTTTGCATAGCTTGGTCTTACTTCTGTTTAGAGGAGGAACATAACTTTTGGAACACATGCACCAAAGTTAATCTCTCCTTTTAGCTCTCATCTTACACGTATTTATTTGAAATATGATTGTAGGGGGAAATGCACTGATTTTTAATAAACACACTAGATTCTATACTTTTGAACAGATATTTTCTCTTTTAAGTAGTCACCTTGGGAGACTGTGGGTTTATTTCAGCTATCTTGTCATTGCTGTTCACATTAGGCATGGCCATCTTTTTGTAAGAAAGAGAGCAAGAGAGTGAGCAACAGGGAGAAAAGAAGATAGAAGCGGGGGAGCAAGGGAGGTAGGGGGGAGAGAGAGAGAGAAATAGAGAGAGAGAGAGAGAGACAGAGAGAGAGAGAGAGAGAGAGACAGACAGACAGACAGACAGACAGAGACGGAGACTAATTGTTATGCAATATAGTTCTATCTTCAGATTTCCAGCCACACTTTTAGAGAAGCCTCATACTGGGGACTCTGGCTGGGTCCTGTTTGGTTGGCTAGGTTCTGTTTGGGCTCTCATCTGAGACTTGACAGACAATATGGTCTAAAAATTTGTATGTGTATGGAAGTTCATTGTCTCTCATTGTAGTTTTGATTTGCATTTCCCTAATGACTGATGTTGAACATCTTTTCTTGTGTTTGTTAGCCATTTTAAATGTCTATTCAAATCCTTTGCCCAATTTTAATTTTAGTTATTTTTTTATTTTTCATTTTTAAGAGTTGTATATTTTGCATACATGTCCATTTATTAGATATATGATTTTCTTTCATTCTGCGGATTGCTTTAACTTTTTTGTCGGTGTACATTGATATACAAAAGTTTTTAATTTTGATGTAGTCCGATTAATTTTTTTTCTTTTGTTGCTTGCTCTTTAGTATCATATCTATGAAATGTTGCCTACCCAAGGTCATGAAGATTTACTTCTGTTTTTTTTTTTTTCCTACGAGTTGTATTGTTTTCTCTCTGACATTTAGGTCTTTGATTTATTCTGAGTTAATTTTATATTAACTAACTTCATTTTCTTGCATATGGCTGTATAGTTTTCTCAGCAGCGTTTGTTGAAAAGACTATTCATTCCTTATTGAATTGTCTTGACATCTTGTTGAAAATCAATTCATCATGGATATAAGGGTTTATTTTTGCAATTTCAGTTCTATTCTATTGATCTCTATGTCTCTCCATATTCTGGTGCTGCCCTCTTTTGATTATTGTAGCTTTACAGTAACTTTTGAAATCGAGAAGTGAACAAACTTGTTTGTCTTTTTCAACATTATTTTGGCTATGAGTCCTTTGAATTTCCATTTAAATTTTAGGATCAGCCTGTCATTATCTACTAAAATGCCAACCGATTGCATTCAATTGGCAGACCAATTAAGGGAGTCTTGCCATCTTAACGATATTAAGTCTTCTGATCTGGGATGTGGGTTCTTTCCATTTATTTAAATCTTCTTTAATTCCTTTCACCAATAATTTACAGTTTTCAATGTACAAGTCTTACACTTCTTTTGTTAAATATATACAAAAATATTTTTGTTGCTATTTTTAAATGCAGTTTTAAATTTAATTTTTTGGAATGTTCATTGATAGTGTATAGAAATACTATTGATTTTTGTATTTTGGTTTTGAATCTTTCAATTCTAATCAGTTAAGGCTCTTCTTAAATATCACCTTTTCTTGGAATTTTTCATTTACCCTTTTGGACTGAATGAGGTGGTCTTCTCTGTGTTGCTATAAATCTCTAGCCCTCATTATACAATGTACTTCTATGCTATTTTGTTATTGTAGGTTTATTTCTAAACCTATTATCTAAATTACTAGAATGACTCTGTTTTGATGTTGTAACACACTTGTGTGCCAGGTTTACTGACATGGTATGTCCCAAGTATTTCTGAAGTATTGAAGTTTGTGAATGATTTACTTACTACTTAATAATAGCTGATGTTAAAACTCTATAAATCTAACTCTGACAACAAAATTTTATTTTTCTATATTTCAATGGCACTCATTCACTCATCTTATAATATCTGTAGAGTGGAGTTTTGAGAAAAAAGACAAGTTTTGGAAAAATAAGAGTTCAGGATTTAAAAAATTATGAGTCTTATTTCTTGTTCTTTATTACTTATTTATTCCTGATAAAGTGGCATTATTTTTTTTAGTTCCTTAAATCAGTTCACCAAACTTATGTGTATATCAAATGTTTTTATGAATAGTTTTTTCCCACTTTATTAATTTTCTGATACTTTACTTCCATGAACATTTTTTCAGGAAAAATTTGGGCAGGAGATGCAAATGTGTTTAGAGATGGAAAAGGTTAAGAATCTTCCACCAGACTGACTGTGAGTTCCTTAAAGGGCAAGGAATAGTGTTTTACTTATCATTAGCACAGTACCTCACACATAATAGTTACCAACAAATTCATTATTGACTGAATGTTTCTATTTGTAAATCTTAGGGATATCTTGTTCAAAAATAACTACCTATTGAGTACCTACTAAGGCCCAGACACTATTCTAGACTCTGGTTTTTAAAAGTGATTAGAATTTGCATGGAGGTTACCTTCTAGTAGGAAGAATTTAAACTTTCAAATTAAGCTCGTAATATTTATTGATACAAGTTGTTGCTTTTTACTAGTTTTCTAATATTAATTATTCAAAATAGATATTTTGAGTCATTTTCGATTGCTCTCAGACTGTCCTAGTGACTAGTCGGTTTACTTTGAATTTTTCCTTTTTATTATCTATCTGTATCTATTCTCATCCATTTTCTTATTTATTCTTATCTGTCATTAGCATTATATTTAAAGAATACAGACCTGATCGCTATATTATAAATTCCACTAAAGCAGCTCTCATGTGTTTATATGCTCTAACATAGTGCCTGACACATAGTAGGTATTCAGTAAATAGGTATTGAATGAATAAATGAATGTCTTGTATCTTAAAAATAACGTGAATCCCTATTTTTAGTAGAATAAATTTTAAATTTCTTAATATGATGTTCAATATATATCTAATCAATTTACCTTTCCAACCTCATCTGCATTTTTCCCCTTTCTGTACCTTACCCATCTCAGTCTGCTTGAGTTTTCCTGAAAATAGCACAATAGGACATTAATGGAAACAGGTTATTAATTAGAAGATTTGGCTAAGATTCTAAGGCAACAGATATTACCAACCAATAGAGTTATATTTAGCTCTTTTATCATCTGGTTATATAGAATAAAACTGCTTTCCTGTGAGTGTGTGTATGTGTGTGTGTGTCCTGAAGCAACAAATAAAAATCCATCTGATGTGTGTTTACATTTCCATATATTTTGAGATTAATAGACGTTAAGATTTTACATTAGTACTTTTTCTTTGAATTAAAAAACATCAACTTAAATTAGCTTAAGGAAAAAGAATTACTAGCTCATATAACTGGGAAGTCTAGTAGCTGATTGGAAACAGGGGCTCACAGTGTCTTTAGGACTCTCTGTTCTCTTGGTTCTGCTTCCTTTAATTTGTTGGCTTCAAAATTTTTTTCTATCTGCTCTGCAACTGACAAAGATAGACTACTTGCATTTTTAGACCACACTGTCCAAATTTATCAATCTTATGAATTTATAACACCAATAACAGAAGCAATGGTAATAACAATAGTAATGGTATTAATGGGTAATATTAAAATTTATTTAATGCTTTTTGTATGCCAGTTACTATGCTAAGTTCTATATGTGTTTTACTGTATTTAATTTTCTTAATAGTTCTATGAGGAAGTTATTATTAGCAGCTGTATTTTAAAGATGAGGAAATTAAGAGATAGACCAATAAAGTAACTTGCTTAATCATTCAGCTAGTTAGTGATAAAGCCAACAGTTTAAACCCAGGTAGATGCTGTGTGCTCACCACTACATATACTGTCTACCCAGTATCAACCCAGGAAAGAACTCTTATTATCTTTGCTTCAGTCACATGCCCATTCTCTGACTAATTACTATTTGCAAAAAATAATGGTGCCATGTTTACTCAGAGCTGAGTTATCTACCTGGCCCCACTGGCACATATTAGAGCCACATAGCATGGGGGTGGGTGATTCCCCAAAGAAAGTGATCTTGGACGTATAAAAAACCCACATATGTCCACTAAACAAAGATTATGTTGACTATGTTGCTTAGCAATGGAGAGTTCCATATTAAACATTGAAAAGCTTAGCTGCAACTGTCAGAGGCAAACAGTATCTTTAGTTTTGATTATAGACTACTTAAATGTGTTTTTTTTTGTAGGTGAGACCATTTGCTAGCACTACATTGTTTGAGTGGTTGTTTATGAAAATCTTAGACTAGTAAACTTTTTAAAACAAAATGCTTCAGACAGTTTCAAGATGCTTTAAAGTTTTTTATATTTTAAAAGATCTTTGATTTAAAATGAGAGCCTTAGATTGGGACAAAGGAAAATGAAGCAAATAAAATAATGACAAAAGATTTTTCAAAACATTTTTTAGGCTTTTTTTTTTTTTTTAAAAAAAAAAAAACAATTTAGTTTGGATATGACTAAGCTTGTTTTAAAGCAAATACTAGGACACCCTCAATGATTAAGGCAGAATTTATTTTTAGATATTTGTATTATTTTCACTGGTGTGTCAATATTGTGTTCATTTGTTTCAACTTTCTGCATGTTTCCCATAATTTTTTTCTATTGGTCATTGACTTCAGTAAGCTGCTTGATTTTTATCCTATCAAAAAGTCTGTTATCTGCCTGCTGTATGTAGGCTTCATTCTTTTGTGAGGTGAACTGCTTGCCTGTATGGGACTATCTAAGAGACAATACTTACTGGATGCTATTCAAGGAAAATCTGGATATCATATTTGCCCGAAGCTTGCCCAGTTTATTAATAAAAAGATATTTAGACAAAAGGTATTTCTAAAAAAACCATAATAATTCTGGTGTGGAGTGCTCTTGTTACTCTTCTTACAACAGTGAATCTTAAGACAATACTTCCCTGTACCAGTCTTCCCTTGTATACTTCCACTAAGACTTTGTCACATAAAAACAGGTATCTTATTGTTCAAAGCCTTATCCTGAACTCTTTGCCTTAGTTTCTCACTGTTGACTTGTTATTTCTAGAGATGTATTTTCTTATTTATTTCTTTATTTGTGTGATATGTAACTACTGTGATACTCTGTCTACAATGTTTGCATTCACTGCAATTTCATTCTTTCTAAGATGTTCTTGATTGCCCTGTAAAAATATGCTTCTAGGTCCAGCTTAGGCTCTGCAGAAGATACAAAGGAAATAGGAGATACTTTTAGCCCCTGCTCTGAAGTACCTTTTAATTTAGACTTTTAGCTATTACATTGAATGCTTCTGATAAATCACCGTGTCAGCATTGTAGCTATCAAATTTTTCCTACAAGGAAGGATCTCCCGGAGAGCCACCAGAATGCTTCCATTTTAACTCTCTAAAGGTTTTAATTTATGTGACAATGGACTTACCCAGAATATGTAAACAACTCACACAAATCAATAAAATGACAAACCACCCAGTTGAAAAATGCATAAGGCACTTGTGAAAGTGCTAAATAAAAGTGGTTATACAAATGGCTAATAAACATGAAAAGTGCTCAACATCAATAGTCACAATGTGAGTATGGAGTATAACCACAACAAAACTGTACTATGTACCCACCAGGGTGGCCCAAATAATAATTTTAAAAAATGACAATACCAAGTGTTATAAGGATGTGGACTAATTGCAATTCCAATATACTGCTTTTGGGAGTTTAAATTAATTCGCCCACTTTGAAAAACAGGCAATACTTGCTAAAACTGAACATATGATACCCCTGTAACCCAGCATTCCACTTGTAGGAATATACCCAATGGAAACGATTTCATGTACAAACTAAAAGAAAAGTCAAGAATGCCCATAGCTGCATCATTTGTAATGTCCCGTTATTAGTTTTCCATTGCTGCTATTACAAGTTACCACATACTTAGTGGCTTAAAACAACACAGATTTATTCTCTTATAGTTCTTGAGGTCAAAGTCTAAAATGGGTGTCACTGAGCTAAAGTCAAGGTGTTGGCAGGCTGTTACCTTTTCGAAGCTCTGGTTAAGAATTCCTTTCCATGCCCTTTCTGGTTTCTGCGGGGTGTGTAGTTACTTAGTTGGTAGCCTCACACTGTGTTGACTTTTCTCCTTTGCTTCTGTTGTCACATGGCCTTCTCTGACTCTCTCGTATTCCTCTTATAAAGACCCTTGTCATTACATGTGGCCTACTTGGATAGTCCAGGATTATGTTCTTACCTCAAGATCCTTAACCACATCAGTAAAGTTTCTTTTGCTACATAAGATAACACATTCACAGGTTCTGAGGATTAGGATGTGGACAGCTTTGAAGGGCCATTATTTGGCCTACCATAATTCCCAAACTGGAAACAACAAAAATGTTTATTAAAAATGGAATGGATAAATGCAGAGTAGTATATTTACATAATTGAATACTAAGCAGTAATACAAATTAAAAAAACTAATACTAAACTCAGAAGCATAGATAAACAATAATTATGGCATAATTTACAAACAATAATTATGGAATAAGCCAGGTACAAAAAATACTTTGCGATTGCCCTTATATAAAGTTTAAAAATAGGCAGATTTAATTTATAGTTATTGAAGACAGCAAAGTAGTTAACTTTGAGACCTAGAGCCCGGAGGATTTTTGGAGTGCTGGTAATAATCTATTTAATGATTTTGGTACTGATTATACAGGTGTACTCACTTTGTAAAACTTAATTGAGCGGGACACATATGATTGGTACAATGTTCTGTAAGGTGAATAATACCCTAGTAAAGAAACCCAGAGTAACTATGACTTCTAATGATAAATGTTTGATTTAGGGAGTTACCATCTTTTTTTCCAGTCAACTTTATGTAGCTAAATGCCTACTGATGAGGGAGGCAAGAGAAGTAAATTACAGAGTAATGAAATGAAATTCTTTGAAAATAACATTGAGGAAGAGGGCATAGATATGATTCAAATAGAAAAGTCAGTTTTGATGACACATGGCAGAATAACTAGAAGAGAGCCATGAAAGAATATCTTGGGCTCGGTTCCCCAGGAAATAGATTTTTAATGAAGATCTGTCTGGAGGAAGCTTGTTGGAGAGTGCTCTTGGTAATACCAAAGAGGGAGTGAAGAAAGCAGAACTAGTGAGGGAGAAGTCGGACTCTGATGCAGTTGCGACAAAGGCTTTAAATGATCCCAAGGAGAGTTCTGGAAGTGGGATGGCCCTTCAGGGTTGCCCAGACATAAGGCAATGGAGCTGGGCTTTCGTATGTTCTAATTCCTGGGTCATTGGATGTGAACATCCCGGGGGGAGACTCATAAATTTGGATGAAGCAGCTCTCTTCAGTTGAGGGAAGTTTCTGGGGAGCCATTCCATTACAAGCTGTCATCAGGCAATACTCTTTACAGTACTGGGGGATTGTGTGTCTTTGTCTTGAAGGACAGGCTGGGCAGTGCACCAAAAAGGAGGTAGAGTCTCTTTGATTAACAGAAATTTTAAACAGTCTTGGTGAAATAAAAACATTTAAAAAATCAGGATAACAATAAGAGGGAATAGATTAGGGAAATTATATAATAAACATATCAGATTTGAAATTGACTAAATTTCAGAGGTCATGTGTAGTGAGTAATTTGACTATATGTCGATGTCCATTATCGCATTTGGGAAACAAAGGAGAAAAATTGAATCTCAAAATTGTAAAAGGAGCACCTAAATATATAAAGCAGATATTAACAGGGCTAAAGGGAGAAAAAGACAGCATAGTAATACAATAATAGTAGGGGACTTCAGTACCCCAGTTTCAAAGATGGATAGATCATTCAGACAGAAAATCAGCAAGGAAACATTGGACTTAAACTACATGTTAGATCAGACCTAACAGATATTTTTAGAACATTCCATCCAATAGAAGCAGAATATACTTTCTTTTCAAGTATACGTGGAACATTCTCCAGGGTAGATTATATGTTAGGCCACAATAAAAATAAATTTAAGAAGATTGGAGTCATATCGAACATCTTTTCTGACCACAATGGCATGAAACTAGATATCAGTTATAAGAAGAAAACTGGGAAATTCAGAAAATGTGAAGGTTAAACAACATGCTACTGAAAAACCAGCAGGTCAAAGAAGAAATCAAAAGGAAAATCAAAAAATATCTCGAGACGAATGGAAATGGATACACAATATACCAAAACTTATGGGATGCATCAAAAGAAGTCCTAAGAGGGAAGTTCACAGTGATAAACACCTACATTAAGAAAAAAGAAAGTACTTAAATAAACAATTGAACTTTACGCATTAAGGAGCTAGAAAAAGGAACAAACTAAGCCCAGAGTTAGAAGGAAGGAAATAAAGATTAAAGCAGAAATAAATCAAATAGGAACTAAAAAGACAATAGAAAAGATCAATGTAACTAAGAGCTGTTTTTTTAAGAAAAAATATAGACAAATGTTTAGCTAGACTTATCAAGAGGAAAAGAGAAAGGACTCACATAAATAAAATTATAAATGAAAGAGATGTTACAATTGATACTACAGAAATACAAAGGATCATAAAAGACCACTACGAACAGTTATCTGCCAACAAATTGGACAATATAGAAGAAATGGATACATTCCAAGAAACATACATACTACCAAGACTGAATGAAGAAGTAGAAAATCTGAACGGACCAATTACGAGTAGGAGATTGACTTAGTAATCAAAAATCTCCCAACAAACAAAAGTCCACAACCAGATGGCTTTACTGGTGAACTCTACAAAAACTTTAAAGAAGTGTTGGTATCAGTCCATCTCAAATTCTTACAAGAATTGAAGAGGAGTGAATACTCCCAAAACCATTTGACAAGTCCAGCATTATCCTATATCATATCTACTACATAGATGCAAAAATCTTTAACAGAATATTAGCACACTGAAATCAGCAGTATGGTCATAAGCCACTTAACAACAGGGATACGTTCTGAGAAATGTGTCGTTAGGGGATTTTGTCATTTTGTGAGCATCATAAAGTGCACTTTCATAAACGTAGATGGTATAGTCTACTACACACTTAGGCTATATATTATAGCCCATTGCTCCTAGGCTACAAAGCTATGCAACATGTTACTGTTCTGAACACTTTGGGCAATTGTTATACATTGGTATTTGTGTATTTAAACATATCTAAACAGAAAAGGTACAAAAAATATGGTAGAAAAGATAGAAAATGGCACATCTATTGGGCACTTACCGTGAACTTGTAGGACTGGAAGTTGCTCTGGGTGGTCAGTGAGTGGTGATTGAATGTAAAGGCCTAGGACATCAGTGTATTGTACTGTAGACTTTATGTACACTTAGGCTACACTAAATTTATAAAATAACTTCAATTAAATCACGCACAAGAGAAAATGATGCCATCAAGAGACATGGTAAAGATGTATGATGAAATGTATGAGGCTGCCGCTGGTGTAACATGGCATACTGTTTTATAGCAAACTTTAAAAAATTTATAAGCAGAAAGTACAGTTTAAAATAATGATAAAAATATAGTATAGTAAGTTAATAGATGAGTAACATTTGTTTATTATTAACTATTATGTACTGTACATAATTGTATGTATTATCCTTTTAAACAAATGGCAGTGCTGTAGGTTTGTTTACCCCAGCATCAGCACAAACGTGTGAGTAATGGATTGTGGTATGACATTACAATGGCTACAGTGATAGGAATTTTTAGCTTTGTTATAATCTTATTGGACCACCATCACATATGTGATTTATCATTGACCAAAATGTTGTTATGCAGTGTGTAACTGTACATTAAAAGGATCATATACCTCGACAAAGTGGGATTTATTCAAGGGGTGCAATGATAGTTCAACATCTGCGAATCAATAACTGTGATACATCACATTAACAAAATGAAGGATAAACATCATACGATCATCTAAATAAATGCAGAAAAAGACTTTGATGAAATTCAATAGCCATTTATGATAAAAACTGAACAAACTAGAGAGGGAACATATCTCAATATAATAAAGATCATATGTGACAAGCTCACAGCTAACACCTTTTTTCTTAAGATCAGGAACAAGAGAAGGATCTCAGCTCTCACACTTTCATTCAGTATAGGACTGGAAGTAGTAGCCAGAGCAGTTAGGCAAGAAAAAGAAATAAAAGGCATCCATATAAGAAAGGAGGAAGTAAAACTGTCTCTATTTGAAGATGACATGATATTATATACAGAAAATCCTAAAGATCTACCAAAAAAACTGTTGGAACTAATAAAGGAATTCAGTCAGATTGTAGGATACAAAATCAATATACAAAAATCACTTGTTTCTATACTCTTAATAGACCATTAGAGATTAAGAAGACAGTTTCATTTACAATTGCATGAAAAAGAATTAAGTACCTGGGAGTAAATTTGACCAAGCTGGTGAAAGATCTGTTTACTGAAAACTATAAGGCATTGATGAAAGAAATTGAAGAAGACACAAATAAATGGAAAGTTATTCTGTGCTTATGGATTGGAGGAATTAATATCGTGAAAATGTCTATCCTACCCAAAGCCATGCATAGATTCAGTACAATCCCTATAAAACTCCAATGGCATTTTTTACAGGAATAGAAGAAACAATCCTAAAATTTATGGAACCATAAAAATGGCCAAATAAATCTTGAGAAAGAACAAAGCTGTAGGTATCACACGTCTTGGTTTTAAACTATATTACAAAGCTATAGTAATCAAAACAGTATGTTATTGGAAGACAAACAGGCACATAGATCAACACAGGAGCCAAGAACATACAATGAGGAAAAGATAGCATTTTCAATAAATGATGTTGGGAAAATTGGACAGCCACATGCAAAAGAATGAAACTGGTTCCCTATCTTACACCATATACAGAAATCAACTCAAAATGGATTAAAGACATGGGCATAAAAGCTTAAATCATAAAAATCCTAGAAGAAGTATAGGAGATAAGCAACTTGATATTGGTCTTGGCAATGATTCTTTGGATGTAACACCAAAAGCACAAGCAACAAAAGCAAAAATAAATGAATTGAGACTAAATCAAACTAAAAAGCTTCTGCCCAGCAAAAGAAAGTATCAACAAAATGAAAAAACAATCTACAGAATAGGAGAAAAATATTTTCAAACCATATATTGGATAAAGTGTTAACATTCAAACTATATAAAGAACTCATACAACTGAATGACAAAAATACAAACAATTTGATTAAAAAATGAGCAGAGGAAATAAATAGATATTTTTCCGAAGAAGACATACAAATGGTCAACAGGTCCATGAAAAGGTGCTTAACATCTTTAATCATCAAGGAAATGCAAATCAAAACCACAATGAGATATTACCTTATAACCTGTTAGAATGACTATCATCAAAACGACAAGAAAGAGATAACGTGTTGGCCTGGATATGCAGCAAGAGAAACCTCATGTGCTGTTGGTGGGAATATAACTTTGTTTAGCCACTATGGAAAACAGTTTGGAGGTTCCTCAAGAAACTGAAAATAGAAATACTATACGATCTAGCAATTCCAATTCTGCGAATTAAGTGAGATAATTTGGACAGAGAAAGAAAAATACTGTATATTGTCACTTAAATGTGCAATGTAAAAAAAACTAAACTTGTAGAAACAGTAGAGTGGTGGTTACCTGGGGCTGGGGTGTGGGGTAATTGGGGAGATGTTAAAGTGTAAAAACTAGAAGGTGGATAAGTTCTGGAGACTTAATGCTCAGCGTAGTGATTATCATCAACAATATTTTATACTTCAAAATTGCCAAGAGACTAGATCATAAATGTTCTCAACAAAAAAAGAAATGATAATTATGTAATGCAGTAGAGGTGTTAGCTAATGCTAAGGTTGTAGTTACACTACAATATACAAATGTACCAAATCAACATATTGGATACCTTAAACTTTCTCAATGTTATATGTCAGCTATATTGCAATGAAAAACCAAACCAAAACAAATGGGAAAAAAATGGGAGGTGGTGGTGGTTGTTTTTGGTAACCTGTATCTCCTACCACAGGTTACTCTTACTATTTCTCTTGCAAACTGTGTTGTAGTGAACATGTTTGTAACAATCTTGAATTTTAGGGTATTTGCACCTTTTACTTCTTTAAATTTTTCTTAATCTCTGAAATTTATCTTTTAATGGAACTTATTTTAATATCTTTTTTATTTTACAAAAACATTTTGGTGAAAGTTTTTTTAATGTCCTGCTTAAATAAGGCAATTGGCTGGGAACAATTTCTAAATTTCAGATTTGCTGAGTAAATTATGAGTGTTATATACATTTTATTTAATGAAACTTTAATGATTTAAATCAGTATTCTTTTTTATTCTATTAAGTTGTTACCGAAATTTAACTGTGAATAACACTTTGCCAATCAATTTAGGTGTTCATCAGTTAATATAACAGCTAATATCACATAGGCCTATTAAAAAAATTTGTTTTTGTGGTACATTTGCTTAATGATTAAATCTGGAGTTAATAGATTTTGGTGAATTACTAGGTGGCGACTTAGTTGTGCTCATAAATATAAATGTCTGGCTAATTCTGATAAATTTAAATCTTACCTAAATTTGAACTTTCTTTTAATTTTTTACTGATTCTCTTTTTCCTAAAAAATTAAAAAAGAAAAAGAAAAAACTTAATAATTTTTCAAAGATGTAGGTTAAGCATTGCCAATTACTATTTAGTAATTATATAATTAATTTATTAAACTGCCTTGGAAACAATTTTTTATTAAAGAATACTAAAAAGTTAACTTCTTGCAGTATGAATTTTAATGTATTTTTCAACTAAAACAACATAAGTATTTCCATAGCATAGTTGTATGCATGATGTATTAAAGAAATTAGGAAATCATTTGGATCCACAAAAAATTATGAAACAATGTGGCAGAAATTAAATTCGATTCTAAATTCGGGCAATTAAAAATTATCAAATAGATAAGGAACACATGTTTATTTACTCGGTAGAGCATTTTAATAAAAATAGGTCAAAATTATTGGTAGGAAAGAAATGCTAATTAATAGAGCATAATAAACAAAAATCACATTTTTTAAAAACTACAGTGAGTTTTAGTTGCATATAAAGTTCTAGTTCTCTCATAGCCTGAGAGAACACACATAATAGCACAGTGCTGTGCCTTTCTGCTCTCATGCATGAAGCAGCCAAACGCCATCAGCCTTTTTTCCTTTCTGGCATAGCACATCTTTTCTCTTGGCCTTGTTTCATATTGTGTGCATGTGTCTGCTTTCCCTTCTGGCTCTGGCTCCATTTAGCCTCCTGCTTCAGCTTCTACTTGTTTTCCTGGCTTTGCTTGTGTTTATCTTCTGTTCTCTGCTTCCTTTGTCATCCCAGTAGGCCCCACACCTCCTACCTCTCTGCCTACTTGGTGTTCATTTCCTTTTTTCTGCTCAGTACTTATGCTTACCTTCTGGCCCTAGTAAACCTCCTTCCTCTGATTCATTCTCCTCTGCACTCCTTTACACATAGAATTACAATGATTTGAAACCTACAGGGTGACCCAACTATCACATCTTCATGTATAAAAGGTGATTATAAAGGCACCTCATGTTATTTGGCTATTTTTAAGTCTTAACCTGCTCTCCTAAACTTTAGGAATATTCTGTAAGTCATGAGGAACTCAGAAGATGTGGATTTGGCTTGAGCTTATAGGTATGAGCTATCTGTAGTTATGGTAGAAGAGTGCTTTTCAGATTGGGTGATGAAATCAATTTAGTGTGAGTACAACTAACTATTAAAAACAAATATACAAATTGAAAAGAACAGATGATATCATTGTATGTTGTGCTTAGTGAGTATTGTTTCATAGAATTTTATTGTATTCATTTATATAATTGTGTACACTCTATATAAAATATATTTCTTACTGTGGGTCAAGTTAAAAAATGTTTGTCATTATGTAAAAAATTTGCTTTTAGTCTTGGCCACTTTCAGATGATAATTATTCAAAGAGATCACTCCATACTGTTGTGATCATCTTTAGGAGCATAGATCCAAAAATTTGAGAGTGAGACTGAATTAAATCAGATATATAGTAGATGCTCTTGAATTCTATCACAGTCTTTGCATGAGCCCCAGAACAACATTACCCTCTCTGAGGTACTTAGCTGAGAATTTAATTTTCTGAGGCCACTGTGAATTCCAAAGCATTTGGAGGTCTGTTGTAGCTCCTTTGGTCCTATGCTTCATTTGGAAGTGACTAGGCTAAGAGGAATGCATGCAAAGATGCACAGCTATTGAAGTTCTTACTTATCTTCCTATTCATAGTCTTACAAACTTTGAATTCATTGAGTTTTTTTGTTTGTTTATAGTATTTGTCACCTACTTGAATGGGGAGTGTTCTTTGACATATGATAGAACATGGTTTTCAGCAATAAGTCTGATTCTCAAAATCTTCCAGACCAAGAGCGTCTCTTGAGTAGTTTAAGGTACAGAAATATGAAGTTTCAACTACTAAATACTTGCTCTAAAACTTGAGATAGAGCTTCTTTTTTTAAAGTCCTGGCGTTAACTACAGGTAGTTCTATGGTCTGCTTCTATGTAGAAGTGGGATGTCTAAATAGAATCTTTACTTTTTACAAAAATTATTATCTTTACCATCTAGGTATCTGGTAGTTAAAATGTATTGGTTAATAACATTATATAAGTTTCAGGTGTACAACTTTATAATCCAGCATCTGTATACTCCATTGTGTGTTCTTTCTGTCACCATGTATTTTACCCCCTTTGCCCTCTTTGTCCTTGCCCCATTCCCCTTCTCCTCTAGTAACCACCCTACTGTTGTCTGTGTCTGAGAGTTTGTTTTGCTTTATTTCTTTTATTGCTTTTTGTTTTCTATCCCAGATGAGTGTAATCATATGGTTATTGTCATTTTCCATTAGATTTATTTGTTAGCATGATACTCTTTCGCAAATGGTGAAAACTATTTTATCTTTTTTTGTGGCTGAGTAGTATTCCATTGTATATTTATACCACATCTTTATCTGGCTATTGGTTGAAGGACACATAGGTTGTTTCCATGCCTTGGTTATTGTGAATAATGCGGTTAATGAACATAAGGGTACATATATCTTCATAAATAAGTGTTTTCAAATCCTAAACAAAATACTACCAAATCAAATACAGCAACACATTAAAAAGATAATACATCATGATCAAGCGGGGTTTATTCCAGGAATGCAAGGGTGGTTCAACATATGCAAATCAATCAATGTGATATATTACATTAACAAAAACCAAAAGATAAAATCATATGATCATATTAATAGAAGCAGAAAAAGCATTTGACAAGATACAACATCCATTTACGATTAAATGCTCAATCAAATGGGTATAGAAGAACAGTATCTCAACTTAATAAAGGCCAGATATAACAGATCCTCAGCTAATATCATACTCAATGGTGAAAAACTGAAAGCTTTTTCTCTAAGATCAAGACAAAGATAAGGATGCCCACTCGTGGCCACTATTATTTAACATAGTACTGGGAAGTCCTAGGCAGGGGAATCAGGCAAAAGAAAGAAATAAAAGGTATCCAAATGGGGAATGAAAAAGTAAAGCTATCCCAGCTTACAGATTTCATTACATATAGAAAACCCTAAAGACTCCATCAAAAGACTATTAGAAACAATTAACGAAACAGGAAAGTTGGAAGATACGAAATCAATATAAAAAATTTCATTTTTTCGTGTATACTTATAATGAATTATTAGAAAAAGAAATGAAGAAAACAACATCATTTACAATAGCTATCCCATTTACAATTGCTAAAATACCTAGAAGTAAATTTAATGGAAGTTAAGGACCTGAAAACTATGATATCGTTGAAAGAAATTGAAGAGGAAAAAAAGAATTGCTATTCTCTATTCTTGGATTGTAAGAATTAACATTGTTAAAATAGTAGATACTGTTTTCATCTCCATTATTACAAACAAGGAAACTCAGGCTCAGAGAGAGAAAGGAATTGTCTGAGGTATCATGGGTAGTGGTGAAATCAGGATATAAACCTAGTGTGTCTGACTCCAGTGCTTGTATTCTTAAATCATGGTGATTATGGCAATTCTCTTCTCAAATTTCCAAAATTGATCTCTGTAATAAAACATCATCTACGTGTGTTATTAGCTTAGTATACATGAGTCTATCTCTTTACTCTTATAAAATAGATTTAGTAATATGTTCTTGAGAGTTGCTGAAGTTCCGTAAAATTAACTGTCATTTCAGTATATTTTGGGTAATGTTATTGAGTATATTGTTTAATATTTGGTTCACTGCTCTTTATATGAAGACCCTTGTGACAAATCTTAACAGAGATCAGAAACTTGATTTTACTGAAGAACTGGTATTTTTTTTTGAGAACTATGTAGGTCATTACATTTCTCTCTTTCATATCCAAGTACTAATTAGGTGTTCTCTGTGATTTGTGTTTTACATCTTATGTTCTTTCTGGATAATAGCTGCATTAATAAAACTCTTGATCATTATATTCCAGGCACTGTGCTCAGCACTTTTCATGGGTTATTTCACTTAATTCTCACAACAACCTCAGATATTATCCTTTTTTTTAAGATGGTAAAATCCCTGAATCTCAGAGATGTTAAGTAACGTGCCCCAGTGACCTGGAAATGGCAGAGACTAGATTAGAATTTAGGTCTTTTTGACTCAATTCTATGATTTTGACAATACTAGACTACTTACCATGCATTACTTTTATTCCTTGCAACCACCTCACAAGGACAAAATTATTATCAGCATTTGAAAGATGAAAAACTAAGTTAAAAATTTTCACACAGCTAGAAAGTGTTGCAGGTAGGCTTCTTTTTAAGAACTAAGTGACTCCAAAGCCTACATGCTTTCTATTAAATTTTATTAGAAACCATTTCAAAGTACTTATATTTTAATCCAGTTCAACAGCTTTTTGAAGCAGATGGAGGCATAAATAAATGCATACATGTAACTCAGACAAATAAGCTAATATGTAAGAAAACGTTTTCATGTGTTCTCAAAGAATACCTGTTTGATTAACTGCAAGAGGTAATATTGTTGAGATTGTGTTAATGTGTGCATGTGCGTGTGTATGTGTGTGTGGTATAGAACAGCATAAAAAGTGGCCATGAGGTAGTAGACATTCAGTCTGTTTTCTTTAAGCTGCCTTCTCCCTCTAAGTGTAGGCATCATTAGATTTATTATGATTTTTAAATTAACAATTTAAAATATTATTATGGCTCTTTGTTGGTCTTAATACAGCTAAGATCACAAACCCAGGATAATATCAGTACATCTGTTCTTACTTTAAATTAGCTTAGAATGGATTGAGAAGTTTAGGGAGCTTGAACCGAATTTTATGCTGTTAACAAGATGACTATGAATCAGAGGTCACTGGTAAATTAAAGGGAAACAATTTACTGCTTAGCTGTATCTATGAGGCTTAGTCATATGGTAGCCAAGAGTCTTGCTGTTTTTTAACTGTTAGAACAGAATTACAGAATGAGTAGCTACTAGATATATTTGTTCATGTATCATAATGTATTCATTTCTTTGAATTTATGTTAAACAGAGATGGAAGTACTCTATGTGTGTGTGTGTGTTCCTGAACTGGTCAATATTTAACAAAAACAGAAGACCTGCTACCGCTAAGCTAACCAAACAGAGACTTCAATGATCACACATGACAAAGAATACAGACTTACAGAATTCGTTCAGAAAAGTCATTAAACAAATAACAATAAATAGCAAAAACAAACTCTGTGAATGGGTGAGCATCTGATTTTCAAAACTGCCATAATATATTATTTAAAATGTCCAGTATTCATCAAAAAATTGAGACATGGAAACAAGGAAGTATGGCCTACACAAAGGAGAAAGAGCAATCAATGAAATAGTCCCAAGGAAATATAAAATCTAGAAAGAACATTCAACTGGAATAACAGACATGTTAATTATATATATTTGTATTATATATACTATATATAACATACTAGATTATTATATCTAGTATTATATAATATATAATATGTATAAAATACAATATATTATACATATTATATATATATAATATAATACTAGATTGATTTAAATCTTTCTACATCTAAGGTCTCCCTCCATCATTCAGATAAAGTTCTGTTATAACCAGAATCAGCACCAGAAAATAGGATATCACCAATGCACTTGAAACGAAAATAATTATGGTACTCTTTCCTTAAATCAACATTTTGCATTCTTTCCGTCTTTATATCTTCTTTTAAAAGACATTATAGGTAGTCATTAAAAGAAAGACATTATAGGTAGTTATAAAAGATCCAGGCAAGGTCAACTGATATCTGTGAGAGAATGGGGCTAATATCGGAGGTCAGATTTTAAAAATTCAGTCTGAAAAAATGAGGCTTAAAGGGGATAGAACTAAAATTTAAATAACCAGCAAATGAATGAATTAATAAGGACAAGGGACTTCTCTTCAAGTTTAAGGAGATAAATTAAGAATAAGTACCTTATATCAGAAGGTTTAAAAGTAACAACTAATAGGTACTGACTTTCCTGTCATGGCCATATCTCGATGCATGCCAAATTTTAGTTGGATTCTCCCTCTTTATAGGTAGATCTTGGGGCTTCAAGTGAGAATAAGTTTCTCATCACAAAACACAGGTACTTCTCCCTAGAAATATGATGAAAAACATAAAAATAAGGATTTTAGGTCACTAATACCTTGTAGGAAATGTTAGTGATTTGGCGGGGCAGGGCACATCTTTACATTTAAGTAGTATTTTTTACTTGCAGCAAGTAAAGGAGACAGAATTCACATCCAAAGCTCTCCTAAGGGAGGCTTAACCATTGCTTATATAATACACTATCTGGTTAATTACTCATTGATTTTTTCTTTGCAGTTGGCTATACCTATCCCATTGAGTTCCTGTCAGGCTCATCCTGTTTACAGCTGCATCTGCAAAACACTGTGTTATATTTTAACATTTAGAAAGAAAAGCATTTAGAAAGAACCGCTCAGATCTTGAGATCCTTGTCCTATCTAACAGCATCATGAAGGATAACTGAGTTCCAGCGACTCACTCAAGGATATCATTGTTAAAGACAGTATTTTAGACTCAGTGAAAATGAGATTGATCCAACATGGTAATTCATCTGTTTTATTTAAATATTGACCTCAATTATGCTGCCTTCCCCTTCTGAATGTAGGCATCGTTATATTTATTATTATGTTTTGACTGGACAGAGATTTCCTTAAATGCCTAGAACGAATACATTTCCCAATGTTTGCCAAGGGGTTCCTTATGGGTGTTGGTACACGCCTTTAACAGTCAACCAAGTAGGTTGACAACTCTGCCTTCAGAGTTAGAAAAACAGAATTACAGAATGAGTGGATACTAGGCACACTTGCTCATGTGTTATAATTTCCTGATTGCACTGAGCCTGAAATGTCAGCTGAAGGTGAGAGCTTATGTCTTTCCAGAGCATGGTCACAGTCCCATGCAGGTGTGGTCTTCTAGAGTCCAAGGAATATGTTAAGAGCCTTTCATGACCCCTGTGAGCATGTCATTCCTTTAAAATGTTTTGGTTAGTCTATTATTTGCTCCAGTTATTATCTACAGCCTCTAATTGATTTTGACAAAATCCTTCAGGGAAAATTATCCCTCTTCTCTCCCCCTTCCCCCACCACTGGGCAAGTTCTAAGTCAGATAAGTTAAGGATAGCCTTGCAAGTCGGGTCTTACAGGAAGCACCAGATAGGTCAAATAATGACACTTCTCTAGGAGTGAGGCTTTGAAAGACCTCCAGCTTCATTTTTTTCCCTCTAGTGGCTGTCAGTCTGCTGTTTCTATTGTGATTGTGGGTTGTTGATTTTCAAGGCTAGAGGAAGATGGGAATACTGCAAGTGAAAATGCTACAAAGCTTGCTTTTCTTACTGAGATTTATTTATTCATTATTTTCTAGGAAAAAAGCTTCCTGGTTGCTATAAGCCTTTGGTTAATTTCGTGACTTTTGCAAAAGTCCGTTTTGACAGTTTTTGCCAGAGTATTTATTTCTTTTATGAAGGAGATAATTCTTGGAGGTTCTTACTCTGCTATTTTTGTTGATGTCACCCCCATTATAATATCTTAATATCTATAGTACATTAACAGAGCAAAGAAATTGATATTGATGCACTACTTTTATTAAATAGCAGACTTTATTTAGATTTCACATGCACTTTTTCAGTGTATGATTCTATTGAATTTTAAAAATCATTTTATATATTGTTAACTACCACTTCAGTCAGGATACAGAATGGTCCTATTACTGCAAAGACACTTTTTTATGCTACCTATTTATATATAGTCACACACTTTCCCTACCCTAACCTCTGACAACTAACTACCAATCTGTTCTTCATCACTATAATTTTATCATTTTGAAAATGTTATTTAATAGAATCAATCATACATGTAAACTTTTAATATTTGCTTTTTTTCACTCAGCATAATGCCCTTGAGACCTGTCCAAGTAATTGCTTGTATCAATGATTCCTTTCTTCTATTGCTGAGTAGTAGTCCACTGTATGGATATACTGCAGTTTATTTTTCCATTCACCTGTAAAAAGATGTTTCGGTTATTTTCAGCTTTTAGCAATTACAAATAGAGCTACTACGAACAATCATGCAGCTTTTTTTTTTATTCTTGTATGTGTGTGTGTGTATACATAAGTTTTTATTTCTTTAGGAAAAATACCCAAAGTATAATTGATGAGTCAAATGGTAAATGTATATTTAACTTCAAAAGAAATTGCCTAAGTGTTTTCCAGAATCACTGTACCATTTTATATTCCTGTCGGTAATGTATGAAAGATCCAGTTACTCTGCATCCCTGTCAACACTTGGTATTGTCAGTATTTTTTTAAAGCCATTTTTTATAAGTTATCTAGTGATATCATGGCTTTAATTTGCATTTACATAATCGAAATAATCCATATGATTATTTGTTATTGGTATAGCCTCTGTGAAAAAGTATTTGTTTTCATCTTTTGCCCATTTTCTAGTTAAATTGTTTTTCTTACCATTGATTTTAGAAAATTCTTTGTATGTTCTGACAAGTCCTGGTTGCATATATGATTGCAAATATTTTCTCATAGTTTATGACATGTCTTTTAAAGTTCTAAACAGGGTATTCCACAGACCAAAAATTTATATTATTAAAGTCCAATTTATTGATTTTTCTTTCATTGATCATGCTTTGGTATTATATCTTAGAGATCTTTGCCTAACCCCAGTTCATGAAAAATTTCACCTGTGTTTTTTTAGAAGTTTTACATCTTACGTTTAGATTTATTTAACATTTTCAGTTAGATATTGTATAAGATGTGAAGCTTAGGTTGAGGTTTTTTTTTTTGTTCCATTTATTATTTTTGTTTTTCTGGTTGGCTTCTCTTTTCCTGCTCCCTTGTGAGTTACTTGAACATATTTTAGTGTATATTTTTTTCTAAAGTTTTTTTCAGCCTATCTCTTATTTTTTTATAGATGTATAGAAATATGTATGCAACTTTTCTCAATCAGCATTTTACCACTTTAAGTGAACATAATTTAGTATTCCCTTTTATTTTATCTACAGTTTTTGAGTATATCTTTTAAGTAGTATTTTAAGTGGGCTCTTTAGGAATATATGTAACATATATATGTAACTTATCTCTACGAATTTATGTAACTTACCTCAGTCAACATTTTATCACTTTAAGGAGAATATAGAAAACTTATCTTCGGGTCCCTTTACCCTCCCTCTTTATGATGTAATTGTCTTAAATATTTCTTTACATACATTGAGAAACACAGTGTTACAATTTTTTTCTTTCATCCATCAAACATAATTTAAATAACTCAAGAACATTTGCTTGTATACTTACTCTTTCTATTGTTCTTTCTTCTTTCTTGATGTTCCAACTTTTCTACTGTCGTTATTTCCTTACTGTCTCTAGAATTTTCGATAGCCATTCTTTTAGAACAAGTCAGCTGATGACAAATTGTCTTAGTTTTTCTTCACATGTGAATGTCTTTTATTTCACCTTTACTCCTGAAGGATATTTTCACTAGATATAGAATTCTTGATTGATAGTTCTCTCCTTTAATCATTTCAAAAATGTTTTGACTTTTACTTTATGTCTTCATGGTTTCTGATGAGAAATCTGCTGTCATTCAAACTGTCGTTCCCCTGTTCAAACCATTATTACCCTTATGTAATGAATCTTTTCTCTCTAGGTGCTTTCAAGATTTTTTGGATTTTTTCTTCATGTTTAGTTTTCAGAAAATTAATTATGATTTGTCTTAACCTGGATTTCTTTTTGGTTTATCCTGTTAGTGGTTTACTTAGTTTCTTCAATCTGTAGGTTTATGGCTTTTTTCCCAATTTGAGAAATTTTTGGTTATATTTCTTTTTAACACTTTTTCAATCCTTGTCAATCCAGAATGTACTCTTTTTCCTTCACTCCGAATGCTAGTTTTTTTTCTAACATTCTAACATTTTACACCCTCACCCCTTGCTAGGTCTCTAAGTGTCTCTTCATTTTTTTTTTAGTCTATTTTTTCTTCTGTTGTTCATATTTTTAAATTTGTATTGAATTATCTTTAAGATTTCTGTTTTTCCCTCTGTCATCTCCATTCTGCTATTGTGAGCTTCCACTGAGTTTTACATTTTTGGTTATTATATTTTTGAGTTCTAAGTTTTGCATTTGATTCTTTTTAAAATTAAGTTTATTGAGATAACATTGGTTAATACAATGATATAATTTTCAGGTGTACATTATAATTTGACATCTATATATTCTATTTTGTGTTTACCACCCAAAGTCCAGTTTCCTCAGCTACCATATATTTAATCCCCTTTACCCATTTCACCTTCCCCTACCCCTCTATATTTGACCCTCTTTACCCTGTCTACCTCTCCCCTCCTTCCCTACCCATTACCCTCTGATAACCACTAGTCCATTTTCCATGTCCATGAGTCTCTGTTTGTTTGTCTTGCTCATTTGTTGCTTTTAGGTTTATATCCCACATATAAGTGATATCATGTGATTTTCATCTTTTTCTGTCTGGCTTATTTTGCTTAGCATGATTATCTCGAGGTCCATCCATGTTGTCGCAAATGGCAGTATTTCATCTCTTCTTATGGCTGAGTAATATTCCATTGTATATATTTACCACAGCTTCTTTAGCCAGTCATCTATCATAGGACACTTTGGTTGCTTCCATGTCCTGGCCACTGTGAATAATGCTGCTATGAACATTGGTGTGCAAATATCGTTTCGGATATGGTTTTTCAAGTCTTCGGGGTAAATACCCAGTAGAGGGATTGCTGGATCATATGGTAAATCAATTCTTAGTTTTTTAAGGAACCTCCAGACTATTTTTCATAGTGGCTGTATGAATTTGTGGTCCCACCAGCAGTGTATGAAGGTTCCTTTTACTCTGCATCCTCTCCAACATTTATTATTTCTTGTCCTGTTGATTATAGCTATTTTAACAGGTGTGAATGGCATCTCATTATGGTTTTGATTTGTATTTCCCTAATAGCTAGCGATGTTGAACATCTTTTCATGTATTTGTTGGCCATTTGTATGTCCTCTAGGGATAAGTATCTGTTCAGGTCCTTCGGCTATTTTTTGATTGGGTCATTTTTGTTGTCGTTGTTGCTGTTATTGAGTTGTATGAGTTCTCCGTATATTTTGGATGTTAGTTCCTTATCGGAGGCGTTGGTTGCAAATATATTTTCCCATTTGGATGGTTGTCTTTTTACCTTGTTGATGGTTTCTTTTGCTAAGCAGAAGCTTTTTAGTTTGATGTAGTCCCATTCATTTATTTTTGCTTTTATTTCCCTTGCCGTTGAGGTCAAATTCATAAAATCCTCTTTAAGTCCAAGGTCCTTGAGGTTAGTTCCTATGTTCTCTTCTATGTATTTATTGTTTCAGGTTTTATATTCAGGTCCTTAATCCATTTCAAGTTAATTTCGGTGTATGGTGATAGACCGCAATCTATAGTTTCACTCTTTAGCAGATGGCCTTCCAGTTTTCCCAACACCATTTATTGAAGAGGCTTTTCTTTCTCCCTTGTATGTTTTTATTATTTTTTTTGTTGAAATTTATTTACCCATATAAATATGGATTTACTTTTGGACTCTTAATTCTGTTCTACTGGTCTGTGTGTCTATTTTGCTGCCAAATACCATGGCGTTTTGATTACCGTCGCTTTGTAGTATAATTTGAAGTCGGGTAGAGTGATGCCTCCACCTTTGTTCTTTTTTCTCAGGATGGCTTTGGCAATTTGGGTCTTTTCTGCTTCTATACAAATCTGATGATTTTTTGTTCTATTTCTTTAAAAAAATGCTGATAGGATTTTGATGAGGATTGCATTAAATCTGTATAATGCTTGAGGTAATATGGTCATTAACTATGTTGATTCTTCCAATCCAAGAACACAGAATATGTTTCCATTTCTTTGTATCTTCTTTGATTTATTTTAATAGGGTCTTGTAGTTTTCATTATATAGTTCCTTCACATGTTTTGTTAAATTTATTCCTAGGTATTTTATTCTTTTTGTTGCGATTGCAAAGGGAATTATTTTTTTCTACTTCTTTTTCTCATACTTCATTATTAGCGTATAGGACTACTATGGATTTTTGAACATTGATTTTGTATCCATAGGTTTTACTGTATTTGCTTATTGTTTCTAGTAGTGTTCTTGTGGAGTCTTTAGGGTTTTCTATATAGAGAATCATGTCATACATAAATAGTGACAGTTTGACTTCTTTGTTCCCTATTTGAATGCCTTTTATATATTTCTCTTTTCTGATTGCACTTGCTAGGGCTTCCAATATTATATTGAAAAACAGTGGCGATAGTGTACAGCCTTGCCTTGTTCCTGATCTTAGAGGGAAGGTTTTTAGTTTTTCACTGTTAAGTGTAATGTTAGCTGAGTGTTTGTCATAGGTGGCCTTTATTATGTTAAGGTACTTTCCTTCTATATAAATTTTGTTAAGTGTTTTGATTATAAATGGATGCTGTATCTTGTCGAAGGCTTTTTCTACATCTACTGATATGATCATATGATTCTTATTTTTTAATTTGCTTATGTGGTGTATCAAATTAATCGATTTGTATATGTTGAACCATCCCTGTGCCCCTGGGATGAAGCCCACTTGATCGTGGTGTATAATCTTTTGAATATGTTGCTGTATTTGGTTTGCTAGTATCTTATTTAGGATTTTTGCATCTGTGTTCATGAGAAATATAGGTCTGTAGTGTTTGTTTTTTGAATTATCATTACCAGGTTTTGGTATTAGAGTAATATTAGTCTCATAAAATGAGTTGGGGAGTATTGCCCCTCTTTGATTTTTTTGGAAGAGTTTGAGGAGAATAGGTATTAAATCTTCTTTGAATGTTTGGTAGAATTTACTGGTGAAGCCAGTTGGTCCTGGACTTTTACTTTTTGGTAGGTGTTTGATGATTGTTTCAATTTTCATACTGCTGATCGGTCTATTTAGATTTTCCAGATCTTCTTGATTTAGTCTAAGAACATTGTATTTTTCTAAGTACTAGTCCATTGTTTCTAGGTTATTAAATTGGTATTATATACTTTTTCATAGTATTCTTGCATGATCTTTTGTATTTCTACAATGTCAGTCATAATTTCCCCTCTTTCATCCCTGATTTTGTTTATTTGCTTCCTTTTTTTTTTTTAGTGAGTCTAGCCAGAGGGTTTGTCAATTTTATTAACCCTTTGAAAGAACTAGCCCTTTGTTGTATTTATCTTTTCTATTTCTTTTTTTAATTTTCAATTTCACTTATTCTGCTCTAATTTTGATTAATCTTTCCTTTTGCTGACTTTAGGCTTCATTTGTTCTTCCTTTTCTAGTTTTTTAAGATGAAGCATTAGGTTGTTTATTGAACTCGTTCTTGTTTTTGGAGAGGCCTGTAATGATAACAACTTTCCTCTTAGGATCACTTTTGCATGTCCCAAACATTTTGATATGTTGTACTATCATTATCATTTGTTTCTATGTATCTCTTGATCTCTCTTTTAATTTGTTCCCTGATTTAATTATTCTTCAGTGGCATGTTGTTTAATCTTCATGTATTTGTGGTTCTTCCTGATTTCTATTTGCAGTTAATCTCTAGTTTCAAAGCATTATGATCAGAGAGTATGGTTGGTATGATTTCAACCCTCTGATATTTGTTGAGGCTATCTCTGTGCCCCAGTATGTGGTCGATTCTTGAGAATGTTCTATGTGCACTAGAGAAGAATGTACAGATGTGGTCGATTCTTGAGAATGTTTTATGTGCACTAGAGAAGAATGTACAAGTAGCTGTTTTGGGATAGAAGGCTCTGTATATGTTAATTATGTCCAGTTGGCCTAACGTGTCATTTAACGATGTTATTTCTTGGACGTGGTTCCATAGTGTAGCAGTTAGCATGTCTGCTTTACACACAGAAAGTCCTGGGTTCACGCCCCCAGTGGAGCCACAGTTTGTGATTTATGGCCATGCCACCCCGAACAAGCCTGATGTCTGATCTCAGAAGCTAAGCAGGGTCGGGCCTGGTTAGTACTTGGATGGGAGACCACCTAGGATGACCAGGTGCTGTAGTCATAAATAATAATAGTAATAATAAAAATAAAAAAAAATAAGGATGCTATTTCCTTATTGATTTTCTGTTTGGATGATCTGTGCATATCCAACAGTAGGGTATTTAGTTCCCCTACTATGATAGTGTTTTGATCTGTTTATCCCTTTAGTTCTGTTAGTAATTACTTTACATATTTCAAGGCTCCTTGATTGGGAGCATAGATATTAATAAGTGTTATATCTTCTTGATGCATGATTCTTTTTATCATTATGAAGTGTCCCTCAGTATCTTTCTTTACCTTTTTTATTTTGAAGTCTATTTGTTCCAATATTAGTGCCGCTACTCCCGCTTTTCTCTGAATGCCATTTGCTTGAAATATCGTTTTCTACCCTTTCACTTTGATTCTGTATTTGTCTTTGGAGCTGAGATACATTTCCTGAAGGCAGCATATGGTTGGGTTTTGATTTTGATCCATTCGGCAACTGTGTGCCTTTTTATCGATGAGTTCAGTCCATTTACATTTAGGATGATTATTGAAATATAAGGTCTTCTTATAGCCATTTTATCTTTTGCTTTCTGGTAGCTCAGTGTTTCCATTGCTTCCTGTCCTTGTGTTTCTGTTTTCTTTATTTCGGTTAGCTTTTGTGGATTTTGCCTCTGGTTCTCCTTGTTTTATGCTATATACTTCAGTTCTGAATCTTTGGTGTATTGTTACCATTACAAATATGAAAAGGATAGTTATATGTATATACAGTCATCCATTATCTCCTTATCTCCATTCGCCTTTGCGAATTTGAGTCTTTGACTCTTCCCCCTTTCAATCACTGTTACCTCAGTTTGTCTCTGTGTGTGCTGAACGTTCATTACTGTCTTGCTATAGCAATTCTCTTATTATTATTTAAGCTCATAATGTCCTGCTCTTAGTAAAGATTGCACTCCTCTGCTTCTATTTGCCTGATAGTCATTTTACTCCTAATTATGTTTTTTTTTTTTTTTCATTTTGTTTTAGGTGAGCTGACTCCTTTCAGTATTTCCTGTATTACAGGCCTCGTAGTGGAGAATTCCCTCAATTTTTGTATGTCTGGAAAGGTCTTAATTTCTCCTTCATATCTTAAGGAGAGCTGTGCTAGACGCATTATTCTAGGGTGGTAGTTCCTTTCACTTAATAGTTTAAATATTTGATTCTATTCCTTTTTGGCTTGTAAGGTCTGCGTTGAGAAGCCCGATGATAATTTAATGGGTTTTCCCTTATAAGTTACTGTTTTCTTCTTCTTAACTGCCCTGAGAATTCTGTCTTTGCCGTTGATTTTTGATAACTTTAATATAATATGTCTTGGTGAAGGCCTTTTTGGGTTGAGATAACTGGACGTTCTGTTGACTTCTTGAATTCCAAGCTCCAGCTCACTCCTTAGATTTGGGAAATTCTGGTCCACTATTGTCTGAAAATGCTTTGTAGTCCCTACTCATTTTCCTCACCTTCGATAATGCCATTATTCTTATATATCCTCTCCTGGTAGTGTCAGTTTGTTCTTGTATTTCTCTTTCATTACTTTTCATTCTTCGGTTTCTCTCTTCATCCTTCTGATTTATTTTTAGATTTCTGTCTTCAGTTTCACTGATTTTTCCTCCATTTGGTCGACTCTATTTCCCAAGCTTGCTATTTCATTTTTCAACTCTTGCAGTGTGTGTGTGTGTGTGTGTGTGTTCAATCTTTAGAAGACTAATTCTGACTTTTTTGAGGGTTTCAATCTCCTTTCTTTGCTTATATAGTTGTTTTTTCAATTCCTGAAATTGTTGATATGACTCGTTTCAGACCTCACTGAGTTTTTTCAGAAGTACCATCCTGAATTCTTTGTCATTTAGGTTGCATATTTCTATGTCTGTAAGTTTTTTTTCTAGAGTTTTCTCTTTCTTTTTGAGATGCCTTGTCACCTTGGTTGTTCATGGTATTTAATGGACTATTTCTCTTCCTGGGGATCAATGGAAGTGTATTCTGCTCCCCGCCCCCCCAAAGAGGACTTATTATATAAAGGTCTCTCTTTAGCCTGCTGCAAAGGTGATGCTTTTCTTTTTTGGTTTCCAGTAGGTGGCATCTAAGCCTCTTGCACCCTTGCTTTATATAAAGCCTAATGGTGCCTTTTGTATTTTCTTGTAGATATTTAATCACACTCGCTACCCACAGGTTCAGTCCTGTCTGCGCCAGTGACAGTCTCGGCAGCGTTTGCTCAGATTCCCCTGGGGCTCCGTGGTGATCGGTCTTAGAGGGTATGGGGGGAGGGGCCCCCAGGGTTGGGAGTTGGGGACTGCGGCTCAGCCTCAGTTTTAAAACCGAAGCTGGTAAAAATCAACTGTTGTTTCTCTGCAGTCCCATCTCACTTCTGGGCTTTTTGCCCTGATGACTGGGCCCTGCTGTTGGCTGTGTGGAAGTCATAGCACTCCCAGGCAGGGTTGTTCAGGAACTCGGCACACCTTCTCTCCTCCCCCTCCTCTTGCAGTGAGCTCCAGAGGCTGCGAGAGGTAGCATCATCAGTCTGGACAGAGTTTGCTCAGATTCCCCCGGGGGCTCCATGGTGTTCCGTCTTGGAGAGTATGTGGGGAGGGGCTCTCTGGGTTGAGGGTTGAGAGCTGCGGCTCAGCCTCGTTTTTGCAACCATGGTAAAAAGTAACTTGTTTTTCTGCTGTCCCGCTTCTCTGCCTTCTGCCCTGATGATTGGGCTCTGCCTCTGGTCGGCCTTTGGGAGCTCACAGCTTTCTCAGGCGGGGCTGTTCAGGGAACTAGCTGCTCCTTCTCTCCTCCCTCTCTTCCTGCAGGAAGCTATGGCAGCTGGGAGAGGGAGCTTCTTTATTTCCCCCAGTCCACCACCTGACACCTAGAGTTCTGACCTGTGGTAGCTCTTATGCATAGATCCCATGCTCAGATGCGCTGGTGTGTAGCTTGGGTGTTTTTTGTTTCATTTTAGGTGTTCAGCTTATTGTTGTTTCAAGGGGAGAGATCTGAGGATGTCTCTTACTCTGCCACGTTTCTCAGAATCCCTTTCCTGTTTTTTTTTAAATATTTTTTTATTTTTTATTTTATTTCTTTGCTGAAAGTTTCTTTGGTTTCATTTGTTTAAATAGTGTAATTGCTATTGCAGCCTTTTTATGATAGCTACTTTAAAAGACTTAGAATTAGTTAAAATCTGTGTCTTCTCAGTGTTGGCATCTCCTGATTGTGTTTTTTCATTTGAATTGAGATTTTCATAGTTCTGAATATGACAAATAATTTTTGATTGTATCTTGAGCCTCTTCTGTCTGGCTTCTTTTTATTTTAGCATTTATTCATCCTATTTAAGATCAACATACACATCTTGGCCCACTTTTTTGGGTTGTGGTTACAATGTCATTTTAGTTTTCAAGATCTTTCTAAAGTTCTGGGTTGTCTTGCTTAAGTGTTATCCATAGAATGTAGCTCTTGAATTAGAACATGAGCTCTTTGAGGCCAGGATATCCTGAGCTTTATTTTTAAAAAATATTTTGATTAGTGATTACAGTTGACATACAAAATTGCACTAGTTTCATGTGTGCAAAGTAGTGATTAGACATTTGTATAACTTATGAAGTGATCACCCTGATAAATCTAGGACTCATCTAACACTATACATAGTTATTACAATATTGATTATATTCTTTATGTTATACTTCATATCTCCATGACTATTTTGTAATTACCAGTTTGTAGTTCTTAATCTCTTCCCTATTTTCACCAAACCCCCAACACCCCTTCCATCTGGCGGCCATCAGAATATTCTCTGTATCTATGAGTTTGTTTGTGTTTTGTTTGTTTATTTTGTTCTTTAGTTTCCACATGTATATGAAAGCATATGGCATTTGTCTTTATCTCTCTTACTCCACTCAGCACAATACCTTCTAGGTCCATCCATGTTTTTGCAGATGGCAAGATTTCATTCTTTTTTTTTCCTGACTAACATTGTGTGTATATGTACCACCTCTTTATTCATTTATCCATTGCTAAACACCAAGACTGCCTCCATATTTTGGCTATTGTAAATAATGCTGCAGTGAACATATGGATTCACATGTCCCTTCAAAGTAGTGTTTTTGGTTTCTTCAGATAAATACCCAAAAGTGGTATTACTGGGTCCTTCTTTGTCTCTTGTTATAACTTTTGTTTTAAAGTCTGTTTTGTCTGGTATAACTGCCTTTCTCTTGCTGCTTTTAAGATTCTCTCTTTGTCTTTTAACTATAGCATTTTAATAATGATACGTCTTGGCATAGGCATCTTTGGAATCATCTTGTTTGGGACTCTCTGAACTTGAATGCCTATTTCTTTCTTCAGGTTAGGAAGTTTTTTTGTCATTATTTCTTCAAGTAGGTTTTCAATTCCTTGCTTTCTCTTCTTCTTCTGGTACTTCTATACAAATGTTGGCATGCTTGATGCTGTCCCAAAGGCCCCTTAAACTAGCTTCATTTTTTAGATTCTCCTCTTTTCTTGCTGTTCTGACTTTTTCTTTTCTTTCAAATCACTGATTTGATCCTCCGCTTTATCTAATCTACCGTTGATTCTCTCTATTCTTTATTTCAGTTATTGTACTCTTCATTTTTGACTGGTTCTTTTTTATATTTTCTATTTTTATGTCCCCCTCCCCCCCCATCTCTTTGCTGAAAGTCTCAGTGAGATAATTGTTCATCCTTACCATCAGTATTTTGAACTCGGTATCTGGTAGATTGCCTGTATCCATTTTGCTTAGTTCTTTTTCTGGAGCTTTGTTCTTTTCTTTTATTTGGGACATGTTTCTTTGTCTCCTCATTTTGGCTGCCTCCCTGTGTTTGTTTCTATGAATTAGGTAGAGCTGCTGTGCCTTCTGGTTTTAGTAGGTGCCCAGTGGCGCAGTCTCTGTGGTCACCTGAGCTGGGTGCTCCACGTGTGTTCCTTGTGTGGGTTGTGTGTACCCTCCTGCTGTAGTTGAGCCTCGGTTGCTGTTTGCACATCAGTTAGAGGGATTGATGCTCAGGCTGATTGGTTGTGGAAACTGGCTGTGACTACAGTGGAGGAACTATTGTGTAGGAGCTGACCCTTTAGAGCAGGATTTGCTTTAGCAGGTCTCTGGTGCCTGTCCAGTCTGCCCTTTGGGTGCGTCATTTGTGGAGGTAGTTAGGGGATGCTCTTTTGTTGTCTGAGGCTGGCCATCAGATGTGTTGGTGGTATGACTTCTTGGGAGGGGCTCTTTTGCAGGCCAAGGTCAGCTGCTGCCTGCGCCCTGCCCAGGGTCACTTGGTATGTGCTGCAAAGTGATCTGAAGATGGGCGCCACTTATGCTGGGCTTGGGGGCTCCTGGCAGTTACTTAGCTGCAGATGGAGGCTAGCAACTGCTAGTGCTAGGTTTGGGGTTGCTCAGGAATAGGTATGAGGCACACCAAGGCCTGATGCTGCTTGTTTGGGATTTGTGAACCTTTGAGAGATTTTAGGAAAATCTGCAGCATAAGCCAAGATAGGCCATTTGTATGGAAAAGCCACTGGAAGGGGCTGAGGTAGGCCCATACATAAGGTAGGATGGGGTATCAGGGTATCTTCAGGGTGAGGCAATTTGTGTTAGCCATATTGATGGAGACTCAGGTATGGTGCCAGCCTTTATCTTCCTGCTGGATGTGGGGAGGGCCAAACAAAGAAATAATGGCTCTAACAGCATTTCTGTCTGGGAGAAAGTTGCCTCTCCATCCCTTTCCTTAAAACCAGGCAATTTACTTCCTCCCATACGTCCTTGGCACCTTTTGAGTTGCTTGCTGCCCCAGCACTAGAGCTCAAAGTGAGTGAGTTCACCAGCAAGTAAGTCTGTGCATGGGCCGTTTGAAAGGAATGCCTGACATCTAGCACCCTTCCATCTCACTCAACCACAATGTCTACTGGTTTTCACAGCCAGAAGATATGAGGATTTCTCTTCGTGGCCTGGGCTGGGGATCCTGGTGTTGGATTGGGACCCCTCACAACTCAGGGGGAACCTCTGCAGTGAGATAGCCCTCCACTGCCACACATGGATGTGGGACCAGTCTTGTTCAGTGTTTTCTGCTCATCCTACCAGTGTTGAGTTGGCTTCATCTGTATGTTCTTAGGTGTAGGACTTCTCTGTTCAGCTAGACACCAGGAGATTTTTAATAATGGGTGTTTTGTAGTTTAGTTGCAATTTAGATGTGGTTGTGGGAGGAGGCAAGCACAGCATTTACCTACTCTGCCATCTTGACCAGATACCCCAGATGTTCAGAGTCTTTATGTGTCTTACTGCTCTATTATTAGTGCCTAGGACTGTGCCTGATATAGAAAGTGCTTAAAAAATATTTGTTGATGGACAGCTTTGCTTTGTCGTTAGAAGGTTTCGTTACGCTCTGAAACAAATAAACAGAACTTCTTGGCTTCTTAAATACCTAATTCTTCTTCCTGAAAAACATTTTATATTTTAATAGCAGGGTGAACATGAAGGATAGCTAATGGAAGCAGGAAATACCAATTAGATAAAAGAGTCTGACAACACATAAACTCAAGTTCTGTTGATATAAGCAAGAATATTGCCTTTAGGTATTGCATTTGAATTCTTTACTTTCCTTGACACCTCCACATTCTTCCCCCTGAAAAGGGAACAGTGTTTTTCTGTACACCACTTATTTTTTATGTATGTGTATAAATGTGCATTGCTTAAAAAGTAGAAAATACAGATAAGTATAAAAATTAAAACCATTCATATCTTTAAAATGAGGATTCTAATAGTTCCTACAGAGATTTGAAAGGAGTAAACAAGTTTATATAGAACAATGCCTAGTACACAGTGAATCACTATGTAGGTATTTGTGTACTAAAATAAAATAAAATCCCACATATAAAAAACATTCATTATTCATATTACACACATACACATATACACCAGAGATTAGATTATTCCTTCAAGAATGTTCACAGTGATAGTGAGGAAAAGGAGTTGAGATAATGAACCTTGTTAAACAATGAAGTAGAAACATAATCTTCCCAGTGTTATTTAGAGAGAAAATGACATTAATCAGTATTCAAATATAATTGGGTTTTCTTTGTTTCTCTTATTGATTTGGAGGAGTTTTTTGAATAGTCTCGACCTTAATGCTTTTTTAATGTTGGGGTTATCTTCTCCTACTGGGCTCTATGCTGTCCTTCATTAAACGAATATCCTGAATTTTAACATAGTCAGTTGCACAATTTTTTTACTTCATTGTGATTATAAGAAATTTTTATTCACTCCAAGATGTCAATGAGATGTTTAATTTTTTTTTTAATGTTCTATAGTTTCATTTTTCACACTTAGTACTGTAATCCAATTTGATTTTTTTTTTAATGGTGTGAAGTAAGGTTTGTCAAACTACAATCCACAGTCCAAATCTAGCTCAAATATGGCTCAATTTTTGTACAGCCTGTGAGCTAAGAATGGCTTTATATTTTTAAATGGTATAAGAAAATTGAAGAATAATACTACTTTGTGCTACGTGAAAATTATGAAATTCAGTTTTTGGTGTTCATAAATAAAGCTTTATTGGAACTAAGCCATGTTCATTCATTTATGTATTATTGATGGCTGTTTTGTGCTAAAATGGTAGAGTGGAGTAGTTGAAACAGAGACTGTATGGCCTGCAAAGCATAAAATATTTATTATCTGGCCCTTTACAGAACAATTTGTTGGTCTCTGATGTAAAGATATAATTTTATTTTTCCGCTTATGGTGAGTTAGTTTCTGTTAGATCATCAACCAAAATATCCATTTTTTTTCTTCCACTGATTTGTGATATAATCTATTCTATGAGTTTTGTTTGATTCACTATGGTTTTGTGAGTTTTAGCCATTTAAACTACAAGGGTCCTATTTTCAATCAGCATTAACTTTGTCTATTCTGGATATAATTGACTATTATTTTCTTATTTATAATCCTTTTCTCTTAGACTTTGAGAAAAGTCCCTCTTACATCATTGTACTGCAAGTCATCACACTATGTTTATTTAATGTAATAAATCTGCCTAGAGGTAGAGGTCTGAATTTGGCGACCTCTTATAGTCCCTTCCTTTTCCTTTTTTTTTTTTTACTAAAAAGAACTCTGGTTTAATTTTCATGACTGTAACAAGGGAGCGAATCAACATTTATCAAGAGCCCATATGTGCCACTCTAAATTACACTATGCGTTTTAACAATATTCCAAACATACAGGAAAGGTTAGAGAATGATAAAACATACACGTGTATTTTTATCCATTACTTAATTTAATCCTAACTACCACTCTATGAGGTAACTATTTTAGTCCCCATTTTTACAAATGGATTATAAAATGGTTAAATAACTTGCCAAGTAGTGAACATTGGAGCCAGTATTCAAACCCGTCTACTTGACTCCAAAGCTCGTACGCTTCCATATAAAAGCTGACAAAATTAAAATAGAAGATCATGTTGTTTCTTTATGAATCTCCAATAAGTCAGATCAAATTCCACATCATCCTCATTTCTTTGAGAGTATCTTTCTTTAGTCCTTTTAAGTTTTTTCTGAAAACCTCATTATTTTGAGTTCTCTCATATGTTGTAACAGCAGGTTCCTTTGTCAACCATCCTGTTCAGAATAAATAGCCTGTGCTATGCCAGCATGATTTATTGCTTCTACTTCCTTTCTTTATGTTTTGACTAATTTTATCATAAAAAGATATAAAGTGTTTTAGACATGTGCAAATGCCTGAGTGACTAGAGCAGTTCTCCTGGCTGCTTGGCCAATTGCCTGTGGACAGCGAGTGTTCCATTTGATGGCTGAAATGATAGGAGAAATTAGGTTTCTCTGTTGTGCCCCGACTGGGAACCCCATGAGCCGCGAAGGAAACAACTGCCGATGAAATCACGCAAGGGAGTTTATTAGCGAGCTAGCTCGGACCCGACTCCATACGCAGCCAAAGTAGTGTGCAGGAGAAGGGCCCCTGCTTTAGTCTTACAGACATATTTAACGGGAAAAACCACAGAATGGGGTGACAGTCTTGGCGTTGCAGGATTGGTAAGTCAAATTTGACCTTTACAAACATTGGTAGGCAGGTAGCCGCAGGAGAGGTCTAACTAGCAAACAATAGAAGGGGAATTCCAGGGCCATTCTTACTGGTTGACTGGGGGTGGGGGGAGTGGCTACCGTTTCCATAGCGTTCCCATAGTGATGGTCACACATGCATTCACAGAGTAATTTCCAGGAATTGGCTAAAATGGAGGCCCGTCACAAAATGGAGTTACTTTGGTTCTTCATCTCAACAACATCAGTTTACTGAATCTCATCACCATTTCTCCTTTCTCCTCTAACAACCCCCACAGAGAATTGCCGAAAGATATCAAAGGGTCAAAATGAAATATATGATTTACTTATGTTTTTTGAGTAACTCTAAGTTATCGTGATGATGGCAGGAAGAACTTGTGTAGCAAGATCCCTTGCTGAACAGGTGGTACTAATTGTAAATCCTTTTTTTGGGGGAACTTTGAAAATGGATTTTACATCTGTATGTATAAGATTCTTTAATCTTTAAACTACCTATAAGCATAGAGTATACTGAGTGCTTTCTTCTTTTTTAAACCAGGTACTATCTTAAAAATATTATATTTATTTAATTATGAGAAAATGTAATTCCACTAGAAAAAATTTGGAAAATAGAGGAAGAATAAAATCACCCACAATCTTGTCACTCTAATAGAAATAGTAAAAATATTTTGGTGTATTTCATGCCTTTTTATATTATGCATTAAAAAAATAACTTAGAGCTAATCTTCCAAATAATATCTTAACATCTTTTCTGGATGCAAGGCTATATGATTTATAGTGATAATGCCAGCGAATTTCAAAATTTGTATGTTTTTTAAATCTACTCTGGAAAAATAGTTTTTTAGTTTTCATGATTTACTTGGTTTTCTAGTTGTAAAAAGTGATGACCTTATTTCTTTTGAGCAGTTTTTAGATTTGTGAGAAATATATTTTTCTTTGTAAATCTCTAGAAATTAATGATAGCTTTTTTTAAAAAAATTGATGCTTTGGCAAATCACCATGTTTTTTGGATTGCCTCATATACAGACAAAATGTAATAAATGTAAATGTAAATTAAATGGATCATTTGGGGATTAATTATTTTTGGTTTCTCTGATAGCGTAGTTAATTAAGTTGTTGTACTCTTATTATGTAAGTTAGGTAGCCAGAAACTGTAGAGAGCTAAGAGAGGAGAGGAGGCATCTGAAAAATGCAAAGGAAAGGGCTTGCAGAAGTGACCAACTCAGCTGGTTATAGATTACCCACATCCTACGGATCTTTAAATGGCCTTCTAGAAACTCTTGCCACACCTATAAGACAAGGGATCTGTAAATAGATAGGACCAGTAGTCTGAGAATTCCTTCCCCCTTGCAGCCCCACTCAAAACTCTCCCTCCCCATCCTGAGTCAGGAGGTGCACATTGAACCTCAGACAAAGGAATCATGTGCCCTTGCATGGACACTGCAGAGGTATATAAGCTGTAATAAATCTAACCTAGGGGAGCTTGTGCTTTGGTGCTGTTAAGCCCCACATGCTCCGCCGGCTAATAAATTCTCCTTCCTCTAACAAAGTCGTCTGAGCGTCTAATTTCCTCCAGCAGGTGTTGCTTCCTGCAAAAAGCCACTTTAAGTCTTATTTTTTCTTCCATATAAATATGACTAAAACGCACATAGAGGTCTCAACTATGCATTCATTCCTCCTGATGTTTTTAAATGTTTACTATGTACCTGGCATTGTTCAAAATTCTTGGGTTCCAGTGATGAATAAGAATAATTTCATAAGCCCCCTGTTCACTTATAAAATTATTACATGCCTTTACATGCCTCATTTATTTGATTAATATTTTGGGGGTATATTGTTTTATAATTTTACTTAAATTTTATTAATTTGTTTTAAAATATATAATACAAAAGTTACCAAAAATATGTAGCGAAAAGTTTTTTTTCAGACCTTTTCTCCCATCTACCTATTGTCCTCTCCCTAGGAGAAATTAAATGTAAATATTTTAAAGGCAGGGATGATTAAATTTTTAAATATTAGTTTTTTAAAGGAAATTCAGTTTTGAAAAGGGTATTTTAATCTATTGAGTACTATGTGCCAGGCACTTTCCAAATATCTTTTTTAATCCTCTTAATATCCTTTATCGAGTATTATAACAATTTTATAAATTACAATCAAGGGCCCAATGAAATAAAAGAAGTTGTTCATGATCATATAAATCCCAAGTTACATAGCTAAGAAATAAGAACTAAATTCTTCAGAACCAATTTTTTCATCAGCTATCTTGTAGAAAATAATGCTTTAGAATTCAAATTGAGTTTACATTAAAAGGTTGTTGTTGTTTTTCCCTCAGAAAATGGCTAAGAAGTAGATTTTTATCCCAAACTGATATGATAAACTTTAGTAATTAATGAAAGAAATTTGGGAAAAGATATGAAGAAAACATTATAGTTTGTTAATGATACACTCAATATTTAGTTGCTCATATTAATATAAAAGAACTAAAAATAATTTTGTCTTGAATTTACATTTCATTATGGATTTATTACCACATATATGTTTAACTTAGGAAAAATTTGCATTCCCTGAACAGATACCATCTGGCAATGCAGGAATATTTTTGGTGTGAAGGGCAAAACAATTTGGCATTGAAAAGTTGCCTCACACTATATAGTCTAGATTGATTATGTAACATTCGTAGATTAACTCTGCTTTGGAAAGGTCTTCAGCATTCATTGACAAACAGTTTATTGACTAACAGTTTGACAAATGTTCTCTTCCATTATTCATAAGTATAGTAGCTCATTCTCCTAGGCAAATGTTGTGACAGCTAGAGTTTAGGAGACAGTTTCTAAAACACTGATCTATTTGCTGTTGAGTAAAATGCAAAAAATCAGTCCATTTATAGAAGTACACAAATGTTAAAATATTTGGCATTATATAGGAAATTATGTGGTTATTACTGAAATGTTTATATTTTCTCTATGAATATGTCTAGATATTTACTTAGATCTCGTGGCAGAAAGATGCATGGGCCTTTTTAGGAACCGAAAGAAAGCCAGAGTGACCGAAGTGCAGGGTAAAGGGGGATGCTGAATAGGTGTGGGCAGGTGGTAGTAGTAGCCTCAAGTACTGATGGCAGAGGGAGAGGCAGTGAGAAAGTTTTGTCTTTGTGTGTCTTATTTCATTTATTTTTATATTTATATTAGAGAGAAGTCTTTCACTAAGGTGGTGTTTTCTTTGCCCCTTTTATCTTGTTTTGTAGTTCCGATATTACAAATGTTAACGTGTTTTTTTTTTTAAGCATCTTTTCATAATATCCTTAGCCTCCTCTTTCTTTAGATATTGATTACCCACTAAAAACAATAACATAGTCTGTGATCTATCTGGGCTGCTTCTGGGGAGAGCACAGTTAGCACAGTTGGGATAGTTAGAGTTCCCAGAGCAGAGTTTTCCAGAAGTCATGCTCTAGAGGGCATATGCTTGGCTGCTAGTGCTCTGGGGGCCACGATGGGAGAAAAGCTAGAGTCTTAACATTCATTTCATAAGATTTCACTTAATTTTTCTGTATCCAGTATATTGCCCCTGCCCTCATTTTTGCCTGGTATCTCCTAGTTTAATCATTCTGTTTTACCCTCTTCAGAGAAGATGCTGTCCAGTTTCTGCTGAGCTTAGGGAAAGGCATGAAAGTGAGTGAGGGAACCTGGGGCCTGACCTTGTTCTTAAAGAGACTTTCAACTTATTTTTAGTTCCACGTTTATTCCCTACTTCTAGAGATACCCGGTGCTGTCAAGTCTTGAGCCTTCTGGGGTTCTGTGATATGAATTTGCTTCTTTGCTTTCTTCTCTGCAGGTTTAGGATTGAGCTTTTTCAGGACTGCTGAAGACAGTACTTGTCTGTCTGCTTTGTAACTTGCTAAAATTTGCTGCATTGTGTTGCAGGGCAGGGCAACTATTTCTGAGTGGGGTAGGGTTGGTACTGACCAAGCCCTCTACTGAGAGAAGAGGGTCCTTTGGCGGAGAGAGTAGAAAGTTTGCTAGAAAACGGGTAACATTCCACAGACAGAGTGTGGTCTCTCAGAGGCAGAGCGTGAGAGGGACAGTGAGGGAGACAGTGAAAGGGACAGAGTAAAGGCTCAGAGAGGGACCCTGAGTGTTCAGGGAATTCAGTTTATATGTCATTCTTTAATTCCTGTGAGTTTTAGTTTAAAAGACTTTGTTAACCCATTTCCTCTGATATGGAAATACAGTAAGGAAGGGGAAGGGGGAGAGTATGTAATGTGAAAAGGTAAGAAAGAATATGTTGAGTGAAAGGCCTGTGGCAATTCCCAGCCTTTTTAATCCATAGGTCCCCCAAGGTTCTAGCCATAGGGAATGACTCTCTTTTTATCTGTTTCCCCTTCATAGGTGTGGGGAATGAGTTGTTAGCAATCCCAGGAGAAATCTTTATTTGTTCTGCAGGAGTCCTGGCCTGGCTACAGGGATGATCAGCACACTGCAGTCTCTGATTGCAGCTTTATTAACATTTAATTCTCTTGCCTCTTCCCTACATTAATTGGGTCCTAACCCATTATATTGGGAAACAAATAAACTCTACTATTGTTTCTTTGGGAGAGTTTTTGGGAGAAAATTAAACTAAATGCTTATATTCATATCTCCACTTTTGGTTAATCTAATAGTTTCAGCATAATAGCTGTGGTTTATTAATTATATTGTTTTTTTTTTTTTGGTATGTATGTGTATGTACCATCATCATCTTAAGCCCTCCCTTCCATTCCTCCTCTGTCTCTTTATCTATTATCTATTTATTTATGTCTGTTTTAGCAGTTTCTGAGGTGGCTATGTTTACATTTTCAGTTATAATTGTTGATTTTTCTGTTTATTCCTGAAAATTTTTCTTTTGTTTGATATATCTGGGTACATATATGGGTATGATAGATATATCTTCTTTTGTTGTTTCTTTTATAGATACAGACAAATAATTTTTAGTCCCTTTAACTCTGTTTAGTCAGCTTCTCAATCCTGAGAGACAAAAATTTTAACAGGGAAGTTTTCATGTAAAGAATGAACTATTTAAAAAGGAACCCTCATACATTGCTGGTGGGACTGCAGATTGGTACAGCCACTATGGAAAACAGTATGGAGGTTCCTCAAAAAACTAAGAATTGATCTACCACATAGTCCAGCAATCCCTCTACTGGGTATTTACCCCAAAGACTTGAAAACCCTTATCTGAAAATATATTTTCACACCAATCAATGTTCATAGCAGCATTATTCACAGTGGCCAGGACATGGAAGCAACTGAAGTGTTCTACAATAGATGATTGGCTAAAGAAGCTATAGGACATGTATATAATGGAATATTCTCTATTGGTTAGAAGTCAGTCACTAATTCCAGTCCCCATTTAAGGGGAGAGGAGTTAAGCTTCGAGAGAGGAATATCAAAGAATTTGTGGACATATATTAAAAACAATGATTAAGAAATATTTTGGGGGAGATATTTTGAGGCTTTGCAAATATCCTCTTTCTCCTTTAAATTTTGACCTCTATCTTACCTGCAGCAATAATTACAGTGATATTCTAATGATGATTTTCTAATCCTCTCATACCTTTTACATTTGTTATTTAGAAATTTTCTGTAAGGAAGATATGTCCCTTCTCCTATATTTATTTATTTGTATCAAATATAGATTCATGGGGGGAAGTTATAATCAATTAAATCGTACTCAAATTATTCCGGCTTTTCCCACTTGGAGCTCTTTCAGGGTTGTTTCTGTGTCTTTTTGATATGTTACACACACACACACACACACACACACACACACACACACACACACATAGAGTACTTCCTTGCTTTTTGGTATTATAGGATAATCTAGATACATCTTATATTTTCCTTGCCTATTCTGAAAATCAGCCATTTCTGCAAGCAGTCTTGGTTCTGTTGATTGGAAGTGGTATTTAGAAGCCAAGATCTGGTGCTAGGTGTGCTCACTGCTACTAGCGTGTCACTAGTCTTAGGTCCTTTCAGTGGACAAAATGAGGAAATAAATGTATATATACTAACCTGTGTAGATAACACTTATCTATATTTCTATCTATCTACCTATCAATCATCTATCATTTCTACCTATAGTATATAAGTATGCATGACTTCAGACTAATATCTTGACTTTAAATGTACAGAAGTTTAAGAATTGCTAATCTGTGCAGTGTGAAAACAAATCTGTCAAGAGTACAGGGTTTATGCATAGTTCCTTTTTGTCTTTAGCATTACAATTATCTACTTAAAAGTATCCTTTCCCAATGTTACTTAGGGTAGCAACTTTTTTTTGACATCATTGTCGGTGAGGTTATGATATATATTTTACATAGAGTTGGATTGTCACATTCTGCATTCCATTCTAGGATTCCTCTGCCCTTCTCGTTGATTTTTTAAAAGTTTGTGTACATTAAGATTTACTCTTTGTGACGTGAAGTTTTGTGGGTTTTGACAAATATATATAGTCATGTGTCCAGCAACACAGCATCACACAGAACAGTTCTAGCACCCTGAAAATTCCCTTGTGTGATCTTTTTATTCAACTTCTCCCTGACCTGAAAGGGAAAGCTTTTAGTTTCTCATAATTAAGTATGATGTTAGCTGTAGGTATTTTGTTTATGAAATTGAGGAAATTTTCTCAGTTCCTGGTGTGTTGAGAGTCTTTATCATGAATGATTGTTGGATTTTATCAAATGCCTTTGCTGCACTTATTGACATAATCATGTGATTTTTCTTCTTTAGCCTGATGTGATGGATTATAGGAACTATTTTTCAAATATTGAATTGGCATAGCTGGGATAAATCCAAACTGGTCATGGTATATAATTGCTTTTTTACATTGTTAGATTTGATATGCTAATATGTTGTCAAATATATTTGGATTTATGTTCATGAGAGATATTGGTCTATAATTTTCATTTCAGTGTTTTTGTTTGGTTTTCATATTAGAGTGATACTACTGCTCAAAGAGAATGAGTTAGAACATGTTCCCTTGGCTTTCTTTTCTGGGAGAGTATAGAGGATTGGTATCATTTCCTCTTTAAGTGTTTCTTACAATTCACAAATGGAACCATCTTGACCTTGGTGACTTCTGGTTTACAAGGTTATTAACCATTGATTTAATTTCTTTAATAGAATAAACTTATTCAGATTATCAATTTCTTCTTGTTTGAACTTTTGTAGATTATATCTGTCAAGGAAATGGTCCATTTCATCTAAATTATTAAAATTCTGGGCATAGAGTTAATATTTCTTTATTATCTTTTTAATGCCTTTGAATCAGTAGTAATGTACTGTCATATCTGATATTAGTAATTTCTGTTTTCTCTTGTTTTTTTTCTTTTTTTTTTTTAACTAGCTTAGTTAGGGGCTTATCTTTTTATTTGTCTACTAAGAAAAAAGAAGGTTTTTTTTTTTTTGTCTGTTAATTTCCTGTTTTAAATTTAATTGATTTCTTTTTTCTCTCTTGGAAATTTTATTGACATTTAATAACAATAAATCATTCAACTTTTTCAAGACTTTATAAAGTTTTTGTTTTAAAGATGAAATTTATTTTAAAAGTTAACCAATCAGATATGATAAACATAATGAATTCATAAATTTTTTTAATATCTATTTTTTCTTGAGATGGCAGTAGCATTACTATGATAGTATTGTTTTTTCTTATTCAAATAAATTATTTTCAAGATTAATTGTTATTAGCAAATCTCAATTTTTATTACTCTACCAAGACAAGATAGATGCATGATACTCTAAAACTTATTTTTAATTTCCTATGACTATTTTATAGTAAAAAATTACTTGGTATCAAGTATTCTTATGCTCAAATTCTTTTTTTTTTTTTTTAGAGGAAGGAGAATTTATCGCTGAGTTTATATACCTCTGCAGTGTCCATGCAAGGGCACATGATTCCTTTGTCTGAGGTTCTATGTGCACCTCCTGACTCAGGATGGGGAGGGGGAGTTTTGAGTGGAGCTGCAAGGGGGAAGGAATTCTTAGACTACTGGTCCTATCTATTTACAGATCCCTTGTCTTATAGGTGTGGCAAGAGTTTCTAGAAGGCCATTTAAAGATCCGTGGGATGTGGTTAATCTATAACTAGCTGAGTTGGTCACTTCTGCAAGCCCTTTCCTTTGCATTTTTCAGATGCCTCCTCTCCTCTCTTATTTCCCCCCTTTGAGACTAAAGACATTCTATTTTTATGCTGGAGTCTTACATTCTCTAACTAAACCGTTCTGGGAGATCTCCTGATAGTGGTGAGTAAAGTATATGTTGGCTGCAGCTCGTCGTTGTACTATGGCTTCTACCATGCCTTTTAAGCTTTTGATTAGTGGGACAGCAGACACGGCCCTATCAGGCAGATTCCTAGGAGTAATAAAACTGCTCCTATTAAGGTTTTAAACCCACCAAAAGCTGAAAACTATCCCCCAAAAGGGCTACTGGAGTTCCATCCAAGCAATACTTGCACGGGCACATGTGCCAGTTTTGTCATCTTTTCAACAAGGTCCCCAACTAGCCTGGCCCTGATCATCTATCTGTAGTTGGTGAGATTGAATCTTCTACACATGCCTTCTGCTGAATAGATAACCTGTTTTGGTAGATGACGTTTCTCATCTGAGTTTGTTGAGGTGCAAGTGTTAGCGCTCTCCTAGTCTCATTGGTAATGATTTCTGAGATTGCCTGCAGTTGGGTAATCCAGTTTAACATGTAAATTGGGGTATGGGATCCCCAAACTCTATCTTCTGCCCAAGTGGCAGGCCAATAGTATTGGATTATTCCCTGTGGCGGCTACTCATCATCCTTCTTGTTCCCTATTTGGAGTTCTCTTTTTATCTGTTGTAAGGGTTGTGGGACCAGGTAACCAAGCAGTTCCTCTGTTTTCAGAGGTAAGAGGAAAAAGGATGACTTTATCATGCTAATCATACAGCTCCTTTCCCAATTTCTGGGGAGGTGAATGTAAGCCTTGTTTCTACAAATCCAGTAAAGCCCACTTGGGGTGATCCCGTCTCGGACCCCTTCTAGGATAGGATGATCTCAGTGTCTTTGCAGGTGGACCTGGAAACCCCTTAGTTAATTTTCATACCTAACTCTTTTCTAAGAGCCATGAACCCCCCTATTATTAGTATGGATGCTGAGGGACCGGGAGGTCTCTTCTTCCATATCTGTCTGCTCCCTGCTCAGAACGGCCGTAGTCCCTGCCTACTGGGGTTTCATGGAGCTCTTTCCCTTTCTGCCTTAATCAGGGTGGGGTCTTGGGTTTTCCTGTTGAAGTGCCACCTCAGTTCCTAGACAAGGAAAAGAAGATTCAAACTGGCTATTTAAATTATATATCTATTAATTGCTATTATTGATTTGCCTATTAAGTGAATAAAGGGAAACAGGCTTGGTTAATATATTTCTTAAAGAGTAAAAAGATCTTTGGCCTAAAGTCTCCTCCCCTCTCAGACTCTAAGGGCCCTATCTGGCCTAACACCATTTCTGCTAACAATGGGCCGATGACCCTTATCAATAAATAGTCAGAGGATCTGAGTCACCAGTTTTGGTCAGTTGTCCGGATTTGAGGGAGAGAGCCTCTCCCCCCGACTGCCCCACCCCCCCACCCCAAAGAAAGGAGGGAAGAAAACTTAAGTAGGTTTACTACAATAATTAAGAACTCTGCAAGAGATGTCCTTTATCATTTCCTCCCTCTTTTGATTGGTCTCATGTTTATGAGATCAGCTTAAGATGAAATCGATTCCTTTGTTGCTGTAAAAAATTTCTTCCCTTAGTTTGGTTTTGTCTTAGGTAAGCAGCTGACAAGGGACCTACAGGTGGGAGTACACTGGATGCAGCAACAAGCAATAACTCCTACAAAGATAAGCAAAATGAAAATAAGAAAAGCTCCATTTAGCCCAGGAAGACTGGGCAGCCAGGAAATGAGGGGGGAGAGATCAAGACTGAAAATTCCTGTCCTCTGTTCAATATTGGGCATAACATCATGAATTTGTTTTACTTTTTCAGGGAGATTAAAACAACATAGACCTTTAAATTCTTTACATCTATGGTATGTGTGAGTAATAGATTGTCTATAGCGGCCTTGTTTCTAAGGATAGCTTCTCTGACCTGTCCTAATTCTTTTCCCATGGCATGGATGGCCTGAGAGGTTGCGTTTAAGGCTTTCGCTATGGAGCAGGCTATTCTGTTGCCTTCTATATTTAGGGCAATAGTCATAGCTGGTACAATAAATAAAACAAAGCAGTATATTCCGCTGGACTAAATAAGAGAAGGTCTCTATTACAGTGGGAGTCAAGGGTGAATTCTTTGTGGCCTCTAGTTGGATACTTTTGAGGCATAAATACAATTAGTCTTCACAGGGAAAATAAGAGTAAACAGTTTTTCTGCAAATAAGAAATCATCCAGCAGATAATTTAACATGTGCATTTGCATAGCTTACAGAAGTTGTGAAGCTGCAGTTCAAGTTCATATCTGAGATGTTAAAATATTATTAGCACACTTAGTAAATGTCACACATTTTTCTGCTGGTGTTACAGTAGAAATTTTTAAAGAAAGCATAGCCTTATCCTTCCTGAGTTTCGGTGGGGCCCTTTCTGTTTGCATTGTGGGCTGACTTTCAACAGATTGCGAGTAGGCGGCTCCTCTACTAGTAGGAAACCCTGACATAGAGGCGGGTTGTCTACAAATGGTTTAGCCTTAAGTTCCCCACAAACATGCCTTGCGTGGTGGGCAAGGAGGCTGCCCCACTTTATGGCTGTGTCTCAGTTTTCCAGACGAAGCACTCTCTGCACAGGACCCTGTTTCTGATGTGTGGCAGAAAACTTCATTGCTAGTCCTGGTCTCATAATGAGAAGAGTAAATTACATTCGACTGACTATTTATTCCTGTCACTGTGCAGTTCGCATTGGAGAGAGGCCCATGGGATGGGTCAGGACAGAGTTGGTAGCTCTAGTATTTAGTAAAAATTCAGTTTTTTCCCTTCTTGCCATTTTGAAGGTGCCCTGAGGCTCCACTGATGTGATTGTGGTGGATTTCTCTAGAACTAGAGTTTGCAAGCGCTTGAGCCTCCATTGTTGAAGGAGAGAGCAGCCCTTTCATGAGAGGCTTGCTATGTGGGGTGAAGGCTTATGAGGTCTACCCCTCCCTGGCTTCCCACTTGCCTTTCTAGTGCCCTTCCTTCTGCAATATGTGCACTGATTATGCATCAGTCCTGACAATGCCACTATGGCCAATCAAGATTGAGGCCCTCCAAGTCTGCAAGGTTTTTATTGCCCAGGGTCACCTTGAGATGGTCCCTGTGTTATGGCAGCTAAAATTTGCACCCTTTTTGTACTCCGCTTTCTCCTCTGCCCAGTCCCAGTTATAGGACATGTTAAAGACCTCTTGCACCAAGGCAGCCTGTGGGGTTGGGGTCTCGGTTCCAACTTTTGGAACTTCCTTTGAATACTGGGCACACACTGAGTTATATGTGTAGCCAGGAGTGTCTGGCCCTCAGACTTTGGGCTAATGTTAATATATTCTCTAAAAACCTCAGAAAACTTTTCCATAACATTAGTAGCAGACCAATAGTCTAAGAAACATTAAAGCACAACTTTAATTTTGCATTAGCTTACCTTTGGCATTTAAATTTCCAATCTTGTTTAGCTTAATCACATAAAATTTCCTCTGAGGATTTCTTTTCACAGACCTTCTGGCACTTTCCTCATTCCTTGAGTTTGCTTCTTCTCACTCATTCAGAAATAACCAACTTTAAAACAAACAGCTTTTTTTCCTTTCTTTGGGGCGGGGGGCTCTCCCTCAAGTCCTGACAATTGCCCAAAACTGGTGACTCAGATCCTCTGGCTATTTATTGGTAAGGGTCATCGGCCCATTGTTAGCAGAAATGGTGTTCTGCTAATAATAATAATAATGTTAATAATAAGGGGGTTCGTGGCTCTTAGAAAAGAGGCAGGAAAATTAGTTAAGGGGTTTCCAAGTTTGCCTGAAAAGACACTGAGGTATCCTATCCTAGAAGGAGTCCTTCAAAATAAATATCCATACTTTATATCTTATGTCACCAAAAACACGTTTTCCTTTCCATCATACTTAGTGTTCTTAACTCAACAACCATATTCCTTATAACACCGACAAATACAGTTCAGAGGTAATGCACATACTCATATTTCCCCATCATCAGTATATGTAACTTCCTTGGGGGTGCTCATCTAGTTTCCTCAGGGAGTGGTGAAATGGGTGGGGTCCCCAGAGAACTTGGGGCCCCTCAGAGTCCGAAGGTGAAGGGGGAGAAGAAAACTCCTGATTATTTTGAGATCTCCAGAAACATAAAATGTACCATTTTAGCCACTTCTAAGTGTACAGATCAGTGATATTAAATACATTTATAATGTGTTACCATTATAAATGTATTTATATCTATATCAATAATGTTTTTAATGTTGTAAAACTGCAACTGCAGTCATTTCCCTAATGATTAGTGAGGTTGAACATGTTTTCATATGCTTCTTGGCCATTTGTATGTCTTCCTTTAAATTGTTTTTTCTGTTGTTGTTTTCGTTTAGTTATAGGAGTTCTTCATATATTCATTAATAATTAGATAAATGATTTGTGAACATTTCCCCCTACTCTGTGGCTTGCCATTTTGCTCCATTGATATTGTCTTTTGATGGCTGAACAAAATTTAAAAACTTTTGTGAAGTCCAGTTTGTCTATTTTTTCTCTTTTATAGCCTTTGCTTCTGATGTTATATCCAAGAAATCATCACCAAATCCAAGGTTTTGCAGCTTTTGTCTTATATTATATTCTACTAATTTTATAGTTTTAGGTCTTAACATTTACTCCTCTGATTGATTTAATTTTTGCATGCAGTGTTGAATAAGGGTCCAACTTATTTTTTTGCGTGTGGATATCCAGTTTTCTCATTTGTCAAAAAGACTGTCTTTTCCCCATGTAATTGTCTTGCAACCTTTGTCAAAAAACATTTGACTTTATATGCGAGGGTTTCTTTCTGGACTCTATTCTAGTCCAGTGATCTGTATCTGTCTTTATGCCAGTACTACACTGATTACTGTAGCTGTATAGTAAGTTTGGAATCAGGAAGTGTCAGTTCTCCAGTTTTATTTTTCTTCTTTAAGATTACATTGGCTGTTCGTGGGAGATTCCATATGGATTTAGAATGGGTTTTTGTATTTCTGCATAAATACAAATGAGTTGAATTGAATCTGTAGATCCCTTTGGATAGTATTTGAATATTTATCTGTAGTTTTCTTGAGTCTTCGTCTGTCTTTGGTATTACGGTACTGGTGGCCTCAAAAATTGCATCAAGAAGTGTTCTTTCCTCTTGAATTTTTGGGAAAGTTAAAAAGGATTAGTATTAGTTCATCTTTAAACGTTTGGTAGAATTTACTAGGGAAGGCGCTGGGTCTAGGCTTTTCTTTGATAGAGATTTTTGATTAGTGATTCAATGTTCTTAACTAGTTATAGATCTAATGAGATTTTCTATTACTTTGTGATTTCTTGGGGGGTTTGTGTTTCTGGGAATTCGTTTGTTTAATCTAGGTTGTCTAACTTGTTGGCATACGATTTTTTATAGCACTCTCACGTTCCTTTTTATTTCTGTAGAATAATAGTAAAGTCCCCACTTTGATTTATGATTTTAGTCATTTAAGTCTTCTCTCTCTTTTTTTTTTTTTTTTGTGGCCTAACTAAATGTGAATTCAGTAGATCTTTTCAAGGAAACAGACTTTAGTTTTATTAATTTTTTTTCTATTGTTTTCTGTCCTCTATTTCATTTACTTCTTATCTTTATTATTTTCTTTCTTCTGGTGGCTTGGGGTTAAATTTTTTTTTACCCTAGTTTCTTATGTTGTGAAGGTAGGTTATTGATTTTAAACCTTATTCGTTTTTTGAGTTGCTTATAGCTATACACGTCTTGCTTGGCTCTTCTTTGGCTAAATACCATAAGTTATGGTAAATTATTTTTTTTTTCACTTGTTTCTGAGTATTTTCTAATTTCCCTGGTATTTTCTTCTTTGATCCATTGTTTTTTTTAAAGAGTGTGCTATTTAATTTCTACAAATTTATGAATTACTTGGTTTTCCTTTTGTTAATCCATTTTTCACTTCATCTTGTGGTCAGGAAAAAATACTTTATATGATTTCTTTATTTAAAAATCTATGGAGACTTAATTTGTGCCATAACATATTGTCAGTACTGGAAAATGTCCTATGTGACCTTGAGAAAAACGTTTATTCTGTTTTTGTTGGATAGAGCATTCTGCATGTTTGCTAGATTTAATTGGTTTATTATGTCTCAGTGTCAGTGATTTCATCTTGGAGTTTGTTGATCTTTTTGAATGTTTATATTTATTTTTAAATCAAATTTGGGAAGTTTTCAGCCAGTATTTTTTGAAATTTTCCTCTGGCTTCTCTTTCTAGCTCTCTCTTCTTCTGGAATTCCCACATCAAGCCTATGTTGGTCCACTTGATGGTTCCCATGTGTCCCTTTGGCTCTGTCACTTTCTTTCAATCTTTTTTTTCCTGTCCCTCAGATTTGGTAATTTTCCTTGTTCTATCTTTACGTTTGCTGTTTTCTTCTCCCTTCTCAAATCTGCCTTTGAATCCCTCTAGAGATTTTTTTTTATGTCAATTATTGTATTTTCAGCTCCAAAATTTTTTTTAGTTTCTTTTTAGGTTTTCTATCTCTTTATCGATATTTCCATTTTGTTCATATATTGTTTTCTTGACTTTCTCCACATCTTCCTTTAGTTCTTTGAGCATGTTTAAGATGGTTGTTTTAGTCTTTATCTAATAGGTCTGCCATCAGGTTTTTTAGGGACGGTTTTTGTTGATCCTTTTTTTCCCCTTTGAATGGGTCATACTTTCCTGTTTCTCTGTATGCCTAGTGATTTTTTTTTTCTTGTCGAAACCTAGACATTTGAATCTAATATTATGATAACTTAAGAAATATATATTTTCCCCCTTCATCCAGTTTTGTTGTTTTCTGTTGGAAGACAGGATCCTTTTTACTCACCCTGGAACCTTTAAGATGTATTCAGATTGCTTCAGGAAAAGGTGTACAACTACCTGCCATGGGGTTGGGGATGGGGAGCTGCTAGCATGCTAAAAGGTCAAATTGACTGAAATTAACTGCAATGTATAATTCAAGCGTTCTCCTGAAGTTGAAAGCCTTAGTAGATTCCAGATTTCCAGAATAGTTTTGTCAGACAGATTCTGCTAGTGGTGTCTAGGTGGGGAGACTGATTTCTATTGCTTTCTACTCAATTTTCCAGAATACTCTCTTCCGTTGTCTTTATTTTTATCATTCAGTTTTGTGTTTCCCTAGAGACTCCTTACTAAATAGTGTCTAAAGCTTGCAGTTCTTTTAGTTGTGATCCCCTGTTATTATTTGGAAATTCTACTAATTTGGTGGTAAGGTGTTGATACAGGAGAAGCATTCAATAGTCCTATAATTAGGTCTCAGTCTTTTGGTGAGCCAGAGTTGAAGGCTAGAGGGGGCTATAGTTTGATATTTTCCTTCTTCCACATCAAAGGCTAGAGGGGTATATAATTGAGTATTTACTGTCCTCAGTCTTGTTTGGTTTTGGTAAATCCCCAGTTGGTTAGGCTCTGGTAAAATATTTTCCCTTGGCGCTGTATTGTTAGGAGAGTACAGAGCTCTGGGAGTGCTTCGGAATGGTTACTTCCCCCTTTTTCTGCTAGGTGCAGGAGGAGATTTTTTCTGATTTCAGTGAGCAACTGATAGGGGTCCTGGAGGTAAAATTTATGGAAGTGTGACTGAACCCCTTGGAATTTTAACCTCTTAATCTACACTAAAGCTTCAGCAATTGCTCAATTACAGTTAAAAGTATTCCTACAGATACTGGCTCCAGGTGTGGGCGTCCATTCCTGGGCCTGTACTCTTGGTACACTGTGATATTCTATATCTGTTTGCCTTTTCCTCTAGTTTTGGGGCCTGCAGTTTGCTCTGTGACCTAAATTCTTCATGGCTTTAAGAAAGGTTGTTGATTTCCAGTTTGTTCAGCTTTTTTTCTTGTAAGGATGGGAGTCATGGTTTCCATGCTTTTTATGTATCAGATTGAAACTGGACTGCTCTCATATACTTTTTGAATGCAGGAATGTAAGAGTTCATTGTCAGTAATGTTACTGTATTATCAAAGAAGTATATAATTTTCATATTATCAGTTCTTAAGTTATTTTCTCAACATGAATTTTAATTATGGTCGGATACTTTGCAGTTTGATTTTTATCTAAAATATTGGAAAGGAGAATAATCTTATACTTGTGATTCATTTAAAGACAGGATAAATATGTATATTGCCATATTATGACACATATTTTAATTAGGAAGCTGATGCAAATGTTTGTATATTTTATATATAGATTTTTTGCAAAACCCAGAAATTATTCCTGAATTGGTTATTAGAATTTTTATGTTTATTTTTTTCAAGTAAAGATTTGAAATTGGAAACCGATTTGTAGATTAATAATAATTTATGGTAAAAATTTTTGTCACTAAGAACAAGATGATTCCTTTTAGAAAATACTTATTATTTGGCAAAGGGTAATCTTGAATTGTTCTCCATTTTGGTGAGCTGGTATGGTAATCTTTCTTTGTCATCTGTATGGGACCCCTTTTGTTCTAAAATGTTAAGAGATTTTTGTCTTATTATTTAAGAAATAAAATAAGTTTTCTAGATAAAATCCAATGTCACTATAGTTTGCTTGTGTTTGTTAATATGATATTTGGTGTTAAACATAATTTTTTATTACTAATTCATTATATAATTTTTTATATACTAAATGATGTGGTTTTAGCTCCAGGCTAAAACTGTTGTACTTTTTGAAGTTTGTGCAGAGGACACAGAATATTTTTGGTTAACATAGAGATATATAATTATCAGTTATATTTATTCTTTGGGAAACAAAGATGTATAAGGGTATACTTTTTCATTTATTGCTTATAAAAATAAGAATATTCTGGAAAAGAAAATCAATTTTTTAAAAAGAGAATTTAATTTATAGCATTAATATAATTTCCTAATGAAGGTCCTAAATTTTGGTGACCAATTTTAGTGACCAATTCTTAGTCTTTCTTTGGAAAAGTGAAAACTGATCAAATCATCATGGGTTTACCTCACAGGACCAATCCTAGGCAAACTGTGGGAAGCCAAACTTCAGAGGCATCACTACTCTTGTGTATGATATTTCTCTTACCTTTTCAATATCCAGTGCTATTTCGTTGAAGCACTGAGTTGATTATAGTTTAAATGCATTTTTCATCTGTTATATGAATAATTTACAATAGCTTATGAATATTTTAAATTTAATATACATAGTTATTTCAGTAGCCATTTTTAGATAGAGTGGATATATAACCTCCCTTCCCCCAATTCTTTTAATTACTCCTTTAAACAGTAAATAAAGTCATTTGTATGTCTTTTAAAATACATTTATAAAACCTTATATTTTATTTAAAATATTATACCTTTACTTCAATTTATGTTAATGAAGAAATTTAAAAAATAAAGAGGAAATCTATTTATCTTCAGTAAACCAAATGTAACTGTGTTTAATATGGTACCTTAAAATAATTATTTAAAAGTATCACTATTAATATCAATAAAAACATATAGAAAACTTGAGGACTAAATCATGAAATCATTAGAACGGTAGTAGAGTTTTAATATCAGTCCTCTATTAAGAACAAATGATTCCACTTCCCTTCTTTGTGTCAAAAGAATTAAATGTATAATTCCAGTATATAGCAAAGCACTAAGCTTTTTAATGTAACAAACCTCACTTTTCATTTTTATATGACCACAATATGTAGGTAGAAATTTTTTCATAGTACAGTGCACTCAGTTGTGCAAACTTATCTTTTTAGGATCAAAGAAGAACACAAACCACAACCGACACAGTAAGTAAATGTATTGAGTGCAGTAGGCTTGACTTCTGTACCCTTGCCATATTCTGCTTTCTGCACCTTGGATGGTATTAGCTTATACTAATACTGGATAGGCTGCAGCTAGTGTGTCTTCTGCTTTCTGACTCTCTGGCTTGTAGGAGAGCTGCCTGCAGTTTCTTACTTCATCCACATACTGACTGGATGTAGTTATTGCTGCCTGCTTGTCGACTGGTTAAGTGTTCAAACTTAATTTCCCTACCTCTGACTGCCTGGATGATAATTGGAGCTCACATTTCCATTGGCTGTAGCTTTTGTGCCTGTGTATTTTTATTATTATGAATATGAAAACATTTGACCTACGTTGTTATTCATTTGGTTATTCAGTCACATTATTTGCTTATTTAAACAGGTGGTTTCCCTTTAGTGGGATCACTGAACTGGTAAATAACGTTCTTCAGCCCCAGCAAAAACAACAAAATGAAAAGGAGCCCCAGACGTAAGTAAGCTGATCTGTATAGACTAAATATTATCTCTGATAGTATAACATACTGATGAGTATGTATTAAAATACTGCCCTTGGAATATTATTCCTCAGAAATTAAAATTGTTAGGTTATGAGTTTTATACTTTCACTTTAATTATGCCCTGGAAATCTAAAAAGAAAACAAGGATAATTTATAGGGTAATAAAAACAAAGAAGTAATTCTTCCCCCAATTTAAGTATAAATAATGTAAACTGTATTTATCCAGCAAAATATTTCTCCAATAATGAAATATATTCCAAAGTATGTTTCTTTCAAAAATAATTCCAGAAGACATTAAGAGGTATTAATCCCCAAATTCAATCTTTGATTAAGTAATTTGGAAAGGTTCTTTAAGAAAAGCAGGTTTCTTTATTGTAATAGTTCTGACTGTCTAAACATGCTCCAAGGTGTTAGAACGTACGTTTACTAAACTTGTTTGACTACTGAATCCTGTTTTCACTGAACATTTCATTAGGTTGTGAACCATAATTTAGGAAATGCAACAATTTATACTCACATTGACCTGAAACATTAAAAAAAGGTCCATTCCATTTATTTTAGTTGTTAGCAGATTAAAAAAACATTCTTTAATAAGTTGTTCTCACTTATATCTTTTTCATTTAAGCAAACAGTATTATTTATGTTGTGAAGTGAAAGTAATTCTGAGAATGTGAGAAAGACTGCATGTGTTTCAATTCCAGTCTCCTCATGAAAACTGTCTTACTCAGAAATGCTCTTACTATCTAGGCTCTGTGTTTTTTTTTTTTTTTTTTTTTAATAAGTAGGAGCTATGTCTGTGGAGAAGATGGTTTAGTTGTAGGAATGGGCAGATTGAAAAAGTGACATGACCTCTAGGAGAGAACGAGAATGACTTTTAGGAGCCCTAAGATGACATATTTAGAAAAGCATTCATTTTTGCCTTTAAATACAAACTGAGAGATAAATGTATTTTTGTCTTATAGATGAAGGTAGTCTTCTTATCCATTTTTTTTGTTACCTTGCATGCGTTTTATTTTAAATCTTGTCTGTTTCAGTTTCAACTGAAGTGAAATATGTTTTGATAAACCACTCCTGATAGTTAACATGTAGTTTTAAAATTGGAACTGTTGTTATATTTAAGGTAGTGGAAGTCAAGACCTTTGTTTGTCTTGTATTCTTTTTATCTTTGGCATCTTGCAGAGAGGCTAATCTATAATAAGAACTCAGCTATTTCTTTATAGTTGATTCACATGTTTTGTCCTTTTATGATATAGTAATACTGTGTCACAAGGAATAGAAATAAATTTAATAATCTCTAATTAGCAAAATTATATAAAAATGACACACGGAATCAGTATTTTGCTGTTTTTCACCTAAGGCACTGAAACTTATAATGAAATTGTAAAATCAATAGCAAAATATAATTAGATGACCCTTGGCCTCAATTTTAAATTACTTCAATTTTGTTTCTTGTTTGTGAGTTTTAGAGAATAATCAAGATTAAGGCTTAATATTTAGTAGATTATGATGGGCATTAAATAAAATAGGTATTTTGTTAGTAGTAACTTTAAAAGCGATCTCTAATTATTGAAACAGTGACATTTGATTGGTATAAACAAAGATTGAGGCAAAATATAAAAGAAATAGCTTTACTTCAATAATAAATACAATTCAATTTGCTTTGATTTTTATATAGGGAGATGGTAGGAAAGACTAGTACTTTCGGATGTTCTAAAAATTAATTCTCGATTAATAAGGATTTTCATTAAAGTTTCTTGGACAACTCATTCATTCTTGCTGCTCTGTAATATACGCAGAATTAAGAATTCAGAATTAATATATTCTCTCAGTAGTTACCTTCTTTATCTTCTTGTTACGCTGAAAATTTCTGGTAAGAGCTTTCCTTTTAACTTTCTGATCCACAGTACAGGATTACTTCTGAATCTTCCCTTTGAATTCATCTTCTCTTCAATCAGAGTTCTAAGATTTCTTTCTGAGTCATCTTTCTTGTTTCTCTCTTTGACTACCATTTGAGTGGAATAATTTCTCTGCTTACTTTCTATTTATTTATCTATTAAACTTTCTGAGAGCTAAATTTCATGTATTCATTTTAATTTATAAATGTTGAAAAGAACTTATATTTTTTGTATTTTGTATAAACATTTGTATAGTATTCTATCAGATAGTATTAAAAATCTAATATTTTCTGAGTAATTTCATTTTAATATAATTTGGATAATTCTTGTGAAATTGTAGGTATAAGTAGAACAATGTATCTAACTTTGACTTTCCATAAATTTTGAGGTGTAGAAAATTGAGCCATTTGTTTCAATTGTCAGTTCATTTAACCTTTGCAGAAATTGTTTAATATAGAAATTAAATAGTATTATCGTTTTTCTATTACTGTGTTTTTGCATCAGCATCAAAATGAGGGAAAATTGTCTATTAAGTCAATATAATATAAGTTATATGTAAAGTGTAAAACATATTCCTGGATAATTAAGGATGGGCATACTTGGAAAAAATGATAAATATTTTGTAATGCAACTGTTATTTTAACAGTTATTATATTCCCAATATCTAGCATAATGTCAAAGGTAAGAAAGTTTTAAAATAAAAATTAATCAATTGGATTAGTTTTTAATTTTCATGCAATAACAGTTTCACTCATGTTGTGATTTGATAAATAATAAATATACTTTTAAATACTTGGAAAATCCAAAATTTGAATTATTGGAATCAGATGACCATTTACTATAGCAATCTTTGATTATGTGGTCTTTTAATAGGAAAAAATGCTAAGGGGAAGAGTTTTAAATCTAGGGAACATCGTACGTGAAAGTCTTTAGGTAGCAAAGGGCTTGAGAGATGCGATGTAGCTGTGATATAGTGGACAAGAGGAAATGTGGCAGGAGATGAGGCTCCAGAAATAGGACTCAGATAGAGTAGTGTTTTTATATATAATGATGCAGAGTTCAGAGCTGAGTATTAATATAAAGGAAAGATATTGAAAAGTTTTAAACTTGGGAGTGATATGATTAATTTGCATAACATCAATCTGGCTGCTCTGTGAGTGAGTGAGAGTAGAGGTGGAGAGAGTAATGAAGAGGCTTTTGTGTACATCTCTGCTAGAGATCATGATGACATGGACCAAGTTAAGTATAGTGAATATGGAGAGAATTATAATGAGATTATATTTGGAAGTCAAAACGACATGATTTGTTAGTAGAGTAGGTTTGGAGGAAGTTAGTAAGATAGAGAAAAGAAACAAGAATGGCTGCAAGATTTCTGTTTGGAAGAGGCAATTGGGTTACGATGGCATTAGTTATGATCGAGAAGGGGAAAGGGTGAGCAGGTTAAGAGTAGAAACTAAAACTTAAGTTTTAAATGTTTTAAGTTTAAGACATCTATAAATAAGCCAACTTTGAAGGAGAGAGATAGATTACTTGGAGATGTAACTTTTGGAGTTGTCAGTGTGGTACATCAGAACACAGAGAGGCGGGGGTAGGTAGGTAGGGAGGGATGAAGAGCAGATAAGAAGGTCCATGACAGAGCCCTGAAGAATTCTCACACTGTGCAGGGTACTGGGAATCAAGAGATAAAAGGAATATGGTACCTGCTATCAAATATTTCACAATTCAAGTGGGAAAAGACATACTGATAAGCAATTAACAACAATATTGTGAAGACTAAGGGTTTTTTCTTTAACATGTAGAGTATGGAAGTTGTCACTCCCATCCTCACAACAGGAAAAAATTTGAACAAACTCATTAACAACTCTTCTTTAATTTTCTTAGATCCATCAGAAAATTGAGGTCACAGGGCAAATCAATGCCCAAGCAACTGGAGATAGAGGTGAATAAAGAGAATTATAGCTTACTGGGAACTGAAACCACTAGGGCTAGGATCAGGTAGGAAAATTTAAACTATAATTGATGAACTACTGAAGGTTGAGTGTGGCCTAGCTTAGGAGTTAAAAATTCCTGGGAGCCCAACCTTAGGGGAACCTCCAGTTTTGTGAGTGTTACCTTTAGGAACCCCACCAGGATCAGGGGAAAAGTTCTCTCATATTTCTAGCAGGAAGAGGAGGAAAGTAACCATTTTGAAATACTCTCAGAGCTTTTCGTTCTAATGAGAAATTAATTTATTAGAGCCTAACCAGCTGATGTGAGAGAAGGGAAACACCCAATTTGAGTCCCCTTTAGCCTTCCTATCTCACGAAAAGGAGAAAAAAAGCTGAGAAGCATTTGTGAAGGGAATAGCTTAACAGCACAGCCCACTAAAAGACTGAGACTTTTTTATAAGATATAGAATGCTTCTCTTTCAAGTGGCAGCCCAGGGAGCCAGCCTGCTATCATCTTGTCAGTAAGCCAGCTGGGACACATAGCTATCAGGGTTGTTGCATCAAAAGAAGAGAGAGAATGGACATATCACACGTACTCTTAACTCTGTAATATAGGAAGCGTCATAGACCACTTTTGCTCACAGCTCATGGCCCAAAACATGTCGCAGGGCTCTTACCTAACCAAGAGACATCTAGAAAGTCTTTCCATGTGCTCACTAAGAGAGGCAACTCTACATAATGATAGTCGTAATATTTATTACAGTTATTTTACATTCAATTCTCATTTATTGCAATGAGATGGGAATTTAGGATAAGTATTTGCCAAAAGAATACTACTATAGCAAGGATGACTCCAATATTAATCTCTACTCCTGGTCCTGTTGTTTCTACTGAAACTACTGTAATGACATGGGATCAAGGTATAATATTTATAAGACTGAAGATTAGAGATAATAATATAAAGAAAATTAAAATATAGAAGTGTCCTCTGGAAGGAAGAAATTTGTATGTAGAGTTTCAGAGAACACCTATTAAACTTTGTCGTGGGAATTACAGGAAGGCTTTTGCATTGTCTTTGGTGACAGTGAAAGACTGTAGTAGATTAAAAATATGATAACTGAAAGCATACTGAGAAACCTTTAGTTGATCATCAGAGATGCCAAGGTGTAATAAAAATAAGATGGATAGTAAACAATGATTTTAAAAAGAAAGAGCAGAGATATTAGAAATCATTCTTCTGTTCTTGAGTGGAAGCTACCTAATTGGTTTGTCATCTGCTTGATCCAAGAGTCATTGGTTAGCTGTTTTTCTCCAAAGATCATTTGCTTTGAAGGATTCTTAATACTCTCCTATTCAGTCTTCTGATAAAGCAGATTTCCAACAGTCCAGGGAAAATTGTGTCTTTTTAGGATCAACATTTTGAGGCTTTTGCTGAAGTGTTAATTGTTAACATGACTTATTACGGTCTTTTCCATCGGCTCTGGGGCAGTTTTTCTCTCCTAGCTCTTCCAGACTAAATCTCTAGGTTTCTCGTCATAGAGAGTTTTGGAAATACTGCTTGTACATGTTGATAAGACCACGTGATTCCTTTGCTGTACTTAATTATGTTAACTTGCAGCAGAACTGAGCCTAGGATCAGAGGTAACATTTCTCAATGTATATGCAGCCTATTATTAACTTAAAAGGGTCCGTTTTATTGTTTTGAAGGCTAATGACAATGGAAATTGAAGGATCCTTGAGAATATTGTTAATTTAATTTTACTTTAAAAATTCTACTTTTTTTTTTTTTAAATTGAGGGTGATATGGACAAACATGTTTTCATGTAAGCTCTGTGCTTCTTATTGGTGCTTCACAGGTCAGTGCAGTTGATGAGTTATGAAATGGTGATGGCAGTTCCTGCACATAGGTGTGTTTTCAGGTCCAACATAGAGATTTTTCAATCTGAGTAATACAAAATGACTGCATCTGTCATGTACTTTAGAACCACCTTAAACTCCTTTTGTCTCAAAGGAGAATAAATAAATAAAAATTTATTGTGAATTTAATGTGACTGATAGATTGCTTGCTCAGGGTGTATTTAGAAAAATTGATAAAAGTAGCAAAGTGCTTATTGGCAAGTAAAGATTTTTATTAAAACATAACACGTATAGTGAAAAGTGCACAGATTGAAAATACATAGCTTGTTGAATTGCTCGACAGTGAACCTATCTAGAAACCATTACCAGGAACATGAAGCAGAACATTACCAGCCCTCTAGGATCTCTTCCTAATTCCTACTTCCAGGGAGGACTGCCTTCTACCTCAGAGGGTGACTTTTATCCTGACCTCTTTCTAGCACCACAGATTATTTTTGCCTGTTTAATAGTTAGACTTCGTACTAATGGAACCATATAGTATGTATTCTACTGGGTTTGTATTATTTTGTTCAACGTGATGTTTGTGAGATTCATCCACATGATTGCATGTAGTTGTAGTTCATTCATTCTCATGGTTTTGTGGTACTCTAGTATCTGAATATCCTACAATTTATTGATTTTATTATTGCTGTATATTGAGGTTGTTTCCAATATTTGGCTATTATGAATAGTGCTACTATATACATTCTGATGTCATTTTTTTTTTCTTGTTACTTTGGAAGAGAATATTGTATATATTTGTGAAAGTGAAGTACTTCAGCTCTTTTAAAATATTTTAAAATATTAAATCTAGTTACTATGTCAAGGTCTCTGTGTCTCTAGTTTTCCATTTATGTATATGGTAATGCCGTAGGTACTGTTTGTCGAGCATTCTCTACTGCTTGATGTTTTGGTGCCTCTGCGTCTGGCCGAAAAAGGGAGAAAAGGCATTCCAGGCAGAGGAACAGCACATAGGATATGATATGATCTGATTTGTATTTGAGAACAAATATCAGAGTTGCAGTAGTCATTTAGGGAGCTATTTAGAAGTTTATCTGGTATGACCATCTAGCTTTTTATCATAAAAAGGACATTAATCCTTTCTCTCAGCTGATTAGTAAAGCAGTAGCTTTCATACTTAAAAAAATTTTAGCTTCCATCCATAAAAAGAAATATATTTTGCATTATAATCCAATATTCACATAACCTACATATAATGTGTGTGTGTAATAGAAACAAGATTCGCATGAAATGCTTACTTACACTTTTCCAGTGCTCTGATCTATTTTATTTCATTAAAAAATTGTGAGTATTGGCCAGCCAAATTGATTGTATGTCCTAGTACTGGGTTACACTCTGGCGTTTGAAAAGCACTCTAAAAACAGTATGTGACTACAATTAATGATAACATTCCATAACAATGTGTGACTACATTTAATGGACTTGTAAAAAGCACTACTTTAAATTCATTCTATGATGAAAATCAGTTTTAAAATGACATTTATTTGAACACTTCAGTTTTGTTAATAATCAAGTCATATATCAAGGTTAAAGAGTTTCACAGATTTGACTGTTAAAGGAAAAAACTTTATAATATCTGATCAACTTAAACCTTGGAATAATAATCATAGTTAAGAAAAATGAGAATATAGAAATACAGCTTTCCATTTGATTAATCAGATATACAATTTTAGTTCCTTTAATGGTAAAAAAAAAAAAAAATACCCAACCAGTTGCTAAAACCTTGAATTGTATTATAGGTAATGTAGAACTTGGAGAACAGTTACTTCTCCTATAAGGAAAAGAGCCAAGTCCAAGCCCAGACATAAAGAACATGTAAACGAGAAGAGAGAATGGGGAACAGAAACATTGAGCTAGGTTGTCTTCATATGTTATCCCAATCATCATAGTAACTCTTTGAAGTCTGTGTTAAAATCCCAGCTTGACAGATGTAGACACTGGTACTCAGGGTAAGTAACTTGCCTGCTGTTTCATGTAGGTAATGGGTAATGAAACCAGGACTTGAAACATGTCTAAAAATAAGTTTTCATTATTTTCCCACTGCATTTTTCTTGCTTGTTTAAAATATCTCAACTCAATTTTAAATAAAACACACATTAACTTCTTAGTATGTATAAGACACTGTGCCAGGCAAAAGACGAACGTACATAAGAATAATCATAATAATTATAATAAATTGTTCAGAGGAGCAACATAGGAGTAAATGTTTGGCTCTGCTTGGTGTGGGTCAGATGGGGTTGTTGCAAACTGAACGAGGTCTTGAATGCTGAGAAATATACCAAGGGGAGAAAAAAGTAAATTGTATTGTAGTTGATAGAACAGCATATGCAAAGCTGTGAAAGAGCATGATATGATTGAAGAACTCTGGTAGAGCGTTAGAAGTGTACATGTTAGAAGGGGAGCAGCCGTAGATTAAGCTGTAGAACAAAGCAGGATTCAAATTGTGAATGATTCTGTATGCTAGTAATTCTGAGAACCATCTGGGAGCTTCTTAAGAAATCAGATTCTTGGGTTTCTATTCCAGAGATTTAAATTCATTAGGTTTGATATAGATTCAGGGAATTTGCATTTTTACATTCAACTTTTAAAAAGTACATTCTCATATATTTACTTATATTAGTTATTATTTCGCTGTCTTAGTTGCCAGCAAGATAAGTAGCAATTGTGTTGCTACATCATTTAATATTAATAATTCAAGATTTACAGTTTTTGACACCAATCTCTAAATTCAATTAAGTTCAAACAAATCATAAAAAATTTAAATAATGTAATCAGAAGTTTAAAAAAAAATTAGTTATTTATACGATGGGCACATGGTGTTACCCAGGCAGTAGTGCATAAACGTGTTTTACTCCCTGATGTCTTTCAAAGAGATGCTTTATTTTAGTTAAGCAGAAAGAAGTTGAAAGCAGAATATTTATAATGATCTTAAAATGTTTCTCTTATTTATCATTATTTTTTTTTTTCAAAATTGAATTTCTTAAATACTTTTCTTTAAGAAACAAATTTCAGAGAAGCAATGAAACACTCTTTTGGCTTCAGAGAGGGATATCCACATATTGAGGATAATCATTTCCTAATGTCAGTAATAAACTCTGAGTGTACTTTTAGTTATTTTAAATCTCAGTCTCTGACATCGATTATTTCTTTTTTGTGCATTGACTAATCATTTCACTTCCAAATTGTATATCTAGTGATTATATAAAAGCTTTTTTTTTTTTTTTTTGAAGAAACAGATCTCCTGAATTTCATTGCCTTTTGGATACTGGTTATGGTGGCATCATGAAACAGAAGCAAAGCCATTTGTATTAAATATGTATATTAAAGATAAAGGATTAATATAAAGAACTTCATGTGAATTTTGATATGAAGCATATTTTAATGATTTTTTTGGGGGTGCAGTAGTTATAAATTGTTTGGGAGAAATATTGTTAGCCTAAAAAAAGTGAACCAAATATTTATTTGAGGTAGTTTCATAATATTTTTCATCTTTGTCTTACTGATTTCTATAATGTCTGATGTCACAAACTAAGTTGGATATTGGATAATATGGAATTCGAGATATTTTCCCTCAAGTTGTCTTTCCAGCTTCTATTACTATATTTCTCTTGCCTTTTTAAATTCATGCATACTTTATGCCAAATGAGAATACTTTAAACTTACTGAATTCTCTATCTGCTTCATGGTTTGTATATGAAATACTTCATGTTGAATCATTTTTAATTTTCTGTCTTTCACAATTTTTCACATCCTTCAAGTCCAAGATGTATGAGATATTTAAAAACTACGGCCCTCTTCTATGAAGTCATGCCAACACCATTTCAATTAATGGCTCCTTGTGCTCCAATACTATTTTTCTTATGTATTTATTTAGTATATGTTTCATTTTGCCTTGTATTATAGTTTACTTTCATTCATCTTATGTCAGCACTTCTCTCTCTCTCTCTCTATGTAAATATGTATACACACATACACACACACATATATATATGTAGACACACACACATATATGTATGTGTGTATGTATGACCTATCTTACTGATGACACTAGGCTGGGTCATATTTAACATTACATTTTATTTTTGCTACATCACTTATAAAATAGTACATACGTAATACACATTTGTTTATTTATCATTAATTCAAGCATTTGGTAAATATTTATTGAGAAGTTGGTTATGAGCCATGCATTATGCCAGTCAGTGGGATACAATGGAGAATGGAAAGAGTAAAACAATTCTCATGGAGTACATATTCTAATTAGAGAGCTAGGCATTAATCAGATAATCATATATATGAATAAAAGGTGCACCTATGGAAATGCAATATACTATAGTGCTTTGAAAATATTGAATAGAGGAATTTGGCATAGGGATGTTAAGGAATACCTTCTCAAGGAAGTGATATTGAATTGCAGTGAGAATAATGAGGAGTTATGGAAGTGAAGAGTAGAAAGTAGTAGGGTTATATTGGCTTCATGAAATTGTTGAGCAACTATCTTTTACTTTTATTCTGAAACAACATATAGAACATGAGAATATCTTTTAGAGGTCCTTAATCTGTTTTTTTTTTTGACAAGCTGTTGAATCCTATAGACTCTGTCTCAAAAAAATGTTTTGAAGTACAATGAAAACAAATACAAAATATAATATAATACAAGCAATAAAATATAATATGTAAAATATAATACAAGCAATTATAAAGGGAGCCAATTAAATTGAAATATAGTTCTATCCATGAAATCCTTAGGGTGGATTTCAAGTTAGAGGTTGAAAAATTTGAGTTAAAAAATTGCCTATAAAGCCATGTAGATTGTTACTGATTTTTGAGGATTGGCAATAAATGGACTTACCATGTTCGTAGGAGGGAAGACTTAACATTGTAAAGAAGTCAATTCTCCTAAAACTAATGTATGAATGTAATGCAATTTCAATAAAAATTCCACCAGGATTTTTAAGAAAACTGGATAAAAGGATTATATGGAAGAAAAATGTTTTACAAATAGTAAAACAATTTTCAAGAACAAAAAGGAAGATCCATTTGTCAGATATCAAAACAAGTTACAAAACCAAAGTACTATATAGTATGAATCTATGGTGTTCTTTATTTGTTCTGAAGTCATCCCACTAATAAAAATTCATGGCTTTATTTTGAGTTCTGATAAAATCTATCTTATTATTAGAAGCCCTCAATTTCTTTAAACTACCAGGTATTGCTTGGAGAAGACACATTATCATTAAAGGATCTCAAATAAACATACCAATACATACAGAGATTATAGCCTTATCCATATTTTTGCTTTTTACTGTTTCATTTACCTGCCATTGACTGCAGTCTGAAAATATGAAATGGAAAATTCTAGAAAGAAACAATTTATAAATTTTAAATTGTGCACCAATCTGATTGTGATGAAATCTTGCACTGTCCCACCTGTCTTGCCCAGGATGTGAATCATCCCATAGTCCAGGGGTCTCCACGCTGTACATGTTACCCAACCATTAGCCATTTAGTAGCCCTCTCAGTTATCAGATTGACTGTTGTGGTACCATGGTGCTTATGTTGAAGTAACCCTTATTTACTTAATTCTGGCCCCAAAGTGTAAGTGTAGTGATGTTGGCAATTTGAACATGTCAAAGAGAAGCCAAATTTGCTTTCTTTAAGTGAAAAGGTAGAAGTTCTAGACTTATTAAGGAAAAAAAATATGCTGAGTTTGCTAAGATCCACAATAAGAAGGAATCTTCTATATGTTAAATTATGAGGAAGAAAAAAGAAATTCGTGTCAGTTTTGCTGCTGCATTTTAAACTGCAAATGTTGACCACAGTGTGTTTACATGCTTATTAATTGAGATGGGAAAGGCATCAAAGACATGAAAAACATGTTGTGCCAGAAAGCATTGGACCCATATGAAGACTTTAGTGAGAACTACCCTGAAATGAGTGACACCAAGCCATTTACTGTAAGTAAGGAATAGTTACACAGATTCAGGAATAGGTTTAGACTGAAAAGTGTAAAAATTACTGGAGAAGAGAGAGATTACATTCTTACAACTTTTATTATAGTGTATCATTATAATTATTCTATTTTATTATTATTGTTAATCTCTTACTGTGTTTGGTTTATTAATTCAACTTTATCATAGGTATGTATGTATAGGAAAAAAACATAGTATATGTAAATTGGGTTCGGTACTATCCACAGTTTTAGGCATCCACTGGGGTTCTTGGAATGTATCCTGCATGGGTAAAGAGATGTACTGTACCTGAATGAATTTGTAAAAAGGAAGATAAAGAAATTTAGCATCAGTCTAGAAATTCTCAGGGGTATGACCTCACAATGGCTAGTGTTAGAAGTTGTAATAAACCTTTTAAAGAATACTTTAAAAAAAGAGTAATATAATTGATTACTTTATGGAGATCATGAAATCATACCTGTCAGATGAATGAAAAAAACAATAGCAACAAAAGCTTATGGAGCTGGATATAAAATTGCCAGGAAGAACAGGATTACCACTAACAGTTTGAAAAGTTTTGTTTTCTCAAAGACTCAGAGTGATGAAAATTTATTTTGGAAAACAGTGAGTTGATTTAGTGATGATGGAGACATTGATGTTGTAAATAAACATTAAAAATTTGGAATATAAAATAGCTTTATGAAATAAGAGTGGAAAAAGCAATATTTCTAAATTAATATATTAATATGTGTCAAATATTCATTTGTAATACAAGTTTTAAATTAGAGTATATCTTTACCTTTTTTATCTATATCAGGATCTGCAAAATTGGTCGGTGGTTCAAATCCTGCCTACTGCCTGTTTCTGTAAATAAAGTTTTATTGGAACACAGTCAAGCGTCAAGCTAATTTCTTTTTCCGTGTTTTCTATGGCTGCTCTCACATCTCAGTGGCAGATTTGAGTAGTTGTGACTGAAACCCTATGCCCACAAGGCTTAAAATATCTACTCTCTGGACCTTTACAGACAAAGTTAGCTGATCTCTGATTTACATCACTGGAAAGTTATATATTCAAGCTTATACATTTAAGGTCTTGTAGGCCTTTCATTGTCTTTGGAATTTGATTCTGACGGCGTTTCTCTGGAGTAGGAACAAACACAAAAACCAATGAAATGGACTACGGAGTCCATAAATAGACTTTTGCACATGTTGAAACATAGTATATGATAGATTGCCATTATAAATCACTGGAAGAAAGGACGGACTATTTAATGGTGCTGGGAAAGTAGAATCGCTCTATATGGACAAGATTGAAATTAAATTCTTGCATCACATATAAAAATAAACCAGATCGATTAAAAGCCTAAATGTGAGAGGCAAAATGATTAAGCTGTTAGAAGAAACTGTAGAATTTTTTGTGACTGAGGGGTAAGTAAGGATTTTTTATAGCCAGGTACCAAAACCACACACCAGGAAGGGAGAAACTGATGTATTTGACTACGTCAAAATTAAAAATTCTCTGTTAAACAAAGGACACAATGTACAAAATTAACAGTTAGTTGCAGACTAGGATACTTGCGATACTTGTAAAGAATTAACACGTAGGCTGTATAGGGGACTCCTGCAAATCAGCCAGAAAAATACAAGAAGTCCAACGGAGTATTGGTAAAGGAGAGAGTGAATAGGTAGTTCATAGGAGGGCAGTCCAGTTGGCTGAACTTCATTAAGAGTCAGAAAAACATGAACTTAAAAAAAAAAGAAAAAGAAACATCAGGTCATATATGCCAAAGCTCCAAAAATTTAAAATGTTCAATAATATTACACATTGGCAAGGACAAGAGAAAACAGGAACCTTCATACCTTTCCTGCTGGTGTGCTAACTAGGTTAAACTATACGGTAGAGCAGTGTAGAAATATTTAATGAACTTGAATATGTATACTAGATTCCTATAAATGTACTGCAGAAAAAATTGTATGTTTATAAATATGTCATTACAGAAGTATGTAATAATAAATTATAAAGGGCCAACTTTAAAAAAATAAATGTATGAATAAAATACGCTTTATGTAAACAGGGAACATTACACAGCCATTAAAATGCATGAATGAAATGCATAAACTATAGGACTTAAGAGCATGGATTCTAGAATTTGGGGCTGGCTTTAATCACTTAACAGCTATGTGACCATGAGCAAAAATAACTTGCCTGTAGAATAGGAATAATAATAATACCTATCTACACAGTAAGCACAATATATGTTAGCTATAGTTTATATAAAATGTAAAGGTGAATGACAAATATAAGAAGCAGAAATAAGTAAATGGCACAGTGTTACTTATGTAAATCTACAAGACTGGTTACCTGTGGGAAAGGAAATCACACTGGGGAAGGGAAAAGAATTAAAATAGGAGTCAAGCATGGATCAGTGCTACCTAGCTTATGATCAGTTCTATTCTGGATACCTAAGAGAAAGAGAAAAAAGGTGTGCATTGTAATCCTAGATGGAGGCTAGAGAATGTATAAAATACAAAGATCCTGTGTTGAGATGCACCATGGTGAGCCTAAAGGATGAAAGAAAGCCGAAATGGCTTAGCAGAAGAAGGGGAAAGTTAAAAAGGTTAAAGAGGTGAATGCGAGTGAGAGCATTAAAGGCTTTGTATATCTTCATAAGTTTTTTCTTCTTAAGAACAATCAGGAGTCAGAGTATTTTAAACAGTGGGATGATAATAATTTGTATTGTGCAGAATAGATTGAAGGGGAGAAGTGTGGATGTGAGTTGCCTAGCTAGGAGAGTAGATGGGTGTGGATGGTAACAAGGCCCGTGGTATTGACAGTGGATATTGAGACAGTGGAAGGATTCAAGACACGTGTAGGAAGTAAAATCAAGAAGACTTAGTAATAAATAAATTACGTGTTTGAAAGAGAGAGAGAGAGAGATTTCGAGAATAATTCTAGATTTCAGGCCTGCATAATTGAACAGTGGCATTGTTTATGGAAGTAGGGAACACTGGAGGAGAACTGGTTTGTATAAGACAACTGTGAGTTCAATTTTGCACATAATTGAATTTCAGGTGGTGTTGAGATTTCCAAATAGAGATGTCAAGTAGGCAATCCAATGTTGAAGCCCAGAGGAGCAGTCAGAGATGGGGATTTACATTTATAAGTAATTTCTATACAGGTGGAAATTGAAGCCTTAGGTATGGGTGAGACTGCCTAAAAAGATGCTATAAAATGAAAAGAGAAGAGGGCCTGAGTCTCGACCTTCAAAGGAGAAAGAAAATGAAAGGCCATAGATACAAGAACAAAACCAGGAGAGTGCTATGAAAGCCAAGGGGGCAGTGAACATAATTAAACATAATTTCAGATATTGTTGAGAACTCAGTAAAATGAAAAGTAAAGAATTTGCTTATTAATTTTAAATACAGGGAGATCACTGATAAACTTCGTGAGAATTGGAAAGTAGATTAGAAACTAGATTAGATTGGTTGGAGAGTGACCAGAGAGAGGAAGAACAGATAGAATTTTGCTTATTTATTTAAGGGAAAGCAAAACATGCTCTTCTTGACAAGGAATGTAATTTAGCTCCGGGAATCTGCCTATATACTACTTCTACATATAGGACCGGAAGGATGAATACACAACATCTCTCAAACTATTACCTTTTCTTATTACCTAAAATTATTGTAGTCAGGTCCTGTCTGGAGTGCAGCTTCCATATCTCTTTTCTTCCCATAACTGGGACTGTTTGATCCCATCCTGCAGCCTTAATAATGCTGCATTCTTTGGGATTACTATGGTTCTTATGTAAAGTAAGAGGTTTTAAATAGTTCTAATCTAGCACTTCGGGAAATATAATTACTAACTTTGCTACTAATATGACTTTCCTTCTTCCCATGTGTGAAATGGGACTTCCACTTCCCTTGAGGCACTATAGATGATAGCATAGTTCATTCAGCTAGACTCTGTTTTTTGTTCCAGTGTCTCTTGGTAACTTGCCTAGTAAGTACTCCAGTCTCTCTGGAACCGAAACAAAGCCATGCTTTTTCTAATTTTCCTCTTCCTGCCTTCTTTCTCTCTTTCCCAGTGAGGTTTAGCCATCTACTGAGAGGTATGCCAGAGATCATAACTGTATCAATGGCTCTCCAGCAGAAGTGCACACATCTCACACAAAGAGAGATAATTCTAAATTGTGGCAGAAGCTCAGATGCAGAGCTCAATCAATGGCATACTTAAAAACATGCCTACTCTGATACATGTTTCATGGGCTTGAAACTCTTATTTTGTGTTAGTAAAGATTCACTTAAACCTGGAGAGAGATTATCAGGGAAAAATAGTGTGTTATCTGAAATTACAAAAAAAGTTGATAAAACTGGTATACCTATTTGAATTTATTGGTATTAGGTATGAAAAACAAAACATGCTTTGGTGATTAAGTAGGTGTAAGGACTCACAGCTGTATTTTTAATTTACCTATTGACTTCAGGTTAGCACTATGAAACCAACTTTTTTAAAAAGTCAGGTTTTTTGAGTTATACTTTACAGTAAAATTTACCACTTTGAATTATACACTTAAGTTAATATTGAAAAATATATAGTTATACATCTACCACCATAATCAAAATGGAATATTTCCTTGACCCCACCCAAAAAGTTCCTTTTGTCCATTCTTAGTTTTATACCCGTTACCATACTCCAGCCCCTAACAACCATTGATTTGATTTCTGTACTTGAGATTTTGCCTTTTCCAGAATAAAATCTTATTGTATAAAAGTGGGCGAACTATGGCCCACAGGTCAAATCTGGCCCACTGCCTGTTTTTGTGTAACTGGTGAGTTAATGGTTTTTATATTCTAAAATGGTTGAAAAAATTCTCTAATGATAATATTCTGTGACTAAATGACAAATTCAAGTTTGTGTTCATAAATAATGTTTTACTGGAACACAGCCATGCTCGTTCTTTTATATTATTGTCAATGTCTGCTTCCTGGTTTATATTTTTTATATCCCATTGAAGAAATATTTGCCTAACCTGTCTAAGAACCTGAGTGGAATTTTCTTCAATGTTGTCTTCTAGAAGTTTTATAGTTTTAGTCATTATATTTATTTCTATAACCTACTGATTACAGTTCTGTAGTATATTGAGTAATTGTATAAGATGTGAGGTATGAGTTGAAGTAATTTCCAATTACTTTTTTTACACATGAATTTCCCATTGCTTAAAAGACTATTCTTTCTCCATGGAGTTACCTTGGAAACTTTAAAAAAAAATTAATGACTATTTAAATATTGGACTATTTCTGGACTCTATTTGTTTCAGTTTGTATATGTGTTTTTCCTTTGCCAATACCATATTGACTTAATTACTTTTATAGCTTTTATACTAAGTCTTGAAATCAGGTAGTATGAGTCCTTCCATTTTCTTCTTTTTAAAAATATTTTGCCTATTCTAGGAACTTCGCTTTTCCATATAAATTTTAGAGTTAGTTTGTCAATTTCTTCAAAAAATTGTGCTGAGATTTTGATTGAGATGATTGCGAACCAATAGATCAATTTGGAAAGAATTGTTATCTTCATAATATCGAGTCTTCTCATTCAGTAATACAGTATATTTCTCCAGTTATTTAGATCTTTGTTGATTCTTTTTACCAGTGTTTTATACTTTTTACCATAGAAAGCCTGTATATATTTTGTTAGATATGTCCCGGAGTCTTTCCCTTTTTTTTGTTGTTATTTCAGACTACTAATTTTTTTAATTAAAACAATTTTCAATTACAGTTAATATTCAATATTATATTAGTGTTAGAGATACACTAGAGTGGTTAAACATTTATATAACTTATGAAATGATAGCCCTGATAAGTCTAGTACCCACTTGGCACCATACATAGTTATTATGATATTATCTACTGTGTTTCCTATACTATACTTCACATCCTCATGACTGTTTTGTAATTGCCAATTTGTATTCTTTAATCCCTTCACATTTTCACCCAGCCCCACAACCTTCCTTCTATCCATCAACCATCAGTTCGTTCTCTGTATCTATGAGTTTGTTTCTTTTTTGCTTGTTTATTTTGTTTTTCAGATTCCACCTATAGGTGAAATCAGATGGTATTTTCTTTCTCTGACTCATTTCACTTAGCATACTACCCTCTAGGTCTATTCATGTTGTCACTATTGATGAGATCTCATTCTTTTTTTTTTTTTTTTTTATGGCTGAGTAATATTGTATATGTGTACTACTTCTTTATCTAGTTGTCTATTGATGGGCACTTAGTTTACTTCCATTATTTTGGCTATTGTAAATAGTGTGAGACTACTTTAAAAATTTTGATCTCCAGTTGTTCATTGCTAGTATATTATAATGCAATTGTTTTTCATATATTTAGCTTGTATCTTCTGACCTTGCTAAACTCATTTATTTATTACAGGAGATATTTTGTAGTTTCTTTGGGACTTTATACAAAGACAATTATGCCTTCTGCACACAGTTTTTAATTTTCCTTTCCAGTCCCTATGCTTTTAATTTTTATTGCCTTTTTCTTGCTGTAATGCCCTGGCTAAGATTTCCAATTTGATGTCAATTAGGAGTAGTGAGAGAGGACAAGAGGGCACCTTGCTTTGTTCCTGATTTTAGGAGGAAAGCACTCAAATCTTTTAACAGTACTAAATGTTGTTAGCTGTAGGCATGTTTTATAGATACCCTTATTGCGTTAAGGAAGTGTCCGCCTATTCCTAGCTTGCTGAGTCAAGTGTGTTCTCAGCATATTTTGACATAATCATGTTTCCTTCTTCTTACTCTGCTAATATGGTGAATTACATCGGTTGAATTTAGAATGTGAAACCAATTTTGTATTCCCAAGATAATGATCACCTGTTTGCGATGTATTATTCTTTAACATTTTTCTAGATTTGACTTGCTAATGTGTTGAGGATGTCTTCTCATGAGGAATATTGGTGTATAATTTTAAAAACATTTTATTTTTTAATTAGAGTTGACATTCAATATTATTTTATATTAGTTTCAGATGTACAGCAAAGTGGTTAAACATTTATATAATTTATGAGGTGATTCCCTCCATTAGTCTAGTTCACACCTGGAACCATACATAGTTATTACAATATTATTCACTGTATATTATGCTATACTTCTCATCCCTGTGACTATTTTATAACTATCAATTTGTACTTCTTAATCCTTTCACATTTTTCACTCACCCCCCAACCTCTCTCCCATCTGACAATCACCAATTTGTTCTCTGTGTTTGTTTATTTTGTTCCTTAGATTCCACATATAAGTGAATTCATTTGATGTTTGTCTTTCCCTGTCTTATTTTACTTGGCATCCTACCCTCTAAGTCCATCCATGTTGTCACAAATGGTAGGATTTTATTTTTTATGGCTGAGTAATTTCCATTGTGTATATGTATCACAACTTCTTTATCTAATCATCTACTGATGGGTACTTAGGTTGCTTCCTTATCTTGGCTATTATAAATAGTGCTTCAGTGAATGCAGCAGTGCACATATCTTTTACAAATTAGTATTTTGGTTTTCTTTGGATAAATACCGAGAAGTGAATTGCTGGGTCTTAAGGTAGTTCTATTTTTAATTTTTCGAGAAACCTTCAAACTTTTATCATAGTGGCTGTACCAATTTGCAATCCCACCAACAGTGCATGAGGGTTCCTTCTTTGCCAACATTTGTCCTTTGATTTATTGATGATAGCCTTTCTGACAGGTATGAAGTGATATCTCATTGTAACTTTAATTTGCAGTTCTCTGATGATTAGTGGCGTTTAGCATCTTTTCATATGTCTGTTGGCTGTCTGAATGTCCTTTTTGGAGAAATGACTATTCAGGTCCTTTGTCCCATTTTTAAATTGGATTGCTTGTTTTTGGTTTTGACTTGTATGAGTTCTCTATAAATTTTAGATGTTAATTTCTTATCAGATGGATCATTGGCAAATATCTTCTCCCAATCACTAGGTTGTCTTTTCATTTGTTGATGGTTTCCTTTGCTGTGCAAAACACTTTTTAGTTTAATGTAGTCCTATTTGTTTGTTTGTTTGTTTGTTTCCCTTGACTGAGGAGATGTATCAGAAAAAATGTTACTAAGAATAATATCAGACAGTTTATTGACTATGTTTTCTTCTAGGAGTCTTATGATTGTGGGTCTTACATTTAAGTCTTTAATCCATTTTGAGTTTATTCTTATATATAGTGTAAGAAAGTGGCCCAATTTCTTTCTTTCTTTCCTTTTTTTTTTTTTTTTTGCATATGTCTGTACAGTTTTCTCAACACCATTTATTGAATAGACTGTCTTTACCCCATCGTATATTCCTGCCTCCTTTGTCTTATTAAATACTATATAGACTTAAATTTATTTCTGGGCTCTCTGTTCCACTGATCTATGCATCTTTTTTACATGTCAGTACCATGCTGTTTTGATTACTATAGTCTTGTAGTATAGTTTGATATTAGGTAGTGTGATATATCCAACTTTGTTTTTTGGCTATAGCTAACTTTGTCATGGCTATTTGGGGTCTTTTATGGGTTCATATAAATTTTCGGGTTATTCTACTTCTGTGGAAAATACCGTTGGTATTTTGATAGGGATTGCATTGACTCTATAGATTGCTTTGGGTAGTATGGATATTTTAATGATATTAATTCTTCCTATCTATGAGCACAACGTATCCTTCTATTTATTCGTCTTTTCTTCAGTTTCTTTTTTCAGTGACTTATGATTTTCTGAGGCTAGGTCTTTGACATCCAAAGTTAAATTTATTCCCAGATTTATTGTTTTTAATGCAATTGAAAATGGGATTGTTTTCTTCTTTTTCTACATTATTGGTGTATAAAAATGCATCCAATTTTTGAATATAAATTTTGTATCCTGCCTCTTTACTAAATTCTTTAATCAGTTCTAACAGTTTTTTTTGGTGCAGTCTTTAGGATTCTCTATATACAGTATCATGTCATCTGAAAATCATGACAGTTTGATTTCTTCTTTTCCAATTTCGATGCCTTTTTATTTTCTTTTTCTTGTTTAACTCCTTTGGCTAGGACTTCCACACTATATTGAATAGTAGTGATGAAAGTGGGCATCCTTGTCTTGTTTCTGATCTTAAGGAAAATGCTTTTAGCTTTTCCTTGTCGAGTGTGATGTTAGCTGTGGGTTTGTCATATATGGCCTTTATTATGTTGAGGTGTAGTCCCTCTATTCTCACTTTGCTGAGAGTTTTTATCATAAATTGATGCTAGATATTGTCAAATGCTTTTTCTGCATCTATTGAAATGATCACATGTAGGCCAAGGTCACCTGCTGTCTGTGACCGGCCCAGGGCTCCCTAGTAGGAGCTACAGAGCTGTCCATATTTGGTCACTGCCTGAGGTACAGCTGGAGGTGTGTGGGAGAGGCCACGTAGCGAACTGAGGTTGATTGCTACAAGTACCAGACCTGGGAAAACGCAGCTAAGGCCCAGAGAACCTGCAGTCTTGAGGCTGCCTGCCTGCTCCCCATAATGCCCAACAGCTGAATGAGCCTCGCGGGGTGCCAGAGTTGGATGAGGCAAGGTCTCAGGGAGTCACCGGGGTGGGGCAAGTGGTGTTCCCCAGGTTGGTGCAGATTTAGATTTGTTGCAAGGGCTGAACCTGTGGCCAGTTGCAAAAAATCTCAGTTCACACCGCGGCTAGCTGTTATCGCCTCAGACCTGCAGACCCCCAAGATTTGCTTAAGAAATATTGCGGCTAGGGCCAGGGCTGGTTACCCGCCACCTAGTGTCTTCCCAGGTGTGTGAGCAGAGAGGTCTGTTGATTGCTGTGATTGTGGGTTGGGGCTGGTTGCCCAGGAACCACCTGGAATTGCTGCCAGGTAATTTTCAAGTTGGATGGGACAGAGTCTCTGGGAGTCACTAGGATGGGGAGTGAGCAGATCTCACCAAGCTAATGCAGTTTCAGTCTTGGCCATGTATGGGGGGAGTATTCAACTCAGATAAGATGGTACTGGTCTGCAGGCTAGGCAGGAAGAGTTCCCCAAAAAGGGACAATGGTGGCTGTCCCTCCAGCCCTGAAGCCACACAACTCAGCCTTTCTCTGTATGTCTTTGGCACTTCTTGAGCTGCTGTCCCTTCGCTAGAGCCCAGGGTGAGTGCTTGGGAGTGAGTCTGTGCTCAGGCCTTTTAAGAGGATGTCTGGCTTTACAGTTGCCTTTCATCTCACTTGGCTGCCTAGAACTCCCACTGATTATCACAGCCAGATTTTGCGTGGACCCCTCTCCCTGCCTCTGGACCTCTGGGCTGGAGTGTCCTGGTGTGGTCCCTCATTCCTGGGGTGGGCCTCCACAGCCTACATATCCATACCAATGCTCAGCCACCACACATGGGCTTGAGACCAGCCTGTTTCACATCTCTACTCCTCCCGCCAGTCTCGTTGTGGTCTCCTCTTTATACCCCCAGTTATAGAAATTCTGTTCAGCTAGTCTTCAAATTGTTCTCCAGTTCGACTGTTTCATAATTTAGTTGCAGTTTTAATGCAGTCATGGGAGAGGACATGCATAGCATTTATTGACCCCACCATCTTTACCGGAATTCCATAATTTTCTTGTTATACTTTTGTATGGTTTTGGTGTTTGAGTAATGCTGGCATTAAGAGATAGTTAGAAAATATTTCTTTCTCTTCTATTCTCTAGAAAAGATTATGTAGAATTGTCATTGCTTGTTCCTTAAATGTTTGGTGGAATTTACCAATGATGCCATCAAGAACTGGGATTTTTTTAATTTATGAATTATTTTTAAAATAGATATAGGATTTGTCAGACTATCTATTTCTTTGCCTTTGTCCTGGGGTTGACAGAATTTATTTCCCTTCCCTGAGTTTATAGTTTTTGATGATGATGATGATGATGATGATGATGATGATGATTATGAGAGATAGTCTGGAGAATTGTGCCTGTGCCCCAGGAGGCACTAGCCATCTCTTTTACATTGGCACATGTGCACCCTTCCCTGACAAAGGATTATTTTTTTTTATGGCCTGTTCCCAGTTTTACTCATGAGTGACCAGTGGACATCTATGGGAAAGGGCTTGTGAGTGAGTGTGAACTTCCCTTGAGTCTGGGCCCCTAGCTATTTCAAATTGTCTTGTTAGCCCACATTTGGCCTTTTGCAGTTTGTTAGTTTTAACTAATTTCCTCTTAACCTGCCTGGATGGTGGCTACTTCTTTCTCTTGTGCTCTGCAAAATGTGAAGCAGTGTATCCTTGTTACTCTTTGGAGGGGCTTTTTTTTTCTTTGGAGTTTAGATTATGTTTGCCTTATATCCTCAACTCTGTCTTGGCTTAAGAAAAGTTATGATTTTGTGGATTATTTAACTTTTGGTCAGTTTTAAAATGGGAATAACATTATTAACAGTTTATAAATCCTAAGCAGAATTAATTGTAGTTTTAAAATATTTTCACTTTTCACTGTAAGAACAATGAACATGAAAGTTTTATCATTTTTTTAAACTAGAGTAAGTAATACCCTTTGCTAAGTATTTTTTTCCTTGTTCTTTAATTTTATTTTTAAAATAAAACAGCCTCGCATTTATTTTCACAGCCTTATTTAGTAGACTCCTGATATCCTAATATTTCAGTGTTTTAAGAGCCAACTATTGTCCTGACTGTTGAACAGATTTAAACAATTAGTGAGAGCACTCATCCAATGTATTCCCCTTTGTCTGGATTCTTAAGATCACTCCAGTTGAGATTCCTTCTCAGTGATTTGAATTTCAGAGGTTTTAGCTTCACTGTGTAAGTCAACTTCATTTTGAAGTAAATAGTTGAAAATAATATTATAAATATTTTGTGGTGTATGATTGAAAACATATTGCAAATGTTAACGTAGATAAAATTCTAATCAAAGAAATATTTCCATAAGTGTATGCCATATTAATTGGTTCTTAAATTAATGTATATTAGAAGGTTGAATTGGTTATAACAGTTTTATGATGTGCTAAACTATATAAGATGTTATTCTATTATCAGAAAATTAAATTTTTATTCTTTTATTCTCACCTTGTAGAATATTTTTTTTTTGTTATAAAATTCTATCTATAGATTGTGGTAGCTATTTTTTTGAGATCATCAGGAAACCAATTTTTTTCTCATTCGTTTTCTTTGCAGAAAACTTCATCAACAGTTCGAAATGTATAAGGAGCAGGTAAAGAAGATGGGAGAAGAATCACAGCAGCAGCAGGAACAGAAGGGTGATGCCCCAACCTGTGGTATTTGCCACAAAACAAAGTTTGCTGATGGATGTGGCCATAACTGTTCATATTGCCAAACAAAGTTTTGCGCTCGTTGTGGAGGTCGAGTGTCATTACGCTCAAACAAGGTACAGAAATGAAAATTACACATAATTCTTTTGTAGTTAAGCTTATTGTGATTAAAGTGCAGAAGACAACTGAAATTAATATTCAGATTAAACAATGAACAAAAACCTTCTTTAGTGGCTTCATTTTAGATAAGAGAAATTTAAATTTTTTCTGTGAGTTAAAGATATTTGTCTCATTATTTATATCCTTAAACTTATAATTTTGTTTAGAATCGGAATCTTTGACTCTCAAAGATTATGAAGAAAATATAGAGATCAGTCAAATTCCTTTATTTTATAAGTATAGAAAACTCAGATCCAGAGAGACTAAAGTTCATTCTTAAAGTCACACGACTGATTAATATCAGAGTTATGGCACAATTTTTTCCACTTCTACGCATAATTTTGTAAACTTTAGATATGCTCCTCTTTTGGCCTGTTTCTTTTACTTATGAAGGAATTTCTTTTCAGCTTTGAGATCACGTGTTTTATAATTTTATAGCCTTTAAAGCTACATTACCTTTTATTTTATCATAACATTAATGAAATAAACATTAGTATATGGAATTTAAAGGAGAAATTTTAAAGAGGTGTTTCACACTAATACTAGATTTTTGTAGTTTATCTATCCACTTTAGAAAAATGTTAATGCTACCCAAAGAATGCTGTGTTGAAATTAGCAAAAGCAATTTTTAAAAATGTTTGTCTCAATTAGTTCTTCAGAATTTTTATTTCTCTCCTCACTAATGCCTTATCAGTCAGTTTGTTTTTACTTGGAAGCTGATGTCTTTATATACATTACTTAGACATAATAGTGGGAATTTGTTCTCCTATGTGATTTCATTTCTCCATTTTCTAATTGCTCCTCCTTTCTCACTGTTTTGTTTATTTCTATTAATTTTTTCCCCGGTTTACCTGATTTTGATTCTTTCTCTTGACTTATTGCCTTGGCTAGAAACCAGTACAATTTTGAATAGAAGTGGCGAGAGCAGACATCCTTGTCTAGTTCTTGATTTTAGGGAGAGAGCATTTAGTCTTTCACTGTTACGAATTATGGTAACTCTCACCTTTTCATAGATGCTGTCTTTGAGAGTCCCTCCCCCCCTGACGGGAAAAATTTTGGATTATGACAAATGTTTTTTCTCCATCTATTAGGATTAAGCATGTGTTTTTCTTGTTCTTTCTTTGATAATATGGTGAACTACATTGATTGATTTTGAAATTTTAAACAAACTGTATTTTTGGAATAAATGCTATTTGGTTGTGATGGATTATTCCTTTTTTATATTGATGGGTTTGATTTGATAAAATTTTGTTTACAATTTTTGCTTCTATGTTTATAAGGGTTAGTATCTGTAGTTTTTTGGTAACATATTTCTTTAATATCAGAGTAATGCTGGCCTAATAGAATGAGCTGGGAAGTATTTCCTTTGCTTAAATGTTTAGAAGAGTTTATGTAGAATCAGTATTATTTATCCTTTAATGTTTGGTGAATTTTACTTGTGAAGCTATCTAGGCATGCAGTTTTACTTCTTGGGAAAGTTTTTAAATAGAGCTTAGATTTTTTTTAACAGATATGGGATTATTCAGGTTATCTTTTTTTTTTCCTGAATGAGCTTTTGTAGTTTGTCTTTCAAGGAATCGGCCCAGTTCCTCATAAGTTGTTGAATTTATTGGCATAAACTTGTTCACAGTATTCTGTTATTATTCTTTTAATATTTGTACAATCTGTAGTGTTGCCAGTTCTGTCATTCCTGATGTTGGTAATTTGTGGTTCCTTTCCCAGTCTAGTTAGATATCTATAAATTTTATTTATTTTTTGAGTAACCCAGCTTTTGGTTTTATCAATTTTCTCTATTGTTGATTTTATCTTTCATCTTTATTATTTCTTTTCTTCAGCTTACATTGGGTTTAATTTTTTCATCTTTTTCTGGTTTCTTAAGATGGAAGCTGAGGTCATTGCTTTGAGACTTCGTTTCTAACACAGAAGCATATACTGTAAATTTCCCCTAAAAACATGCTTCAATGGCGTTCCCCAAATTTTGCTATGTTTTCTTTTAATTTTCATTCAGTTAAAAATATTTTCTAACTTTCTTTTTCTTGTTTGACTCATGTATGATTAATAAGTATATTTGTTTTCCAAATATTGTGGGATTTCTAAAGATCTTTTTGTTAATGACTTTTAATTTATTTCTGTTGTAGTCCCAGAATATACTTTGTATACCTTAAATCCTTTGACATGTATTGATACTTATTTTATGGGCCAGATGTGATTTATTTTGGTAAATGTTCTGTTTACACATGAAAAGAATGTATGTTCTGCTATTTTTGGACATAATTTTTAAAAATTTCCATTAGATCAAGTTGGTTAATTGAGTTGTTCAAGTTACTATAACTCTGTTGATTGTCTTCCTATTTATTCTATCAATTATTAAGAGAAGTATATTGAATTATACAATTATACTTGGATTTGTCTGTTTCTCTTTGAGGGTCTATCAGTTTATATTTAATACAATTTTAAGCTCTATTTTTAGGTGCTTAAACATTTAGAATTATTATGTCTTCTTAATTAATTGACCTCTAGCATTATTAAGTGATTTTCTTTATTCCTGGTAATATTCTTTGCTCTGAAATTCACTTTGTCCGATGTTAATATGGCCACTCTAACTTTCTATTGAGCAGTACTAATATGGTTTATGTTTTTCTATTCTTTTAAGTTTATTTATTCCTCCATGTTAAAGTATTTTTCTTATAGGTAGTATATAATTGGATCTTGCTTTGTTATCCAGTCTTACAATCTTGGTGTTTAATTGGAATGTTTAGACAGTTTATGTTTAATGTGATTATTGACACGATTAGGTTTTATTATAATATTTTGCTTTTTTTCCGTACTTGTACCCTCTGATTTTTGTTTATATCTTTCTATTTCAGTCTTCTTTTGGATTAACCAAGTATTTTTATCTCCTTTGTTGGATAATTAGCTATAATTTTTTTTTAAGCCTACAGCACCTGGTATTTCTAGGTAGCCTTCCATCCGAGTACTAACCAGGCCCGATCCTGCTTAGCTTCCAAGATCAGATGAGATAGGGCGTGTTGAAAGCTGTAACTTTTTATTTTCATATTTTATTGCTTGCTTTAGGATTTATAGTATACATCTTTAAATCACCATATTCAACCTTAACTGATATTATACCATTTCATATATAGTATAAGAAAATTACAATAAAGTAATTCCATTTCTCCCCTTTTGGACTTTGTGTTATTGGTTTCGTATATTTTCCTTTTGCCTATTTTTTAAACCTCACAATACTTGGTTTTTCCTAAAGTTTAAATTTTTTAACTTTTAAATAGTTTTAAATAATAAGAAATAGTAGTTATTTGCTTTTATCATTACCATTTCTTGTGCTAGTCATTTACTTTTGTGGATATGTATTTCTATCTGGTATCATGTTTTATCTGCCTAGATTTCCTTCAGTATTTTTTGTAGTGGCAATCTGCTGGGTTGAATGCCTTTTTTTTTTAAAAAATATGTTTTTGCTGGGTATAGAATTCTATATAATTCTTGACAATTATTTTCTTTCAGTATTTTAAAGATGTTACTTCATGCCTCTCCCTTTCATTGTTCTCCTTGAGAAGAATTATATCATTCTCATCTTTGTTTCCCTATGTATAATGTATATTTTTTCTCTGGCTCCTTTTAAGAATTTTTTTTTGTCACTAGTTATACATGCAATTTAATTATGATATTTCTTGGTATATATTTCTTTATGTCTGTTGTGTTTGGAGTTTTTGAGCTTTTTGGATCTACGAATTTATAGTTTTGGAAAATTTTGGCCATTATTTCTTCAAATGTCTTTTGAGTTTTTTGGATCTGTGAATTTATGGTTTTGGAAAATTTTGGCCATTATTTCCTCATAGATTTTGCTGGACCCTCCTCTCTCTACTGTCTTTCAGGGACTTCTATCACTTACATAGCATCTGGTCTTCTTAGGTGATCTTCCATCCAAGTACTAACCAGTCCCGACCCTGCTTAGCTTCCGAGATCAGACATCGGGCTTGTTCAGGGTAGCATGACTGTAGACCATGGACCATGGCTCCACTGGGGTGCGAACCGAGGACCTTCTGCATGTAAAGCAGATGTGCTAACTGCTACACTATGGAACTGTGCCTGATGTATTTTTTTTTTTTAATCTTAAACATTATAGCTTTCATGTCTTAATTTTAATTTTAATTTTAGACATTTTTATATCTTTCACAATCTACTTAACTTTTTGAGCATATAGAATACACACTTTATAACTGCTTTGATGACCTTCTCTGCTAATTCTAACATCTTTTGTCAGTTCGGGGTTGGTTTTGATTGATAATTCTTATATGGTATGTGTTTTCCTGACTCTGCATACTTGATATTTTATGTTGAATGTCATAATACATTTCTTTGTCGAGTGCTGAATATTTTTGCATTCCATAACTCTAGTTTTGTGCTAGGATGCAGTTTTGTGGAAATAATCTGACACTTTGGCATCTTGCTTTTGTGATTTGTTAGATGAATATGGAGCAGTGCTCAGTTTGGCATTAATTATTCTCTTCTACTAAAGCAAGACTCTCCTGAGTATTTAACCAATACCTCATGGGTTATGAATTTTTTAGTCTTGCATGTGGGAATACCAGCTATTCTCCCTGATCTTGTTAGATGATTTCTTTCCTTCTGTTGGGTATTTTCTCACATATATGTTCGTGGACCATTATTTAGCTGAATACTTGAAGGGACCTTCTGCAGATCTCTAGTGTCCTCTTTCAGTGTAGCTTTCTCTGGTAACTTGTCTATGAAATCTAGTTGTGTTGACTTCAGAGTTCCAGTTTTAATCCCTTTAACTCAGGATGTCAGCCAATCTGAATTTCAGCTCCTCAGTACTGCTTCATTGTCTGAAAAGTCTTTCAAAGCAGTAAGCTGGGGGCAATTGTTGAGTTTATCTTGTTTCTCATCTTTCCACTGCCATTGTCCTTTGTTGCCTGATATCCAATGTTTTAGAAACCATCTTACATGTGTTTTGTCTGTTTTTTGTTTGTTTCAGGCAGGTGGAGAAATCCTGTCCTTGGTACCTCATTTAGGACAGAAACAGTCTCTAGTGACAGCTGATTATAATTTTGAAAAGAAATTTCTTGATTTCTAACATATAGTCCCTTTATGCTGATTGAAGTTTTAGTCTATAAATTAAGTATGGTGAAAATTTGGAATAATCTTTGAAAATCCCTTGTGTTGCAAACTGCTATAAAATTCCCTATATTGTGAATTAGCCTGATGGAGATGGGTTATGGAAGAAGGAGTGCTCCCCAGTTTTCTCATTTTTATTTTCTTAGATCTGATGAGAGTGTCAGGGGAGTAAAACATAAAAAATAATCTAGAGGTTAGCTCAAGAATGATATCCCTGGATTACTTTTATTAGTTTTCTACATTTTTGTTCAGATAAGAGACCTTTCATAGGAGTGTCATAATTTACTTGGGAAAATATTCTTTTGAATGATATGTATAAAGGTTGTTTATATTCTAAACGAAAGAGTATTAAGTTCAATTTTTCCTTCCAAATTGGATCATCATACATATGCTCAGTTGGCCTATGTAATAGAAGCCTTTTGCTTGTAATAGATGTTGAATACATTTCTTTGATTTAGTGTAGCCCCAAAGTATTAAGCTCAGTGAAATTTGGCTAGACTATTCTTATGAAGTAGAATCAATGAGAATAGAAATATTTTATAGCTTCAAATTTAATTATAAAGCTGATTAAAATCTTATTATTATTTTTAAGAATCAAGGTAAAATATTATTTTGTTTTAATTTTGAGGCTTTTTCATGTGGAACCATCCTTAACATTTGATTAATTCTTTTGAGTACATTTAGAGTACAGAGAAAATAAATGAAGCACAGGACATATGAAATGCCAGTATAATAAGATTTTATGAAATATTGCTTCCATTTATTCCCCTTTAGGGTGATACCTAAATAAAAGCTATATATTTAGTTACATTTAAAAATCGTGACTTTATAAGTGAGGAATTATTTTGTAATCTTAGAATGGTGACTTTAGTAGGAAAGACAAAAAGATTATTTATGAGGACTATATTAAGCTTCATATGCGGCAACATTAATTTTTTGATTCTTTTACTTTTGGTGCAAAAAAATAGATTACAATCTGCTTAACAGTTCATCTGATTTTGAACAAATAAATGCAAAATTTTCAGAATTGAATTAATTTCTAAATATAACATGATTTTTTTATAATAAATTATCAGATTTGAAGCAGAGTGAATTATAACATTACAATGATTATAAAAGAAAGTGAGTCTTAAAAAAGTCTTTTAAAATACATTGGTATATGTGCATTCGGTATATTATATGGTAAGAATGGAATAATATTGACATGTCCTTGTGTAAGAATCATGAGTACTTAAGTATCATTTATACGTGTGGTTTTAATAATTAGTATTTAAGTTGTACACTGAGAGATAAAATAATGATTAGAGTATTTTGCAGTCTTTAGGCAGTTCTTCTTTTTATTTTTTTCAATTTCAAGTCACTGTGATTACCTGTAAGTCTGTAACTAGTGTGCTGGTGCAATATGCAATCATTTTCCATACACTCAAGGCAAGCATATCACATATGTATTTTCTTTTAGACTTTATAGAATTACACATACCAGTATATTGGGAAAAATTTGACATTCTCCAGAAAGAGAGGGGCCTATATTGAGAAAATTAAGAGTACCAGGTTTTGTTCCTGCCCTGGTATTACTTTTGTTTGATGTGTCACTTTATGTCTTAGTGTTTCCGTGTTCAAATTTGTAAAATGAAAGCATCAGTCTAACTGATTCGTAAGGTTTATTCTGGGTTTAACGTTTTATGATTTTTAACTTAATACTAGACTACTCATGTAATTCTTGAAGTACCTGAAAAGTATATTCATATAGTCAAATATTCTGCTGCTTAAATAACTTCTAAAAAGTAATCAAGAAGCCTCGTTAATTCTCTTATGTTACTATATAACATGGAAGTGTTGATGGTACCACTGTTTTAGAAAACTTGTATTTATAGGAATTTGAGGAATAGGTAAAGCAGGAAAACATCAGAATTATATAATTTACAGGCCCAACATTAAGGAAATGATTTTATCAGATGGGATGGACCCTCAATTTCAAACCCATAAACTGAATAATCTAGAAAGTGTGAGAATATTATCAGAGAACAGTTGTAGAATTTAAAAGGAAGAAAGAGAAAATTGTTTCCCCTCATGATGTCATTAGCCTTGCTAATTGTGCAGGATAATGTAGTAACTATGAGAATCAGTCCAACTTGCAGAACCTTAGGACATTTTATACTTCCTGATGAATGTTAGCATTGTGCAAAGAGGCAAAATAATGTTACAAACTGAGCATGAAGGAATACATTTTCACCATGTAAATTGGTGCTGAAGCCACATCAGCACAAGTTCTGAAGTGAGACTAAGTTTGAATTCCATCTTTACCATTTAGCAGCTATGTGACTTATACAAGATGCTTAATCTCTCTGCCTCAGTTTCTTCATCTGTAAATAGCAATAATAATAGTACCTATCACAAAGGCTATTGGTGAAGATAAAATAAATTAATATTTGTGAAGCACTTGGACATGTACTTGGTACACAATGAATGCTACAGAAATGTTTTGTTATTAGATTTATGCTATTTGATTTCTTCTTACCTGCAGTATATGTCAGGTATTATGTGAGATGCTCCCGTGTACGTTTTCTTCAGTTAGATAATCATATTTGTATCATGGGTTAGTGCATTTCTTATTGCATATATAAATTGAGTCTGCCATAATGAATATATGTAAAATATATAAAATGATTTTGTTTTTAATCTTTGAATTGAATCATTTAGTTTTTTATATTTATTTATTTTTTATACAGACTAAATGCAAAACTGAGGGAAATATCTGGATGATTTAGGTTGAAATTCACTTTTAAAGAAAGTAAATTTAACATCCAAATTAACCATATGTTTAAAATAAAAATATTGCTCCGCAGTGAGTTATTATTTATATTTACATGAGATTTAAATCAGTCTTTGTCTTAAGGTCTTTGATGAAATTTTGTATTTATACATTACCTTTGATTTTCAAACAACTCAATTCCAATTTGATTACTAATGAGATTAATATATCACTTTTATAAATACAATGAAACTTCTAACTTAATTATATTATATTACTAAAATGTGATAAGAAGAGTATCCAGTCCTTTTGTTTTGAAATTCTTTTCTTCTGAGGCCTTGCCAGTTCAAAGAGAACCATTTTGATTTGAGTCATAATCCTCATTCTTCCTTTTTCCTTTAACAATTTCCTTGGGAGATTTTATTCACCATTATACCTTTAAATATTAAACATATGATGATGATTTACAGATACGATTTCACTAGCTGGATTTTTTTTTGAGCTCCAGAGCCACCTGTATAGCTGCCTACTGAAAATCTCTGCTTGGATGTGTTAATTGGCATCTCAAATTTACCTCATCTTTACCTGAATTCAATATTTTTTCTAAATTTGCTTCTCGTGTTTCTCTGCCTCTTTTTCTCCATCAAGGCATTGTCCTCTTATCCTCCCAGTTGACCAAGCCAGATTCTGGAAGCATTTCTCCACTTCTTCCTCTTCTGTCAAGTCTTAAGGGGCTTTACATCTCATTATCTCCTAAATCAGTCTGTGTTCACAGCAATCTCACATTTGTTTCTTACCCAGAACATTGCAACAATTTCTAGTGGTTCTCCCTGCTCATCCAGACTTGTCTTCTTCTAGTCAGTTTGCACATTGTAGCTTAGTGAACACTGAATAAATGGTAGGTAATAATTTATGCCTTATTTATAAATCATATAGTTGGTTTTGTTTATCTTTTTCTTCCATTGAGAGATAAAGATATAATAGCAGTAACATTTTGTATATATTTTATAGCTAAGTTTTTCATGTATATGTTATAGCTAAAATTGAACTTGTTTTATTTATTAAGAGGGATTAACTATTAGCAAATTAATTAGTTATGACTTCAGTTTTTTCTTTTAATTAAAAAAAAAATCCTGCAATGTGAGTTATCTTGGGAAAGTGTTATGTTTCTGAGATTTTGCCAGATAGTAATATAGTTAACTATGAAGACTTTAGTTCTAACATATCATTTATATTCCAAACTACTCGTGTTCCAAATATGTCAGTCCTGTTTGTGTTTTTTGTATATGCCATATCGTTTGCATAAAATGTTCTCACTCACTGATCTTGCTGACCTTCTTTTCATTACTCTTTAAAGCTAACCTCTCAGAAACATCTTAATCCTTTCTCTAGTTCCTGTTATTTCCTTTTATTTGCATTTCCATTGTGCTTTGTTATTCCTTTGCTTTCAGAACATCTCTTTGTTCTGCAGTGATTTACTTCTCTCTCATTACATTTAGTTCCTTGAGGGCAGAAACTGTCTTACTCATTTTTTTTGCATCTGAGACATCTAGTGTAGTGCTTGATACATGTATAATAGAGCTTTGAAAATGATTTTTGTTGGACTAAATGGTTAGCAATAAATAGTTGTCCTTGACTGTACAATAGCTTCTATATGATCTTTAGTTTTAACATTTATAACAAAGAGTCAAGAACACATTAATGCAAAGTCTGTAGTCCTGTGTGTTCAATGCACTATCCTATGTTTTAATAGGCTAGAATATCAGATACAGAACTATATGCCAGATACTGTGCTGAGAGCTTTTCATGCTATATTATTTAATTCTCAAAAAATATTAATTTCCTATTGTGCAGATATGGAAGTAAAGGCTTAGAATGCTTAAGGAAATCGTACAAGTTATATAGCTAGGCGTGTTGTTTTAAAAGGTGGAATTTTAAGATAGGTATTTCTGATTGCAGAGTTTTTCCTCTTAGTCACAAGTGTTATATTGCCACCCATATTTTAGAGAAAGCGATACCTCAAAACATATGATTTTGATTTTTACTTTATATAAATTCTTGTAATATATCAGGTCATTCTTATTACATGATCACTTTTACTATATTATTATTTTATATTTAACTAAAGAGAAATACGGCAATTAAGTTTAATTTTATTATATCTAAATGTGTTCGCTTGACCAAATCATGTTTATTATCATTTTATTTTCCATATTTATAATATTCATTTTATTTTCCACATTTATAATATTGGAAAATTAACCCAAAATGATCAATTTTAGTAATATTTTATCTTTAATGACTTTCTCTAATCAGTTTTTTCTTTTTTAGTTATAAAGTTTAGAAGACTTAAGTTAACTGCACATAGATGACTTTTAGAAGCAATGTGCATAATTTCTATAAAATTGCATTTTTGTCTACTTTTGCTAGTATATGATGAAATTAAAGATAAACAGCAATGCTATGTTTTACCATCTTTGTAAATAAAACCTTTTTTCCTTAACATTTTTCAGTTTCTCTGATTTACATGAATTTAGTATTAAATTAAGATTTTATTTGTGGAAAGAACATTCTCCTTTTCCTTATGTTTGAATATTTAATTGCATTTATAGAAATTATTCTAATTAACTTATCTTAATATAGTCTAGCATGTTCTTACTGAATGTATGGAAAAAGTTTTCCTCTTAAAATGTTAGATTTCAATCAAAATGTAATTAGATGTTTTCAGAATTTTTATTTCACTAACAAACTTTTAAAAACTTTTATTTGCTTTAAGAATGGAATTAATTATTTCTTTTTTTCTTTTGTCTTTTCTGTCCTTTCTAATTTGCTTTCGTGGATATTCACACCAGGAGGACAAAGTGGTTAGAGTCATTTTTCTGTCTAATATTTTTTTTCTTATTATTGTTATTGCTAATTTTAGTTTTATAGCTGTATTTAATTTATATATTTCTAAGTGTTTTGTTACAGTTGTAGTGCATGATAATTGCTATACTTTAAGATATATTTTAAGCATGCTATCTGATTTTACTGAAAAACATACTATAGATGAAAAATTGATTACTTTGATTCTTGAAGAGGTTTGTCTCTTTAGAATTTAGTTTTTTTTTTAAAGGAGAATTGTGATAAGAATTTCTTTTATAACATTTTCCTAAACTCATCAATGTACTTATCAGAGTTTTGAAAAGAAACTTCTGAGTTAGTCTAAAGATTCAGTCTTTGTAAAAATGAGTCACAATAACATTGAACATGGATTTTCTGAAGTATATATTTATAGTTGATTATAAGTATGTAATATATTTCTATTTTTATTAATATATTTTAGAAATTGGCATGTCTCATTTTATATTAAGTATGAGATATAATTTAAAAATACTTAGGTATAAAGGATTTGACTGTAGCCTAAATTTTAATATTCCATTAATATCAGCTCTGATTTGGATTTGGATCTGCTCTGGAGACTGGTGACTTCCTGCAAACGTTGATAAATGCTTTCTATTCTGATTTTTTTTTGATGAGTCAAACTAAAGTTTGAGCCCTTTTCAGATTTTCCAAATTCCAATTGGCATAAACCCCAAAGAGGACATCATTTAGCTGAGATCTAAATAGTGCCTCCTTTTTTTGTCATTTGGAGCTTTTTTATTCTCCACAGTCTTCATTTACTAGGTTGGGATAACGCAGGTGGTGGCAAATATTGATGTGGTTTTAGAATGAAATCTTTGAGTAATAGAAAAGATTCTGCTACTACCTTCAGGGTTGGCAGGGTTTTTAATTTTTTTTTAACCTATGGGAATTCTACCAAACTTTCAAGCCAGTTTTGAAGATCTACAGCTCAATTTCTGTATACATGTCTCAGACTGAGCATCATCCTCAATCCAGAGCAGATTCTTTAAGAGTTCTGCTAGCGTTCTGCCAGCGAGCCTATTAATTAGCTGATTCTCCTCAAGTAGTGCAATTCAGGCAATTCACAGACTTCAGAATCTCTAAAGCTACCCATGTATCCAGAGTTAATGCAGGATACATAATAGTTTGATTATTCTCTGCAGTTTTTACAATGAATTCTGACAACTATCCCAGATATTAGACACGTAAACGATAACTCAGCTATGGTTTTCATGTACCGATGAAGTTTTGTGATGTAATTAATAGTCTATATTTTAAACTAAGGATTGACTAACACATAAAGGTATACTAATTTTATGTGGATTTGGACCATTGCGAATAAAATTCAACAGGTCTTTTTATGACACTTTTTATGTAGTGCTCTTCAATAGTACTTTCAGCAATAATGAAAATGTTTTATATCTTTACCATCCAATACAGTAGGCTTAAGTCATATGTGGCTATTGAGCACTTGAAATGTGGCTTGTGTGACTAAGGAATTGAATTTTTAATTTTATTAAATTTAAATTTAAATAACCATTTGTGGGTGGTGTCTAATGAAACCTCAAACTCGGATAGCAAACATTCTATCTATGACTATTTAACCCCTAAGGCAGTACATGCACTTATTCTAGCAGTATCATGCACAGAATGTTGAGTAGTTGAGAGAGAGTAGACTGTTCCAGACCCTATTCAAGGGCTGTTCTAACAGACATTTTTCAACTTCTCTCCTGCAATCTCCAGTAGAGGGACTTGAAACATAAAATGTTTTAGTTTTCTTTGCAACTGGGAATGGCTTTGTGACAGTTCTAGCAAATGAGATGTTAGAAAATGTATGAGGGTTTCTCAAAGTCATGGTAAAAAAGAAAGATGTAACTGGAACTACTTTTTAATGCAAAAATGATGTCCTAAGCTTTCCAGGCCATTTGTAAAGATGAGGAAAAAACCAAGAGTATTTGAGTCATTAGTCATGGCATTGTTGAGCAACTGATCCAACACCATTGGACACCTTTGAGAAAAATATCCACCCCAATTTGTTTCTGCTGCCAGTAGTCAGATTCCCTATTACGTATAGCCAAAAGCAAACCTAATGGAAACATTAGAGGAGATGTAGTGTGCACTAGGAAAACCTTACAAACATCTAGAAACATCTATATTTTTGTTCTTCAGAAATATAAAAGTGGAGTAAAGAAGTGCATTTTGATCATTGCCCACATACTTGTCTATCTACTTTTGCCTCTATCAATGTCTGAAGAATTAGGATCACTTAACACATCCGCTCGTTATATATAAATTACCTTAGATAGCAAATGGTAAATTAATCTAAATTTGTTGAACTTTTTAGAATGTGTGGAATAAATAAGTAAATTAAACTTCCGTGGTAAATTATTTGCCATAGGATAAAACATATATCTAACTGTTCATCTTTTAATACTTACTGACCTACTCATGTCTAGTGAGAGCATAGTGAAAGTATGGTTTGGGGAACAAAACGATGCTCATTTCACTGTCTAGAGACAATATTATCTGTTTATAGAAAGACTAATGAGGATCTTAAATTATTCCTCTTTCCCTTTTTACAATAGTTATTAGTTCTCTTATCAAGTATCTCTTGACAGAATAATAAATAAAAATTTCACTCATTATTGATAGGTGATTAACCTTTATAAAAAAATAATGTTACTAATGGTAATGTTATTGAAATGAAGGGGTTTGGAAAGATAATAAATGTCTCGTAGTATTTTTCACATTTCAGAAACATAAAGATTAACTGTTGGGTTACAGCTTCAGCTGTGATCTTCAGAGCAATGTGTTTTTTGTTTTCACTGGAATCTGATGCCTTTTCTGATTTCAGGATATTATTCAGACTTCTGTACCCTAAGTGTTTATCTGCCCTGCATATATTCTCATTTGGAGTTGCAATTTAGCATATATTTAAAAGTATTTTTTAAGTTAAAGTATCTTTGTCTCATTTCATCTGGGCAATAGCAATGTAAGGCTGCATTCCTGTAAATGCTGTCTTAACAGTAGTAGATTAATTTATTTGCTTTTGCATTTTTATTTAGTCATACAATAACATGTATATGACCTTAATAAAATTGTTATAGAAGCTGAATATAATAACAGTGTCAGGACCAACTCTTATAATATAATCACAAGTTTAAATACTACTACCACCATCCTGCCTCTTTTGTTGTAAGCCTGACACATACCAGAATTCTTACGTCGTTTGGTAGGAGAACTATACAAGCATCCAGAGTTTTTCATCAGCAACATAAAAGTATTTTGGACTATATTATTTAAACAACATACCATTCAACAAGAATATAGAAAAAATATATATCAAGAAGGCAGAAAGAAGTTGGAATAAATTAAAAGACAGAGAGAAGTTGCTGAATGTCTGAATATACTGTACATTCTAAGTTTAGTGAAAATTTTTCATTTTAAAACCATTCACTTGAATATTTGCATATTTGGAGTAAATGTGTAAGGATGTATTATTCACCTGTTGATTGATTGGTTTCTCCTAGGCTTTGTCCTGATCAGGACAGCCAGGAGAGAACTCATTATGGGCTAGGTTTGTTTTTGTATAAGTCCTCATCCCTGGCTGAATAAACATGTCTCATTTTCATGATCCTTCTCTCCATTTTCTTCTTCTTTTATAGCAGTGTCTGCTCTCAAGCCCCTCTACTCAAATGGTACTTTCAGTTCCCTTAACTCTTTCCTCTAATCCCATCCTATCCTCCAATTTCTATGCCTCTCTAGCATGTAAATTCTTCATTATTGCCATTACAGTATCTGCAAAACATTGATGCTTCTTTTAAAGATTATTATATATTTGCATAAGTGATATAGGGACATAGTTTAAAATTCAAAAGTTACTTTTCTTTTGCTGGCCCTTAGTCCTCCAGTTTTCCTGTCTTTCAGTTCTTTTCCCCACAGTCAGCCAATTTTTGCACAAACGTTCTGCACTTAAATTTATCTCTTATAAGTACGTCTTGGAAAATTTTCTGTTGATATGTATAGAATTATCACATTTATCTTAATGAATTTCCTGTTACTTTGTATGGATATGCCACAATTTATTTAACCAAATCAAATCTAGTCTTTTACTGTTATAGACATGTTTCTGTACATATGTCACATTGCATATGTGACAGTACCTGTAGGATAAATTCCTTGAAGTGGAATTGCAGAACATTGCAAATTCTGATCAGTATGCCAAATTTCCCTCTCTAAAGGTTTTATTAATTTATATTTTCACCAATAATGTGTGAGAAGACTTGTTCTCACATTCTTGACAACATAATATATCCAAATTTTAATCTTTACCAATTTTATTATAATTTTAATTTGCATTTATTTTACTGTAAGTGATGTTGAACATCTTTTTATGTTTAGAAGCTATCTGTGATTCTTTTTCTTTGTACTGTTCATGCTTTCAAGTAGAGTATAAGAAATCCTATTTGAATCGATATGTTTGATTTTAGTCTACTGAGTTCACATAATGGGTCTTTGTAACTAATAAGGTTTTCACTACAAGTGACTGGTTCATAAATTTCCTTTAATCAACTATTATTACCTATTCTTTTAGTAAAGGGATACTTTAGTTCTAATTTCATATTTTTCCTTATCATGATAGTAAGGACTTGAATTTTTTGCATTATATACTATTCTTTGCTCATTTGTCTTAGTGTTTTTTTTATTTAATATGAGTCCTTAATATGTTAAAGGATATAATTTTTTATGACACATACTGCAAATATCCAAGTATTTTTTTATTTTGTTTATTAATATGTAGAAATGTTTAACTGCCTTGTAGTCAAGTCTTTATAGCATCTGGATTTCATATTACATGTAGTAAAATCTTTACTCCAAGATTCCAAAAACAAAATCTCTGACATTCTATTGTGGCTTTTTTTAGGGCAGAGTGGGGTGGGGTGGAGGCAATATTCAATATTTTAAATATTTATGATTTTGACTTATTCAGAATTTATGAAACATACCGTATTATCCTATTTATAGGAAGTTCAAGAACAGGCAAAACTGATTGCCTCTGGAGAGAGGGGGGTGAAGAATTGATAGGGAAAGAACATGAGTGAACTTCTAGGATGATGAGAATAATACATAACTTGAGGGTGATGGTTTCGGGGAAGTATACGTATTTTTCAAAACTAATCAAACTGAAATATTGTTCACTTTATTATATGTTACACTTCAAATTTTTTTTAAAAGGAAATAAAGAATAGCTAAGAAATATTTGGAAAGAAAAGAAGAGCAATGTAAAGAAGCTAGCTCTAGTGGTATAACAATGGAGGAAGGGGGAGGGATTTGATGTAATCCATCCCATGGGGAGGAGAACTTTATCACCAAATAGTTTAGAATTGCTCACATATGGAGATAATAACAAGCAAGCCAACTTTTAGGTGTGTGATTTTTTGTTTTTGTTTTTTGGGTTTTTTTTTTAGTGTTCTTTACAGACAATATAACCTGCCATATTCCCTGTAGGCAGGGTAGCCCCCTCTTACCACCACTCCCTGATATGCCACTGACCAGTGCTACAAGGCACTAGTAACATAAAAAGGTATAGCCATTAAGCTATGTAGTACTTGCTACTGGCTCAAAAATAGAAAAATCAGCACACAGATTAAAGAGACCAGAAATGGACCATAATGCTTATGAGAATTCCATATGTGAAGAAAAATAGCTGTGCACATTAGTGGATAAAAAATAGGTCACTCACTCAATAAATAGCATTATGATAAATGAGTAACAATATGAAATAAGTTGGCTATAATAAATAAAACTGCTGTAAACATTTGAGTTACAGGTCTTTTTGTAGGTATATATTTTTATTTCTCTTAAATACATAGGAGTAGAATTACTGAGATAATAAGTTAGGTATATGTTTAACTTTTATTACAAAACATTTTCTAAAGTTCATGTGCAATTTACATTTCCATCAGTGACATATGAAAGTTCTGGTTGTTCCACAGCCTCACTAGCATTTTGTGTTCTTAGTCTGTTCGGGTAACTTATTCTGGAGAGTGTGAAGTGGTTTGGTTATTTTCATTTCCCTAGTGATGCTGGGCATTATTATCGTTTCTTGCCCATTAGTATTACTTCTCTTGCAAAATGTCTACTTAAATGTTTGCCGATTTTATAATTTCATTTTTGTTTTTATTATTGATTTGCAGTTCTCCTTATACATATTCTGATTAAAAGTATCAGGTATATGTATTAAAAATATTTTCTCTTAGCCTATTGCTTGCCTTTTCATTTCTTAATGGTGTATTTGGACAACAGAGGATTTTACTTTTGATGAAGTCTGATTTGTTAACTTTTATAGTTAATGCTTTTTGCAGCCTGAGGTAACTTTGCCTACTCAAAGTTGCAAAGACAATCTGTTTGCAATATTTCCTTGTTTATTTTCCATCTACATGTTAGAATCAATTTGTTTATTCCCAAATAAGTCATATAGGCATTTTTTTTTACTAGAATCACATTTAATTATGGGTAAATTTAGGAAGAATTGTCATTTTTATTTTTATATTATGTTTTCATATTCAAAATTAGAATATGTTTTTTGATTAATTCATCTTCCTTTATATTTCCCAGTAGCATTATTTATATTAATTTTGCGTATTTCCCAACCATTTATTTTAAAATTATAAATGAAATATTCTATTACTTTTCAACTAACTTTTATATTGGAATATATTAATTTTTGTACATGAATATTGTACACAGCCACTTTTATAAATTACATTGTTTATCAGAGTTTTTCAGTTGTTTCTTTTGTGTTTTAGCAGTATGAAACACAATAATTTACTTCCTCCTTTCTTATTTATTTCTCTTGTTTAGTTGTGTTAGTGACAACCTTCAGAATAATCTGAAAAAAAATATATTCACTTACATAAATAAAATAATCTATTAACTCGTCTTTTTGTTGTATTTTAAAAGACTTTACAGTTGTGTAATTGCTTTCAAGTTTTTCCCACTGCCCCCATGTAAACATGTTTTCCCTCTGTGTTGCAAATTTATCCCAATTTTGTTTAGAGGTTTCTTGATATACTAATTTTCTACTTCATGATCTTTAAGAGTTATAAATCATCTGACTCTTTCTTGTCCTTTGCTGCTTTTTGGTCAGCTCTAATTCTAAGGATAGTCACTGAGACATGTTAGTTACAGTAATTTGGCCACTTAATGGAGGAAGTGGTTAAAATAGGGATTGGATAGGGAGATAAAAAGGCAGGTGATTTTTTTAACTTGATGTAAAATTCATAACAGATCAAGAAGGACAACAAAAAGAAATCACAAAATATTTTTCTTATTGCTGTTGCTTTTATTTTTTTTTTGTCATCTATTGATATTGTCATATGATTTTTCTCTTTTAATTTATTGTGTAGTAAATCAAAATCTTTGATTTTCCTAAGCAGCTTTGCATCCTCAGGATAAAACACACTTGGTTATGATATAATACTCTAAAAATACATGTATATATTTCTAAACTTGATTTGCTAGTACTTTAATAATTTTTCCATCTACGTTCATGAAGGATATTGGTCTATTATTTTCTGTCCTTCTGTATTCTTTTCTGATTTGGTTTTAAGGTTATGCTGACCTCATAAAATGAATGGTTTTATTCTTTCTTTATATTTCTGAAAGAATTTGTATTATTTTCCCTTACATATGTGATAGACTTCACCAATGAAATCAACTAAGTCTAGAGTTCTCAGTGGGAAGCTCTAAAATTTTGTATTCATTTTTTCAAAAAGATATATAAAACCATTCAAATTATTACTTGTGTGTTTTTGTAAGTTTTGTTTTTGAATTTGTACATTTTATCTAAGTTGTTGAATTTATTTCCCTTAAGCTGTTTATCATACTCACTTATTAATCATTAATGTGGAAATAATTTGTGTTTTGTCTCTCTGTGTTTCTTCCTGTCTCCACAAATCAGTCTTTGTAGGGGTGAATCAATTTTGGTTTAATTATTTTTTAAAATTTGCTTTACTCTTTATATAGTTGTTTTCTATTCTTCATTATTTTCTTCCTACTTACTTTGGGTTTCCTTTTCTGGCATCTTAAATTGGAAGCATACTGTATTGATTTTATACTGTTCTAACACAGGCATTTGAAACTATAAATTTCCCACTAAGAACTGCTTTAGCACATAAATTTTGATATGTGTGCTTACATTTTATCATAAGCTTTAACTGTTTTGAAAGTTTCCCTTGTTGATTTTTAAATTTGATCTATAGGTTATTTTAAAATGTGTTACTTTAATTTCAAATATTTGGGCATTGTTTTAGTTATTCTATTGATGCCTAATTTAATGTCATTGCAGTCAGAGAACATACTGTGTGAGACTGATCCTTTGAAATTTTTTGAGACAAAATGTGGTCTTTCTTGGTGAATATTCCATGTGCAATGGAGAGAAATGATTTCTAATGTTGTCAAATGTATTGTTTCATACATATCAATTAGATAAAGTTGTTTAATGGCGTGGTTCAAGCTTCTAAATCTTTACTAATTTTTCTGTCACCTTGTTGTTTTATAAGTTATTGAGAGAGGTGTTCAAATCTCCTAACTCTGTGGATTTACTTACTGCAATAATTTACTGTAATAATTTCAGTTTGGCTTCATCTGTTTGAGAGCTTTATTATCACTCACATTCAACATTGCTGTTTTCTTGACGATTCGACTTTTTTATTATTACAAAAAGCTTTTCTTTATATTTAATAACATTCTTAAATTTGATATCTGCTTTGTCTGAGATTACTATAGCCACAACAGCTTTCTGATGTTTAATGTTTTCATGGTAAATCTTTTGCCATCCTTTTTCTTTCAACTTGTTTTGTCTTTATTGAAATTTTTAAGGAGGGAAGTAGACAAACCGACAATGAATATTAGGAGATTTTAACACCCCTACTTCAGTAATTGATAAAACAAGTAACAAGTACCCCATAGGTCTTATGTTAGTAACGAATTTTTAATAAATAACTTCAAGTTGGGTTTTGCTTTTTATATACTTCTGGCAATCTCTGGTTTTAATTAGTATGTTAACATTTAATGTAATTATTGACGTGTTGAAGTCTACTACCATCTTTGATATTCATTTCTATTTGTCCTCCCTGTTCTGTATGTAAGTGTATGTAAGGGTCTTATTTTCTTATCCATTCAGCCACCCTATCTTTTGATTGGAGCATTTAGTCCATTTATATGTAAAGTAATTGTCGATTGATGTGTAGTTATTGCCATTTATTATTCATATTTTTAATTTTTTATTTTTCTTCTTAAGTAAATCCCTTAAACATTTCTTGTAATACTGGGTTGGTGGTTTGGAAGTGGAAAGATTTTAAATTTCAGTCATTTTGATTTAAGCTTCAATATTATTTAAAATTTAAAGCATTGTCTTACATATTAAATGAGCTTAGGTAAAACTGCATTAGTCCAGGTGAATCTTCCTCTATTAACATCAGTTTTCCAAATTTTGGTCCATTTAGTATTATGAGAAATTAGAAATTAAAAGTGAACAGCTTAGTTAGATATTGTGACAATCATGTCTTTGTTATGTATTCCTCACTTCTCAGTGTACATTCCAAGAGATTTCTTTGTGTTTCAGGGACTAATTGTCTCCAGGTAGAAAATATAGCATTTTGTTTAAGTCTAACAGAGTGCTTACTGGTTTAGAGTCTTTTTTTTTTTTTTTTTTTTTTTATATCACAGACTAGGTCTTTAGGTGCCATGATCATATATCTTAGGGTTTGTTCCCTAAACACTTTTGAGAGGTGTTCTTATTATATTGGATGGCAGAAGTAGATTAAAACGGCCATAGATGAGAAAGGTGTACTCTATGGAGCCCTCCAGAGTTTCATTGGAACAGACTCTCTGTATCTAAACCATCTGAAGGCCCACCAGAGTGTAATCAACCTGGTAGCTGACCAAATTGGATCTCTGAGAACAGCTCTGCATTGGCTCTAGCCATCGATAGAGTAACTGACTTGGGCTTTCAGCTAATAGGTAGTGATTCTTCAGGGACTTATGTCTGGTATGTGGAATGTGTATTGGTAGCTAGTTTAACTTTTGTTTGGAACTTATTTTTAGGCAGTTAGCATAAAAGAATTTACTGAGGTGTTTGTATGCTTTTAAAAAATGCCAGCACACTGTGCTGCTTGGGATTGAGGGTGTGATTATTTATTTGAAGACAGACCAACTGAGGCTGGTTTCAACCTTATAGTATAGTATTAAAATTTGTTGTGATGCCAAAAAGACAGGGAAATGGCCAATTAAAAGTTAGATAATGTTCACTCACCTAGAATGCACTGAAAGTAGCTCGTACAAGATCCAGATGGAGTCCATGAAAATCCAAGAACCACTGACATGATTAAATATATTTGTTTGAGGAGAAGACAGAGTAAAGAGAAAGCTAATAATTGCTACTGGGATTTGGTTACCATAAGAAAATTTATCATAGGGGTCTTTTTTTTTGTTCTGTTCCTTTTAATATATATATATTTTTTATTGTGGTAAAGTACACAAGCATAAAATTTATACTCTTAACCATTTTTAAATATATAGTTCAGTTGTATTTACTATATTAATAATATTGTGCAGCCTTCATCATCATCCATCTCCATAACATTTTTGTCTTGTAAAACTGAAACTCTGTATCTATTAAATAGTAATTCCCTGTTCTAGCCCCTGGCAACCACAATTCTATTTTCTTTCTCTGTGATTTAACTATTCTAATACTTCATATAAGTAGAATCATATAGTATTTATCTTTTGGTGACTGGCTTTTTTCACTTAGCATAATGTTGTCAAGATTTATCTATGTTGTAGCATCTATCAGAATTTCGATCCTTTTCAAGTTTGCATAATATTCCTTTGTTTGAATACACCTCATTTTGCTTATCCATTCATCCATTGATAGACATTTGGGCTGTGTCCATGTTGTAGCTATTGTGAATAACACTATCTTTTTGCCAGTACTACCTTATTTGACGACTGTAGCTTTTCAGTATGTTTCGAAATCAGGAAATGTTAGTCCTCCAGGTTTATTTTCCTCAAGGTTGTCTTGGCTGTTCGGAGTCCCTTGAGGATACCACATGAATTTTAGGATGGGCTTTTGTAATTCTGCGAAAAATGTTATTAGGATTTTTGTTAGGGATTGCATTTAATCTGTAGCTCTCTTTGGGTAGTATTGGGATATTTCTATTGTTTTCTTCTCTTGTAGTGTCTTTGTCCGGCTTTGATGTCAAGGTAATGGTAGCCTTGAAAAATAAATTTGGAAGTGTTTTTTCCTCTTCAATTTATGGGAAAAGTTTGACATCTTAATAATATTAGGTACCAGTTGTTCTTTGAACATATGTTTTCAGTTATCTTGGGTATTACCTAGTAATAGAATTGCTGGGTCATACAGTAATTCTATGTTTAAGTTTTCGAAGAACTGCCAAACTGTTTCTCACAGTGACTGCACCCCTTTATATTCCTGTCATCCATACGGAAGTGTTACAATATCCCACATCCTTACTAACAGTTGTTATTTTCCATTAAAAAATCATATCCATCCTCCTGAGTGTGAAGTTCATGTGGATTCTCTTCCTGCCACCACTGTCCACCACAGCTATGGCTGAGATCAGATGTGAGCCAAAGAGTTTTGACACTGAGTACCAAAATCACGTATTACATGAGAGTTAAGATAAACTTCATGTGAAAAATTTTATGTCCCTTGGTCATAAAAGACTGGGGTTTGAATTTCGGCTGCATTACTTCTCAGCTGAAGACCTTGTCTATGTGACTTAATCTCTCTATAATCAATTTCTTCCTTTATAAACCGAGAGGGATTAGTGTGGATTAAATGAGGTAGTAAATGCTACGAGAATTAGAAGAGTGCCTGTAACATACGGAGAACTCAAAAAATGCTATCTGTTGTTAGAAGCAGTATCAGCAGCAATGTTAGTAATAGTGGTAGTGGTGGTGGCATTATTAGTAGAAATAGGGTTTGGGCTAAAGTCCAGAGTCTTACTTATAATCCAGTCTACTCTAGCGCTTTGCTGTGCAAAGTGTGGTCTGCAGACGAGCAGGAACAGCATCACATGAGAGGTTGCTAAACATTTAGATTCCTCACTTCTCTTCCCCCAGAACTAGGAATTGGAATCTGCATTTTAACAAGATATTCTGATGACTCGACGCACACTACAAGTTGAGTAGCAAGTAGTGGTATAGGACATCATTTTGCTGTTCTCAATTTATTCAGCTCATCATAGTGGGCAGTTTCCACAATTTTGTTTTTAACTTTTAAAAACGGTTTTATTGAGGAGTAATTGTTATACAAAAAACTGCACATTTAATGTATACAATGTGTTGGGTTTGAACATATGCAAATACCTGTGAAAACAACATCACCACAATCAAGGTGACAAACATATCCATCACTTCCAAAACAGACAAACAAATAAATTAATGTGGTTTCTCCTGTCCTACATAAAATGTCCTACTTTTGCTGTAACTTAATTGATTTTAGAATATCACTAAAATCAATTAAGTTACAGCAAAAGTAGGACCTTTATTGAGTAGGTTTGGAAACCTGAGATAAACTATGCATATTTTGCTTTCAATTAGATATTTAAGCAATTTTAGTGCATATGAAAATAATCTTAAAATACTTTATTTCTGTATTTTGAATTTTGTTAAACAAATATTTTTACCAGAAAAATGTATTTTATAATAGTAATTTAATTTGGAAAGTTCTTAAAGGTTATTGTTTACTTAAAGACAATTACATGAAAGCTTATGGTATTTGGATTATAGAAATTTTCTAAACAAACAGATTTATAAATGAATTATACATTATAATATACTTATTGTTAGTTGTTAATATATTAATTCACTCATTCCTTGGACACATCTCAGTGTTTTCTGGGCACTTAGAATATAGCAGTGAAGTAAAATAGACAAACATCTCTTGCCTTCCTGGAGAATATATTCTAATTAGGAGATGCAGACAACAAGTGACATAAATAAATATCAGAAGGTGTAAATGTCCTGGAGAAAATGAAAATCGAGATACTTAATTTTGGATGTTGTTGCTATTTTAGTTTGAGTGGCCTTGAGAAGTGACATTTGAGCAACAACCTGAGGGAGATGAGAGCATTAGCACTGCAGATATTTTGGGTAAAAGCAGTCCAGATTGAGGTAAGAGCAGATGCAAAGATCCTGTGTTAGGAGCATGCTGGACATGGTGGAAGAACAGCATGGAAGCAGCGTGGCGGGAACAGAGAAAGCGCGTGAGAATAGTGAGAGAGAGTTAGAGATTGAAGTGTAACTTTCAGACCGTTGTAATGACTTCGACATTTATTCTGAGCAAAATGGGGAGTATTAAAAGGTTCTGACCAAAAGAGTGAAATGATGTGACTTAAAATTTTAAGACATCTTTAAAAGTTTATTTTGATTGTGTCGTTGTGATTATTAATGAAGAGAATGAGAAAAAGATGGAACCTGGGAGACCAGTTAGGAGGAATTGCAATATTTTAGGTAGTTGATAATGGTGACTTAGACTAGGGTGGTTGTGGCAGAGGTGATGTCATCTCTGTAGGTATATTTTTAAAAGTGGAACCAAAAAGATTTTCTGGAGGAATGTATGTGGAATGTGGGAGAAAATGATTATTCGATGATTGGCGCAAGGCAAACTGGGAAGATGGCGAGTTTCCATTAACTGCTATGAGTAAGACTGTGGATGGAGCAATTTTGAGCGAAGGTCTAGAAATCAGTTTTGGTCATGTTAAGTTTGAGCGGAATCAAAATACAAATTTAATGAAGCTTAGATATAAGACTGCCATTTTAATTTTGTGCCATGACAGTGTTGTGATTGTTTGTTTATTTATTGAATGGTAAATCTCCCCTGAGTGGGCTGAGTTGGACTTGCTTTAAAGTAGGTCAGATTAGTGCATATGGTTGGTGATGTTACTGCCTTTTTGCAGTTAGAAGAGCAAGAAGCACAGTTTGCAAAAGGAGGTCCGTATCGTAGTTCATGGCTTCTGGATATTTACTGGCAAGAAATCATAGAGGATCCAAATAGTTTTGTCCCTTAACCTTAAAGTTTTAAAGAATTACTTGCGAGAATCGGAGAAACAGGTAAATGAAGCTTTCACTTCCCCAAGAGTGTTCTAGAGAGTTTTACATTCTAATTCTCTTCAATTTGAATAAAGCATCATTTTCTTTACCATCTGTTAACTTTCATATATTTATTTTCTGGCCCCCTTCTTTTGTAAGATGATGTCTTCAGAAATTGTCATTTCCTGCTCTCCATTTTAAGTGAAACCTTCCAGGTGAATATGCTTTCTATTTTTAGAAAAATTAACCTTGCTTTTCTCTCATTTTTAAAGCATAATTTTGCCCTATATTTATTGAAATGATTTGGTATTTTTATAAGTTTTATATCATAACCTTTAAGTTCTTTTAAATGATGAAAAGAAGATTGTCAATTGACAGTATGTTTATATTTGCTCTTGAATATTTAGCCAATATACAATGAGGAATAATTATTCTAAATAATATCACATTTTATAATGTAGAATAATAGTACTCTTTCAACTCACTTTTTAATTTCATTAAAATTGCTGTATTTTTAACTGAAATTTAATTTATCTTCAGGGAAAAAGTAGGTTAACACTGTAGTACTAAATGCAAAGAAGCCAGTAAGTGCAGATCTAACAAAGTGCGGTAGCGCAGACTAGTGGGAAAACATAATAACTGCAGAAATGTTCACGTTCCTTAATCTTGCTCAATAGATAGACCTACTGTTTCGACTTGCGTTTCTTTTAAAATTATATAGAGAAATTTGAGCTTAAATTGCAATTCTGAATTAAAATAAGATTTAATAGATATTTTTATGAAGGCAACAATGACCTATTCTGATAAGAATGTACAATTAAATTCTTCTCAATGATGGATTTACTTTGGCAACCACTTCCATAATTTTTTGATAAAATTTAATTTAGAAAGTGAGTTTATGAAATACCACATGCTTTTATGAAAAAGAAAATAAAAACAATATAATGCAATATGTAGAGTGAATTGGTTCCCTGACTCTTTTATACTTACTCCTTCATTAAAAAACAAAAACAAAACCAAAAAAACTCTGAAAGTAAGCTATATGGTATTTTAAAATCTATACTTTATCAAAATTCAGTTATTAGTTCTCAATTAACTAATATATTTATGCTAAATACACATTTACTTTCAGTGTAATTATGAGTATCAGTAAATAGTTTCACTAGTCCAATTAACTTTAATTGGTTACTAGTCTGACATTCTTATAATTCTTATCTCCTTCCATTTTTTTTCTTTTCCTTTTTACTTTGAAATATTTCAAACATGTCTAGATGTTTAGAGGATAATAGCAACAAATTATACAAATCTTAAACTGTTTCCATATTACTTTTTTTAGAGCTATAGCAATTATTTGAATATCATTCCACACATATTTTATTTGTACATTTTAACTTTATACATATATACTGCTAAACCATATATAATATTATATTTCAAGGTTTTACGTTTATATTATGGATCATACTGCATATGTTTTTCTGAAACTCGTTTTTTTAACTATATTTTGAGTTATCTCAAAATTTAGATTAATCTAACTCTAATTCATTCATTTTCACTGCTGAGTATAATTCTTCTGCATGAATATACTATAGTTTATTCATTTTGATTTTGATTTTGGTTATCTAAATCCTTTTCTAAGAGGAATAATACTCAATAAATATATCTGTTCATACCTTCTTGTGCCTGCTTGAGAATTTCTCTAGGGTAGAAGTAAGTTTTTGGGGTCATAGTGTATAGATAGCCATTTCTAGTTTCACTGGAAACAGGTTGAAAATAATTTACAATCTTGAGAGGAATATTTGTGTTGTTTCCTCTGTTTCCCGTCTAATGTTTGATATTGTCAGACTTTTAAATGTTGCTGAACTGATGATATTAAGCACCTTTTAATTTATTTTCCAATTGGGTTTCCCTGTGGAATTGTCTATTCAGTCTTTGACCTTTTATTCTACTGTTTTATCTTTTTCTTATTGAACTATGGAAGTTCTTCATATATACTGAATGCATATCCTTTGTTAACTCTATACATTCCAATAAAAACTCTCCCAGATTGTAGTTTTTCTTTTTACTTTATTTTACCTTATTATTTTACTATGCAAAATGATTAAACATTCTTATACAGAATTTATATTTTTAAAAATAGTCTGTGCTTTTCGTATTTGAGTTAAGAAATATTTTGTTTTCCAGACTTCATAAAAATTTTCTTTATATTTGTTCTAAAGGTTTTGAAGTTTTGGCTTTCATATTTTAGTGTTTAATTCATTTGGAATGGATTTTTATATGTGGTATGAGGCACGAATCTATTTTTTCTCCCAGTTTGGACAATCATTTGTCCCAGCTATATTGTTTCAATAGTGCATTCTTTCTCCACGGATTTGTCAGCATTGACACACGTGATTGTCTGTTTCTAGAGCATCCATGATGCTCCTTGTTCTGTCTCTCTACTAATACCACACTATCTTAATTTTGGTCACTTTTTAGAAAGTAGACCAAATCCACCTCATATTGTTATTTCTCATCAGAATTATCTAAATTTTTCTTATCTCTGGCTCTTCCATATTCATTTTAAAATTAACTTGATGAACTTCATGTAAAACATGGTAGAAATTTTGATTAAAATTGCACTGAAATTTATAGATTTAATTTGGACAGATTGACATCATGTGGCATTTTGTCTTCTCATTCCACCGCATAGATCTACCCGCTTATGTAAGTCTTCCTTTAGACTCTTATGTATTATTTTTCTTTGTAACAGGTATTAAAATTTTTAAATTAATATTTGTTCTTTGGTTATTAGTGGTGTAGAAAAATGCCATTTATTTTGGTTTGTTCATCTTCATCTAGGAAATTTATAGAGCTCATTATTTTTAATATTTGTAGGTTTTCTTGGATTTTCTGTTATAATTGAATGGTATTCAAAATCAAATAGTGTTCAGATAAGGACAGTTTTGTTTCCTTTTTCTTGTCTCATGTATGTGTGAGATTTACTAAGCTATTGTCTCCAGGACAAGATTAAATAGGAGTGGCGATACTAGGTATCCTTAGCTAACTCTTGACTTTAAATGAAATGTTCTTCCCTTTCATCCTTAAGTATAAAATAGGATATAGAATTTTTGTAAATACCCTTTGTCATGCTTAAGCATTACTTTTCTATTTCTTGTTTGCTGGGTTGTATTTGGAATGTTTTTTTGTATCTACTGTTATCAAATTATTTTCTATTTTAGTCTATTAATGTGAATTATATTAATATACTTTTTAATATTAAACGATTTTTGCATTTATGTTGTGATTCTCCCTGTGTCATGATAGGCTATTTTTTGTTCATTTCTTTCTCACATATATTTGCTATATGAAATTTAGGATTTGATTTGTTAAGATTTTAAAATCTATGCATCTATTTCCATTTGTGTTAGCGGTCTATAATTCTACTTTTATATTGCCTTTGGTAGGCTGAAAATGGCCCCTCAAAAAATATCCACATTCTAATCCCTGAACCTGTAAATAATCTTATATGGCAGAAAAGTAAAGCATCTTTGCAATTATGATTTAATAAGGATCCTGAGATGCGGAGATTATGTGGGTAGGCCCTAAAGGTAATCATTTGTGTGCTTGTAAGAGGAAGACAGAGGGAGATTTTACACACAGAGGAGAAGGCGACGTAAGATGTAGCAGGGAGAGATCTGAAGATGCTATTCTTGAAGACTGGGTTGCTGCTGTTACAACTCAAGGTATATTGGTGGCTGTTGGAAGCTAATTGCCAGAAGAGGCAAGGAACTGATGTTCCCTAGGGCCTCCTGAAGGAGTTTTGCCCTGTTAACATTTTAATTTCCACACTGTGACATTGAGTTCAAATTGGGACTTCCGGTCTCCAAAACTGTGAGAAAATAATTTACTGTTGTTTTAAATCACCAGTTTGTGATAATTTGTTATAGCAACTGTAGGAAATGAATTCACTGTTCTATTCTGATTTTGCCATTAAAATCTTTCTAGTCTCATAAATTGAGTTGGGGAACTTTCCTTTTTTTCTCTCTCTATAATAGTTTGAATAAGTTTGAGATTATCTGTTTCTTCAGTCTTTGGTAGGAGTGAAATGTAAAATGTTTTTGTTTGTTTGTTTGTTTTTTTGTGAGAGGATTCAAAAAAAGTTTTCACTGTAGTTTTTCCCTCCTTTCTCTCTCCCTTCCTCCTTTCCCCTGAGCGTATCTGTCACCGCATGAAGGCAGTTTTACGATTGCCTTGTGCAGTGTCTGAGCTCTGGAATCCAGGACCAGGTCTTCAGTAGTGAGCTGAGATCTTGCCTCCATCTTGATATTTAGTGATATTGCAAATTTGTATATTAGTGATATTTTAAATTAATGATCTTACAAATTCATGTAGATACACCAAGACATGGTTGACTTTGTTCAGTGTTTTGTTAAAAGACTATGTCCCTCTTGCCTAAGCCCACAGTTACATAGAATCTGTACTTTGAGACAGCTTTACTACACATTTTGAACTCCTTTTGTTAGTGAAGAAAGCCCTGGGCATCAAGAAGTGAACCTGAATCCAGATTCTCACTTTAAGTTGAGTACTTTTAGTTCATTTATCCCAAAAGAGCTGTGCTCTCAGCCAGGGGGCCCTGCTTTTTGGCTGTGGGCACAGTGGGCCTGAGGCTTCAGCTCTGCTCATCTCCTTTCATTTTGTTTCTGTTTTAATTTAATGTATTTATTTCTATATTTATAAGCTAAAATTCTGGGTGCAGAAGCAGATCTTTCCATACAAGCAAGGTCTATTTCAGCAGAAAAATGTTAAAAGTTAAGGTTTATTTATATCAAAGCAGGAAACAAACTAATATAGAGAGATAAAAATAGAGTTTAAGGAAGGAGAAAGAAGGGTAAAGATTTAAATTTAGGCAGAGTGGTGGAGCTCACTATAATTTTTAATTCTCTATAATTTCTTTGAGGTTTTAAGTGTAAGTTAAATTGCATTTTTGTTTGTAATTTTGTGTTTTGTTTTGATAAATGGTAGTGCAAGTATCTAAAATTTTTGGTGATATTGACTGCATGATGCTATGATAAATGATAGTATTTTCAACTTAATTGTCTTTCATTTTCATTATCAGTCCCTGTCTTTTAATTAATGTTTGGCATCTAAAATTGCCAGAATGTGGGAGATGAACCCATCATGTTATGATTGTTATGAAGCTGTCGAAATTGCTACTCAGTTTTCTGTTTGTCTCAGTTTTCTAATTTAATTGGTTATTTATTATAAGAGAAAAAAAATTCATACTGAATGATCTAAGCATCTCAGTTCTCTACCTCAGTTGGTTGAAACTAGTAAGCTACTCTTTTTGGAGCATACTCTCAGAGTAAATGAATCCTTCAGTACTTAGGATGCTGCTGTCTGTTTCTTTTCAAAGGAACTAGCTTATTACTAACATGCTATGAATAGAGTGTTGAAGTACAACCATGGTGATTTATAGGCATATATATTTCTAAGATTATTTTTTATTCATCATAAGGTACATTTGCTGGTTAACTTAATTGTTCCTTTGAGTCTCCAAACTGGCTTTGTTCACTAGTTTCCGATATTTACCTCAGGCCCTCCCTACTATTGATGATTTGTGCTACTTCTTTAGGTTACTGACTTCAGTCAATTTTGCTATATTTAAAACTTGGCACTTTAAAAATTATTTCTTTAAGTAACATTAGCTGATGAATGTTAACAATTGGCTCTCTATAAGAAAAAGCCCTGCTTTGTGGCATTTTCCAATTTCTGTAATTTAAATACATCCACCATGGCTGTTTTCAAGCAACTCACATTACTTCACTGAATGAGGAATTGGGAAGAAGTGTGCACAACTTGTTCTTAATGACTTAATGAAAGCTGGCTCTGGATTAACAGTGAAACATATTTACATGTCAGTTTTAGTAATGCATTGTTCTTCACATGCAAAGATTGTGCTGATGGTACACCTTTAATAGACCAAGTACTTTAAAAAGATTTTGAATTAAAGAAATGCTATCAGTTGTCAAAGATACACTCAAAAGTCTCTGCAGCTCAACATAATAGAAGTTTATTTCTCACCTATGTTAAATCCACACTGGTATGGCTTATCAGCGCTCTCTTTCAAGTGCTTATTCGGATTTCCAGGTTCCTTTTTTTGGTGAGGCTCCCTTATTCCCTATAGTTTTGAACGAAGAGCTTGATGGTAGCATATGAGATTTTTCCAATGGTCATGAAAATGGCCCACATTATTTCATTTATAATCCGTTGGCCAGAACATAGTCATGTGGCCATGGCCATCATTAGTGACAAGGGAAATTGGGAAGTATTTTCTAATAGAAAACGAAATAAATTTAACTCATTTTCCATTTAGAAAAAAAGTGCAGCTCACTGCCAGTGTTAATTTAATTCTACATAAACATGCTCTTCGAGGCTGAAGCAAATCTGACTGGTTTTCAATGTGAAAATAAAATGTAAAAACTGTTCTTGGAGTTATTTTAAACAGAACTTGTCTCTAATCCTAATGTAACAGAAATGTATACATAAATCGCATTCATCAAATGAATCTTCAGCTAACAACTGTTTGAGAACGATGTTAACAGCAAGTGTAGGAATGCTACATTTTTTAGGATTTGACATTTTCGGTGACTGAGAATTACTATATTTTGTAAATGGAGATACCACTACTAAAATAGAATGCTGTAAATAGAATGATGTCATTTGTTTCCAAAGACTATCAGTATACTAGAGCGATGGGAAAATAGTAATAAAAGTGAGATATTTCGTGGCAAACTTTGGGGATAAGGTGAGGACTGTGATCCACAAGTTATCTTGGGGTAAATGCTGCAGTATTCTCTGCGCAAAGGGGAAATGGGATAATAACTAGACAGGATCTTCCATAGTTTTCTAGTTAGATTGACCAATTTACACTCTTTTTTCTGTCAAATAATCAGGCTAGCAATGATTAGAGGTAGAGTCTAGTAAAGTCTTTTCTCCGTGCTGAGTTAGCTATATCTTATGAGCTTAGCCTATGGTCTCATTAATACCAATAATTAACCAATAATTCTATCCTTCTCTGAATTACTCTATTATTTACTATTTTTCTTTAGATGAAAATCATAGTTTTCAGAGCTTTATATCCCTTTAAATTATTGTATATGCTTAACATAATTTTTGTTTTGCTTTCTTTGACTATTTAGTTTAATTATTACATTTACCATTTTTATTGTTTTAAAGAGATATTTTTATTTTCCTTATTTTTTTGCTCCCTTTCAACTCCACCAAGGATGACTGTGGAATGATACATATGGTATTAAGTGACAAATTTGAGTTACTAGTACTCCATCTCTTATATTGCTATATTATTTTGAAATATGTCCTATTTAGAAACGAATGTAATTAATATCTTATCATTTTGAATCCTATGTGTCTTTGTAATCTCAGGGCTTAGGTATTTTTGATATTTGTGAGAACTGGAAAAAACTAATAGGCCCTAACCACAGTAATATATAGGCATATATATTTCTAAGGTATTTTTACAACATTCATCAAAAGCTGGTTAACTTAATTGGTTCAAGTGTTCTATTAACAAAAGTCTTGCTTTTTTATTCCCAAATTAGTTAAATTTTGTTCCATTAACAGAATTGACCTCTGATAGACATTAATCGTTCCATAGCCAATTAGTGAGAAGTTATTTCACAGCATGTGTATGTATATGTATTTGTGAGACAGTATTATCAATTTATAAATTAAGTCGCTATGTGTGTCAGGGCTTCAAGCAAAAGTCTCAGTCTCTTGAACTACTTGAAGTGAGTTGATTTAGGCTTCCTGAGCTGTAAAGATTAATAATTTATTAATCCAAAAGTGGGAGGAGATAGAAAAAGAAGAAAGGTAACTAGGTGTTAAGATGTGAGGATATTAGAAGCTAGCAGTTTAGGAGGGAACACAAGATCTAGTCAGAAAAAGAGCAACCAATGTGCATAGCCCAGAGTGTGGAAAGAGTATTAATACATAGAGATTATTTAATAGGTGTCAAACATCATCCTCCATGGATTATACTCATCTATCTTATATTACTATTCACTGGGTATTAATAGATGAGGAAAATGAAGCCCATGACATTTTCAAGTCTTTTTCTCATTTTGGACTACACAGAAATCATACTATTTGTACAATGAATAAATTTAAATCAATAAATTTGCACAAATAGTACCGTAGATTTACGTGGTTCACAACTGAGGTAAATTGGCAAAGCTGATCATGACCTCCATTGGCCTTATCTAGCCACTCTGAGGAACACACTTGTAACTCATTCCACATATTGAATTGGCAATCTCTGCCCTAACCAGTGGTTCTCTAACTTTATTAAGCATCAGAATCACCTGTAGGATTTTGCAAAAAAACAAAAAACAAACAAACAAAAAAACAAAACGAAAAATCTCCCAAAACAAACATCTGGGTCTCATCCCCAAATTTCTGATCTGGTAGGTCTGGAGAGGGGCATAAGAATTTGCGTGTGTAATGAGTTCCCAGATGATACCAATGCTGCTGTTTCAGGGATATTCTTTGAGAATCTCTGCTCTAGAAGAGTTAAGTAACCTTCTTATCTTGTGATAAATAATGAAGCAGCAACAGGTTGTTTCTGCAGATGGTCATGATTGGATAATTGTCTGTCTTGCAAACTTTCATTCTGTTTCATTGTCAGTTACCAGGAAGGAAAGGATGTTAGTCTCGAATATTGTGAATGTGACTTACTCTAGATATATTCATATCACAGAATAATATAGCATATATTACCAACGTATCATGAATAGTAATTTGTTTAAAACAAACAGAAAAGTTGAAATTCAAACTTAATTTATTTTAACATTATTTTATGGTTCTATAGTTAGTGTGCCTTCCACTTTTAAAAGAGAGCTGCAGTACCTACATTTGTCACAAGATGGCAATGAAAGACTGAAGATTTTGATTGAAATTTGAGTTTTGAAACTACCGATGGGATGGATATATTTATATTTCACATGTTTTTAAAAAAAATTTGGATGAGATTTTTTTGAACTGAGGTTTTTAAAAAAATTTGAATGAGATTTTTGTATTTTCATATCAAAAATAGTTTCTTATTTAGTTATAAAAATAAAAGTTGTTTATATTGACATTATTGATGACTAATTCTTTTGGAAATCTATAGAACATAAATCTTAATGTAATAATACTGAATATCTTATTATCACGTGTCCCCCAGAAGGACTTCGGATAAATTCAAGATAGCAAGCATTTAAAAGGTCTTACTGTGCTATGATTTATAAGGTCTTATTTAGGCATAAGAAGATACAGAACTTGCTCTCAATGAGCTTTAAATTTAGTAGAGGGTAAAAGAAATGTATATAAAATTCAAAGAGAGAACAAAATAATAAAAAATGATCAAATACGATGTTGTGTGATATGGACTATGTAAACAGTATGGACTGGAAGAATGGGCAATTAAGCAAAAAATTAAATGGTATTTTATGAAATATCCTTGGATTAGTTAAAAACATGTTGCATTTTTCTTTTACTGATTATATTTTTATAATTTACTTAAAACTATAAGGAAATGTTCAGCAATATGGAGAGCTATGTAAGATTCAGTATTTGACATAAATAAAACATCAGAAACACTCACTTGAAGTATGAACTCATTCTTTATTTCATGAATATGTGATTATATTTTTTTCTGATTAATTGAGAAAGATTTTTCAGAAGAGGGTGGTTTTCTGGTCACAGAGAATTAGTTATAATATTCTTAGTTCCTGGAGTCTTAAAAGCATATTTATTAAAAAATCAAGTGTAGAATGGTGATTATCAGGTTATGGGGGAGGGAGAAAATGGGATTTTCTGTTTAACAGGTATAGATTTCGAGTTTTGCAAGATGAACAAGTTTTGGAGATCTTTTTCACAACAGTATGAATATATTTAACACTATTGAACTGTACACTTAAAAATGGTTAAAATGGTACATTTTATGTTATGTCCTACTATGAATTATGAGCAATTAATAGGTTTTTATTGAGGATCAACAATATTCGTAGCTTTCTTTTAGCCAGTAGGAGCTACTTACTTAAAAGAAAGAAAAGCCCCCTCAGGAAGCTTATAATATAACTGATGATAGAAGATTAACCTAATATACTAATATTAGTAATCTACTGAAAGTCCGACATGTATAACTTATTGTGCTAGACATTTTAAGTAAATTATTTCTAATCTTCAGTCCTTGATATTGGAAAATTAGTATTATTTGTATTTCCTCACTTCATCATTTCAGAAACTGAGTTTTTATAGATGTGAATGTTTGGTACCTTATTGAAGGTTGAAAAGTTTCTAATTTTGGAGTTGGTATTTAAACCCAAATCTGTCTAACTTCAAAATTCATTTCTGTATACTACGCTGTGCCCTTAATTAATTAAAAAGTAATTAAAGAATATAAATAAACAACTAGTAATTTGACACAGTATTTGGTGTTTCTACTACCAGTAAATGTCATCTATTTTACTATAATTCTGACAAAATTAAAAGGGAAGACATGTAATTGATTAATGGTAGCTATGAATCTGGATTATGTTTTAACTTCAGAAAGGATAACAATATAATTTTTTTCCTTTGCTTGAATTGTTGTCTCTCTCTCTCTCTCTCTTTTTTTTTTTAACTTTTGAAAACACTAATTTTTTTCCCCTATGTATTCGTGTGCAGGTTATGTGGGTATGTAATTTGTGCCGAAAACAACAAGAAATCCTCACTAAATCAGGAGCGTGGTTTTATAATAGTGGATCTAATACACCACAGCAACCTGATCAAAAGGTTCTCCGAGGAATGCGGAATGAGGAGGCACCTCAGGAGAAGAAAGCAAAACTGCATGAGCAGGCCCAGTTCCAAGGACCCTCAGGTGACTTATCTGTACCTGCAGTGGAGAAAAGTCGATCTCATGGGCTCACAAGACAGGATTCTATTAAAAATGGGTCAGGAGTGAAGCACCAAATTGCCAGTGACATAGCTTCAGACAGGTAAACATTTTGCTTAATTTTTAGGTAAACATATTATTTTTAACCTTCATTCCATGCAAATAAAAATACATGAAATGTTAAGGCAATGAGTTTTCTTAATGTAATGTCAATGTCCATATGTTTTATATAAATGCTGAAAGTGATGTTTAGGACTTGAGCTATTATGTTTGAATGATCTTAGATTTAATGTGGGTATATTAGGTTATTAGATTTTCCAGAATAAAGACATGAAGTAAAACAGAGAACTTAGATAATTGTCATAGGAAAGACAAACTGGGATAAGAGTAATGGGAATGAAAAAGAGACGGTTTTAAGACACTTTAGAAAGGTTGAATTGATGGACTGACTGGAAGTGGGAGCTAAGAGAATAGGGAAGGTTAATGACATCTCTAAAGGTTTCACCCTGGGCTGAAGGATGAGGTGATTTTTAAAAAGGTAAATACAGATGAAAAGGTTTTATGAGTTTGATATATCCATGGGCTAACTCTGTTGTTACTATTTTGGTTCAATCTTATGGCCTTCTCAATGTTCAAAATGTTAGACTTTTGAAAATAGTGTTTATGCTTATATTTATTACCTTTGGAAGGAGGAGAATGAAAGATTTTCATGGGAAGATTATTTTTCTATTCTGTATTTCTCTTTTCAAATTAATTTTTTAAAAAAATCTTGTTTATGCTATGTGTATTATCCAGAAGTAGCCGGTAATATTTCTTTGTGAAAAAGTATAAAGTCATGCACTTGTGAAAAAAACAAATCTAAATTGGACTTACAGGATGGTGGGTTTGGAGCAGTCAGATATAACAGGTAAGGTAACTGGGAGTCACTTCAGATGGTGCCTAAAGCCATCACATAGATGTGTTGCTGATGTCTTGGGAAAATGATGGCTCCACTAGTTTTTGAAAACATGGCTGGAGTACTATGAACAGATCTCAGTGCAGAATTTCAGGAACCCAAGAATTTTCAGGTAAGAAGACTGTATTACGATTGAGGACTAATATAAGCACACAGGTTTGAGTGCAGATAGTTTATTTGAAAGGCAATCTCAGAAACCACCTGTAGGAAATGGAAAATGATCCAGTTAAGAGAAAGAACATAGTACAGAGCAGCTTACCTTTTTTGGCAATTGTGTCTCAATCTTCCTGGGACTTTTGGGAGACAGGGTATCATGACATCAGAGGTATTCTACATAATTGGCAAGGAAGCTGAGATATTTATCCATAATTCTCTGTTGTTATTGGTCTAGGACTATTCCTGGCAGTTGTTAATTTTCTGGAACTCGTTGGCCAAGCACGTTCTGTGGCTAGAGAAAGCAGTCAGGCAGAGTACTACAATTCTAATAACAAGACATTGCAATGTAGGGATATGGTGAATGATGAGGTAGTGTTGGTTGGGACAGTAGCATTGTCTGCTACACAAGGTCTTTAGAAATCAAGAAAGTCTATAAAATGGTAACTATAATGGCCTAGGTATATGACCTTAGATAGAAAAAAATGATGTTAACCAATGGAGATGAGCTTTTAAATGAATGAATGACTTAATAAAATAGATAGTGTTAAATACACTCTTCAAAAATTAGACAGCTGCATGAGATAACCTCCTTTGGAAGTTAGAAAGATAGGTTTAGGAAGAATGAAAGAAAATACTGAAACACTGGGTCACATTATAGATTATTAAATATGAGAATGCATATCATCGTGAAGTTGTCGATGTTAAAAATAAATCCAACAAGTTTTTTGAGTAATTCACCAGTGTAGGGAACTAATCTTGGAAGATGGTGGAAATGAGAACAAATATATCTTCTCCAGTATTAATTGTTAATGCTTTTTTCGTTGACAAAAGGTAAACCTGAATAAACAGTACAATCTGATCCGTTGTGAGGAATTGTGCAAGATGTAGTAGTTCCTTTATTTTTTTCTTTTGTCTGATGCCTTTGGCTGCCATTAATAGTAAATTCATACTTTAATTACTCAATATATCCTGTAATTATATTCTTTCTTTCTGAATCTCACATAAGTCACACCAATAGTTCCCTTTGTTTAATTAGGAAAGAAGTTAGAGTTTAATACAAAATTTTGTAGTTATGCCTAGAAAATGGAATTGGTTATAATTTACATAAATTTTTATTTGGAAGATACTTTGTCTTTCGGACTAATTCAGTTCCCCTTATAGTAAGCAAAAAAGAGCATCTGTTCATTATTTTTAAATGCAGATTCTGTAGTCATTTATTAGGCATGTATCTATGAACCCTTTGAATTCTTTCTCTTAGAGTAAGGAGTCTGCAAGCTTTGTCTCTGGGGCCAAATCTGTCTTGCTCGGTGTTTTTGTAAATAAAGTTTTATTGGAACACAGCTGCACTTTTCATTTACTTATTGTCTATGTCTGCTCTCAACTATAACTTCAGAGTTGAGTAGTTACAAGAGAGCGTGTGACCTATATAATCTAAAATATTCACTTTCTGATCCTTTACAGAAAAGTTTGCCAGCTCCTTCTCTAGAGAATATGTAGTTCTTTTAGTGCTATTTAAATTTCTTCTTTTTTTGCTTATTTTCTTTTTTACTATTTAAATTATTTCAGTTAATCCTGTTTTTTATCCTTTTCCCTCCCTTCCCCTTCCTCCACACCTCTGCCTTCCCTGTACCTCCATATCTCTCTTTATAACCAGAATGGGTCTTCTAGCAATATTTGAATTGGATAGTGAAATATAGCTTCTAACAAGGAAAATAACTCCAATTTAAAGTATGTGTAATTTGTTTCTTCAATTCAGAAACAGTGGCCTTAAAAAGAGAAGCTTTGGTTTAATTAAATTTAAATCTGTATGGATCTAGAACTATGTTTGAGAAAAAGTGTGTTATACTCCCTTCTTTTAAGGAGCTTTAGTTTAATCTGTAACTACATACTACAGTAGTTTTGACCTGTTTTATGCCTTTTTACTTCTCTCACAGGTGCTTTACACACAGACCCTTAGAATTTGAGTGAATGAATACCAAGTTGGCCCCAGACTTTAGCTTTTAGTTAATGACTATTTACTTAATTCATTTATTCATGAACATGGCAAATGTTTATTATCAACTGAGACATAAAATATTCTTTGAGATTTTCAAATATGTTTTTAATTTCAAAATAAGTTTCAAAATAATCGTTTTTTTAAAAAATGTGCAGTGTCTCCCATGAGTGCCCAAGTGGTTTCTCAGCCTTTAATTTAGACACATAACTGGCAATCTTGTTAAAACATAGATTTGGATTCGATAAGTCTGAGGGGAGGACCCAAGAATCTGTATTTCCAACTAACTCCCAAGTCATGTCAGTATTGCTAGTACGGAACAGTAGCAAGGCACAAAGGTATCTAGAAATATATTAGGGAGGGAAGCACCATTGTCCTTAATAGCTAGTGGCAGTGTTCCTCTGTAGCAATACCACTAAGAGGCATACACAAACTTCGTGATTCTTAGGGACAATTCCACATTCGAATACATTGTTCCGTCACATTTATTGAGTGGGAAACGGAGGTGGAAGCCACTTACCTGGTGGTAGGTTGACTGCATTTATGTAGCTGTAAGCATCTGACTTTTTTATTATGACATCTAAGGTCGTACCTGAGGATTTACTTAAATTTTTTATTTTTAAAAAATAAATTACTTTTTAATTTCCTCTTTATTATACAGTTATATGTATAATTATATATGTATGCATATGTATATATGTAATTATGTATATAGTTAGGATATTTTACCTCTGGATTTAATTTTCAGGGTAGTAAGGGGAATGTTACAAAGCATTGCTTTTAGATTTCCAGTTCCAAAATTCTTTGTTATGTTGTATTTTAAAGTCCTCTCCCATGGTATAACTTGAAAGCATTCTCTCTCATTATTTTTGTTCTGTCCTAGTATTGTGTTTAATTAATACAGAATTATCTTTATTCATATTATGACTTATTATAATTTATTTATTCAACAAGTATTTATTGAATTTCAGTATCAATATTACTTGTTACCACATGACTGAAATAATTTCATCATGATTCATATTTAAAACTAAATGTATTTGGCAGACATTTTGACTCTGATCTTATATTACTGTGGAGTATTTCTTACTCTTAATTTTTCTTACTTCCTTATTCTATTGTGAAACAAAAATTAACAACTGATAGGAAAAAGTAACAGAGTTACTTGTTTCTAATGGACTATGAAGCATCTTAAGAAGCATAGCTACAAAAAAATATTTAACAGACACTATAGATTATTAAGTTTTTGTTTCTCCATTTTACTGCTTAAATAATGACAGTGAAAGACATTTATTATGATTTTGTATGGAATTTTAATTAGGCAAGAGTGAAAAACTAAAAAAGTCATATGACTCATTGTATCTTATTGCATTTTGTTAGATGGTGAAAAATGCTACCAAGTGTAAGTGATGACAAGAGATTAATAAAAAATATAAAACAATCATTGGATCTAAAATGTAAAGTTTTAAGGCAAGTTTAGTGTAATAGATATTTAAGAGTTTGGTAATCACCATTATTTATTGTCTGATACATATGACCTTCTAAGTATCTTTGTGACATTTGACAATTTTAAAGTAAAAGTAATAATTAAAACATATGCTTAAGACTTCTTCCAGTATAGATGAAATAATAGGGCCTGGATTTACCCTTCTACTTGAAACATCTGAAAAAACAGACAAAATATTTGAAACAATGGTTTAAAAAAAATTAGACATTGGGCAACAAAGGAGAGTAATACCCAAGAAATGGGAAAGAAATAAAACAAGTGCTGTGATTGCACTAGCATATTGCCTGAGAGAGTTTCTGGGTTGCGGCAGAGCCCAGTGGTCTTCCTGAGTTGAGGAGATAGTTCTGAGGGTTTGTGGAGACCAAGACAGCTAGAGTTTGCATGACAGTATCAGAAAGAGAGAGCTGAACAGCAAGATACCCTGGAGATCTGCAGAGGTTTCTCCTTGTGTGTGTTCAGAGGAGTGATGATTGGTACATGTGAAGAAACTACTTGAAGCCAGGGAAGAATCATCCAAAATGATTAGGGGGAACACTGGCCTGCATTCACACAGAAGCAAGAATAGTGTTCCCAATAACCAGACTAGAAAACTGCAAGATTCCTAGAATGTTGAATAGAGTATTTTGGAAAATCTTTCTTCAGCAGTAGAGAATAATTAATGCTGAACTGAACACTGCTCTGGAACAGAATAACAAATCATAAAAACAAGATCTGAAAGAATCAGACTGTTTTCAAGTAAATTAATTTCATCTTAAAGTTCTAGAAGATTTATAGTAATATAAAAAAGTATCCAATGCCTAACAAGATAAAATTTACAATATTTGGCATCTAGTCAATGATAACTAGGCATACAAAGCAGCAGGAAAACATAATCAATATGAGAAAGCAATCAGACACTGTATACTAACCTAGAAGTGATACAGATATTAGAATGAGCAGGCAAGAATGTTAAAATAGCTATTATAATTATATTCCATTTAATTAAAAATGTTAAGCAAAGATATGTTAGCTATAAAAATAAACACTTAATTGAACTTCTAGAGATGAGAATTATAATATCTGAAATGAAAAATACACCTGTCGAGGAGAATGGAAGATTAGGCATTGAAGAAGAAAAGATTAGTGAATTTGAAGACAAACTAATAGAAATGGTCCAAAATGAAATAAAGAATAAAAAAATGAATAAAATGATTTAAAAAGTGAAAGTATCATGAGCTGTAGGACAACATCAAATACTTAGTATACATGTAGTTGGGGTCCTTGAAGAGGAGAACTTGAAGAGTACTAAGAAAAACTTAAAGAAATAATGAGCAAAATTTTTTCAGATTTTATGAAAACTACAAAACCATGACTCTGAGAAACTCTATAAACTCTAAACATAGGAAACATGAAGAAAACTACACCAAAGAACTATCATAATCAAATCACTTAAAATCGGTGATAAAGAAGCAATCTTAAAATCAGCTGGAGAAGAACATGTTTACAAAGATAAAGAAGACAGCAAATTTCTTGTTGGAAACAATGCAAGAGAGAAAAGAATGGAGAAAACACCTTTCAAGTACTGAAAGACAGAAAAAAAAAAGCCATCAATCCAGTATTTTATACCTAGTGAAAATGTCTTTTAAAAATGAAGGAAATACTAAAAAAATTCACCACCAATGTAACTACTCTATAGGAAATGTTAAACCAGAAGAAAAAATTATACCACATGGAAATATGTATCTATGCCAAGAAATGAAGAGCTATGAAAGTGATAAATACATGAGTAATTTAGAATTTTAAAAACATAATATATAATCTTTTCTTTATTTTGAATATTTTAGAAGATAATTGACTCTTTCAATAATGTATTATGGTGTTTATACCATATATAAAATAAAATATATGACAACAATGGCATAAAATGTGGGAGGGGAGAAATAGAAGAGTACACTATTGCAAAGTTCTTATACTATATGTAAAGTGGTACAGTTTTGTTTGAAAAAGTGCTATGATATGTTAGAGGTGTATATTATAAACTTTAACAAAACAAAGAGTTATAGCTAATCAGCAAAGGAGATAAAATAGAATATAAGATTTACTCAATTAAAAGAAAGCATAAAGAAAGTGGAGGGAACAAAGAACACATCAGACAAAAAGAGAACAAAGAATAAGATTGATTTTTTAAAAAACCTAATCATATTGATAATCATGTTAAATATAAATTATCTAAATAAATATCCAAGGTGCAGATTTTCAGACTGATACTAAAGACCCAACAATATATTGTCTATAAGAAACACACTTTAAATATAAAGACGAACATAGGTAAAAATTAAAGAGTGAAAAAGATGAAGATACACCATGCTAATACTATTCATAAGCTGGTTATATTCAGATCAAAGTAGATTTCAGAGCAAACAATACTAAAAAATGTTACTTCCTAAAGATAAAGTGGTCAGTTAATCAAGAGGACATAAAAATTCCAAATTATGTTACACTAAGACATCAAAATACATGAAGCAAAAACTGATAAAACTAGAAGGAGAAATAGACAAATCCACATTTTTAATGGAAGATTTCAATATTCTGTCCGTAACTGATAGAATCGGTTGGCAGAAAATCAGCAAAGATATAATAGACTTGATTTAATTGATGTTTGTAGAACAATTCACCAAACAAAAGCAGAATATTTATTCTTATTAGGGGTATATAGAACAGAGTTCACAGTACCAAGATAGATCATATTCTGGCCATTAAAGAGTTCTCATTAAATTGAAAGAAATTCAAGTAATAAAAAATATGTTCACTGATCAAAATGGAATTAAATTAGAAATCGGTACCAGAAAGACCTGGAAAATCTCAACATATGGAAGCTAATTAACACACTTTTAAATAACATACAGGTCAAAGAAGAAATCAAAAGAGAACATAGAGAACATTTTTAACTTTCATGAAAATGAAAATACAATATCTGAATTTGTCGGTTGCCACTAAAGTAGTACTTAGGACACAAATTATAGCAGTAGACATCTGTATTAGAAAATAAGAAAGGTCTCCAAACATTGATTTAAGCTTTCACCTTAAGAAACCTAGGAAAGAAAAGCAGATTAAACCCAAGTAAGCAGAATAAAGGAAATGATAATGATCAAAGCAGAAGTCAGTGAAATAGAAAGTAGAAACATTTAAGCCAATAGCTGATTCTTTGAGATCACTAAAAATTTTAAGACAGGCTAATCAAGAAGAGAAAGAAGATACAAATTACCTATATCATGAACAAGAGAGATAACATCATCATTGACTCTAGTGACATTAGAACATTAACAAGGAAATACTTTGATAAACGTTATGTCTGTAAAATTAACAAGCCAGATTAGCTGGACAAATTCCTTGAAAGATACAAATTAACAAAGCTTAGTCAGGAAGAACTAAATAACTTGAATAGCATTATATGTAGCAAAGAAAATATTTATAATTAAAAACCTTCTCATAAATAAAACTACAGACCTGATGGCATCACTGGTAAATTCTAACAAACTTTTAAGAAAGAAATAATGCCATTTCTATACAAACTCTTCTGGAAAATTAAAGAGATGGGAATATTTCTCAATTCCTTCTCTTTGCTAACATTATCCTGTTACCAAAACCAAAGATATTGTAAAGAAAAAAAAAACTGTAGATCCACATCCCTCATAATGCAAAAACTAAACAAATTTAGCATATTGGATCCATAAATATATAAAAATGAAAATATTGCCTGACCAAGTGTCCCAGAAATGCAGTTAGTTTAACATTTGAAAAATCATAATTCATCATTTTAACAAATTAAAATAATCATATTATCATTTTAATACAGAAAAATCATTTGACAAACTCCAGCATCGAGTTTTAATAAAAACTCTCAGTAAACTAGGAATAGAAAGGAATTTCTTCAGCCTGATCAAAGACATCTATGATGACCTTGCAGCTGACATCCCACCAAATGGTGAAACAATATTTTCCCCTTAGATCAAAAACAAAACAAGGATGCCCATCTTTATCACTTCTATTCAACATCATAGTGGAGATTCTAGTCAATGAAATAAGACAGAAGTAAAAAATAAAATAAAATATTAAAATAAATAAAATAAAATAAAATAAAATAAAAAATGCATTCAGTTTGAAAAGGAATAAATAATACTCTATTCGCAGAGAACACAATTGTTTATATAGAAAATTAAAGAAGTCTATAAATATCCTATCAGAACTAATAGTAAGCTTAGCAGGGTTGCCGGATATTAAGTCAACATCAGATAACCATTTGTATTTCTAAATACAAGGAACAACTTGGAAGTGGAAATCTGAAAGAAATTATCATTTATGACAGCATTAAAATATGACATACATTTATACTAGTATCAACAAATTGAAGTACTTAGGAATAAATCTAACCAAATATGCATCTGTATGCTGAAAATAATAAAACAATGATGAAATAAATAAAGGAAGTCATGAATATATGTAGAGGTAAACTGTGTTCATGGACTAAAAGATTTAGTATTGTTAAGATGTCATTGCTCCCCAGTTTGATCCATATATACAGGTAGATTCTAAAATTCATATAGAAACATTTAGAATTACCAAAACAGCTTTTAAAAATATCAGAATTTGAAGGCCTAACACTTTCTACCTATTTAAAGACATTATAAATCTACAGTTATTAAAACAGTACCTTATTAGCATAAAGACAGACAAATAGATCAATGAAACAGAATGGAGAGTTTATATGTACATGTATTGTATTATATATACTCACATATTGACAGCTTATTTTTGACAAAGGTACAAAGGCAGTTCAGTAGAGAAAGGATTGTTTTTTCAGCAAATGCTACCGGAACAACTGAACACCCATTTGAAAAAATGAAGTTTGCACCAAATCGTCTGCATATGTTCTTTCATCTGTACCATTCCTTCAAGTAAAGTAATTTGGTATCCTGCCCCCAAAATGAAATTTGAAGTTTACTTTTTTTATGATATTAAAAAGAAACATAGATGGATCATGATATAAATGTAAAAAGTAAAGGTATACAACTTATATAAGAAAATATGGAAGAAAATTTTTCTGACCTTGTTAGGCTAAAACTATAAAGCTTCTAGGAGGAACTAGAAGAGCCTACCTTCCTGACTGTAGGGTAGGCAGTGATTTCTTAGGCAAACACAGAAAGCACTAATCATCAAAGGAAGAAAATGGCAAATTAGATACCATCAAAATAAAAACTTTTGTTCATCAAAAGATACTAAGAAAATTTATAAGGAAGTTATATTTCAGGAAATTTTAAGAGAAAATATTTGCGATACATGTAGTTTAAAAAATACAAAGAGCACTTACATTTAAATAATAAAATAAATATAACCCTAAAAAGTGCAAAAAATTAGAATAGATTCTTCACTGGAGAAGATGCACAAACAGCTAATAAATACAAAAAAAAATGTGCTGTGTCTTTAGTCAGTTGAGAGATGCAGATCAAGACTACAGTGAAATACTTTGATACACCCACTAGGAAGGCTACAATTTAAAACAACTAAAAACCCGACATCACTTAACATTAGTGAGGATTCAGAGCAATCAAACCTCTAATAACTTTTCTAGTGAGAATAAAACATGTCAAATTGTACAAGCATTTTGGAAAAATATTTGAAAGTTTCTTAAACAATGAAATATGCATTTCCCCGTGACCCAGTAATTCTACTCCTATGTGTACCTAAAAAAAATGAAATCATAGGTCTACAAAAATACTTATATAATACTGTTTATAACAGCTTTATTCTTAGTAACCCCAAACGGAAAACTTCCCATATGTCCATCAGCCAGAAGAATGGATAAACAAAGTGGTATATTCAGATAAAAATATCATTCATCAATAAAATGAGAGAACTATTTACATGCGCAGAGACATGAATAAGTCTAAAACCATTGTGCTGAGTGAAAGAAGCCAGACACAAAAAAGTATATATTATATGATTCCATTTATATGAAGCTTAAAGAGACAAAACAAATCTATCATGGAAGAAATCATAACAATGCTTTTGTTGAAGGAACTTTTTAGAGGGATGGGAATGTTCTCTATCTTGACAGGGTTATAGATTACTAGGTGTATATATTTGTCAATACCGACTGTAGTGTTTTACTTGAGATTTGTATACTTTTGCTGAATGTAAATTATATTTCAGTAAAAACTAATATAGAATTATATACATAATTTCTACATTAAACATTTTTATACTTAAAATGTCTTATATTGAGATATAATTTACATAAATTATATTAGTTTATGTTCAACATAATGATTTTATATATGTATATAATATTGTGACGTGGTTACCACAATGTTTAGTTATTATCCATCACCTCACATAGTTACTTTTTTTTCTTGTGATGAGAACTTTTAAGATTATGTTTTGAAATTGCTGGTTTCATTGAAACTTTATTGGTACTGAAATGAATGTTTAAGATTTGTTCTGAAATCGGATCAGAAATAATGAATTTTTCTTCATAATCAACTTGTCATCAGTGGCTCTTTTCAGTAGATTCAGATATGCCTGTGTTTATAGAATGCTGATAGTAGACCTAGAAAATAGAAACCAGTGGTATTCAGAACTTACTAAGTGTGGATTATGTATAACTGACAGACTATGTAGCCCATTTCTGTGAACTGTCCTATGAAACTGTGATATAATCCTTATGAATCTTATTCAAAATGGTTATCTGAGATATGGGGTGACTGAAAAAATATTGTGAAGATGAGAAGAAGAGGATGAAAAGATATAAGGGGAAATAATTTTTAAAAGGGAATCGATGTACAGTTAAGAGTGATTAAACTTTAAAGAACTAAGGAACTAGAAACGGGAAAACTCAGTTGCCTTTGGAGGAAAAATAGAATCTTAATAACTTGGAAGCAAGTGACCTAATAACCTGTGTTCTTAGGTACTTCTTCTTATACTTTTTAGAATATCAGATGAAAAGACAGCAAAGATGGCTATGTATTTAATGCCACTTCCAGTGATTTATGCTCATTCAATATATGTTTGGTGCCAACAATGAATGAGAGAAAACTGTAATACTAATTTCTTTGATGTGATTGATGTCTTTTCTGTAGCATCTTTATCTTTAATTGGCAATATGATCCATCAATAGACTCGAAGATATATAATGACATGTTCTCATATAGTCAAAGCTTAAGAGACTTCTTTATTTTTAAGAATATGATATAAGCTATGAAGGACAAAGTATGTTTTGTTGTTTTTTTAAAAGTTGTTTAATATATTATGATAATTGGTTTGTATAGAACTCAGATACTTAGTGACTATACTCTTGGAATAAATAACTTTAATAGTCTCAATGTCAATATTTGGGTGCAAAAGAGAATCTTTATTTCTATTTTCAACTGAATTAAACTTGAACCATTCTCGTTTGCTTTATTTAAGTGATCTATAAATAGAATTGCAACATGTACCAGTTTGCCCAAGACGGTTCCAGTTTATACTTGCTCTCCTGGCAGCCTGTATAGGTTGGCATTTGTCTTGGGTTTTTTTATGTGACATATCTTATTAAGACTTGCATTAAAATAAGCTGGGGGAGAGTTTGGTAAGTCTCAACATCGTACTACATCTCCTGACATAATTTCATTCTGTGTGGGATGTATGTGCAGTTAACCGAGTTCTCGTATGAAACAACCAGCAATAATCCATATTTTCTTTAACTTTTCAGACACGAGATAGCTAACATTTCTTTTTAAGGACAGAACGGATGCAAGGTACTTGCTGAGAAAATGACATGTGATGGAAAGGTCTCTGGTGGAAATGGGAGAAGTATTTGACTTCGCTCCCTACTTGCCCTTCGGTGTTTAGAGCAGTTTTGTCATGGCTCATTCTTTAGCATTTGAGTTGTAGGAAGCAAGGCTTGTGGGAGACTTTAGAAATTATGTATTAGGTATATGTGAAATATATATATATATATAAAAACAGAGGCTAAACAATCTTATTGAAAGTATAAAGTCTGAGTGTTTTTTCTATGGTGGTATCATCATTTGTCATTTACTGTATGGTGTAAACCTACAACTATTTAGGTATCTATTTTTTGTGATGTAAAACTTTTACAATAAATATTTCATTAACAAGGTGCTAAATAATGAAAATGTGTTTTTACTGATCAATGTGTAACTTGCACAAAATTTTTGTTTTTTTGCCATCCACTAGGGGACTCATAGTCACTGAATACACACATTTCCAAAAAATATCTGGTGAAGAAGCAATGACTTCTATTTCAAAAGTTAGTAGAGTTATTTTAAGAAGACCCAAAGATGACAAAAATACTTACAGATACAGAAGATGTATTTTACATGTATTTTACATGTTACTTTGCAAAGCATGGATTTTACATTAAATGATGGTTCTTTAAAATTAATTTTAGTCGTATTCAGTTCCAAGGGACTTTTTTTGTATATGTGTGCTCAAAATGTAAATTATTGCCTTCATTAACAGATGAATGTTATGGCACCAGTAAGTGTAGATATGTTAAAAAGTATTTTAAAAACAATGTTTATGAATTATAAAACATTGAAGGAAATAAACAGATTTCATGATGCAAGAGTAATGTGTATATTCTTCATCAGTGTATTCCTTCATAGCACTTTGATAGCTATTTGATACATAGTGGTGCTCAGTAAATAGTTGTTGAAATACTGAGTGAATGAAATGATAAAATAGCTTCGGGAAAAAGGAGGATGAATATAAGGATATTAGAGTGTCTGACAGAACTCCAGGAAAGGAATGAGGATAGACCTTAGGAAGAACTGGAGTTTGGAACTCAAATTTATGAGTTCTATCTCAGTATCTTGTCTCTGTTTCTCAGCCTACCTGTTCTTTTATTTGTCTCCCTAAGAATTTCTCTCTCCAAATGTTTTTCACTATTCATCTATTCTATATGGTGGGAAAAATAGCCATCAATAGAAATTTATTGAATAAATGAATGGAGTTTTGTAGTAGCCTTCATATTGAAATTTAGTACCTTATTGTCATATGTTGCACGTAACACTTGAGAACATGCACGATAAGTTAAATAAAAGCTATATAGAGAAGTTCAGAAGTCAAGAAAAGACTTTGTGATGAAAGTACGGTTAAGGTCAAGGATAACATATACTTTGAACTGGTTATCTTCGAGTTGAGATGGAATATGAATATAAATTCTATTTGATCTTAAAATGTCTTGCCATTTGACTGTATATGATGGCAATATATAAAAGAATTCTAGGATGGGCTGTATGTATTTTGGTCTGACATTGAATATTATGATAGAGCTTGCCAGTGGACCATTAAAAAATCACCCCGGTTAAAACGGATATAAATAACATTTTGTTTCATGCTTCTTAAACTAGGTGCAGAGCATGAGTAACAACTTCTGAACTCATTCATGATATACAATTCTGAAGTAACCTTCCTTTTCTGATGTTAAAGCTTACTATGACTTTGATACTCTAAAAAAGTTTTTTAGAGTATAGGAACACTATGAATTTTTGAACATTGATTTTGTATCCAGAAACTTATTGTTTCTAGTAGTGTTTGTGTGGAGTCTTTAGGGTTTTCTCTATAGAGAATCATGTCATCCACAAATAGTGACAGTTTGACTTATTCATTTCCTATTGGGATGCCTTTTATATCTTTCTTTTCCCTGATTACACTCGCTAGGACCTCCAATGTTATATTGAATAACAGTGGCGATAGTGGACAGCCTTGTCTTATTCCCGATCTTAGAGGTAAGGTTTTTAGTTTTTCACCATTACGTATAATCTTGGCCAAGGGTTTGTCATAGATGGCCTTTATTATGTTAAGGTACTTTCCTTTTATACCGATTTTGATAAGTGTTTTAATCATAAATGGATGCTGTATCTTGTTGAAGGCTTTTTCTGGATCTATCGATAGAATCATATGATTCTTATTTTTTAATTTGTTTATTTGGTGTATCATATTAATTGATTTGTGTATGTTGAACCATCCCTGTACCCCTGGGATGAAGCCCACTTCATTGTGGTATATAATCTTTTTAATACGTTGCAGTATTCAGTTCACTAGTATCTTATTTAGGATTTTTGCATCTGTGTTCATGAGAGATATTGGTCTGTAGTTTTCTTTTTTTGTGTTATCCTTACCAGGTTTGGTATCAGGATAATATTTACCTCATAAAATGAGTTGGGAAGTATTGCCTCCTCTTCAATTTTTTAGAAAAGTTTGAGGAGAATAGGTATTAAATCTTCTTTTAATGTTTGGTAGAATTCACTGGTGAAGCCATCTGGTCCTAGGCTTTTACTTTTTGATAGTTTTTTTGATGATTGCTTCAATTTTTATACTGCTGATCTGTCTATTTAGATTTTCCATGTCTTCTTGATTCAGTCGAGGAAGGTTATACCTTTCTAAGTACTGGTCCATTTCTGCTAGGTTATTAAATTTGGTATTATATACTTTTTCATAGTACTCTTGTATGATCCTTTGTATTTCTGTGTTGTTTGTCATAATCTTTCCTCTTTCATCCCTGATTTTGTTTATTTGTGTCTTTTCTTTTTTTTCTTGAGTAAGTCTAGCCAAGATCAAACTCAGGATTATGCATTGCATAATTGCCATGTCTCCTCAATTGTCTCTAATCTTGGATGGTTTTTTATGTCTTTGTTTTTTATTACCTGGAAATTTCTTTCTTTCTTTTTTTTTTTTAATCTATATTTTTTTGGTGACATTGGTTAACTAAATACAGTAAGTTTCAGGTGTACTATTTAACAGTAAGGCGCATATATATATTTATTTATATATATTTATATATATATATATATATATATATATATATATATATATATTGCATTATGTGTTCCCCTCCCATAGTTAGATTTTTTTCTGTCACCACATATTTGACCCCTTTTACCTCATCTCCCTCTCTCCTCCCACCTCTACCCCACCCTCTGGTAACCATACGTCTGTTTGTATTCAATTTATTTTTTTTCATTTAATAACATATGTTGGAGATCTTTCTTTACCACTGCATAAGGAGTGTGCTTTATCATTATTTTGGATGTGTCAGAATTATTTAGTCCTTAATGATGGACACTAAGATGATTGACAAAAATTTTTTTGCTATACACTGTTGTAGTAAATAATCTCATATATGTGTATATATATGTATATATATACTTATTATTTTGTATGTATATAAATATATGTATAATTTTGTATAAAACTATATACTTATAATTTTATATAAGAATAAAACTAGAAGATAAGCTAAAATTTTCAGAGGTAGAATCACTCGGTGCAGTTTAAATTTTTTGTGGGCATTGCCAAACTGCTTACTATAGAGGGCGTACCAGTTTATAATACTTCTATCAACAATTTTTAGGGTTTCTGTTTTCTAACTCTTTAGCCAACATGTTATAAAACATTTTATTTTTACCAGTCTGTGAAAAACAATACTTCAATATACTTTTAATCTTTCTCATATCATAAATGAATCCAGCTGAGTATTTTTACCTATGTTTAAGAACATTTATATTTCTTTTTTTCTTTTTGAACTCTGTTTATATATCTTGCCCATTAGTCTATTGAGTTGTTCATCTTTATCTAAATGAATATTTAACATCTGTATTTGTATTATGGAACATAAAGCTTTGTAGAATGGATCATGTATTAGCTTTCTACTGCTGTGTGACAGATTATCATAAACCTAGTGGTTTAAAACAACATAAATTTATTATCTCAGTTTCCATGGGTCAAGATCATGCTGCAGGTTAGCTGGATCTTTGATCTAGAGTCTCTGAAATCAAGATGTTGGCTGGGGCTGCAATATCATCTGATGCTTAGCATCCTTTTCCAAGCTCAATGAATGTTGGTAAAATTCAGTGCCTTGCAGTTGTGTGACTGAGACCCTCAGCTCTTAGAGACCACTGGCTGTTCCCTGCCAGGCGTCCCTCCCCACAGTATGACAATTCTTTTCTTCTTCAAAACCAACAGGAGAATGTTGGTACTGCTTTTGAATCTCTCTGGCTTCTGTCTCTGATCTCCATAAACTTTTTAAAAAGGATTAACCTGCACCATCAGGCCCATCCCTTTTGATTAACTTAAAGTCAACTGAATAGGGACTTTAATCATCTACAAAATCACCTCACTTTTGTTATATAGTGTAACCTAACTATGGGAGTTATATATATATCCCATCGTATTCACAAGTCCTGCTCACACTCAGGGGCAGGGGGATAACACAAGTTGTGTAGACCAGGAGGCAGGAATCATAAGGGTCATTTTAGAATTTGGCTTACCTCAGATTGCAAATGCTTTTTATTGGTTTATTTTTTGACTTTGCATATATTGTTCTTTTTCCAGTGCATAAACATAAGCGTATTTTAACTGTGGTAGAGTATTTTCTCTTTTATAACTCTCCATTTTTTTTTTAACGGAGATCTAAATCACAAAAAATTCACCCATTTTAAGTATACAGTGGGTTTTAGTATATTTATGAATTCGCGCAACCGCCTGCTTTTCATTCCAGAACATTTCCTACACCCATAAAGAAATTCTGTACCCATTAACAGTCACTTCCTATTCTCCGCTACCCTCAGCCCCCTGACAACCACTAATCTACTTTATATCTCTATGGATTTGCCTACTCTGGACATTTCACAAAAATGGAGTCATATGATATATGGTCATTTGTGTCTGGTTTCTTTCAGTTAGCATAAGTTTTCAAGGTTCATCCCTGTTGTAACATGTCAGTAATTTATTCATATATTATTGTATGCACATACAGCATTTTGTTTATCCATTCATCAGTTGATGGACATTTGAGTTGTTTACACTTTTGTCTATTCTGAATAAGGCTGTTATGCAAGTTTTTGTGTAGACATACATTTTCAGTTCTCGTATATTTTTGATTTTAGCCATCCCATTGTGAAGTTTTATCTCATCGTGGTTTTGATTTGCATTTCTTTAATAATTAATGATGTTGATCATCTTTCTTGTGTTCATCGGCCATTTATATATCTGCAATGGAGGAATGTCTAGATAATACTTCGTGGCCTTTCCTCACTGAGATTAAAAACTATTCCTATAATTTCTTCTAATATTATTATGATTTTATTTTTACATTGTAAAACAGTGATCTGTCTGAAATTTATTAGAGTATAGTGTGAGGTGCAGATCTAAACTTCCTTTTTACACATGATCACCTCTTGTCCCACTATATTTATTGAGTGATCAATCTTCCCACTGATTTGAGACACCATTTTCATCACATTGAATTATTGTGTGTTAGGGTATATTTAAAGATGATGTTCTGTTCTGTTCTGTGGATCAGTCTGTTCCAAGCATATATCTAGTTTCAAAAAACCCATTTCCATTACTTAAATTGAGCCATTCAAACTATTGTTGAAAGCAAGAAACTTGGCAACACACTTTTAGCTGTGTTTAATTTCAGTTATTTAAATGTATTACTTTAGTACATTTAAATTCATAGTTATTTAACTACAACATACATCATGGTATATATTAGATTATGCAGTGAATAAGTTTCGAAGAAGTGGGATGGTCCTGGAAGTGTGAAAATTATGTTTTTAACAATAATACTTCTTCCAGTTATGTAGTTTGAATGTATTAGTGGCTATAATAAAAAGTGAGAAGAGAAATAGCAATTATGATAGAAAGGAAGAAGTTCTTTTCTGTATAATAGATTGTTGGAAATGGCATTGATAATTTGAATGACAGCTAAGGGATCATTTTAACTTTTGAAATGATTAGAAATAAACCTGTATTTATCATTTTTGCCACTAGATGGCGAAGGTGCATCCTAAAAGCAAAATGAATTAATTTTGTGATTTGAATATTCCATTTGAGTTAGTTGCAGAGATGGTTATAAGAAGTGGATTAAGTTGGCACTTGAGATTATGAAAAACAGGGCTTCCCATGTAACATTGCTTTTCATATTTAAATATGGTATTCATTCTCAAATGTTTGCCTCTAGTTCTGAGATCTCCATGTATCAGGCTTGTCTTTATGAGTGGAAGTTGTACAATTTTACCTTTTGTTCCACGAATACTTCAAAATCAAAATGTTCTGAATCTAAGTGTCTATTCTCTTCTAAAGTAGCAGCTTCTTTATCATTTCTTAATCCTGCTGATTGCACCATCAATTATCATGCTGCCCACACTAAGATACTTAGGTATTATTTTCTAATTCTCTTGCTCTTCGTTTTCATATTCACTGAATATTTACTTAAGTTTTTGGTCAATTCCATTCTATTATATTTCTTGTATTCCTCTTTTTTCCCCAATATTGATATTGTCATTGTCCTGTTTAGGCATTAACTGTCTTCTGGCTTCTTGCTTCTTAGCTTATTAGCTTTTTTTCATTTTCTACTTTGTCTCCAGAATTATAATTTTAAGTACAGATATGATGAAGTCATTCATTTTCTCACTTTTGATGCCTTCTTATTTTGTACTTAGAATTTGAACCCTAAGTTTTTTAACAAATTAGCATTTATTGATAGTTACCTACTGATTTTGTAGGTAACTATCAATAGTAGTACCTATTTATAGGTACTACTACATTCTAGGCTCTGTGAGAAGATATGTAAGGCATTTAATTTTAGTTTCCATAATGATGTTGTAAGGCAAGGTTTAAGATATGCTTTTGTATACCGAATTGATTTTTCAACATTCCAAAGTTAGAAGAAGAGTTTCAATTGAAGCTCTTCAATATGTTTTTCCAACTCAAAATCCTATCATTCTACTTTTTGAGGCTCACTATTATCACTGTTATCTCTCACCACTTTTTCCCTTCTCTCAACAACCTAAATTTTTCAATCTAAAAATTCTTAAAATTGAATATATTTGCACATGCTACTCCTTCTATCCAGAATTCTGTTCTAGCTATGCTTATATTAATTTAACAAATATTTATTGAATATTTACAGCATGCCAGACAATTTCAAGGTGCAGACAGTATAGCAGTGAACAAAAAAACAGAATCCCTCAAAGAGATTGCTTTTTAGTTGGGGGAGGGGACAACGGAATAAGAACTAAGTAGTGTATGCTGGATAGCAACATAACTCGAGGCCTGTGCATTCAACTGCTTAATTGCTTTACTATAAAAGATATACCAATTTATATTTCTGTTAACAATTATTACGGTTTCTGTTTAAGTCTGTAGTGAACACAATGTCATAAAACTTATGTTTTTTATCAGTGATACTGCGATATATTTTTAAGCTTTCTTATATCATAAATGAGCCAAACTGAGCATTTTTGTAGAACTCCAGGGGGCACCATTCACCTAGATGTCAGTGGCAACCTGTTTCTGGCACCTTCCAGGCCTTGGCAACTAATGTTAAAGACAAAAATAATATAGGGGAGAAGTGTAAGGGATTTTGTGGGGAGATGGTTAATAGTTTGGGAAAGCCTTAATACTGAATTAAGACTTGAGGAAGGTGAAGAAGTAAGTCATGTGGCTGTCTGAGGGGAGAGGACTCCAGTCAGAGAAACAGCAAGTGTCAAGATTATTACGTGAGGGTGTTCTCTAGTGTGTCTTCCGCCACTTCTAACCTTACTTTTTCTTCAAAGTCCAGCTCACATGTCCCAACTTACATGAAGCCTTCTCTAATTTTTTTCCAGCAAGAATTATATAGTTTGCTTATAAAGGGTACATATACATAATTTCCTTTATTTAGATTTATATATTTTAGCCCTTCAAGACATTGTTGTCAATGTTATTATTCCCTCTTAATAAATTTTGAGCTGTTTGAGGGTATACTGTCATTTATATTTTTGTGTCCGTACATGCCTAGTTTAGATTCTAGAAATAGTAGGCACATATTGAATATTAATTGAATTGGAGTAAATTGAAATTAATAGAATCACTGAAATGACAAGTAGATAACCATTTCTTTTTTATATCTTATACCTGTTACCATTGTCCTATATTTACAAAAAATAAATTTATTAATGGAATCCAGTACTATATTTTTCTCTACCTCTTAGACTAATTTTTTATAATGTCTTTGCTAAACTATGCTAACCTGTAGAACTAAACTATGGTTTAGTTGTTACATATAAGGTTGATCTCTAGAATTCTGTTGTTTCTTAGACATCTGCAATGATGATGGGGTCATTTTAAGTCTTTTAACATATTTTTAAAAGAAATTCTTATGCCTGTTTGCTTTGACCCGTTATATTTTAGCTTCACTTTAAAGACTTTGACATAATATCTTGCTGTTTTCCATATTCTTCAATCTATTTTTGGATAGGTTGACCTATATCCCAGTTTGTCAGGTCCAGTCCTGGCTTATACCTGTTGTCCCAGCACAATTATTAAGAGCACACATTTCACTCTCAAAAGTGTCCTGGCATGGAAAACAAGTTACATGATCTCTCTATTCTTCTTGGAGGATTTCTATGTAATATTTAGTAAAAATACTGCACAGTACTTCTTAGATTTATAGAGAGTTTCCTATGGAACTATATTGCAGCAAATATTACTTCAGGTATTAGCGTACGGTATCTATTGAGTATGTACTTTACTTATAGTGCTAATTTATATGGAGAAATACAAAGAGAAGATAGCCTGTGCCATAAGAATTTACTCTCTAGTGCCTCTACTACCATATTAAACAGAAGTGATCAGAGTGACATCTTTTTCCCACTCTTAGGTTGAATGCTTTGAGTCTTTCACAGTCAAATGTGATGTTAGTTGTATATTTTTCATAGAAGTCCTTTATGAGGTTGAGGATAGTCTCTTTTATTATTGGTTTGCTGAGGATTTTTTTTTGTTATGTGTGGCTATGGACTATTGTCAATTGCTTTTTTCCTGCCTGTATTGAGATGCGAATATGATTTTTCTTCTTTAGTCTGTTTATATAATGAATTACACTGATTGTTTTAAAATGTTTTCCCAACCTTGCATTTTTGGGATATCCCTTTACCTCCTTTGGTCATGATGATATTATTCTATTTATATAATACTGGATTTGATTTACTAATACTTTGTTAGAATTTTTTTTATTTTTATTCACGAAACGTACATACTGGTATATAGCTTACTTCCTTCTACCATTGCTTTTGGTATCTGGGGAATGCTCGCCTCATAAGATGAGTTAGGAAGCGATCTTCTCTCTTCAATTTTCTGCAAGATTTTATGTGGAGCTGTTATTATTTCTTCTTTAAATGTTTCATAGAATTTGCCTCTGATGCCAGAGGCCTGGAGTTTTCATGTGTCCAGATTTTTTATAGCTATGAATTTAATTCCTTCAATAAATATAGAACTGTTTGGGTCACTTATTTATTCTTGAACATATGGTTATTTTTGCAGTCTAGTTTTAGAAGCCAGGGCAGCTGCATCCATTGAGGATCTCACTAATCATTTGAAAATCATTCTATCTTCTCCCTTTTAAAATGCTGGAGACAGAATAAGACATTTTGATAGAATACTCTTTCCAACTTAACCTTTTCCATGTTCCATACATGACCTTTATCTCAGAACTACATTTTATTCCAGTTTCAACTCACCTTTATATCTTCCATTATCTTTAGATAATTTCAGTGACCGTTTCTCTATGTCTCCAGCTGGATTTAGTAACTTTTTACTTTTCATGCAGAAACATTAAATCATAGTTATTTTCCTTTGCCTTATAGAAGTTGTGCCCTTGGTCTACTTGTCCACTTGGTTTGTTCTTATTCCAAGTTTAAGAAAGTCTCTACTTCCTTTAGAGTATGACTTTACTATATTGATCACTTTTGAAGTACAGTAAGTAGTAAGTCTTCCCTTAATGTTGTTGATAGGTTCTGCAACTTTAAGGGAAATGACTTATAACAAAACCTAATTGATATAAAGAAGAGTTAAATTCCTATGGTCTCATCAACATTATAATGAAATTATGTTGAGTGAAACAATGTTATTTGAGGACCTGCTTTATTTTTCAGCCTTAATTCAAATATTATAAGCCAATATTCATTCTTCTAATTAGTAAAATTTGATTAACTGAGACTCTACTGATTACTACTTCTTGGAAGTGTCTATAAATTAATTAACAAGCTTCTTTTGAGTGTCATATATTTATTTATAAAATATAATTTTGTTTTGGTTATTAATAATTGTATGAAGGAAAATGCTTTAGTGGTAAAATTAGAAAGAAAGGAAGGCTAGAAAGCCATTAAGGTTGGGGGGGGGTATTTTATTAGCCAGTCGTGGTGAGTTTGTTAGCAAGCAGTTTTCTTTTTCAGTTTTTACTGATAAAATTATTAGTAAACACCAAAATGACCATTTTTGAGACTTAATTCATTCCAAATCTAATGCGTATCTTGGATTACTTAAATCATCCATACATTAAAAATATAAAAGTCCATAAATTATAACAAGTTATTAACTAATATTTGCACATATGCTCATATAATCCCTTTCCACAGATTTTTTTTTTTTATGGATTTATTGATAGTAGTAGTGTGTGTGTGACTCTGCACAGTGAACTATGGGAATATATTGCTTCTAGTTTGTTTTTTAATGCAATGTTAATGTTATAGACCAACTTTTAGGGTATCTCACCCACTTCTCTCCATACCCATTGACTCTCCCGATATACACTAAGTGAAGCAGGTCTGATATTGGGCAAGGATGTAATGGATAAGAGCTATGAAATGAGAGTCTTAACTGAGATGGGCAAGGGTGAGGGTTGATGAGTGTAAAACTGTTTTTAGATCAATGAAACTGCTTCGAGGTAAATGCCTGCTTTTATTTTGTTCACCACATATTTTCATCTCTTATAGCTGATGTGATAGGACAGGTCTGGGATGAGAACAATTGGGAAGTACTTTTTGGGATCCAAAAGGGAGGAAAGGTGAGACTAAGGAGCCAGCCACTAGATTCGTCTCATTGAGCACTGAAGTTTAAGGAGCAAGAATAGTCTTTTGAAGGCTTATGCAAGGTTTAGTATATCTCACTGGAGTTAAAAAATAGGGAGTTGGAGTCAAAGCTTTAAATAAAGATACATTTTCTTATTTGATATCTTTAATAGTAAAGGAGCCAGGCATCTCCATTTCTCAATCCATAATAACATGAATAATAGTCAGCGTCATGGTGGGGCCTTAGAATTCCTTTATAATCATTTACACTGAAGCATATGTGCTCATATTCTCTGCCTTCCTGAATGTTACTATAAACAATCTTTGTTCCAGCTATGCACAGAACTGTTCCAGCTATGCATAGAACCTACCTACTTTTAAGCTCTCTAGAACATAGCTCCTGCAGTTCTCTGAAATTGTCACAATTGGGATTGGGTGGGGGATTATTTAAACATAAACATAAATGATTATAGTTCAAAATTTTAAGATAAATAATATAGAAAGCTGAGTAACTTCAATAATTTCCTCAGTTTTAAATTTCATTTTATATTGGGAGCATGACTACTGCTTATTTGTTTTAAAATAAGAATATCACTTGCAGAAAGTAAGTTTTCTTACCTTTTATCGTGTGTCAAATATAAGAGGCAGCTTAGATTAGAGCAGTAGTTCTCAAACATTTTGGTCATGAAAATGATTGAGGACATCAGAGCTGTTTTTATGGATAATATTTATTGATATTTTCTATATTAAAAATAGCAGAAAAATTAAAATATATCTTTATTAATTAATTTAAAAGTAACTGCATTTTAACTAACCATATGGAGTAGATATAATTCTAAGTTGACTTGCAAAGAGTTTTACCCTTACCTCAACTATGTATCCCATACGTAGTTGAGGTAAGGGATCAATGACTTGATTCTAGTTAACAGAGTGTGGCAAAGATGATGAGGCAATCACTTCTGTGATTACAGTACACTATATGGGACTGCATCTTATTCTGAAGCAAGAGATTCCTTGGCTGGGTTTGAAGAAGTAAGCTACCATGTTGTGAAAGGGGCATGAGAAGACCATGTGCAGGAATCTGCGGTAGTCTCTAGGAGCTCAGAGTATATGCTGGCTGATAGCCAGCAAGAAAATGAGACCTTAGTCTTAGAGCCAGAAGGAACTGAATTCTGCCAACGATCACATGAGCTTGGAAAAGGACCCGGAGCTCTAGAAAGAAATGGGGCCCGGCCAATACCTTGATTACACTCTTTAAACCATGCTTAGACTCCCTAACTACAGAAACTGTTAGATAATAAATGTATTTTTTTTTTAAGGTTACCAAGATTGCTTTGAAGGCATAGGAAACTAATACAGCATATTTCAAAAAGAAAAGGAAAATTTAGTGGTAAAATTGGCATTATTTTGCATTTTTCCAAATCCCTTTAATGTCCAATTTAGTGGAAGAAAGAAAGCAGGATTCTTTTATCTTCTGTATTCAGTATCTTAAAATATCATATATAATGTAGCCTCTGGAAAACTCCACTGTACACCCATGAGAGAAAGAGAGTTTAAAAGGCAAATAGCATTTTAGTATTATTATGAATATATGTTTGACTCTGCAGATCCTCTGAAAGAGTCTTGCCCCAACTCTGGAGGTCACTAGACTACATTTTTGAGAATTGCTAAACTAACAAATTTTAGTAGTCTCCTGCTCATCACCACTAGAGTATTTAACTGTATATAGACAGGATTATAAAATAAGCTAACCTATGTGGAACTCTCAGCTTCCTTGCCGATCCTTGATTTCTGGTTTTGTCCTTGAGTTTGTCTATGTGGCTTATTTCTTCTGTTCTTCATGGTAAGCAGTTGTTAAAGGTCTTTGCTGACTTTAGTTTCTGGCAGGAATAGGTAAGAATATGTTTAATATGTAGTAGATTAGGACAAGGTTTTTCTTGAAATGATCCTGGCATCTTTTGACAATAGGTTTTACCTGCAAAGGTGCTGTAGCCATTGAGAGGTTTGGTTTAAAACTCATGAGGAATTTTTAAAATGTATTTTTTATTTGAAAGAAATTTATATAAATTATCTCATTTTACTTTTAATTATGTATATTATCATTTTTATGTGTGTATATGTATATGCATTACTTAGTAATGGTACTAGTGCATATTTCTTTTAAGTGTTTTTGTTTTAATTTTGTGTGATCTCCCTTATTACTAGAAATCTGAAGAATGAATTAGTCACATGCATCTCAAGATAACTCAATATACAATAAATTGTTTTTGTACAAAGATTTGGGATAGAGTTTATCATTAGGAACATAAATATAGACTCATGTGGATTTTCTCTTTAGTGATATATGGCTTCTCTAGTTTTTTCAAACAAAAATGCAGCAAAAATAAATAATGTAGAGAATAAAAATTGTTATGACCTATAATCAACTATTTTTATTTCTGCAATATATACCTGTGTGTGTTATTTGACACAGTTGGAAGTTTCGAGGTATGATTTAAAACATTTTGTCTGGAAAAAGGTCTTTCAAGGTTGAGATGAAGGTTATTGGTGGAATAGTTCTCACTGTGCTTACCTAATTACACAGTACTTGAACTGGAAAATTAAACTTAAGGGTGACCTCCCCCTCTCTACTTATGCAACCCCCTTCCATTCTTTTCTTTTCAGTTCTTCTTTCTTAGATGTTAGTTTTCAACGTATTTTTCCTCAATAGCAGTTTCAAATTTTTAATGAGTTTTCTGTTTATCCTTTTCCGTTTATGAGAATTGATTTGTGTTGATAGAGCAAGATTGACAAATTTTAGTTACGTCTCTCAGAAAAAATTTATATTTTTCTTACAATCAAGACTGTAAGACTACAGAATATATGGACTCAGAATTGTGGTGTAAAATAACTTTTTAACTTTTGTGGTATGTATCTGAAATTTAGTTATATAAATTACTTGACATGGTTAAATATTTTGGGGTATAATTTAAAATCCCTCTCTGGAAAATGGTAAGAAAACTATTTCTTCTAGTTGACTTTACTTAATAAGATTTAGAGTTGTATGAGTGGAAAGGATTATGAAAATTTGATTTTTCTCATTGCACTATTTCCCCTTTTGCCTAAATATATTTTGAGCCAGTGCTTTAGGCCATATTTGTGTTTTATTCTCTGAAAAAATATGAGATTTAGGATTTATGTTTATGTCCAAATTCTGTATTGGTTTTTGTATTTGTATTTTCAAATCACCCTTTTTCTTTTACATTCTGGGACACTTATAAACTGTAAAATTACTTTACATTTTAAATGAGAGTATCCACAGGAGTTGCCAAATGTCAAAGACGTGGTAGTACTATGTACAGAGCACTGACCTGTGAGTAAGGAGATGTGGATGCTCATTCTTTGTCATCAACCACGTGGACATTCTAACTTTGTCATCAACCACTTCATTTCTGTAAAATGAAGGAGTTTATACACTATGTTAAATGTGATAGGATGCCACTTTCGGGTTAAAACATGGAAGAAACAAAATTTATGTTTCCGTATGGTAATTCTGTTGTGTGGAGAATAATTTGTAGGGAACAAGAACTGATACAGAAAGAAGTTAGGCTATTGAAGTAGTCTGGAAAGAAGAGATTGATAGTAGTAGAATTGTAGTAGCAAGATGGGAATGTTGATGTATTTATGCTTCATTTAGAAGGTAGAGATGATGGAACCTACTACCTACAGATAGATTGGATATGTATGGTAGAGTGTTAAAGAATGAAATATTAAGGACACCTCTTAAATAAATCATATTGTTGGTTGAAGATAGGAAAAACTGAGGAGTAACCAGTTTGGATGAGGAAATCAGGAATTGTGTTTGGCTATGTTATAATCTTTCGACTTCAATTTGGGAATGTCAAGTTGACAGTTATATGAGTTTGGAGTTGTAGGGGATAATAAGGGAAAAGTTATAACAGATAGGACATATTTAATACCATGTAAATGAAAGAACAGAAGAACTCTACAACTTAGCTAATATGGAGCCTTGGGCATTCCCAAAATTTAGAGATCTAAGAAAGGAGTAAGAGCCAGCAAAAGACAGAAAAAAAAATCGCCGCTGAGCAAAAGGAAAATCAAGAGAATATGTCTCAAGAACAAAGAATAAAAATGATTTAAGAGCCATGGACAACATAGCTTCAATGTCAAGTGCTGGAGGGAAATCACGTTAAGAAAAGAAGAGAATGTTGTCTTTGAATTTGGCAACATGGTAGGCAGTCATTGGTGAGAGCAATCTCAAAGGAGTACTAGAGATAAAAATTTGATTGTTATAGATGGAGAAGAGGATTTGAAATTGAGGAATAAGATACAGCAACTTTTGACAACTTCTTCAAGAATTTTTTTTGTGTGTGTGAAAAGGAGCATATTAATGGGGCATTACCTAGAAAGGGATGTGAGATCAAGGGAGGTTCTTTTAAGATAGGGAATAATATAGCAATAAAATCACTAGTGACTTGATTCACATAAAAAAAAAGGTTACTTATTTGTCATTACAAGTGTTACTAGAACCTAGAGACTTCTAAAATAGATTGAGTAATAAATAAACTAGGTATTTTAGGAAGGAGCTTGTAAGAAAAAGGGGTTAGCTAGATGGAAAATTGACAGAATACGTCTTATTTACATTATATTCTCTTTTCTACTTTCAAATTTGGTAATTAAGCATCTTCACTCATAAATTGTGGGTTCTCTGATTAATTTTGATCTGTGTCCATTTTTAAGGGCCAGGAATGTCTAATTGTATTTTTTAAGTTGATAGGATTAGATCACAATAGATACAGATTTGCAAGAGTTTATTTGCATAAGGTCTCCTGCTTTGGCTGATCCAAGACTAAAAGTTTTATTTGCTTCCCTTTCACCAAAGGAGGGAAAGAGGTTGATGAAGGAAGTGTAGAAGATGGCTGCTCCCACTTCGTTTTCATGGCTTCTATGGAATGGCAGATTTCACACCAAAAGTGCTTTTTTCAGGAGAATTGTTTTGAAGCACAAGGTCACAAGCAACAGTTATTCAAATTCCAGATGACAGGATAAATAAGAGCTGATCATAGCTTTCTTCTTAAACACAGTCTTGGATTGGCTTCTAGGCTACCACACTCTCCTGCTTGCCCTCCTACTTCTGTGGCTGCTCCTACTCTCTCTTTTCACTCACTTCTTTACCTAATGGCTTAATGTGGAAGTTAGTTTACTGGTGCTTTATCTTACACCTTTTTTGTTTGTTTGTTTTGAACTTTCTCTCTGGGCTAATTCATCTACTCGCTTGGTTGAAATCCTTACTAAATGCTGATGCTTCCTAAATTTATATCTTCAGCTGAGAACTCACTTCTGAACTCCAGAATGACATATTAATTGCTTACTTATCTGTCTTTTTAGCTATCTTTCATGCTGCTTAAATTCTATAACTCATCATCTTCCCCTTTCTTCTCCCTCAATCTGCTCCTCCTGTAGCATTCTCTGTCTTAGCAAGTTTTAAGACTGTCTGCTTAGTTACTTAAGAGAGAAATCTGAGTGTCATTTTTGACTCCTCTCTTGTCCTTCAGATACCACCTCCCACCTTGGGGCAAATCAGTCATCATGTCCTGTTGATTTAATACCTTCTTAATGTTCTTTTGTCTCTATTTTACTGTAATCACTTTAGACCAAGCCAACTTATATCTTTTTTTGACTACTGCATTAGCTTTCTAATTGATCTCCCTGTATCCACATGTCGTGAGACAATATTTTGGTGTATTTATGGTGTCTTCACTCTCCCGTATTTTCATGATGTAATGAATGGAAGGAAATTGCATGGAAAAAAGAAATTGCGGTTGAGAACTCTTGGTGGCCAGTACTATTATACAGTATTTCACTGTTCCCATATTTTGCTAAAACACTTTTATTGTTGTGGCAAAAATTATTATTTCTAATTTTCTTAAGATAACAATGTGCAGTCCATATTTCTTTCCTAAGAATCTAAGGACCCTTGGAAGTTGTTAGGTAGCAGGGGTGCCTTGTAGAGGTATTTTGCAGGCTTAGGTGTAAGTACTTGGAGTCCCAAGGCTATAAACATTCCTTCTACTATTGCTCCTGGTGAACATAGCTGTTAGAAATGGAATTGAATCTTATTCATATTTGTATAGCTCCCTGAAATTATAGTGTTGCTTTCAGTGGTTCTCTTGATAGCTATCAAGAGAATATATACTAAAAACTAGCAGTCCTAAGACTGGAGGTACTTACCAAATTATGTTTTCAGAGATCTCTTTCCTCTAACAGGTGTACTCTTTAGGTGGCAGAGCAGATAACTCTGGAGATCTTCATTCTGGATCTTAAATCCTCAACAGTTTAACTCTTGCATCGAATGAGAAAAATATTCCTGCTGCTGACAGCTTGTAGGTGTGGTAACTACTCTGGTAAGAGCCGCTCTGGCCTTGGACTGTTGAAGCATCCCTGTCATTCCTCTCCTAATAATGCAGACCGAATCGGCACTATGGGATTAGCCCTCACATTTCTGGCCTAGAAAGAGGAGTCAGAAAGAAGATAATGGTGGTGGGGCTTCATACATTCGCTGAGGCTTTCACTGTGCTCCTCCTTACTTTCCTTTCTGAATTAGATGGTTGTAACTGCAAAGAGTGTGGTCAAAACTAGGGACAGAGAGATGCCCTGGGAAAAAATACTCAAGAATTTTTTTGTACATCAGAAAACAACTGATCATCAACACGCTTTGAAAAACTCGTTATGAAAACTGGTGTACGTATTTTAAACGAAACTATTTTCTGACATTTATTCCAAATCTTTAGATTTACAGTGTGCTTATTTAGGTTGGTGCTAAGGTCTTTCTTCCATACCTGAATATACTCTATGGTTCACCCTAAGGTGAAGCACAGACCGATTTACGTTTTACCGAAGGCTCCTTTTGTTACTTCCTTTTCATCATCTGCCTTTCATTTCTTTGCTTATTTGTTATCCCTGAGGTGAATGGGCCCATGGTCTTGCCTCAGGGAAGTTATTTCATTTGCAAGACTTTCATTTGCAAAACATATGAAAAAAAACATTTTGTTCTCTGGAAGTCTTTCTTCTCACCCTTAGATTTATATCAATCAGATGCTTCAGATAGTCAATGGAATGAGAATAAAGCAGCAGAAAAGATAGTTCAGTTACTTCAGTTATATAGATAGAACTACAGATGTATATTTTAATAAGATGAAAAATTTCTTTAGCATTTTAGGGATTTTTGTTACAGGTTATATATATATATATATATATCATATTGCTTCTGTAATTGATTAGCTATGTTTAGATATTTGCATGTATGGAGCATTTTAATAGAAATATTTGATACTCTTAAAAATGCAAAATAAACCCAGACATTTTTAGAATTGTAAAATTTAAATATCCCACAAGTGATTGTGCCTTACAAGTAAGAGGCTTGTGTTGTTATTAATTCAGAAGAGCATTGTTGCCCAATTGTTATTTTTTAATTTAATTTCTGATTTTGTGTCAAATTCTTTAGCTTATAGTCACTAGATGTTTATAAACCAAGACAAATAATTTTAATTTAAGAGCTTATACTTCAAATATTTTTGAGGATAATGTAAAGATATTAGTGCTAAGTTTTATTAGATGTTTCAGAGTATTAATTAAACAATTTAAATTATTACAGAATTTTAGGAACCTCTTGTTAAGGGAGAGGATATCCATTGCTAACGGATATAGCTTAGTACACAAAAACTGATGATCTAGTTTTGATTCACTTGAGTGTTGCTAAGCAAAAGTTTATGGGCCAACATTCTATTTAATATGTTATAGTTAATGGTTTTGTTATAATTGTAGAGTTCTCTACTGTAGGTAGCTTAAACTTGGACCTTTCTTTTGGCTGGTGTATCGAAAGTATAATGGGAAAAAATCTATGATGTTCTCACCCAGAGATAATCAATATTAATATTTTGGTGTTTATTCTTCTACGATTCTATCAGATTTTGAAACTTTTTAAAGTTTTGGCTACATATTACTGAATACTTCTTAAAAGATTCTACCACTTACACTTCTACCAATAAATATGGTATGAGAATGCCCATTCTCTGACCCTCTGGTAAATACTTTGCTAATTTAATAGGCAAAAACACATTACATTATTATTTCTAATTGAATTCTTCTGATTACTTTCAGATTAACCTTGTTTCAAGTGTTGATTGGTTTTTTAGATATCTCCTTTAATGAAATTGCCTTTGCTGCTAAAAACTTCTTAACATGTCTTCTGTGAGAATTCTAGCTAGTGTTGTCATTTCAGTGAGGGGTTAAAGATTCAGATAGAACAGCCAGAGAGAGACCAGTTTCACCATTTGTGAGAGTTAATGCCTTTCTGCTGGTCACAGTGTGAACATGCAGCTGACCTTACTTGGAAACTATATTGAGAGAAGGATAGAGTCTTGCACAAAGAAATTCTACAAATTCTATAAATTCTATTTGTTGCATGAATAAATATGATAAATAAAAGATATCTGAACATAGTTGTTAGAACTCATCCCAGTAGTTTGATTCCTTACATAATTCACAGTGAGATTACTTGTACGTACTATATATTTTAGAATTTATAAAATGCATTTATATACATTACGTTTTAATACAATAATAACTTTATGAGAAAAGTGATGTAGCTTATTTTACATTGGAAGAAACCATAGCTCAGATATGTAAAGTAAATATTCTAAAGTGTTACGGCTTATTAGAGTTGGGGTCAGTACTTAAATCCAGACCATTTAACTCCAAGTACATGTTCTTTCCATCCTCGTGGAGGCCTCCGGCAGACCTCCACATATATACTTGTGAATCCAAAGTGTAAAGAAAATTTAGAACAAATATTAGCTATAAACATTTTTGTAATATTTAGGATATTCATAACAAATTACAAAGTTCACAGTGTTTTCGATTGTAAATACTGGTCGCTCTTGTACTTATGCACCTTATAAAAGGATGTAGTAGGTTAAAACAAACACATGAACTAAGAACCAAATTAAGCCTTGAGTGGTTTCTTATCCTACTTTGGGAATGTGACTAAAAATAATGAACTTTTCAATAAAATTTAGGCGTTAATTCATTCAACAGCCATTTCTTCAGCACCTACTGTGCACTGTTCTAGACAAATAAAACACATGTGAGCCTTAATTTCATGGAATTAAAGGTGAAAAACATTAAACTTTTAAAAAAGTAAATATATAGTTATACTTTATCAAATGCTGTGAAGAACAAGTACCAAGGTACAATGAGAGCCCATTTGGGGGACCTAATCTAAGTCAGAGAAAGTGTTTTCAAGAAGCTGAAATTTGAGCCCTCAAGGATGAGAAAGAGCAGGTGAAAGGTGGTAATAAGGTGGGAAAGTCGAAGAAATCACTTGTGGGATGTCGAGGCCACTAAGAGAAAGCTGACTGTTCGTGTGCGTTGTACAGTGAGACTGGGAAAAAGAGGCTCTGAGAAAGGCAATTGCTATGCTAATTACTCTTTCAAAGAAGTCATTTTAATACTCATCCCAGTTCCCCATAGCTTAAACCATTTTGAAACCGTTCTCATGACCTTGCCTTCAGATCCAATTTTGAAACACAAGAGAAACTTTTTTTTAAACAGCAAAGAATGTTTTGCTATGTAATCACCTTATTTAATAGACTTGCTTTGCAAAGGCTTTTGATCATTTATAAAAATTGAATCTACCCACAAGGGAGAAATATATATACATTTATGTATTTTTTTATCACAGTATGAGCTTTGAAATTAAGAATTTAAAAAAAATTATGTTTTTCCACTTTTAGAAAATTATCTTTCATAGATGTGAAAAATCAACTAGAGGCTTAAAAATGTAAGCATATCAGATTGTTCTGTTTGAGTTAAATGGAAGAAACCTCTTTAAAGTTACGTATGAGTTAAAAAAAATTGAGATGCTTTCTTTCTCTAACTGAAATATCCTTGATTGGTCCCTGGCAAGTAGTTTTCCTATTTATCTATAGAGACTCATCTATTCACAAATATATGTATGTATTTGTGTGTGTGTGTGCACGTGTGTGCACACTCATGTATGCACATATGTAGAAGATTGAATGATCAGGAAGAAGCATGTGAAACAATCCAAAGCAAAGACTTTCACTGAAAAACTCTATCTTTTACAAGCCGTATGATCTGTAATCCCTTGAAGCCTCAGCTTCTTTTTATCTATAAAATAATAGCAACATTATCACCTACTCATAATGTTTTCTGAGTATTAAAAAATAAATTTAGAAGTACTTTATAAATAAAAAATACTTAATGATTATGTGTGTATATATATGTGTGAATATAGTTCATGAATAGATTAGTGTGCATCTATAAAAATCAAATATAAATAATCAGAAGATAGGGACAATCTTAAGGATAAACCTGTGATTGAACATCTTAGTTGATTAAAGAAATAAATTATTTAAAATTTATATTATAGAATATTTGTGTCATTTAAAAATTTGTATTATTACGTTTATTTTGTGTTCTTTTGTAACATGTTTATGCACATCAAAAAGAATTCACCAGTTGTAAAAAAAACTTAGTGTAGTTCAGTGCTTCTTTATTAATAGTGGTGTGTGTGTGTGGAAGGGGATAGAGCGAGTTGGGGCCAAAAATTGAGGTAAAGGGAGCTGAAAGGGATGTGTCTGTTAAAGAAATGTCATGGTTTAGGAGCAATTAAAGATCAATAAATATATTAATCATTTCTATAAGTGAGTTGATTTTTAAACTTTCTTTTACACTACTTTTAGAGCATCTTTTGTAGAAAGATGGATGTACCTAGATATAGAATAACCTAAGTAAGATTTTGTCTAAACCAGAACTATTTATTGAGAATGGATGGTGATATGAGGTACTCTAATACTATTGGAGCCTTCAGGAAACATCCTTTTCTGAAAAGTGCTATGACTACCATAATTGAAATAAATTAATAATAGTTGATAAAGTCTCTGACTTTAGTTTTTTGTTTTTTGTTTTTTTTGATTTGTGGAAAAGTTCATATTTATGTGTACTGTTTAAATGAAAATTTTTATTGGTAAGGTATTTTTCTTTTCTAAAATTACATGAATAATTATGTAGTCACTATGTATAGTTTTTAAAAAGGGATCAGATTGGACATTATTCACTTAAAAAAATAAATGAAGATATTTTAAAATTAAATAAGAAATTAAGATGATGAAGTACATATTTTCCAAATATTTCTTTAGAAGTATGGCATTGTAAATGCCAGCAGTAAAATTTCTATTATCATATTTTTATTGCTTCATGATATCAAAAGAAGGATATTTCACTTATTTTTAGAGTGTTCTGTTCCTATGCAGCAGCTTGAACATTAAAGAGACCTATATACTACTCTGTAACTGGAGTTATTCATTTTTCAGGGAAAGAGAAAAGGGTTGAGAAATGCATAATATCTCTTCCCCTTACCCAGTAGTAACATTGAGAAGATACCTTGTCCCATTTTTATTACTTCTTAGGTTTTATTGCTGGCAGCCAGATGTGCTGAAACTCCTGACAACAGCATCTATTCATTGCGTGTATTTAATAGGCTTAGAGAAATATGAGTAGAGTACATGAAAGCAGCTCAGCTTCACACTTCAGCTGGGAATGCCCAAAAAGCTTACTGCTGTTTAGAATTCTTGCTACAGTCAGGAGAAAGCCGAAAGCCGCACGGGTACTGAATCTTCCTCGACTGAATTAGAAGAATAATGACTGTACAATTAACTATCAACCTCTGCTCATTTAAGCACAGTTTTTACAGAGCTCAGGAGAAATATGGAACTTGATTGGCATGTTTTTATTTGATGGTGTCTGCAAATAGATGACTTTAAAGACAGGTGGTAAGGAAAAATAGAAGGGAGAAAAAAAAAAAAGAAAAAAAATGCAATTTGAGACATTGCGCCAGGTCTGCAATTCTGTTTTATCTCATTTTCATGGGGTTTTTTCATCCCCACCAAATATTTTACAAAATGAGCTTTTTGGACAAACACTGAACAATGCAAGGTGAGTAAAGCTAAACTATATTTTCTTTTATTATTGGTATTTTCAGAATAATCATCTTATATGTCTTTAAAAACTGTTTTGCATTGAAATGTTAGTATTATAAGGGTATTGTCTTTTTATCAGAAATATAAAATTTTATGTAATGTTCTTACTTGATTTTAAAAAGGAAAACAAGCTTACTTCAAAGCACAGAAAGCATCTTAAATTTAAGTAGCTTGACCTCTGAAACATGAGGCTGTTTCATGATTTCATTTTCTAATAAATAAAAGGATTAACTTAAAATGCTTGATAGATTTTTTCTTTGTGATCATGGCAGTGATTATATTGCATATATAAGGATGGGGCTATGTAATCATTTCTGATTTGTAGGAAAATGTGAATTAGCAGTCATGCATGCTCTTTGTAAAACATGCGGAATATGTTTTCTAGGTCTAAGACATTTCTCTGTGCAAGGTAGATCAATAATCACTTTTAAACAAGCTATATTATGAAACTGCTAATAATGCTTTGTATTAGATCAGCTAGTTTGGAAGGATGCTTTGTTGTAAATTCTTGCTGCTTTTTCAACCCCATCATTTTTTTTTCTTTTTTTTGTGGTGAAGGTTGTTAAATTATGAACATATGTTTTAGATGGTTCCTCTGGCTTACAATAAAAGAGATAGCCTATTAAAGAATGCGTTTAAAATGCAATTTTATCATCCGGTTTTTCCCTGGTTTAAGTTGTTTGCCTTTTGAGATTTTCAAATGTTGTAAACCCAGTAGAGAAAAGACCCCATTTTTAACTAAATGTATGTGAAGAAAGACTAAGAAATTCTGTAACACAGTAATGCACTGAAACCTTCTGGAAATTGAGAGAGAACTAATAGTGCATAGAATATTGAATGGTTTTGTTGGTCTCTTTTAGGGTCTCTGAACGATGTGAAGCAGTCTATTTTAGAGATTTAAAAAATACCTATTAATAGTATGTGTTTTAATTGAACAAATGTGATAAATGTATCTATGACCTTTCCATTGGATATGAAATAGCATATCTGCTTTTATGAAATTTCACTTCTTTCCTCAGTGCAGTTCTGTTCAATTAACTAATTTGATTTTTTTATATTTTGTTTTTGGACTAATGTAAAATACATAACAGTATATGAAATACTATGATAATAGGCTACCTATATTTTAAGATAGTGGGTTTTCTTATTTAGTAATACATTACTTAAGCATGTAATTTATGATAAGAATAATCTGAATTGCGTGTTATATTTAAATAAAAGAAGCAGTATGGCTTTCTTAAAAATTTTATGACCTGAAGCTACCAGAGTTTTAGGATTTGTACTCCTTCTTTATAAGTCTCTTCCTTGTTTGATTTCTATTTCACTCTTTTTTTTTTTTTAATGCCAAGAATTTATGTTTTTAAAAATACTAAAATTAGGGCTGGGTGTATACTCACTTTAGAAATTGTGCTATTAACAGCATGGTATGGAGTTAATTTTAAAGTAAATGTTATTAGTTTTAAAATACAAGAATATCTATTTTTTGAGGGAATTGTATGCATCCCTGTCATTATACATTTGCTTTGGCTTCAAGTTTCTTTTCTTGTTGTCGTGGTGATAATTGCAAAGCTCTCATTATTAAAAAGGTGGAATTTTATGCTGCTGCAATTAAACATTAAATTGTGAAGTTTCTAAATGCTTCTGTAAGACCAGTCTTACTTAACCTATTTTGATTGACTACCTAAATTATGTGAAACTACCAGTTAATCAAAATAGAACTTATTCTGTTTTAGGGGAAAAAAATTACTGCCGGTCTTAACTTCTTAGTCCTCAAAAAGCACATGACACTTTTCACATGTAGATCTGTTGGTCTTCATAAATAGTCAAGTACTTAATTTACTTATAAAATCAGTTAAAACCAGCTGTGCAAAGAGTTACTTTGGAAGTATTAAGAGTGAAAATAAATTTATATGAACTGCAATTAATGACTTTCTCCATATATTTTAATGTTTTGGTTACTTTGCGTTAGATACAATGGTCTTTTAAAATTATTCTGCTTAGACTCTTTAAAAAATATGAATACCTAGGCATCAATGTTTCAGCTAGCGTTGAATTGGAAAGTAAGATTTAGATTAAAAAAATCATCCTTAAAGAAAAAAATGATGGAAAAAGAATGACCTGAGTATGTCATCAGAAGATGTCTTAGAACTTTAAAAATGTTTCTAAATAATGGGCCTTTCAATTTCATAGACTGGACATTATGCTCGAGTTTTGAAGCATCAATTACATAACTATCACCTCTGGAAAGAACAGTTTTGGTGTTATCACATGAATAGTTTAATGTTTAATTGTTTGATCTAGTTGAAATGGAATATTCAATATTTGCATTGTGATCTTAATTATGATCTTTAAACCAATAGAAAATAACATCATAGATATAGACAATTAGATTATATTTTCTTTTGAACTACTTTCTAGGAGAAATTACTAGAATAGTACTATGCAACAATTGTAGATGATATATAATTGAAAGGGGGCTCTTTCAAGTAGTTTTCTTGAGACTTTTCCTAGGTGATTAATTTTATTCCCTAATCTGCAACTCAATTTTCATCAGATTGTCAGATGATAGGGTAGTTTACTTCTAGACATATTAGCAATAAGAGGTTAAAAGATGAAAATCTCCCATAATAATTACTCCGAAAACATTTCCAGGCTCAACTTGTCAAAGGAGCAAAGATTTTAAATACACCAATAATACTTTAACTTCTGTTGGAAACCATATTGCATGACCTTTATGTTTGAAGTTGAAAGTTCTCAAGTTATTCTTTTATCATTGTGGTTCTTGAGTACCATTTTAATGCATGAAGGAGGTGGCAGGCTATCCTCTGTTCTTTTATAGCTAAAATGAAATGACTGAAGGTCCAGCAAGGAAAAAAAAGTCTGCATTCTGTGTAAATCAACTTGATAAGTTTTGATGAAATGCCACTTTAACTTAAATTATTGTTATAATTTTCTGTAAAATCATTTTTCCCAAATTAAATTCATCAGGATACAAAGATAATTGCTTTTATTGCCAGTAGAAAAGTCCTCAAGTAGATTTCATTATGAAATCTAAATTTTGTGATCTTCTCTTTGGAAGTAAATCGAAATATTGAGATGTTAGAACATATATTTTTAATAGGGTTCACTGCATTAAGTAATCAGTTGCTTTGAACAGTATTCAAAAAATGACTGTCTTTTGTGATAAAATTTTTGGAAAAATGTACTTAATATCCTCTAAGTTTTTCCATTTACTGATTTTAATACTCTTTCTTATACAGTGAATAAATATGTATTTTCCTCAACGTGTAATTATTTCTTTGTCACCAAACATGTGACAGTAAATTTGCTGTGCCGGCCGGCCACACAGGGGCATAATAAGACTGGATTTATTCAAAAATAGTTATTAAAGACAGTATTTCTCTTCCTTCCATATATACCTAATGAGATATGCAGACTTTTATGTTAAAAGTAAGATTAAAAAACTCAGTAGACTAAAGAATATTTGGAATTTGTGGTATTTTTACTTACAAATACGTTAACCATATGGTCTGATTTGCCTGAACTAGTCCTACTTCATGCCTGCTGTCCTCCATTATTTATTATTAGTACCACTTTACTCTCTCAGAAGTGTTTATTTGACAATAAGTTACAGGGCCACTCTAATTATAAAAATGAAATGTAAAGCTTGAAATCACCTCATGTAAATGAATTCTTTGCCATTGAAACATTCCCGCAGTTCTAAAACATTAATACTATTTTGAATAAAATTTGAATTTGCAAAATAAATGTTTAATTATTTAGTCTGCTAGTATTTTTGGTCAGAAGTATTTAGTCATTTACATAGCATTATCTGTTGCTTTGGTTTATAATGAAGCCATCAATTTGCATTCAGCACTTTTGGCACAGACACCTGTTTTTCACCATGGTGCATTAATGGCCACCTCTACATGGAAAGAACAGCATACTTACTTTTCATAGCTCTGTGATTGCAATCCTCAGAGTGCATTGTTTTGAGTTGGTAGGAGTACAGCACAATCAATGTATAATGATGGGAACATATTTCATGAAAAGATACATGTGCACATGTGTGCATACACACATGCCCATATTCATGTACATATATATTAGCCTTGATATATATTTATAAAAATAATTATGTATATTTCTAATCAAAATTACTTTTGATTGGTAGATGTGTATCTTTAATATTACCAGAATATTTACTGTGAACCTTAGCTATATGCTACAATTATTAGTATAGATACTAAAACTGCTACATAATTTTTAAGTATTTTTTTTATTGAAAGAAATTTTTATAAAGCTACTGCTTTTGTTGATGACTGACAGGTAAAATGTTAACTATACTTTTTTATTATAAACTTCTATATGATCATAAAGGATCTTAGAAAACTCAAAGAAGAAAATTACTGGTAAACTTCTGTTTAATTCTGGCACTATTCACTGAATAGTAAAATGAATTCATTTCATATGTGCTATGGCTGTCTTCATATCTATTTATGAATTACTTCACAAAGATTCATATACCCAACAGAAGAATTCCTAGGGCTGATCCATAATTTAGTTTGGCTTCTGAATTTAAGAAGCTTTTAGTATCTCAGAAATGTGTGCGAACACTTCTTTTTGGGCAAAATTGGAAAAGCCATTATACTTTTAAATTGTAGTATCTTAAAAACATAAGGGCTCTTTATTTTGCTTCATTTTTTTTCACACTATGCTTCTTGTTTGTTTTTAGTAGAGAACATTTCAAAATTTAACTCAATATATAAAGCAGGTAAGAATGGAGCAGCTCTGATTTAGAAAGTGGGACATAGAGCCCACAAAAAAGGTTCTAAAGATACACAATTTTTAGTTGCTTACCTAAATCAAACTCAGGACTTCTCACTTAAACTCCTTTAAATTTTCCATCTCATTGTATGACCTTTGAAATGTCAGAGAGGTAATGGAAAATGACAAGGAGAAGCAGCCATGTTTAACCAAGGATGATTTGTGCCTGACTTTTCTACAGATACTGTGGTAGCTTTGCATTGTATAGTGTTGAACACAGGATTTGTATTTGTATCTCAGGCTGGCCAATTACTGGCTGTGTGATATTGGTAAAGTCACTATACCATGAGCTTCTTGAGTTAGAGACTATATGATCATTAACCTCTGAGTTCCCACACTTATCCCTCATGCTTCTTTCCAGTCAATACTAGCTCCCTTCAGCCTCCAGAGACAAATACTGTTCTTTTTTTTTTTTTTTTTTTTTTTGGTATAGATTAGTTTTGTCTGTTTAGAACTTCATAGAATTGGAAGCATATAGAATAGACTTTTATAAAAGACTTTTAATTAGCATAATTAAAAATTTATCCATGTTGTTGCATGTATGAGTAGTTGTTTTCCTTTTTATATATTCCTGAGAGATATTCCATGTTATGAATATACTACACTCTCACATAAGTCTTTTTGTGGACATATATTTTTATTTCTTTTGGATGAATACCGAGAAGAGGAAATGGGTCACAAGGTAGGTGTATGTTTATTTTTATAATGCCAGACCATTTTAAAAAAGGGTTGTGCATTTTTAACTCTCACCAAATATGTCTGAGAGTTTTGGTTGTTCTACACACTTTCCAACATTTGATGACATGTCTTTTAAATTTTTGTCATTCTGACGAGTTTATAATGGCATCTCTTTATGATATTATTTTGTATCTACCTAATGACTAACAACATCGAGCACTTTTTCATTTGCTCATTGACCATTTGTACATCTCCCCTGTGAAGTGTTATGTTCCAAAATTTTTTTAAATTAGATTGTTTTTGTTGTTGTTAATGAACTGTAGTTTTATTTATCCTGGATATCAATCATTTGTCAGATACTTGGTTTGTGAATATTTTCTCCCAGTCTGTGGCTTGCCTTTTTGTTTATTTTTCAACTACAGTTGACATACAATATTATATTAGTTTCAGGTGTACAATATAGTGTTTAGACATTTATATCACTTATGAAGTGATTACCCCAATAAGGCTAGTACTGCCTGACTGTTTATTTTTTTTTAACAATGTCTTTAGAGGAGCAGAAGTTTTAATTTTGATGAAATCTAGTTTATCAGTATTTTTCTCTTATGGTTTTTGTTTTCCATGTGCTAAAAATCCTTTGCCAATTCTTAAGTCATGAACTATTCTCCTTTATGTCTTCTAGAAGGTTTAGATTTTTCATCACCATTTGCTGAATGGACTTAAAGACTTTCTACTTCCTATTGGATTGTTTTGTCACCTTTGTAGAGAAATAAATAATGGTATAAGTGTGGGGTCAATTTCTGGGCTATTCTGTTAAATTGAGCTATCTATCTTTATGTAACACCTTCATATCTTAACCTTTATGGTAATCTTAAAGTCAGTTAGTATAAGATCTCCACCTTTATTCTTTTTCAATGTAGGTTGAATATTCTAGGTCCTTTACATTTTCACACATATTTTGTAATAAATTTACAATTTTGACTTAAGAGTCTGCTAGGATTAAATCTTGGATTGCTTTGTATTTTTGTAGATCGATTTCGGGGAAATTAACATTTTAACATCGAGTCTTCTAATGGCATATCTTTTCATTTATGTAGATCTTCTTTAATTTGCCTAAGAATATTTTGTAGTTTTAAAGGTATAAGTCCTGAATGCCTTTTGTTAAATTTTTTAAGAAGTATTTTGAGATTTTGATCTTATTATAAATTGAATTATTTTTTAAATTTCATTTTCAAATTGTTTTCTGCTTCTGTGCAAATATATAATTTTTATTTTTAATATTATTCTTGTATTTTTGATCTTGCCAAATTTACTTATTAGTTTTAGTAGTTGTAGATTTGTTATGATTCCTGTATAAAGAATCATGATAACTGCAAATAGGGATAGTTATATTTCTTTTTCAATGTTTATGTTTTCCATTTCTTTTTCCTGTTTCATTATAATGCTTTGGAACAGTTCTGCAGTGTTAAATAAAAATTGTGAGAGTCCATTGGTGCATTAACAGTTTTTTAAAAAGCATGAATGAATGCATTTTGTGAAATGTGTTTTCTGTGGTTATCGAAATGATTGTGATTCTTCTCCTTTTTTTCTGTTAATATTGACAATTAGTTGAATGTTGAATAGTAAACCAACTTTGCATTTTTGGGTTTAATCTCACTTAGTCATGGGAAATTATACATTTATATATTGCTGATTTAGATTTTCTGCTGTTTTGATACGGATTTATTCATCTATGTTCATGAAAGCTATTCTATTTTTTTTAATTGAAACGTGATTTAGAGGTTTTTGCATTTGAGTTTTTCTAACTTCATAAAATGAGCTGAGGATATTTTTTTAAATTTCTTTTGTCACTGTTGGTGTAAGATTGGTGTTATGTCTTAAATATGTGATAGAATTCATCAGTGAAATTATATAGACATGAAGTTTTCTTTCCGTGAATTGAAATTTCTGATAAAGAATTTTATTTCTTTAAGATAAATAGGGATATTTAAGATCTCGTTTAATCTTTATTACTCATGATGTTATTTTTTCATGAAATTTGCATTTTATTTAAGTTGATTAATTTGTTGTTATAAATTTCATAATTCTCCTTTATTATCCCTAATTTCTATAGAATCTATAGTAATAGTCTTTTTATATATCTGATATTGGTATTTTGTAATTTGTGACCTTTCTTTTGTTTGCTTGATCAGTTTACCTAGGAGCTTATCATATATTTTCTTTTACCTTTGTTGACTTTCTCTATTGTCTTCTACTAATTATTTTTTTCTTACAACTTTAATTGTTTTTGTCCCTGAAGATCCAAGTTTCAATTTGATACACTCTTTTTCAGCCTGTAGAATTTCTTTTAGAATTTCTTGAAGTGCAGATATTCACTTCTCCATTTACTCTTATTTGAAAAAAATTCTTTAGTTTTTATTCATTTCCAATATTTTTGCTGGATATAGAATTCTGTGTTGACAGTCTTTTTTGTTTGTTTGTTTTTAATTATTGCAGTTTAAAGAAGCTTCTATAATTTCTGATGAGGAGTAAGAAGTTAATGATGACAAGTCAGTGGTACTTTAAATCATTGTTCTTTTGTATTTAATGCATTGTTTTTCTTAGATTGCTTTCAGAAGTTTCTCTGTATTTTGTTCGTTGCAATTTTACTGAGATGTGCCTGTATGTGGATTTTATGGTATTTATTTTTTTTGAGTTTGCTGTGTTTCTGAAGTTTGTAAACTTAAGTTGGCAATTTTTTTTCCATTCTAACATTTTATTTCTATTCCCCTTTCTCTCTCTTTTTCTTGATTCCCCAATTATTTGTATTTTGGGTCTTTTATAAATTATCCAAAAAATTCTTATAATTTTTTCAATATTTCTCTGTTATTTAGATCTAGTAATTTTCAAGTTCATAATTATTTCACAGTCTATCAGATGGAAAGCTCATCTAGTGAATTTTTATTTTAGATATTTTAATTTTTGTTCTAAAATTTTCATTTGCTTATTTTTTATAGTCGCTCTTTCTTTTTGGGATTTCCTATTTTCCCACTTATTATGAGCATATTACCTCTACTTCTTTTAACATAGTTATAGTAGCTTTAAAACTCATTTCTGCTAATTTTAATATCCAAGTTATCTCTCAATTAGTCTCCATTGGTTTTTTTTTTTCTCTTGAGTATGGGTCATGTTTTCTTATTTCTGAATATATCAAGTGATTTGTCATTATATCTTGGATATGGTTAATAATACTTGAAAGAGACTCTGCAGAGTGCCGATTATTTTTAAAGCATAAGGTTAACTTGGCTGAGCTTGAGCTATAGTCTTTGTTTCCCCTGAAGTACAGCAGCTGAAATTTTAGTTTAATTATTTTAATTTTAGATGAGCTGCTGGAAGTCTTCCTGGGCATATATAGAGTTTGGGCAGTGTTTATTATACACAAAACTTTACTTTTCCTTTCTCTAGGTTGTTGTTTTTTTTTTTTTTTTTGGTCATTCCTCTCTCATTTTCCATCTTTTGTATTTGCACAGACTCTTTCCTCTGGTTTTTCAAGATAGTAAGACTGAGTTTTCTAACATAGGCCTAGTCTCCAGAAATTGATTGGATTTGGCTAAAAGTCATAAAAATGGGAAACTCACCTTGTGTCATTCCCTTTTTCCAAATGTCAGTTAGACTGCAATGTCTGTCTTCTTTTTACTTTCTAGGGCATTTAAATAATCGTTTGTTCATATTTTGTCCAGAACTTACCATCTTTGGGAGAGTTAGTTTGATGGGAGCTGATTGGCCATTATCAAAAGAGGAATCTTTTTTTAAATATCTTACATTGTATTTGTTAAACAGTATGCTGGCAAAAATTAGCCTCTTTTGTAATCCCAACTTCATTCTGTGTAATTTGCTGTTCTTTTCCATTTCCATTGGCTAGGCAGTTGTCCAGTGGCTGTTTGGGAACCTCGTTTCCTAATTAAATTATTATTATATCATCAGAATATATAGAAATACATAACTTTTAAATATTTTTTAATTATTTTACTTCATCCATATTCGTATGAATATTGCTAATGGTAAAGTATGAACAATATGTACACTGCTTTCTTCACAGAAAACATAAGATTGATATGATTCTTTATAAGATAAAATGTCTAATCAGATACAATGAAGAGACAAAAGTCATATTCTTATTTATCGTATGGTCATCTATTTCAAAGATAATTTCCATAAGAAATTTAAAAAGAATTTTGATAATGTTTGTGATGAGAACAAGTAAGCTAAAGATGAAATGTCTTTTTAGATGAGTAGTCACCAATTTGATTTTTCAACTGGTGTCAATCATAGTAGAAGAAATAAAATGCGCTGAAAAGTTGATGATCATGTTTTGTAATCATGGCTCATCCTTTAAATTAATAAAATTTTCCAATTCCATGGTGTATTTTTTTGCAGTGAATTTCTGGACATTACTTCTTTGGATCCTGTTGAGTTATTTCTTAATTTTAGGATATATTACATTTCTCAAATCGAATAGCTTTTTAAAAAACTATTTATACAAAATGTAAATCTGATGATGAAAATACACTTAGAGCAACAAAGAATATTACCATATTTTCCATGACGTTCACAGAGCTAAGGAAATGCTCAATATATCCTTTATCACTGGAATTGCAACAAATTTATATAGATGAGCAGTTTCAGCGAAAAGTGGTACCACAATTTGATGATACAGTCCAAAGATTATAGGGAATTCTTCGCCTGGATGAGCATATGAATCTTTTAATTATCCTTATGTATATTTTGCTCATGTTAGATTGTGTAAAGAAGATTCATTATTTTATAAAACACTTAATATGAGTTTGTCATATATTAGTTTTCTGTTACCACAAGCTTAGTGGGTTAAAACAATACTCGTTTATTATCTTGCATTTCCATAGGTTGGAGGTTCAGGTGGGCTCATCTCAGTTATCTGCTTGGGGTCTCATAAGGCTGAATCAAGGTGTCAGCTAGCCTGGGCTCTTATCTGGAAAATATGGGAAGAATCCACTTCCAAAGTCATTAAGAATGTTGGCAAAACCCAGTATTTTGTGGTTGTGGACTGAGGTATCTGTTTCTTTTTGGCTGTCAGCTGGGGGCTGCTCTCAGTTCCTGGGGGTCTCTTGCATTCCTTGTTAAACAAACAAACAAACAAACAAACAAATAAATAAAAATGTCTTTTTCATTTTTCTTTTTTACATTTTTTAAATTTAATATTTATATTAAGTTTTTAAAATTGAGACAATTGACATATAATATTGTATTGTAGGAATACAGCATAATGATTTGATATATGTATATGTTGCAAAATAATTATGTATTTTGTTGTTTTGAATGAATATGTAAATACTTAAAATTATTATGTTTTTTGATAAATATACCCTTTTTATGCTTTGAAATCTCCTCTATTGACTTTGGTAATATTTTTTCTTAGATTATATTTTGTCTGATATTATTGTAGCTACATTGGCTTTTTTATGATGAGCATTTACATGTTTTTTTCTCATTCTTTTAACTTATTGGCTTCCTTATACTTAAAGTGTGTATAGGGGCAGATTTGAAACAGCATATGAGTGGGTCCTGATTTTTCTTTAGTCTTACTGGTTTTTTTTAGTTGGATTGTTCAATCCATTTACATTTCATGTAATTACTGATGTAGTTGGATTTAATTTATCAGCTTGCTATTTTCTTTTCTTCTATATTTTTCTTTGGTGCTTTTTCCTTTTCCTTTTTTTTATTTCTCTTCAAGCCTAGTTGATCAGAGATTTTCATAATACTCTGCGAGTTCTGAAATTTCTCTTTGTCTCTCAGGCCTCAGCAGGTGCAGTCTGCCGGCTTCCAGAAAGCTGGCATATGTACAGTTTAGAATTGGAAAGGAACCTGAGTGAAACTCTTTGCCTATTTCTGAAATTTATTCTCTTAGCTCCCATCTCTCTAAACTAGCTTCACAAATTCCACTGCATTAGCAACCCTAAATTCTAATCTCTGTTTTGAGTAGATTATTTTTTCTTATGCTCAGTAAGTGCTATGCTCTCTGCCTAGACTCCAGTTTCTTATGCGATGGTTGTGAAATTGTTTCCAGATAGAAAACTAGTGTGTGAAGCTTACCTTATATGTATTTCCTATTTCAAGATTTTCAGCTTGTGTTGTATCCAGTGCTTCTTCGTGGTTTTATAGTTGTTTATGGCAAGAAGGAAAAAAAATAGTTATACTAGCTAATTAGGAACCTATCGTTTAATAATAATCTAGTGAGCACTCACTCATATGCCTACTATTCTAAACAAGAGCCGGAACCTTACCAATAATTAACTTCTAACCGTTTCTTTACCTCGTCCCATATCCCTGACTCCTCCAGTTTGTGGCAATTGTTATATTGAACCCCACAGTCATCATTCCTTTGCTTTCCTTTTTTGTATAGGATATATATTTCTAAAAAGCAGTACTTGTTCTATTTTTATAAAAACGTACTGTTCTATTTTTCCCACTTAATTTTAGTTCATATATTTTAACTGCTACATGATATTTCATAGTGTAACTGTATCACCATTTTTAATTCTTCCACCAATGGGTGCTAGGATTTTTTTCTAAATTTTTGCTTTTGTGAAAATGCTGCTATGAACATTTTTGTGTATTTTCCCTGTTGTACATATGTAGGAGTTTCTCTTGGATATATTTTATTTGTATGTTGTGTTTTCTAACAAGTTTATTTAGGCAATGACATTTCAGTGAATTCATAAGTGGGAATGAAATGATTCAAGAGCAAAACATTAATTTAAAAAGTTGGACATTTTTAACCATAGCTGCCACTGGGAGGTACACTTGTTAATTTGACAAAATCAGTCATAAAATAAATACGTGTTAAATGAATGCACTTAGTCCAGAAGTTTGTTTTTCTTCCTTTACTCCCTCCTTCCTCCTCCCTCTTCCTCTTTCTCCTTCTCCACCTTTTTTCCTCTTTCTCTCTCCCCCTTTCTTTTCTTTCCTTCCTCACTCCCTCTCTTCTGCCCTTCCTCCCTGTCTCCCTTCCTTCTTCTGTTCCTTCCTTCTCTCCAAGGTATAAAACTTTTTAAATCAATGAAGGAGGACCTTCAAAATAGGCCAGAGTAGCACATCTAGAGTAGACCTTAAAGAACAAGGGCTAACATTTTTATGGATAAAGATTCTAGATTGTTGAGAAAAATGCATTTCTGTGGTGATATTAAATTAGGGTACCTGGTCTTATCTAGGTTCTTAATACTGTTGATTGGGAATTATTTATTTATTCTCAATTGATTAATTACACAATTGCCCCCTCCCCAACACATTTCCTCTATCAGGAAATGAATTTCTTCTTGATTTTTATCTCCAGAAACAATAAATGCTAAATCTCTAAAACTTGTTTCCACATCTGAAATTGTTGATTTTTTTCTAACTATCCCTGAAGAATAAATTTCTGTACTTTTTTCTTTCTCATACATGATGTCACTTTATGAATTACCGCTTTCATTAGGATGTTTATTGTTAAACACTGAGAAAACTAGACTTGCCAATTTTCTCTCTTGGTATCAATCTCTATTATCAGCAACAAGATGCAAGCAGATGAATCAGAGCAAGATCTTTCAATCCTCACAGCCTAATGGTGCTCTCTCTCATTGCCTCTAGCTGTAGAAATGCAGGTGAGCCTTGTTAACCCAATCAGCCAGACATCTTCTTCCATCAAATCTTATATATGGTTCGGATGTTTCAAAACTCTTAGCATCTGTTTTAAAATTCTCAAACTGCTTTCACTGAATTTGTTTGAATCCTATTTGTGGTTACACTTGATTATACATCTGTAGACATTTGAGGATTGGCATTAAGAAAATAACTTTATGTCTTAGATTTATCCGATACTGCATTACTTCTAGTGCAGCTATAATTGAAGTGAAAATAAGCAAAATAAAGCCCAGAACTTATGAGATTAGAGTATTTGAAGAAATAGAGCTTAACTTCATTTTATGTGGGTTCATAAAATCTTGCACAAGAAGTAAAATCCTAGTTTTCTATTGGCTTTCATTATATTTTCAGTGATTTGATAATAGAATGCTTTTTGCCTTCCTTCACCCATATAAAGTGAAGAAATAACATAGATGCGGTTTTGTTTTTTTTGTTTTATAAGAAAAAAAAGCATAGTAAAAAAAGAATTGAAGAAGATATACCAAAGTAGTAACAGCAAATGCTTTGGATTTTATAATTTTAAATATAACTAAAGAACAAATAATGTGACAGTGAATCTTATGAAAATTAAATGAGTTAAAATATGTAAAGCATTTAGAACATGCCCTGACAAATAATAAACATTAATAAATAATAATAATAATTATTATTAATTATACAATTTTTTTCTATTCAAGATTTTATTCTGAAAGATTTCCTATAGTTCAATTACTAGGTCGAAAGCTATCTTTTTTAAGACTCCTATTATTGTCAAGTTGCTTTCCTAAAATGTTAAACTAATGACAGTTCTACAATGAGCACATGAAATTGCTTTTCACAATTGGCATTGGGTATTTTCATATTGTTTTATTTTTAATTTCATTGGTTGTTATATAAATTTTAAACATATTTTTAAAAATATTTACTCATTTGTATTAGTTTGCTAGGACTGCCGTAATGAAGTACCACACACCACAGACGTTTTTTTCCTCACAGTTCTGGGAGTTAAAAGTCAAAGTTCAAAGTGTCGGCAGATTTGGTTTCTTCTTAAGCCTCTTTCTTTGGCTTGCAGAGGAATTCTTGCTGAGAATTCATATGGTCTTTTTTCCATGTGTGTGTACACTTGGTATCTCTTTATGTGTCTGTTGTTACTCTTATAAAGACACTAGTCAGATTGGATCAGGGCCCTGTTCCTAATTCAGACATTTCTACTATGGCAGTATTCTTTTGCTAGCATGTTGATATTAGTGGAATAAGGCCGGCCAGAAGGAAACCTAATGGCTAATTAGGTGTAAGAGGAGTAGGTAGATAATGTGGATCTGAAAATACGGATGGCAGAATAAAACAAAAATGTGAGAAAGAACAAGGAGGGGCATAGTCAGAAAGGAATTCCCTTTGCAAGGATGTTTGTTAATAGTTTCCCTGCTTTTCTAAGCATTTTATTGTTTCATATCTTATACTAAGTCTGTGATCCATTTTGAGTTAATTTTGGTGTATGGTGACAGATAGTCTAGTTTCATTCTTTCAAATGTGCCTCTTTAATTTTCCCAGCATCATTTATTGAAGAGGCTTTCTTTTCTCTATTATATGTTTTTGGCTCCTTTGTTGAAAATTATTTGCCTATATATATATATGGGTTTATTTCTGAGCTCTTAATTCTTTTCATTGGGCTGTGTGTCTATTTTTCTGCCAGTACCATGCTCTTTTGATTATTGTTGCTTTGTAGTATAATTTTAAGTCATGCAGTGTGATACCTCTGGCCATATTCTTTTTTCTCAGGGTTGCTTTGACTATTTGTGGTCTTTTGTGTATCCATACAAATCTGATGATTTTTTTTCTATTTCTTTAAAAAATGCTACTGGGATTTTGATGGACATTAAATCTGTATATCGCTATGGGTAATATGGCCATTTTAACTATGTTGATTCTTCCAATTCATGAACACAGAATATCTTTCCATTTCTTTGTGTATTCTTTAATTTCTTTCAATAATGTCATGATTTTCAGTGTATAGGTCCTTCATATCCTTTGTTAAGTTTAGTTCTAGGTATTTTATTCTTTTTGTTGCAATTGCACAAGGAATTGTATTTTTCATTTCTTTTTCTGAAATTTCATTGCTAGTATATAGGAAAACAATGGAGTTTTGTATATTGATTTTATATCCTGCATCTTTACCGTATTTGTTTATCATTTCTAATAGTTTTTCGGTGGTGTCTTTAATGTTTTCTATGTAAAGAATCACGTATCACAAATGCAAAAGTGATAATTTGACTTCTTTGTTCCCAATTTGGCTTCAGTGTTTGGTAGAATTCACTAGTGAAGCTATCTGGTCCTGGACTCTTTTATTTTTGGGAAGTTTTTGATGATTGTTTCAATTTCCCTACTGTTGATCGGTCTATTTAGATTTTCCAGCTCTTTGTGTTTCAGTCTAGGAAGGTTGTATACTTCTAAGAACTTGTCCATTTCCTTTAGATTATTGTATTTGGTGGCATGTAGTCTTTCATAGTATTCTGGTATGATCCTTTGTATTTTTGTGGTATTCATCATACCATCTTCTCTTTCATTTCTGATTTTGTTTATTTGTGTCTTTTCTCTTTTTTCATTAGTGAGACTAGCCAGGGGTTTGTCTGGTTTTCCTGCTTTTAACTGGATTGAGTCAGCCCTGGGTCCCAAATATAGTTTCATTATAGCATGGGTAGTAGAGGGATTGATCAAATCAAGTGACAAATGTTACCTGTACTTTACCTCAAAGTTTTTATGTTTTCTCTTGGATTATCATTTATTGTTCTACTCTTTTTCCTGATTTGTTGTTTTATACACCATTTGAAATGTTACCTGGCTTTTTTCTTCCACAATCTTTTTAATTTAGATTTTTTTAAAAACTTTTTTGAGACTTGCACAACCTTAGACAAAGTTAGTTATATTCTTTCATTTTAATCTGGAACCTTGCCCCTGGTGTAGGTATTAAATTTTGTTAAATTCTTTTCAAGGTTCATAGTGTACATAATTTTCTTTCTGCAACAAAGTAAAAAAGCATTTATTTTAAACAAAGGCAACTATCAAGTGCTTTCCTTGCAGAGTGTCCATTACAAGCTGGAGTCTCAGCTGAATGTTTAAAAGGACATTCTACTGCTTTGTAGGGCTGAAAGGTTCTAGATGCCAAAGTACGTAGTAGGATCAGTGGATCCTATAATTGATGTCTTCCCTCTATTACCACTGCAGAGGAGACATACTTCCTTTGCTTGATCTAGAATTCCTTATGTAATATCCCATGTAGGTAAAGCTGGCACTGTGAGTGCATATACAGTGGTACTTGCTGAGGCATTTGGGGCAAGAAGGGCAGACTAATACCTAACCAATGCCTGTCTGCACATGTTTGAATGAATTATTGGCTCTCACAGGTGAAATTGTAGCCAATTTATGACCAAATGTTCAGTCGGTCTCTTTTAAGAATGGAATCATATTGGGGGGAACCTGTGGTTGACAAGCCAGACATTCATCAGGAGCAATAGCTTTATCAGTCATGGTGAGAGTAGAATATGCTGTTGACCACGTGCATAGCTTACATATGTGCCACCCTGGCTTTATTTCACTTATGGAGTTTGGGAAGACAGAGGCCAGCTGACGTTTCATGATAAATCTGTCCACTTGGTTATTTAATGCCCCTTTTGTAGCAGATGTTCTCTGGTACACAAAATATGCAATACAGAGGCCCACACACCTTCAACCCATCTAATAGATCCATTCACATGCCTCTTTATTGGAACTCCTTGTCCCTGAACTTCTAATCTTGCTTTATTTATTTATTTATTTATTCATTCATTCATTCATTCATTCATTCTTGCCCTTGATCAAACAGCTAATCTGTTCACCACAATCATGAGTCCATATCCATATATGTTTTTTTTTTTTTTTTCTCTTCACACAAAGTAAATAACCAGAAGTACTCCCTGCAGCTCTGCCTATTGAGAGGATTTCCCCTCATTACCACTTTTCAGGGCTAACCTTGAATGGAGCTGTGGTCCAATAGCATTCCGTTTTTAGCTTACACTCATGGACTGAGCTGGCCCATTCATTATCTAAGCCCAGCCTTTTTCTTTTTTCTTCAGCTGATTGTTAGTGGATATGAACTGCAGAGGAGGCATTGATGCAATAGTGTCAAGTGACGTAGTAGCTTGGGTGACCTGTTTGGGCAACTTATGTGTGCCCCCTGCTTTTGTTTTATTATTGAATGCTGCTAGGCCTGTCTGACTTTATGATTTGGTGGTCTCATGATGGGCTCTTCTGGATTCATATTCACTTGATGTCCCAAGGTCAGATGATATGTCTCTGTCAGGACTCAGTAGCATGACAGAATAAGGTTTTTGCCTGGCTATCTGCTTTGGTAGCATGACCTAATTCCTGAATACTGTGAGATTGTGTTGCAGTTTTTCTCCTGGGGCTTTCCAGGACTCAATATGACTTCCTTTTCTATCATAGATATCTCTAGTATCATGGCTTACGTGGGATTGTATAGCAGCCTGGATCCCTTGAAGATCCCTCTTATTATTTGGTCTGGTCCCTACACAAAACAAGCAGCCTTTTTTTCCCCTTCCCCTGCCAAAGTGAGTCAGAACTGTATTCTCAAGTACTGAATGTGTTACTTTCAAAACCCAAAGGAGCATAACAGATTTTAGACTTTTTTGGTAGTGTTTGGAGATACAAGGTATAACTAACATTTCTTTATGTTGGAGATAATCTGGCATGTTCCATACTAATGAAATCCTAAAAACTTAAACTTTTTGAAGTTACCTCTCATTTTACCTTCTAGAGTGCATGTACCTTACCCTCAGGTTGTTGTTCAGTCCAGTTAATGGACCAAAGTGATCTTCTATGAAACATTAGATAGCAAGTTTCCCTCTGGCTATACTATGTCAGAGAGCAGGAGAATTAAAGTCTGTGAATATATGTAGTTGTTTGGCCTGTGTGAATGTGAATCGCTTCCTATCTTCCTTTCTGATGGTGAAAGAATACTTTTAGCAAGTGAATAACAATACATCACATGTTCAAGACTGGGTTCCTCAACTCTAGTAAAGATACCATTTTTGGCACAGCATTTGCAGCTGGGGCTACTACTTGGTTATATTTACAGAAGTATATCATCATTCAGATACGTAAAGGCCAGACTGGTAAATTAAATTGGGATATGATAAGGACCGCCAGTGTAGCATCATTTAAGTCTTTGAGGGTGGCACTAATCACTGACATTTTTTTTTCAGAATACAAATTGTTTTTCATTCATTATCATGGTGGTGGTGATGGGGTGAAAGGTACTCTCCAGTTAAAAATCCAGTGTTATGGTTCTGCCAGTTGTTAAGTATGTTCGTTCTGATTATACATTTGGGAATCAGGGAAATAATCCCTGGGTAGGTCCACTGTGAAATAGACGTGGGCCAGAATTCCATTTATTGTCTGATACTACATGCCCCTATTCTTTTTGGTAGTAGGGGGTCATGATGGTACATGATGGTACCTACATGATGGTCATATAGGTCTCTGGATATTGGTGTTCACTTGGATCCCTTATCCAGCCCTCACAAAGTTTGGATATTCCACCTTTCTTATCATCCCTGTTGATACTAGGGAGCCCAGTTTTCTAACGGAAGTTTCTACCCTTGTCCTGGAACTACAGAACACAGACACCACTAGCTTCTCAGCTATGCATCTGTCCTCTTCACCAGTGTATTCGTACCAACTTGGTAAATGGAAAGTCCTCTGAGTCCTCTGAGTTCTCTGAGGATCATAGTCAGCCAGTGTGTTTTTGTCTTATATAGCAGAACTATTCTAGCATATGCACTTCACTAAAACTTTTGATCCCTTGCTCTACAATCTTCCAGGGTGGAACAGCGTCTTTGCATCATTTAATATAGACCACCACGTTTTTTACCTTTTAGGAGCTATCTAGTTGCATATTAATACCATATTGCTGTGACCCTCGCCAGAGTGGTAAAATCCTGTCAGTTGGGAAGGGCAGTTTGCTGAAGGGTAAGGAAGTGCATGCCAGTTAATAGAGCAGCTGGGGGAAAATTTATCAGCATGGTAAAGACTGTTTATTATAAGGAGACAATTATGTATATCTTCTTGAAATAGAGACTTATGGACTGTCTGTAGACTTTAATATCTTACTATATGATAAGAATTAACTGTTTTGTTAGAGAAGGAGGAATCTATTTCATAGAGTAGTTAGTGAGGGAAAACATCGAAAAGAAAAAATGTTCTAAATATGAGTGTTTATATATAATTTTGCTAAAGAGGATGAATATAGAATGAATGCAAAGATAATAATCATTTAATATTGGGGAATTTGCTTATATCTTATCTATAATAAGGTGCTAACATTTTTTCTTTTCACTTAGTTTTTTTTTATACTTGAGGATAACATTACTGTTGCAGTGCTCATATTTTAAGTGTAGTTATTCAGTCGCATATGACTACATATTACACAAATGGAAAAATTACCAAGATTTGCATCTATAACGTCTATTTGTAGAACAAAAGAATAAAATACTACCCAGTTTAAGAAAACATTTTTATGAAATGGGAATTTGATTTTAAAATGTAATACATACTTGGTGTTGGCAATAAACTGTCAGTTTTCTCATTCCATCTATCTTGGGGTCCCGAAGTCAATGACAGCTCAGTAGATTTCCTCTTGTGCGTGTGCCATTTGGAGTCCTGTTACAGAGGCTGCTAAGTACACTATCTTGGAGGAAGGATCATCTTCCAGTGTAGCTCCCTGGTGCCTGTTTAGTTCTCCAATGAATGCCAAAGACCAAATGCTCTGGGTTTTGGTTGAGGGTGAAGAAACTGGAAACATCTTAGTTCTGATGTTTTTATCTTTTGTAGACATTTGTTCTTTCTGCATGACTATGACTTTCTAATTTTACCTTACACTTTTGTTTCCTGTTAACAACTCTAAGAGAGCAGAGCTAAGAAAGTAGGCTTGGGGTTTAGTAGGTAAGTCATATATTTTTAATGTGAGTGATTGAAATGAACTGGATCTTCCCTGTTGCATACGATCTTATCTGAAAGTATATTTAGAATCCTATATTTTTTCTTATCCAGTGTCTACTACTGAATAAGACAGCTAATTCTTGAATATAAAATATATTAATTATAGAATTGTATATATTAAATCTATGATGTCTTTGAGTGGGGTGTGTGAGCTTTTAAAGAACATCCTAGCCATTAGTTCACTTTGTCAGAGTTTCGGGAAATTAATTTTAAAAGTCTCATTATACTTCGTAGTATTATAAATTGTTTACCATCACGTCTAATGTAAATTTTACCCTCAGACATGAAGAGAATGGTGCTTAGAAAACAAGCCTTGTAACATTCATTTAAAGTTTTCTTTTTTTTATGAAGTAATATGGTAGAATAAAAGGGAAATAAAAAGTGCATAGTCACAGTGAAATAGTTATATGCCAGTTTTCTTATTGATATTTTTTAGAGCCAGGGAAATGGTTTTAAAATGGTTGTGAATTTTCAATTGGTGTATGTAATATATTTTAAATAAGAATTATATACTATTTTATTACATATTTTACTAGTTATCTGTAAGTTGCCCTATAATTTTGATAATACAAAAATGTTCATAATGTTCATAAAATATAAAAAAATCTGATAGTTATGGGGATGATTCCTTGAATAAGAGTAGAATAAATAATCTAAGAAAAATAATATTATTAAAAAAGTTGTATTCTACATAGCTAAAACAATGAACTTCCAAATATGTGGCTAATAGTTGGACATATTTTCTTCTCTTTTGTTATGTTCAGAAGGTAGTTTTTAATATTCTTAATAATTGCTAAATACAGACTAGTTACATATGTGTATGTGTGTATGCTTGTATGTATATGATGCAAATGTACACGTAAATGCAATCCGAAATATGAAGATTGAAAGGATGAGATAGTTTTGGTCTTAAATAAATATAGCCAAAGAAATATTTAGAATGATATCCAAAATGGGACCTAATAAATGTCATGATTTCATTTTCTGTAAATATTATTGATTATACTGTAGGAACAAATAAGACAAGATGTAATTGCACTTTTAGGAAAAGCATTAATTATTTCATTATTCAGTACCACAGAAAGCCAAGAAAAGATCAGAGACATCTGGATTGTTGCTCCTTATGCTTCCTTTGTAGATACTGCAATTGCTATCAGGCAGATGGGTATTTAGAGCAGTCTTCCACTGCAGTTTCTAAGATACGATTCTAACGACTTTTCTTCCCCAAAACATTGTCTTAGAGAGTGAAAAGGCTACTTTGACAGTAGGACTGGGGTTGCAGCTTCGAGCAAAACTAGGTCCTGTTTTTCTTCCTTATGGCATAGCAGCTGGTTTGCGTGAAGGGAATCGACACTAATAGAACTAAGAAGCATAACAAATAACAAGCAGAACATAGTGTGGATGTAATGGCAACAGACTTGTGTAGGGAATTGGGAATTAATTTTAAGAGTTTACGTATCAATGAATTAAATACACATAAAAATGTTTTTATTTGAATTTTGAAAATAAGATCACAGGTAGTATGCTATTAGTAATTTCACAGTTAAATAATTTTTATATACAGTTTTTACTAAATTACTAATATGGCACATGGAAATAAAAAACCGTATTTTATCTGTGACTTTTGCATTGGAAGGGCATTCTAAAACATTTTTTGTTCAGAATAAGTTGTGTTTGCATCACAATAATGATTTTCAGTCGTCACTGATTACTTAGGAACAAGTTCACATGGCAGTTTGGAAAGAAGAGATAAAACAGTGCATAGGAAAAGAAGAAAACCTTTTACATTTTATTAGAATATGTCTAAAAGCATTCATAATTCTACTTGTGATAAACATAGCATATATCTAATACTAGTTACAATAAACATTGACTATTTCTATTAATAGTTTGATTTACTGTCTTTAAGTTAGTTTCATAGTATAGATAACTCAGCTCTCTTTCAAAAGCTTTCCAAAGAAGTTTAAGCTGAGTTTTTACCCCTTTAGATAGTCATATAATAGCTGGAGGCTTTCAGTATCATTACATTAAACTTTGAGTTTTTTCTCCTCCAAATCTGCAGACTCTTTTCTTAGAAGTTTGGTAATAGCTACAGAGTACTTTATACTGTTATATAAAATTTTACTCAGGGGAATTCATAAGTGTTGATTCTGTTACCAAAGTTAATAGATAAAAAATAAGTAGTTTTTTATTAATGTATAAATCTAGGCTTATAAATAATGCTACATTTAATAAAAATTCTGAGGATGTGGGTAATGCCTCAGAATCTTTTACCGAGCCATTTTCTTATTTTAAAATGGATAGAGCACTTCTGATTTTTTGAAATGCTTCTTCAGCTGATTGTATATATCCATGCTCCTTTTTTATGTTTATTACTCTTACACAACTTTTTGTTCATATGTATTATGATAAAATTTAACTTATTTTTTTTATAATGATTATTTTAAAGGTCTTCATTTACTAGTTTTTTTTTTTTTTTTTTTTTTTTTAGGCTTGAAACTTAAGTTGTAATTCAGGACATACTGGTTTATTTTAAGATATATGTTTACATGGGATTGTGTATTTAGTTTCATGTCTCAGTATTTGATGATCTTCAATTTCCCACCTAGATGTCTGAATATTTTCTATTTTTTATTTTATCATAAAATTATTTATACTTATTTAATTTATTATTTTTGGAATTACACTTAACTGGAAAAACAAAACAATAGTCCACAATCACAAAGTGTGTAGATACTCTCTGTGATCACACTTGATACTCACTACAATTCTCTCGTCACTCTGTTTCTCTACTGTAAATTCTTCTCTACTACAATAGCTGTGAAATGAAAAGCTCATCTTTTCATTGTAGGTTCAGGCAGCCTTGTGACTCAGATCTGGACAAAGAAACATGGTCTACTAGTGCAGCCTCTCTGGCTTCTCCCTCTTTCCTTCTTGGCACATGCAAGAAATGCCTGAGCTGCAATATCCAAAGTCCAGGACTTTAGAGCAGTATTTTACAGAGAGTCTGGTGCTTTGTTGGCATTTTTTAGTGCAGTACCGGCTCTGGACTGAATTCTTGTGCAAAATTAGATAAATACCTCTCTTGTTAAAAAATGCTGTTTGATGGATTTTCTGCTACTTATAGTCAAATGCAATTTTAACTAATTATTAGATTAGCTTTTAGAGATGAGCTTCAAAATGATTGCACATTATTACTAAAACAGTCATGAGACGTTGTCCTGGCTAGGCCTGTGTAACCTTTTTATGTATAGCCTCAGAATTTTTATGTATAGACAGCGAATACTATTTTAAGAACATTTTAAATCCCGTCATGTCTAGCACAATGCTTTGTGGCTAGTAGGAAATAAGGATATGTATGCAGGAATAAAAAATATTGAGTAAAAAGGAATATATAAATCGTTGGCACCACTTATAATAAATTTTAATATGTACTTTCTGATTTTAATTTTTAACATTAAGGGTATATTTTACCTGTATTTCTTTTTTAACGCAGATTAGCCTCTACACTAATTTGTTAAATGAAATTATTTTATACATTAAAAAATTAGTGTTAAGCAAATAACTTTATGGGCTCGGTAATTAAATTACTGAACTATTCCTTCATAAGCAAGACAGTTTATTTTATTGTACTGCTATTTTATTAGAAAACTTAGAACTGAACATTTTCAAAGCTTATTGATAGTTTGTAGTAAGAAAAAAAATACAGGGTCTGTTGAGTGATTAAGAATCTGTTGCTATCACAAAATCTACTAATTTCTAGTATTTTATTTAGGTTTCAAGAAGTCTAGCCAGTACCTGAAAACCAAAGGAAAAACTGTGATGATTTATTAGGAGGAGTTAAACATAATCCCCCGTTTTTTTTTTTTTCAAAGAACCAAAAAGTTGTATATAGTATTCAGTCATTAGTTCTATTAAAGTTTTTTTGGTAGAGATTTATATTAGGACAACATATATACATTATTTATATATGTATACATTCTTATATAAAATATTTATCATTGAATAATTAAAAAATTTGGAAAAATACATTAGAAAAATCTAAGCAATATAATTAGTCTTTTCATATTTGTATAAATATGTTGATTTCCAGAAAACCAACAAACTCCAAGACCCTATTTCAACACAGAGAGAAGAATATTTTAAAATTGCCAAACTCTTATCATGTAGTAGGGAGTTCAGAAACCCTTGAACAAATGAAAATTGCCGATGGCATTATTATGTGTATCAATTATTAGTTAATGTTAATTTACCAACTTTTTGAAAGTTTTTGTTATATATATATTTTTTTTGATAGATGTTTTGGTAATAGTCATTGATCCTGTGTACTTTTATTCCATTGCAAAGGAAAATTCTCCTCAAATTTTAAATATTTAAATAAAAAAAGCGAACTTTCCAATTTGTTTTAAGGTCAATATACAGAAAAGCATTGAATTATTCTATAAACATAGGAGAATTAAGTTAAAGAGAACCTTAGCACAGAGAGTAGCTGGGCTCACCTTAATTCAGAACTTAGTTACCTAAAGTTATCATGGTTTATTTCTCCTAGCTGAGTAGTGTAATAAAAATTCTACAACAATTTATGTAGTATTATGCGATCATAATTTACAACAACATAGTATACAGTATTATAAGATCATAGTAGGATAACATTAGAGGGAATCTTTTTTTCCTAGTCTGAATTTTGCATTTAACAAAGAAGGGAAAACAGAAGCCCTCTAAATGGTATTCTTGTCATTCATACACTTGTATAAAAGAGGTCAATCTGAGTGGTTCTTTGTAACATAGGTAATTGTGGCTTAAATATGTACTATAAATGATAGCTTGGGATAACACGAGACTCTAAATAACTGTAATAGGAGGTAGAGTGGGGCTTTTCCTGTTGCTTTGGAATTAGAGACTGGAGGCTAGTGTGAAAAAAGCATTAAGTATACCATCATTAAACAAAAGTCCTGCCAATAATTGGGATCCAACACTTCTTTTGGAGTTTACTAAAAGGAGATACATTGGCAGCTACCTTTAGCCATCACCCTCAGTGGAATCTTCACTTTTCGTAATATAAAAGATGACTGGAGACAAGGAGAGGAAGAAAGGAACAGTAGTAAATAATGAATCTGAACCGTAGTGAGTAGTACAGTGGCCTCTTCCTTTTTCTACCACTTTGAGAAGGAATATACTGTTCCTCTCCTAAAAAAACAAATGAAGGGGATCGAGTTACCTGTAGTGATTAGAGTTTGTGACAAGAAGGGGATAACATTCTGTTCCTTGGATAGCCATCTATCTGTTTAGGTAGTAGAGTTATTGATTTATCTACCTCTGTGTCTATTTCAACAGAGGAAAAGATAAGTGGAAAGAGTGGTAGTAGGGGATGTGTGCAGAGAGTAGCCTGCTCTTCCATTTGTGGGGTGGAAAGGAATGTAAGTGTATTGTTCATGATTGGCAAGGTGATGTAGCAATAATGAGCAACTTTGAAGTCTCAGTGCTTAACATACAAAACTTTCACAAAAAAGTTCACTTCTTGATTTTGTATAGTGTGGTAAAGTGTGGTACTGTGGGTAAGGGTGACTGACTCTCCAGAGCAATTGCCAACTCTCATCTTGCAGCTGTTCTGTCTAGTACATGTGGGCAGAGAAGGAGAGACTGCAGACTTGGACATGGGCTCTTCACCACCTCAGCCTAGAGATGATACAGTTTCCTTCAGAGTTTATGATATGGAATCAACCTCTTGACCTCTCCCAACTAGAATGGAAATGAGAAGTGTAGTCTCCTGTGTGCCCAGAAGGGGAGGAAAATTTGATATCATAGGACTCGGGCAATATTTACTACAATGAATTTCCTGTAGGTCAAGTCGACATCATTGAAGGTGGCTGAATGTGGGCTATTTTAGATATCATGGAATGGAAAGGTAGATTCAACAGAATGTAATTGAGTGCACTGATTGGAAAAAAATAGTAATACTTTCATATTTATTCCCTGGTGAGCTGAGACAGCTCACTGAAATACACACATAAAAGTGTGGAGATTTTAAGAGGACAGGTTTTGGAGTAAAAGAAACTGGGCTGAAATTCAGACTCTGTGATTCCTTAATTGTCTTACTTAAGCTCTCTGAGTTTTACTTTTTTTATTTGTGCAAAGAGAATTATAATAGATCCTTCTTCACAGAGTTATTTGCGAGAGGTAAATGAGAAATGGCTCACTAGGAGTAAACTAAGGATAAAGAAAAAGACATGAGAAAATATGCTTGAAAAAAATTTTAATTCAACATTTCTTCTAGGTTCAAGTAAAGAAAACTTTGTTTTTACACTCTGTGGCCTCTGCATTCCCACTAAGCAAAAATATTCAAATAATTCCTTTTATCCCTGAGCACTTACTGTGTGTGCCAGGTGCTGTGTTAAGCAGTGAACATATATTATCTCATTTAATTTTTATTATATTTCTTATTCCTGCTAATAGGTCAGGAAACAAGTCACACAACTCCTAATCACAGAGCTAGGTTTAAAACTTACTCTGTCTATTATTTTGTTAAAGTGGTGATTAGATTTTCATTCTTTGTAAGCAGCTATGAATGTAGTACAGTTTTATTGTGGAATATGACATAAAAAAAAAAAACCACATGAACTAATGTAACATCCCACCCGTGCATTATCAATATTAATTAGACATCCAGGTTAAGCATTTGACTGTAAATCCTTACTTTTTAAAAACCGAATCCATTATTTTTTAGTTTGTTTTTGTTTGTTTGTTAGTTTTCCCAGTCATTTAGTTGGATCTAGAATTCAGCTTCTCTGATACCATGTACCTGTCATATAGAGGAGTGTCCACGTATAGCATAGTGTTAAAGAGCATAAGCCTTCGAGCCTGAAGAGCTAGCATTGATGTCCTCTGGCCAAAGACAACCAAGAACGCATCTCTAGTCAAACAAAATTGGGTTTTATTATTTGCTACAACAAGGGAGGTTTCATACCTTGTGAAAATGGGGAAGGGCATTCAACCAGAAGGAATTAAGGGAAGTTTGTTTTATGACTTGTGCTGGTATTAAGTAATTTGGGGGAGGATTCAAAGAAATGGCAATCTGTCGAGTTGGATGCTGTTAGAAAGGAGGGGCAGTATCTTATCATTTCTCTAGGAGATGGGAAGAACGGAAGATTGTTAGAGTAGTTACTGAAGAAGCAGCAGTAGTCACTTTTGCAGGTAGGAGAGGGGAATGTTTGGTCATTTCGGTTGCATAGCGTCTTTCCTTTTTTCTCTGTCCATACTTGATGATGGAATCGATAGTCTGTGAAATTGTTTACATTTACCAAGTGCATACCAGTAGCTTTAAATTTTCCTTAGTAGTTTTAAATTTCGCCTCTGTCATTTACTCTCTGTATAATTGTAGGCAAGGAAATTACTTTGCATTCAGTTTGCACATCTGACAAATGGGGATGATAATAAGAATACATTCTTTATAAGATTATTTTGAAAGATGAATGAGTGGATACATATAAAATATCCAAAATACTACCTGGTAAGTGCTCTGTTCAGCTAAACCACCACCATGACTACATAACAACAACAACAACAACAACAACAACAACAACAACAACAATGAGCAATAATTCACAATATTTTTCATCACATACATTAATTTATGTCATAATTTATTAAGCATTCATATCCACTAAAGAAATATAATCTACGAAGTAGTCACAGATTCTCATGGAGACTAGTCAGGATATCTTCTTTTTTGTTCAACAATGGAGGAACACTGTCAGATTTTTATTGTTTGGTGTCATTTATGAAATACTGGACAACACAACATATATTTTCCTATAAATCTTTTCCTTTCTTCTAAATTTTGTAAATTTAGTCCCTCAAGAAAAAATCATAACCAACTTTTGTTTTTCTTTTTTTCCTTACCTCTTCCATCTAAACTGTCATAAAGGTTCACAGATTCAACCTCCTAAATATATTTTGTTTCATTTTCTTCCACTGCCTTAAACATCTCATAATTTTTTACTGGCATCATTGGAATAATCCTGTTGATTTTCCTGCTACTCGACTAGCTCCTGTTCTTTGGTTTAACCAGCAGACTATTGCATGAATCCACACAAAACATCTGATGACCCCTTCCCCGCCCCCGCCTTTATTTACAGGATACATGTCCAAAATGCTTAGGATGGTACATGAGCCCTTTCTACATCTTCACCCAACTTTCATTTCTGATTTCTGCCACTTCTGAATTTGATTCTGATTTTCTGTTTCTACTTGTTTTCTATATATTATTTTCTGTGCCATTTCAAATTCTTTGTGTAAAAGATTATGATAAAAAATAATTCCAATAAATGAAATAATGTAAAAAAGGATTTTGCTTAATGTAAATATCTAGAATAATGAAAAAAATGAGGTTAGTTTTTTTACTGTGGATACTTCAAAGTATAATTCAGTTATATAATCTAATGACATCTAGTGGTAACTACTTTCCGGTTTTCTCTATGTGACTCACTACGGAACTTTATTTTTACATTTTTATTTTTATTTTTATTTTTTTTAGTAGTTTCCTGAAATCTGATTTATTGAAATTGCTTTGAAGTCTTTTTTCCCTTTCTTTTCCTTTTTATCTTGTTTTAATTAAGTTTTTTGGGGCAACATTGGTTAATACAATTATATAATTTTCTGGCGTACATTATAATTTGACATCTATATATTCTATTGTGTATTTACCACCCAAAGTCCAGCTACTATATATTTGATCCCCTTTACCCACTTCATCCTCCTCATACCCCCCCCCCATATTTGACCCCCTTTATCCCATTTACTGCTCCCCTCCTCCCCCACCCCCTATCCTGTGGTAACCACTAGTCTATAGTTTATGTCCATGAGTCTCTGTTTGTTTGTCCTGTTCATTCGTTGCTTTTAGGTTTGTATCTCACATACAAGTGATATCATATGATTTTCATCTTTTTCAGTCTGGTTTATTTCGTTTAGCATGATTATCTCGAGGTCCATCCATATTGTCGCAAATGGCAGTATTTCATCTCTTCTTATGGCTGGGTAATATTCCATTGTATATATGTACCACAGCTTCTTTGGCAAATCATCTGTCGTAGGACACTTCGATTGCTTCCATGTCCTGGCCACTGTGAATCATGCTGCTATGAACATTGGTGTGCAAATATCTTTTCGGATATCCCCTAGTAGAGGGATTGCTGGATCATATGGTAGATCAATTCTTAGTTTTTTTGTGGAACTTCCATACTGTTTTCCTTAGTGGCTGTACCAATTTGCAGTCCCACCAGCAGCGTATGAGGGTTCCTTTTTTTCCCCCATCATCTCCAATATTTGTTATTACTTGTCCTGTTGATTATAGCTATTCTAACAGGTGTGAGATGGCATCTCATTGTGATATTGATTTGCATTTTCCTAATAGCTAGCGATGTTGAGCATCTTTTCATATATTTGTTGGCCATTTGTATGTCCTCTAGGGAGAAGTGTCTGTTCAGGTCCTTTGCCCATTTTTTGATTGGATCATTTGTTTTTTTTTGTTGTTATTGAATCGTATGAGTTCTTTGTATATTTTGGATATTAGGCCCTTATCAGAGGTGTTGCTTGCAAATATATTTTCCCATTTGGATGGTTGTCTCTACCTTGCTGACTGTTCTTTTGCTGAGCAGAAGCTTTTTAGTTTGATATAGTCCCATTCGTTTATTTTTGCCTTTACTTCCCTTGCCTTTGAGGTCAAATTCATAAAATCCTCTTTAAATTCAAGATCCTTGACTTTAGTTCCTATGTTTTCTTCTATGCATTTTATTGTCTCTAGTCTTATATTGAGGTCTTTAATCCATTTTGAGTTAATTTTTATGTGTGGTGATAGACAACAGTCTAGTTTCATTGGCTTTCCAGTTTTCCCAATACCATTTATTGAAGAAGCTTTCCTTTTTCCATTGAATGTTTTTTTTTTTGTCAAAAATTATTTGCCCATGTAAATATGGGTTTACTTCTGGACTCTTGATTCTGTTCCACTGATCTGTGTGTCTATTTTGCTGCCAAATACCATGCCGTTTTGATTACTGTTGCTTTGTAGTATAATTTGAAGTCAGGCAGAGTGATTCCTCCAGCCTCGTTCCTTTTTCTCAGGATGGCTTTGGCAATTCGGAGTCTTTTGTGCTTCCATACAAATCTGATGATTTTTTGTTAGATTTCTTTAAAAATTACCGATGGGATTTTGATGGGGATTGCATTAAATTTATATACTGCTTCAGGTAATACAGCCATTTTAACTATGTTGATTCTTCCAATCCCAGAACATGGAATATCTTTCTATTTCTTTGTATCTTCTTTGATTTCTTTTATAGGGTCTCGTAGTTTTCATTAATAGGTCTTTCACATGTTTCGTTAAATTTATTCCTAGGTATTTTATTCTTTATGTTGCAATTGCAAAAGGAATAATTTTTTCCACTTCTTTTTCTGACACTTCATTATTAGAGTATAGGAACGCTATGGACTTTTGAACATTGATTTCTGTATCCAGAAAATTTACTGTTTTTGCTTATTGTTTCTGTAGTGTTCTTGTAGAGTCTTTTGGGTTTTCTATATAGAGAATCTGGGGAACTTTAAATGCAGTTTGACACTCTGTTTCTGTCTGTCATTACACTAACCATAGGATCTTAGGAAATCATATTTACCAAGTATTTTTTTTTTAAGCTCTGACATGTTCTGATTTCATAAATACACCTAAATCTATCACAACATGCAACACTAACAAGATTGTAGATTGGACTGGAATGCCATTTTCAAAGAATTGCAGAGACTTTCAGGTATCATTAAATGAAAACTTGAGTTTGTCTTCCTATTGTTAGTTGTTTTGAAAAGTAACATCAACTATAGCCAAGGATTGAGAGAGAATTCTTTTTTCCTCCCTTTCTCTCTTTCTTTCTCTGACTGAGCTCCTGCTAAATGTCATGCTTTATATTAAGTATCTGATGAAGTATCTGGATGAATAGAGGTAGCCATTTGGCGAACCACTGAACTTTCTCTAGGCTCTAGGTTAGCTGAGCAGTGGGGTATAAACAGTTGTGTTCTGGTAAATATTTGATAATCACCTCTTCAAAGGGGAAAAAAATGCTGATTTATAGCACTTGTAAATTTTATGACGCAGGTATTCCCAGTATGGCTGATTTTAAGGTCTCAGGACGACATCATTGAACACAGAGTTGGAGGAGATGCTGACACTAGCTCCTTGGCTCCAGTGCACTATTGGATAAGGAATTATGACCTGTGCTGTACTATTCTGCGGCTTTCATTTAAACTGCTCTCCCCTTGGCTTATACTTCATTAGACAACCTACATGTATTTTCTGTTCACAGACCTTTTTCAACTATGGTCGTCTTATGTTTACTTGTTTATGTTCTATGGAAATAGCAGCTAGGTTACTAGTGACCCCAGATGCCTTACAATTCTCGTTGAGGCAAGTCTCTTTCTGGCCTCAGCTAGCATTATGTTTAGCTATATATACCAATTCATATGTGGTTATGTGTCTCATAACTACATGTGTAAAGAAAGAGTTTTTGTTTTTCTCACATAAAAACAAATCTGAAGATAGCTCTAGGATGGTACGACTGCTCAAGGAAGTCAACAGAGATCTACACTCTTTGTTTATTGTCCTGCTACCCACAGCGTGGCTTTCAAACTCATGGTTAAAGAGGGCTGTTGAGTTGGCCTGAACTATGTCGCATGACCAACCCCCAGCCATAAGAGAGCATGGAAAATAAAATGTCAGACTAAGCACACTGTTGTTCTGAATAAAATTAGTATAATATGTGTAAGAAAGAAAAGAGATTAGATGTTCAGTGAGCAACCAACTGTGTCTGCCACATTCTCTTTGCCTTTGGTCCTGGTTCAGTCCTATGAACCCTGTAAAGCTATAATTCCTTGCCGTTATCTCATCAACTCAACAGTTTAGGCAAAGTATTATCTGGAACGTTTAATCATGAAGTCCTGTGTTCACTAGAGCTGCTTCAACTTAACACCATTCTAGACTTCAGTGTTCTAGGGTTTGGTGGGATACCCTCCTGCCTTACTCCTGTGTTTCCTTCCGCGTGGCGAGAGCGGCACCAGAATAATATCCCTGCTTCCCTGAACTCTCAGGTCCACTCCACTCTTCGGGACAAGGAACGAGCATAAGTAGCACGTTGTTTTCCTTTCCTCTTTCTCTTGGGAACAAGCTGTTCACAGAGAGCACGAATTCTTTCCTGTTCCTGCCTCAAGTTTTACAGGGACAGGCTATAAAATAAATAGTCTCAGGTCAGTGTTATCTTTGCCTGGATAGGAGTGTTTATCTGATGATGAGGCTTGGTATTAGGAAGCCCACTTTTACACAGATAGAGGCCAATTCTCCACTTACAGTTTTATCAACAAAAGAGATAGTATTCTATGTGCCATCTACTCTTTTGCCGATTTCCGAATTAGCTTAGAAGTTGGGTGAGTGATAGTTTAATGTGAATTACTTAAAAAAAAAAAAGGCAGCTTGTGGCTGTTGCTTGAGATATGTTGAGTGTGATTCGTTTTTTATTATTTTCTAGCCTTAACTAGAACAAGTCATAATTGGATGAAATGTAATTTTAAACATGCAATATTATGATTTTTTTGATCTCAGAAAATATTTTGATCTCATTAAATTGTTTTTTTTTTTAGTGTAAAATTAGAAATAGGAAATACTTTAAAGAAACCATGTGACTACAGGATATATAAGGGTCCCAGAGTACTTTCTTTTCACGAGGAAAATACCAATTTCCATAGAAGTAGAGTTCATAAACATCATGACAGCAGATGAGAAAGTTACTTATAGACTCTAGAGTCTGTATCATGGATTCTGTTAGCCAAGATTTCAGGTGCAAGTAATAGAAAACCCAACTGAGATTGCTTTAAAAAGTAAGGGGGAATTTATTAATTTACCTGGTTGAAAACTCCAGAGGTGCATGTTGCTTCAGGTAAGAATTGATCCTGACTTTCATATAATGTGACCTAGGACCTAATTTCTTTCTATTTTTAATGATGCTAAGTGGATATTGACTCCGTTTGGAAATACTCTTCCAATTCATGACCCTAAATTGACTTCAAGTAGCTCAGCGAGTTATATGAATCCTCAGTTATAAAACAGGAAATCTGTGTCTCAGCACTCTCAGACAAATGTCCTTAAGGGTCACTGTAATTGGACCAGCCTTGGTCATTGTGGTAGTCTTATGCAGGGATGGTACTCTGCTAGTCATGACTCACCTCTAGGGCAAGTGAAGCCAGTTCCATCCAAACCACAAAGCTGAGGCTGAGGAGACTTTCTTTTTCTTCCAAAAAAGAAAGAAAATATATGATAGCGAGCCAAACAACATATTCATTAGGGTTGTTTCCAGAGTACATTTTCTATTATCTTCATTCAGAAGGCTTTAAGTAATGTAAAAATTCATCTATTTTTAGCCTGTTACCTAACACATTTTTAGAGAAGAGGCATAAATTAAAGGTTAAGCAAGTACCTTCACAATGTGATATTATTTTCTGTCAGTTATTTGAAGACTGCTAAAGAAACTTTTGCTATAAAAATGGTAAAAAAAAAAAAAAAAGAAAGAAAGAAGAATTTATCTTGGGAGAATTTATGTGAAAAGCATAAATTCAAATGAAAGTCTTAACTCTAGTTTCTAATCTGGGTGTCTCGTCATCCTTATTGTCTCACACATGCTTCTTCATTGATATCCCTCCTTTAAATGTGGTATTTAAAAGGAATCATCGTATTTTAAATATTATCAAACCGCACAGAAACACTTGATGAAATTTAACAACCTTATTTCACAAAGTTCTGCCCCATTAGTGTCTTCCATCACATTCAGCCTCTACTTTTGGGGGGCCTGCCTTCAGCAAGCTTCACAGTTTTCTTTTTGTTCCTGCTCGTAATACATCCTGACAGAGGAAATTTATAAAGGAGTATTGGGTCAAACTGGTTGAGGCTAAAAGAACTTTATTTGAGGAAGAATTACTTCTCGGAAAAAGGGTAATTATTTAAAAGAGGGTGTTTTATGGAAGTTTTGCTCTCTGGGGTGCAATGCTATCTTCTTCACTTTCTCAGTACGCCTTCTTGAAAATTTCTAATTATGTTTTAATGCTTTTGTGATATAGATATATGCGTTTCGGATAGGCTTTCTGAGACTGGGAATGGAGTGAAAACAATGGTAACCTAAGATATGACTGTATACATACCACTTTTGAAGAGAATCTGCTAACAAGTCCACTTTATAGTATCTTACTGTCTTAAAGAGTTAAGGAATCAAAAGTGTCTGTCTATCTTGAAGAGAATACACTGCATGTTTAAAGAGTGGAGCTGAATGATGCCTAATTTGAAACAATGCAATATTGGTATAGAGAACTAAGGAACACCATCCTGCTAGCATGCAGATGTTAAGTGCTGTTTTCTCTGTTTGAGAAAGAATATTCTATTGACTCAAAGATAAATTAGGTTCCTTTAATTGATCTAATTGAGTCAAATCAGATTTCAAATCATATAGAAATACTTATATCAGTTCTTTGGCTTTATATCAAGATATATAACATGCTATGTGTGTATTTATTAACTAACCATACAAGAATTATATAGAAAAAATTCTGTTACCACAAATACTAGTATAATGAAGACTCCAAGAGTTAAATGAAATATATTTTCTTTCTGTTCTGTCATGGAAGTTGCTCCAAACGGTATTGTATTCATTTTTTATTATGAATTCTCCTCCAAGAAAAATCTTGTTTAACAAGTACTTTTTTTGTACCTGTCACTTTCTAAAATCATTCGATTGAGTTGTATTCTCATGCAGATTAGTGTCAGGCTAATTGACAGAGCTGTAGCTCTATTTTTTAAAGATTCTTTCTGTTCTGTTACTAAGAAACAGCTTTTCTTTAACTCATCATCTCTCCCTATCTTAAGCAATGTAATTTTCTCAACATCTCTGAAAAGCAACCATGTAAATTCTCCATCATTCTTACGAATCAACAAAACAGCACAAAAAAGATATCTAGTAGTTAGTTGAGTGAAGAGATTGACATTCTCAAGACTCATACATTGAAGGCACGTCTTCTACTTGTTTAACTTAGGAGTAGTATTTTGGGTAATTTGTGAGTTTATTTTTCAAGATGAAATACAAATAAGGAAAATTAGTGTGAGTTTTGGCTAATACTATTAAGTTTATATCATAGGCTATCTAATTGGGCAAAGGAAATGTATTTTTAACATAGTGTAAAAAAACCTTATCACAACAAAGAAAATATATACCATAACTAGAAGGTAATAAATGTTATGAAAAAGATTAAGTAAAGCATGTTAAGGGATTGGGATTTGGAGTGCAGGAAGTAGAGGCGGAGATTGAAATATTTCATATGGTGTTCAGAGTGGGCCTTCTTGAGAAAGTGATATTTAAGGGAAGACTCGAAGATGGTCTCTACTGACTAGAGGACCAGAGGCATCTCTACTGCTACCTGAGGGAACAGCATTCCAGGCCGAGGAAGCTGCCAGGGCAATAGCCCTAAAATAAGAGAAGCCAGGGAAGCCAGCACTGCTGGATCTGAGTGAGCCAGGTGCAAGTGGTAGAAAAAAAAAGAAGGCCAGAGGGTAATGGATGCCAGATCCCATAGGCCTTGTAAGCAAAAGAGGAGTTACTGAAGGGTTTCAATCATGTTCATGATTTGATCTGACTTCAATTCTTGTTGCTATGTTGAGACTGAGCCAGAAGGGTATAACAGAGTAGAAGCAGAAAGACAAGTTAGGAAGTTTTTGCAGATATTCACACAAAAAATGATGGTGACTTCACCAGGCTTGTACTAGTGAAGGCGTGAGAGGTGTTTGGATTCTGGATATAATCTGATGGTACATCCAACAGAATTTCTTTATGGATTGGAGGAGCAAGTGGAGGAAAAGAATTGCTATTAACCGAGATGGAAAATACTGCTTCTACTTAAACCCGCTTTTCTGTGTTTCCCATATTGTAAAAGACTGTACGATTCTTTTTCCCAATAAGGAAATAAACATTTATGATGAAAATTAATTATATAATGTTTGCTGTGCAGGTAAGCAGCACCTATTTTCTTCTTTGATATATACCTCTCTAGCTGTGTTTGTTTCCTTTTATGGGAAAGGATTTCTCTTCTCTGAATAACTGTGGTTTTAGTCCTAATAAAAAATCTTTGTCTCTTAGGAATAGAAAAAGGAAGAAATAATGGAATAAGTGTATTAAACCAATATTTGGAGTTCAATAAAAGAACCAATATTAAAAGAATATAAAGATGACAAGGGAGAATAAAATAAAATGACATGACTTCCTGGAGGTTTTTACTGATGATTATGGAAGGTAGTTGTAGATTAAATTTATTTATACTTTTTTCCCTCTTCTATTTCCCTATCTTCTTTGTATTATTTTCAGTTACTCCTTTTTTTTTTTTTTCTTATCATAGGGTTGTTTCTAAGGCTGCCCGCCCTAGACTCAAGGGAAATAAAATCACTACATTTTTAAATTATCTCCTAGTATAGAATGGTTCCTAGTCTGGTGTCCTTTTTTGACATGGCGATTTTAGGAGGGATCGAAGGGAGAGGGGCGTGGCGCAGTGGATTTCTATAGCATCATTTATGCATCAGTTTTTGGAGATTTGAATATACAAAGTACCTTTCAACCGTAAATTGAAAATATTGGTGTAAATACAATGAAAATTAATTAAAACTAGTATCCGATTCATAGACTGTTTTTATTTTGTACTTCTGAAGAAGTCAGTGGATACTAAAGATATAATTATTCTCATGAAAACTTTTTAAAGCCCAAATTGGGTCCCCATAAATTTGAATGAATGGGAAGTACTTACCCAGGGAATCTTTTTTAAATGTAAAAGTTGAGTTAGAAATGGGGGAAATAGTCCTAAAAATAAGATATAACTCTCTGAAGCATAGGGAGGAGGAAATTAGAGACCAGAAAGATCATTAGAGAGTGGAGGGAAAGCAGTAGCGGTATTAGAAGTAATATGATGAGTCTGTGTGGACTTGAAAGAGGAGCTAGAAACAAGGTTAATGGTAGAGGAGCTGATTGGCAGCAGAGTGTCCATTTCTGTTGGGATAACACTGCCAAGAGAACTCACTGAAGTAGTAAAAGTGAGTGGAAGGAAAAGTAAAAAAGTTTAGCTTTCGAAGCATCAGCTGTAATGTTATTTTCAAAATCTGGACTATCAACTTGGAAGAATCACAATATTCTGTGGAATTCCTATTTCAGTTTGATATAAACTGTGGGGTCTAAATTGTTGAATTTTATTATTGGTTAGCATTTCTATGAAGATGAATTATTTTGAATTTATATTGCATTTTTGTTTGAAGAATCTACAAGTGTTTCTTAGGAATCTTGGAGGAGGAAAAGACTTATATTTTCCCCTATGCCTTCCACAGTCTCTCCAAGATAGATAGTTAATTCTAGGACAGAATCCTGTAGATGAATACTGCTCAGACAGTTAAATGGTGCTACCACGTATTCCTAGACCCTCGTTTAAACTTGAAATTTGGGAGATCAAAAAAACAAAGCAGTACTTTTGCATTTCTCCCTACTCTTCAACACTGGCCTTTCCTCAATTTTTTTTTTTTAAGTTTATTTGGAATGACATATAATTCTCAAGAGTGTAATAGTAACATCTAGATAATTGACTTTTAGTACAAGAGAATCTTCTTTTCTATTTCTAATTTTCTTCAATGACCAAATAGAAGCACCTAGCGGTTAAGTGAGAAAATGAGAAAAGCTTGATTTAAACATTGTCTAACCAAACACCCAGTTTACAGAACACTTTTTTTTTTTTAATTAAATTTCCACAGAAACTGCTGTTTCCTGTTCCATTACCTCCTTGGGGAAGAAATTTTTTTTGTAAAGATTAAGAAATTTATTATTGAATAATTGAGAAGAAATTATACAATAAACCTGTTAAACCATTACCAACTTTTATTGTCACTATAAATTTTATAATGAAAGCAGAGCATTAGGATTATCAATAAGAAACACAATGAATTTTGTTATTTTAAAAATAGCATAATTTATATAGAAGAACATGGGTTTATACATTTCTGAATCTTTTCATTTTAAATGTGATGCCCAGGAATACCTTAGATGTAGGAGGCATTTGGTGTTCAGTATTGTGAGGCACTAATCAGCTAAGTACCATAATCCTCCTTACAGGGTACATTCTTACTTGACCTGGAGCTATATACAGCCACAGAGTAACAGCATTAAAGAGTAACCTTAACAGGCCCATCACTAGAGCATTTTATGACTCCACCTGTGAATAAGTGTTGTTTTATGTGTAACTTTTTAGTAATTGACTTTTGAAATACAATGATTGTGAGCAAGCAGAGACTTTCAAATCATCTGATTAAGGATGATTCCTGTGATTTTGCTAGAGCTAGAAGGATTAAATGAGAGCACTGCCTGACTCTGTGTTAATGTATTTTTGTCAACATGATGCTTCATGCTCGACAGATGTGCATTGGTTGAGCAAAAGGTAAAACTATAATTATATGTTAAATATTGTGATATGTAAGAAAAGATTGATCTGTTTTATGATTTTTAATGAATATAAATGATTTGACTTGTTAAAAGCTTTTTGTAGGAATTATAGAAATGGAACATATATATTTCATGTTTTACAGGATCATATATTTCTGTTAAATCTTTGATTTAATGTGCCTTAACAGCTTCAAATTTCTGAATTTGATTAGGTTTTGTTTAAACTATATAGTTAACATGTGTAATTGAATTAATGAGGCATTGTTTAGTTTATTTAGCAATATCCATATTTTATAAAGCTTTAAAAAAGATGGAGTTTTTTTCAGATTATTGATTCTTTAGTCGTTTCTATTCTTTTACTTATGAAATGACAATTATTTAATGATCTCTACTAATAAAGTTTATGAGCAAGAGATTTCATATAGATAGTGCTTAACCATAATAATATAAAATTTGAACTTACAAAAATTAGTAATGCTTAAATTCTTCACTCTACTTTTAGTGTCATGAGGGTTCTTAAAATCTATAGGCCTTAAGAATTATAAATGTATAGATATTAAGTTAAGTTTCCATCTAACCTTTTATTATCTTTATGTTATTTTCAGAAGTTTGATTATTTTATAGTCTGTAAGTTCAGAATTGCTATATATAAATGATATAATAACAAACCACGGAATGGTAAAGGTCGTAAATATTAAAATAAAAACTATTGGAAAATATGATAAATTAACATACGGTATAAATTGAGACTGATAAATTGAGAAAGTGTCCTAAATTGGGAAAGAATCTTTGATTTTGGAATTTCCCCATTAGTAGGCCTAATTTTTAGACATGGAATTTTAAGGAAACTTATTGGTGGAGCTTCTTGCACAAATGATTATGCCCAATCAAATGTGAATACATAGGTAGAATATTCAGAAATAGATTGGTTAGCCCAATGACAAAAAGTTATAAGTAACGAACGGAAATGCTATTGATTAAAGTAGAAATAATACATTTCTAGATGCGATTTTTTTAATAAACTGGTTCTGGTTAAAATGCTTATAATTTGATGAAAGAGAAAATAATTGTGACAGCCTAGGTTTCAATAAAGAGTAGATGAACAGATATTAGATAAATATAACTACATGCTGATATTGTAGCATCAGCAGACACAGAGGTTGATAGAATGAATGTATAGAGGTAAAAATTAAGGCAATGTGTAATGCCACAAACATTTTATTCTAAAGAAAGGCATAATTTTGGATTCTGCTTTTTAATGTCTCAGGATCTTTGAAGGATTAAATGAACTATAACATCTTAGATGAATTGCTCCATTTCTCTGAATTATAATTTATGGGTTAAATACTGTTAAATGCTTCAAATTGTTTAGAGATGTATACAGATTATCATTGTATTATTTTACCTATAAAATGTTTTCCACCTAATACTAATAAACGCTAAGGCTTGCTTATAAAGGCCAGTAGCAACGATGGAGATTAGAGATATAGTGCTTGGATTTTAATAGGGTTCTGAAAAAAATATAATGTCTAAGAAATACAGTAGTTTTAATTCAAAGTAGAATATATAATGCAGTAATTCACAATACAGTTGTTAAAATTGTTTTGACAGAGTATTTTAATATTTGGAGCAACCGATACTAAATTCTTCATAGTTTGGTAAGAATATTCTTAGAATAAAATTTTGCCTTATAGCATAGCTTTAATATAGTGTAAGGTACTATAACCTTAAAGTCTATTTTTAAAAACTTAATTCCATGTTAAGTAACAGTGACACTATTTATCCCAATTTCAGAAATCATGACTACTGTTCTATTTTTACTTAAATCCAACACAAATCAGCATCTACAGTATGATTCACATGCTTCGGGCAAATTTCATAATCTCTAGAACAAAGTGATTGCTGGATTTAATATTGAATTCAATTAATTGAAGGTATAATTTTTAAAAAGCACCTATATAGCTTGCTGAAAACTAATTATTGATAGCCTTTCTTCTAGAACTGAATTCTATAAGTAAATAATTTTATTTATTAGTAAAATAGAATAATCCTCATGTTATAAAGACTCACTATATTCACTTTATTTATACTCTCCTTACTTTCAAAAATTCATGTTACTCTCTCAGGGAATGAAGTATTCTCTTTAAAAATGGTTTTCCTATTTCCATCCTATAATACCCAATGTGATGTTAAGTATATTAGAACTCCCTGATTTACAAAGAAGTTTTATTCTAAATGTTTAGTTGTGAAGTGATTGATACGCAAAACACGTTTTGATGAAGAAGTCATTTTATAAATAATAAATGGTTTCTGAAGCCTAACAACAAAGGCCAAATTAACATATAATAGAGCTAAATTACACAACTAATAAAAATAGTTCCTTTCACATGAGTTGCTGTTGCTGCCATGGGAGCAGTAAGGAAAAGAAAAGAATAAGATAGTTTTAGTAAATCAATGGGTTTAATTCAGTACAGAAAAAAAAAAAAAAAGCAAGCCATAAAAAGTAGAGAAAATTTAAGGGAGAATTAATTAAGCAATTCTTAATTCAACAGATGTTTATTGAGTACCTGTTATGTGCCAGCCTTCTTAGATCCAGGTCGCTAGTCCTTGTGAACTTGATATTATAGATGTTCCTGGATAGAGATGGAGAAGATGACCTGGGGGAAGAAGTGTGGTGAGGAATCCGGTCATTATATTAAATTGCCTTCAAAATATCCAGTTTCCTCCCTAACATTTTCTGAAATTTTTTACTTCACTTTCTTGTATGGCCTTGTTTTTTCACATTCTAGATACTACCTTGTATTAATAATCTCGTTTAACTTTTGACTTTCAACTGAGATCAGGTATAATGGGGAATTGGAGTTTACCCAGCTTGGGAGCATGAAATATTTTGAAAGGGAGGGGTATGTGAAAAGGTTTAGTGGGTTGCCTTCAGGTGGGCTCTAGAGATCGACTATCTTTCAAAATCCTTGATTTAATAAAATAGCAATTAAGAATTAAGTAGATTTATATTTTATAAGACAGCATGGAGTAAAATATTCTAAAAAAGAAAATAACAGCAACTTAATGAGAAACACAAAACATTTCCATTGAAGTTGTATATTTTATATAAATGGGCTATACTCAGTGTAATTACATATTCAGGTCTTAGTTCAAACGTATCTTTTCAGAAATACCTTTTATGTGGAAAGTAGGCACCCTTCGTTACTGTTTGTAATTTTCACTATTTTAAATTTTTTTATAGTATTTATCACTATGTGAAATAGCCTTAATTTATTTGTTTATATGCTTACTGTCTCCCCTACTAGAAAGAAAGCTTCTTTAGAGCAGGGACATTATTATGTCTTTTCTATTTTCCCAATAACGAGAATCGTTCCTGGCACAGAGTAAGCCCTAATGTGTTTGAATTCCTAACATAAAGTCTGCCTCTAATGGAGGTTAGGTGGTCAGTTTAAGAAGGAGCTGATTCTTTAGAGTTCCTTGGAGAAATTTTCTCTTATCTCAGTATTTCAGTAAAGTAAATAGATATAAGTAGCCGATTAAATAGATGTGAATACGTTCAAAATTGGTAGCAGTTAATTATACCATGACTGGAATGTTCTTATTATTTCTTGCTATGCTTTAAGCTTTCATTTTGGCATATTAACTTGATGAAGTTGTACAAATATTATAAGATCATAGCCCTTAAGAAATGGAAGAGGGTTTTAGAATCATTTAGCATCTTAAAATCAAAGGTCTTTTACTAATTTTTCTATTCCAAGCTTATATAATAGTGTGTAGCATTTAGTTCTTATTGATTAGATATTTGTTAAAATGATATGTGAGTTAATATTTATAATCTATGTTTCTCACTTTAAAACACAGATTGCCAAAGCATAAATGGCTATATAGGTTCAAATAACTGGTTAATGGCTAAAACAGGACTAAGAAACCCATATTCTTCAACTCTAGTGTTCTTTTCATGATACATTGCTACCATTGCTACTATGTGTTTTTTCTTTAGCCATTTTTGTATAAAAATAATGACAAAAATTAAAACGAATTATTCAATAACACATATTTGGATGTTATGTAGATTAACACCATAACAATTATTTTGAATGGTCCGTTTTGATTGCATATTTTAAACTGTAGGAGTCTGGTTTTATGTAACACTTGTAATCTAAAAGCTTTGTAATTAAGCCTTAAATGTTTTATATTTATGTATAAATGTAAGAATGTAAATGTAAAAATCCTCTTGCTTAATATAAAACATTTATGGGGATATTGACTATAGAACTCTCCCTTTATGGTTCCATGTTAGAGTCAAACCTGGTGATGCGTTTGTGAGATCTGAAAGGTAGAAGAGACATAGAAGCCATTATTGTCAAGCAGCAGTTGTTGGCAGGCAGGTGGGCAAATGTCAAAGTCTTAGTGGATCTGGACAAATTCCTGTTAATTGACCACCCTAACAGTAGGCAGCTGAGATAACTGATGGCAAATTCCCGGACTCTTGAGATTCACAGCCACTTACTAATGACAACCTTTGCCTTTATTCTTCAGGTGCAGAACAGCAGTATTAACATCTCTGACCTTTATTTCTCTAGCTCGTTTAACAATTGTGTAGCTTCCGATTCCTGAATTAAAAACCTTCCTACCTGGAAAACCTAGAGTGATCTCTGTTTTCCTTAATGAATCCTACGTTGGAAGACTGTATTATAGATATGGGGAAAAAGGAATTTGGGGACACGGAGGAGACTTTAGAGGACAGTGATGATGTTGCTGGAATGCATCATTCCACATGTATTCTTTCTCTGCTCTTGCTTTTGCAACCAAAAAAAATTGTCTAAGAAATTCACAACTGAGCTGTCGAATGTTGATTCTCTTTTAATTCAACTGATTCCGCTATTTTATTATCTCCTGTTCACGTGTTCTGACAAAATCCTCATAACATTTATTCTAAACGTTTTCTGTCATCTCCAGGATTCCAGTTCCATTGCTTCTTTTGGCTAGTGGTTGACATTATCTGAGTTTGTGCCAGAGAAGAGAGCAATGTGAATATTTTGTTGACAAAGAGTATTAATACTAAGTATAATTGTGAGGTCCACCTGGCTATACCAGTGTTAGAGGGACAGGTTAGAGAACAATATACAGTATCTTCCTCTGACACTGTAAGGGAATATGAAGTGTCAGATGTGCAGACAGAGAAGTGTCATCAAATTTGCCTTAACCTTGATGATGGAATAAGAACAGCAGTCCTTTCTAACTTCTAGAGATTTTATGATGGATAAATCATTATTGCTGGTATTTATTTAAGTTACATAGCTCAAGTTAAGCAATAAAGAAGGGTTGGAGATATAATGATAAGATGAAGATTTAGATGAACCAATACTAGGAATGATCTATGTAGAAGGATGAATGAAAAATAATTTTTAAGAGCCATCTCTTAGTTTTAGTCAGAAAGCATTTAACTCTTGAGCCAGGTCAGTTTGGCTTCATTATGTTTTCAAGTAAGTTTCATACCAAGGTGTCGGGAATAGAGAGAATAGAAGGTGGAATTTTTTTAAGGTTCTGAATAACAGTTGGGAGGTAGCCGAAGTGTATTGAGCTAAGCAAGGAAATTAGAATAAAGCCTATTTTGCAGCAACAGAATATGATGGTTATCTAATTTAGGGGATAAGTACATTTCATATACGATGTATCAGATATTTAATAACTACATCAAAAATACCTTTAAAATTTTCTATTTGAACTGAATAAAATGAATGTAAGTAAAACTTTAGTTGTGGCATAACTTTAAAATGAAATTGAAAGAAAAGAACAAAAGAACTGTTTGAATTTATCCAATAGTGAATCAGTAAAATGTAAAAGTATTTAAATGTTTCTCTTCTCATCATTCTTTTTCTTTGGTTATTTAGGAAAAGAAGTCCATCAGTGCCCAGAGATCAGAATAGAAGATACGACCAAAGAGAAGAAAGAGAGGAATATTCACAGTATGCTACTTCAGATAGCGCAATGCCTAGATCTCCATCAGATTATGCTGATAGGAGGTCTCAGCGTGAACCTCAGTTTTATGAAGAGTCTGACCATATGAATTATAGGGACTCCAACAGGAGAAGTCATAGGCATTCCAAAGAATATATTGTAGATGATGAGGATGTGGAGAGTAGAGATGAATATGAAAGACAAAGGAGAGAGGAGGAATACCAGTCACGTTATCGAAGTGATCCAAATTTGGCCCGTTATCCAGTAAAGCCACAGCCATATGAAGAGCAAATGCGTATTCATGCCGAAGTGTCCAGAGCACGGCATGAAAGAAGACATAGTGATGTTTCTTTGGCAAATGCCGAACTGGATGATTCCAGGATTTCTATGCTAAGGATGGAACGACCATCCAGGCAAAGGTCTATATCTGAACGTAGAGCTGCTATGGAAAATCAGCGATCTTATTCAATGGAAAGAACTCGAGAGGCTCAGGGACCAACTTCTTATCCACAAAGGACCACAAACCATAGTCCTCCCACCCCTCGGAGGAGTCCAATACCCATTGATAGACAAGACATGAGACGTACTGACTCACTAAGGAAACAACACCACTTAGATCCTAGCTCTGCTGTGAGGAAAACAAAAAGGGAAAAAATGGAAACGATGTTAAGGAATGATTCTCTCAGTTCTGACCAGTCAGAGTCAGTGAGACCTCCACCACCGAAGCCTCATAAATCAAAGAAAGGTGGTAAAATGCGCCAGGTTTCATTGAGCAGTTCAGAGGAGGAATTGGCTTCCACACCTGAATATACAAGTTGTGAGGATGTGGAGATTGAAAGTGAGAGTGTCAGTGAAAAAGGTAAGCTACTCTATTTTAATCACACAATACTCTGTAATTGATTAGATAAGAGTTTTCTTTTTAGATTGTGTTTCTGAGTAAACATTTAAAAGTTAGATATTGGAAGTTTTTTTTCCCCCTAATTTTTATATTTATTCTATTTTATTTTAAAAGTCTTATAATGGTGTTGGTTATATAAAGAAAATTTTAAGTTATAAAAGTGAATTTCCTCTATAAGTCTGTTGGTTTTTAAAATTGTTTTTTCACTTTGTTTCTAAACATTTTCTTGCACCACTTGATGGCATATTTAAAAAACCTATTAACTATATTATAAAAATAAGATTTTTTGTTTTTTTTTAAAGTAACAATATGTTTACTATAAAACAGCTGAAAAATTCTTCAAAGTATAAAGAATGAAATATAAGCTACCTTAATATTTTTCCCGAAATATAACCATCATTAACATTTTGTCCTATTTTCTTCCCCTTTTCCTATGCACGTATATTTTACATATTTGTAAAATTGATATCATACTATATGTAATTTTGTGTTCTGGTTTTTTAAATTGATATCAGTAGCTTTTTTCAAACCATTAGATGTTCTTCAGAAATATATTTTAAATGACTGCACTATCATTGACTGCACAAACTACTTCTTTATTTGGGGCATCACAGTTGCTTCTAATTGTTAGTATAAATAATACTATAATGGTTATCTTTATATATAATATTTTGATTATTTCACAAATACATATTTGTGCTTTGACTTTTTTTAAGCTTTTTACTCGGATTATCCACCTGCTTTCCAAAAATGTTATAACACTCCATATTCTTTTCATGTACTTTCATGAAGCAGATATGCTTGAGCTTTCAAGGCCAGATGCCCTTAAAATTTGGCAGTTGAATAAACCACAAAAAATACTATCTCTTTGTCATTTTAATTTGAATTTGGTTGTGAAGCTGAATATTTTATATGTTTACAAGTATTTGGTATCTTCTCTGAATTATTTATTCCATTTATTTCTTCTGCTAATGTTCATATTGGGTATTAATTAGTTTTTGTCTTATTGTATTATAGGAGATTTTCATGTGGTTATGATTTTACCCATTTAACTGTCTTCTGTTTCAAATATATTTCCCATTTTGATGTTTTTATCTTTATGTTATCTACAAATTTGCTCTGGTCATTTGGAAATACTGAATTTAATATAGCTAAGTTTTTGCATCTTCGGCAACATATTTTCTACTCCTTTTATCTTCAGAAACTCTTTATTCATCCCCAAATCAGTTAAATATTTAATTGTGTATTTTCTCATGTTTTTACTATTTATTTTTTAAACTTTAACTTCTTAATCTTTCTGTGATTTTTTAATTTTTTGGTGTAGGCCAAAATACACCAGGTAGGTGAGTATCTAACATAAATCCTCTGTACCATAATCCCTTCAATTTTCTGACACTATTTTAGGAATAATTGATTTCTTTTTCTTAAGAATTAATGGAAATCAGTAAAGGGATTCAAGAAGGCAGCTAGAGTGAAATTAATATTAGATCATTTTATACTGTACAAGAAAATAATTTGTTAGGAAAGAGAAATGAAAGGCAGTTTCTATTCTGAGCCGAAACCAGAAAATGTGATTTAAAAATAACTAATAAAAATGAGGAGGGCCTACATGAAGAAAACTATAAAACTCTCCTGAGTAACACAGAGGATGATGTGAATAGAGATTCATTTCATGTTCCGAATTGGGAAGGCTAAATACCATAAGGATATGTGTTTTTTAAAAATCATCTCAGGGTTAATAACGTGGTCATAATCCCAATTGGTTCATCCGATTTCTAAATCTAAAGTTAATCTGGAAGATATAGAGGAGGAAAAAATTTAACTCTCTTTTTCTTTGATGTGTCTTAGTTTCATTGGGTGGGGCCCTGTAAATTTGACAAAAGAAAGGTTTACGAGAGAAAAACAAATTTCTTATCATGTACATTGTGTATACATGTGGGAGCACTCAACTATAAGAAACTCACAGGGATGGTTAGAATTTGGGCGTAGCATCTTAACGAAAGAACAATATAGTTTTAGAGAGACCACAAGACAAAGGAAAAGGTCTCTGAGCTTCTAGGGGTGATGGACTGTGGAAACTAATGAAAGAAAGGGGCTAGTTTTAGCACGGTTTGTTACATATGTTCCTTTGGTGCTTATAAGAGTCCAGAGTTCTCTGCAAAGGTTAACTTTTCTGTCCATCCTGATAGAGAGGGGAGGGTTCACCTTTGCCATTGTATGTCCAGCTTTTAGGCAAACAGGGAGGGCAGAAATTTTCTTGTATCTGCATCATCTCAGTTGCTTTCACCTCAAAATAATTCTTTTCCCAAAGTGGCATATGGAAATGAACAAAGGATAAAAACATAGAAATGATCACAAACCAAAGGGTAGAGATAAATTATTATTCAACAAATGGGCTTGGGGAAAATGCAGATAACAGTGGGGGGGAAAAAGTCAAGTTAGCTTCATTTCGTACAGGTTGCACTTAAGTTACAAATAATAAGAAAATTGTATTTATTAAAATATAACGATCTAGAAAGAGAAACTGTAGATCTTAATTATATCATAGAGTATATAGATATTTCCCAGATGCTACAATACTTTCTTAAGTATATTTAATAATCTTCAGTTTGATACTTCCTGAGTGTATTCTGATACTACAAGAAAAAGATAGTTTTGTTATTCATAGTGGTTTGATTTAGACTCTGTTACGTACTTTTATTATTCTTTGCTAAAGTAATGGCCTTCACTTTTCCCACATAAAGATGTAACCTCCACCACCTCCAAACCAGATATGCATCAGTCTAATACTTGAAAGCTTTTTATATGTACTTTGTTTCAAGATTTTGAAGTCAACATTTATAAAAATCTCACATAAATAAAAAGCTATATATGGGCTAAATTAAAATCTTTTCAATACTCTTTAGCAGAACTAAAATATTTATCAAATATGGAAAGAAAGTACAGGTCACTCACATCTGTGTTTTCCCCTAACTTGAGCTGTTAGTAGATACTCTTAGAAATGAGCCTCCTCTTCTATCTAATAATTTGTTTCACAGAGTATGATTTTGCCAACACTATTTCCAGTGGACGAACGTATTTTAATTTATCTTTGGAGGAAGAAATCTAAATAAAATAACTTTTTCCTATTTGATATTATCCCTAATAGCGAGGGATATTATTTCTAATTCAATGAGAAGAAGTAGTTGTTCGGAGACTGGAATAATATGGGGGAAGAGATTAAATTGTATCATATCTTGACTTTTCATCATTAGGATAGTATTTTTTATTATTTGTGGGAAAAGTGTTAGTCTGATTTGGGAATAAGCTACTTTTAAAAATACCTAACGTCGTGATGCATAGCCATCCTTGGTAGTTAATTATTTGAAAATTCTTTCTAATAATTACAGAAAATTTATTAGTGATATTTTTTTTCTTGTGTTTTTATATGTAGATACATCATTCTGATGAGAATCAGCCAAGTAGTCATCCCTAGCTAAATAACTCCAAAGAGGGTGTTTTACAACTGAGTCATCTTTCTCATTGTCTTTACTTTCCTGTCCCTTTTCATTCTTGTGCACAACCTTTCAAAAAATGTTCAGAGTTGGATCAAGTAATCTAAAGTGTTAATAGCATCAGGCAACATTATCATTGCAAATTCTCTGTAGGCCCTTATATGTCACGTTATATGTCATATTATAGCTTCTGCCCAATATCAGGATCTTTTCTGATCATTAAATAATAAAATTCACCTGTGTTGGTTTTACCTCTTCCAGGATATGCTTCATGCTGAACTAGACTTGTATTTCCAGGCTAAGAAAATACTTTTTAACTTGGTCCAGTATAATTTTGAGACATAATCCAATGTCTCACTAAATACCAGACACATATTTACTCCTTTTTCTGCCAATACTCGTTTAGTGCCTATTTTTTGCGAGCTGTTAGATTGCAGCTAGAGGAAAATATGGAGATGAATAAGACATTGTTTCTACCCTCAAAAAATTGAGACTCTAAAATAAATAGCAGTATAATCCCATTGTACTATAGGTACTAAGGAATTTCAGAAGAGAGAAGCATTGGTCATCACTGATTTGTGTGATTCATATGTTTTGTAACACTAATTTCTTCACTCATTACGATATAGTTTTCTTTTCACATACTATATTGATTTGTTCCCCATGTATTGTGTTGAGTGAGAAAATCACAATTTTGTTCTTTTTTTACCTTTACATTATGGAAGGAGAGAAATCTTAGAATGCTAATGTCATAGTATCTCTGTTTAAATGTTGGACATCTGTCTCTCAATGTTTAAAATATATTTTTATGAGCTTTAAAAAGAACTATTGGCTTTATAATTTTATCTATGATTTCTTTATTAAATAATCTAGAACAGGTTTCTCAGTCTCAGCACTGTTGGCATTTGCAGCTGAATAAGCGTTTTATGGGACTGTCTTGTGTAAGATGTTTAGCAGCGCCTTTGGCCCCTACCTTTTAGATGAAAGTAGCTTCCTCATTGCCAGTTACGACAACCCAAAATATATTGCCAAACATCCCTTGTGAGGCAAAGTCCTCCATCACCACTCCCTATTCTCTATCCCTAACCCCTTCACTTACTCTCTTTCCTTCCTCACTTTCAGAAGCAATCATGAGTCATACTCAGTGTTATAAAAAAGAGGGAAACTAGAATAGGATAGAATAGAAAACATCAGAGTGAAGTGTACCAAGTAAGGGTAATTACTTAAAACATTCTTTTTTTTTTTTTTTTTTTTTTTTTTTAGTATTGTGTGATGCTCTGTAGGCTCACAATATAAAATATTTATTCCTATAGATTATGGTCAAAAATACTTTAAACCTTCTTTCTTATATTAGAATTTTGTGACTCACATAATACTAGTATTCCCTGCCTTTCTGATCATCATCTTCTAGACCTGGATAAAGGTCTGGAGTTGATTTCTAATGGTACTCTATGTATTATAGACACTATACTTTTTAAAATTTGATATATTTTAATCTTCATATTATAATGCAATGTATTTTTTACACTTTAATTACATAGTCATGTTGTCAGCCATTTGTGCAACTGCATGAAAGATATCCAATTTGATCTTTTTTAAGCACTAAAATCAATAGTGGAGAGTTTTAGTTGTCTCAGTCTTCCAGGGGAAAATTTTCTTCCTTTTTAAGTAATTAATATACTGTATACATTATAAAGAAAATAGACTACTGAAATGATAGATGATATACATTAGGAATTTGAGGAAAATGTTGACTTATGGTATTTAAGATCATTTCAACATGTAAGGAATTCTGAACCAAGTAGACTAAAAAATTCTTGTAATAATGAGAATATTTTCAAATTTTTCAATTAGCTATTTTATTACTGAGACTTCCTCAAGTAAAAAATTTTAAAAATCAAAGATTGATTACCTTCTTGTATATTCATTCCATCCATTGATAAAATAATTTTATGCTAAATAATTATTCCAATTATAACATGAGTCTTAGAGTTTCACTATGGAATAAGAAGAACTTAATTGCATAAAATTTACATGGATATAAGTAATTACTCTGTTGCTATATTAGGCAGCACTATGAAATTATTTTATGATGTCTTTTCTAAAAATAGGATAATTTTCATAGGATGAAAAATCAAGTTGCAAATACATATTATGAAGCTGATTTTAGACTTGAAATTATATAACATAAATGTAAGCAGATTAAGAAGCTAAACTAACTGAAAGTTAATTTGTAAAGTGCATAGCTAGAAGGTAGATTTACAACTGGGAATAAAGGAGAATTTTTTGGTTTCCTGATAAATTACAGAACATAAAATGTTTAGGATGGTAATTCCTTCCTTTTGCAAAAATCCTTTCTTGTTAATCATGGATGAAACACTATGTTAAGCATTTGCCTAAAGAAAAAGGATTATTTTTAAAGGAAAACTTAAGTATCCAAGAAAACTACCAAATAGGTATTAAGAAAAAACAGATTTTAGTTTGTGGGATATTTGAGAGAGTGCTTAGCTAGTGAATGAAAAGTTAAAAAACAAAATTAAATTATAGATCAGATGCTGAAGTTAGTTTAGAATATACAAAATGTTAACTTTTAACTTAGAATGAAGTTTCTGTTGTGTAGAATTAGAAATCAGTTTGAGATGCCTAGATATTGATATTTTGTATAGCTTTAAAAATTTCGGTGATGAAATATATTCAATGGATAAAAAAGTATAAAGCTTCGTGAAGAACATATTGTTATTAATTGATAAGAGGCATATCAGAACAAATACCCTAATGGTGTTGTAAATGCTGTACAAGCCTATTATGTTATAATTAAAAAAGCAGGTAAATAACAGAAAAGTTGGGTATAAGATTAATTTAAAATTTTAAGAAGTATACTATAGATTCATTGGGAGACATAAAAAACAAAAAATGATTTATTTTTATTTAATTCAACTAAAATATAATAAATATCAATAATCTATAGTAGTAGAGTATGAAACATGAAATACAAAGGCGTTTCTATCACCCTAGAATTGCAACTTTGTGGATCACAGGTAAGAATTTGTGCTGTAAACTTGACTGCATTTATGCTAGCTGACTCATCCAAGAGAACTATACATGGAATGGGCTTCGCTTTTGTTTTTAGCTTGTGCTAGAAGCACTCTGTTTTCCTTTCTAGTATGTATCTATGAGAAGAGCTTTTTGAGGAAATATTGGGGAGATGGGGAGGTGTGTTTCAAAGCAGAAGGGCAGCTCAAATTATCGCCATCCATAACCCCATTGTCCCTGGAACTGCCTATTTGTCTCTTTTTGTAGGGCTTACCTTGGTTAAGAACCCTTTCAGGAGCAAATTAAGTGAGTCTGAAATAGTAAAGTTCAAGCATGGGTTATATTAATTAATTTGTGGAATGGAATATTAAATAAAATAGTAGGATCTATGAAAATTGTGAACTTTAATGAATGACCAGGACAATAAAACCAAGTTATACTAAGTGTGAGATGAAGGACATCAAAAACAGAAATTAATTAGAAGAGAATAAAAAGATGTTAAAATTCTGGGTTAAGACTACCTAAGTATGAATGGAATAACTTCCAGTCCCTTCAAACCAAATTCATTTTAGATGCAATTATATTTTACAAAAGAGTATACATATTCAAAAGTGTGGATGCGTGGGTGTCTGTGCACACATGCATATCGTGTTGAATTAACCAGCAGATCAAGTTTTAAATTCTTATGGATGATTGTATAAGCCTCTTTATTTCAGCACATCCTCCTCTGTACATGTTGGGAATTTTTTAAAGAAAGAAATTATTTCCGTGGGACTGCTGACCTTTGCTTTCTAATTAAGGGTACCGAGGATTCGATTAAGCTAGAATATGTATCTCATCCTATTCATGAGATAGTAGAAGGGGGCAACTCTGCAAATTTTACTGAGGGAACAGGAAATATATGTTTCTAATTTTTAACTTTAGATGTGTTTTCCCAAAGAAATAATGTTATAAATGACAATTTGATAATTAATTATACTGATTTTTCTCCCTCTTTAATCCGCCCCCCTCACTTCCACCCTTGACCCATGGATGTTGCCATTTCCCCTTAAGAAATGGATCTCCAAAGGCAGGGCGTCCCCTCCCACATGCTCTGAGTGTGCACCCAGGGCCTGGCACGCCTGGAACCTGGCACTCCTGGTGTACTCAGGGGGCCTGGTGCTCCCGGGGTATGGTCCATGGCTCCACCTGGGGCGCGAACCCAGGACCTTTTATGTGCAAAGCAGACATAAAGCAGACATGCTAACTACTACACTATGGAGCCCTCCCTAATTATACCTTTTTATTTATTTGATTCTGCAAATTTAAGGAGCCAGTTCTAGCCACTAAGCTAAGTACTTGGATCTTGTGGTGTAAAAGATATGTCTTAGTTTTTGCTTTGTTTTAATCTGGGAAATTCTCTTACTTCACCTTTATTTTCAGAGGATAATGTCTTTGGATATAGAATTTTTGGTTGATAGGGATTCCCCCCCCCCCCTTTCAGCACTTTGCATGTGACATTCCATTTTCTTTTTAGAGATTAGTCTTATCTTTTGGTTTTCTCAATATATTCTCATTGTTTGGATTTCAAAAGCTTGACTATCATATATCTAGGTTTAGGTCTCTTGTACATATCTAATTTAGGGATTATTGAGTTTCTTGGATCTGTAGATTAATGTTTTTTCCTTAATTTGGGAAGTTTTCAGCCATTATTTCTTTAACTACTTTTCTCCCATCACTTTTCTGTTCATGTACTTGATATTTTCTCTCATGTCTCTGAGGTTCTTTTCATTTTTTTTCCTGTATTTTTTTCTCTCTGTTCTTCCAAGTGGATGATTTCTATTGCTTTCTGTTAGAGTACACTAATAGTTTCATCTGCCATCTCGAATTTACTGCTGAATCCATGTAGCGAATATTTTGGCTATTATGTTTTTCAACTCTAGAATTGTCATTTCTTTGTTTCCAGTTATTTCTCTATTGAGAGTCTCAAGTTATTGTCTTTGTCATCATCTTTTTCTATAGTTCTTCGACATGGTTTTCTTCATTTTTTTGAACATATTTATAATAACTGCTTTAAAATTTTTATAATAGCTGCTAAATCCAACATCTAGGTTTACTAGATAAGTTTCTTTGACTGACTTTTTTTCCTGGTTATGGGTCACATTTTCATCTTTCTTTGTATGTCTTATAGTTTCTTGGTTGAAAACCAGATGTTTTAGATGATATAATATCTCTAGTTTCTTATTTATTTTCCTGAGGATTGTCTTATCTTTATTTTTTCTTTTCTTTTCCTTTTCCTTTTTTCTTTTTCTTTTCTTTTTTAATAACTTACTTGAACTTAAAGTGTAGACTTTGTGCCCCTTGTCGTGTGTCCACTGATATCTCTGCCGAATTTGTTTTATTCAAATATGTATCTCTACCTTCTCTATGGGTCACTTCTGTGTCTACATAGCTTAACTGTCGGCCAAATATTTGTGCTCAAATATTTTGAGCTTGTAAGGCTTCCACCCTCTGCCAGTATTCTGTGTAGTGTGGTGACACATTCAAAGGTCAGCCAGTTCTCAAGTCATTCTTGAGTTCTACTTTCTACCAGGCTCTCTCACGATTTCTCCCGAACATAGTATAGTTTCCTAGTCAGCCTTATATGTATGGAAAATTTATCTAGCTTTTTTCTGTGGGTCTCACATTTCCGAGGTCTCCCTGTTAAATTTCTGGCTGGTCTGCAATTCACCCTTGTGAGACTGCAGTCTTAGGTTATCAATCTGCTGGTTTCTATCCTTGTTTCCTACTGTGTTTACCACTTCTTGCTGAAAGCCATGGGTTTTCACCACCACTCCAAATCAAGTAGCAAAGCTGCTCATTTTCTCAGCTAGCCCTGCACTGCTAAAATTATTGATGCTTTCTGTAGAACATTTATTTTTGTATGTACTGTGCCAGAGCAGGTTATGGGAGCAACCCCAGGGAAAGAAGGTAACAGACTTCTGTTGTTTTTATCTGAAGCTTTAGCAGTTTTTCTCAAATTTTTATGTGCCTTTGTTTGAGTTCCACAATTATGCAATTGTTTTTGACAGTTTCATCCAGATTTGTACTTGGTTTTTGTGAAGAGAACTAGTTGATACTTAATGCTACTAAGCCAGAAGTCCCTCCCTTTATCATGATTTTGTGAATCTGGAATTCAGGCAGTTTTTCTTCTTCATATAGTGTTATTGATGTTAATTGGTAGAACTTAACTGGTAAGATAGGCCATTCTGGAGGGTTCAAGATGTCTTCTCTTGCTTATATGACAACTTGGCAAGGTTAAAGACTGCTCAGCTGGGGTTCTGAACCAAGGTACCTACATTTAGTTAACTTCTCCAACAAAGGATTTTCTAGTTAGTAAGACTTTTTATATGGTGCCCCAGTTCTCACAAAGATAGAGTTTCAAAACACCACTCACTAACTTTGACCTAACTTTGGAATCATGCGACATCATTCCTGTCATGTTCTATTGGTTATGTATAAGGTAGAGGTATACAAAAGGGCATGAACACTGGGAGACATAGTTCACTGAGGGACCATTCTGGAGTCCAGCTACCAAAAGGACTTCAATGTGTGACACATAGATACTTTCTCTTTCTCATTCTCATGGGTTTATTAATAATCCTCTTCTTTAGATATCCTTTTCTACAATCTTTCAATTTTTTTTTTTCCTTTTAGGCCTCTGACTAATCAGCCAAGCAATTTGCCCAAGCCTTTGTGTCCATATAGGCACTCCTTACCCATGGAACTTTTTTTCTATACAAAGTAAATGATCAGGTATACCATCTAAAGCCCTGTATATTGAGAGGATTTTTCTCACTGATGTCTTTCAGGACCATCCCTGAATGGGACTGTGGTGTAGTAGCAGTCTACTTTTGGCTGGTACACATATATTGAGCTGACTTACCTCCGAACCAGGAATGACTTTTGTCCTTTTTGCCAGGTAGTCACAATGACCTGAATGCGGCCATAGATGTGAGCTGAGGGAGAGATGCTTGTGCAATAATAGTAGGTGATGTATATGTCTGGGCTACCTGCATTTGCTGTCTACTTATATCCTCAAGCTCTATTTATGTTTAAACATGGATGCACAACTTCTGTCTTATAGCTGATTATTGTTTGGCTTGTCCAGCCTTTCAATTTGTTGAGCCTAAGAGACCCGACTTATGTTGGGCAATTCTGGCTGTTTGGTTACTTGATGACTCATGATCAGATCTTGGTTCTTATCAGTATGCTAGACGCATACTAGGTGCAGTTTTTCGAATAGTAATATAATTCTCCACTGCAGATTGTATGGTCCTGATTCAGAAACCTGAATGTGCATTGCAATTCTCCTATTGAGGCTTGCCATAAATTTCACATGGCATCTTTTCCCAGCATTGATTCTCCTAACACCATACTGTGTGTTGCATCATATGAGCAAGTGTGTCTGGGTAGCTTACAGTTCAGCCTGGACTTGATTTAGATTTTCGTCTTACTCTGGGTCCTATTTCAAACTGATAACCTTCTGTAATTCTTGGTAAATGAGTCAGAGTAGTACTCCCCAGGGTGGAACATGTTGCCTTCAGAATCAAGAGGCTGCCTACCACGCATTATGCTGTTTTCTCATTTGGTTAGGTGAAGATGTGATAATTTTCCTTTGCCTTGTAGGGATGATTTGCCATGCCTGTGACCATAGCTCTCTAAATATTTCTCTGATGGTACGTGTCTCTGAATTTTTGTAGGATTTATCTTCTACTCTCCGGACAAGATGTGTCTAAACAAAGCCTCCAGTATAATTGCTACTTCTTTCTCACTGACACAATAAACCAATATGATGTTCTGTAGATTCTCCCTATGGCCTTCATCTTTTGGGGCTATATTATGATAGAGGGCAGGTGAGTTATCATAATCCAGGGGAAGACTGTCAGTATGTACTCTTGCCTATCTCAGGTATATGTGAATAATTCTAGTCCTTAATAGAGATGGAAAAAATATATTTGCTAGTTCAGTGGCTATATATCATATACTCGAGTCCATATTAATTGTCTCTAGGAAGCATACCCCATTGTCATAGCAACTTCAAGTAGAGCTGCTAGTCAGATGAATTTATAGTAGTCCACTGTCATTTTCTAGAATGCTTAGATGCATCTGTCTTTTTTTAGAGGCCAGACTGGTTAATTAAAATGGGATTATAATGTGGAGCCTTTCCCTTGAGTTTTCCACATTATGATAGTTCTTAACCCCACAGGCCAAAAAATGTTAATTTTTTGTTTGTTTGTTTGTTTGTTTGTTTTTAAATAAAGAATGTTAGTTTTTACAAATACCAAGTTTATCCATTTGGAGACTGCCGTAATTACTAAACAACTTAATAACTTGCTAACAACACTTCTATAAGGGCAGGACGACCGGAATAAGGAGAAGTTAAATTGTGAACAGGTGCGTTCACTAAACCCACAGAAGTTCGAATCTCAGGTGGATATTCAGAGATGACCTAATTGAGGCAGTGAGACAGGAGGGCTGGATATAGCTGCCCCCTGGGGAGGGAGCATAACTTTGGTTAAGGAAATTCTTGACCTGAGTACATTTCTTGGGTAAAGAACTCAGCCACAAGCAGTGAAGATGCAACATTTGGGGCAGCTTGGGGAATGAGCACAGTTCTTAAGGGTTCATATGGGTTATACACAACACGTCCACTAAGATTTTGTTCTTATAATTGTCCCCTTTCAAGACAGATATAACTATTCTAAGCATCCCTTACTTGATACGATTTGAAATCGAGGGAGAATTTTCTAGACTAGAAGAATAGAAGCCTCCTTTGTTAACTTTTTAAAAATTTTTTAAAAATTTTTTCTGTAGTTGCTATTCATGCCAGCTCCTAACTCTTCACTGGCAATGGAGTTAGAATGATCGAGATTACCTTAGAGTTCACAATTCTAAGGAGATAAGAAATGGCCGTTGGGTAGACAACCAATTGTGCCTGCCGAAGATATTCACTGTAAAGGTTACAAAACTGAAAACAGCTCAGATGTTAAAAAATAGTGTGCCGAAACTGGATTGCATCAGTGTCTGAGAACCTATGGTGTGCATTGCTTTCCAAGTCCACATTCAATGACATAGTGTTGGTAGCTCAAAATTGGCTTAAGAGGAAGTATGTATACCATGGAAATAGATAAATGTTACAAAACAGGGACTGTTTCATGCCCCCTACCAAAAACTGGTTGCGAAACAATCACCATACCACAGATACTTATTTGAAGGTTTGATAATTATGGAAACTATGGAAATAAGAAAAATTGTCCAAGATATAATGTAAACTGTTTAGTAACTCAATTCAATGTTAAATCTGTATGTTAAAATGACATGTGCATATAGAACTAGAAAATAAAGGTTGATTAGAAGCTTTATTTGTTGGGGCAGTAGTTTGTAGGAAAAATTTAATGTAGAATTTCATTAGTATGGCTATAATGTTTACATAATAAAAATGAAAAAAGGAAATTGTTGATTAAATTATCTTACTGTATTCTATTTGTAGTGAGCATTTTCCCTCCTGTGTACTTTCAGAGTACGTATCAAAAAAAATTATAAATATAATCTTATGTATCAAGTACATCATGCTTAATGCCTAAAATTGTAAAAATACTCTATTTACTTTATAACAACATTTATTTTCCATAACATTTTCCCACAACTTCATCATATTTCAAGGTGTTGAATCTTTTATGGTTTATGCTTCATCTTCCCTTATGTTTGCATTAAAATTCAGAAAAAATCAAGCTCTTATCTTTTGATATACGTGGCTTACCCAGATCATGTAACTTTTCAGGATCTTTTACAAGTTGTCAATGAGCATTTAACACATGCCTTTTCAGGACATTCCAAGATTAACATTGATATGGAATCTAATAGGACAGTATTTTGTTCTTTTAGAAAACTTTCAACAAGTGCATAAGTGATTGCTATATCTAATAGGTGCAAAACAATTTTTTAAAATATTGACATCAAAGTATAACAAGCACTCATCTACTTGTTTTTTCTTTATTTTCTGTCATATGCAATGCTACTCTTTACAAAGGAGGGATTTCATTATATCATGAAATAAACATTAACACAAAATTAAGCTTTCAGAATAAAACTTTCCATCTCCAAAAGGTAAACAACAAAAATAAATTAAGATTTTTGATTAAAATATTAGTTTGTAAATATTATGTAAAATAATAAATACTTTTTTAGGTAAGGGGAATAAAAAATTTCCTTTTTTTTTATTTATTAGAAACTTAAATGAATGCATTTGTAATGCTGGTCTTACCAAACTGCCGTATTGAACTACATTTATTTGTGGTGAGAAAGTATACCATCTTTAAATAAGATAGCCTTAATTTTGAATTACAGGCCAGGCAAACATTTTCAATCATAGATAGGGTGTTTTGACTGTTTTTTGAAAAAGTTTTTGTTGAACTTTCTCTTTTTTTATCACCTTGTTTCTGAATTAGTTCAGTAATTGTAATTTTAGATGCCCCCACCATACTCTGGCTCCGTCTCCCTCTCCACTCTCTTTTTCTCTGTTATTTCTGTGCCTACCACTGTAGCCTTCCTGTCCCCCTTCTCTCTTCCTCTTTTGCTTCATTTCATGAACCTGGCATTTTTGTATGGTGCCCTCTATCAAGATTTATTATAGTTCAGGTATGCTATTAAATTGTGGATCCTTTTATTTTAATCCAGCCCTCATTTGAAATATTTTGTATAAACCACATATTGAAGAAAAGGTTCTACTAATTAAACACTTCTAATACTAGAAACTTAGAAGGGGTAATGTAGGTAATTTTTGTTTAATACTAGACTATTTGAGAACGATAGCCCAAAGGGATAATAGCTATACAACCAAACGCTCATTCTCCTCCTTCCCCACCCCATGCAAATTTCTTTTTGGTAGACTTTATATGAAATTAAGATTATATTTAAATTTTAAATTTAAATGTGAATTTCCTCATGATGCAAGACATTCCACATCAGCTTGATTACTTCATGTCATTTTAATTATATTAACTAATTGAAAGTATATAATATCATCTCTTTATGTTTGATTTCACATGTTATTTTTTAATAAAAGCCTTGACTGCATTAGCTGTTAAAAAATTTTTAATTTGTTCAGGAAAAAAATTACATAACTGTTTAATTCTATGAATTATAGATATTAGGGTCCACTAAAGTTCATCATTCATATTTTCATAAGATAATAATGTTGATTTAGGAAACCATACTTAACAATTTATTAATATTTTTTATATGAGGATAAAATTTTTTTTAAGTTTTCAATGACATAAATATTGACATAGAATATTATATGTTGTGTATATACTATATATAATTTCAAGTGTACAAAACAGTGATTAGACATTTATATAACTTATAAAACGATCGCTCCGTAAGTCTAGTATCCTTCTGACACCATACGTACTTATTACACTATTATTGGCTATATTTCCTATGCTGCACTTTATATCTCCGTGACCGTTTATAACTGGCAATTTTTAGTTTTCAATCCCTTTACCTTTTCCACCCATCTTAAGATTTTTTTGGACTTTTATTCTATTTTGTAATGGTTTCCAGTAGTTAAAAATTATATGAATATGATTTTGAAAATATTTGTGAGAATGAAAACTCAAATTAAATAATTATTTTTAAATTGTAAATGCCAAGTAAAGATGAGCAGAAGAGAAAGGAAAATTAGGATTAATCAATAATGCAGGAAGCCACTAAAGAGATATAACAGGTTTCAAATGAGTTTGATAAGAATCTAGTTTAACTGATAGAATATACAGTGTTGTTAAAAGAAAAAAAAATTCTATTTAACCCTCAGTGAAGCAGAGCATTGTAAAACCAATATTTTTTCAACTTCCATTTTCAAATTCTGTTTAGTACAATTTAATTGAATTCAAGATAGAAAAAGATTTATTATATACCTATCGTGCACCTGATGTGTGCTAAGTGCATTGTGTAATATGAGTTCAGCAAGATGCCGCTTGGGAGATAAGCATATAAGCAAACAAGAGCAATACAATGGGAGTGGATATGAAAAAGTTAAATACAAGACAGATATGGGATAGGAAGGTGCAGGTGGTCATTCTACACAGTGGGATATAAGCATTATGTCGGTAGGAACAATTTTTATGAAATACTTATTCACCACACACTCCTTGGCACTGAGAGTAGGGGCGCATATACAAAGATGACAAGGACACATTCCCTTTTCTTAAGAAATTTTTAAGCCATTAAGGAACCAGTGTGGTTGATAGATTTATTAATTATCCTTTTTTAAATACAGAGGCAGTGCGGTATCTTAGAAAGTGTGATGGATTGAAAATACATACAATACACAAGGTTCTATTCTAGGCTCTGTCAATGACCCTCATTGTAATCTTAGGAAGGTTATTTAATGTTCTGGGGCTTCAATTTTCCTCTCAAAAATGAGAAAAATAGATTAATTCAATATTTTAAAAAGTGTACTAAATGGAGCACCAGATTTTTTGTGGCAATGTTTCAGGAACTGCTGAAGAGGATATGAAGGCATATTCAAATGGGTGAGCATCTGGATCTTCCACTTTTTTCCAATCAATCTTTGTTCTTAACCAGTTTTATATTTGTGGATTCTCTTAGGGAAAAGGCTCTATTGCATAAAGAAGTGTGAAAATGACTAGATGATATCTTAATTAATTGATTAATCAGTTAATATTTATGTTCTAGGCACTACTTTGTGTTTCAGAGGCTGCAACAGTTAACAAAACAAAACTAAACTAAAACAGACAAATTCGATGAGGTCAAAAGGTAGCAAGAAGCCAGATCATGTAGGACTTTGTAAGTCACTGCCAGAACTTTGGCTTTCATCCTGAGCGAGATGAGTCATTGGAAGGTTTTGAATAATAAATAACTTCATTTGGTTTACCTTTTGAGAATCTCTCTTGATTTTATGTTAACATAGACCTAAGAGGGGCAAAGATGGATGCAGAACAGTTAGGAGGCCTGTGTGTTAGGAGAGTTATTTAGATTAGAATACTGTAGGGAATGAGCTTCTTAATTGTTTTTCTTTCCTCTCAGACTATATGAAGGCAGAGATTTAATCTGTGTCCTTCACTCTTGTAGCCCAGAAGTTAGGCTGAAACCCAGCACGTGGTAGGCTCTCAACAAATATTTTTTGAATGACTGATATATAAAACACTGTTTTAAGATTTCTTTTTTGCTCTAACACTGTACGATTTATGGCAGTTATGTCTTAGCATAAGAAAATTTTTTTGCTTTGGTTATAAAACTCAGAGTGCACTAAATAATACTATATAAAACAAATGAAGAGTTATTGAGTAAAAAAATAGAACTATTATAAAAAACAACTTGAAAACAATAAGTAGATTTGAGATATACTTATGAAAGCACATTCTCATGGACCTATTTTCCTTATTCTAAAAAGTTCAGGTTACCTCAGCTCAGATTAAATTGATATGTTCTAATTGATAAGAGGGATATTTACTAAAACACAAATAATAGACTTGCTAATAGTTTTTATTCTTGCTTACTGGCGTTAAATTAATTTTATTTATAACCATTCTTGGTGCCTCTTAAGATTGTTTAAAATCCATTGCAAAGTAATTAAGAATCATTTTTAATATTACAAATAATTAAAGGCAGATTTGGATTATGTGTTCTCTGAGTTAAGAATAGGATCAATTCTGTAGAATAGTAATCCCACAAAATTTATTTTTAGCACAGGACTTAAGAATGTGGATTTTGGAGACAGACTACATGGATTTTTAATTCTGGCTCTATTATATCATAGTGATGTGACCGTGGGCAAGTTATTTTAACCTCAATTTTACTTTCCTCACCTGTAAAATTAATAACATTATGAAGCTCAAATAGTTATTGTGAGGGTTGAAAAAGATAATCATGTAGAGTGCATATTTCAGTTACTACGAATCACCCCAAAATGTTTATAGTATCTATGGGTCATATTTGAACAGGAAACAGCAGAGCCTGCTTGTATCTCTCTGCTTCTCTAAATTTGGGGCCTCAGCTGGAGTCTGAAAGAGCAGAACCTCTTCAGATCTGTCTTATCTCTCTCCCTCTCCTCTCCCCTCGCCCCGCCCCCCGTATCTCTTTTATATAATTTTTACAAAGAAGCATATTGTCATTACTATATATGAAAAATCCTGTACTCGTTAAATCTACTTAATAACATTTAATACAGTTTTCCAAACTTATTTGACTAGAGGATATTTATATCATTCAAGGCGATTAACATTTTGCAGAACCGGTATTTCTTGTTGGGAAATGCTAACATATGTAGCTTGACAAGTTAAAAAGGAGGGTAAAATAACAGGAAGATAAATGAGAGGAAAAATAAAAGGGGCATAGATAAATTTTCCCATTTAGAATGAAAAAATTAAGATGATTTTAATAATGATGATTATGATATCATCAACATTGGGATGACTCTTCGGTTTACAAGGTACTTTCATGTCCATTGCCCTTTTTTATTATCTTAACCATTTCTTTAAATTTATTGCTGAACTACAGTTGACTTATAATATTATAGTAGCTTCAGGTGTACAGCAATGATTAGACGTTTATAAACCTTACGAAGTGATTGCCCTGGTAAGTCTAATACCCATCTGACGCCACACATAATTATTATAATATTATTGCCTATATTCCCTATGCTGTACTTTATATCCTTGTGACTATTTTTATAACTGCAATTTGTGCTTTTTAATTCTTTTCGCATTTTTTACCTATCACCACAAGCCCTCTCTCATCTGATAATCGTCAATTTGTCCTCTATATCTATGAGTTTGTTTTTGTTTTGTTGTTTGTTTATTTTGTTTATTTTTAAGTCTACGTATAAGTGAAATCATATGACATTTGTTATGACCATTATCTTATTTAAATCTCTCAACAATGTGAGAATCACAATTAATCTTTTTATATAGATGAGTAAATGAGTAAAATTAATATGTGGAGCCAGTACTTTAACATGGGTTTTGTGGCCCTGGATTATAAAACTTTTTCTGCCGCAACATGCTGTGACTTTATAAATATGGTTAAGTTAAAATGAGGATGTCGAAGAATGCCTTTGTCTAGTGTGTAATTTAATTGCAGAACCATAATCTAAGGTAATAGAAAACAATAACATAAAACAGTTAATAAACTATTTCATCCATTTAAGCACTGTAGAAAACAATTTTATAAACAATATCTGAACGTTTTTCCCCTCTGTGTATCAAACACACAGCACACTAACACACCACACACACACACACACACACACACACACTATGGACTATGACAAAGTAGAGATAAGTGAAGCTGAAAATCTTAGCCTAAGATGTGAATCTTTTGATTATTTTTGACCAACTTTCATATTTAAATATGTTTAACTTGCATTAATAAAGTCAGTGAATATCAGAGTAGGATAAGATTTAAGGTGCTTTTAGTATAACTTCCTAACCGAAGCACCGATCTGTACATCATGCTGAAGAGTGGTACTCCAGGCTTTTCTTTGAACGCTTCCAGTGATAGGATGAGCAACAGTTATGAAGGCAGCAACACCTTATTTTTAATTTCAAAATAATTATATATTTTCAGGAAGTTACAAAGATAGTACAGAGAGATATTTTTTAACTATAGTATAATATCAAAACCAGGAAATTGACATAGGAAAATATGTTCATACAGTTCTGTGACATCTCATCGCATGTATGGATTCATGTACCCACCGCTATTAGATTCAGAACCCCTGTACCACCACAAAGATGTGTCTTATGCTTCCTCGTTATAGTAACCTGCTCCCCCAGCCCTAACCTCTGTTAACCATTCTTTTATTTTCCATCTCTATAATTTTATCACGTAGACAGTGTTATTTGAATGAAGTCATATGGTATGCAACATTTTGTGATATTTTTCCATTCAGCATATTGTCTTTGAGGTCCATCTATTTTATGTATCAATAGGTTTTCCTTTTTATTACTAATATTGGATGGCATGGTTATACCAGTTTGATTAGTTTATTCACCTCTTGGAGAACATTTTGGTTGTTTCTACTTTTGGACTATTACAAATAAAAGTAACTTTTTTGGTGAAATTTCTCTTTATATAAAGCTCTTAGCCTTTTACCATTAAGTAGGTTTTACCTGTAGTTGATGTCCTTTATTTACTTGAGCAAGTTCTCCTCTATTCCTTTTCTTCTTTTTTTTAATTCATGAATGTTTTTACTGCATCAATGAATAGATCATCTGATAGGTTACATTGATTTTCAATATTCACCTAGTCTTATATCAATAAACCCCATTTGGTCAAAGCGTATTATTCTTTTTATATAATATTGGTGAATATTTTGTTAAGGATTTCTTTGTATATATTCATGAGGGATATTGGTCTTCATTTTCTGTTATGTGCCATTTTCTTTTTTTTTGTTTGTTTGCCCCTTCTTTTTTATTTCTGGATTTTTTTCCCTTGCCTTCCTGTGTGTTATTCGAACTTATCTTAGAATTGCATTTTGATTCATCTGTAGTATTTTTGAGTATATTTCCTTGCAAATGTATTTATTTAGTGGTTGCTCTAGGCAGTATCTTATATACACACAGCTTATCACGTTCTGAGTATTGACATCTTACTACTAGAGTGTAATGTAGAAACCTTACATATTTTAACTTCTTTTACCTTTCCCTGTTTATAATGTAATTGTCTTAAATATTTCCTCTATAAATGTTGAAAAGCACATCAAACAATATATACTTTTGGCTTCAAACATCAGATATGATTTAAAAATTGAATAAGATAAGGAAAGTCTATTGTATTTATCCACATTTTTGCTCACCATATTTTTATTCCTTCTCCAAATTTCCAAGTTCCTTATTTTTTGTTTCCAGAACTTTCTTTAGCCATTCTTTTAGGGTAGATCTGCTGATGACGAATTCTCTTCGTTTTCTTTTTGTGTGAGAATGTCTATTTCTTATTCATTCTTGAAAGATAATTTCACCGTATTTAGAATTCAGGGTTGACATTTCTTTTATTTCAGTAATTGAAAATATTATTCCACTTCTTTCTGGCTTCAAGATTTCTGAGAAGAAATCCACTGTCATTCGAATTGTTTTTCCCTTTTAGGTAAGGTGTTGTTTCTTTCTTGCTGCTTTCAACACAGTTTGTCGTTAGTTTTTAGATTATGATGTTTCTTGGCACAGATTTATTTGTGTATTTCTTTTTTGGGAGTTTATGAAGTGTCATAGATTAGTAGGCTTACATGTTTTGCAAATTTGGGAAATCTTCAGTCATTATATTGCCATCCTTTTTTAGCCCCATCGTCTTTCTCTTCTTTTAGGACTATAATGAAATGAATCTTCTGCTATAACTGTTCAAGCCCCTGAGGCTCCGTTCATTTTATTTTATTTTATTTTATTTTATTTTATTTTATTTTATTTTATTTTATTTTATTTTATGTCTATTTTCCCTCCTTTTTTTTTGGATTGAGTAATTTATGTTGTTCTGTTTTCAAGTTTATTGTCATTCCTCTGCCTCTCCACTCTGCAGTTGAACCAATCATTTTTATTTTCAGTAATTTTTCAAAAAGTTCTAGAATTTCCATTTAGTTCTTTTTGTGTCTTCTATTTCTTGTTCTAGAACTGGAAAACCCAGCAATATGTTTTTATGTTGCTATGAAAAGAAGGATATTTTATTATCTCAGTTTTGCCCTTCAAAACTACATAAAAGAATATTAAGTGTTAAGTATTATCTAAATACTAATAGTCCTAGTATTTTAGGACTATTTTCCTATGTTTTATATCGATTACCTTATTGAATTATAGTAATACTACTTTTTACTCATTCAACAGATGTTTACTGAATGCCTACCATATATGACACTTTTTTGGGGGGTGGGGTCAAATATTTTCACTTTAGCTTCAAGCGGTTAAAATGGTTGATTTCCTTTACATAGGAAAGAACTACATTTCTGCTTTTTTGTAGGTTGCAGATAAAAGAGGAGAAGAGAGATTTTGAGCTGGTCTCACACCTTCATATAAACTAGCTAAGAATTTTTATTTTCAGTCTCTATTCTATATTTAATCCAACTCAGAGATTTGTCAGTGCTTTGTTGTAGAACCAATAGTTTATTTTCAAAGGGTTATAGTTCTTCTTAGATACACATACTCTTGGCGCTTCGAATAGTTATACAATTCTAATTGTTTATTTCTGCCATGAAAAAGACTGGGAAGCACTCCTGTAGTTCTCAGGTTAAAGAATTTTTTTTTACAACTTTAATTTTGTGTATTTTAGCACAACTTCATCATCTTTTATAAATAAACTTCTTGAACTGTCTCCAGTGGTCCTCAAACATCAGTGAAAGGATAATTCCTGGTGGGCTTGTTAAATCACAGATGGTAGGCCCTGTCTACAGAATGTCTGATTAATTAAGTGTAGAGTGGTGCCCAAGAATTTGCATTTCTAACAAGTTCCCAGGTGATGTTGATTATGCTATTTTGGAGATTTCACTTTGTGAACCATTCATCTACACACAATTTTCTACTTACTTGTCTGTCTTTGACTCTTCAATTATTTCGGTTTGATTTTAATTTTCATCATTTTATCCAGAGTGCTTTTTCCAAGATCTTTCTTGATCCTCTTGTTGCCAAATCAAATGGACACTTTCAGTTCCTTATTGTATTTAATGTGTAGAAGTCATTCAGTATAGTGGATTTCTTCTGTTTAGGAAACTTTTCTATTTATTTTAGATCACCATCTTCCTCCCTCCTTTTTCTTTCTCTGTATGTCTTTTTCTGTCTCTCTTGCTCTCACTTGAATCAAAATGTTAGAATTCATTCTGGGTCCTCTTCATATTTTACTTTACACACTGTTCCTAAATGATCTACTTACTCCTGTCTATATGCTAGTAACTCCCAATTTATGTCTCTAGGTCGAACGTTCCTTCTAAACTTTATTGTAGCTTAACCAATTGATTTCTTATACGCTCGCTTGAATAACTTATAGGTATTTCAAACAATATATCTAAAATTAATCACCATGTTTAATAAATTCTTAGATGCATGTTTTTATTTTATTTTAATATCTATAACTCTTATAGTCAGTGACATCTTAGAGTCTATGAAATAGAGTAATTCTTTCCATTCCTTCCCTAATAAAAAGTGTTCTCTCTCTCATAAATGGTCTTTCCTTCCATCTGTCTTTAATGCCAGAAACCTGGGAGTTATCCTTGACTCTTCAGTCTTAACGCTCTTATTCCTACATGCAGAACACCTCTCAGTTTCCTCTTTTCTTACAATGTCTAGCGCCATCACTTTTGTTAAAGCCCTAATCACCTGTCACATGGAATACTGCTGATGCCTTTTAACTCTTGGTGTCTTCCAACTCAATCACGACTTAGTGCTCAGATTCATTTTAGAAATGTAGATCAGTTTATGTCACCACCTTAAAAGCCTTCAAAGAATGAAATTCATAGTCTTTAATATGGCCTAAAAAGGCCTCACTTAACTGGTTTGTGCTGCCTCACCAATCTCATTTAGCTTTAGATTCACCCTCATTCTTTTTGGTGCAGATACACTGGTGTTCTAGCAGTTCTTTCCTAAGTACCACGCTGTTACTTCTTCCTGGAATGTTCTTTTCTCCTCTTGCCTTCTATCTCCTCACTTTTTCTTCAGGTCACATATTCCAGTTCTCATCTTAAACATTACTTCTTTAGAGGTGTTTGCTGACCCCCAAATTTAAATTAGATCTTATTATACTCTATCAGTGTTTTATACTTCCCTAATGACACTGATTATTTATTATGTTTATCTCTACTCTGTTGTATATCTCATTGTTTTACCACTTACACTAGAGCTTAGCACGATGCATAGCAAAAGGAAAGTGTTTACTAAATATTTTTAAATAAATGATGTACAAATAGAGTTTTAAAAGATATATGTGCACATATAGAGTAAAAAAAATTCTTTTTCAGATGTAAGGCAAATAAAAAGCACGTAAGTTTGAAAATGGATATTCTTAGTTGCCAACTACACAAATTATCTGACAAAATTATATTAAAAGAACTTTTTATGAGTTCAGTTTCTGAAAGAAGTTAAAAAATTGTTTCAAAGTAATAAGTATTTCATGATATTTAAGTAAAGTGTATTTTTTTATTAATAGAAAGTGAGCAAATCTGTTTTGTCATTTTCATATAAAATTATTTTTTTTGTGTGTAACCAATTCTTTTCTTTTAACCACCCAAATTTTTTAAGGAGATTTCAGCATTATAAAGAATATGATACTACGTTCCGGAAACAACATTGAGTTACTTGGCTTTTTGTTATAGTGGTTATTGGCGAACCACTGTTTAATTTTTAAAATGTTCCTTAATCTTTGGAGAATGAAATTCATGCCTGTAGCCCAGCATGAAAAAAATAGCATGTGTAACAGACATAGCTGATAGTCTTTTTCTTTTTCCTAATATATAATTTTTTCGTTTCTATTTGTTAGTGTTTTCTGTTCTTGCAGGACTTTTATTCCATAGGGTCTGTCTAGTAGAATTTGTGTTCTATAAATCTTACTCATTTGGAATCTTAGCTTTCTCTTGGTATATATAGTAAGTGATACAGACAAAATTCTTGAAACCAGACAGTGTCACACAGTTTAAAACGTTTATAATGTCTTTGTCCTTTATTTCGCCGTCTCCTTTACTGCACTCTTGTCTGTCTGACTCTCACAGGAGACATGGATTACAACTGGTTGGACCATACGTCTTGGCATAGCAGTGAGGCATCCCCAATGTCTTTGGTGAGACATGTGGAGCCTTACTATTTAATTTCCGTTATCATTTCACTTTTCCTTTTTTTATTTACGCCTCTGCATGTTTTCTTTTTTGTATCTTTTTTTTTTTTTTTTTTTATCCCACACCTATAGGGGACAGTCAAAAGGGAAAAAGAAAAACTAGTGAGCAGGCAGTTTTGTCGGATTCTAACACCAGGTCCGAGAGACAAAAGAAAATGATGTACTTTGGTGGCCACTCTTTGGAAGAGGATTTGGAATGGTCTGAGCCCCAGATTAAGGACTCTGGGGTAGATACGTGTAGTAGCACAACCCTTAACGAGGAGCATAGCCATAGCGATAAGGTACTGAGATTGTGGAGCCTGCCTTTTAACCCTGCTCATTTGGTCTTCGTTTGCTCTCTGTCACTCATTCAAACAGAACATAATAAAAGGACAGGGCATTGCAAGGGTCAATGTAGCATTTCTTAAGGTGCAGAAAAGAAAAACAAAACCAAAAAAAAAAAATCAAAATACTTCTTGCTTGCTTTGCTGTTTTTTGTTGTTTGACGGCATACCAAAAAATAAGTAAATGAAATAAAATATTAGGAACAAAGGAATGTTTTGTCTATGGTCGCATGAGAGAACTTTGTAATGTTATTATAAACCACAAATATAAAGAATTTTTTTGATTGGCTTATTTGATGTGCTTGCATATATTTTCCTTGGGATGAAAATTAAATTATTAATAGTTTGAATCCCAGGCAAAAGGGAGATAATTGGGTCTGTTTGCACAGAAAAAGTTGTTTTTCTTTTTTCCCTTTCACTGTCATTTTGCTCTTTTGTTTTATTGTCATAGCATTTTAATGTAGTATTAATTAGCATTAGAACCATTGCCATCTGCTTTGGTATTTATTATTTTGCTTTTAGTGTAGTGAGACTTTTGAAATCTTATTACTGTATAGATGTCATTGACTGGGACTTGTCTTTTGCCTGCTAAATTTTGCATGAAGATGTGCATGTAACTTTAAGATAACTGTGAAACTGTGATTACACAAATCATTTACTTTGTTATTTGAAGTATAATTCATAATGGAATGGTGTTATAATTTATACAGGGCTTGATTTTGCCCTGAGAAAGAGATAAACTTCCCATATTTTGAATGTTACTTAACAATAGGTACCATTAAATTATCCAAAAAAAAATTAATTTACTAACTAGATCAAAAACCTGAAAAAAATCAGTGAACCTCCAAAAAGTGACAAATGTAGTCATTTTTAAATCGGGCCTATTTCTGCCCTACAGATTCAATTGGAAAGTTGAGGGTTGTGTATTTTTTTTGTAATTTTTGTAACCTTTCTTGAAAAAGGTTTCTAGATAGCCCTCATCGTTGATTTGAATTTTGTGTTTTAACATATTTGACCTTTTGACTTTTACTGTAATAAGTTCTCTGAAAATCTTCCAAAAGTGTTTGAAAATTAAATTCTCATTTATAAATGAGTTTAATTACATATAATTTCAACCTATTTTTTCTTCCTGGGAGCTTATTAATCTTCTGCATGTATATAATTAAATTAGAGTTTGAATATATTTTCAAGATTTCTCTGATTTTGTAGAATTATATAACTTGAGTATTGTATCAGAGCACTTCAAGACTTTGAAATAATTGGATTTTAAAAACTTGAGATTATAAAGTTGAGATTATAAGCATAATAGAGTAAGCCTTTTGCTTAAAATTTTGAATGTAAACTGGTTTGTGTAATCACAAAACTTTGGAAATCAGAAATTTAGAGAGATTGTACAATAATAAGGGGTCATTCGTTATAAAAGAACATTAATATTTTTTTATTTGTTGATATAATGCGTTAGCACCCTGTGACATGGCAACCATCTAAAGATGGAGATCGTTTAATTGGTCGCATTTTATTAAATAAGCGTCTAAAAGATGGAAGTGTACCTCGAGATTCAGGAGCAATGCTTGGCTTGAAGGTATGTGATGGAATATATGAGATTTTGGCTCTATACTCCTTTACAAATTTATCAGATAAACAAAAGATATAATAACTTTCTACCTATGCCAATTTAGTGCATTTTTTTCCTATTTTTAAGAATAGGGAATATTCACAAATATTTGCCTTCGTTATTCATTTTTCATTTTCCAAGTTTTATTTGAGAAGTTGGCATTATTCTACAATAATACTTGTATATATAATTTTGGAAAATCTTAATGGAGGTATATGAATCATAAATATAGTGCTTAAACTTATTTTACCTATAGAGTATGTCCTTTAAGTTTGTATCTTTGTTTATATTCTATTAAAGTGATAGTTTTATTCAATTACTAAATATGCAGACTTGGGAAATGTAATGTATTCATGTTATAGGAATATAATTTTTGTATTAATGTAGCAGAATATGTGTAAATGTATTTATGTGTATGTGTGTGTATGCAAGGAAGAGAGAATATTGTTCAAAGTCTGGAAACTCAAACATATTTAGGAGATTCAATATAAATATTGATTTATATTTTACTGCAAAATAACAGTTATTTAGTAATTATACCAAATATAGCTCTGTTTATTTTTTGTACATCTGTATTTAATGAATTAAAAACTGAAATGATAAAAGAGAAAATGTTTTAGAGTTAAGCCGTTGCTACAGAAATTATTGTGAAGAATATAGTAAATGAGAGATATTAGAAAATTTGGGGAATAAGTGGAATCAGGCAGCTAACATTTACTGAGTAGCTGTCAGGTGGCTGGCACTCGTCTGAGCATTTTACATTTATCGTTTAATTTAACATTCTCCATAGATAAGAAATTAGCTTAGAGAGAGCTGTTATAACTTGCCCATGGTCACAAGGTGGTAGTGAAGGTGGGATTTAAATCCAGATTTCTGCAGTATATTGTTAGAGCAGTGTAGTATAAAGGTTAGAAATCTTGGCTTGATTTCTAGTTATAGCTGTTACTAGGTACATGACTTTGGTCACTAAACTTCTCTTAGTCTCAGACTCCTCATCTGTAGAATGGAGATAATAATACTTACTGAATGTTATAATAAGATTTAATAAATCAGTATATAAACATTTAGTATAGTCCCTGACACTTTATAAGATTTCAATAATAATAATTATTATTATAGTAATATTAATTATGACTATTAATATTTATCAATATTAAAAATAAACATAGAGATATAACTCCAAAATATCTATACATTTAATTTTCAGAATTAAGCCTAGGAATAATTAGTATTAACTGAACTGTAACTAAGTGTAATTCACTGCAGTTTGAGAATAAATACATAGTGTAAGGTACATCACTGGTTTATTAAATTCAGTTATCTTTTGCTCAATGTAGAAGAGAAAAAACTATGTTTAGTCAATGAAGTTAGTTACTACTGTTTGCTTAACTTGCTATAAAGTTGATGATTGAGTGAGTGGCAGTGGATGAGAAAGCATCAATTTTGTAAGACACCTCTTTTAAAGGTACATGTGTGACTCTCTAGCATTATGGCTAACATTTATTTTTTCTCTTTATTAAAGATATATATTAATAGAAACATTAAAATAGAAAAACTGGGGTACAAATGGTCTAAATTTTACATTAATTCTAATAAAATTAAGTAAGTTTTGTAATTTTATCAGGAAAAATATAATATCATCATGTATTAGGCAACGGTGTACCTAAAAGATTGCTAATGAAATTTTGGTAGGATATCATAATTAAAAGTAACAAGTATTCATATTATTATGATATTTGAAATTTGTGACTAGCTATGTTAACATAATTACATAGTACTGATATAACATGTTTTTAGAAATGATAAAATGATAAAAGTAATAAAGACAAAAATTATATATTGTTGTTTCTAAGTTTTCAATAAATAATGGGTTAAATTGTAAAACATTTAGAATATGAAAAGAGCTTACTCTTGGTACATGTCCCAGTCTCTAATAAAAATTATTTTTAATATATTAAAGTATAGATTTAAAAGCTGAAAAATCATCTAGTTATTTTTTACTTGAATCTTCAACCATGTTCATTAGAACAATATGCCTCTTAACACTTTCCTCTTTTAAACAGGTTGTAGGAGGAAAGATGACTGAATCAGGTCGGCTTTGTGCATTTATTACCAAAGTAAAAAAAGGAAGTTTAGCAGATACTGTAGGGCATCTTAGACCAGGTAGGTTTCTATCTTTGGTTATTTACATTTAAAGTGTTAAACTTGAGTAGTTATGAAAAAGTTATCCTCGCTTAGTATTGAAGTGACCAGTAACAAAGAGTTTATGTAACTTAAATATAAATTTATTCGTTAATGGAAAGTTGTACTATTATTTCTTGAGTCATATTAGATAAAAAGATTTTTGTATTTACTGATTTTTTTTTATGTTGTTGATATTCCTAGTCTGTATCTAGTATTTATCTATTTTATTTCCCATAAGTCTTTGTTTTTCTTTTGAAAAAAATTCCAACAGATTAGGAAACAAACTACATGGATAAATACATATTTCCTAAAATGTATCACTCTTTATCTCTTTGGTAATGGGTACTATTGGACAGATCCTTGAGTACCTTGGACAGGATTAGATAAGATGCTAAATAATAAACTTTTTTCAAAAAATTTACACAAGGTGTACAGTATTTTGAAAAAGCTAGAATGCAGAGTCATGAAATGTACAAAGAGGCCTTGTAGTTTCTATAATTAGAATTTTTATTAAGAAATTACAAAGATAGAAACGACTTCACCAAGATGGTGACATACTTTGCTCCTGACTTGCTCCCCCTCGCAAGAAGAACTAACAACTATTCATGGATAAGACGCCACTGAGAAAATCCTGGAAATCACAGAAATAACTTTTATGTAATTTTTTTTCTGACCCTTGTCCTTTTGAGTGAAATATTCTAATGATCCTGGTCATCAAATTTTTTGCCACTGGAGCTATTCTCAGTATGTTTCTTCTTCCATAATGGTGATTTTATTCTATGGAATTTATTGCACCTTAAGAATGCTTTGTTTCAAGTGCATTTTATTGGATTAGATTTTCTTTCTAAGAGTATTGTTACTGACACACAAAATAGGCGATGAAGTGTTAGAATGGAATGGAAGGCTATTGCAAGGAGCCACATTTGAAGAAGTATATAATATCATTCTGGAATCCAAACCTGAACCACAAGTGGAGCTTGTTGTTTCAAGGCCTATTGGGTAAGTTGGTTTGAGTACTTTTCATGCGTAGATAGCTGCTATTAAACAGTTTGTACTGTGCAATCCAAAAATGTCTGATTGCTTCATAAAAATAAATTATTTTGAGTACAATTTTTTACTTTAGTAAAAACATCTCACAAAAAAATTATGACCTCTTTTTATCCGATCATGCTAGATTATACAGCTAATTATAAAAGAAGAAATATTTAGGTGTTTATTATTTTTATTATCTTAATAACAAATGGCTAATGGCATTAGTAGAAGGGGACTATAGTAACAATTATTTTTAAAGTTTTGTGAACTATAATCTTCTACATTGTAAAAATGAGGATCAACTATAGTCTATAAGTTTTACATATTGTTTTCAAAATGGAGGTTTCAATCTAGTAAGGGGAAGGCCTAAAGGGCATGCTATTCCCAGATAGAGGGAACAACTTAAGAAAAAATAAGCAAATGCCAAATTCTCTGGCTTTTATATTTTGTTACCTATAGATTAAGTTGACAGTTTCCAAAAGTTAGCAGGAAACATAGTGTTTTGTGCCTACAGAAGAATTACTCATTAGTGATTGCTGCAGTATTTCCTTTTAGGAGCTTATATTCTAAGCCAATGACAAAGATATATCTATAACTAGAAAAAGCAATTAAAATTTTAAACTGACAGTGAATTATTAAATGTATGTTTGGAGTAAGAGCATTCTAGGGTGGTGGCTATAGAAATTATTCTTTGTATAAAATACTAATGCCCAGTTTGAACTCATTTAGGAAGTGATCGGATGATATTATTTTGATCTCTTTTCATGCTGTAGAAAATGACTGTGGGTGATTTAGTTTTTGAAATGTTCCTAATGAATCTGGCACATGAAATTGTATCCGTTTTTCATTTTGTCTTTTCTAAGTTTTGTATTATGGTAAAACTACACTGTATCAACTTAGTGTTAATTACCAAACATGAATACCAAAAATTGATACCAAATATATTCTTGGTATTAAAAGATACTTTAGACATTTACTATCTTAAATATTCTTTTATGTAATTTTCTTTTCTTAATCATTAATATCTACTCTTTTTGGCAAATCTCAAACAAAAATGTACATAAAAATGCAGTTACAAGGTAATTTTGGTATAAATGCAGTTACAAGGTAATTTTGTGAGTCCCAGTAAGAAATGTAGTCACATTTTTTTTTTCCAGTGGAGTTATTACATTAAAAGAATTTCAATCATGATTTTAATATTTCAGTTTTTATTTCAGTAATATTTTATTTGTATTTCAATGTTATTGCTTTAGAACAACAGCAAGTAAAAAGAAAGAATATAATAGAATTAAAATATGTCTATAAAACTTGTTTCATACAGAAAATTTTTTAGAATGGACAATTATGTAGTGAGGCATATAGAAAATAAAGTATATATTTTTACAAATCTGCTATAAATGTGTATGAATTTTAATTTCTTTTAAGTAGTTGGAGTTATCCCAGAATACTTTTATTAACAATGGAGGACTATGGATTGTTTTTTCTCATTTATGTAATGCTACTACTATACTCAATTTTGTTAATTTTACACTATCCTGTTGCAAATGGGTTTGTAATGATCAAAATGGAGTAGCATTAATTGTTGAAACAATTTCTTGTTTTCTTTTTCTATCATTTTAGAGATATACCTAGAATACCTGATAGCACACATCCACAACTGGAGTCCAGTAAGTTTCATTTATTCTAGAAGAAAATGTTATTAGTAATGTCATTCATCAGGGATCAAATGAAATATTTCATCTATTGATACAAAGAAATATAATAATGTTATTATCAATTATATAATCATGTAAAATTTAGTATGATTTCATGTCATTGTGGGGAAATTTACAAAAGTCTGTAGTACTTTAAGATAGTTATTTTTAACCACACTGTCTTAACTACTAGGTATTGTTAGATAGCTTTATTAAGATATATTACAACAAACTACATATTGAAGTTGTACCACTAGATAAGTTTTGACACACAGGTGAAACCATTATCACGATAAAAAGTAATGAGCTTGCCATCACTCTCAAAATCTTACCATCCTATACACCGGGTTCCCCTTAACTTTAAAACTTATTGGTTTGTATTGTAACCTAACCCTCAGTAAATGGGGGGATGCTCAAGACAATCTAGTGAATGATTATAGATAGTCTTATTTATATTTTTAGAAAGTAGGATAATCTGATGTAACATCAGAGTAGTAATGGAACAATAGACATTTTACATGTCTATTTTAAATAATGTTAGGCACATAAATACTTTTTATTACTTGTGTTTGAGTGATATTTCAGATGTTAGTTAATGAATTTTTCCCAATGAACTAAGTTTCTTGATTGATTAAAGTAGAGTAAGGGATATTGTGAATGAAGAGAGGAGGATTGCAATTTGAAATACATTGATCAGGATAGATCACATTGAGAAGGAAGAATTTGAACAAAGATTTGAAAGATTGACTATCTGGGGAAAAAGCTTTCCAGGTACTGGAACCAGAATACAATGTCTCTGAGGCAGAAAAGCCTAAGATGCTTTTAAGCAAAAGTAAGGAGGCCAGTTTGGCTGCAAGAGAGTAAGCAAGTTTGAGAATGTGGTAAAGAGGATAGAAGAATAGTGGGCAGTCAAATTGCAGACTTTATTAGACACTGGCTTATACTCTGAGGGAAACCAAGAACTGCATATGATGGTTTTAAAGAAAGACTTACACTTTAAAACCTGGCTACTATGTGGAAAATAGATTAAGTGGAGTTAAGGGTAAAAGAAGAGAGACCAGTGAGAGGAATATTTTAGTATTTTAGAGGCGAGATCATGGTGACTTAGATCGCGGTGGTGGCAATGAAGGTAGTGAGAAGTGGTCGGATTCTGTATACACACAATAATTGAGAATATCCTATGAAAATAAATATTTTTAAAAAAGAATAAAAAAGAAAATAAATGTTTTTAATTTTAATTTAATTTATGAGTATAAATTTCTTTAAAATCTTTTTCGGATAGGTAAAATCTCTTTGGAATGGTATAGCTCTATACTTTAAAATATGATTATATGACCCGTTTGATTTAGTATCTTTGGTTAGATGCTAAGTCATTTTATCCAAAAGAATATCATGATCGCATGAAGCTATAACATAAGTAAATAACTAACATAATGATAATTATTATGTTTGATATTATCATTATAATTCTTACTTTATCGAGTTCCTGGAACTGTGCATGATGTTATACCTACATTATGACAATTTTTTACAACAATCTTAAGAAGCAGATAAATTTTTATATGCTTATATTACATCACTCAGATACTGTATGAGCAGTGTGGAAAAATTCCACAATTGTTCCTGAGGAGACAAGGGTCCTTTCTCAAATTAGATTTAATCTTTTATTCTTTAAATGCTGAAGAATAGGTTTCCCCAAGGCCTAATTGTTAACCTTCCATCTTTAGTTCCTCAATAAATTCTAATGTTCTGATAGTTTTATTGCCATATAACTCCTAAGCTTACATTATCAAAAGGATCTATTATTGTCTTTTCATCCATTGGATGTTTAAAGGTTACGTTCTGTTAGGTGTCTTCCTGTTCCTTGAAGCTTAACATTTGGAAGACTGAGCTTATTTCTTACTATAAAGTCAGCATTCTTTCAATTTCTAAATGTTTTAAAAGATATTACCATTACTTCTGAACGCAAGATTTGTACTTTTCCCCCTTTGCACTATTCTTTCTAGAGGTCAATTTTATCTACTTCTGTTTCCAATTAGGGAGGCACTTTATAGTTTAATTTCTAACATTAATTGTCTCCTCAACATTGGGTTCCATCCATGTATTCAGTTACCTGCTTTATATCTCCCCGTAGATGTCTCAAAGGTGTCACAGGGTCACTGTCTTCCAAATTACCGTTTTCACCCATTCCCTTATACACAGACTTCCCCAGTGTTTCACATCCCAAGGAATATCAGCATGGTCCTGTGCAGAGAACAAGACAGACACATAGGGGACCATATCTGGTTATAAGATTGAAATCTTATGTTTTCCTCTCTTTTTCCTTTATATCTCATATCTAATTAGTTTCTGAGTCCTCTTTTTCTCATTTTATACCTCCTGAATTCTTTATATTCCAATTTTTGCAAACTTCCTGATTATTATCTTACTGAATTCCACTTATTCCTATTTTTCATCTTGCTGAATTCAATACACACTTTAAATAAGTGGTAAAGTCACTTCCGCAAATGCAACTTTTATTACTGCACACATAAGAGCTTAGCATGGATATTTCATTAGAGCCAAAATGTGTGACCCAGAATTCTAGGCACTAATCTCCCCCAGTAGTCTAATAACCCCATTTTTATTTACTAACCAATTTGTCTCTTCTCCTCCATGGAAATAATTCATACATATAATTTCTGGATACTGTGGTTCTGCTTTTTCTGATATTCTTTTTTCATAGTCCCTCACTTCCTTTCTCCCCATGTAATTTATTGTATTATTCCAGATATTGTTAATAAAATCACTTCCTTTAAATGTTTTATAATTAAAATTCTAGTACTTATTTTTTTTAGCATTACAAGTTTATATCATCTTCAGGTTGCTCTATTGGTTTATCCTACTGAAATTTCTATTTTAAATATGTCTTAATATACTATTGTAAGATATGAGGTTTAGTACTCATAACAGACAAAGTAAGTCTTGAGGCAGAGGTCCATCTCAACTATAATTGGCACAGGAAATGGTTCACCCTTGGTCTTAAGGGAATCACTAAGCTTCACTTATGCTTCAATAAAACTCTTTAATGTCTTTGGAACATTGTGGCTAAGAAAATCATGACTATAATGACATTCTGTGAACATTAAAAAATTTAAGAGGTCTATGATAAAGATTAATAATTACTAATGAAAAGCCATTGTTATTATTCTTTATGTATAATTACCATTTCAGGTTCTAGCTCATTTGAATCTCAAAAAATGGATCGTCCTTCTATTTCCGTTACCTCTCCCATGAGTCCTGGCATGTTGAGGGATGTTCCACAGTTCTTATCTGGACAACTTTCAGTATGTAATCACTTTTCTCCTTTTGGAATTTCAAGTAGTGTTTTTATTGTCTGTTGCTAGTTTTTTGTAAACTAAGTTCTTCTTAGAATATAATTGTCCTTTTAACCATTAATTTTCTCAGTAGTAACTTTAATTAATTGAAATTTAATTTTAATTTTTTTACCATAATGCTTTTTTTTATTAGAGTTAAGTTTTTTAGAATTTATTGAGACTTTAAATCTGTGAAGATATTTAAAACTTTTTATCTTAGTAGTATTATTCCAAAACCCAACGTTGTGATTTTTGCTCAATACTTTAAAATGACCGTCATATGTCATAGACTTTTAAGAGAAATAAAAGTTCTACACTATACAAAGATGTCATATTTAAGATAAAACTAAATATTTATGTATTCTCTGCCTTTGAATTTTAAGGAAATTTTGGGTGAATTTCATAGTAATCTTTTGAGTACGACTATTGTTCTGAAATATAATGATACTTGAGATGCTTTTGTTAACAGACGAATCTAAGTAAATTGGTAAATATATAAAAGATTATTGAGTACACTAGGTGATTACATATTAAGTGATCTCTAATTTGAACATTTTATAATAAAAATTAAAGTTCAACGATATGTTTTATGTCCATATTAGATGAGCTTTGCAAATTTAAGCCCTCTTTTTTTCTTAATTTATTCAGTTTTCATTCCCTTTTAAACAATTGAAAATATTCAAATTTATCCAGTTATATTTTAGAAATACACAGGTTAACATTAACAATGACGCCAAAAAGTTACTATTTATGACTATTAAGAATTATTTAGATTCTCAAAATTTGGACACTGAATTTTAGATAACACATTATAATTAAAAACTATTCTCGAGCTCATATTTTAAGAACAATAGAAAAATTTTTTGTTAAATCAGCTATGAAATTTCTTTTTGGCGGGGAAGAGGAAGTGTTTGATTTTTATGGAAGAATTTTCATTAATTAAAAGGAGATATAGGAAGTGTAAGCAAAATTAACATATTAAAAATTATTTTAAAAGCCTTTAGACATGTCTATTCTGGAACTATTTTGATCACAAAGGCAACAATTACAAAAAGTTAAGCAAGAAAGATGAGATACTGTTAGGAGATTGTAAATATCTTATTGAAATGAATTTCCTATTATTTTCTTTTCTTTTCTCTTTTATAAGCAGAGTGAACTTTTCATTTGAGAACAATGGTCTTTCTTTTTTTCATAATAAGTAGCATCTTTCTACTATTCTCATATGTTGACAACACAGATGTCCTCATTTATGGTTATAAATATATATTTTTTCCACCATTTTAGAAAGTGGTAATAAATGTTAGCTCTTTTTTTAATGGTTCTATTTAAATAGTTCATTTTTAAATATGCTGTGGGTAGATGGATGGTGCCAGGATTGTGTGCGCATGCGCGTGCATGCGCACGTGTACATATGCGTGCATGCGCGTGTGCATTTAGTTAGCGTCCATCGGTGGAAGAGGCAGGAGTGGAAGTTATACTCCCCTGATAAGTAAGTACCAATTTTTTACCTTGTTTGAAATTCCAAGGCCCTATTAACAAACCGGACTAGGAGGGAGGGCATTTATTTAGACAAATTTCAAATACCGCAGTTTTTCCTCATGGTTCAAAATGAATATGGTAGAAAGGGAACACTTATATATTTGAGGAAAATATAAACTTAAAAGTTTTATTTACAAATGTATATATATATATAATGGTATAAAGTTGTAGTATTTATAAATGTTCATTTAAAATCCGTGTAATTGTAATTTAAAACGTGTACCAGTTTATTATTTTCTTATGTCTTAGAAGGAGTATGTTCCAATAAGATAATGTTTATAAGTGTAATAATAATTGTTGTGGTAAATCTAGAAAGTACAGATAAATAAAAAATAAAAATCACCTCTAATCCTGCCACTAAAATATAACCCTTCACATACATATAAATTTTGAAACAAAACTGTTAATAAATCTGTGTATACTATTTTGAAGCCTGCTTTTTCATTTGCTAATGTATTGTGGACTTTTTCCTTTAAACTTTAAAAAAAATTCCTCTTAAAATGATTTTAATAGCTATTTAATACTCTTCCATTTTCACTTAATTTGCTATTATAGGATATCTTGCTTGTTCTAATTTATATTATAAACTATGATGCCATGGAAATCCTCTAATATAAATCTTGCATATTTTGCAAGGACAAATTAATTTTGTTAGGATAACTTTCTGGAAGTAAAATTATAATAAGAAAGGAGAAGAAAGTTTTAAGATTTTTTGAAATCTGTTTCTCAAATTTTCTTCCAAAAAGTTTTTATCAAATTAAGCTCCAATCACCTATTCAAGAAATATATGTTAAGGTCTGACTCCAGTTCAGCCGTAATATTTAGTAGCTGGGAATACAATAGTGAATAAGACAGACATGAATTTTACTCTCATGAAACTTAATTTTATATTCATTCTTTGCAGGAAAGCATAAGCAAGATACCCTTTTGGATATAGTATTTCTCTTTATATTTAATCCTATTCCTGCCAACTTTGGTTTGCTGTAATGATGTAGAGATTGGGAAAATATTTGTCCACATATATCACCCCTGTGGAAAACTCTTAGGAAGTTACAGGGCAACATTACAGTTCCTATCTCCTATTTTACCTTTGGGCACTTTTGATTTTGGTCAGATTTTACCTGGGCCCTAACTGACAACATCATGCTGATGCCTGAGAATAAAGATATTTGTGTAGTATGTGAGCCAACCTTCCTATATATTTATGTCAGTTCGTTGACTGATATATTCTCAAATGAAAAACACATATAATACAAATTTTTGTTTAGACTTTTCATGCTCAAGGCTGTTGAATTTTTAAAAGTTATGCAATCTATTCGCTGTGCTTGAATTGTGCTGCTGCTTGTGATTGTTCTAGGGCATAACTATGAAAGAGCCATTAGTGTTTTTAGTGAGAAAAATCAGTATAAACTCAGGTTTATGACACCTGGACTGTATGTTAGCTGTTTCAGTATCAACACCCACTTATTTTGATTCTTTTTAAATTTTGTATTCTTCAGTAATGTAGCAGCTTCCTATAAGGATTACCTATATAATTCTCTCAATATTTTAAAAGTAATTTACAGTCTTTGGCTAGTTGTTTTATTTTTATTTTTGATAGTTAAGATAAAATATACCCTTCAACTCTTTTAAAAGTGAAAAATGGCCCAGAATTCTTTTTTTTTCTGTAGAAATAAACTAACAATATTATTTTACTTTATGGCTGCAATGTTTCCTTAAGTTACTTTGTTTTAATATTTTTCTGACTCCATTTTTAGCGATGAGTTTATAAATATTGTACATATTCATTTTATATGCCCATTTAAAGGGAATAAGTAATTGAAGAATAGGTATATATCTTTATATATCTTTAGAAACTCTGTAGCCTTTTTAAAACTTTCTGTAAACGAAAATTTTTTCTTTAAGCTTTTATCTATCATACCTTATCACAGCCTTGTTATACCAGAAGCATTGCTTAAAAGGAATGTGCTAAAGATCATAGTGCAGTACATAGTAGGAAACGACATTAAAATGCAAAATAACTCAGATTTACAAATTCATATTCTTCATTTGGATGAGGCTAAATTGTTATAGATATCATATATTTCCATGCTTAAAAAATGAAATAATATTAATTACAAATTGCAATGAGATACATAATACTTAACCGTTCCTTTATGAGATATCCAGAATCCATAGAGACAGAAAGCTGTTTAGTAGTTGCCAGGAGTCGGGGTGATGGGGGGATGGAGAGTTGATTATTAGTAGGTACAGGGTATTCTTCTGGGATGATGAAAAAATTTTGAAGCTAGAAGGAGGTGGTGGTTGTACAGCATTGTGAAGGCACTAAATGCCATTTAATTGTACAGTTTAAAATGGTTTATTGTATGTTATTTGAATTTCACCGCAATTAAAAAACTAATAAACATGCTTTGTAGCCAAGTTTAATGTACAAACTTATGATTGATGATTAGGTTTAAATTGCTAGATTATAGACAATTGATTTCAGAAATCTGTGAGTTGCTTCTTTGATAACACATTAGAAGGTCAAAAATATTTGCCTGGAAGGATTAATCTATTTCGAAGTACTATTCTTTTTTAAAGTAAATATTTTAGTTTACGAATTAATATTTACTTCCATCATCTTGATATTTTTGGTCTAAAACAGGTGAGAAGGCAAGGTATATAAAATGCATTTCTAAGAGAAGTGTTTTATTAGTGCCTTCCTTTAACATGCCTAGTTAATCTCTATGAATTTCATACATCCCTTCCCCATTTGCTAGAGAATTATATACCTGGGGTTATGCAGACAGATATCAGTGACACACTCCATTTCTAAACATTTCTTTCTTTCTTTGGAAATGTCTCCTCACAAAAGAAAGACAGCTTATATTTGAGACTGCCTTGGTTTTTGGATAGAAAGATGACTCATGATTGAATGACATTCTGCTTTTAAGGTCTGCTTTCCTTTCCTTTGGGTTTTAGATTCATGTCTAAAAAAGTGTCAGATAATAGTTGAATTGGGCAACAGTCTTCCTAGTACCTATTAACTGTTTCCATATAGCAGTGGAAAAGTTTGAAGCCATTAAGTATTTACAGCTCTTTGAATTAGACAAGAAACATCCATGAGAAATGTAAGGAATGGAATGGAATTTTGGTGGATAGGAACAAAATTAAATGCCTTGAAATCCATTCCCAACCCAGAGATATGCATCTGATTTTGTTTGATTTAACTGTTGACATGCCTTAATAAAGGCACACAATTCTGATTATTGTGGTGTCTTTTGGAAACTATTTCAAATGAAAACAAAATAAATCAGAAGAGAAAAGAAATGTGACTTTAAGGATGTGAAATAGTGATTTAATCAGGACTGGTCTCTTTCTATCTTCTTGCTTTGTGTTTGAGCTTCTAGTCTATTTTTAGGGAGTGGTTCTGTTTCTTTATCTAAAAATTGTAGATAATGGTAACTACCTCCTTATGTTGTTGGAAGCAATAAACTGCTATTAAAGATTTGGAAAAATATAAAAAACTGTATAAATAAAAAGAAATGAAATATTGTCATTGATAGGTATGATTAGCAATAAACTGTTATTGAGAGTAGTTAAAATAAATGTCTGAAAATGGTATTTAAATACTAGAATCTCGTATAGATTCTTAAAATATAAATTAACTAATCAGTATAGTGCATTCCAGCATACTTTTATCTTACAGTGTTTATTCTTTTAAATGCTAAAGCCAATTTGGCTAATGTTTTTTAGACTTGTTTAGATATGTCATTTTGGAGAAGTTACACAATTATTTCTATGGATGTGTTTTCACTAATAATTTTATAATGCATTTTCATCTAACTTTTTTTTGGACTGTGATTTTTTTTCTATGTAGTGCATTTAAAGGTGAAACCTGAAGTTTCTTGGCTCTTGGTTTATGTTTACACTCATTCTTTCAGATCATATGAGCCCGGATATGATATTTTACATTCGGTCTTAATTCCTGTCATGTTGATTACATTTAAAAATATGATATAAATTTATGAGATTTTATATAGTTTTTATCTATTTTAGTGTTTTGGCAAAATTAATTTATTCTTTACATTAAATTACTTAATTTTGATACATATTATCATGGAAAAGTTGTATTTAAGGGATAGTTGTATGTGTTTGTTTTTACTTTTGGTCTTTTAGTTCCAGCGTGTTGTCCTTTTGGTTTTGTTTTATTGCTTTTTTCTTTAATTTTGCTTACCAGAGCCAAAGCCTTAGTAGAAGAACAACGCCTTTTGTTCCTAGGGTTCAGGTAAAGGCCTTGTCTGCCTGATAGAAACTAAAGTTGTGTTTTAACCCTTATTTGTATGTTTTTGGAAAATGCGTAGTAGGGAAACTTTTTTTGGTATGTTGCTCCAAGCCATATAATTGACTTTTAAACCATTTTATGAGCTAGCTTGTAAAATTCTGCATGGGGATTAAACTACAATAAAAATTTAAAGAGACAATCTTAGTTAGCAATTTTATATGATGAACTGAATACCAAAACTCATAGGTTTCAGAGTGGCATTTAATGTAGATTCTGCTTATATACATGTAACATTGAAAGTAATAGCTAATTTTATACTGTTGATATTTTTTATTTACTACACAAGGCTGCTGTCTCTTTAAATCATTCATTATATCACTTGACATCTACATTCTCTTGCATTTTCCAAGCAATAACTCCTTGAGGAGAATTGGCAAATAAATTTGTACCTTACCTAAACATTAATTTTATGCATTTTAAGGTTCAACTTTTAGAAAGTATATTACTTTTAAAAATCACAATCCAAATAAAATGCGTTGGGTTCATTTTGTTTACATTTTATAATTGTCATTCCATTTAATTTTACTGTAATACTTGGGTACAAGTTGTTTGCCTCTTTTCATTAGCAAACCCTTATATGATAAAGTAATGTCATATAGTTTTTCTAAGTAGTATTATGCTTTCCTTGCTTCGCTGCATGTTTTTTTTTGTCATTGTTGGTTTTGAATGATACTAATTTAGTTTAAATTTTAAAAATTAAAATGGTTCTAGTTAATATTATGTAACATAAAACATTTACTTGTGCTGCTCAGTTTCTGCTTAGGAAATTTAAAAATGGTTACAAGGTAAAGCTAGAATGATAATTATGTTAAAATAATTAAACTTATACCAAGATTTTCATTAGTAAAATTGAAGTAAAGTAAGAACTATGTTATATGCAGAATTGTGAAAATACAGCTGTTATGTTTTGGGGAATCAGCGGATATATTAATCATTCATTTAAAAAGCACAGATAAAGAATTTAGAAATGTGATAAAATATTCTAACTAATAAAATGATTACATTTTGATAATGTGAACTGGATATCTATTAAAAACTTCAATGCATGTCCTGTACTATAAAATGAAAATTAGGGCTATTGATCAAATGCCCAGCTTAAGAAAGTTTATTAAAAAGTTTGATTTTGATAGAAAAATCAGTCGAATTAAAATGTGCCCATTTCATATCTATATTATCTTAACATTTATATATTTGTAAAATGTAATTTAATAAGCAGTTAAGTATTATAAAATATGAAAGCCACATGCCTAATATCTGTTTGTATAAAAAATGAATGTTATTAGTAAGTGATATTTTTGGTTTTCCATGGCATAAGAAAATCTAAAAAGAATACTTTTTTATCAAACATTTGAAATGTATATCTCAAATGTTTGGTTGTAGTGATTTCAAAGGAACAAAAATATTACCTGCAGAGATGAAACAAGTGCTTAGTCTCAATTCTTCAAAAACAAAAAACTTACAGAGATCAATACTTTGCTCTAATAATTGAGCTTAATCTAATAATGGTAATTACGGCTTCTTCGTCTTTTAAGTGTAGAATTTATTGGAAAAATTTTTAGCTTCTCAGAATCTTTTTTTCTCTTTGAGGTGTCATAATATTCATGTCATGATCCTCAGAGAAGGATTTTAATATCATGGAAAAATAAAACCATAGCTTTTTATTTTCTATAGACAATAGAAAATATAAGAAATTAATCTGGTGTTGGTCACACAGTTTAGAGGAACCATGATGCTGTCTGACGGCATCTCTGTTTCATCTCATATACAAGACACTCTTGTATTTCGTACATTTTTCTCCCCTTCAGGTCTTTTGCCAGAGTAGTTCAGTCTCTTATCCTCCTCTGTATCTATGTGCTAATATCGTTAGGCAAACAAACATTTGAACTTTTTTTCCATTCAGATGTTAAAGGTTCAGCTTCTCATTCTCTAAGATGCAAAGTGAAGGATTCAACAAAGTCATGTTAGAATTGGAAGTGAACTACCAGTATTTTATATATAAATAAGTTTATATGTACTAGAGCCTGACCCAGACCTGGCTGTCTGCTTTGGAGAAGAATGACAGACATGAGATGTATATTTAAATTCTTTTAAACTGCTACAAACGTTGTACGTGCAAATCAATGGAAAAATTAAATAATTACCATACATGCACATACATATACTGTAAAATATATAAACCATAAAAATACATATTACATAAATATATTTTTTCCCAAATTCCAAATTTTATATTCAGTTTAGTTTCAAGATAGTAGTCAGAGGGATATGCTGAGTTCTGAACCAAAATGTGAGTCAGAGCCACAGCTATCATAGATCTTGACATGGTAGAATCAGCTAGCTAGGTGTAGGAGTGTGAGGTATGTGTGTAGGAGGTGACAATTGTTAAATCAAATGAATTCAGCAGGTGGATGTGAAATTCCAATCTCTAATTATAGCATAGGGAAATTATTCACATTTCCTCATCTCAAATTATCAAATATACTTTTATTCTAAGGATGATGCATTCTTATCACAGAGACTTTATGTCTATGTAAGAAAAACTTAAAAAGATGAATTTGTTATAGTTTTAAATACAAACTTAGAGTCTATTGACTAAAGCTATTAGTAATTCCCCATTGCTTAAAATCTTTGAGATGTCTTTTACTGAGGAATAGCATAAAACATTGGCTTAAAAATTCCCTGTGAATGCCATATGAACAAGTTACTATCTATTCAATTCATTTTGACCATTTATTCTGAACTCACTATTGTAGCAGAGCCAAAATGAACTACAGTGATTCTTGCATGAAGATAGGCAGCAATCATTGTATATAAAGTTCTTACTTATGATAGTGTAATTATTACGTGCTTGTTAATCAGCAATCAAATTAGTATAAAAAAGTCCAAGTGATTTATCAATCAAACCAAAATATTGAATTAATTTTCTATTCATTGAAGTTATTAAAGCATATCCTTTAATTTTAAGCACAATTTCCTAAGTGAAATATATATTCTGTGCTAATATTAGTGTATGGAAATGGGGCAAAGATTGGGAATGTAAACATTATGCTAAGATAGTAAATGTTTAAGCTGATAAATGAATATTTTTGCTTTTCAGATAAAACTATGGTTTGACAAGGTTGGTCACCAATTAATAGTTACAATTTTGGGAGCAAAGGATCTCCCTTCCAGGGACGATGGGAGGCCAAGGAACCCTTATGTTAAAATTTACTTTCTTCCAGACAGAAGGTAGGAATATGAAATAAAAATAAATGTTGTTGAAAATAAGTGAGAAACGTTAATACCAGTGGATGTTTTGATTCTGTGTTATTTATTTTTATATATCATACCAGTCAGATGCTTATGAAGTTTAATGAACGCCTAATGATTCTTAGAAATCAAAATAATGACAGTAAATACTTTGAGATTTTTAAAAAAACTTATCTCTGTGCTTTTTATTTCATCACCCCATATCATTAAGGAAATTTACCTCTGGGTCAGAATCAGCTTCTTCAAGTATAATTTGTTTTGTATCCTTGCTAATCAACATAAATATTGCTCTACCCTGATTTAAATAGAGAAATTAGGATTGCAGAAACAGTTTATTAGAAATTTATCTAATCACCCTCAGTTTCAGACATATAAAAAAATAAGAGATTATTCAATAAATATCATGCAAAAAGAAAGAAGTAATGACACCCGTTACCCTTTCCCCAGCTATTCTGTATCCCTGGCTTTAGGAGAGAGTGTTCTCCTGGTCTGTTCATTTTCTCAGGTTGGAAGTGGCTGGGCACCAATGTGATCTTAAATAAGTTTACATACTTTTGAACCCTTATTTACTGAGTTCAAGTTCAAAGTCTTCCAGTTTGAGTTTAGTGCCAGACTATCATCTGAAGAACAATTGAGGCAAAGTAAAAGATGAAAGGAAAGAAGTAGACAGTTAACCAAAGCCTTAAATTATGTTTGATATGTTTTAAAGTGAAAGTTATAGAAAAAATTTCTCAGAAAATATGTCAAAGTGGCACAACATCTAAAGTTATCAGAAATCGTTTGCTATATAAATTTTTCTTATAAAGTTTACTTGAAGATAGTTGTTTTATAACAACTTAGGTTGTCTTTTGGACAGGAAACACTTTGAACTTCAAGGGAGGAAGAGATCATCCATGACTAGAGCTATTAAATCTAACTTAAACTTCAGCTGGTTGACAGATGCCACAGCCATATTACCCTGACATTCTGGAGGCCAAGTCACTTGGTTTTTTAGAGCACACATGGTTTCCTAGTGTAAACATCCGTAGAATGCCATCATAAAAAACTGCAGAAAATGCTGCATTCCCATCTATGCTTTTATGCACACACATACCAAGTTTCTACTTACTCAAAACGTTGAAGAAAAATACTTTTTAAGATGATAAAGCCTCTCAAATTATTGAATTTACTTCTTGATCTTGATTGACTGTTTTTGTATGTGTTTATTCTATTTTCCATATCCTCCCAACTTTCAGAGCAGATAAAGCTAAAATGGAAGAGAAGGTCCCCTTAATCACTTACTTATATTTCAGATATAGTATTTTTTTTCATTTCTCAACACCAAAGAATGTGAAACAATTAAATATTTTCTTCTATGATAATTTTTCAGTTGAATTTCTTTGTCACTTAACAGGAATATTTAGGCAGGTTTGTAGTTTATTGGTGAAGAAAAGAATTATCTGGTTAACAGAAACAGCTACATTATCATTTTAACTATTTTTTTTTTGATTGACACAAGTGTTTACACTTGAATAAAGGATTGTTTATGGTTTGGGTATGAATTGTTTCATTTTTCTTGACAAATTTTTGGGAGGAAAACTACGTGAACAAGTGAACATAGAAAATAATTGATGCCATTTATTGATAAGGATTTCTGAAGGGGCAAAGGAGGCTACGTAGAAGAGATTTATTCTAGAATGTCAGTATGTCAATTATGCTATTCGAAACATTATTGTCTACAGTGTACTATGTACTCTAAAACAACAGGTGAGCATTTTTTTATATCTTGAAGTAAAGCTGGCTACCAGTTAAAATATTTTTTCTTTCTTACATTTTGAATTAAAACAAGTTTTTCCATTCTGTTACTAAGTTAAACTAAATGGAAACTAAAAGTATTGGTAACATAAAAATAGGAAAATCTTTAGGTTAGATTTTATTTTTTAAAAATATTAACTACATTCTTAACAGTTTAATGATAGTGTTAGAGATCTATTTTACTATAGTTAGCAACTATTTAAAAAATATCTATAGCGTGTTTATTGATCTTAGTTTTTAATTATTTTTAACAACTTTTCAGTGTTTGACTTATACAGCATTCTCTTATGTAGAAGGCCTTCATTAAGCTTCTAGAAAAACCCATTATTTTTTAACTTCTGAAGACAATTTTTCAGGTTCTTTCCATGCATTGGTCCTTTCATGCACAATAAATTGCCTTATTAAATTGTCATCATATATGGTGAGTTTTTGAGGAACTTCCAAGATTATCTAGTTTTCCTTCTATCCAGTGCAGAAATCCCTTTAAAATAGTCATTCTTGTCTGAGAACTTTTTTCACTGCTTAAGAGGAAGTCAAGGCTTATTCTGTTCCCTTTCATATTGCAGCATAAACTGCTCTTGAATCAGACAGCAAGACTCCTTATACTTTCTTTCTAGCCTTTATGGAAAGGACTTTGTCTTCACAGTGTGTCATAATTCATTCTTTAATGGATGGGATATAAGTAGATCATTATAAACATTTGTTAAAATTTTAGAAGAAGAGAAGGACTGAGAGAAAAATCGTGTTATAGTCCTTGTTGTTATTTCTATTATTTAATTATTTTTATTTATAATACTTCTTTTTCACAAATTTGAATAGAGATAAATTCTTTGGGTTTCCAAAGTTATTTTCTTTCCAATGGCTTAAAAATTAATAAAGGTACATTAATTTAAGTTGGCTTTCTGCCCCCATTAAATATATGTGTTCTGGAAACATATGTTCTTGCATTAAACATTAAGCCCTACATTCACCTAAGAGAAGTTGCCTAGCCACCCCAATTTAAAGATGCTCTATGTCCTCTTAGTTCTCCTTGCTTTTTATCCCAACATTCTTAAATTGTGCTGTGACAATTTGTAACAGTTAAAATGGTTCTACATGGAGTTCGTTGTCCACTTACTTTAAGCAGGCTCTCTAGATAGCTTAGCATTTCTATCCTTGATGATTTTCTTTATTTCTATTCAGTCATTGATCCTAATAAGCTAAAGTATATACTTAAGTACATACAAAAAGAACGTATGTACCCAGGGGATGAGTAAGATCATCTAATGTCGTTAAAGAAGAAATATTTGAATTTTTTTTATTTTTATCTCATTATTTTAGTTTCTTTTTTGGCTATTTATCTATGTATATGATGTATTAGTACAACCGAGTAGTAATATATGCATATATAATTCATAAATACATGTGTATATAATGGGATGCATAATTAAAAACATTCGCTTGATAGATATAGGCAATTAACAAAAGTATGGAGGCTGCTGAGGTGGAACTTCCTTCCATCTATCAGGATGGGTGTCTTCCGTTTCCACCTAACATTTAGTGACTACCTCACTTAGAAATAATTTTTATAATGTTTTTACAGACTTGATAAATGTCAAATAGGCAAGTATGTATTTCTTATATGTAAGAAAGTAACTTGATAGAATGCAATAACAATTGCTCATTAGCTAAACATATAGTTCCAAATTTATTAGGTCTTTTGTTGCACAATAAGAGTTTTGTAGTTTAAGTGAATAGTATATGTAATGATACTAGTTATTAGCATTTGGAAGGCTTTGAATAGCACAGTATATTTAAAAATTTAGAAATAAGATTCTATAGTCTGGTTTTATTTAGATTTTAAGAAAGACATTATCATGGGAAATTTTCAGATTCTTGAAATATTGCTATTATTAAGTCATACTTATCATGAGATATAATTATGCACATTATAGATTTTAAAGGCAGTTTTAAAGATTATATATGTGTAACGTATGAAAAATTGGTGGCAAAACTTCTTGCCTGAGAAATTTTACACTAATAATTTTTATGGCAAAACTTAAAGGGTTATATAAGTTTATACACACTTTTTTAATTTATAGTGATAAAAACAAGAGAAGAACTAAAACTGTAAAGAAAACATTGGAACCCAAATGGAACCAAACATTCATTTACTCTCCAGTCCACCGAAGAGAATTTCGGGAACGAATGTTGGAGATTACTCTTTGGGATCAAGCACGAGTTCGAGAAGAGGAAAGTGAATTCTTAGGAGAGGTATCTGGTATTATTTTAAAACTTAACTCTACATGATCATCCTGAATACATTTATTTATATGACTGTCAGTAAAAATTTATATTTTTAATAATAAAAAATTTTTCAATTACAGTTGATGTATTATATTAGTTTCAGGTGTACAACGTAGTGATTTGATATTTATCTAACTTACAAAGTGATCACCCAGATAAATATAGTACCTATCTGACACCATACATAGTTATTACAATATTATTGACTATATTATTCCATATGCTATACTTTACATCATCATGACTGTTTTGTAATTACCAATTTGTACTTCTTAATCCCTTCCCCTTTTTCACTCACCCTCAAACCTCTTCTCATATGGCAACCATCACAATATTCTCTGTATCTATGAGTTTGTTTCTATTTTGTTTATTTTGTTCTTTAAATTCTACATTAAGTGAAATCATATGGTGTTTGTCTCTCTCCGATTTACTCCAATGAGCACAATACCCTCTAGGTTCATCCATGTTGATTCAGAGGGCAAAATTTCATTCTTTTTTATAGCTGAGTAATATTCGCGCGCGCGCGCGCGTGTGTGTGTGTGTTTGACCTCTTCTTCATCCCTTCATCCACTGATGGATACTCAGGAAACCTCTATAACTTGACTATTGTAAATAATGCCACAGTGAACATATGGATGAACATGTCCCTTCCAAATAGTGTTTTCAGTTTCTTCAGATAAATACCCAGAAGTGGGATTACTAAGTCCTTCTTTGTCTCTTGTTATAGCCTTTGTTGTAAAATCTATTTGTTTGGCATAAGTATTGCTACCCTGGATTTTTCTTTTCATTTCCATTTTCATGAAATATCTTTTTCTGTACCTTTACTTCCAGTCCGTGTCTCACTTTTGATCCGAAGTGAGTCTCTTATAGGCAACACATGTAAGTGTCTTGTTTTCTTATCCATTTAGCCACCCTGTCTTTATGTTGGAGCACTTAATACTTTTACATTTTAGGTAATTTGTTGATACATATGTAGTTATTGCTATTTTATTATTCATATTTTTTATCCTTTTCTTGAAACTCCCCTAATTTTCTTGTAATGATGGCTTGGTGTTGATAATCTCTTTTAGTTTTATCTTGTCTGGGGAGCTCTTTATCTGTCCTACAATTCTGAATGATAGTTTTGCTAGGTAGAATAATCTTGGTTATAGGTCCTTGCTTTTCATCATTTTGAATACTTCATGCCAATTCCTCTGGCCTGCAAAGTTTCCGTTGAGAAATAAGCTGGCAGTCTTATGGGAGTTCCTTGTAGGTAACTAACTACTTTTCTCTTGCTGCTTTTAAGATTGTCTCTGTCTTTAACCTTTGGCATTTTAATTATGATAGGTCTTAGTACGAGCCTCTTTGGGTTCATCTCGTTTGGGACTCTTCTTTTTGGTTTTGTGTATCTCTTTCCTTCACCAGGTTTTCCATTGTTATTTCTTCAAATAGCGTTTCAATTTCTTGCTTGCTCTCCTCTCCTCCTGTAACCCTATGATGCGAATGTTAGTATGCTTGATGTTGTCCCAGAGGCCCCTTAAACTCGCCTTACATTTTTGGATTCTTTTTTCTTGTTCTGATGGGGTGTTTTCTGCTACCTTATCTTCTAAATTGCTGATTGAATCCTCTGCTTCATCTAATCTGTTGATGCCTTCATTTCAGTTACTATATTCTTCATTTCTGACTTTTTAAAATGTTTTGTCTCCATTTTATGGGGTTTTTTTTGTTCGTTTGCTTGAATTCTGTCTTTTCATTAAAGTTCTCATGGAGTTCATCAACTCTTTCCCCTAAGTTCAATGGGCATCCTTATAACCAGTATTTTGAACTCTGCCTCTGGTAGATTGCTTGTTTCCATTTTGTTCAGTTCTTTTTCTGGAGCTTTGTTCTGTTCTTTCATTTAAAACATGATTCTTTGTCTCCCCATTTTGTGTCTGTTTCTATGTCTTACGTAGAGCTACAAGGTCCCCCAGTCTTAGTAGAGTGGCCCTATGTAGTAGGTAGGGTCCAGAAGCACAGTTTCGCTGGTCACCATGTACTTCAGGTGTGTCCCTTGTATGGATTGTATGTGCCTTTCTGTTGTAGTTGAGTCTTGGTTGCTATTTGCACATCAGTGGACAGGATCGACTCTCAGGCTGATTGTTGGTGAGGACTGGCCATGATTACAGTGGAGGAGCTATTGTGCAAAGGCTGACCCTACATGGCAGGATATGCTTTAGCTGGATTGTGGTGCCTTCCTAGTCTGCCCTTTGAATGTGTTGTCCATGGAAGCTGCTGAGTGATTTTTTAGCTTAGACAAAAACTAGCCACTGGGCATGCCAGCCTTGAAGGCTTTTGGGAAGGGCCCCGATGCAAACCTGGTTCAGTCACAGCCTGTACCCTGCTCAGGACCACTTAACATGAGCCACCAAGCAATTTGCAGATGGCCATCACCTGTGCTGGGCTTGGCAGTGCCTTGAGAGGCCAAGTTGTGAAGTGAGACTGGCTGCTGCTTGTGCTGGGCTTGGGGCTGCTCAGCAAGAGGTATGGGGCATGCCAGGGCCAGATGCTGCTTGTCTAGGTTTTGTGAACCTTTGAGAGATTTTAGGAAAGCCCATAGCATGAGTCAAGACAGGCCATTTGTATGGAAAAGGCACTGGAAGAGGCTTGGCTGGGCCTACAAATTGGGTGTAATGGGATTCTCAGGGAATCACGAGAGCAGAATGACCTTGTTAGCCAGGTTGTGGGAGACCTAGACGTGTCCATCACCTGTGTCTACACTCTGGGCAGTGAGAGGGCTCAACAAGAAACAGTGGATTCTGCCAGCACTTCTGTATGGGCCAAAGCCACCCCTCCACATTAGCTCTAAAGCCAGACAATTTATTTCCTCCCTGTATGTCCCTGGCACCTTTCAAGCTGCTGCCCCAGTGCTGGAGCTCAGAGCGAGTGAGTCTGTTAGCGTGTAAGTCCTGCATAGGCCCATTGAGAGAAATTCCTGGGACCCCAATAGCCATTTGTCTCACTCGGCCATGATCTCGACTGGTTTTCACAGACAGAAGTTGTGGGAAGTTCTCTTCCTGTTACTACAATCCTGGACTGGGGAACCTAGTATGGAGCTAGGACCCCTCACACCTGTGGAGGAACTTCCATGACCAAGATATTCCTCCTGATGTTTAACCTCCCCACACAGGTGTGGTTGCAGCCTGTTCCACGTCTCTGCCCCACCTACCAGTCTCGAGGCCGCTTCTTCTGTGTGTCCTTAGTTATCAGACTTCTGTTCAGCTGGACTTCAGGTGATTCTCAATGATGATTTTTCTGTAGTTTAGTTGTCAGTTTGATGTGGTCATGAGAGAAGGCAACCCAGCTTTTAGCTACCCCACTATCTTGACCGGAAGTCCCACCTCAAAAATTTATATTTTGAATATCTAAAAAAGTAAATATAAATTCCTTAACAGAATGAATTTAGCTACTGCTTTAAGACAAAACTTATTGATGTCATAAAAAACAATGGTTCTAAGTACTCTATGACAGTTTTTACATGTTTATTCCTGTTGTAGAAATCTCAGTACTGATAAGAGATTGATTTGTATTCCACAAATATATTGCTGTGTTTTATAGTATGTATATCATTTTAGTTTACTGAACCAGCTATAACTACTAGTAGTGTAATAATTTATTCATGGATTATTTTTTAAGCCCTGTAACATACCTGTAATATGCTAAATACTGAGGTTTCAAAGGTAAATAAGGCATGTTACTTCAAGGAATTTATAATTCACTGGGAATACAGATGAGTGAAAAGGCAATTATAATATAGTATGTAGATGGTGTTACAAGGTAATGCAAGAGTACATTCTTGCTGTTTAGAAGAGGGGGAGTGGTCCAGGGAAGGCTCCACAGAGAAAATAGAATTTAGCCAAAAGTCAAGAGGTGAGAAATTCCTGTAGAAGGAATAACAGGACACTAGACTCGAGGGGGTTTTAGACAACTGCATTGAAATCAGAAAGACAAATAGTAAGAAATGAGACTTGACAGTTAAACTGACATTAGATTATGTCCATTAATAGGTCACATTAGAAAATTTGGTTTTTATCCTGCGGATAACGTGAACCAGTGTTAGATTCTAAGGGGAATCTCCAATACAAATGCTTTATTGCATTTGTATTGGAGAAAAATATTTTTAGTATAATGTGGGGAATGAATTGGAGAGGAGTAAAATGAGATGCAGTTTTTTAGCTATTAACACACTAAGTTATGCTTTCGGAGTTTTTCAATGTGTTGGTTTCTCTGAGTAAATTAAATGGTAACCTCATGGGAAAAACAATTTATAAAAATATTTAACTAAATGTTGGTGGCTAAGGAATGGAAGATGGCAAAGCAGTTAAGAAGAACAGTAATTCAGTCATTAGGAGCAAAGCCTACTGTTTCTTAGCTTGTGTCCTTAAGCAAGTTATTAAATCTGTTTGTGCCTCAGTTTCCTCTTCAACAAAGTGGAAGTATTAGAAGTATGCTACTCAGAATTAGTATGAGGATTATATAAGTGTGTGTGCGCATGTGTGTGTGTATATAAACATTTGGAATACAATGTCTGTAATTTTGAAAATGACTAGGTAAAATAGGAAGAATGAAAGAACTTAGCTGTTTTGCTTCTTTATGTCCCATAGCTAAATAGTGATTTATCATTATAGAGCAGTTCTCATGTACCTAAGTACAAACACTGTCATATTTGTACATGATGCTAAAAGAAAATAAACAGTGTCATTTATTTCTATGGACCAATTTCTTTTGTAAATTTATTAAATATTCATATTATGAAATCTATATCATATGGTTCATTTTAAAAATTTATTTTTTCTAAGTTTTAGTTTTTTGCAGCATGAATGCATAGTTTTAAGTAAGACTTTGATTTATGTTACCACTCTTTGATGTGCCAGCTATGAGCTTAGACAAGTTCTTTTAATCTTTTTTAGCCTTGATATCCTCATCTATAACAGCTGAATGATAAGAACAAACTGATAGTTTTTTAAATGAAAATTAAGATAACATATGACACGATTTTTAACACACATTAGGCACTTCTAATTTGTTTTACTCTCCCCATTTAGAGTTTTGTAAAGGTTAAGTTAGTGAATGAAAATGAAAATGCCTTTTCTGAAATTACAAAATGATATACATATATTAATACTACAAACTTTCAATAATAAGTATTATTGCTCTGATAGCAAATTTAATACCCTCTAGTGGTAGGTACTCAAGGGTCTACAAAATAAATGTCTTAGATGTTTAAAACTTATATCAGTAAGAATTATAAGGTCTAGGAACTGCTACCCTGAACAAGTCCAATCACATCTGATCTCGGAAGCTAAGCAGGGTTGGGCTTTGCTAGTAGTTGGATGGGAGACCACCTAGGACCAGGGGTTATAGGTGTAAAAAATAAAAAATAAAAGATTGTAAAGCTGACAAGGTCCTTGCAATCCGTGAGGTCAACCAAGAGTTGCCTCGCCTAAAAGCAAAACAAAACAAAACAAAACAAAAAACAAAGTTATAAATACTTATCTTTTGTTATTGTCAAAACATGAAAAATTTTGCAGCATGACCTTGCTTTTGATCTAACAATATTATTATCATTATTATAAAAGTTATGAGATCATTTAAGAGAATTTCTGTATTATTAGTATCTAACAGTTCTTTGTCTCTTGGTTTTATAGATTTTAATTGAATTAGAAACAGCATTATTAGATGACGAGCCACATTGGTACAAACTTCAGACCCATGATGTTTCTTCATTGCCACTTCCACATCCTTCTCCATACATGCCACGACGACAGCTTCATGGAGAAAGCCCAACACGGAGGTTGCAAAGTAAGTTTTCAGTAAAGTTTTTTATGTCTTTATTGAATTATTTTGAATGATATATATCATAGAATTCGAAGATGCCGTTATAGGTATTAATAGGTATCTCTTAGTGTTTTCATAGCTATTATTGAAACTTTAGTGTTTGATACACTAACATGAGCTGATACTTAAGTATTTACTCATTACAGAATAATCCCAAATGAAACACAGTTAGGTTTTAATTTTAGCTCTTAGAATCTTAAATATAGAAATGAGATAGCTAATACAGTAGGATTTGATCATACAGTTGTAGGTACTTGAATTTGTGATTTCTACCTTCATTTTACCTAATATTTGATGAATATGTAAGATAGCTAGTATAATGTAGTGGTTGAAACCATCACCATGAATATTGCTCAGACAAATCTGAATTTAAATTTTGGTTCCCTCACTTAAGAACTATATGACTTAAAATCAGTCACCTGTTTCCTCATTTAGAAAATTGAAATGATAATGCTTATGTTACAAGGTGGTAATAAGAGTTAATCTCAGGAATATAAACTGATGTTATTATTGTTGTCATTATTATTATTATTATTATTATCAGTGTTTGCATTCTAACCTAGTCCAAATCATAGAGTAGAATTAGATCAATCCAGAGAATCTTAAAGGAAACTCAGAAAGTTTTTCTAATTAAAAATTGTGGGCTTGTGCTTTTACAACTGAAGATTTTTGTTCCTGATAAATCTATTACTGAAAAATGAGGTGGATGCTTGCCGCTTTGGATAATATTCATAGGATAATTTTATCTTCATGGGGTTAGCATGTTCCAGGTTTAGTAACATTTTTGTCAATTAATAAAAAACTGATCGACATTAACCAGATTTTAGAAGTGTAAATTATAAGCCTGAATTCCATGCCATTTTTCAATCATGGGAGGTATACCTGGCAACTGAACAAATAACCGTTTATATGGATCACACCCTTCCCACTTCATACAGGACTAAATGATATATCAGAAGGCTGTTAGATGAATAGAGAATTAGAGGAAAGGATAGGTCCTAGGAAATCCTAGAGGATTATTTTACCTCCTTTTTAAAACATCCTCACTAATGACTGGAATTTTATTTTTGTTAGATATAGTCTTTCATACTCGAATGGTGTTAATTGAACACTAATTCTACAGTACTCCCTTTTTTCAGTCTCCTCACAGATTAAACACCCAACCACTCTTATCCGCAATTGCTATTACAACATCATTTGTTGTAATAATTTAATAATTACATTACCATGAATTTTATGTATATTAATTTTAGAATATGTACTCTTTTTGGTGACTGTAATCTACTCATACAATTCTCTATTATGTACTGATTTTATAGTTTAAGTTTATAGGCTACTAATGCTAGCCAACATTGGTCTTTCTTACAGGATTGCCCTTTTCTCCATTTACTTCACTTATTACTTCAATAGGACTGGGTTCGACAACTTTCAACATCTGAATCTTAGGTCAACGATTTTTATTATTTTTTCTCTCTAGATAATTAAGAATAGTGTATGTGAGGGACAGTAAGAATAGATTATTTTCTAGTTAGCTGTATGTATCTTAGATTTTCATGTCATTAATCAGTTTTGCATCTTTTAATATTTTTTGTCCTCAGAATGATTCTTTTGTTACTAATAATTAATGATATTAAATTTACTCATGAATAATATAATAGCTTCATTTTGTACCACTTCAGTCTAGTCACTACCAACTTATAATAAAATTAGTTCTCAAATATTGAACATTTAGCTGCATTTTGTATTTTACACCTAAAATGCTACCATAATTTATTAGCAATGTGTAGGCCTGAAGGTGGGTAAAAACATATACACATGCATAAAAGAAATGAAGATTAGGAAGTAACGCTTAGAAATAGTCAAAAAGTTAAGGATATTACCATTGGCTCTTCAATGGCAGGTTCGGTTAGGGTATGGATAAATAAATATACTAATTATTTTAAAGATTCACTGATGACAGGAAGCTCCTTTAGGATTTTTCTTCATAGAGATAATAAATATTTTATTTATTTACAAGTACATCTATATTGGCAAAGATTATGGTGATTAATAAATTCGATGTATAGATGCATGAATAGTTATTAAAATATGTAATTCTCTTTTATTCTCTATATCCACATAATAAGATATTTTGGTAATTTAATCTCTGAGGCTATTAATGTCACTCTGAGTCAATGAGTTTGTTGAGTGTACATGGATATTTACTGATATTTAAAATGAATAAGTGATAATAGTGGAATTCTCTTCTTTCTACTCATGATTTCCTATTTTAAATTTATAGATTCAAATGATTCAAAGCAGAACTTCATATACATGGACATTAATTTATCATTTTATTAATATATGAGGAAATACTCTATAATCATTCTAAAAATATTGTTTTATGTATCGTGTAGTTAGCTTAAAATTTCTTTAAAAATCTTTTGAAATGGGAATGCAAATAACTATGATTATAAACTTTGAATGATTTCCCACATAAAGGAGTTAGTAAAATGTTTGAAATAGATGACTTCTTATACTATTATTTCTGCATGTGGCAAAAGAAGGAAGTTGTACATATTTAAACATCTGTAGAAATGTTTATTGCTCAAAAGTCAGAAAGAAATTAGGTTATAAGAAGTTAAAGTTTTAATGAAGAAGTAACATTTCCTGCAACATTTTCCTCAGGCTACTGTTGCATATTTCCATCCCAGATGTTATTATTTTGACATTACCAAAGAATGGGAGGGACAGTGCATATTTCAAAAAGTGATTAAGCATTTGTGAAAATGTATAAGGAAGACTGCAGCTATGAGTTCAGATAATTAAAATACATTAAAGAGAAGTGAGGTTGCTTTTTTAGGTGGTGAACTATCTGCCATACTCATATAATTTTATTTTTGATTAATTGGTGAGTCACATTTTTCATTACTTTCCTGTTACATAAAAGGATTGTTTTGGAAAGTATATTTTGATGTTTAAGTTTTTATTGTTGTATATTCTTTACTGTTTTCAGTTAAAGTTGTATAGTGTATTAAGGCAAAAATCTTACTTTTTAGCATGGCAGAAGTTATTTATAAATTTGATAACTGATATTAATTATTCTCATCAAATTTGAACTATACAAGTTCAATCAGAGTATTCTTTAATTTTATTCTTCATTCTTTGTCTCATATCAACCAGATTCATCTCTTTACTTTTCCAAATGTTAATTCTTTATTTAGTAAAATGTGATATTATCACCTTTCAATTTTTAAAATAGAAAACATCATACCTATTATGCTTTCATTCAGCCCATGACCAAGGTCTTCGAAAGAAAATTAATGGAAACAAATCATTGAGACAAAACCAAAACGATGCTGTTGATAGATATAAGATAAAAGAGACAGTTTTAAATTAAGTTTTCTCAGGATTTCAACTTTCTTGGATGACAGTTATATGTACATATACAGACCCGTTGACATTGTTCCATAAGTTATTGAGTCTCTTTTTATTTCAATCTTTTTTATTCTCTCCTCCTCAGTTTTGATTATTTTTATTCACCTGTCTTTAAGCTGACTAATATTTTCTTCTACAGTGTCCAGTTTTCTGTGAAAACTATAATTTGAATTATCTGATTAAGTATACTGTATTTTTCATTTTAAGATTTACATTTTTTTTTAAAGTTTCTGTGTTCTTCCTGAAATTCACCTCCTTCTATTTTCTGAGTGTATCCTTACATATAGTTATTTTGAAGTCTGCTAATTCCAGCATTTTAGTCTTTTGTGGATCTATTTATATATATATATAAATATAACATATATTATATAATATATATATTTTTAAAATATGGATCACATATCTACTAATGGTAATTATGTATTAGACATTGTGTTAATACATTTTAGAGACTCTGGATTTTGAAGAATGTTTTATTTTATTTTAGTAGACAGGTTACTGAAGAATCACCTAAAGGCTATAGAAGATATGTTGGGGCAGTTCTATTTGGTTCTTTCCATAGTCCTATGGCATAGTCCTTAGTATGGTTTGTGGTTATTATTTCTAATGTGTGGACTTTCCAGGCAAAGTCCAAGATGTTGGACAAAATCCTATAATATAATGGGACTTAAAACTCTGAACTTTGTATTCTGTGCTTTGGGAAGTTGCTGAAATCTTGCAGCTCTTTTAGCCTTTCAGCTGTGGCTTTCAGCTAGGTTTCTTGTTTTTCCCTCTGCAATTTTCAATTCAGGCAAGGATTTGAAGGGCTGTTGTGTGTAACTTTTGGGTCTGCTGTTTATCAGGCTCCCCCTTTTCCAGGATTTCCTCTACAATCTATTTGTTCTGACAACTCTGAATTCTGACCTTTGGCTACTCAGCCTTATAAGACAAAGGATTTTTACTTGAACTGTAACTCCTCCACAGTGAACCAAATTGGGAGGGCTGTTAGTGGAAAAACTGGTTAAAATTATATGCTTTCTTTATTTCAAGGGTCATATCACAAAATTCTGCCTACATTCATTTATTCTTTCATATCTTTAAATAGCTTTTTATTAAAATATTTTGTCCAGAATTAATAATTATTTCTGGCAGGAAAGTTAGTCTGATATAAACTACTATATCATTCTCAGAAACAGAACTCAACATTTTTAAGTAAACTTTTTACAAAAGTATAGCATTCATACAGAAATATATATCATATATATATATATGTATGTATGTATGTATGTATATTCATAAATATACACCCCGGTGAATTTTTGCAAAGTAACCATATAATGGAAGTGGTACCCATGTCAAGGAATAGAACATCAGCAGCATCCCACCAACTCCTTCTTGCTCTCTTCCAATAATTATTTCCCCTACTACCAAGGTAATGAGTATGCTGACTTCAAGTACCATAGAATCATTTTGCTTATTATTTAACTTTATATAAATGGAATATTTATACACAGACATGAATTTTAATACAATGTATTACTTTTTCACATCTGGCTTTTTTTCCTTACCAGTATGGTTGTGAGATTCATTAATATTGTTGTGTATAATTGTAATTTATTGTCATTGCTTTATACAGTTTCTGTAAATGTACAACAGTTCTCTTATGTTTACGTAGGTTATGAAAGCTATTTATCTAAGTGAATTCTTATGCTTTATTCAGAGGTAATAACTATATAAAGAAGTTGCTCATCTTGGATTTCAAGTTTGAACTAAACTGTTTACAAGTTTTGACATAATGTTGTGTATTAGCAGCCTTCTGAGAAGACTAATATGTAACTAGCTAAAACCACTAGTTTTGGGAACTTAATTGTTTAATTTTAAAAAACATACAGTTGATTGATTCTTTGCTTTTAGATGTGTGTTATTTTTAAGAGTGCTTCTATGAACATTCTTGTACATGCCTTTTTGTAATCACATATTTTCATTTTTGTTATGGGTGTATCTAATGGTAGAATAGATGGTTAATAAGCCATGCATATATGCAGTTGCAGTAGATATTATTAAACAGTTTCCCACAACTGTACCAATTTATACTTCTTGTAGCAGTGAATGAGTGTTTGAGTTTCGCTACATCCTTATATTATATTTGGTATTTTTAGTACTTTTCACCCACCTATGTGGATATATGCAGTATTATCTCATTGTGGCTTTAATTTACATTTCTCTAATAATCTTTTCATAGGTTAATAGAACCATTTATATATTCTCTTTCATGAAGACCTTAGTTAAATTTCTTGCCTATTTTTCTTTTTCTTTTTTTTGTCTTTTATTGATTTATGAGTGTTTTCTTCTTAAAATTATAGATTTGAACACTTTATAGGATAAATGTATTTCATATGTATTCTACTGTAGGGCTTGCCTTTCCACCCTTTAATGGGATCTTTTTAGCAACAGAATTTTTTAATGTTAATGTATTTCAGTTTTCAATTTTTCTTTAGTGTTAACTGCTTTTTTGGTGTGATCGGTAAAAAATATATATATATATTTATCTTCTTGGAGATCATAATGATATGTTCCTATGTTTTCTTCTAGAATAGTGCTTTGCTCATCTCATTAAATCATTAATTCATCTGGAATTGATTTTGTATATTGCGTGAGGTAGGGATCAAAATTCATTCTTAATCCTATGGATACCCGTTGATCCATCACATTTATTAAAAACATTGTATACGTATGGTTAAGTTTTCAAACTCTATTCCTTTTAATTAGACAAGTTTTCTCTTAGCCAATCTCAAATTGTCTTAATTACTTTAGCTCTATAATAAATTGTGATATCTGGTAATGTAACTAACCTAGCTTTGTTCTTCACCATCAAGATTGTTCAAGAATAATATCTTAATGTTTTGCACTTACAAACAAATAGAGCCTCAATTGATGATTTTCCACAAATATCCTCTGGGATCTTGATTTGAATTACATTTATTAATTTGGGAAAAGGTAAAGTCTCTTCCTGGAGTAGGGAAAATTTCAATGCATAAATCTGATGTATCTCTAAATGATATTTTAATAGGTTTCAATGTATACTTTTTAAAAATTAGACCTATTACTAGGAATTTGATTTAAATTTATTCTGGTATACAGAAATAAAAACTATTATTTATGTTGAATGAATCCTAATAACTTTTTTCACACACTATTTTAAATTTTGATTTACAATATTATGTCATCTGTGAATAATGACAGTTTTTTCTTTTTCTTTTAAACTGCTATACTTTGCTTTGCTTTTTCTTATATAATGCTTTGACTAGGTCCTATATAAGATGCTGAGTAGAAGTGATATTGTTGAGGAGCAGTTGGCATCTCTTTTGTTCTTCATTCCTCGGGAAAAACGTTAACTTTTTCCCCAATATATTTGATATGTGCTACCCTAAGAGATTCAGGAAAGTCTATTTTATTCCTAGTTTGATGAAAGTTTTTAATCATGAATGTATGGATGTTGAATTGTAATCACATATTTTAGTCAAAAAATGTAGCTTATTTTAGTCTATAAATATTAAAGTAATCTTGCATTCTCAAACTCAGCTACCTCATGATGCATTATTATTTTATTTATTTTTGGAATCAGTTTGCTAATTATATCCATAGAATTTTGCATCTATATTCATGAGTGAGATTGTCTTTTATTTTCTCTTTTTGGTAACATCCTTATTGGCTTTTGTTTCAGTGTTCTATTGGCTGCAATTCATAAAAAGAATTTTAAAATATCCATCATTTTCTATTTGATATCTTTTATTGTTTTTTTCTTGTAATATTTTTGTCAAGTTTTGGTTTCAGTGTTATACTGACCTCATAAATAGTATTTGGAATTATACTCTAATTTTCTATTGTTTGAAGACTGTACATTATTGGTGTTATTCCTTCTTTAAAAGTTCAGAAGTATTCACCACTTAAGTCATCAGGTTTGGCATTTATTCGTGCATGTAGGTTTTAAATTTAAATTTCCCTTTCTCTACTAGATTTAGAACTCCAGAATTCTATACCTTCTTGTGTCACATTTGTTAAGTTGGATTGTTTATGAAATTTGAACATTTCTCTTAGTCTTTAAAAAATATTTGTATAAAATTATTCATAATACCATCTTATTTCTATTTAATGTCTGTTGGATGTATAATAATGTCATTTTCCCCAATATTGGTAATTTGTTCCTTCTCACGTGTTTGTTCTTGGCCAGACTTGCTAATGATGTATCAATTTTACTAGTCTTTTCAAACAGTAAACTTTATATTTTGTTTGTGTTCTAGGTTGTATGTTTGTTTTCTATTCCATTAATTTATTATTATTTGTCTGTTTTACTTTGTTTAGGATTAATTTGTTTTTCATTTATTCAGAAGGATACTTAGTTAATATTTAATGTGGTGTTTTCATTTACCTGTGGATTATTTAGTAGTATATTGTTAAATTTACCAGCTCTAGGGATTTTCTAAGTTTTTTTTTTTAATATTGATTAGCACAGTTCCCCTTTTGTCAGGTATATACCCTGCATAATTTGGAATCTTTAAAATGAGTGGTGTATATAATGAATTTTGGTAAATGTTCTTGAAAAAATGTTTATTTTTTCCAGTACATGCTCTAAATATGTCATATTTGTGAAGCTTATTAATTTTGTTGTTCAGATCTGTTTTTACTGATTCTTTTTTGTCCACATTTGTTGTCAGTTACTGAGAGAGGTATGTTAAAATCTCCATGTCTGATCATTGATTTAACTTCCTTTAATTTTGTCACTGTTTGCTTTATATATTTTGAAGTTATGTTATTAAATGCATACAAATCTAGAATTGCTACATTTTTCCTAATAAGCTGATAATTTTATCATTACACAATATCTCTCTTTGCATCTAGGAATGCTTTTTTCTTTAGATCTACATTTTCGTTACTACTACTGCAGCTACTATTGTTGGTTAATATTTTTTGTATGGTATAGTTTTCTCAATTCTTCTTTCTATTTCTCTGTGTCCTTATATTTAAGGTTTGTCTTTTGAAAACAAACTTTGTAAAGTTGCTGTTCTTGGATCCATTCTGACAAGATTTATATTTTATTGGGGTAGTTCATACATTTACATTTTATATCATTTACAAATTTTTAAAAATATTTTACATAATGTTATATAATTTTGATTTTTTTTCTCCTTGTTTTCTTTTGAAATTCACATCATTTTTATTACATCAACAAATATTTAGTTACCTGTTATGTTATGGCTTCTATATGGTGATTGATACAAAGATACGTTACAGTTAAGTAGCAAGTAAAATGCTTATTCAAAACTTGTATGTGAAATAATACTCTCCCCCCCCAAAAAAATCATATTTAATGTGACTCTTAAATACCTTTGTTTCTCAAATATCAGTCATTATTCTTTCTTGTTACCTACTTATACCTCTCAACAGAGGTTCTTGGAAACTTTCAAAAAGGAGAACATTTAGAGAAAACTCACTAATTTTTAATCCATATAGAGCTTTATTGACATGTCCCAGTGAGCAATGTTACTTGAAGCCAACTATATGCATAACAATTTTTACTGAACTATAGAGAGGTCCTAGGAGCTGGGTTCCTATTATTAGACAAGGCCGTCTAACCATTGTCTCCTTACTGATTCTGAGGAATCTTGACTGTTAGCATAGGTCATCATCTCTTTCTAACCCTTCTGCACTCTTTCTTTTCTCTCCGCTAGCATCTCACTCATTAATAATCCTGGAGTATGGGAAATAGTGTCTACATCTCATTTTGCTTTTAACCCTGAAACAGATTTCCATAATTCAAAGAAACACAAAAGTCTTTCTACTTTCTACCTCTTTAAAATGTGGGAGGGAAAATATTAGGTTAATATATGTTTTTCAGTATCTGTGCCATACTTAGTCTTTGGCTCTGTACAGTTTTTTAAAATATATAGGAAGGAGAGTTGTAAACATCGAAATTTTAAGCTTATGTGGAGTGCTATGGTAATTTAGAAGTATGAGAGAATAGTACAGGTGCTGGCAAGAATAAATAGGATTTCAATAAATGGAGATGAGAAAAGTAAATAGTAAGTTTGGGAGGATAAAGACATAACATTTAAATTGTATGATGAAACATTATATAAAGTATTGAGCACCAAGCTATGGATTAGGAGATTTATCATTTTTAAATAGGATCTGAGGGTAGAAGTCTGAAAGAAACAGCACAATAACATCTTAACATGATTTATTACCTCTCTTTGATGTGCAGCATGAGAAAAAATATGCTTTGAGAGGATGAGTTTCTCTTCATTATGTCATATAAACAAATGTCTACCTTGCTTATAAATGAAACCTCGATATTTTGGAATTAGAAAAAGTTAAACATAGTCAATATTAAAGAAAGCAAAAAACTGCAATGGAAGAACTAGGTGTGGCGGTGGGTGGGGTTGGGGATGGCCTTCCTCTATTTGTTTTGTCTTCTTGCATTTGGATTACAAATTCTTATTAGGCAATGACCATAATGGTCTCTAATTGGTAAATGCCACGATATGTAAATAATTCTCTACCTTCCCTCCAAAATTCCTTTCAGCAATTTTCTACATCACAGCTTGGACCAAAATATATACTTTGTTTCCCACAATTTTTTTGCTGCATACCTTCTGATCACAGTTTTGTAGTATCAGTTATTTACATGTGTACTCTATTGATTACACAAATTTTTATCTTTTATATTATTTTCATCATCCTTTTTTTCTAGTTTAGAAGGATTGTTGTGACTTTATCTCTTCTTTGGTTATTTTCATTGTCTTTATATTTTGGATAATGCAATTCTTCATTATCGCTACTTTCAGTTTTCTTTTACTTTGTGATATAATGAGATTTCTTGATATTTTGAAGTATTAGTATTTTTACTTTCAGTTTATCTTTACAACTTTGACTAGCATCATTATTTCCAATTATAATATATTTTAATTTTAATATGAGTAGGGTCAATAATTTTATCCACTAGTATGCTGGAGTTAGAGCCAAGTGTGCACATCTCTTTCACATTTAGTGACACTGGTAGCTTAAAATTGTTTATATGGGAGTATTACTTTATAGAAATGGGCAAATTTTAGAAACTAAAGCTTTTTTTCCCTCATAGAGATAGTTGTTAAACTCTTACCAGCACACCACTGCTTTATATTAAAGTATACAAAAATTAATTTAACAAAAATGTAAATGTAAATTTAACAAAATGTAAATGTAAAAAGCTAAAATGTTAAAGGGCTAGAAAAACAAATGATTATTTAGTCAAGCTCTGTATGAAACCAGTGGAAGGACACTCAGAAAAGAGTATTTATAGATTTTAGAATATATAAAGGCTATATTTAACTTATTTTAAATGAAAACATTAAGGTAAGTTGCAAACTGATGATTAGAAATAGTAAGGTTGATCAAATGTTGATTTTTTTAAAATCCTAGTTTAATCTACTTGATTCAGTTTATATTTAATTTAAGAAAATGTCTTGGATAAAATATTATAATACTTATAACATTATTAAACCCTATTATTTTTTCTAACTTCTGAAATTTTATACTTATGTCTTTAAGAAATTTTTATATGGTGGCCAGAATAAAGTTTTTTTTTTTCCCCTCGAAATACTCTATTTAATTTCACCACTGTGTAGATAAGTGATGGGACAAATCAGTTATGTAAAATAATGACAAACATACCTCTCTGTTAAGTTCAGAAATTTAAAATTTTTTAGTTGAACATTAAGAACTAATCTATTTAACTTATAAACCTAGTATTTTACTTGCCTGTGATTTATTTTCTTTTGTCAAACAACTTAGATATATCAGGATAAATATTTATATTTTTAACTACTGATGGCATCTTTTTAACTACTTTGATATTTTTGCCGCAAAATGATTTATGCATTTCTTTAAATTTCCAGTGTATAGTCAGATGATAATTTGCTCATCTTTTAATGTAGCAATTTATTAATATTTTGGTATGTTTTAAAACTATAAACATTTATACACAGAAAAATCTAATTTATATCCTGCTTACTTGAGATGATTTCTACAGATATATTTTTTATCAAACAAGAAAATTAACTTGTTTCTGTAAATGTTTAAAGTTTTCTTTTCCAAGAAGAAATTAATTTTAAAACATACTTTTTTTCCAAAAGTAGATATTCCAAAGTTAATAATTTTTTTCTAAAATTCCTTTGATTTAAATTCATTAGTTGCTTCTTGCATGCTAAATTTCTGTGTAACAATTATCTCTTACATTATATGGTATGTTATGTAACCATATATTATGGAATTGATAACCATTAGTATGTGGGGCAGGTCCATTATAAATTTTTTATTTTATGTTCCTTCTCTTACTAATTTGTGCTTCCCTATTAGACTTTCATTATTTCACTGAATTGAAATTTCTACTAACAGCTTATAATTTGAATTTTTTACTAATTTGGATATGATGTATCTTATTTTATTCTGAATTAGTAGGGCCTTTTTAACTTTAAAATAATAATGTTAAACCATGGTTTATACTATAAAGCAGAAATTAGATTTCAGTATTTCTCTTACATGTAAAGATTTTTATATGTAATTTTGACATTATTTAAACACTTTTTTTCCAGATAAAGCCTTATGTTCATATAATTCAGGTAAATTTAGCATGCGCAGTGTTTAATGCATGTATTCATATGCACACTTTAATTGGTTTTGTCGTTATGTGCTTTGTCTGACTATTGTGCATATGTTAAATTCCTAAACAAAATGTCAGTAGCTACCCTTTCTGCCTGTAGAACTTTTCCAGTATTTTCATGTTTATGTTTTTATAATTTTGGTATTAAAAACCATTTGTTGAAATATAGTGACATAATTTCAGTGTGTTTAATATCATCTTCTTTAGTATGCTACTATTTTATCAGTGAAGTATGTTTTAGGATATACTTTGTTACTATGTGCACTATTTCAGAAAATTTGAATTTATGTGGATACAATTTGCAATGTTTTTGACTTACGGAAGAGTAGGGTTAAAAATTCTAAATATGTTGAATTAAAACTACAATGTTTGCTGTAGTTTTCATCATTTTAGCCATTTTGTCATATCTTTGAAGGAAAATTGAATAGATTTACTTTAATTATTCTAATATATTTTGATTTTTTAAATTCACAGATGCACAGAATATGTGTCAGGATATTTTAAATTGATGTTAATATTTTTAACTGAACACTGGAACTTGCCTTGGTTTTAACAATTTTAATTGGAAAATATTTTAAAATATATTTAGCCTAATGAGCTTGTTTTTAAAATTTTTTAAATTATGTTTTTATAATTTTTAAAATTTTTAAAATTATGTTTTTAAAATTTCTATTCTTGAGTAAGATTAGGAAGTAATTACAAAAAGCTTCAGGAATGGCATACTAAAGTTTCAGATCTACTTACAACCAAGGTGGAATGAGAGGGACTGGACTTAACCTCCTAACGCAAACAACAAAAATGGACAAGTAAATGAAACAGTTGTTTGAATAACACTGAGTATCAGGCAACTAGGATAGTAGTTACTAAGAGAAGGGAAACAAATGAGTTGAACTCTTAAATTGCCCTCATCTACCACTGTAAGAGAGTTTTCCTCCAAGCAGCATAGGGGAAGAGAATCGATCCAGAAGGCGCCTTTGTGGACTCCCTGAGTTAAGGAGATGGAGCTGACAGTTCAGGGAGACCAAAGTGACTAGAATTCACAGAATAGGCTAGTGGAAAGGGGAGAATTATGCAGAGGGAACACTGCAAAGATCTACAGAGGGTCCTTGTCAAGTGCTTAGCCAAATATTAGGTATTTTCTGAATGGAGCAATCTACCCACGTCTGGGGAAAAAAAAAAAAAAAAAAAAAACACCCAAAAGGATTAGAGGAAGTAGTAGTACCTACCTAACAATAGTGACTTTTTAGTGAGCTTAGAAAACATTAAGTTCCTAAGGATATATACTAGCCACTAACATTTTGAAAAGAAAATTTTTCATTCATAGTAGAATAAAAATTTTAAAATACTTTTGATTAAATTTTTTAAAAAGTACAAACTCGTATACTAAAGAAATCACAAAACATTGCTGAAGGAAATTAAAGGACAATCTAAAACATTGAGAGATATTTCATATTCATTAATTGGGAGACAATATTATTAAAATAGGAATTCTCTCCTAAATTGGTCTGTGGATTCAGTGTATTACCTATCAAAATCTAAGCAGGATTTTTTGCTGCAATTAGCCGATCTTAAAATTTATAAGAAAATGCATAGGATCCAGAACAGCAAAAAAAAAGTAACAAATTCAAAGACTTTAAAACTTCTTGATTTCAAAACTTAGTATAATGCTACAGTAATTACAGTATTGTGGTACTGGCATAATGATAGACCTATAAACAAATAGAACCTGATTCGGAATTCAACTGCGATATAAGGCAAACCAATGGGTAAAGAATCAATCATCTTTTTTATCTAATACTGTTGGAACAATTGAATATCCACATACAGTAAGATTAATTTAGACCCTGCCTGCAAAAGTAATTTAAAATAGATCAGAGGCTTAATTGTAAGCAAAGACTAAAATCTTAGAAGACAAATACCAAAAATTTTTCATTACCTTGAGTTAGAAAGAAGTTTCTTTAATACAACACCAAAAGCACAATCAGTAAAGGAACGAGGTGATAAATTAGACATTATCAAAATTTACAATGTTTGTGCTTCAAGATACCATTGAGCCACAGACTGGGAGAAAATATTTTCAAATCATATATTTGACAAAGGACTTTCATCTACAGCAGCATTATTCATAAAGTTCAAAAAGTAGATATAGTCCAAATATCTATCAGCTGGTAAATGGATAAATAAAATGTGATATCCATACACGGTAGGTTACTATAAAAGGGACGAAGTATTGATATGTGTTACAGCGTGGTTGAACCTCAGATATATTATGCTAAAAAAGTGCAAGATACAATGGCCACATGTGCATGATTCTATTTATATATGGTGTACAGAAAAGACAAATCTGTAGTGAAAGAATAGATTAGTAATAATCTGGTTGGGGATAGGAGTATGGGATGACTGCAAATAGATGTGAAGAATCTTTTGGGGATGATAGATATGTTCTAAAATTGGATTGTGGTGATACATTTGATAACTTAGATGAAATATAATATATAAAATATTCTTGAAAGATGGAAACAAGAGGCTCACTAAAAAATATATTTGAATAGCCCAATATTTACTTAAGAAATTGAATGTGTAGTTACAAACTTCCCCACAAAGAAAATTGAAGACCCAGATGACTTCACCAATCAGATCTACAAACATTTAAGGAAAGTATAATAACTACATAATGACTACACACTCCTCCAGAAAATTGTAAAGTTGAGTATATTTCCCAAGTTATTTTATGACACAAGCATTATCCTGATACCAACACCTGACAAAAGTAGTAAAAGAAAGAAAAATACAGACCTTATAAAAATTTTAGCCAATTTAGCAAATTGAATTCTACAGTACATAAAAAGAGTAATAAAGTGTGACCAATTGCTGTGTATCCCAGAAATGCAGTTTAAAATTTGAAAATTAATGTAATGTTATTCACCGTATTAAACTAAAATGGAAAAAAAAATCATTATCTCAAGAGATTCTGAAAAAGCATTTGGCAAAATCCAGGTAAATCTAAACAAACTCTGAATGAACAAAATGATATTCTATGCATACACAAACAAATGCACATAGATAATTCTTTTTTTTTAACATACTATCATTATACTATTATTATTCTATGCACGCTTCCTTTTAGTTTTTATCTCTATTCTTTAATAGTTACTACTGAAATTATAACATGCACACTTAAGAAAGTAACATTAATTAACAACTCTTATCTTTTTTCCTAAACTGTATAAAAAATTTAAAATCTGACTCACACCATCACCCCTACCATTTGGCATATTACTACCAGAAATTTACCCTTGCCCCCAAATTAGTAATCATTATAATTATTGTCATTTTGTTCATTTATGATAGAAAGTTGAGCTATGTGTAAAATTCCAGAATGCTTTTATTTTCTCTCATCATCCTGACCATGTTATTTCAATAATATCTGGCTTTCAACTTTGCAGAAAAGTCTGTCCATTTATTTAAATTTTATTTAGTTTGTTAGCAGTTATTACGAGTCGAATCGTATACATCAGTTTTAAAAATATACATTGAAGTCCTAACCCGCAGTACCTTGGGATGTGACCATATTGGAAATAGAGTCTTGACAGAGGTAATCAAGCTTTCGTTTTTGAGAGCACTAGGGTGAGCCCTGATCCAATATGACTGATGTTCTTATAAAAAGTGGAAATTTGAACAGAGATAGATATGCACAGAGGGCAGACAATATGAAGATATTCAGGAAGAAGATGGCCATATAACTGGAGTGAAAGAATGCTAAGAATTGCTGCAAATACCAGAAGATAGAAGAGACGAGGAAGGATTCTTTTCTAGGGTCATCAGAAAGAGTATGATGCTGCTGACATCCTGATTTTGAACATCTACCCTCCAGAATGTGAGACAATAAATTTCTTTTAAGCTATCCTGTTTTTGATACTTTGTTAGAGTAGCCCTAGGATACTAATACAACATTGTTTTGTGGTTTGGGCTGTATATGTTTTACGCATTTTTTGTTGTATGTATTCCTAAGTATTTCACGTGTTTGGATATTCTTGTAAATGATAGTGGTTTTGAAAGTAATTTTCCAATTGTTCATTGCTGTTCTCTAAGAAATATAATTCCTTTTTGTATGTTTACTGTGTAGCCTGCGGTTTGGTAAATTGACTTGTTAGTCTGAAGTTTTTTGTAGCTTTCTTAGGATTTTTAATTTACATGGTCATGTTACTACTTCTTGCTTTCTAATTTGTATACCTTTCATTTATTTTCCTTGTTGTATTTTCTGTCATGCAAGTATAGTGTCGAATAGAAGGGATTCATGGCTTATTCTTTGTCTTAGGAGGAAAGCATTCTATATTTCCTAATTAAGTTTATTATTAGCTATGAGTTTTTTTATAGATGCCCTTTATAAACTTGAGGAAGCTTTCTTATTACTGATTTGCTGAGACATTTTATCATGAATGGGAGTTAAACTTTTTCAAGTGATTTTTCTACATCTTTTGAAATAATTTTAAATTTCCTCCATAAATGAAATTACTTCAATATACATAAAGTAATGAAAGAGAAAAATCAACGAATTTACTACAGTGAAGGAGATTCCAATGTAATTCTCAGTCACTGCTAAGTCAAGCAAACAAAATTTTGGGGAAGATACAAAAGAATAAACTACACAATTAATGAGGTGAATCTCATAGTCAAATAAAGACTTCTGTACCTAAAAATTTATATTCCTTCATTATATCTATGAAACATTTGTAAAAATTATTAAAGTACTATTAATAATTTATTTTTGACAAATTTCAAAAAATTAGCATAACATAATCTGTTTTCTTAAACTAGAGCATTACTACGTCAAATTTTAAAAAAGATAAATTACACCCATTTGAAAGTTTGAAAAAGACACATATACTCTAATGAACATTTTTGAAAAGATTTATTATCTATGCAGTTGTCATGCATTCATTCAGTGTTGTCTTATATTAATGATGTCTGGTAAATATCTTATAAACCCAAGAAGAAACAATTAAAAGACTCAGGACTGAACTTTAATGAATATACTACACATGAATATTTAAATAATGCAAAGAAGTACTTAGAGGGAGAATGCTAAAGTTTAAAAGGCTCAAATTTTTGATAGAGTCATCCAGTTTAGGAGTTTAGGAAAAAATTAGTGAAATATAAAGTAGAAGGAAAAAAATTATAAAAATAAGAGTAGAAATCAATAAAATGAGAAACAAATTTCTAAGCGAAAGAATTATGGAGCCCTAAAGTTAATCCTTTGAAATAAATAGCCAAATAAACCTTTAGGTAAATTTATTGATAGAGTAAAAAGAAGGTACAGTATTTAAATAGAGACATAATCGATACATCAGAAAATGAATATATAATGTAAAATTATGAATATTTTAGTAAAGACTTCAAAAACTTAGATGAAGTGAAAAATTCTTATAAAAATGTAACACTACACCTTGAGTCAATATGTTATACTACACATACTTAAAAATGGAATAACTAACTTTGATTTTAAACCAAAAGGTTAGTATAAGGAAGGGAACTTAACAGCTGCAACATCCTTAATGAAATATCACTGAATTTATGAAACGTAACTTCAGCAGATATTATTTTTAATGGAGAAATATTAGAAAAATCCTGTTTAAAATCAGAATTTAAAAAGGAATGTAAATTTTCTCTGCTTATTTTCAGCAAACATTGTGTTATCAGCACAGAAAGACAAGAAAAAGAAAAAGGGCATTATGAGTGGGAAGAAAGATTGCCTGCATAGAAAAATCCAAATTAAACCACAATAAATTTGTTAGAAGTACAAAAAGAGAGAGACTTTAACAAGATGGTAGGTTAAGATTCTGTTAAATAAAATTATATTTCTGTATATGAGGAATTAGGTTAGAAAACATAGTTTTAACATTATTTCTTGTAGAATTGAAATTATAGGATACAAAAGATAAATTCAACAAATGTGGAAAGTTAGAGGGTCCAAAATTCGCTTTTCAATGCACAATGTTATAATGACAAAGACAACAACTTACTGGTTTATGGATAAACAGCCCATACAAGAAAAAAAAAAATAGAGCACCAAACAGATGCTAGCAAATAAGATACATTTATTTATGACAGAAGTGACTTGCAGATCATTGGGGAAAGGTGGAAATATTAAAGAATGCTGAAATATGTTACCCATGTAGAAAAAGCAGTAACATTGTTTCTCATACCATACATTAACTTGTTTTCAAGATAGATGAGGATGAAAATGCTAAAAGCAAAATTTAAACTTTCAAAAGAAAATAGAAGATCTCTCCTCATAAGCTCAGGAAAAAATTTCTTAAACAGGACACTGAACACCACTTTTAGAAGAGAAGATCAATACATTCAAGGACATTAAACTTAAGTTCTTGAATTCATCATAATGTGATAAAAGATCCAAATAGAAATTAATTGCAATATATTTAACCTCCGTAGAATTAATTGCAAAATAGATCAAGACTTCCATTTAAGAGAGTAATCAAAAATTTGGAAGGAAGAAACATTTACAAACATTTACAAACCAAATATACTCCTTATCTCAAACCCCATGCACAGACATACAAGACCACTCACAAAGGCTGATAAAATGAACTTAATTTTTTGCAGATGGCGTTATCTTACACTAGAAGTAGATCTGATTCTTGACCAATAACAAAAGCATGTAATATTTATGCTCTGTAGTGTACCTGGCATTTTAAACTAATCATTATCCTGTTCTTGAGCATTTACAAGGTCAAACCTTGTTACAAGCTGAGTAGCAATTCTTAATTTCTCAATAGCTTCATCCATTATTTCTCCTCTCTCCTCGCTCTGTTTAGAATATATGTCCTAATTTTATAAACCCTATATACCTAGTCTGTTGGGATGTTGTTAGATAATTGTATTTTCTATCTCAGTTGGGGCTATAAGAGCCTCATATTTCATTGGGTCTGAAGTTTTATGACATAAGGATTTTGAAGGAAAATAGTGAGCTCATTCAGTGGGACTACATGATCAAAGCAAATAGTTTTCTTCTGCTTTACCACTGAGAGGGAAAAAATAATAATAATAACGCAGTTTCTAACAACAAAGACTCCCTCTCCCAAGAGGACAGGGATTAAAACAAACACACAAACAAAATTGCATAGGGTATTTCTAATATTGTAGGGGCATTCATAGAACGTTTAAATATTGCTACTTTAGGCACCTTACACAAGAGCTTTCAGTGTTTTATCAATCAATAGGAAAGCATTTATTTTCTGGTAACTGAGTTTAGTCTGTTTAATGTATAACATGTAGTGTAAGTAGACAAAGGAAGTCATTTTTTTGAAATAGCAACTCTTCATTTATCATCATTCTCTGATACTAAGGAATGGAAAATACTTTAATAAAGGATTCTATTGTGTAGAATGTGCCTATTGCTGAGGCACATGTAGAGAAAAGATATATTAAAAAACATTATAGCTTGTTTGTTTATATGTGATATATTTCATAATTAAATGTGATGACACCATCCACTTTAGCCATCAAAGTTCTAAATTCCTTTCAATGCTGTTTTTGCCATAGCGTGATAAACATTTTAAAATTTTGCTATAGATTTGTTTTGCAATGAAAACACACCCACAGCTTTTGACTTAAAAATAACTTTTGCTGTTTTGTCAGAATGTTTCTTAAAAAACATAACACTTCAAAATTTAGATGTAGTTGTCAATTTCTGGATGATTTCTCATTTTCTTCTCAAGACAATAAACAACTAAACTAATAATAAAAGAAGGATATTTAGATGTCTTAAATTATGGTTCCTCTTCATGAGTGTGAAAAATAAATAATTGGGTACACTTAATTTATTAGTCATGCATATTAGAAAAAGACACATGAATGCATTTAAAAGAACGTATTGTGTTTTGAAGTTTACTTAGACTTAAGTGCCTTGGTGTAAGAGCATCTAAAACTGACATGACTTAACTATTTTGACTTGGGTTCTTGTCCAATAAATTTTATCAGCATCAAATTATTTACATATTTTATTTAGTATTTCATATTATTTCAAGTTTTAAGCCATAAAACAACTTTATCGTATACATTTCAAGAATAGTTTATTTCAAGAATCCTATCTCTAATTATGAAATATGTATGAAAATGTGTTTGTAAGCTCATAATTACTTTCCTTCTCTGTATTTTTATCTATTTTATTCAATTACAGTTGACATTCACTATTATTTTATGTTAGTTTTGGGTGTACAATACAGTGATTAAACATGTAATTTATGAAGTGATCCCCTGTTTAGTCAAGTACCCACCTGCCACTATACATAGTTATTACAATGTTATTGACTATATCCTTATCTCTATATTTTTTATTTTCAAGTGTTCCATTAAGAATTCTTTTATTTGTTTTTCAGGTTGACAAGAGTATTTTTCCCCTCCTTAGTAATCAGCAATTTTAATGATTACTGTTGTTTGATTCATAGGGTCGAAGAGAATAAGTGATAGTGAAGTCTCTGACTATGACTGTGATGATGGAATTGGAGTAGTATCAGGTAAGAATTTCAGAATTATTTTATAAGAATAAGGGGGACGTGTAATTCATCATTATTTACTAACAAATAAATAGATAAATAAATAAGTAAAACGAGAAGGTAACAATGTGCCTGCCTCTTTACCCCTCTAAAAACCTTATGAGAATTTAAACTTCTGAATAGGTACAGTTGCTGCACTACCTGTACTAATTGTTAGATTGAACGATGTCAGATAAATGAGTGCTTATAAATTTTCTATTTTAAACTGCTAAAAAGTATTTTACTATAAATTTGGGAAGTCGTATAATAGATCCTTCTTTATATATGGCACTAACAATGTGAAAAAATCTTTTTGACATCACCAACATGTCCAAATACCAGATATTTGAATTACCATTTTTTAAAAATTTTTTTCATCGTTGTTATGTTGATTAAGTATCAGGTACAGCTACATTTTGAAATTATGATATTGTAGTTTAAAATACTCAGTAACTTATAATTATAAATTACTCGATGATTTAAAACTTAGGTAAGTATTCATTTTTAAAAATAAATCTGGAAAAAAGGGTTATGCATATATACATTATACTCAATATTATAAAAAATGTTTCTTTTCATTACAATTTTTTTCTATTTGTATTCTATTCCTTTAATAATTGTCTTTTCCACTTTTTCTCTACTAATGTCTAGCGACATCAGGTTTTCTTTATTCAAAATATTTTCCTTCAGGTCATTAGAGTTCTTCATCTTGACATCATTTTGGGTACATCTCAATTCTTTCATTTTCTCTTTCTAGGGTGGCAAAAATAGGATCATTTTATTATTTTTCTATTCTTTTAAAGGGATTGCATTTTTTGAAAAATAACTTCTTTGGAATCTTTCATTATTTGGGTTAATACTGTCTGAAAGCCTGCATAATTCAAAGTATTTAACCTGGGTTCATTATTTTTCAACATCATAAAAAATTATATTTTCTTGTTTCAACATTATTCTTTTTGCATATTTAGAGATTATATCCATTTAATAATTCATTGAGGAGAAAAGACTGCTGTGTAATATCCTATATTTTGCTTTTTGGAAATGCAGTGTTATTTTGAGACAGTTTTTTCACCATATACTATACCTTAATAATACATTTGAAAAATAACATTTCAGAAAGTACAATACCATAATCCTTATTTTGAAGTTCATAAAAAGCATATGGAGGTGACTTCAAATTTGGGGAGTCTGTCACCATTAAAAATTTGATGTTATCTCCATATTCTTTCTATGAATATCAAGATCACGATTATAGTATTGTAGTTTCTCAAATGGTATCTTTTCACAGGTGGTAACTTTAATAAATGATGTATCAATTATATTTACATGTATCATGACAACTAAGACTTAAACATATGTTAATTCTGTTACAAAAGTTTTTTACTTTTTTTTATTGCCTTTTTGTTTAAAGTTCCATCATTAGAACTAGTTTTGATAGAGAATAAATGTTTCGATCAATAGTTTATCAAATAATTAGACCACCAGATCAAGCAAATAATTTTGTATTCTCTGTGAATTTGTTCTTAAGGCATTTCAAATGCAATTTACATATATACATATACACAGGACCACATACCCTCCTCCACCTTTATGCTGTCATTATAAGCAAATAGTAAAAGTCAGTGCATCAGCAAATCTGTTAATCCTTTGTTGCCCATATGCAGAGATTTGTTTCCAGTTGCAGACTGTATATCTGTCAAATTCAGATTTCAGTTAAAACCATTCAGAACATTTTTTAACCTAAGTTGTCTTTTCCCAATAATGAACTGTTTTGACCAGGAGTCCCCAACCCCCGGGCCATGGACCACCTCAGTTCCACCTCAGATCGTCAGACATAAGATTCTTATAGGAGCACTGGCCCATGGTGCCAGAAAAGGTTGGGGACCATTGGTTTTTACAACTTTATTAAATTTTTTCAAGTTTGCAATGCAGATGTTTTGAAAATTAACTATTCCAGAAGTAATATTTACCATGTGCTCTTTATTTTGTTTATTCCGATTCACCCAAGTCAGAGGTCATTTTGACATTGGCATTGCTAATATTATTCTTCCATGTAAATTGAAATTTTGATATTGAAATTTAGGTTTCTCAGAGAAGCAATTCCAGACATGAATTTTGCCAACTCCCCATTTCCCCATTGTATATTGAGTAAGGAGAATGGGAATAGTTAAAAACTATTCTTTGAACCACTTGACTCACCCCACAATGTGAATAAATGGAATATATATATATATAAAATATTAACCATAGCCACATAAATTTTTATTATTATCTTCCACTCCGACATGAAACAATTTACAAATGTAAATAATTTATTTTCCATTGGGAAAGTAGAGAGGTTTTGATAATTAGCTCTTAAAAGTCATAATCTCCCGATTTCATAAATCCGTTATCACCAGTACTCATTTTTTATCACTTCTGAGTAGCACTTTACATTATTAATCATGAATATTATCTTAAAATTCTATATTTCTTTTTAACCGCCATGTGACTGAATTATTCGTATTTCTCCTTTCAGTAAATTTTATCTTTTTCTCAATAGTCTTGCTTAAACTCTGTAGCCAGAAATATTTTTTTCTGTATCACATATACTCTACATAGAATATAAACAACTCTTAATCTTTATCAACAAAGTCCTAGCGCCTTTCCCAAGATTCTTTTCCATATATATAATTGCGTGCCTGCCTATATGCCTGAAATACTATTATCTCCCCCCAAAAAACCGGTAAATGTTACTATATGTCTCTTACTCTTTGTGGTATACTCTTAACTTCCTCATAGATTTATCAAAAGTTATGACTCATTTATTTATTCCTTGTTTTTTTTGTTTCTTTATGTAATACAAAATGTTACAGATTCATATTAGTGTGCCCCCAGACTCCAACCTTGGACTTCGTCTCTATCTACACTCACTCCCCTAGCGATCTGTTTAAAGCCCCATGTTTTTAAATAGCATCTGTATGCTAAAACTCCCAAACATCCTGTCGAGGCAGTAGGAAATTTTTATTCCCTACTGCCCATTTGACATCACCACTTGGAAATGTAGTTGATACCTTCAACTTATTATGTCATATCCAAAACTGAACCGATCTTCCCACCAAACCATATATTTTTATGATAACGCCATTCTTTTATTTACTTGATTAAAAAATTTAGGTTCGTTCTTGTCCCTTTCTCTTATTATTATGTCCAACATCTAATATTCACAAAATCATCTTGATGTTCTACCTTCAAAATGTATCCAGAATCTGACTACTTTCCATCATCTGCATTGCTATTATCTTAGGTTGAACCACTGTCATTTCTTGCCAGATTTATTGCCCTCCTTTCAGTCTATTCTCAGTATAGCGATTGAAGCGATCCTGTGAAAGAAAAAGATAGATCATGTCCAATTTCTGCTCAAAATCCTCTAATGTATTAAAATCACTCAGATTAAATGTCAAAAGTCTTCACAATACAAAAGGCCCTCAATGATCTTCCTCCTTCCTTCAGTCTCTCTGATCACTTCGTCACTTGCTTCACTCCAAGCGCCCTGTTCTCCTTGCTGTTCTGTGAACATGTCACATCTGTTCCTATCTTGGCGCCTTCCTACTTGTCCTGGAACCCTCCTCTCTGTATATCCTCTTGGCAAAACATCCCACTTCCTTCAAGTCTTTCTGAAATGTTACCTTCTCAGTGAGTCTTACATATAAACACTTACCCTGACCACCCTATATGAAATTGCAAAATGCCTCCCCACCACCATTCTGGTATTTTTGATCTCCTTTTATCCTGTGTTTTTCTCATAAGACCCAATCACCTTCAAATATATATAATTATTGAGCCTTTATTTGTCTCTATAACTCTTCAACTAAAATTTAAGCTCTGCAAGAGCAAGGCTTTTTGTTGGTTTTGCTCACTGTAGCACACAGAGTAATACCTGGCATGCACATACACTCATAAATATTTGTTGAATGCATTGACTTTTTCTGTTTAGTTTGTTGCCATTACTAATTGCCATATTCCAAAGTTGTGCCACTAGCTATGTGTGGCTGTTTAAATTTAAATTGATTTAAAATATATACATTAAAAATTCAGTTCCTTAACACTAGCCAGATTTCAAGTGCTCAATAGTCATGTGTGTCATATTGGACGGTGCTGATAGAGAACATCTCTGTCATTTCAGAGCTCATTTAAACAGCACATTTCTAAGTTTTATAAGAGCAATTAATCTTGCTGCAATATTTCTAACCAGTGATTTGAATTATATAGTGCTGTCAGCTTCATCTTCCTAAATTATTACTTAGATCATGAGTAATTAGAATACAGTGAGAACATGAGAGTCAGATAGATCTTGTTTTAAATCCCAGCTCTAGTATTTTATACTTAATGTAAATTTCTTAACATAAATTTCAGTTTCTTCAACTGTAAAATGGGGATAATGTCTTGTTTGCAGTCATTTCTATTATATCGTCTGTGTATTCCAGAAAGCAAACCTTGTGATCTGCAAAATCATGCACTAAAAGCAACAGGTGTCTGGGGAAAAAAGTTTAGATAAGATCATTCAAAACTTATGCAGCTTTGTAAATCAAAACACTAAAAATAGAAATACAGCACAATTAAAAAGTCATATTAAGTTTTAAGCAATAAAATATTAAATATAGGACTCTGAAATGAAAGCGCCTATGTAGAAGGAATCTGTCTACATGGAAGAAAGGAGGATAAGCCTGAAAAGTTATGGTGTTGGGAATGATTTACGAACACCAGAAAGAACCCATGTGATAAGTACCTCTAAGACAGAGTTTGTGACCGAAATGGGCAAGAGGAAGGAAGAGAATAGCTGCCCTATTCTCGAGATAACTGGCCTCAGACAGACAAAACCCGCATCGCACAGGAGATTAAGCAGTTCACCTACTTCCCACTGGCAGTCTTCAGCCAGTCATTGACCAACATAGAAATACAGATGACCAGGACCCTTGCCTCAAACTTGGAGCAATTTTGGGGCAATTCAGGTTCCAGAGCCTCTGGCTGTGACCACATTTTTTGTTCAGTTTCTTCTCACGCACTCTTCTGCTATTCTAATTCCTTTCTCCTGAGAGCGCTCCTTAATTATTCATAAGCTCCCAAATCTTTAGCTCTTGCTCTGTTTCTAGGGAAACTAACCTAAAATAATACTGGAAAACGTTAACATGTTGGAAAAATTAGATATGAACCAATACCTTTTCCGAATTTCCTTCTGAAACAAGTGTTGAAGCAGAGCACTTTGTCAAGTTTCTGGCAGAGTTCTTAACACATAGTAAAAGTTCAATTAATAGTAGCCATGATGAGCATGGTGAAGATAATGGTGGTGGTGATGTCACTTCCTGCTTAGAAATTTTCAGGCTTTTTCCATTACAAACCTCATAACATTTTAGGTATATACAACTTGGGTCAAACTTAACCTTTACTGCTTGTTTCCCACTGATGCCCCACATTGAACTGCTATTTTTAATACCAACTTAGAATTCTTTCTGCTTTTCTCCATGTCTATCAAATATCAGTTGCTTTCTAGACTCATCTGAGTAACATCACCTCTAATACACTTTGTTTAAGTGTGTTAAATCATTGGGCTATTTTCCTTCTATAATTTGTCATATTTTTATTCTCAGATTTCTTTTGTTTCTCGGCCCTGTCAAATACTATAAGAATAATACATAGGTATTTCACATGGTATTCAGAGTGCTTTCTAATACTGCTTATCTCTTAAAGAAATAACTATAGACTTTTAGAAACTTTCTGTGAAGTTAATAATTTTAAATATTTGTAGTTGTTGCGAAGCAGTTGAAGCTCTCCCTAGGTCATTGAAAAGATGAAAATGTTTTCGGAGTAAACTTGAGTATGTTATAGACGATAATTAATTGTATATAAAAGTTTTACTCTACCCTAGCACACTGCCTTGGACACAGTAGCTATCTAAATATTTTAATATTTGTCATTTCTTTTTAAGTGTTTACAAAATATTATTTTGTCTTAGTATTACGCTTTATTCATTATGTTTACATTTAACATATGCAAAACCTTTCAACTTCACCAACATGTTTTTCAGTAAAGTAGAAAATACGAAAGGACTTAGTGTGTAGATAACTATAATCTTGAAATTTTTTCTTTTTCAGATTATCGACACAATGGTCGAGATCTTCAAAGCTCAACATTATCAGTGCCAGAACAAGTAATGTCATCAAACCATTGTTCACCATCAGGGTCCCCTCACCGAGTAGATGTTATAGGAAGGACAAGGTCATGGTCACCCAGTGTCCCTCCTCCACAAAGGTAAGATAGCATGTGCATTTTATTTTTGGGTGATATTACAAATCTATTTATAATCAAGTATTATTAATAACCTCTAAAGATAACAAATTCTTGTGGAAAAAAGTTACTTAAGGAAAAACAGAGATACTGTTTAATAACTCATATGATGAGAATAATATGAAATATAGCATACTTTATAACTTTGACCGATGTTATTTTATTGTAAAAGTTCGAAATTATAAGGAAGATCCAGCTTACAATCATATATCAGTATTGAGTAAATTTGCTTAGAACCAAACTCATTTTACTCATGAATGATATAACTTCTGATAATTTAAGAAAAAAGAAAAAATAAACAACTGATGGAGCTTTAAAATTAGGAACAATCATATGAAAAATAAAAGCAATGCACAGACAATGGCTGAACGGTTCAGAAAATCTGTAGCTTCAGGTTTTATACCCAGTGGAGAACTCTGATCAATCCAGTTAAGTACATAGAGGCTTAACTTAAGGGCCATGGAAATAAAATGTTTGCTAATAAGAAATATGTGCATAATTCACATTTTATGTACTTGAAGTGTTTAAAAAATTTGAACTCCTAAAATGATAATCTTGTAGTGCCAATTTTTTAGGAATAATTGAGTTAGTTTTAGGCTTAGAATTTTTAATTATCTTAATTTTATGTATAATATTGGACAATCTAAAAGAATTCAAGATTTATTATATTTATAAATTTAATCTAGATAATTGAAAAAGTTAAAAAGAAAATAATAGATTAAGTTTATAAACATACTTTAAAATGTTTGAAGATATTGAGTTAACTAAGTTTGTAAATAGGAGTAAATATTAAGAGTTTTCTGAAAAGTTATTTCTTAAATGTAGTAGACCTATCAATAGAATAATAAGATTTGTAATCTGAAATTTAAATTTAAGAGAGAACTAGAGTTTGAATTTGTAACTTTAATAAATTAAGCCCAACCTCATTTAAAAAAAAAAAAAAAGAGTGCCTGATTTTAACCAGGGAAAGAATATTTGAACACACCAATAGAAAAAGGCTTAGGTTTTAGATTAGCTTCAGCTGCACATAATAGAGACTATAACAGGACCTTACATAAAAGATTTATTCTATCATAAAAAGGAAGTGTGTACTTAGACAATCTAGGCCAAGAATCAGACATTAAAAAATCATCATTGATAGATTTTAAAGACTTCAGTTTAGATTTTAAAAAACAAATAATCATTATCACTAAAATAGGATCTACCAATATATTGCCTGTAAACAACATGCTGAACTCATTTTTTTCTACACAAATCTATTCTTCCTGCTATATTTATTTTATCATTGAATATCACTAGAGACCTGGGAATCATCTGTTAATAGTTTTGATAATCCTTATCTCTATCCTCATTGATATTAGCTTAATTTTATGTCATATCTCTGTTATAGCACTAATCTCCTAACTTCACTGTCAGCCTCTAATGGATAGCTATACTGTTAGCCAGAGATGCAATTAATAAAATAAAGCAAAAAAACTTGGACTTGACATTATACTGATTTTTGTCTTTTTCTACTATATTAATAAACCTCATTTTCTACTATATTAATAAACCAAAATCATGATTATGGTTTATTAAGTTATTTAATGGCTCTTGCTATTTCAGTCGGAATGTGGAACAGGGACTTCGAGGGACACGCTCCACTACTGGACATTATAACACAATTAGCCGAATGGATAGACATCGTGTCATGGATGACCATTATTCTCCAGATAGAGACAGGTAAATATGATTAAATACTATTAGGCCTTATTCTAATCACTGCCTTCAGGTAAAAGATGTTACCACAAAATGTTTTCATCTTGAATTTGTGTATTTCTTATATCTTATTTTGTAAAACCATATGTTTCCTTTTAATGCCTACATTCATTCTTATAAGCACATTATTAAAAAAATAAATAAATAGAACAAAGCAAAACAACCTTTTCTTTGGTAAGAAAAATATAAAATCATCTTTCTCTTGTAATTTTGGTTCTTTGTTAAAGTAGAGTTAGGGAATTTGCACATATGATAGTCATCATGAAAATAAGACATTTTATTATTTTTTACCTTATCATAACCAATTATATATGAAAATACTTTCGTGAGACAATAGATTTTAGTCTTTTATATTCATCAGGGAAATCAATGTGACTTTTTATGTATAAAATTATTGAGACAAATCTGGTTTGTTTAAGAAACAAACACAAAAACTGATCCATGAAGAGGTTTTTTCTCATGGCTTTCAGTAAACCTTTTAAGCATCTTAAAGAATCATGCTGTCAATTGCTGTATTTGGAAGAATTCTCTGAATTTGCTCCATTAACTGTGACATACTTGGAAGTAACATAGTATGTTTCAATACATACATTAATTACAACTATTTTTTAAATTCAGCAAATTGATTGACACTCTAATTCGTGGTTTGAATATATATAAAATAGAAAATGCTTTGATATTTTCCCCAAACTATGTAATGGGTTTGAGGTAAGGATTAGGAAAGAAAGCTTAATTTACTATTCAGAGAATGCTATGATGAAATAACAAGGGAACTCAGGGGTCCCTTTGTATGCATCCGAAACTAATTTTAGTAAAAATACTTGGGGGCTTTTAAACCAACTGATAAGAGATGTTGCTGTCAATATTCATAAATTTAATTGTTCTGTATAAATCTAGGATTATTCTCAATTCTTGCTTATAATTTTGTAAGATAGGGAATATCTTACTCTTTAAGTGTCAAGCAAGTATTATCTTTTGTGTTCGAGATCTAAGAAGAAATTAAATTAATGTCTTTATTAGATATTAATTATTAATGAAAGTTAATGTCCTATTTTATTTATTTTTAATTTGTTTGACTTTTTCATAATTATTTACATTTTTAGGGGTAATTATAGGCATGCACCTATAGAAATTTATGCCTATCAGGTACGGTAATAAAGAAAGATAACTATATCGGCATGATTAAGAGTTGGAAAGACAATTATTAGGGTGTTTGAATGAGTAATTTTGTTATCTCTAATAGAATTTTAATGAGTTTGATCATTTCTGGAAATTATTTGTATAGTGATTCATAAACTTGTATATTGAAAATTTGTTGAGGAAATGATGACAGAAAAGTCTGAAATGATTTTAAATCCTTCAACTTTATGTAAAGTTTTTCTTTTAATGAAAAATGGATTTGATGTTTTCTCGGAAGACATGGTCTAAATCTTACAGAGAAGAATAAGTTAAAATTAACCTCCAGAATTATACTTACAAACAAAAATTGTCACTATAATATCAAATACATAATATTTGAAGGCAAATGACCCTAGAGTTAGGAACAAAAATTTATTAAATTCTTGGTGACTAATCCTTGAGATTACCTGATATAGTCATAATTGAAATGTCATTATATTTTTTCTTGCTTACTTTATAACTTTAGGAATCTTTTAGTTTAACAAAAATGTTCAAGTAATTCAGTTTTAATGGAACTTGATCCATGTGGTTTCATTACTCCTTTAGAGTGCTATAGATTACCAGGTCATTAATACTCTTAATTGTAAGCTGTTTTTTTTCCTTTTTGAAATAAGTAAAATGGAATTTCATTTAAATAGGACTATAAACCATTTTTAATGTATTACTTTTGAGTTATCTCTATAATCATTTCTCATTAACATGAGGAATCAAAAATCAAAAAAATACAATATTATCCATGTAGATAGTCTATGACATTATTAAACAATGGGTTCTTAATATCTGTTTTATCCTAATATTCTAAAAGCTTTTCAATAATAGCATACCTATGAAGGCATTATAATTTTTAAAATTTATTTATTTAAAATAGTTTCAAGTATACAGTACATTGGTTAGACATCTATATTGTTCATAAAGCGATCGATCCCCCAATTGCTCCCTCCCTCCCCTGGCCCTCTACCTAGCCATAGTATTAATGCTGCATTCCCTATGTTGTGATCTGGCATTGTAATTTTTATGTATTATTGAAATGGCTAGAATACTCTAGAACTCTTACAGTGAATTTTCAAGAATAGCATTTTATAGTCAATTGATAGTATTGTTGATTTAAAGCCTAAAAGAAAATTTCCTTTGAAATAGTAAGTCAAATTTAGTTATTTTGAATGGTGCATTAATCTTTCCTGTCAGTAACAATTGGTGCACTGGACAGAATATTTTGTTGAATGTACTCTTTTTCATAGGATTTGGAACCAAATGGCTCTGGGTTTGAATTTAGACTTTTTTACTGCTTGCTAACTATGTATCTTTGGGAAAATTAATCTATTTGGCATTTGATTTCCTTATCAATAAAATTATAATATCAGTACCAACTTTATAGGGTTATTGGTTACATTGAATGACAGTGCCTCCAGTTGCATCATATATACTCAAAAAATGTGCATTACTCTTAATGTTTTAAAAAGATCTTTTGACTTACAAATAATTTACATTTTAATGTGTTTATTAATTAAGCGGAAAAAATAGATATTAGTCAATTCAGATGTTTTTTATAAAGCATTGTTGAGAATGTAGGACATGAGTCGAACCTTGAAAAATTAGCATTTTTATTCAGGCAAGAACAAGAGCAAAGGTACAGAGGCAGAACACACATACGCATCAGAAAGACCCAGTGCAGAGATGAAGGACTTGGGGGCATATTGGAAAGTTATGCATAAAGATAATGGCTTTTATATTAGCTATATTGGGTGAGAAATTATGCTATTTGACATTAGTTTATAGTACCTTGTTAAACTTAAGTGTTGAAGAAGGAAATGTAGTCTTCATATCCTTTTTTATAGGTAATTTTAAAATAATTATATACAGAATTTGATTGACTCTATTTCTTTGTACATTTCACTCTATTATTAGTCAAAATTTTGTTTTGAAAATAAAATTAGGTTCTTTACAAGTAATATAGAAACTTGGGTTCAGGGATACGAGCTAAAATGATAAATTGCAAAGGACACCTTTTATCTTCCTCTCCTTCCCCCCACTCCCCTGTATCACCACACACACTTTTTATATTATTGTTTCTCTGGTAAATTCTGGTAACTGCTATAACTAAAAACATAATTTTCCTGGGGCAAACTATGTGCTTTTAGTATTAGAAATCATTTCAAGAGCTTAATTTGTTTATATAGAATGAGTATAGAATACTAGATAATATTCCTGTAACACGTCAGAGATATCCTGCAGTAAGAATTTTTATGTCTGTCCTAGAGGCCAAAGTATATTGTGTGCATGGAGTACACTGTTAAAGAAAAAAACTTTCACAGCTGAAAGCTTTTCTAAAAGAAAGGGTTTATCTAGCCAAATGCTAACTAGAGAAGAACCAGGTCCTGGGCATGGAGTCTAAACCACCAGCAACATGGCCAGGTAGAAAAGACAAATATGTTTGCCATCCTGGAGATGACGGGCACTTTTATACATTGCGTTTTAGGGAAGAAAGATGTAAGTTGATTTGAAAGAACTTACATTGGCTACAGATAAGGAAGGGTGGGAAAAGGTGAAGTGGGGGCAGTTCTAGGATAAATGCACAGTTAGTAAGGAAAAGATATTTACTTCTTTTGATTGGTTGTGAGAAACAGTTGTGAAAGTTCACACATGGGCAGGATGTAGTGGTGTCTGGCAGATACTACAGTTGATTCAAAGCTCCACCATGTTTTCAGGAATGTGAGCAGTCTATTTTAGTTGTCTCATAGCTATTAACTGGTTAAATACTCTTGTCTCTTTCATTCCCTGCTGTAATGTAATGTAGGACATCTCAGAATTTTTCTTTTGTCAACACTTTAAGCATAATAAGAAAAAGTATAATTAACATTGGCAGAAGGTATATGACTTCATAAACATTCTCCTTTGTGCATTCAATTAATACATTTATATTCTAAAAAGAAAAATGCCCTGTTATATGGATCCCTGAGTTACCTCACATACTTATGCTATTTCTCTATTCTTTATTAGTTAGCTAGCTAGCTAGCTAGCGAAAGTGGCAAACATATCATCTTACTGGTGCATAACTATTTTCAGTTTTTTTTTTAGTCCTTTCAGTTATCAACACTTCTCTAAAAGTTTGAAAATATAAATGAAAGAAGAGAATTCACAAAAATAGTGCAATATTTTATTTATTATACTTCAGGAATATATTTAAATAGTTAAATCATTCTGAGAATATTTTAGGAATCATAAAGTGGAAAAACATTAAAATCTTAAAGATAGCAGATAGTTTTATATTAAGTTGAAATTGTTAGAAACTTAGCTTTCAAAAACGATTGGTTACTTTAAGGGTATGATATTTTATCTTCTCTTTTTGCAGTCCTTTTTATGTATCTGGTGATTTCTAAAAGGGGCCATTCGGGCTAATTTAATATAAGTAAGGATAATTATAAATATAATTGTGTTCTGTTTTTAAAAATTATATTAATAAGAACCAAAGTGTGTATAGAAATTGGTTCAGTAATCTAGTGCAGTTCTTTGAATTGTGATATTTTTATAATTTTAGAATGTGTAGCTTTATTTTTTTAAAGTAATAATTTTTTTAGTTTTCTGTGTTTTTTCTTTTATGATGAATTACTGCTCTGCTCAATTTTTTTTAGAAATTTCAGAGTGGATTAAATGCAATTTTTAATATAACTCATTGTGACAGTATTTATTGCTTAGATTAATGATGTTTATTAATTTGGGGGAAAATAATGGAGAAGTGTAAATAAAACATATTTTTGGTTGTACCAAGTGGATTCAACAAAGGTCCTTGGATGCATCTCTGGATCTTGGATGGATTTTAGGGGGCTTACTAAAAGAGTATGGTTTAATTTTGTGTCATATTCATAGATGGAGTAAAATTCATGCATTTCAACAGAATCTCAAGGGGCTCTTGACCAAATTAGGTTAGGAAGTATGACATGACTATAAAAAAAGCACATAGTACAGTTCTCCAGAGAAACAGCACCAGTAAGATGATAGATGTAGATGATGGTACAAAGAAAGATAGATAGATGATAGATAGATAGATAGATAGATAGATAGATAGATAGATAGATAGATAAATTTACTGTAAGGAATTGGCTCACATGATTATGCAGGCTGAAAAGTCCTCTGCTCTGCTGTCTACAATCCAGAGACACATGGAATATTGGTGTAGTTCAGTTTCAAGTTTGAGGGTATTGAAGCCAAGGTGGCCGATGGTATAAATCTCTGACTGAGGGCCAGTGAGATATGAGATGTTCAGCTCAAAAGTGAAAAAGCAAAAAAGAGAGAAATTCTTTTTCCCAACTTTTGTTCTATTTAGGCCCTCACCAGGCTGAGTGATACGCACCCACATTGAGAATGACAGTCTACTGTGTCTGCCAATTCAAATGCTTATCTCACCTGGAAACACCTTCACAGACACTCAGAATTAATGTTTAATGTGGGTACCCCTGGTCTAGTTGAGTTGTCACATACAATTAACCAACACAAAAAGGGAAATAAACTGTTGATTCTTGCTTAATGTTTTCTCTGGCTTTAAAGAGAAAAAAATTATACCTCTTCAAGGGAAATATTAGAAATTAGATGATGTGTGTTATATATACATATATTTATATAATTAGATATATATGTTCTATGAAATGGAAAATTTTTAGGAAGCTTTGAATTTTACACATTTTTGTTACTCAGGTAATTTTCAGAGAAAATCTATTCCTTTTTAATGCAGTAAAAAACAAAATCACAACTGTTGGGTATTCTACTCTTCATAAAGCCAGGAATGCCTTTTTAAAAATCTTTTTATATATATACATATATGTGTGTGTGTCCTTATAGTATATAGGTTTATAATCTTCTGTTTACATTTCCAGAATGTTTCATGATTACATGAACCACTGCTCTCTTTGGAGAGTAAGTTCACTATGAAAATAGTGTAATTCTGTTTTTATTTTTTAGACAATTCAAAATGCATTTATTGAGTGAAACAGCTATTTTGTGCAAAGATTTAAAGTAAACATTGTGCTAGTCTAGGTAAACGAATGATCCAACTAATTATTGCTAATATTTACCAACTAATTATACAATATGCCAACTAATTATAAAACATAGAAGACCATGAGACAAGCATAATACTGTTGGAATAGATTGTAAAGAAAATTACTTGCTGGGTCTATTGGAAAAGTTTTAAAATGAACTTGGACATTAAAGATTGAGTAGAATTTTGAAAGTTAATGAAATGGAGACAGTGGGGACAGTGAACATTCTTAACAGAGTGATGAGCATGAACATTCTTGGCTTCAGAATATATTTAGAGAATCTTAGGTAGTCTGTCTTACCTAAATAAAGAGCTATGGAATGGGCTATGGGAAGTGACGGGATGTGAAGATTCAAAGTACTTTAAACTCAATTTGCATACCATTTAAAGGAATATGTACTTGTTTTTCAATATGGGAAGCCATTGAAGGAGTCTGAGCAATCTATCTACATGATAAGAAGCATAATTGCAAATATACTTCCCTAGAAGGGTGGAAAATGGATTGGTTTAGGAGGGGTTTGGGATCTGAAAGAGAGACCTAATAGAAGGTTATTCCAATAGGAAAAGTCAGCCCGATTTGCAGTGGCAGAAGAAAAGGAAAGAAAGGGATAAATCTGAGTTATTTAGGCATTAGAACCAGCAAGGTTTATAAATCAACCGAATGTGGAAAATAAGGAAAATGGAGAAGTTAAATCCTGAGATTTGAAAACTTGGTTTATTAAGTAAATATTTAAATCCTTAGTTGAAACTGGGATTACAAAAAGAGGAATAACTGAAGTATTATATTAAGTTCCAAAGGGGGATTAAAGAATTATATTTGAAACTAGAGGGGCCTTTAGAGATCATGGAGTCCTAGCTCCTGAAGAGGTGCCTTAAGGACTGCTGTTGTAGGTAAGGATGAAGAAAAATGGCTGGGGTCTAGACTTCTCACTTTCTTTTTACCCAGTGTCATTCTGATTTTATTGCATTTACATATATTGGTTTTACATAAAATTTTGTTTGAAAAAGCAAGTGGTCTTCTGCTCACAAAGAAAATTTGAGTACGCTCCAGCTCCCTTATTTCACAAATTTATCACCAAATGTCTAAATAGGCAAATGTTTTGCTCAAGCTTCACTGTGTTTTTTTTCTGAAGTGTCTGCATGACACTCAGTGTCAGCCATGAGAAGAGCCCAGAAGGCAGCTGGAAATGTGCTGTGAAACTCAAAGAAAAATCAAGGCTAAGGCAATGAGAGACTTTACACTATAAATACAAATAATATTATCCAGAAAGAATGTGTTCGAATATGAAGAAGGTTGAGGAACAAACTTTGGAAAACCACTGCCTCTAAGGAGTACAGAGGAGGAATTTAGTAAAGAAAATGGATAAAGAGGCAATTAGATAGACAGATCCTAAATTTAGGATTAAGAAAGCCCTGAGTTTGAAACTCAGTACTGCTGCTTTCTATACAGCTATGGGCAAGCACTGAGCCTCAACGTAAATGTCTGTGGGAATAATAGAACCTATCTCAAAAGTTGTTATGAGAAGTAACATGAGAAAAAGTGGACAAAGTTTTAATAGAGTTCTTGGCATATAGTTAAGTGTTAAATAAATACTATTTTTAGAGCCTGAAATAATAGTGTTTCAGAAACCAAGAGAGGACAGTGTCAAGAAATAGAGGTTGAAAATCAATGTCTATCTAATACCATAGGTAAATTCAGTATGATGAAGATCATGTGGAGGCAAAAGGATTTTTTAGGATTTCACAGATAACATTCACAGGATAGCTTCAAGAGAATGGTAGAGGCAGAAGTCAAATTACAGTAAGCTTCAAGCATGAATGAGAAGTGAGGAAGTAATGGCAAAAATTATAGGTATACCTTTTAAGGTGCTTTATGGTGAAAGGAAAGTTAAAGAGAGTCATTGGCTTAAGAGGAAGACAAGTTTAGTGAAAATTTTCTCTTTAGATATAAGTGCGCTTGAGGAACGGCAGGCACAAGACAATAATGAATGAAGCAAACACATTTGGGAAGTAGAATTACAAGTAGAGGAATTTCTCCCTTTGGTAAAGAAGTACAAGTGAATATGTAAATGTATATTTATTCTGTATTTAGTGGTAGAAGAATGGAAGTTGAGAGAGTTCAAGGTTGGTTTCCATTTTTCACTGAAAGAAGCGTAATGATCATCTGTCAAAAGTGTTTGGCAATTAAAGTTTTAAGAAAATAAAACAATTTTAAATTAGTGCTGTGAAAAGA